>NC_063216.1:21952352-23202352 GCF_020740725.1 Corvus hawaiiensis | reverse complement strand
ACCCAAGGCGTAAGCCTAACCCTAGCTCTAGGCGTAACCCTAACCCTAACCCTAGCTCTAGGCGTAACCCTAACCCTAACCGTAGCTCTAGGCGCAGCCTAATGAAGAGCAGTGGGCTGAGGCCGGCTCCAGTCAGGAAAACAGGGAAGCTGCAAGGTTCTTCGTGTTCTGCGCTCCCCTTGCCATGCCTCTCGCATTGTCAGTGTCCCTGGAGCTCTGGGCTTTGTGGTTTTCTGAACCCTATCCCTCGGTGTAACCCTAACCCTAGCTCTAGGCGTAACCCTAACCCTAGCTCTAGGCGCAGCCTAAGGAACAGCAGTGGGCTGAGGCCGGCTCCAGTCAGGAAAACAGGGAAGCTGCAAGGTTGTTGAAGTTCTGCGCTGCCCTTGGCATGCCTCTCGCATTGTCAGTGTCCCTGGAGCTCTGGGCTTTGTGGTTTTCCGAACCCTAACCCAAGGCGTAACTCTAACCCTAGCTCTAGGCGTAACCCTAATCCTAACCCTAGCTCTAGGCGCAGCCTAAGGAACAGCAGTGGGCTGAGGCCGGCTGCAGTCAGGAAAACAGGGAAGCTGCAAGGTTGTTGAAGTTCTGCGCTCCCCTTGGCATGCCTCTCGCATTGTCAGTGTCCCTGGAGCTCTGGGCTTTGTGGTTTTCCGAACCCTAACCCAAGGCATAACCCTAACCCTAGCTCTAGGCGTAACCCTAACCCTAGCTCTAGGCGCAGCCTAAGGAACAGCAGTGGGCTTAGGCCGGCTCCAGTCAGGAAAACAGGGAAGCTGCAAGGTTGTTGAAGTTCTGCGCTCCCCTTGGCATGCCTCTCGCACTGTCAGTGTCCCTGGAGCTCTGGGCTTTGTGGTTTTCTGAACCCTATCCCTCGGCGTAACCCTAACCCTAGCTCTAGGCGTAACCCTAACCCTAGCTCTAGGCATAACCCTAACCCTAACCCTAGCTCTAGGCGCAGCCTAAGGAACAGCCGGGGGCTTAGGCCGGCTCCAGTCAGGAAAACAGGGAAGCTGCAAGGTTGTTGAAGTTCTGCGCTCCCCTTGGCATGCCTCTCGCATTGTCAGTGTCCCTGGAGCTCTGGGCTTTGTGGTTTTCCGAACCCTAACCCAAGGCGTAACCCTAACCCTAGCTCTAGGCGTAACCCTAACCCTAACCCTAGCTCTAGGCGTAACCCTAACCCTAACCCTCGCTCTAGGCGTAACCCTAACCCTAACCCTAGCTCTAGGCGCAGCCTAAGGAACAGCAGTGGGCTTAGGCCGGCTCCAGTCAGGAAAACAGGGAAGCTGCAAGGTTCTTCGTGTTCTGCGCTGCCCTTGGCATGCCTCTCGCATTGTCAGTGTCCCTGGAGCTCTGGGCTTTGTGGTTTTCTGAACCCTAACCCAAGGCATAACCCTAACCCTAGCTCTAGGCGTAACCCTAACCCTAACCCTAGCTCTAGGCGCAGCCTAAGGAACAGCAGTGGGCTGAGGCCGGCTCCAGTCAGGAAAACAGGGAAGCTGCAAGGTTGTTGAAGTTCTGCGCTGCCCTTGGCATGCCTCTCGCATTGTCAGTGTCCCTGGAGCTCTGGGCTTTGTGGTTTTCCGATCCCTAACCCAAGGCGTAACCCTAACCCTAGCTCTAGGCGTAACCCTAACCCTAGCTCTAGGCGCAGCCTAAGGAAAAGCAGTGGGCTTAGGCCGGCTGCAGTCAGGAAAACAGGGAAGCTGCAAGGTTGTTGAAGTTCTGCGCTGCCCTTGGCATGCCTCTCGCATTGTCAGTGTCCCTGGAGCTCTGGGCTTTGTGGTTTTCTGAACCCTAACCCAAGGCGTAACCCTAACCCTAGCTCTAGGCGTAACCCTAACCCTAACCCTAGCTCTAGGCGCAGCCTAAGGAACAGCAGTGGGCTTAGGCCGGCTCCAGTCAGGAAAACAGGGAAGCTGCAAGGTTGTTGAAGTTCTGCGCTCCCCTTGGCATGCCTCTCGCATTGTCAGTGTCCCTGGAGCTCTGGGCTTTGTGGTTTTCCGATCCCTAACCCAAGGCGTAACCCTAACCCTAGCTCTAGGCGCAGCCTAAGGAACAGCAGTGGGCTTAGGCCGGCTGCAGTCAGGAAAACAGGGAAGCTGCAAGGTTGTTGAAGTTCTGCGCTGCCCTTGGCATGCCTCTCGCATTGTCAGTGTCCCTGGAGCTCTGGGCTTTGTGGTTTTCCGAACCCTAACCCAAGGCGTAACCCTAACCCTAGCTTTAGGCGTAACCCTAACCCTAGCTCTAGGCGCAGCCTAAGGAACAGCAGTGGGCTGAGGCCGGCTCCAGTCAGGAAAACAGGGAGGCTGCCAGGTTGTTGAAGTTCTGCGCTCCCCTTGGCATGCCTCTCGCATTGTCAGTGTCCCTGGAGCTCTGGGCTTTGTGGTTTTCTGAACCCTATCCCTCGGCGTAACCTTAACCCTAGCTCTAGGCGTAACCCTAACCCTAGCTCTAGGCGCAGCCTAAGGAACATCAGTGGGCTGAGGCCGGCTGCAGTCAGGAAAACAGGGAAGCTGCAAGGTTGTTGAAGTTCTGCGCTCCCCTTGGCATGCCTCTCGCATTGTCAGTGTCCCTGGAGCTCTGGGCTTTGTGGTTTTCCGAACCCTAACCCAAGGCGTAACCCTAACCCTAGCTCTAGGCGCAGCCTAAGGAACAGCAGTGGGCTTAGGCCGGCTCCAGTCAGGAAAACAGGGAAGCTGCAAGGTTGTTGAAGTTCTGTGCTCCCCTTGGCATGCCTCTCACATTGTCAGTGTCCCTGGAGCTCTGGGCTTTGTGGTTTTCCGAACCCTAACCCAAGGCGTAACCCTAACCCTAGCTCTAGGCGTAACCCTAACCCTAGCTCTAGGCGCAGCCTAAGGAACAGCAGTGGGCTGAGGCCGGCTCCAGTCAGGAAAACAGGGAGGCTGCCAGGTTGTTGAAGTTCTGCGCTCCCCTTGGCATTCCTCTCGCATTGTCAGTGTCCCTGGAGCTCTGGGCTTTGTGGTTTTCTGAACCCTATCCCTCGGCGTAACCCTAACCCTAGCTCTAGGCGCAGCCTAAGGAACAGCAGTGGGCTTAGGCCGGCTCCAGTCAGGAAAACAGGGAAGCTGCAAGGTTGTTGAAGTTCTGCGCTGCCCTTGGCATGCCTCTCGCATTGTCAGTGTCCCTGGAGCTCTGGGCTTTGTGGTTTTCCGAACCCTAACCCAAGGCGTAACCCTAACCCTAGCTCTAGGCGTAACCCTAACCCTAACCCTAGCTCTAGGCGCAGCCTAAGGAACATCAGTGGGCTGAGGCCGGCTCCAGTCAGGAAAACAGGGAAGCTGCAAGGTTGTTGAAGTTCTGCGCTGCCCTTGGCATACCTCTCGCACTGTCAGTGTCCCTGGAGCTCTGGGCTTTGTGGTTTTCCGAACCCTAACCCAAGGCGTAACCCTAACCCTAGCTCTAGGCGCAGCCTAAGGAACAGCAGTGGGCTGAGGCCGGCTCCAGTCAGGAAAACAGGGAAGCTGCAAGGTTGTTGAAGTTCTGCGCTGCCCTTGGCATGCCTCTCGCATTGTCAGTGTCCCTGGAGCTCTGGGCTTTGTGGTTTTCTGAACCCTAACCCAAGGCGTAACCCTAACCCTAGCTCTAGGCGTAACCCTAACCCTAACCCTAGCTCTAGGCGCAGCCTAAGGAACAGCAGTGGGCTGAGGCCAGCTCCAGTCAGGAAAACAGGGAAGCTGCAATTTCAGGGATTTGTTTTTTAAATGAAATGACTAAATGCCATGTGTATGGCTTGGCTAAACAGGAGCTCGTAATTCACAAGTATTAACATGTTTTAAACACCAAAGTTGTGGAAGCTTTCCTTCACATACTCCTGCTCATGAGCAAGAATGCTCCATTGAAATAGAGAGATGGGGTAAAACAAGGAAAATGTCCTTAGCTTGTGGCTGGCCTTGAGCAAATTAGTCACAGTACAACAGTCCATTTATAAAATTAAAATGAACAAACAGGCAGTAAAAGATGTGGGGATAAAAGCATCACAGTAACCTACAGTGCAACAGAGTATGTGTACGGGTGGAACACACAGGATATGAGACATCTTTTGCCACTTCTGTTTGTTTAAAACCTTAGCTAGAAAGTTAAAGCTCTCGTTTGTTCTTGCATGTCCAAGGATTTGCTAAATGTTAACATTTTGAAGTTAATGGAAAATTTGAGTCTGAGGAAGGACTTGTCAAAGGTGTTTTCTGTTCCCTTTTTTTTAGTAGGAAAATATTATTTTAGGAGTAAACACTCTGCTATTTATTCCTGTTTTTTCAAAACGAAAAACTGGGTGACTGTTCAGAGGTAATTTTGTGGTCATCTGTTATAAATCACTTTCATTTGAGTATTACTTCACTGTATATAGTATGAATTCCTTTAATTGAAAAAATGGTCAGCTTCATCTTGCCCTTTTTTGTGTAACTGAGTACTAGCAGTGTATTTTGTATAGGCATGTGAAAGATGCATGCTATAGCAATGTCCTGCTAGAACTTTCCTCTTTTCATGGAAACATAGTATTTAAAGCAAATTTAAGCCACAGATGTTTGTTTGCTGTGAACTGTTTTTCTGTAGTTATGTTTTTTTAAACTATGCAGGCATAAAAGAGGGGATGGTGCTGGCCTTTGAGATCAAAGGCAAAGAAGGCTGTCAATCTCCCTGGCTACATTCGGGGTGGTGCCAGTAGGCCAAATGAGGTGATCCTTTCCTTCTACTCAGCACGGGGGAGCCCACACCTGGAATACTGGGTCCAGTTTTGAGCTTCCCAGTACAAAACAGATGCAGGCACTTTTGAAAGAGTTCACCAAATGGCTGCTAAGCTTATGAAGGGATTGGAGCATCTCCCCAGTGTGAGAGCGCTGGGGGCTGTTCAGCCTGGAAACAAGAAGTCTTGGGGGGATCTCATCAGTGTATATAAATACCTGGAGTGAGGGTGCAAAGGAGACCGAGCCAAGCACTATTCATTGGTGCCCAGGGACAGGACCAAAGGCAGAGGGTACAAACTGAGACACAGGAGGTTCCCCTTAACATCACGAAACACTTTCTGTATCTGCTGGTGGTTGAGTGCTGTCACAGGTTGCCTGGGATGGTTGTGGAGTCTCCATTCTCAGAGATACTCAAAAGCCTGAACATGGTCCTGGGCAAGCTGCTTGAGGGGGAGGGACGCTGGGTGAGATGACCTTCAGAGGTCTTCTCCAACCTCAGCTGTTCTGTCATTACAAGGGTGCATTTTGCTGTCAGTTCAACTGAACCATTAAACAAGGAGAGGTTTGTTGTTCTGTTCGTTTGTTGCTACCACAAAGCAAAAGAAAGCTTGAAGAAGTGGTATCTTTCCTAGGAAGATCACTCGTCTCTTCTTTTTATCCACTTCCAATTTTTTAAAAGCTTGAGATGACCATATTTGGCCTGATCTAAGATTATGTCATGTGAAATGGTGTACCTTTTTAAAAGAGGAGTCTTCTAATATTGTGATTCCAGTATGGGTAAGATTGCCAACTCTAGATGTCAAAGTACCAAAGCAGGCAAAGTAAAACCAGGTGTGGTAGTTTCAACTATGTGATCTGCAGCATGTATCCCACTGTTCCTTTAGAGCATTGGGAGGGAGTGGTGGTAGTGGTTGTACTGACGGCTCTACAGAGAGTTACCTCCTAAGGCAAAGGAGTATTTTAGTTAAGAACTTCCTGAAATGTTGAGATGTATGGCAGTCCTTAAGTTCTTGGCGTGTCATTTTTTTTTCCTGTGAGATGTGCATTATAAGCTAAAGTTGCTGGTTTGGTTAGAATTGGACAAGGGAGCACATGACTGCTTGTTTGTTCAGACTGAGTGGCATTATTTTGGCTTCAGCTCTCTGGGAGATAATGAGAAGTGAATTGTCTGCACTAATACTTACTTGCTCAGTTTTATGATGTAAAGAGAGAACTGTCACATTGGTGGGGTTTTTTCCTTCCTTTGCCTTGTCTTGGAAATTCAAGAAAGAGAAAAGGACTACAGCAGTTTGTGACCTGATCTAATGTGTAAAAGTGGGGGGAGGTTGTCATCTGTGTGCCCACCTTCTTTGCCTGCTTTTCCTCTTAATACATTTCTCTGGCAATCGAGAAATATTTTGAAACCTGAGCTGCAGTGAGTTCTAGTCACTTAGTTTGTGTGGTTTGAATAAATGCAAACTATATTTAGCATTACCAGAGCACAGTAAACAGTGTGTTATAGGAAGGACTTCTTAAGCTGGCTGGTAAGTCATGCTTCCATGCCTGAAGCAATGTATTTCATCATTCCTGATGAGTTTTGAACAATTTTGGCTCTGGATATGCCTGTCGAGTGTGTGTTCTGCATCAGGGTGTAACCTGCCTCTGAAAATTATCTGTTAAAATGTGTTCTGATTAACGATGTGAAATAAAACATGAGAAAATAAAATGGTCATGAACCCAAACCCTGATATACAGAAACCCTCTTTCTGTAGAAACTACTTTGGCACCGAGGATCCGTTCTGTAAATGGTGACTATTAAAATGGCCCATATCATATATGAAGCCTTAAACTTGGCTGCCAGAGAGAGCCTGATTGTACTGTTACTATGTTATAGTTACGGGAGGACTAATACACATACCCTAACACTAGGAAAAGGTAAGGTAAATTGTCTTTTGGGTTTCTACAGCAGGCAGTGCTGTGGAACTGTAACTTCCTGCTTGTCTGGCTATTGCTGGGGAGGTTAATTGAGATATTGCTTGATATAACATAAATATTTCAGAGGTAGGCAAGGGATTCTTAGTGCTCTCTGTTCAGCTACAATTCCCAGTAGTGCCTTTTACATTCTTGTGGCTCTCTAAATTTGTCAGCTCAAACAACACCAGAAACTTCAACTAAACAAAAATCACAGTTTTGTTCCTTTTGACATGCATGTTTATATTAACTATACCATTGCTTCTGTAAATTGGTCCAGGTTGGTTTTTCAAAAACTAAAATATCTCAGATTAAAAGAGACCTATTTTATTTTCGTAACTCTATCACAGATTCATGGTTTGTGGTAAGTCAAATGGTGGGGAGGAAGAAAATCCTGCTGTTGCATGACTAAAGCTTGAATGAGCAATTAATTTTGTAAATGTCCCACCATACCTGAAGCATACTGGTGGTCTGAGCTAAGTTCTAGAGCTCTGATGACTGCTAACCACAATCTTTTTTTGTCTTTTCAATTAGCATGTGCAGTTGAAAACCTAAATAACACATCTGTGGAGAGTAAGGGGCCCTGACACTACCGCTCTCTCCCACCCATCACGAGGTAAAGTTCCCATCAGCAATATGTTGCATGGGGGCCGAGCAATTAATTTTGTAAACACTAGAAGACTATTTGAAAAATATTCGTAAACTACGTCTTCTTCAGCCATCTTGCTCCTCGTTAAAAATGAAAATCCTACCCTCTTCCAAAAAAGATCCTCCAATAATGAATTTATTTAAATAAATATCAAGCTTCTATCATGGTTTTTGTTATTGAAGGCATTCTTACTATTCAGATTTTCACATGTGCTTAGTTGGGTAGCTTTGATAACTTCTTGTTTCTTCTTCAGAGGTCTCTTTCAAATGTCCATTTCCTGGATGTGCCATGACTTTGTCTGTAAGGACTATATTGAACATAACTCTCTCACCATCCAGATGCTGAGGGATTGAAGACCTGCAGTTTTCTGTACCTCCCAACAATTCAATATCACTTTTTAATGTTGAGTTCATGTTTGTCACAGTTATATGAATAAATGCTTTGATAGGCTGTCTCCCTCTTCATCCTGAGAGCTCCACTCTGAAATACTTTTTTGAGTAGGAAAATACATCAAAAGCTCTGTACAATAGAAGTTTTCTGAGTGAAGAACTGCACTTCTATGTTTGGGATTTTTCTTGGAGGTGCATTATTTAACTGGAAGCTTGCACTTGCCTCATAGAACAATGAAATAAATTTTAAAGCAACTAGTGTATTTTTAAATATGTAATAACATGCATTAACTTTGGCTTTTCTGTAAATTCTTTGTAATAAGCATTCTTACTAACAAAGAGTGTGCTTCCTAGTTAGGTGCAGTATAGTGGGGATAGAAAATGTCCCCATGCAAGGCATTGCTGGTAGGAAGTTCGCCTCATGTGATAGGTGGGAGAGAGTGGTAGTGTCAGGGCTCCTTATTCTCCAGAGATATGTTACTTAGGTTTTCACCTGCAAGTGGTAATTGAAAAGACAAAAAAAGATTGTGGCTAGCAGTCAGCAGAGCTCTAGGAACTGAGCCGAGACCACCATTATGCTTCAGGTATGGTGGGACATCTTTAAGTCTCTCTGTCACTGCCTTATGGGCCCTCTCCCTGTTGCCTGTCCTAAGCACTGATCTGAAGACGTGCACAACCAAAAGTCATTGCAGTGGGAAGCTTCTTGTATTGGAATGCATAGATGTTACATGGGAGGATGGAATGAGCTAGAAATACCTTGTAGTACTGCCACAAGTATGGCTCCAACTAGTCCTAAATCTTCAGGCTTTTCATCTTGATAAAAGTCTTGAGAGCTTTTGAAAGTAAACACTACTTTGTTTGAAAATGATGGTGACAGCTCACGGGAGGACTGTATCTGTGCCCAATACTGCCAGTTGACCAGTAATTCTTCAGAGATCTTGAATCACACAGCTCTAGATGCTCAATAAGCAGTTTAGTCTTGTTCAGAATTAACATAAAGCTGCATTCAAAACTGAGCAGAACATTTTGGAACCTAATGAAATTACTAAGCTTAGTTAGAAGAGCCGAGTGCCTGAACTGTACAGCACATGGTTTATTAATACATAATAATGGCTTATTATCAGTTGAAGGCAAGTCTGAGGAAAGCCTTGATCCACTCTGGAAGAAAGTGATTTTGTTTCTCTGAGCTATGACTTCAGTACCTGTATCAGGCACCTGTCTGTTCTCCCCCACAGAAGTGCTTGTGCAGGATGCTCGAGATGTGTTTTGGCAGAACCAGGCCAAGCAGGTTCCAGGCTCAAGGGCAGTCAAAAGTCACAGCCAGCTGTAATTTCTGTGTTGTGGAAGTTGGCCTTGTCCAGCCCTATCCCCTTTATGTTAAGGATCAGTTACGTGCTCTGAGACCAGACATTTCCCTAATGTGTACTTTTGTGTGGTTGGTGACACATTGATGAAGCTGGGTGCAGCTTGTTTTTTCACTCTGTTCAAACTAGCAAGACAGGGAATAGTGAATGGATTTGTTTCAGGAGTACTTCCCTAGGTACTGCTCTCATGCTGCCTAAACTAGAGAAACTTCCAGAAAATGTATGTGCTTTTTGCACCTTCCCAGACAGAGAGACACAGACTGAAGTGTGTTCAATGGTATTGACATTTCTGACTGAATGGCACTTGATCCTCTATGCTAGTTCTTGTTGTTTGTTGGTGGGGGTTTTTTTCTTCTCTCCCTGAATCCTGTTGGGTTTGTATTCCAGCCAGTTCTTATGTCTGCAGCTCTCAATATGGTGACTGTGGAGAGTTCATAGGGGATTTTTGTTACAATCAGTAAGCCTATTTATTTCAGGAAATCTTTATCCTTGTTTATTTCAAGAGATGGAGAGAGCTCACATGGCTTCTGAAACTGCTTCAGCTGAAGTGGATTGAGGTAATTTATAACAAACAGGTAGTTTTGGTATGACTGTATAGGTAAACATAAGCCAAGTAAATACCATTTCCTTAAGTACACTTATGTTAGATCTAGATGTCTTGACGAACTTTGTATCTTAAACACAGTAATATTTCTAACATCATCTGAACTCACAAGATACTAAAATATTTCTTTTAAATATCTCATTTTAAAAAACAAACCACTTACTGTTGAATTCTGTATTTTGCCTGAACAGCAGTGAGGTAAGATTTGTAGACTTTTCCATGACGGCCTTATTTGAGCACAAGAGTATTGGATGTAGCAGAAACCTGTTAGAGATATGAGCACCCGGTGGTGAATGTCTCTCCAGCTTATTTAGGTTGTGTATCTCCATAACTTGCTAAAAGCCTTTATATGAATAAGAAATACTTTCATATGCAGGGAGTCTGAAGGCCGTATGGTGCTAAAAGCATTGGCTCTGCCTGGCTGTCACTTTCTTAATTTCACGAATAGCCTTGGCACAGTCACTTTTCTCTATTTTAGAGTCCTGTGGCCTTTCAAGTAAGTATCGATTTGAACTTCACTGATTTGCCATTTCCTCTTCAGGATACACTTATTTCTGAGGGAAAACTAAGCAAACTTGAAGTGCACAAGTGCTTCCTTGAGATGGTGAGGGAAGAGAAAGAACGACTTCTACTTAGTAGTTTATTTAATGTATTTATGGGCTGTCAGTGCATTGCAAGGACATGTTCCGTATGTGATGGAAATTTTTTTCAACTTTTTTCTCCCACAGCTCAAAAATACATTGGTATTAGGTCAGTTCATAAGTGGTTTTTATTCAAGTGTTTCTGCAGGTACAGCTTTGGTTTTTAAGGGTTGGACATTGAGGCCCATTTTCTTTTTTCACAGGACTGCTAGCTCTGTATACGGGAGGCCTCACTTTCCAGAAAAGTCTTAGAACAGTTGTGTGGGCTACTTAGTAACAAAGATTTTAACTAATAAGGAGTTATTTACAAATGCAGGAAACTTAGGGATAAGTTTGTTTTACGATATTTCCTTGACTTGTTCTATAACTGTCAGGCAAGACCATTTACTCTCTGTACTGCAAATATGGTCTCTGCCAACAATGTTTCAAAAAAGTGGCTGGCCTAGTGCCAGCACCATTATCCTGTCATTATTCTGACAATAAAGAAATGCAGATGTGCCCGAGTTCATACTGTCTGAAACACTGAAGAATTAAGAATGATCAAAGTACATCTGATAGGATTTTGGCGCAACCTTATCTCGGGGGAATCTGGAGGGGAGGGTGGGGTTGGTTTAGCTCCCTTTCGCATCAGCTTATTGTATTTTAAACAATGCTGGCTCACTTCTGTTGGTCATGGAGCTAGTGGAAAAAATGGACTTTCAGGTACTAAATGAATTAATTTTATGAAAACAATGTTTTATTAAATGGGAAGTTTCCCCCAAAAATGTTGTCTTTTGAAAAGTCTGTATGCTCATCACTGTATATTGATCCTTAAATGCCCAAGCATTATAGTAAATGGGAAATGGTGAGACATCCTTATCCATGCTGGACACTTAGACATCTTAGCACAACTAACATTTGTTAGCTCTTCAGAGGGTCTGGAAGACTTCAGTGCTAGGATTCTTAGTTTTTTCAGGCCTTGCTTTGTACCTTTCTGGTTGCTGGAGATTGCCTGTACCACAGTTTAATCTAGCTGAAGATCCTTGACTTAAACTTTGAATCCTGAGAGAGATTGAGCACTGGAGTAAAAGTTGTTTCTTTGCACAATAAAGTTTTTTTTAATGTTTTGAATATCTTGAAGGGAAGGCTGTGTGAGTCCATCTGACTTTGCTCTTGAGGCAATGCTGTTCTAAATAGTAGGTTATATTTCACTTGATGTGACTAGTTTGCCCTGCTTGCACAGAAAATTCTTCTGGACAGTGAAGTGTTAAGAGATACGTGGGCAGTAATTTTGAGCCTTAGTTGGCCAACAGTGGTATTTTGGAAGAACTGAGAGGGAGCAAGACTTGATGTAGACCAATAACACTTTTAAAGTAAGACGTGTGAAGTAGGTCTGATGCTGCTCCACTAAATGTGAGCTAAACCAGTGTTCCCAGCGAGGTGGAGCCGAGGCTTTTGTGTATTATTTGACACTGGTGAGCATCTTGTCTTAGGCGAGGGAAACATTCGGTATCCCTCGAGAAGAGTTGGTTGTCTCCTTGTCTTTTAGCTTGTTTTACATCTAGGAAACATGAGGGATAGCAGCATGCCTCAGTTAATACTTCTTCCAGGCCTTTTGATTCCCAAAAATGGCTTTACAGAGATGCCTTTTACAAACCTTTGCATGTACCCCCTGATTTATATCTATTGCTTTAATCAATAGTCACATCTTCCCAAAGTATCTGCTTGGCTGAAAATACTGAAAAAATAATAATGGCATTGAAAGAAGACACTTGATGTATTAGCAGGGGACGAAAAACTGCCCCCACAAACACTTTACCCATTTAATTAGGCAGAAAATGGGTTCTGTAGATTGGTTATTCAAAAAGGCTTTTTATTAATGTGATTGTTATTCCATTAGTAATTGGATTGAGAGAAGTTGTCTTGAGTCTGCAAAGAAGGAAGAGAATACAGATTTTAATACTTGTGTTTTTGTGTACAAACAATTAGAGCTTAGATTGATGATTTACATAATGCTTTCTTGGCTTTTAAATGCAGTGGAAAGAACCTTTCCATTATTTGTCTCTTGCTGCAGGGTGGGGCTCACAGTTTTGTTTTACAAACCACTTTCTAGAGCTTTGTATTAGCAGTGAAAGATCTCATTTAATTTCGTGTTCTCTATAATTTCCTCGTTTTCAGCTACAGGTGTTAATTATTGAACTCTTCATGGAGGTGGCTATGTGCTTCATTTAAGGAAATTTTGTTTAGAGGTCATCTGTCAGTCATTTTGAGTTCCTTCTGGAGATTCACTTTTGTCAAGATCGACATTTTGTTGAGAAATTGGGTGACAGAGAGGGCTGCCAAAAAAATAGCATGGGGTGTCTCTCCTGACTGTCCAAAGTGTGCAAAACCTTGGAGATAGGGAGAGAGAGAGCATTTCTTGCCAGTCACTTTGATCACTGTCTTCCTATTATGGCTGTTTATCTTTTCCTTTCTGAGAGGAATTTGGCAATAGCTGTGTTTAAAAATTGTTTGACACTTCGGTTATGTCCAAGATGGCTCCATGCAAAGCAGTCTTGGATGTTGAATGGCTTTGCTAGTTGTTGCAAAGCTGCTCTGCTGTTGGTTCCAAAACCAGCACTTCTCTTTTCATAGCCCTGCTGCTGAGCTCACGTGTCCTGCTGGGCCCGCTGTACCCAGAGCGAGGTTTGTGCGGGCTGTATTCCCTCTTTCCTCCTTGCTCAGTCTCCTAGCACAGGAGCTTCGATAGTCTGTGCATGGGCAAAGTAGAGTTGACCTACTGACAGAAAAGCAGCTACTTACTGATAAGTGATGGAATCTGTTGTGGTATTAACACTAAGGCAGCGTACTGATTCCTCAGTGTATTTTTGTGTGGGTGTTTTTAATAGAGCATTTTTTATAAGCGCAGGTACAAAGAACACTAACAAGTCCAGGGATGAGTTTGACCCCTCAAGTGTTGTTTGCTTCATTCTCTAATGTAGTTATGGTATCGCCGAATGGGTCAGGTTGACTGACAGTGGGTCATCTGCTCAAGCAGGGTCATCCTAGCGTGCATGGCACAGGATTGTGTCCAGATGGTTCTTGGATATTTCCAGTGAGGGAGACTCCACACTCTGTGCAATCGGCAAAGTGACCGGTGACTTGCACAGTAAAGAAGTTCTTCCTCATGTTCAGGTGGAACTTCCTGTGCATCAGTTTCTTCATGTTGCCTCGTGTCCTATTGCTCAGCACCATGGAGCAGAGCCTGGTCCATCGTCTTGATGCCCTCCCTTAAGATACTGAGAGACATCAGTGAGGTCCCCTCTCACTCATCTCTTCTCGAGGTTGAATGGGCCCAACTCTGTCTTTCCTCGTAAGAGAGATGTTCCAGTCCCATCATCATCTGTGTCACCCTCTGCTGGACCTGCTCCAGGAGCTCTGTCTCTGTTTTCCTGAGGAGCCCAGAACTGGACACAGCACCCCAGATTGTTCCTCACCAAGGCTGAGTAGAGGGGCAGGATCCCCTCCCTCGACCTACTGGCAATGCTCTTCCTAATGCCCCCCAGGATACCACTGGCCTTCTTGGCCCGCAGGGCTCACTGCTGGCTCAGGGACAGCTTGTTGTCCACCAGGATTCCCAGGCCCTTCTCTGCAGAGCTGCTTTCCAGGAGTGACAGGTCTCCAGCTAGACTCTCTGCCACTGATTATACCCTCTGGGATCTGCCATTCAGCCAGCTCTCCATCTGCCTCACTGTCCACTCACACAGTCCACACTTCCTGACCTTGCCTATGAGCATATTGTGACAGACGGTGTTGAAAACCTTGCTGAAGTCAAGGTAGACAATATCCACTCTCCCCTCATCCATCCAGGCAGTTGATCATAGAGAGGAAATCAGGCTGGTGAAGCATGATTTACCTTCAGTGAATACATGCTGACTACTCCTGATCACCTTCTTGTCATCCATGTGGATAGAGAGAGCCTCAGTGAAGAGGTGATTCAATCAAGCATTGTTTCCTCGGTGCTTTTAAATTCAGACAGCCATAGTAGTGAGAAAGGAAGAGATAATAAGCACCGAGTCCCAAAAGTCTGTCATGTCTGTGGTGAGAGCTGGGGCTGCAGAGGAGGCAGGATGGCTTTTGTAGCAACTCAGCAGCATTGTGGATGTCTTTGTCAGTTCATTTGCATTGGGAGCGAAATGCTTGGGAATACATTTTACATATGTGGAAAAAATACCAAATGTAAAATAGCAATCTTAAAGTCTTGAAGGAAAAGAGGATTACTGCATATGTAGCTTCTCAATGCTTGTGGCCTATTTTTTTTTTTTTTTTTACTATTTAAAATGAGCAGATCTGGTTTTATGCCGCAATGTGCAGCTTAATCTTAGAGGAGTTTGAGTTGGAATAAATCTGGCCCTTCTTGTAGACAGATAACACATTTGCTAACCTCCAGTCACCCATGGCCTGGCTAGTTAGCCAGGATTGCTGACCACCAAATTAGACCTCAGAAGTGATGAGGGTCTCTTAGTGAGAAACTGATTAGTATTTTGATGAAAATATTGCTGCATCATCTTTTATTCATTGTTCTCATTAGCATGGCTAACTTCATGTGATTTTTTTATTGTTACTGAATCTTAAATTTTTTGAAGCTTTGCTGTTTTTTGCTAACTAGGGAAATCTTGCTACCCTTCAGGGATTAAGGGTTTTTTTAAGTCATGGTAAATATTTTAAATTGGTTTTCACTTGTGATGCCATTTGTTTTTTAAATGCTGATAGAAAGAGTTTAAAAAACCCCAAACTTTTATGAGCAAAATAATCCTATATTGTGGAGTTCTGATTTCAAAGCAGAAAGTCCAGTCTTGTCCAGCTGAACTTTAAAAAGCTGTCCTATTTTTTCTGTTTCCAGTCAGTGGTAGGCCCATATACATTAGAAAATAAATCAGGTCACCTCTATCTCAGTGGCATGTTTCACATGTCCTGTTGTAGCTTCTAGTTCAGCAATAAATCTGAAATGCTACTAGCAAGTATCTAATGACTTGCCCCCAATCAAGACATTTGTAAGATGGAATCCCCAAAGCATAAAGGTCATTCTGACTAAAAAAGTTACTCAGAAAATTTTGTTTTACTTATACTGATGGCTTGGTTTTTATTTGTCCAGATATTTCTGTCTCTATATGTATACAGATGTATAAATACATACTTAGTGTGTGCATGCAGTAAATTTTCATGAATTTAAACATTTATTATCCACTTGAGAACTTCCTGCCTTGAAAGTGTTTCTAAGGTTTTTTTAAGTAGTAACCTTAAATATTTAAAACACTAGGTTCTAAAAGTTATCACAGGCGTCTTGCTTTTGTAGTTTTCACTTCTTCCTTTCTGTTTAGTTGGAATTCACTTACCAGAGCTGCTTTTGCTGTTTCTTTTCCACCTTTGATAAACTCTTACAAACACCATTGCAATCTCATAGTAGTTTCCTCTATAAAAAGACTTGAGACTAATAAAAAATCTGCACAACAGTGTAGTATATGTCATCAGTTCAGGTTTTTCACTACTAACTGGCTGACTGGTCTGACTAAATCTTTAAAATCTTGACCCTGAATAAGTACTGAGGTTTTGAACTTGGAGTTTGAAAAAGTATGACCATGTATCAGGTCTTCTCTTGCTTCCCAGAAAAGAAGTAAATTTTAGGAAGTATATATAATGTCAATACTTGGTAGTACTTTGCAGCAAGCCTGACTTAAATTTTAAATAGATACTTCCATCAGAATATTTAAGAGCTATTGAAAGTAAAAGAATAATTTGCCTTTAATACTGGCTGGACTGGGAAGAGATTAGAATTTTCCCATTTTTGGCATATTTGTTGAATTAGTGAACTTTAACTGCTTTCTGTAGACTGCTTCTAGTTGTAGATGTGCTAGCAGCTAAAAACACTCTCTTGCTGTGCATAAAGGAATGCAGGTATATTTCATTTTTCAGTATTAATATCACTACTTCCTCAGTGTTTGACTTGGATGAATAATGTCCTGCCACCATCGACAAGGACTAAGTGCAAAGTATCTTCTGACTACCTATGGCATTCTCAAAGCACAGAGTGTTCTTAGCAGTGTTGTGTAAATTCATGCTGTAACTGCATATTCCAGATGCACGGTCAAGACACGTTTTTCGAGTAGTGTGCAAGATGATGAGCAGCAGATGCACCTTCATCCAGGCCCAGATGCTGTTCTGACTCTGACATGGCCTGAGATCTCCCTGGAAAAGCAGATGATGTTGTTGGAAAGAGGGGAGTTATATCCTATTCTGTGTTGGAAAAATTCACCCTGCTTTCAGCTAGTATGGGTTGCAACTGTCTAGCTCTAGATGAATTGCAGATTTGCATCCATAAAAAATTAATGACTTGCAGCTCAGTCTAAATTAAACATTTAAACTTCCCCATTGTGCCCCAACTTTATTGTTGCAGAAAGAACTCCAGCGTTCAAAGTTTGTCACTCGTATTGGGCAGGACCTCTTAGAAAATACTCAGTTTTTATGTAAAGTGGTTTAATTGCCTTACAGGTTTCAGAATTAAAAGCCTTACTCAATTAGCTATTTGCTAATTCTGTAATGTGCAACAGAGCTGAGACAACTATTTGCTAAAAATAAGTAATCCTTCACAATTTCAGCTGGACAGTATCTGGCAGTCCTACTTTTGAAATCATGAGCCATGCTAAGAGCAAAATATTTTTGTAGTAAACTAGTTCTCCTCATGTTATCTCCTGCCAATAGCAAGAAAGGGAATTTGTACATATTTCTTGAGGCACAAATTAGATTCTTTGTTAACTTAGGATAAATGACAGGTTTAGTGTATTTAGGAAATAAACCAACTAGCTGAATGTGCTTTTGCAGGTGTTTTACTTTTCTTCCTCACTACAAGTTCATGTAGTGACATGCAATTAACATTTCTTGTAACCTCAAAAGTAAGAGAGCTTATGTTTTTAGTGTTACTGAACTGTTAGTACTACTGTCCACTTCTTGTTCTGTAACCAAAAGAGGGAGAAGATTTGAAATGAAAAAAACAAGTGATACTCATTCACCAAAGTCTTTGCGGTATGGACGATATGTACAACGGGTTATTCAAAGGAAGATGTAGCTCAGTAGGATCTGGGAATAGTCTTGGAGATCTTGGTTTTGAGGTGTACCACTTGAAACCTATTGTGTTTTGTCAGTATTTAATGTACTTTTTTCTGGCAAAGAGCACTTGGAAGCTTGTAGGAAGAAGCTCAATCTTAAGCCAAATTACATTTTTCCAAGTAAAATATAGGTATTTTTTAGGTTTTAAGGATAGAGAGAGAGGCATTTGAATGCAAAATACATCTGGCATATTTTGTAACCAGGTTCATTTGGGAAAGATGCGTCTTGAGTAACTTAAAATTGTGGTATCGGGTTACTAAACTGCTGACTTCTTTTCTGACCTTTGCTTTGGTTTCCATAGTTATGCGTATTTACTGTTGCAGTTCCATATGGGGCAGCTCTAAACTGCAGTGTATAAGAACATCTGGTTATGCAAACCATTGTTGATGGAGTGAGAGGGATGGAGTAAATTTCGTGTACTAAAAGACTTTTGCCTTGAATAAAAACTTTGCATGTGGAGTTCAAGTATAGGATGAATTTTGTATCTTTTTTTTTTTCTAACTTGAAACATTTTCTGAAATAACATGTGGTTCCCATTGTATAGTTCTCCAAATGTTTTATTCTTTCTTTAATGTACATGACTACCTAAAAATCGAGAAACAAAATGCTCATCATCTCCTTAATCCCATTTTTAAGACTATGTTTTTTCTGGAGAACAGAAGAATAGAAAGGGCTTGGAGAATGCCAGATTGCTGAACTTCTGCATGTGATGCTGGGATCTGTAAATTAAACCTGTCTGTTAAAAGCAAAGCCCTTTGGACTATACGAATATCGAAGTATTACTGTGGAGTCATGAAATAATCATGTAGGTGGAGAAGAGCAATCAGGTTTTACCTTGATTAGCTCCAAGTGAAGCGCTCTTGCAGTGCTCTAGGCAGTGATTAATGTGTCTTCTGGAAGCACAGTGGCACTTGCTTTGGGTGTGAACTGCTAATAGTTGGATCTTTTTAGTAGGAATTACTGCAGGTTTCATAAAGTGGTAGCAAGCTGTATGTACGTTCTGCTCAGATGTCTGTGTCTTCCCAGCTAAATGACTATAAGGAACCTTTAATTTGAAGTAGGTTACCTAGTACTTAAGAGAAAGCTGCATTTGATATATTCATTAGAATTAGGTACGTATTTGACATTTATGCAATACCCAGGATATTCTTTACTGCAGTAACCAAGGGCGGTGGTTTTTTTATTTTGGTTTGTTGTAAGACTCTTCTGGAAGCTCTTTATCAGCTTAAGGATAGTGTAATTAAAGCCTTTCATACACTGAAAAAATAGATAAAAATCATACTCTCTTATGGTACAAAGCTGACGAGCTGTTGGAAAACATGAAGTGCTGCATCGTTGAATATTTAGATGAATGCAGGTAAGTACATCTAAGTGGTGATTCTTGGATTTAAACAGATCTGTTCTTGCTCATGTGGAAGAGTAAAGAAGAAAAGGGGGATAGCAGGTAGATCTCAAGATTTAAGACTTCAGACAACTATTTTCTCTCTCCCTTTTTTGTCTAAATTGTAGTGTGAGGTGGGAGGCTATTAAGGAAAAATACATAGTTTTTGTGCAGTCTTCAGGATTACATCTTGTTGTATCATCAACACAGCTGTTACATTGCAATACTGTGTCATGATTACATTTTACAGGAAGGGAAAAAGAATTAGATCAAGTGATCCTTTAAGCTCCTAAGGGTTTATCATTCTGTTTTAAAACATGTTACAGCTTTAAATATAAATAAAAATAAATAAAATTTAGGTAAATATAAATGAAAAAGAATAGCTGTTTAATATTTACACTGTGGTTTTAATGAGTTAGGGGAATATGAGAACTCAAAATAAAATGTTCACAATTTACAGAGCATTAAATGTAGGATGTACAGAAGTTAATCTGGAGTTAGAGAAGCCTGTATGGCACTTCTGACTTGAGAAAGATTTCTAAGCTCTTCTGGGATGATTGCAACAAACTGGACCAAAAAAAAAAAAAATTGGTGTTATTTTTTTATCATGTAGATTTTTCTTGTTTTCATGATACAGTGCCATGTGGTTGTACTAAAGGAGGCTCTAGCAGGGCTAGAAAAGAAAATGGTGGTGAAGATGAGTATTTGTAGGAGCTTTGCTTTAGAGAGGCTAAAATAACACTTGCTATGTTATCAGTTGTTGGGAGAATCTTTCATGAGCTGGTATCATCCAAGCCAGGATGTCACTCTTTCTTTGAAGTTAAGGAAGGAATCAAAGGAAGTATCCTAGTTAAGAGATGAAGTAAAGGAGAGTGCTCTGAAGCGAGGATGGAGGTACACGGAGAAAGAGAAGGAAGTGCAGGGGTGTAAAGGGTGTGTTTTTTTCCTGCTGCCAGGTGTGTGGAGCTCAGGGAACCTAGGAGTACTGAGAATTGCAAGTCAAACAAATGCAGAGATTTTATTTATTATATGCTTTTGTTCCAAGGTTTTGATTTCGAGGTACTGATAAATCTACTGGATTTAGGTGGTTTGGGTTTTGCTAATGAACTTTAGTCCTGTGTTCCTGAAAGCAGACTCATACGTGGTGCACTCTCAGGTGGACTTGCTGAGCTAGCCAAGAGTAATACCCTGAAGACTGTGGCTCGAGCTTTTACTTAGAAACCAGCAAGTTGTAAATGATGTGGAGTTTTCATGCCTGAGGTGAGACCTGCAGAAAGATACTGTGATAGAGCTGTGTTGATAACGAGGTCAGTGCTGAACCACGTACCACTTGAAGGTTATATTGGTCGGCAGAGTTTAGTTATGGCACCGGGAAAGTATGTCAAGCATAGAACTTAATGGGATGAAAAAGAGAAACAACTGCGCAATGAATCAATCTACCAAAAAATGTGAAATCATCAAAGTGGACTTTTGCATATTAAAAAAACAAACCTGCATGTTCTCCTGTGCAATTTAAGTCCTAGTGTTTTGAGTCTCACTCGGTTTCCTTCACGGGTTTCCTCACTGTGAAGGCCAGATAATGTTTTATTGTGGCAGTGGTCCTAATAAATGTCAATGATTTGTTTTTAAATAAAATATGAAAAAGAATCTCCTCTGAAATAAACAGTACCCAGTGACTAGGATATTCAGATTTCTGTTGTTAGCATATAGAAGAAAGCAAAAGGCAGGACAAATTTAATACTTAATTTGCTTATAAATCATTCAGCACCACCAGCTCAGTTTTGCTACTATTAAGATCAGTAGTCTTTCTTACATTTCTCTAGAGGCAGAGCACAAGCTAAACAGATTTTGTCTGCTCAACTACATGATCTGAAACTGGTCTCATTTAATTTTCCCTTTTTAAGTTTTTTTCTCTCTTTTTGGCGATAGCTTTCTGTTGGTGCTAGGATACTGAGCTGGCTGAATCTGCTTACTGTTGCTGAAACAGGACATCTCACTTGACTTCCTCTTTCCGTTGTTCTGACCATTGCCCAGCTTCACTTTTTTGGTGGTTCTGAACCACTTTTGACTCTCCACTGAGCCAGTTCATCCAACTAATGCAGCAAAAACATTTTGCCTTTGCTAGTTCTATGCTGTTTGTAGGCTGCTCACCTGTAGAAACTAGCTCTGTTGTTGGCCATGCTTAATACCTTTCAAAGAATTTTGCTGAAATAATTGTATCCCATTTTTTCCTGCACATTGTAGCTGCTCTTGGAGACAGGACATCAAATCTATTTTACGGAATTTCAGAATTTGCGGTAGTTAAACTGACTTTGAGGGGCACTGCAGATCACCCAGCACAAGTGGAATTTGCTGTTGAATTGTACTTATTAGTGTACTGCTTTTAGATTTTGAAAAACTGAGCACCAGAAGATGGAAAAAAGTTCTAGATCAGGAGTTAACAGCTACAGGTATGCTCAAATAAATCAAAGCCCCACATTATTTCTTTCCTCAGTTTCTGAAATCAAATGCAGAAGAAGCAGGTTTGTTGAGATGGAGATGCTTTTAATCAGTAAAGCACCAATGGCATTTATTTCACATTCTGAACTGAGCTTAGCCAGACTGAGCCTGGTGTCCTCCTGGTTTCTGTCATCTGAAATCCTGTGCAGTTTCAGACTTTACATTTATTGTATTTGCAGTGCTTCAGTACTTCCGTTCTTGGCACCTCAATAAACATTTTGTGTTGTTCTCTATTCATCTCATCTTACATGTCTTCTAGACTGCTATGTGTAGGAAATGAGGAAGAGATTACATCTA
Organism: Corvus hawaiiensis; assembly: GCF_020740725.1. Taxonomy (NCBI): domain Eukaryota; kingdom Metazoa; phylum Chordata; class Aves; order Passeriformes; family Corvidae; genus Corvus; species Corvus hawaiiensis. The sequence goes on along the minus strand of NC_063216.1, from coordinate 23,180,753 downwards.
ATTTGTCTTTACTTGCTGCTGTTGTTTATTGGGCAAATATCAAGCCAGAAATTATACTTAATGTTTAGCTAGCTATTCAGTTACATAATTAAGTGACAGAGCATCTCTTCAGTTTTATTCTCTCCTGGGATTTCATCTTATCTTGCTGCTCCATGATGTAAAAGTGGCATGTTTTTCCTTGACTTCTCTCTTGTACTGGGTCTTACTCCTCTCTTAACTCCTTGTTATCTCTTGGGAAAGAATTAATGCCTTCATTTTTGGTTACACATATGATTTTAAGCTGCTGCAAGTGGATGTGTGGAGTGTTTTTAAGTATTGTGGTCTTTCTTTTATTCACCTTTAAATGTAAGCACAGTACTAGTATTAATTGAAGGTAAATAACCTGTGTTACAGAAGTTTCTATCACTGCTTAAATTTCAAGAGTTGATGCTTTCTTCATGTGTTTAAAAGAAAAACATTCTAAACTGTTACTAATGCAAAATAATGTGGTTTTATTTCAAAAGTTAAAACAGTAGAATGTTAGAGGATCTAGAATTTATCTGGTTCTTGTCACTATAGTGTTCAACATATAATTGGATTTTCACCTAATTTCATTTTCTCTTAGACCAAAGTGCAGCAGACAAATTCTGACTTTCTTGTTCAGCCTCCTCCTCCTCTTTCTCACACTGAAATGTCCTTGCAGAGATCAGAAGCAGCATTAGAACCGTGCACTGAGAATGCGGAAATTAGTGCTGTGCAGCTGGTTAATTCATTAGCCTTTCTGATTCCTTATGGGAGTTAAATTACTGTTGGAAAGGAAGGTTCAGCACAGTGGGATTTTTGAATGCCGTGCTAATCAAAGCTGGCATGCAACTAGGGTCTCCCGAATCCTATACTTTTTGAGAGAAAAGATCATCGCCCTACTTAGTCACAGTACTGCACCAACATAATTTTCTGAGTAATTAGAAGTAAAACAGCCTACTGTATCTTTTCCTAGTAGGGTTTTGTTTGATACTAATTTTTTTTTTTTTTAAAGAGACACTTAGCAGAAGCGTGGTCTGCTTTCTTTGCTGTCTTAGCGCATTCTTCTCAAGGGCTAATTTAGTTTTGCTGCTTGGTGTATTGACAGCCTGGCTTCTGACATGAAATGGATAAAATGATGGTGGTGATTTTGTCTTTATGTAGCTTCCAACTAAATATTTTGTTCTTATGTGACTTGATTTTGGAAAACAGCCCATAGATTTCAGACTTCTCCCCCCCGCCCCCCCCCCCCAGCTGTCTCTATCAGTTCGAGACTCTAACCTGTGCATATTGAAGTTCAGGTTGTTTAGTTGGAATGTAACATGAGCAGGAAGGCTGAACACCATGCCTTTAGGCCAGATCTGGCCTGCTTGATGTGTTCAGGGGCCAGTCCTGTTTAGTATCTTTACTGATGATCTGGACAAGGGGATCGAGTGCACCCTCAGTTTGCAGGCAACGCCAAGTTGTGTGGGAGTGCTGGTCTGCTCAGTGGGCAGAGGCAAACTGTATGAAGTTCAACAAGGCACAGTGCCAGGTCCTGCCCTGGGGTCACAACAACCCCCTGCAGTGCTACAGGCTTGGAGCAGAGTGGCTGGAAAGCTGCCCGATGGAAAAGGACCAGCAGCTGAACATGGGCCAGCAGTGGGCCCAGGTGGCCAAGAAGGCCAATGGCATCCTGGCTTGTATCAGAAGTAGTGTGGCCAGCAGGAGCAGGGCAGTGATGGTCCCTCTGTTCTTGGTTCTAGTGAGGTCATCACACTTTGAGTGCTGTGTTCAGTTCGGGGCCACTCACTACAAGAAAGACATTAAGATGTCCAGAGAAGGGCAGTGGAGCTGGTGAAGGGTCTGGAGCACAAGTCTGGTGAGGAGCAGCTGAGGGAGCTGAGTTTGCTTAATGTGGAGAAGAGGAGGCTTAAGGGAGACCATATATCACTCTCCACAACCACCTGAAAGGAGGTTGTCGTGGGATGGGGGTCAGTCTCTTCTCCCAGGTAACAAGTGGTAGGACAAGAGGAAATAGCCTCTGGTTGTGCCAGAGGAGACTAAAATTGGATGTTAGAAAAAATTTCCTTACTGAAAGAGTTATCAGCCATCGGAACAGGCTGCCCAGGGAAGTTATGGAGTTGCCATTCCTGGAAGTGTTAAAAAACCATGTGAATGTGGCACTTAGGGACATGGTTTAGTGATGGAATTGGCAGTGTTGGGTAATGTTGGGAGTCAATGATTTTGGAGGTCTTTTCCAAACTAAATGATTCTGTGATTTATCTAGATTCAATAACAGATTGTGCAGAATTTAGCTTATGGTTTGGAAATAGAGATAAAATTTCTAATCCTTAGATGCTAAGAGGACTGACTAGATTCCAGATGTGCAAATAAAGACACTGCTGCTTTAAGTATCCAGAAATAACAATTCTCCGATGAGGACTGCTAAGCCTAATTACAGGTTTTCCAAGTCAAATTATTAAGTAACTTAAATGCATTAATATACACAGAATTTAATTGTGCACATAAATTAGGGCCAGAAGGCTTTGGAGAGTAATGAAGATGCATATTCTCTATCCTTTTCTCTTATCCTGAGTGATGCTGAATTCAGTGCTCTGACCTAGTGCATAGTGCTGTATCCAAATCCCAGCCATTACTTAAATCTGACTCATGATCTCTGTAAACCTGAAGAGAGCATCTACCTTGTCGTAACTCCAGCCTTCAGTCCAAGTTACACTTGTACTTCCGTCTACTTTAATTTTTAGTTTATAACCATACTCCTCTCCCATTGATTCTCTTTTATACTATGTCACATAGGATGCTCATTTTGCATTTTGGTATTAATCAAAGTATTTCATTTATGAAGTGAACAAAAAGTTCAATCAGATTGAGAAAGGAAATCAATCATGAAGCTGCACACTGAAGTGTAGGCCATGCTGTAGCTGTGTATTACCATTCCACTATTAAACCAAGAAAGAAACCATGCTTACTGTCAAGTTTCTGCAGTATTTAGAGCTGGAAACAGGGTTTGGAAGAGGGCAGATTTCTCAGAAATACAGGAATTAGTTTTAGTGGAAGAGGGGACTATCAAATATGATGATTTTCAATAAAAATTTTTGTTTTGACTAATGTGGAATCTGCTGTAGGACTGCCATCATTTTATGTGGGTTCTTTCTGTAAAGGGAACAGGAGTCAGAATTGGAATAATGTAACAGTTTCATAATGTTGTCATCATCATTGTTGTCAAGCAATTGTTTTATTCTTTTCACTTATCTAACAAGTGAATAATTATTTGGGGAAAACAAGATTGCCTCTTTTCTCATTGGGTGAAAACCTATTGTTTCTGGTGGGCATTTGGCTGTCTTTGGCAGCCCTGGGGTAGTCCAAACACTGTAGGCTTGAACCTTTGCAATTTTTCCTTCTTAAACCTGTCTTGAATGGACTGACTTTGGTAATAAACCTTTGAACTGAAAAGACATTGAGCCCCTCCAAAGGAATACAATGAAGCTGGAGTAAGGACTGGAGCCCAAGTTTTATGAGGAACAGCTGAGGAAATGGGAGATATTTAGCCTGGAGAAAAGGAGGCACCTTTATCACCTTGTCTCTTCTCCCACATAATGAGTGACAGGACAAGAGGAAATGGCTTCAAGTTGTGCCAGGGAAGGTTCAGATTAGATATTAGGAATACTTAATTGAAAGGGTTGTCAAGCACTGGAACAGGCTGCCCAGGGGACTTGTTGAGTCACCATGCCTGGAGGTATGTGAAATACATGCAGGTGTGGCACATAAGGACACAGTTTAGTGGTGGACTTCGCACTGTTAGTTTAATGGTTTGACTTAATCTTAAGTCTTTTCCAACCTAACCAATTCTGTGATTGTTTGCCAGGTTGAGCTTTGAGTCTGGAGGAGTTTGGCTGCTCAAACCATGTGCAAGAAGTAACTTGCAAGTAGGATTCATTTTCTGAAGTGATTAGGTTCAGTATTTTGTGCAGTCATTGGAGAACCTGTTGTGACTAGGTGGATTTGGGCTTTCTGCACAGGACAGAACTCGGTGGGTGGATGGAGGGGCACCGTGAGCTCAAATAAATATATCCCATGATGGGCAGAATTTATGAATCCCAGTACCTTGACACTAGTGTTCCGTTTCCTTCTCCTCTCTTTATCTCTGTCCAACCAGGACAGTCACAGCAGATCAGTATCAAAAAGATACTTGAACTGGGCAGCAGACGGTACATGTGGTGCTGTGTGTGGAACTGTGGATATGCAAGCCAGCTGCTCCCAAAAGGCATCTTAAAAGCAAGATTTCTGCCTGAGCCTCCCTCAGTGGAGAGATGGGCAGATGAATGATTAATTTATACTTTCCTCATCTCAGATGCTTATGTTCATGAAATATGAAAGTGGTTATTTCTGAGTTTTCTGACTTCTGTTGAGTATATTTTGTATTGGCTGTTGGATTCAGAAGTTACTGGAGAAGGCAGAAGTAGAATAACTTACTCCATACTCGCTTAGGAAAGCAGGCTTAGTATAGCGATTTTTAGATTATGGTCTGTGCATCGTTGGCAGCTGTTAGAAGCAGATCTGCAAAGGAGGCTCCTGCAATATGTCCCAGAGACTGAGCTGGGAATCATGTTCTTCAAATTGCCCCTTTCCAGTGCTGCCTTCTGACAGGAGGAGCAGCCTGCTTTGTTTGTGTGCCTTTGGTTGTTATTGCTGGCTGGTTTTCTTGTAGCCTTCCTTAAGGTGATCATTTCACTTACTATGCCAAAGGCCCTTAGAATTTTTAGAGGTAGGTCAGGATGTTAAAAATCTTCACAAGAATATTAAGATCTTCATCTTAAGTTGCTGAGTGAGAATTGGGAACTGGAGGGAGAAGGGAGATGGAGGTGAGGATTTAAGTCTCCATGAAATAATAGCAGAGTCTGGATATGAGTGTTCTGTGATTCCCTGTACTTTGATCTGTTGTGTGAAGACAGTTTGAAGAAGATAGTACTGAACTAAGAGCTGAGTCTCAGGCTATGAAATTGGGAAAGTATCACAGCTTTAAGCTCAACTGTGAAGGAGGGAGAACCCTTAGACTTGACCTGGAACATACACATATTGATGGATTATGTACTATGTGTATGTATATACTAGAGCTAATATATGCATGTTATATATGTATATATATGTTTAATGTTCTCTTCACCTGCTTTTTTCAGACCTTTAGCTGTTCATATTTTCATAGCATGGGACACCTTCCATTTGCATTCTTCCTAATGGTGGTTAGTGTAATGTGACATTTCGGAGACCTGGCAAACAGGAAGCCACATCCCATGTCTCTGGGCATGGAAACTGCTAAAACTAGAACTGGCAACTGCAGGTAGTGCATTAAGTTTCAGTATTTTTCTGAAAAGGATATCCTTTCTTAAAAGGATAACTGGTCCTTTACCACAAAGTGTGGTTACTGTTTTTTGAGTTAGTGCTGCAAGATGTGGAAAAGTGATTTTTTGTTGGTTTTTTTTTTTGACAACTAGTGTTAGCAGGGACCTTTGAGCACATAAGAAGATTGTGGGGGCAATTACAGGGATGCCTGGACCTTGAGGGTCTCAAGGAAGCTTGTAGTGGGTGCTTTGGTGATTTAGCTGCCTGTGAAGATGACGGTACTCTGGCTTTGTAAATACTTGTGCTAATATGCCTCTTTTTCTATATGGCTTTTGTTTCTTTATTAGGCAGGTTGTGGTTTGACTGAAATGTATACTAGACCTGGTTATTTATTTTTGAATGAGGTTTTCTTGGATGGAAACATTACTGCTTGCATCTCCTGGCTGAGTTTGGTACTGGGTATTTCAGTCTTTTAATGTCATTCATTTTGAGAAATAATAAGCAAAACCACTTGTGGGTTAAATGATTTAATGATCTGATGGGCCAGAATGGAAAATATTGCTGGAAATAATCTCGAATGTTATTGTTGAATCTCTAGGAAGCTTACATGGCCATATGATTTTAGCTTTTTCCAAATCCTAGCTAATAAAGCATGAATGTGTGTATGTGTGTGAAGGAATAAAATCTAGGATCATCTTAAGCTGAAATGGTGCCAGGTAGTTAACTTTGCAAGGAGGGAGACAGAGACACTAGAGAAAAAAAGCTTTTGAGTCTTGTTTTAGTAGTTCAGAATAAATTTAAATTATGATATTATGATTGAGACAAAACTCCTACCAGTACTTAGTGTAATTTTCATGAAGCAGGTTTTCATGGAATAGGTATTGCCAAGGCCTGGAGTCTCTGTTGGGGCCCTGTACATGGTGCCACAAAACAGCAAGTAAAAGCAAAATATCTTTCACCTGCTATACCTTGAAGCATCACCAAGGGTTCCCATTTTAACTATTCAGCCTGTTGGGAGCCAATGTATTAAACTAGAGAAGAACCACAAAGAACCACACTTCTTTGATCCTAGGATGGCAGGGTTAGACCAGCTCTGTCTCTAAGGGCAAGACATGTATAGATTTTCTTCCAGTTTTACTTCCACATAAAGAGAAGCCTCTCTTGCCTTCCCAGTTGAAATAACCAGTGCTGCTGCAGGCACCAGAGCCTTGACCCTACAGCACAGAAGTGTAACTGTCCATGCCCATTTTTCATCTGAGTTTTTCAGGTGGAAGCATCACATAGTATAAGTTTGGGGGTGGGGGGGGTGGGGAGGGGGGGCGACAATTTTCAGTGCAGCGTGCAGTATGTGCTCAGAAATTTATCTCACACCATTTTTGTCAGCAGTGATAGGAATTTAAAGCATTCCACATCAGCAGGAACTGTCTTACTGTGCTCTTAATCTCAGTTAGCAGGGCAGTCCTAGTTGATAAAAATGTGTGTAGTTTTGGAGGCCCAAGCAGGTGTTGGGAGTGCAGCTGAGGATAACCACAGCCTAGGCTGCTGAAGAAACTTCTTTGCTAGCTGTAGGAGTCCAAAGCAGCTCAAAATACATTTTTCATTACTTTGGTTTCATCCTTGCTGTAGGTATTGTGGGAAGCAGCAGGGGAGGGGAGGAGAGGGTGAAATACCCTCATGAGGTAAAGACTGGAATGTTTGTGATGGGGATGACTTCTTTCACTTTAGAATTGCATGGATATTTGTACTAAATGCTTTTAAAATGTTTGTGGTTATAACTAAAACTGGTTATAATTTCTTTCTGCTTTTGCATGGTTGTAAGAAGATGTGGAAACAAATTTTGGGAAGCTGAACATCAGCTGTGATTTGCTTACAGGTGGAAATGCTACTTGTTTTTTTTGAGTCTTTCATAACATTTGGCTTTTTATTCCACTTGTAATCAAGGACTGAACAGTCCGGCCTTTGAAAGGGAATGGGCAGTGCTGGAAGGCAAGAAAGAGAAATTGGAGGCTTGCCTCACTTGAGAAGGGTCCCTGAAAGCACAGCTAGACAAGTTGTGCTTCTATAATGAGTTTCTGTGGTTGTTTAGAGATGCTGTAAATAACACATTCACCACAAAGGATGCACAACTGGTGACTAAGTCCTACACATACTGCTTTCAAACACTGGTTCCTTTCACTGCCAAGTCCTCAGTGGTGTGAATTTGTTTGTATATGCTTTTATCCAGCTGAATACGGAACATATTGTTCTGTTGCTCTTCTAGTTCTATGCACTTTGCTTACTACCCATGGGCAACTAATTGCCAGTTAGGATTAGGGAATTCCCTATAATCACTAATTAAAATCCCTGCTCAGCGTACCTTTAAGTGTGTTAGTTTACCTTTTCCTTGGCAGCCTCACGTTTATGGTGAAAATATATATATTTTTCTATCTATATATCTCACGATATATAAGCTAATATTTTTGGTTTCACATATCCTGGAGAGATTCCTTTCTCAAGTAGCAGGAAAGTTTGGATGTTCATAAGCACAGCCTGTTGGTTTATTTTCTTTTAAACAGCTATGCTATGTATGAGAAACTGGACAGAATGTTTAGCCATGCAGCTTTAAAATGTGACATTGATTTTTGTTTACAGTGCATCTGAACAGCCTGGATCAGAGGAAACATGGCTGAAAGAAGTCTCAAAGCAAGAATCAGCTGAAATTATAATTCCGGATATGATTGTTTAATCTGTTCTTAAAGACCTGTAGTGATGGAGGCTCCTGCACCATCTGGAGCAATCCTTTCTGATACAGAGTGACATCAGCCTTTGGAAAACTCATCCTCATGGCTATTAGTACTGCTGAGCTGTCCAGTATAGACGTGGAAAAGAGATTATTCCTCCTTTCTATAGTTTTACATAAGCTTGAAAACAACTGGCATGTTTTATTCTGCACCTTCTCTTCACACTCTTACAATTTTTCTTTTAGGATGATTAATCCCAATTTTATCCCAGTTGTTTCCTCATTGGAGCACCTCTGTCCATCCACTGTTCTACTTTTCTTTGGATTCTTTGTAATTAGATCATATATTTCCTTAAATGCAGCATCTAAAACTAGACAAAGTCACACAAAAAGCTCATTTAATTCCTTTTCTAGTATCATAGCATGAGACAACCCACTTGGGTTTGTATCCCTTCCCGAAGAACCTTGTGCAGTCAGGTGGGTGAGAGACATTGTTTCCTAAAGCACTCAAGGGGCTTTGCTTAGCACTGCTGAGTTGTACCACTGTGGTGGGTGCCATATAATGTTGGCCCTGCAGGAGAAAATCTGCACAGAAAAGAAAAATCTTACTCCAAGTGTTGAATAAGGCTCAGATAATTGCAATGGAAATGTTTAAATATAATGCATTTGAAAGCAAAGCTCGAACTATCACACTTGCAGTGCATTTTCTCTCTTCATTTTAATTTACAGATTCTATCTACCACATCCTTTCCTGGGCGAGTCCAGTATTAGTTCATGAACTGAATTCTCTGTGTAGACAGTTAAAGTTCTGTGTGCAAACTTCCCCAGGTTAGGATAACAGCGCTTGACAACTCTGTGAATACCCGTGTAAGGTTAAAAGCAAAGGATAACCAAACTCATGCATTCCAAAGTCTTTTCTTTAGACCTTTTTGATCCCCACCTGGTCCACTTAAAACAGAAACTTCCCCATGTTTTCAAAATAATGTATTTGTTACAGTGGGGATCCTGCAACACGTGTATCAGACAATGAGGCCTGTGGAAAAGGAATATCTATGGACCGGTTCTTGCTAGATGTTTCAGAGATGTTTATTTCTCCAGCCGCATGGCCGGGGCTCTGCTGGGGAACTCCTCAATCAGGGGACCCGAGGGTCCCTGCCTGCACAGGGGAACACAAAACAACCAACGGGGAACGAGGCTGACCAGGGCCAGGGAAGCCCCGTGTCTCCCCCCAGGGCCCCTCTCCCAGGGCTCCATGGCAGGGGGAGGGACCCAACATTTCACCTGTTTATTTTTAACAAAAAGAGATTTAAGACTTAACGTTGAAAACAACTGGATAAACGTAACAAGAACAGTTTCAAAACAAAACAAGCCACCCTCCTGAGTCTTTAAATGTCCAAACAGATTCTCTGGAACATCTTAAGGCTGACAGAAGGGAGACAGGACTCTCTGAGCATGCTTTGTGGGGAAACTGAGGCAGGAGAGGGTTTCTTCCATTTTTACCTGTTGGAACGCTAAACAGCAATAGTTAATTTCATCCCTCCCCCTCTTCATCCCCCACTCATCATTGGAAAGGGATTTTTGGGGAAACAATTGGCAAAGGCATGGTTTTGTGAGGGAAACCATGGGTGAAAAAACGGATTGGGAACACACTGGGGGTAAGAGGATATAGGGTAAAAGGGAAAGGTGGGATTAGGAAAGGGAGACTGTAGGGGGGGCTTATAATGGAGGTACTGTCTAACATGACTACGATTTTTAGCATATATACTGCCTTTTACAGGAACACCATCAGGCCCAGTGACCTGCGATGCTTGTAACCCTTTTCTACCTTGCACAATTTTGAACTCTATCACTTCTCCATCTCCTAAACTTGGGATGTATTTTTCAGGGTTATTCTTTTTAATAGCAGTTTTATGAACGAATATGTCCTCTTGGCTGTCACATCTTGTTGTAAAACCATAATTTTGTTTAACATTATACCATTTTACTATTCCTAAAACCTTAGCTATGGTGATTTTTTCCTTTTTCCGAGTGGCTGCTGTTTTCTGTCTCGCTGCGTTTTTGCTTTCTCTTTTGCTTTCACTCGCTCCTGTGTTGGAACTGCCAGGGCTGCTGGGGCCGCCGGGGCTGCTCGTGCCTGCGCGCTCTTCCCGGGGTCACATTCAGGACCGCGCGGGCCGGGCCGCGCCGCGCTGCTCAGCTCCCTGCACGCCACCGTCTCCTCTGCTCTCAGCTGCGCTGCCCCTGCCTGGGGCCGCACCCACGTCTCGGCTGGGTCCCCGAGCGGCGGCCCCCTCCCGCCCTGCTCCAGCGCGCGTCTCGGCTCCGCGCGGCTCCGCACCACCGCCACCCATGCGCTGCCCCTCTCGGTCGGGCGTTCATGGGGCTCGCTCCACCACGTGCTGCGCGGGACCGGGCGGGCACCACTGGGTCTCGCTGCTCCTGCCGCGCCTCGCTCTGCTGCTGACACTGCAGCTCGTGCCGCTCCGCCCGCGCGCGGGAACTGCCTCGCTGCTGCTCGGAGAGGGCTCGGTCCACATGGTCTGGGTCGCACGGACTCTGAGGCAGGCTTCCCTTCTCCAAGACACTGCTGACATTGCTCAAAAGTCTCGGTAATTAAATAATATTCACGAAAATATTCTTCCATCGGCATATATTTTGACTCAGAAATTAACTGTGTCCAAACGGTGTTCCAAAAATCTTTGGTAAGAATCAAATCTCAAGAAATGTAGAAAAAGTTCTTAAACAACCATGAAAGGAAATGTTTCAGTTCCTTTTGAGCTTGAATTAAGCTAAAATTTACAAATTGTTGTTCAAGAATCTTTTCAAGTTTAAGATAAATGTCCATATGTGGCTCTGAGAGCCAAGAGTCTTCCCACAGTTCCTCCATAGTTTAGAGATGGAACAGCAAAACAAAAACAAGAAGAGAAATCCAGAGTTTACTCACAAATCAGTCGCTGTAGGGATCGGGGATCGTTCTGCTCTCATTGCCCACCATTTGTTGCAATGGGGATCCTGCGACACGTGTATCAGACAACGAGGTCCGTGGAAAAGAAATATCTATGGACAGATTCTTGGTAGATGTTTCAGAGATGTTTATTTCCCGAGCTGCATGGCTGGGATCTGCCAAGGAACTCCTCAGTCATGGGACCCGAGGGTCCTTTCCCCACGCAGGGGAACAAAAACCAACCAGTGGGGAACAAGGCTGACCAGGGCCAGGGAAACCCCGTGCCTCCCCCCAGGGCCCCTCTCCCAGGGCTACATGGCAGGGGAGAAGGGACCCCAACACGTATTCTAATTACTCTTTGGGGGAAAACCCTCGCTGGAGTGGTTTTTTCTATCCAGGAAGTGGAAAAAAGTATGTGTTAAGTCTATGGTAGCTGTACTTGTGCCAGTCTCTATATTAGGTCAGTTTACAGCAAGAGAGTATTCCTGGGATAGTGGGAATATCACAGTTAGAGATAATTAGGCTAGAAGTCCACTCCCAGGTGACTGCTTGGTATGGGGGGAATTGAAAGCACAGAGAACAAAATAGAGTAAACTGTAGCTCACAACTCGTGTAAGACCGACCTGCTTTCCTTTAGCATAAATAAAAATTTTATGCTAGTTTGGCTATACAGGCCAAAGTAGTACAGAGTATGTGTGCTGTGATCCACAGACACTGGCCTCTTTTGATCATGGACACTTAGGCAGTGTGACTTGTGAAGGGGCAAGCTTTGGTGAGGGGAAAAATTAGCCATATGCATGGTGCAGCATCTTAAATAATTGAAATCAACTTCATACAGAAGACTTTATTGCTTGGGGCTGCTCTTCTCCATAGGAAAGTATTTCCTCATGAGATAATTTTATTTATTTATTTAACAGTATTTGAAGTAGTTGCTTCAAAAAATTTCATTTGGGGTGTCTCAGCACTTTCTGGTGGTTTGTAAGGTGTGGGCATATAGTTACTATGTGTAATGTTATTTCCTGGGATTAGGTTACTAGAGAAGAAATGCATCAACAGTCAACCAGGATCTTCAGCCCTTCAGCTAAGAAAGGGGAAGGATCCCAATGTACAGGAGCTGGGGTCAGCTGAATGTTTGGTTATACCCCATGTGCTGTCCTTTAGCAGCCTCTGTCCTTTAAGGCAGGTGTGGATTTTCCAACTTTCTAAGGGATATATGAAACAGCATTTATGTACATTGTAAATACTCCATCACAAATAACTGATAACTTTCTAGAGAATGTTAGTGTATTTTCCCCCTTTCTTTTGAAGCTGTTTCATGTTCAAATAGAACTCTTCTGAACAGTAAATTTCTTAAGACTGATACACTATGGAAATTATCAGATCAGTGTTATTTTTTTATCCAATGGTACTGTGTATTTTAACATTATCTTGGATAAAAGTGGAAGTAGTTAATAATACGTGCAATCATTTCATTTCATTTTTGTTTGGAGACATTGTGTTGATAGGCCAATTTTTTTTTTAAATCAACAGAAGAAGCCTGCAATTATTTTAAATTGTACTAAGCACGCACTAAAGCAGAATAGCTCTGTGATCAAAAAGAGATCTGATCTTTATCTTGGAAAATCATATCTATTTGCAAATCATAAAACGTGAATCAGCCTTGCCTCTCCTTTGTGTTCTTGAAACTCAGGTCATGATTCCCTAGAAAACTGAACTTTTGCTTTCCCACAGTTCTGTCTCATTACAGATGTAACTGAATTTACTTCCTTCCTCTGGGAAAGTTTTGGAAAGGAAAAGGAAGTGCTTTAAATGTATGGCACCTTGTGGAGAACACTGGCAGCCCCAGTTTCAGTGCAGGGTATTTTTTAAGTAAAAAGGTTAAAGCTATTTGTGACATCAACCCCCAACTTCTAAATTCAGTTTAGAATCCAATGGTCAGCTGTTGCAGCTTCCAAACATAGTATGCTGTCCTGAGCGTGCCACAGATGTAAGGAACTTGGTAGTTCAACAGGTTCAATGTGACAATATTTTTTAAAGTAGATAGGTTGACCACATCATGAACAGAAAAACCCCACACATCTAAGTTTCCTTGGAATCTAAAGTGTATATGTTTCAGCTTCTAAAAATACTGTGTGCTGTTCTGAGGGGTTCCACACGATGAAGGAACTCACCACAACTTCACTGGTTTAATCTTCCAGGTTGTCCTAAAATGTAGATCTGGTTGTCCCAAAACAAACACCAAGGTCTGAATTGAAGAGAAGCCTGTATTCTCATGAGACCTATGTTTGCTGTTCTAGATACTATTCTTTTTATTAGTCTTTTTACTCTAGGTTTTTTATTAGTCTTTGTCTTGGAGACTCTGCAGCCAGAATGTATCTCAGCCCTGTTTCCCAGTTGCTTTCTCCAATGTGCATGGCAATGGGGATGGTTTTAATCAGATGTGAGATTCACCCGAGGAGCTTCTAAACCTGGGCCAGTTTTGTTATCAGTGGAGACTTCTTTCAGCAGTGCCACGTGTGGTACATGGAGTGGTGCCTGTGGGCCTGTGCTTAATCAATGTGTTCTGCAATTTACAGCCCTCATGGTCTCATGTCTGTAGCTTTACTGAGCAGTAATGGAGGGAGTTCGGAACCTTATGCAGTCTTCCACAGTAGAGCCTATGGAGAAGTGAAGGGATGAGATGACCCAGGGAGCTTAAGGACCAGGAGAGGTCCTGTGAAGGACTTAGAAGCATCACTTCTTCAGTGTCATCGCTCGCTTTGGTAACAATTCCCAGCCAAGCTAACGTGGTGCTGTACTAGAGGATCTTGAGTAGTCATTGTCACCCAAGGTGACAAGTGTGCAGTGATTGCTACTGAATGTGTCAGTCTGGCTGTTTTTATCCACCTGTGCATGATGCCTTGCCCACTTTTCTTCTCCTTGCTGCTTTAAGGTAAATATGTTTTTTTGCATGCCTCTAACAAATGGCAGTTACAACACAAACATCTTCTCCAGGTTGTGCTGTGGTTTTTTGGTTTCTTTAATGCTTAGTTGTTCTGAAACGTGTTTCAGTTGCTCTGCTGGTAGTCCTGCCTGAGAAAGGCGCATGAATGGATCTGTTTCCCAAGATTGTTTCTCACTTGGCTGGTGTGTGTTAAGTTTTGGTAAGAGGACATTCCTTGCCTGCTCTTTTTATTGTTCTCTTTCTGGTGTATTTCTCAATATATTATTTAGAAAGTTTTACTTTGTGATGTTCCTGAAGAGATATTGCTCCTGTAAAAAATGCTGTGAGCAGACTGCCCCATAAAGCAGGACTATGTAATGCTTTCCACTCCCATATACTTCTCTTGGCAGTTGTTTTGTTACCTTCCTGGTTCTTCTATACATATTTCTAGTAAGAAATATGTAATCTGTGCTTAGATTCTCTTTTTGGATTATCTATATATTCATTGTTTTCTCCAGCAGATCCTTTTATGGTTTATTTCTGCTACTCTTACTAACATAATATTTACACTCTCTTTTTTTTTTTTTCTGTTGTTAACTGAGGCTATGAAGTTTTTAGGGCCATGGAGAAACTGTAGTTCTTATTACAGGATTGTCTTATTGCCATAACTTGGAGAGTTTAGTATCCATAACTTCTTTATGCTAAGTTTGGAGTGCCACACGACTCTAAAGCAAGTAGAGACTAAGAGTACTAAGAAATGGAAGACTCACACTTTAGAATCCTGGGTATCTTAGTAGGTATGTCTGATGACTGGTGGTGTCACAGCTTCGCCAACTTCTGTACTGGGAAAAGAGGATCTAACCTGGCTGGAGCTGGCAGAGCTGAACTCATTTGTGGTGGTCATGAACTTGGTCCCAGGTCTGGAAGCTTAGGCAGCAGTAGCTTAGGATAACCTGTTTCCAGCAGAGTGCTCTGAGATCAGTGATTAGGGCTGTTGGATTGCATTAAGGACATGGAAGAAAACACTTTGGGCAAATTTCATTTCTCTTCAGATGTGAGCTACTGCAGTTTCTTTACTTGTCATCTTTTGAGTATGTGGCTGAGGAGGACGAAAAGATAAGAATGAGTTGCTAAATCTTGAGATATTTGCACAGCAAAACATATTACTTGATAGCATAATTATTCTTAAAGCCAGTGCAGTTCCAGAATCTCTAATAAGGATATCTGCATTGAATTTGTCTATTTTGTACTGTGGATGCCTAAGCGTGACAGCCTATAGAGAAGGTCATTTTCGTTTGTCTTGGTTAAGTTTTTGTGTGGGTCTTATTGTTCAAAATAATACTTCTGTTGCCTTCTTTCTTCTTTTCTAGTAATTTTGCCAGGGAATTGTCTTCTGGAAGTTCTGTGGATATGAATTAAGACAGAAGTTTGATCTTTGGTGTTATGCAGTTAGTCTATTTTTTATAGGTTTTTTTAAAATTTCACTTTTTCCAAATGAGGTCAAGATCAATAACAATTGCACATTGTAAAGCAAAAGCTTAGGTAACCTCTACTTAAAGTGAGTGCTTCTTGAATTTCTGTTCCATCTCTTTGAATGTCCCTTTTCTTTCCATGTTTTTCAGCACTCTTTTGGTGAAATGCTTATTTTCAGCCTCAAAGGCTGGGATAGCTGGGACTGTTCTGTTCTCTTTCCCAGCTTTTCTTTGAAATCTCCTTTTCCTGTGAAAATGCGTTGACAGATTCTCTCTCATGTGCCTTGATTTGCCAAGTGATACATGCTGCGAGTACCACTAAATGCCTTCATATCCGACTGTGCGGGAGCTTTTTGGCATTATTTGCTTATGCGTATACAACTGTTTGAAAAATTAAGCATGTACAGGCATATTGTTGCGATCTGGCCCCGGAGCAATGAAGTTGTTGTTCCGAGTTCAGTACAGAGTGATGGTACCCTGCCAGCTGAAAATCTCATCTTCAGATTTTTCACCATGCTTTTGTGTCTGTGACGGAAGCCTGGTGAAGTAGCCTCTCACAGGAGCTGCTTGTAGGTGCTGCAGGTTGGGACTTCCATTTATTCCTTGAAGTAACAGGATTTTGGAGCAGCGAGCCTGCTGATCTGAGCAACTTAAAGCTCAGTCAAGGGCATTTTTCCTTTGTCAGCACAGCACAGTTAAGGATATGTGTCAATGAAGAGAGTCTCTGTGGATAACTGGGTTTCTAGGATACAGCGTAGGTTCTGTTTTAATTAGACAGTTACTCTTGTCTTCAGGCTCTCTGTCACTTCATGGCTTGTAGAGATTTTGTAGTGATAATGCAGTGTAAGAAGTAAAATTATTTTGTTTTAAGGATGTATTTTTTGCTTGTGTGCAAAATGCCACTCACTGATCTGTCATCTGCCCTAAAAAAGAGGCTAATAGAAATTTAATTGGTCTTTTTAAAAGCTTCCAGGGTCTGCATTTTGGTGGACACTGCAGTGTTGAGTATAAGCATAAAGCTTTTCACTAGTCATTCAAGTTGAATGAAAACTGACGCTGGCTGCTTAGAGACTAAAAATCAAGTTGCTGTGCAGAGAGCAATTAAAAAGGGGGAAAAAAAGAAAGGAAGTGGGGGGAAGGAAAGCTTTCCCATTTTAAAAATGTGACCTGGTTATCCCGATGAGCAAATCTGATGAGAGTTTTTCTTAGAATTAACATTTGTAAAGTCAATTCGAGTTTGTGTGTACTTTATCTCTAACATATGGCTTCCCACACAATGATGTCATGTACAACTAAGTGCCAAAAAAAGCATGAACGCTCCCAGCAAAAGCTACACTTTGAACTAGGATTTGATTTGCGGTTTCTGTGCCTGTGTGTGCGTGGCCAGACAGCCGGTCGTGTTAGAGCACCAAGCTCTGCATGAAGCCGCTGCTTTCCTCAGCTGTGGGGGATGATCTGCAGGAAGGCATAGTGGCCATGGAAGGCTTCTGTATCAGAAACATCTATTTTTCTCCCCTCTGAGATGTTGGGAAGGGTAGGAATTATCATGGCTTTGTTTCAGGGGAGTTCTAGAGAAGGACTGTCAGCTTAAGGTATCTTGTAAGAGCTTCATGCAGTTCCACAAGTGAGGATTTCTGTCTCCTTGAGGATTGCAGGTGTTGTGTAGGCATAACAAACTGTTCTGTGCATGGGCTTTGTTCCCAGCCCACTTCTTAGCTGAGTCATGGTTTTCCAAAGGTTGTAATGATGTTTGGGAGGTGGATCTCGCTGTGTACTTGTGTTTATGGAGTGGATGGTGAGGTGGCTCACTCTGACCTCCTCTGCATGTTCTCCTCCCTTTAGTTGCCCGATCTGGTGGTCTACCTGTTGTTACCTTTTGTTACAGAGAGCATCCCTTGGGTTGCACGGTTTTTGATCTCCTTCATGGAAAACAGAATGTGTTATAGTGGTATGAAATAAAGAGAAGCCGTGGGTTCTTTTTCTTTTAGTCTACCATTTACTGTAAACTACTCCAGGGTCCTGCTCTGCTTCAGCAGTGGATGTGTTAGGAAAATTCCTGGATCAGAGCATAGATTGCAAGTTTTCTCCTGAGTTCTTCCATTGGCCATGCCGTGGAAGTTGGAATCTCACACTGCCTACAGCTCTTTAACGTGATGGTTACCAGCAAGTGTCCTAAAGGAAGTTTTCAGGGTGGCTTTAATGTTGGAGAAGAAAGAAAATGTCAATGGCAGTGGCTGGTATTACAGGTTCACTGATACTGGTTGCCAAAAGCAAAAATTCATGAGGATTTCATGGTGTATTTTTTGACTGGCCTATGAAATGCAGTTAGGCTGCCTTGTACTAAAATTCTTTCTTTCCAAAGCCTTCATCAGCTCTGCTGGCCAGCAGGCACGGGTTTATCTTTTCCCCTTTGTGCTTTGGTGCACTTTTTCTCCTTGTACAGAGATGGAAGCTTGTGCTTATTTGCTGTGCAACAAGGGGAGGTTCTTGTCTACTTACACCTGGGCAGCAGCTGAGCCACAGCTGTGCATGTGGGTGAAGAATGACTTTAAGATGTTCCTCTTCTTTTTTGGCTGTGTATTAAAACCTGAAGTGTGTAAAAGTGAGCATGTGTGTACCTCGGCACTCACTTTGCCTGCTGCTTCCTAGTAACATTTATTTTTCTCATAATACAGATCTTTCTGTCATGAAGATTTTTCATCAACTACAGTGAGAAGGAGGGCCAAGACATAGCATAATTTGTCAATTTCATTACTTTCTCTTTCTTTTAGCCTTTCAGGTAGTATGAGCAGCTTAATTAGTTAAAATTCTTAAGTGCATCTGGTAAATGATGAGAGATTCTTTCAAAATGAGAAAATCAACATCTTTGAGGAAGAACTGTTGTGACTTTGGATGATTTGTGTCCCTTGCTGCCCTGAGGGTGCACTGGGCAGGGGTGCAGCATATGCTCTAGGGAACAGAACCTTGCAAAATCTGCAGGGAGCCCTGCAGAGGAGCTGTGAGCAGGAGATTGGGAAGGGAGGGACAGTGCAGGCTCCCATCCCCCCCTCTCCCTGGCTTTTGTGTGCCAGGGGTAATTATTGTCACTGTTCAATCCATGCTTAATGCCTCCTGGAGAAGAAAGCAGACAGCTTTTCATCTGCACATGCTTCTGTGACTGGTATTTTCCTACAAGCCAGACACCTAAGAAATTTAGTTAGAGGCTTACACAAGGGGGCTGTATAAATTTTTTGCAATGACCTAATGCATACAAGCTCTTTTTGGTGGAAGCTGAACTAAATGCTGTTAAATAAATTAGCAAGTTATTAAGCGTTAAGCTGTAGAAGGAAGAGTTTGGATTTTTTTTAGATATATTTGCATCTATCATTCTTTCTACCCTTGGGTGGTCTTGAGTCTTACGCTGCATTCAATTTCCTACTTTCCATTTCTTGAAGAAAGGGTTAAAATATATTTTGTTAAAAGCTTCCCTTAAATGGGATATACTACTCCATCCCATAATCAGGGAACTGTTTCAAGTGGTGAATATTCTTAGCGAGCTCATAGCTTTAATGATTTGGGAGCTGCTGTTATGTAGTTAGTTAGGAATTTTACCATAATATTTGGAATGTATGTAGTATTGATTGGCTTTCTACCTAAAATGCATCTGTTTGAAACAATGGGCAGCAATAAAAGCAATTTTTCTCCTTGCCTAAAAAATACAGCTACTAAAATTTAATTTTGTTGGTCATTGTGTTAGTACGCAGAAGATTATTTTTTTTTTTAAGTGATACATGTTTTGAACTGTTTTGCTGCTAGTCTGCTGGAATTTTCTGTTGTTTGCAAACTTTATTAGCCATACCTTAGTTTCTCAAAAAAAAAAAAAAAAAAAATAGAATGAAAATTACTAGTTCTAGTCTTAAGGTTTAACTTTTATTACAAGATAAGATTTCCTGTGTTTATTGTCATGCTGGTACCTGTCTATGATTTAACATCTTGATAATATTGAGAATTACTGACTTTTTAGTAAATACTGGCAAATGGGGTGGTGTACAATTGCCATATCTTAATAGCAGAGTGCAGAAAAGTGGTGCAAGTTTTTTGAAGTCACATGAAATATCAGTGGCAGAGGTGAGATTACATTTGGATCCTGCATTTAAAAAATACATGAAAGTATATTTGTTATAAATGAAGAAAATATAAAAGCATATCGATATACATGTGTATTATTAAAAATATATATTTGAAACGTCCTTTTTTTTCTTTATTACAGGTTATAGAGCAGACATTACTTTTTAGCAGTGCAGCTACAGGAAGGATGCAATCTGCATCCCTCTAATTGCTTTCTGGAAAAATGACTAGTCTAGTTCCTGGTTTATGAACACGTGTAGTTTTCTGGCAAGCAGACGTGGTATATTTTTGTCACCAAAGAAGTCTGTGGACTGCAGCAGTCCTTTGCTGTAGTCGTGAGAAAGTTGGGTCCTTCCCGAATTCACACAAGTCTGCAGCAGCCTTAACAGGGCACGGCTGTGCTTCTGTAAATACGGATCTGGCAGCTTCAGGGTCGCTCTGCTCAGTGACAGGTTTCAATACTTGTGAATTGCTTGTGACTCCTACCAGTTTTGGGGGGCAGCAGGAGCAGCAGAGAGTTTGCCACCCCAAGGCCACCAGCAGATTTCCTGTTACTGCTCCTTCTGTGCCCGAATGTCATTGTCTGAGCTGTGGCATTGTACTGGTGCCATCTGTGACTCCTGTGGCCCCTGCCACTAGTGCTCGCCTTTCCTTGCCTTTGCTGTAGCTTGGGATCACAGCTTTGTTCCCTAAGCTATCTATTCTTTTTCATAATGTTATCAGCCCGGCGGAGTTGGGCTTGTCTGATGTGAGCCCGTCCGTCCCCTCGGAACGGAAAGGGGGAGCGTCACCCGACAGTAACAGCTGTGCAAACAAACAAGTCGGCGTTGATAGCCATCAATAGCTTTGTGCAGCCGTGGCATTGAGATGCACCAGAACATGTGCAATCTGTCTGCTTCCTTTGTCCCACGGTACAGCCAGATCGGCCACTCTGCACTGATGAGGCCGATTGTCATGCCGTGGTGTGCCTTCTCCTCCTTCCCTTTTTCCTTTGCTTTTCCTGCCTCTTTGTGGGTTGTCTGGCTGCTCCCAAACACATCTGCCACGCGTCCCATCTGCTCTCCCTGAGAGGCACGCTCAGCTCAGACAAGCGCTATTCAAGTGGTGCACTGTTCTGTGGAGCTGACAGAAAACACTAATTTGTATTATTAATGGCACATCACTAATGCTCCCTGCTTCTAAAACACTAAGCAAAGTAAATAGCGTGGAACATTGACTCATGAACTTGCTCACCTACATGCATAGGTGAATTTTTCCCATTCCACTTACTGTAACACTGCTCTTACCTTGTCCTAGAGCTTGTAACTTTCTCAAGACACAGTGTATTTTTCTTCAAAAAATGAAACATTTATTTCAGAAGTTGTGTTCTTTCTTTCCTGGTATCAGCAGCAAGATTCTTTGCATTAAGAGACAAGGCACGAGTGTATGATGAATTTATTATTTACTATTCCTTTGTCTTTCAAGGAAAAAATATTATCAAGCCATCAAAAAAAAATTTTAAAAAGCATATTCTAAAGTCAGAAAGAATTAAAACCTTGCCTCTTCTGCATGTCTGTTGGACAGCTTAGGGTTATGCACTTAACTCTTCGGGACATCTTTTCTGTGACATTTCTTTACTTCCGGCAGGATCTTGCCATGTGACAGCTCCCCTGTCAAGTTGAACAAAAAGAAAGGGGCTCTCTGTAGTGAAGGAAGAAGATGGTACACAGCATACACATGGATAGGCAGTAGAGTTGTTTTTGTGGAATCACCTCTAGCTTTGAGTCAAAGATTTGTGGCGATACCTGATCAAAAGTGCAGTTACTAATTAGTATTAGTATTCAGCTCTGCCTGGTCCTATTAACCGTCAGCTGTATCAGCTCCACGTGTACCATGCTCTTTATTTTGAAGCTGTCACAGCTGCCTTGTGTACTGCTGCAGGGATTTACAACATGAAACCGTGGTGAACAAGGAGTACTTTCTCTGTTACCGTGTTTGTCTGCAATGCAGAGCTCACTGTAAGCAAGGGTTAGGTGTCCAAAGTGTGACCAAGGTGGACAGGACTTTACAGGGCTGCCTAAAAGGAAATGTGCATATGTGTAGGGAGGGAAGTGATTCATTTTGACACTGTTTGTTTCATAGCCTTGGAAGTCTTTTCCTTTAGTAACTCTGTGCTTACTCAAAATGTCACAAAGAGGAAAGTAAAGGTTGGAAGCATAAATCAAAGAAAAGAGCGAGGCCAGGGAGGATTCTAGCAATGAAAAAAGAACATTGAACAACTTTTGGTCAGCTAGCAGAGCTGTGTTGGGGTACATTTTGGTTCTGTGCTTCTTGGAAACTGCTTTGTCTGCTACTCATGTTAACTCCTTGTGAAAGCGGTTATTCCATGGTGGCTGCACTGTTCTGCGTTGTGTCGTGTTCAAGCACCTGACCTCTGTTAAAGAGGCTGAGGATGGACTTGTTTACCTGTCTTACATAGCTTTTACAAGAGTGGTTTTTTTGTATTTTGTTTTCTTTCTTCACCCGAGAGCATTGTAAAGCAGTATATTTTATCATCATACACCAACTAAGCATCATAAAGCTGGTAATATTTACAGTGAGTTTCAGGAGGAAAAAATGAATTGAGACTGCTTGAGAGAATAGTATCTGTTATGCTGCAAAACGTGCACAGAATCTGTAAAAAAAAGGATATAATCACAGCACTCAATTTGGTTAGGTGTGATTAGTGGTACAGTGGTATTGGCTCTGAGCATTAACTCTTGTAGTTGTGCTTTTCAGATCAGCACCTTGAAAATTTGTCAAGTCAGTGCATCAGAACTTGAAAAGTTGTGTCAAGGAGTTTAGCAAACAGACCAGGGAGAAGGGGATAAGTACAGCAGTTTATCACCTCTGGAAAGTGGTGTTAGACACTGGGAAACAGATAGGTGAGCTATTCCTGCAAGAGCTTCCATGGGTTACTGAGTTCAGGGCATCCCCTCAAGGGTTACAGATGTAGTTGCAGTTGAGCTGTGTACTGTATCATTTGTCCAGCACTCTGTACTGTGTATGCTTGTTTTTATTTTAAACTGGTCCCTGGTGGTTTAATTGGATGCAATTCCTGCCCCCCCAGCTTTGTTAATGTGTGTTGCCAGTAGGTTCCAGCAGCACTGCCTAGACACTCCCATATGAAAATACAATGATCAGGCGTGATAGATAATTCAAGGACGAACCCTTTGTGTGTACCCTTGAAAACTATTCTGCTGCAATTTTCTGTGATTTCCTTTAATAATTCAGCTCTGAATGCTGTTAATCCAGTCTTGATGTTTCAGAGAAGTAATCAACCTTTTCTCTGCCAAACTCATCTGTGGTAGGAAAAGCTTATATGTAGATCTTCTCTGTAACCCAAGAGTGCTTTTGTGAGAGAGTATTTTGCTGGTTGAAATATGTTGTGAATTCTCAGCTTTTTCTCCTTTGTGTTTGAACCTGGCCATTACTACGTGAACTCTGGGAGCTGGAGGAGTGAAAGCTTTATTACAGGTGGCTTATAAAGGGAGCAGTCCTGTAGAGGGCTGTGAATAAAGATGGCAATTGTGTAATGAAGCAATTTGTCACTGACTGCTAACAGGCCAGACTTCGGATGAATGGTGGCCTATGTAAACATAACATGTTAGCAAGTTCTTGTTGTTGATACCAGGTCCACATTTTCCCTATGGAAAAGGGAATACCTCTTCATCTCTTGTGTCACTTACTTCTGATACGAGAGGGAGGATCTGGTCCGTGAAACAGAGTAGATCTTCTAGTGACCTTAATACTAAGAAATAATAAAATCAGAGGAAATGAAGTTATACTAAAGGAAAGCAAAACACCTAAAATTATGTAAGATTTTCCCCTGCATTGTTCCTTGTTACCCTTTCTGGTGTGTTTGCTTTGTGAGACCATTAGCTGCTATGCACTGTAGCCTTGCACAGGTAAGAGGGAGCCACTTTCTGCTCTTCCACGGGGCTCACTAGAGTCCTGCTGTAGAGAGATGCGTCAGTGCAGCGAGAGGAGCTTTTGTTGTCCTGCTCATTTCCCAGGAATGAAGATTTCACAAGAAATCTTACTATTTATGCTGACTTGCTTGTGGAGGTTTGTTACTTACTGGGATGCTTTGTCTTCACCCTTGAATTCTGGGCGTTGTCTCCAGAAATACTCTGTGTGAGGTTTGCTCATAGTGATCTTACTACTTGTGTTGATCTGTTGTGTTTTGGCTTTTGTTTTTCTCTCCCTCTTAATTTAGATGAGAGATCCTTGGAACAGCAGAATTTTTCCTTTTTCTCAACGGTGCATGAAAGCATATCAGGCAGCAGGACACGAACAGCCTTAGCAAAAAGTACTTTGGAGTCCCAAGAAAGTAATTTGCTTCAAACAGTTTTATCATCAGTTGCTACTTCCTTTGATGGGACTTTACTTAGCCAAGAAGAAACAGCCAGCATTTCAGAAGGGAGAAGTACGCCGTTGGTAGATGTCTATGTAACGAGCAGTGAGGCATTCCTAAGTGATGATGAATTTATTAGCTCCTTTTCAAAGGCACAGTGGACTCCTCCAGTGAAGTCTTTTGCAGTTTTAGCAGATCATCACTCAGTTAATACAGTAGAGCCATCAAGAGAAATGTTAGAAACTGTGTTGCTAACACCTTCATTATCTGTCGTTTCTTCACCGTACGATATCTCAGAAACAGCACAGCAGAAGACTCCGTTGAGTGCTGTCCCTGAACGCAGCTACACTCTTATGGAACTAAAGCCTTTTGTACCAGATCGTGAAATGCTAACAGCAAGCAGAGACTTGCTGTTGTACCCTCCAAATACAGCTGTTCCTTTCACTTCCATTCCTTCAGAGATGGGACTTGTGGCACAGGAAAACATTACTGCAAGTTTAACAGCTCTGCCTTTTGGGGCTGCCTCAGAGGGACTGCCTCTTCATCTCAAGCTGCTGGGTGAAACCAGCCCTGGGGCTCCAGATGCCACAGCACAACATGCAGACCTGTATGGTGATGTTTACACCCATGTGAGTAGCAGGGCAGCAGAATCTCTCGATCGAAGGACCTACTCCCCTCCAAGCATTCCGTGGGCCACGCCAGCTTCAGCAGCCCGTGCTGAGCCTGCTTTTTCTCCTATTAGTCTTCCACTTGTGTCTTTCCCTCTGGACTCAGCTGCCATTTCCGTGAACTCTAATACAGTTCTTAATGCCAGCGCGTTTACACGTGAGTTCTCCACTGCAGCACCAAATTTGCCTGCTGGTTCAGAAATACCAAGTCAATCAGAGCTTGTCAGTGAGCTCAAGAGTCCAGTGCCTTACACGAGATCGTACAGTTACTGTCTGTATTGTGACTCAGTGTCACTTCTGCCAGAAACAGGCTTTTCCCCAGAACATGATGTGGGCTCAGGCGATTATGTTGAAACTTTGACCATCAAAGCCTCTGAAGTACAAGGCATAACTCCATTTACAACTATAATTACTGACGGGTATGAATTAGAGGAACCTACACCTGAGATTTTTGATACTTCTTTTCCATCAAGACCAGTTGTTTCACTTTCTTCAAGATTCGCAGAGATCCCTGATTCAAGCATGTTTTTAATAAGCACTACAGCCACTAGAACACCTATAACAATATCTCCTTCCTACCATCAGCTCCCTGGGGAAACGTCACTGAACATCTCTGTTTCCCAGACCCTTCCTGTTCTGGAAACAATTTCTTTGACTCCTAGCACTCATGTAGAACCTCCTGGTGCCACCACTGTTCTGTTGGACTCTACCATCATCCAGAGTGAGCCAGTAGCATCGTTTGCAATCAGTAGGACAACTTTGCTGGAATTGCCAGAATTAATGCCGTCAGAATCTGTGGTTTTGCTTGGCAAGACATCTACAAGGGATGACCTGTCTTTAAATATTTCAGATTTTCCATCCAATCTTTTATCAACACCATTTCTTATTGAATCTAGCTACTTGTCTTTATCACTGACCATGCTAAATTCTTACTCTGTCATGCAGAGTGATTTATCAACACTCTTACCTCAGACCTTGTTGACTGGGACATCAGTACTTTCTCTGGATGTTACCAGCTGGGACTTAGCTACCGCTGTCAGCTCTGCCACTGACACCGAGGTTTCTCAGTTACATCTTGGCTCAACATCATACTTTTATTCAAATGCATCGTCCCTTCCAGATGAGCAGGTTCCTGAAATAATGCCATCATCAGATTTTCACTCGGAGTCATCCATGTTTCTGGAAGCATCCTCGGTACTGCCAGTGGGCTCTGAAGTTGTGTTTACCTCAGCTGCCACAGGAGCTACCTCTCAGTTGGAGCCTTCACTCTCCACCTCTCACTCTGTGGTTCCTACCCTGGTGCTGCCCACTTCCGACACCCAGTCTGTTACCAGCAGCATCTTGCTCAGTGAAACAAATCTGATCTCTTCGTTTACTACCTTTCCAGCAACTCCTGTCTTAAACGTATCTTCATCTCTACTTTCAACTGCTCTGGGTTCTGATGAGGATATTGGTGCTACAGTTAACCCCACGCTGCTTTTAACATCTGGCAGCAAGGGCAGCATCCCCACAGCCTTTCCTCCCACAGACCCTGGCAATCTCATGTCAGATGCCGACACCATCAGCATGATGCCCTTTCCTACAGCATCTCTGTCTGTGACCTCGTCGTTTGCTCCCACACAATTTCCTCCGACTGCTAGCCCTCCTCCTGGATATGAACTTCCATCAGGAAGCAGTGTAACTGCTGGTGCTGATGCATCAGCTCCTTCCACCACTGTCACCAGTGCTACAGGCAGCCCGGGGACATTCTCCTCCACCCCTCTGAGGACCACTACTCTGTCTGAAGTGGTGGTTGTAACCTCTGCCATGACTACTACCAGGCAGCCATATGTCTGCGACATCACTGTTCCCGACGCCTACTTAGTCACTGCGGGTAAGATATTCCCAACATTTTCATTTTGTTTTTCAGAAGCCACTGTAATATGACCCCCTAGCTGAATTGCAGATTTTGAATTAACTAAGTGAACCTTTCAGGGAAACACAACGTAAATTTAGACAAAGAGCTGTAAAAGCACTGGTTTATCATTTACTGTTAAAAATAATAGCATTCACTTGAACAAAGTCCATTGTGATAGGAAGTTACAAATACATTACACTGCACAGAGAATGAAATTGTCTTCTAAAATTGCTGATGTATGCATACAAGTGTGCTGAGTTAGAGGCAGCTTTATCATTTCATCGGTTGTAAATGAATGTTCCTGTCATGGGACTGTTCTGCCAAACTGTTTAATGTTCTGACTGAGTAAGTTCCTCCTTTCAGTTGTTGCTGCTGTTTATTAAATAAACACCTGCATGTGAGGTAATGTTGTAATATGTAAGAGCAGAATTGGTTTAAAAAACTTTTGGATTTCGCTACCATTTTTATAATTTTACCGTACTAGCCTGTGTTTGTATCTTACCTCCTCCCATACTTACCTTCAATTGGATTTGGTGTGTTTGTAACCAGAAAAAGTGACATTAGTGTGTTTCAAAATTAATTGTCTTAGCATCTGTGTTTGCTTTTCTGGTGTTTTCCTGCCTTTTCCTAGCTTGTTAACAAAACAATACCAGCAAACTAATCCAAGGCAGCTGCAGAAGTGCTGCATTTTCATGGTGAGCAATACTTTTTACCCTTAAGATTTAGTAGTAAGAAATAAAGCAGAATGAGCATAATCTCATCCTCCAGATATGCAGGTGATCTAGCTATGCTAGTGATGAGGAAGACTTTTTTTAAAGGTGTAATTTGACTAGTTTTGTAGGCAAGTTACTGATGGAAAGTAAATGCAGGATGACAACATGATGCTGTTCAGTTGTTTGCTTAACCCACAGTCACGGTGTCAATTGTGACTGTAACAGACATGACATCCATTGGGATGTGGGGATTTTAAAGCTCTTTCTTACTCTGTGGATTTCCCTTTCATTAATTAATGTCATGTTTGTTTACTTTTTATTTAAGAGAAAAGTAGATGCATATTTTCTGTGGCTTTTTTCTGACCTTATCTACATTCCATGCATTGCCTACAAAACTTTTAATTGTGTTGTGATAGCAGGCTCACTCACAAGTCAGACCGAATATGCTGCTACTTTCCCGTTTGAATGCATCAGTGGCTCTTTAAAAGTTTCATTTATCAGAGTGCTAAAGACATTAGCTATGGAAAAGCAAAACAAGAGAAAGGAAATAAACTTATAGTTCCTTGAACTTTACAGACAGTCACTTTCTGGGATACAGT
Source organism: Corvus hawaiiensis (assembly GCF_020740725.1). NCBI lineage: Eukaryota > Metazoa > Chordata > Aves > Passeriformes > Corvidae > Corvus > Corvus hawaiiensis. The sequence continues at coordinate 23,152,993 of NC_063216.1, read as the reverse complement.
CACACCTTTACCCGTGTCCTTGTTGTTCATCTTACCTGTTTGATGCAGCTGATCTCTGTGCCTGCTTTTTCATGTACTGTACAATTGAAAATGCAACTTTGAATCAAAACCCAAGAGATGAAGCTAAAGTGTATTTTCTGACTGACATTAATTTCTAGTGCTGGCCCGAAGAGCTGTTCTACGAAATGTCAGTGAATCCATCAGACAAGTGCTCAGAGTTCAGTTCAGGAGATCAGTAGAGCTAGAGGTAAGTGATATGAAGAGTGTACAAGTACTCTTTGATCAATGTAATACAATAGTGGGTTTAGTTCACAAGCTAAAATAGTAATTCAAACAGTCCATAGGTACTGTATTAGAGACAGCTTTATTTTAACTTAAATGTTAGTCGTGTTTTTTTAAAATGTGAACATGATGTCAACTTTTTTACTTTTAGAATGCCATAATTTTCTAGGACAGACATTTCTTGGTTTTGCCAGAGGTGAGCAAGAAGTGTCCAGACTCTACTGCTCACCTCCTTTGGCTGGTGAATTGAAACTGAAGAACTTTTACCCTTCAGAATACCTGTTAAACAGGTCTGTTTGTTCTGTTAGCTGATTACATACTTAGCACTTTAAACAAAATGAAACCTTCTCCCCAGCCTTGTGCTGTTTTATGTTTTAAGTGAGACCATCAACACTTGCAGGGGAGGTGGTGGAATCCCAAATGCCTGATTTGGCAGGGGAAAAATCCAGGTGTGCAATAGTAAGATATTATTTCTGAGACTTCAGGTAGATGTAACTCCTGTCCTTACCCCCCTCACAGGAATAGCTGTACTCTTGGGTTTTTCTGAAAGCTTTCTCTGCTTTGATATTCAAGGAATCATCTTTGAACAGTATTTCAGTATTGTTTTCTAACTTCCAAGTGATGGTCTAGTTGAGACAAGGGTTAAAGGCTCTGTTCTCCACCTCTGTCTCAAACCCTCTGTCTGAGAGGAAGAGACTGTAGGGGTAGTTTGGGGGCACTCTTGTTGTACAATCAGATACTTCAGTGGTGAGGAAATACTTAAATGGAATTACTGGTATAGATGAGGTTCAGCTGCACTTGCAGTTCTGCATGTCTGTATTCATGTAGCTGTCATAGCCCAGCACCAAATGATCTTTTCTAAGTCAGTGATCTCATTTTCATTATGTAGTTAACTCAAGTAGCAGTTTGTTGACCATAACTTGCATTTCTCCATGCACAGAATTGCTTGGTGCCTTTAACTTTGGCATCTCCCATGATCACTGCCCTCAGTAATTAATTAAACAGCTTCTGTCTGATGTTTGAGGAGATACATCTCTACTACTCAGTCAAGATAGGAGTGTTATAAATTCCTGCCAAACTTCAGCTACAGTTACCTGCCTCTGTAAATTATGTGTAGTTTATGTCCTTGTAGCAACACCTGCTCATGAGCTACTTAGATTTTTTTATATAGAAGAGATTTTTCTACTGGTTTGTAATTATACCTTCAGTTCATGCAAACTGGAATAGTCAAGAAGTCAGATGTTCATAATGATAGAAACACACTTAATTTTCAGTGACCTTACAGAGCTTAGTAATACAGGAGTGCTTACCTTCTTAATACAGCAGTAAGACAAAATCTGTTGCTGAATGTTTGAAGGCTAATTGGAACAAATTTGATATCTTGCTTTATATTTTTTCCCTTTAACTTCTTGCCTTTCAGGCCTACTATTGCCTTGTAAAGCTCTCAATAGGAGAAGGCTTTTAGAAGTCCTAAGGCTTCTCAGAAGTAACTTTTTATAAATAATGCGACTAGTCCAGCTTCATTCTTTGAAAAATCTTTTTTATCAAAAGGAAAGACATCTTTGCTGAATCAGTCTTGCTATTCTAGAATGCTGCTATCATATGGGTTATGCACTAAAAATAATCACTAGCAAATATGTTTTCACCTCTAACTGTGGAATACTTACAAAACTGTTTATTTGAAAAAGAGCTGTCTATAATAGCAGCATGTTGAGTGGTGATGTAATGCAATATTTTAAACAGAATTTCTCTATCTCACTAAACTTAAGTAATCAAACAGTTGTGTTGAAAGTACCCAGAAACAATGTGTGTGTTTGCAAGTTATGGTAAAGCAGTGCACTTCTCTAAGCTGCTTTTTTACTGTGTCTCTTATTACAGCTCACAGATGTTCCCTCGCTGTGATGTAATGTACAGTAAATCAGGAGACAGTCCAGTTAAATTTAACTTCATAGTAATGTATGCTTTAAAAACAAAATCCATGGCAGTGATGGCTATAACTGCTGCTCACTTTAAATAGGAAGCAAGTTTAGCAGTGAAAGGAGGATTAAAACATTTTTTGCCCTCAACTTTTTCAGTTGAAACTTTAGTCTGCTACTTTATTATTTCAAACATAGTGAGTTGCTGAAGTGGAAAAAAGAGGAGGCAGAATCCTGCCAAATGAAAAAAAAACTTCTGGCAGTTTTTTCCCTAGAAAAATCTTTACAGCAAAGTGAGAATAATGAAAAATATCAGATTTTTTTCTAGTTAGTCTCAGCATACTGCATCTGCAAAAGAATAAGACCCCATTGTCTGAGTAAGAGTAATTTTAGTCAACTTTCTGTAAGGTAAAGCTTATGACACTTGGGTAAGATCTGTTAGACAATGTTCTCTTGACTTGACTTGCACTGGGGTGTGAAATAAAATAGTGTTGGCAGTGACTCACTGCCAGGACCCCTGGTGCCATTAAGTTCATGCCAACAGGAAACAGGTTTTTGCCAGCCTCATTTGTGCTTGGAAATTTTATCATGCATTTTAGCATTTTTACCGTAGCCACTTTGTTGTTGTATTTAATGTGGTTTTGGGGGTGTGTCCTTGACCTACCAGTTCCTGAAATCCCAAATCAGTGAACTCTGCCTCCAAAGTAAGGAGTTCTCATCATTGCCAGGTAAACGCTTCTTTCAAAGATGCCACCTTGTGGTCTTGCACTGGCTTCATCGCCGCTTCACCACTGCTGAAGTTCTGGCTGGTACCGTGGAGATGTGTAAAACCAGTGAGAACTGTTGCCTTAAGATCCTAAAGTGCATAGAAGCAAAAGCTTTCTTTCATTTTTAAGACCTGTGAGCCTTTGTAGTCCGTCTTCAGGAAGTTAAACACCGTCTGCAGGCTTTTTATAGGATTCTTAATAAGGTGGTAGTGAGGAGATCAGTTGTTGATGCTTTCTGCCAGATGTTTACACAGCATAATACAGTGGAGTGTAGGCATGGCTTAGGTTGTGGTAAAGGTGCATCTGGTCAAGTATTTTAGCAGACAGTAATCGCTAGCAAATGCTTAGGAAACCTCATAAGGGACAGAGAAATGATACAGTGATGCTTTTCCTAAATACTCTTCTAGCCTCTAGTGAACTGAGGCTTAAAAACTTTCTGTACTGGATGTGCTTTCTCTTGTGAGGGTAGCTTGGAATGAGGTAGGTTGTGTTCTGGAAACAGCAGAGTTGGGTTAGTCATTGCACTTTGGAGCAGGGATAGCTTAACTCGAGGTGGTGTTAGGAGTTCTGCGCTTCTACTAAAGGTTTCTGCTTTTGCAGCAGGAATGGCTCCAAAGTGCACATGGAGTTCTGTGTGCTTCTCTGGCTTTCTGGCCCAAGGCTTAAAGTAAAAAATTTGTACCTTTTAATATAAGAAATCTGTGCTTGTGTACTTTACTAGTGACACTCTAAAATGTGATGGTTCAGCTACCTAATTTGTTAGCATCTAGCTGTCTTGGCAGTAGAGGTGAAACTTCCAAGAGAGGGTTGGATGGATGGCTGCTCTTGTGAGCCATTAGAGCTGTGCCGAAAGCAGCAATTCTCATTCATGAATCGTGAGTCCGGAGTCATGAGCTGTGCTCATCTATCCTAGATAGCTTTGTAGATTTCTCTGTGAATTAGCTTGTAGACAGCATCATGCTGTCATGGGTCTGTTATTTCTGTCATATGGATTAGGCTGAAGAGAGCTAATTCTAGACAACCCTGCAATATGTCAAGCAGAAATAGCTATTGTTTTGACTTGTCGTGGTTCTAATCTGCCTACCTCACAATTACTGTTAAAAGTGGATTTTTATTTTGGATGTCCATTCTGGAGTTGCTGTTGCTTTTCTGATGCAGTGAAGCACAGAAGGGAACCAGTGTTAGCTGTTGAGCCAAAACAATTAATTCCAGGGTAGGCTGCTCTCCTGGTGTCTGAGGTGCAGCACACCCAGTCAGAGATGGAGGCAGCTGAGTTGGTTATCAGAGGCTTGCTTTCGAGTCTGAAATACCCAACTCGATTGCATAAGTATATGCTGGCTGCAGTAGGCCTCTCTTCCTCAGCATACATTGCTTTAGAAATCACCAGCAAATTGTCACTGAGATTTGTAATTCTAATTCCTCTTTTTCTTCCCTTTTAAATAGTCTCATTTGCAAGTAATGGGCAACTTTCTTTTGGCATGTGTTACCCATTTTAACTGCTGTTTCCATTTGACAAACTGAAGCTGCAGAGATTATTTCATCATGAGATAAAAGAATAAAATTCAGATAAGAGGAGCTGAAAAGAGCTGTGCACATTATTCATATCAAACAAATTTGAGTTTTATGGATCTAAATCCATTTAAAATAAAAGATGGATGTTGCATGTATTTGTGGGCTAAGAAAAAGGAAAGGCATAATGAGCAGCATAGATTATTTTTCTCATTTCCTTCTGCTGCTGAGGTAGTTTCTTCTGGTGAAGATGAGCTCGCTGAAATGCATGCTTTTTAGAGGACAGGAAAGAGGAGCTTGCTGTCTCATCTCAACAACAGTTGCCATCACTTTACAGCAGAAATACCAATAAGGAACATGTGGGTCGCAATTTAAGTGGCACTGTGCTTTTCGGTAAGGCTCATCCTGAAGCTGAAGTTACCTAACATATCCCTTCACCAGCACAGCATCTGCAAGGTGCTAGCATCCCTTCAGCTAAGAGAACCACGTTCATCAGAAACTCTGGGTTTCTGGTTTGCATTATTTATCTGTGAGGCCATCATGTTGCACATCCCAAAATACTTTTGAGGTGTGACTGCCACAGGCAATTAAAGCAAACTGGGGGAGTAAACCAAAAGGGAAGAAAATAATGGTGGGGGAACAGGTGTTCTTAATATTGAGATAGTTTCTCTGAAGGAGGGAAGACACTGCATTGTGTTCAAATAAATAAAAACCTTCAGTTTGTTCTTTCTTAGGGGACTGAGAAATGGTGGGTAAGTGTGTCTGCATGGTTCAAGGTTTATATTTAACTTGCAATCTTGTTTCTTTTACATGATGTCTAAGGCTCCTCAGGGTTTTTAAGATGACTCAAAGTCAGGACATGAATTGGAAGAGAATTGTATTGTGGTCACTGTGTTGAAACAAGCAGATAGAAGTGTTCCCTGGAAGAAAGTTTTCTTGAGTGTGAAAATTATATCCAAAGAACATTGGTTATGTTTATTTTACTCCACATACGTGCCACGTATGAATGGTATAGGAGGTATTCACTATGTGGTGTATGACTGAAATGCAGAGGCTATGCAGGCAGTTCAGTGAGTAAACAGGAATTTTGTATGGGGAATGTTATGTACACCAGGGGAACGTAGGCAAGCGGGAGTGCTAATATGTGGGGATGTGATAAATCAAGAAGTGGTGAGATTGGTGTGTTGTACTGAAGATTCCAGTAGGTGCACCTGGCACAGGGGAGTTGCCTCTCTGATGCACTAGAGCAGAGGCTGCAAGGCGCAGCACTTGTGTTTGTGCTTCTGCTGCTCTTTGAAAAATAAAGATTGCATTTTCCTACCTCTTGACGAGGTGGCTTTGAACTGCGTGAGGCTGTGTAGGTCTAAAACGTTGCCAAATTTAACATTGATGTGTTTGGGTTTTTTTAATTTCTGATTTTTTTCTTTTTTTGCAGGTTTATAAAGTTTCCCCCAAATTTGCTTTCTTGGTGACATCCGGTCCCTTTGTTTACACGGCAATAGCTGTCATAAACGTGCTTATGAACAGCAGTCTTCTTCGTGGTGAGGCCCCCATGATCCTCTCACTGCATCCTTCTTTCACTGTGCCAGACAACAGATTCCAAGTTCAGACAGGTGAGTTCTTCTGACACAGAGGGGAAAAGGTAGCTTTGTACTGATTCACACTTCTTCACTTGTGGTGCAAGCTTGAGTCAAAACCCTGTGTTCTGCTGTGAATCTTAATTCTTGTTGTTAATGCCATAATTTACAGGTCCATGGTGGAGAGGTCATAAATTGTAAACAGTTAACCCCATCACTTCATTATTTTTTTCAGGATTTTTTTTTTGGTACATTGTAAAATAGGTGTGCTCTTTTTCTTGCTTCTAAAGGTGAGAAGAGAAAAAAAAATCTATGAAACATTTATTCATAAAATCACAGTGCAGCTACTTTGTAATGCTTGTGTCAATTTCAGATTAAATTTATATTAAAAGCTGCCTTTTTTGTGTTGTTGTGATGTAGGAGAATTGGTGAGCAGGAGGATTGATGGCTCACACGTGACATGAGCAGGAAGATTGCTTATGTAGTATTCAGTTTTCCATGGCCGCTGTATTGCAGCCGTTTATGCAAAGTTTATGACTACTAATAATCTAAAGCAAAATAGTACTCATGTAATAGATTTTGAGAGTCAGTGTTGTCATTTAAAATCTTCTTTGGGCCCTGTTTGCATGATAAAGCTACCTACCTGGTTGGTTGACTGTGTAATGAGGTAGTGGCAGGGACTCAGCATACAAGCGGAGTTAATAAATGTCAACATGGTACTTTTGTTCAGGAACGTTTTGTGTGTTGTTTATTCTCTGTTAATAATTGTATGGCAAGACATCACTTTAACTGTGCAGGTGTGATGTCTTTTCCACTGCTTAATGTGGTTATATAGATAGACAGTAGGTGTATTTTTCAGTTCTGAACCTTGTATAACATTGCTGTTAGGGTCTGTAAGCTAACCATTGCATTTCTTTGGTTAAGACTGTATCTGGAAATCCACAGGTGTGCACGTAGTTCAGGTGTGTGTGCCTGATCACATTCCTCTAAACTCACTCTTTCTATCTTGTGCTCTTTCGTTCTCTCTTCTGAACTTAAAGATGTCTGTATCTAAATTTAACAGGTAGCTTACTAAGTGTTTTTGCAAGTACTAGACCAATACTAATGTGCATTAATGGATCCAATAGGTAGTCTTTTAGATAAGCTAAATACTGTATTACAGGCTACAAGAAAGAGAGATCTGTTGCTTTTTTTTCCTGAAGATTTTCATGGCTTGGTTGGGTATTAAGGATTTCAGTGTGGCCAATTCAGTGGTCAAGTCAGGTAAAGTTAGCCACATGTATATGCTGAAGGTCTCCTAGTATGCAAGAGGAAACAGAGATATTTTGTCACTAGTATGTTTCAGAAATCTAATTGCTGCTGCAACCAATATTAGTGAGTAGAGAATTTACTGCAGCAACACAAAATGTATTTTTCATGTATTTTTATCTGGTGTTTCACTGAATGTGTCCTGAGCTTCATGGAAGAAGAAAATGATAGCCCTGTGAATTCTGTTGCTTGTTTTGTTCTCTCTCGTGGAAATACTTTTCTGTAGGAATAATGTTTGCCCTTTCCTTTCAGTACTTCAGTTTGTACCTCGAAACGTGGATATTGGGTTCTGTAACTTCAGCCAGCGCATTGAGAGAGGGCTGACAATGGCATTCCTGGAGGTGAACAAACACCAGGAGTTCTACAACTTCACTGTGCAGGTAAGAGGATGAGCATGTTTTGTGTCTGTCCCTTTTTCCCCCCTCACCTTTTCTTGTCCCATGTTTCATCCAGACAGTAAAATGAGTTAGGTCTTCACTGACTGTCACTTGCAGTCTCTAAGTCATGTAGAACTATGAGGCTTTGTCATGAGGTCAGTTGGTTTTTTCCCCCCTACAAAATAATATGGCACCACGCATCCCTCTGTTTACAAACTTTTTGAAAAATGATCCAAGATGATGATTTATGTTACTGAATATGATAGGGTTTATAATTTCTCAAGTAAAAACTATTCCAACCCTTACCAAAGTCACTCCCATCACAGTTTACTATAAAAGAGTAAGGTGTTGATATAAAGTTTTTGTTGGAAGAAAACTTTCAGGTCTCATTGCCCTGCTGGAGACCCTGTTAGGGAATATAGGAGTTACATGACCCTGCCATCATGTGAGCAAACATGCTAGTTGCTTCTGAGGTCTAGAAATACTCACAGTATATGATGTCTGTGACAGCTGCTGCTGGAACTTCACACATGAAAGGTATTGCACATGTGCAGAGCACTGAATCCCACAGCAGAGCTTAGAACTCCCTGGAAAGTCAGTAATTCAATTTAATGAGACAATTCCCTCTTCTGTTTGAATTCTTAAATTTAATCTAACGTTGTTGTAATACCAAAATCAGTAAAAATTTTATTACGTTGTTTAACTGACACCATAAATACCCATCTGTGGTACCCTAAAATAAAATCAGGAAGAAAAATGGCATAAATTTTATCGTACCTAAGGCACTATGTAGTACATATAGAAAAGTGCTCAGAACTTTAAACACAATGACACAGCGTCACTGCATAGACTGAAGACAGAACATGCAAAACAATTCCTTGGACTATCAGCTTAGCCAACTTACTTTAAATACTTCTTATTTTCCAGAAGAGTTTATCTACGTGGACACAGGTGCTGTGTGTATCGGTGCCACAAAAAGGCTTCTAACTGTTGGTGGGTTTTGGGTGTGCATGGTGCAGGAGATTTTAACCAAGAGAACATCCATTTTCAGAACTTTTTTTTACCATAATCAATCCCTTTCTTCTGTTCCATGCAGTTTGGCATTCATCTAAGGCTTATGACTAGATTTATTTTGCTGACTGTCTTGCTAGGTGGTTTTTTCCCATCATTTTCTGGGCTCTAGCTTTCAGATCATTCTGGATTATGACTGACCTTAAAGGATAATTCTTTGAAGTTAGCTTTGCCTCTTTGGAGACTCAGTTGGCTGAGCCAATCTGGAACAGATGTTCCTCTGTCTTGATGTGAATTGCCCCCCTCTTCATATTAGAGGGGGGGGGAAAAAAAAAAAGTCTGTTAGGGATAGGATGGAAATGGCAGGGATTTGATTTTGCTGACCCTGCTTCAATACTGTCTTTTCAGATACTGAATATAACTCTGAGCAGGCCTGGGGTGGCATTTCGACAGGGCCCTGTGAGCATTGTTTTTGCCATCCGAGATAAATACGGTTTTCTAAATGGGTCTGAAGTCAGCGAGCAGCTCAGAAACTTGTCCGTGGTGGAATTCAGCTTCTATCTGGGCTTTCCTGTGCAGCAGATTGCTGAACGTGAGTATTTGCTGTGACCCAGTACTGCAAAATACTTTTGTCTAGTATCTTCCCTCTCTACAATTCTAGAGTAATTTTGTGCATAAGTGATAATGCAACTTCAAGTATCCAACTTGCATCCTGAGTTCTGCAGAGCAATTCTACGCCCCTTTCTGCTCACATTTTGGTGTTAACAGCAACTTGCTGCATTTGTCATCACAGTTTCCTTTTGTGCTGGGTCAGCTGTGCTTAACCTGGTTTCATTAGTCTATTGGCCTTAGTCCAGATTAAAGAAAAAAGAAAATCACTCAGATCAGTATTGTTGTGAAGTGCAGTCCAAGGTGTGTCTGTCTCGTTATGTCTACAGAGGCCTTTGCTAATTCTCAGCAGGGTTTACTGCTTTCAGGATTGTGCTGCACTTAACTGTGTCTCTGACTTCTAGAAAGTCTGGGACACTGGCTACATAGACTGGTATTTGCCCAAATCATGTGAATTAGTTTGTCCATATAGTCTGGTATGTTTCAAGGTAGTACCTTTTTCACTTTTTATGTACATTTCCATGGCAAGCCATTTTTTTCAGACCACTGTCATCCTAAACGTAGATGAATGGGAGCTGCCTGCATAACAGAGCCTTCTTGACACTCAGCATTGACGACTTACGTTTGGTTAGATTTTTCAGATGATTCATGAACGTAAGCAAGATCATGAGAGAATAGTACTTCCCTTCCCCTGCTGGTGGGTGTTACTGACTCAGTCCGTTAGTGCCCCATTTCTTCTTTTTAATTTGCTTTTTAATTTTCAGAGTTATTTCTGTGAGTCGTAGAGATACACAACTGTAAAAGGAACACCAGCTACTACTAGGCCTGATTTTCCACTAGATGTTTAACTATATTGCAAAACTCACTGTGTCAGATGTTGTGTATGTCAGTGCAAATACTGTAGAGTGACTGTCATCAGAAAAGTTGCTCTCCTTAGCACCTATTGATCTAGGTAAGATGATTGCACAGGATACTTCCCCATTTACTCAAAGCAGTATTAGCATACTAACTTTTAAAAGTTTTTTATTTAACTTTTTTGAGCATTTTTGATCCCTCTACTCCCATAATCGATTAAAAAATGTATGAGGTTGTTGACTCATTTTCTTTTGGCATTTCTGTTCTCATTTGGTCTCACATAGAAGTGTGAGCTCTATGCAGTGGTAGGTCTGTTTAGTGGAGCCAGGACCAAAAGTCTTGAGAATCCCTGTCCATAGATGACTAGCATTTCTTTTTCCCTTCTGAAGCCACAGAACATCTCATGTTGTGGGCTATGGTCTTTATTGCTCACTGAATTCAAATTAAATGTTGCTCTTGGCGTCAATTGCTTGAAAGACACTTCTCTTTACTCTGTGTCATCTCTTTTACACATTTGCCCTTGATTTTAGGTAGCTTTTAGTCTCTGGTAATATTTTTGGTGTTGAGGGGCACTTTTTTTCCTGTGATGTAGTACATCAGCTCTTACAGCTTTTAGTTTTGTCCACATATTCTGAAATTATATTTGTAGTGCATTTGTAGGTTGCCCCTTGTAGAGAATCCATCTTCTGGATTGTGCAGTGGAGCTACAGTGCAATTAAGTGATAACAGAATTTCTACCAAGGTTGGTGTATCCTGAAAGAGAGGCTGGTCATAGGGGAAAACATTCCTGTTAAACATGCATGTACATGGTTCTCCTCGGGGTTGGAACTAGATGACCTTGAGGTCCCTTCCAAACCAAACAATTTGATGATTGTATTTTTCTTTCCTGGTGGTACTTAAGAAATTTGAAATTTCCTTAATGCTTGTATCAGGAGCTCTCCGTGCACAGTGCCTGGTCAGTGGGGATGATTCCAGGCCAGTGCCAGTGGAGCCCTGTGGTCACTCACATGTCAATTAGAAAGCCGAGTAAAGTAGGATGAGTGAAGAGGTCAGGATTTTTAGGAACTATGAGATCTTCCCAAAGATTGCAATGTAGAAAACATGAGAATTTGGTGGGTAAGGTGTCCTAAATTAAGGAACATCCTGTCAGTGTTGGACTTGCTTGCTGTTAGAGGAACTCATATTTACTATAGATTGAGCTCCTTGCAGGACAGCACATTTGGGTTTGAACTGGTCTAGTTTGGTCCCAGTAGGTGCTGTAGGCACTGTTCTGGAATACCAGCTGTGGTGCTATTTGATAAGTTGGCAAAGTGAACATAGTTTCTCAGATTGCTAGAGCTGCGGGTCCTTCTGTCAGCGAGCACAGAAATGATGAATGTAGTTCAAATGCTTTTATCAGTGAGACAACCACAGCCAGTTATTTTTAGCTGTTTCTACAGTTTTTGACACTGCTGCTGTGACTGTATTTTGAGCCTAAGGGTTTTAGATCTTCAGTATTCAGAGCCAAAAATGCTGTCCAAAGGCTCAGCAGCATTGGGCAGATCCTTCTTGAAATACCTTATTCAACAGTCTGTTGAGGGTGACCCAACAGCCAGATCCTCAAAGCTACTTTGCTAAGGAGATGCCTAAATGTTTTTGTTTTCTAGGCTCTGGACTTTGCTTTCATGTTTTGCCTTGCTTTACAGAGCAGCTGTAGCAGGGAAGGTGTTACAACACCTTAGATTGATATAGCTGCTGCTTTAGTCTGTGCAAATAAATACGTACCCCTCTGCTTTCAGTGTGACTTTTTCTAGGAGTGTTGGATATTTACATGTAAACAATCTATGTACGTTAGTGTTTATGTGTAAATATGAAATGTTCCATGCCATACTGTTGGAGTGAAAGCTCCTCTGGACTCAGACCCAGAGAGAAGCCAAAGCACAGGGGTTGAATTAAAACCTTTAGACAAGCTGAGATACATGAAGCCACACCAAAGTGAAACAGAAAAATAGATTTTTAACTTTTAGTAGAAATATATGCTAAGTGCCTTAAACATTAAAAAGCTGTAGCAGAGACCTTAAACACAGTTTTTACTGCCAACAGTGTTACCTTTTCACAGAATACTTTACTTTAGACAAAATATAGATAGAATTATACTGTTCACATATTTTAGATAGGGTGTTCACATAAACAATAAGGGCTGATAGAAGCTGTATACCCAAATCTGTGTAATACCTGTGTAACACTTGTGTAAGGCTTATGACTGTTAGAATTAGACCAGGATAGGTTCAGAAAAGAAAACAAGAATCGTGTGTTAATCTTATTGGTCAGTTAACAAATATAATCCACACTTCTCTAAGAAAAAAATATATATATGGAGCATATAGAACATATAGAAGAAGCTGGTTTTGCCTGCTGCTGCTGTTGCTGCTTGGCTTTATCATGTAACCCCCTTCGAACTCTGCCTTCAAGAAAGCTGTGAGACTATGAAATAAAGAACTTAGCAGAGCAGCAGCCTCCTCTGCTCTCTTACCCTGGTCCGAGAAGGAAGGGTATCCCATCAAAAGCTCAACACCATACTGTTCTGTGCCATTTGTGCCTTAGTTATCAGGCATGCTAACAGTACTACTCTGGGTGTGGTGACTTTTCTTTATCCCTTAAGGACTCTGTGTATGATTTTATAAGTTTTGTAGTTACATCTGAGGAAATGATTTGTAGGTGAGCTGAGTGTCAGGGCTCAACCCCCAGCTTGGGGGTTGAAGTTGATCATGCCCAGGAAGAGCTACTTATGCATCTCAACATGGAGACCGTGATATCAGAATCCCAAATATGAGCCTTGTTCGAATGAATGTATTTGCTCCATGCCAGTTGTTCACTTTACACTACCTTGCACACACTGTCCTCTCACTGTTTTTATTCACACAGATAATATGTCCTGCTTATACTTTTCACTGTGTGGTTTGTCCCTGTGCAGTACATCGTTAACACCAGGAATTCTTTGTCGGTTTTTTCCCCACTCATGTAGAGTCAGGATCAGGAGTGAAAGTCGTTTCACAGATTGGGACTGTTCTTTGCAGGAATAGGGCAGTCAAAATGGCCAAACCTGGAAACTTCCAGACTTTCTTCTTTCCTCACAAGACTTCTAGGTGACTTCAGCAACATGTCTCTATTCAAATGTCCAGTTTATACCTTTCCTATGCTTATTTTTCATTGTCCACCTTATAGCTCATGTTTCAGGTTGTAAATTGGTTAAATGGTCACGACCTGCATGTCAGTAGAAAGAAAACCAAGTCTAATCACAGGGTTTGGGTGCTAGTTCATTAAAAATAATAGGAAATTAGATATTTGGTATCTCTTTATGGCTGGTAAATTTCTCAGAGGACAAGCAAAGGCTAGCTGTGGCGTAGATGGGCAATATTTGCCTTCATGAACTTACCCTGAGTAAAGCTCTTTGTTTTTATTAGGACTTTGGGTAGAGAGAGTTGCCTTGGGACTTGGTATTTTTTCAGTGCTAAGTAGCATTTTTATGCATGTCATCTATTTTGGCTGTCTTGGAGATGTTGCAAGGCCAATAGGAGGATAAAGATGAAATTGTATATGGTCCAAGGACTGCAGAGATATTTGACAATTTTTTCCTGGCTTGATTTTGGAGCAGATTTTAAACGGACACGGTGTGTTGCTATTGCCCACACCCCAGTATTTGCATGGAACCTTATTTTCCAGTTAATGCCTTCTCGTTCCAAATACTGCATTCCCTCCATGCTTTCAAGTACCGTTCTTCATTTATCAGAAATAAGAACGGTCCGCATGATACTGGTTCCATCCTGCGTGGTCCCACACATCTGTAGGAGACAGTCAGAGGTCCTTGGAGCATCTGGCAGTGGCCATGCTGCCTGAGTGATGTGCTTTAGCCTGCTGTCAGTAGGTCTCTGGGTGACCAGGTGACCCTTTCCCTTTTCATTCAGCATCGAATCGATGCTGTTACACGGTGTGGTGCTCCAGGGCTGCGTGTTAGAATCTTCTAATGATGCCAGCATCTACTTCATTAATGCATCCAGAGTCGTTAGCAGACCAGCTGCAATCTAGCTAATAATTGCATTTTGTCTATCCAACTTCCCCCTCAGAATAACAATCAGTCAGTGCTGTTTATAATTGTTAGTTCCAGAGGACATTAGAAATCTTGCAAATATGATCTTGCTGCAGTGCTGAGACTCCAGATGAGCTCAAGATCTGGCCACGTGTGTCAGTGAGACACTTGAGTGACCTGTGGTATAAGAGTTGGAACCAGGATTTGCTGACTTCTGACAATTTTCAGCATTCTTTGTCAGGTTTTAGAACCTAGCCTTAGCTGGCAGCAATCACAGTGCATCTTCCTTTTCAATGTCAAGATTTTCTGCTCAAGTTGGTTTATTTTTAAGTTGCATTAATTCCATGAAAAGTTTAAATGAATAGTCACCCAGCAATTTACATGAATTAAATCATTTTCAAGTACTAATTAGAAAAAGCGTGAAGAGCACATTAAGTATTGAAGCAAAACATGATTTTGGGTTAAAAGAAGAACAAACTCAGAACTGCTAGCAGTTCAAAGCATTATGGTCTCTGGAAGGTTTTTGATTTCCTTATCGTGCTCTTTCCATGCTTTGGAAAACAACAGAATTAGTTTTCAGTTTAGTTTATGCTTTTTTTTTCCAGCTTCCATTTCTAAATTGAAGTAAACAATTGCATGACTAGAGTAAATAGAATTTCAGTCTCAAAGCTATAATCAGAAGACTCGAGTAGCAGGATGCCAAAAATGAATGGGTGTGTTTAAGTGGACTCTGAAGTGCTTCTTGCTTGTCTGAGAATTTTGGAAATTGAGTGCATCCTGATCACTTGTATAGAGGGCCGGTGTTTCCTGTTCAGAAAAAAAGGACCATTTTCTAATACCCTTCTGAATAGTAAGTCGCAGACTACCAACCAGGTGGTCATCTTGAAGCTCGTAGTGCTATTATTGAAATAAAGGTGGAATAACCAAATTTTCTTTTTTTTTTTTTTTCCCCAATAGGAGTTAGTTATAAATCTGTGAAAATAAAAGGTAAAATGTAACTAATGGCTCTTTTTTTTTAGCCTTAACAAAAAAATTCTTAAGTGTTTTAAGGGGCAAAAGAATCAGCTTTTTGGTACACTGACAGAGGACAGCTTGTCTACAAATTCTTGCACCATTAAATTAGAAAAACTTTAGTTTTCTACTTCTCTGAAACGTGGCGTAGTGGCAAACTATTCCACAACTCTAGACATCTTTATTCTAAATTGATCCAGCATGGGCCAGGTCATTTAATTGTTACGTGCTGCATTCTTTCTGTCCATGCAATGGTTTAAAAATTAACCTTTGTATAATGCTTAGCAAACTGCATCTGGATTAAATATTTTGAGAAAGTTAAGACCATTCCTTTTCCTTATTGCCATAGTGAAGCTTAAGACTTCCCTTGAGGAAACCGTTGGCCCAGCCCCCATCTTCACTTCTTTCCCAACATGTCTTTACTGCTCTCCAGTGGAAACCTTGGGAAAAATCTTATCTATACTGAAGTCAGTAGAAACAGACTTTTTTCCTTGCTGGGGCAATGATTTCACTCTGGAGCAGAACTTTTTGGGAAAAATTTAAAAATTAAGGAAGCTTGGAGCCACTAAGCCAAGCATAAAAGCCATGAGGCTTGTTTACAGCAGTGTTTCCGCATGCAGTTATTTGTGGGTTTTGTAAAAAAAGGGAAAAAAAATTATCAAGGTGGTGTTTTTTGAAATGCTTCCCCCTGCACAAGTCTGGAGCACAAATAATGTTTTTAGTTCTTTGCTTTACATTTATTGTTTCCTTGTAGTTTCTGCCTCAGAGAAGGTCTTATTTTCATCCTGAGACACTCCCAAGTTGCCTCATTACCCTTTGAGCAAGAGTCTGATCCTGCAGCTAGCTCAGTAAGAGTCACCATTCAGACAGTGAGCTTTTAAATTTCTGGGAGCAATGACCTCGGTGCAGCAGCAGCTTGAAGTCTTTCACGTAATAAATCTGACTGTTTCAGTTAGCTTCTTTTTGTTAGAGACAAACTCGGTGGTGTACGTTCGGAGCACTCCCCTTGCCATTGTGTCTGCATTGCCTCAGGAGCAGTAAAGCATCTGTGTAAATAAGATGCTTGCTGACAGTATAAATTATGTAGTGGCTTCTGGTTTTGTGTATGTTGTTCAGAATGCTGTTCTTATGGATGTTTTTCCTCCATTCTGTTTTTCCTTCAGCCTTTCATTATCCTAAGCTTAATGTGTCCCAGCTGATGAAATCTTCCTGGGTGAGAACAGGTACGTACAGTCTGTGTGAGTAAGTAAAAGTGCAATTAGTTTTGTGAGTGGGATAACTAGCCTGCATAAATATCGATGGCTTAGGGGTGCTGCATTTTTATGAGGTAATAACATGTCTGAGCTGAATAAATTCTAAAACCAAAGGCCCAGTGACCCGGAATATCTGGGAAATATAAATCCCTGGTCTAGAGTTAACTACTGCAATTCCTTGATAATGCACACAAAGCACTTTTTGTCTGTAAGGCAGTTCATTCTTGAAACAACTCAGACTGTCAGGCATAAAGTGTCTACTCTGCATGTTGTCAATATGCCACATTGATTTTTAGGTATCTGTTTTAAGTGAAAATTAAGATTTTTATTTGTGTGACACTTTCTACCAAAACATGCCTGGAATAAAACAGAGTGAAAATAGATGAATTCTGAGTGCATGAAAGAGTTTAATCACATTTCATTGATCTCTTCTGATTCATTCACAGAAGATCCCTCCCACCAAAATCTTCTCAATGTCTTATTCTGTAATTTACAGATGTGGCTGAGCTGTCACATTTAGGTGCTCAAAGGCTGTTGAGGTTGCCTGCCTGCTGTAAGTCTGCTGCTTTTAAGCCTGACTAGTGAAGAGGCTGTGCCTACCAAACTTGTTCTTAGGGTGCAGGTGCCCCACTGGATACACTTTTGTCTTCCTACAACTTTTACTACCTACAGTTCACTTGTTGCATAGACTTGCTCTTTTTTCCAGGTTTCCTCTCACCACTCACCACTTTAAGCAGGAAACCAAGTTGCACCTTAATTTCTGAAGCCCACATGGTTTGCTTTAGAGAAGAATTTCAGATAATGCTCACTAATGTGGGAGAAGCTCCTACGTGTGTTCGTATCCAGTGGCATCCTTGCTTAGAGATTTATGTTGGCTTTTTTGGCTGCACCCATTCCCTCTCTTGCTCAGCCTTAGGTTTGTCCATTGCTGCTGAAAATTCCCTTAGCTCCTGCAGTAAAAAAAGGGTTTTTCCAGCTCTGAAATCTCATCCCCTTGAGTTTTAATAAACTTCCTGCCTGTAAGATTTTGAAAGACAATTGCAGCAGCTTCTTTTTTTTTCTTTGCTGTAGAGGAATTCCTTGTAGTCTCAGTTCTTGCAAGATTCTGGGAAGAGCTAGTAGACTTTGGCTGGGTCAGTGATTTCAGTCAGTTTATTGTATCGTAAGGGTAATGAATCATGACATAGGAAAATGATAGAATCTATGCATGTAAAGGTTTTCAATATCAAATGACCCAGATATATGTGCATGTATCCCAGTAGTCATAAAACACTGGGATATGTGGTGTTCTCCCTCTGTTGAAGAATACAATTCATGCTATTAAGCGTAATTCATTGATACGGAAATCCAATACACAGGCAAGAGCAGTTTTCTGCTTGGTGTATATAATAGCCTTAGGTCACTGTCTACTTTGCTATTTAATTCTGAGATACTTAGTCTGTGACTGAATTCAGAAGACAGATGCTGTTTATCTCAGTGAGAAATCATGAAAATGTTTCCGTTTTCTGACATCTGCAGTGAAAAGTTTTAAATTGAAAAAGTGGCTTTAATATATTTGTTTTTAAAAAACTGCTATATTTAATTGATTTTATCTAACTGGCGGCTTTTCATTAAGCACCACACTTTAAAAGAAAAGGTGGAAACACAGAAAAAGGGGCTTCTGAAAAATAGAAACAATTTTAGTGGAGGGGAATTAAGACTGAGTTTATTTAATGCAGTCAGCAGTGAGTTGGTTTGCTGTCCTGGAGGATTGCTCAGTTGGGTCATTTGAATGACTATTGCTCCATTCACTCCACTTTTCTCTAACTGCTAGTAAAGGTCCCCCCTTTTTCTCATTTTCCCTCAGGGATTCCTCTCAGCATTAGCTGCCCAAGTGAGCCAGGGTACCTACTTGCCAAGTGAGCAGGGCTGCTAACCATTTTTTTTGTGCTGTGGTTGGCATACTTGTTAATCTTATCAAGGGAAGTTGCACTTGAATACACAGCTTCATTCACGTGCTGCTGTTCTACTTTTTCTCCATGACTCTGAGCCCTTGCCCTCCCCATCTCCAACTCTGTATCACTTCTGAACACAACACTTTGACTGCAGTTAGTTGAAGCAGACAATTTAGACTAAGTTTTCTCTTTTAGTAGTTTTTGAAAATTCATGGAATGTTCATAATTTGATGCAATTTTAGAATTGAAATAGTTTCCTTCTTATCCTGGGTCTGTCTGGCTTGGTTAAGGTTCCAAAAAAGTCCTCTGCCTGAATTTCTTTTTTCCACCAGATTACTTATTTTGACTTGTTCCCACCAAATGTCTCCCTTTTCCAACATGTAACCTCCAGCTGAGCAGGTCAGAATTCCCATATAAATACAGGTGCTCTCGAGTTGTCCATGAGCTGTCACAGGGCGACTCAAAGCTTGTAACTGAAGTGGAGGAGAAGACACTGAGAAGTTTTACTAATGAGTTTGTTTTCTTGGGTTGCTTTCTGTGCCATGCAGTTCTCCTGGGAGTCGTCGACCAGCGAATTCAGGAGGAAGTGTTTCGGGCTGAGATGGAGCGGAAGCTTGCTCACCTGTTAAACGAGGCTTTGGTCCGAGGGCGGATATGGAGACGGGCCAGTTTTGCAGGCAGCAACATTGTGCAGGTATGAAGAGCTCAAAATCAGAGGATGAAAACTAAAGGGTAATAAATTGCTGAATAAATTAACGTTGTTCAGGTTTTGAGTTGAGAAATGTAACTCAAAAGCATGTGTCACATTTAGCTAGTTGATGATACTTGTATTTTACACCTAAAACCAGGATTCTTCTTGTCTTTTAAGCTAAACATAACAAATGCAAATAACTGATTAAGTTCCTACTAAAAATTTCTGATGGCTTCTTAGAAACAACATTGAAAATTATTTTACCAACACCCTATTTTAAAAGCATTCTGTCTTGTTTAGCTTACATGAGGTGCCTAGCAAAAAAGGAGACAGGATGATCATCTGAAAAAAATTAATCTGCTGGGACAGCTACTTCACAGTTCTCTTGGTTTGGTAGTGGTGTAGAAATACAAAATAGAGTCGTGTGCATCTTGATGCAACAGTAGAGTAGTACGTTCTGCCCCTTAACATCTTATTTGTCACAGTACTCCTGGTCACAGGGTTGGATTTCAGGTAAAAATGATTAATCATGCCAAATTTTGCACACAGAGCAACTTTTGTTATTGTTATTTGGATTCCAGTGCTGCTTTAGAGTTTTGTCACAGGGGGATTTATTCACATAAAGTCCAAGAAGACTTGGATTTTTAAAGTTTTAAATTCTGATGTGTTCTTTCTAGTCAGTTCGACAATCTGAAAGCCAAAGTACTTTTTAATGGCTCATCATCTTAAAATTTTCCAGCTTATTCATTGACAGTTGGTTTACCTCCCAGATGCCCTTTTGCATTTCAGATCTATTGTCTTTATTTAATTTAATCCTACAGTTTTTGCTGCCACTGAAATTTCCAGATGTTGGGATATTCTTACTTCTGTTTTCCTGTTTCAGAAACATCTGTTTCAGTAATGGAGATTTTATTTTATTTTTCTTCTGTACAGCTTTGAATTGCTGCAAATAGGTGTCTGCTTCAGATCTTCTATTCCCAACACCTCCTAGTGC
The DNA here is from genome assembly GCF_020740725.1 of Corvus hawaiiensis. NCBI lineage: Eukaryota > Metazoa > Chordata > Aves > Passeriformes > Corvidae > Corvus > Corvus hawaiiensis. The sequence continues at coordinate 23,132,833 of NC_063216.1, read as the reverse complement.
ACTTTGTTCATTATGCCTTTGTCCTCCCTTTGCATATAAATTAAACAAATATTCCTTATGTTGCTAGTGAAGATACCACAGCCTATAAAATGTGTGTGTTTAGATTAGAGTTTTATGACTTTGCACTATAAAGCTCAGGTAATTTGTTTTTTCATGCACAAAATTATGGGCACATCCTTTTTAGACAGAGAGTAGTATTTTGGAAAGTGAAAATACAGCATTTTTCTTTTGACTTTGTATTACTTACTGGGCCATAAGATGAGGTCTGCAGCTTGTGTTCCAGACAGCAGTGCTGCTCATTTATGCCACCTAATTAGTGCAAAGAGCCTGCCAACTGCTGTCTTTGGGCAGAGGAGGATTCTGTTCATTACAATCAGCACATCTTACCATCACAGGGCTTTTCCAGGTGCTCTCAGCCCACACTTGCAAGTGGTTAGAACTGTAATAAAGGAGATGTGGAAGAAGGGAGGCTGAAGAGATACCTTGCAGCGAGGTGTGTGATGGGTGTCCTGCTCTCCTGGATGAGAACAGCAGGTACCTGCAGGTGCTGCAGCACCTTGGTAGCTTCCTTGGCAGGATGTTCAGGTGTGTGGCAGGTGAGACAGCCAGAGAGGCTGTTGTGTGCAGCGGGACTGATGCACCTGGTAGTGGGCTCCAGAGTGAAGGATGGCTTCTTTGAAGGGTGTTCCCCTGTTAGCTGAGGATCTTGTCCATAGGCATCTGCCATGACCCTTTTCCTGCTGTTAATTCTGTTCCTCATAGCCAAGTTTATAAGCTCTGTTTGAAGTGTGTTTGTGTCTCCTGGGAGAGCTAATAATGTTTCTTGTGCTTTATATTCAGATTTTCCCATATATATTTCTTGCACACAAATCAGTGACTGCTACGATAATGGAGCACAATGAAGTGAAAATAAGAACAAAAGCTGCCAGCAACAGAAATGTTGCATAGTTTTGTTAACAGAACATGCATATATCCATTAAAGACTAGATTCACATTTCACTTGTGTTGTGACCCTGTAGACCAGAGTTTTTCCTGAGGTGAAATACATTTATAGTGTATTGAAATGTGACATTTCTAAGCTCTGTGGAAAATCAGGACTGCAGGTCAGGAGGTGAAGCAATTATTTGTGAATGTTACTGCAGGCATATTAGTTTCCTTTCACGTGCTCAGGAAATAGAAGTGATACGTTGTGAGGTTTAGATTTCATTTCTAAAGGCATGTGTTAGTACCTAAGAATGTTAAAAATTATGCTTTAAACCTAGACATTTTGAAGAAGAGCTTTGGAGGGTGCCCAAATAGCAGGCTTTCCCCTTCTGTTGGACTGACTGTGCTGTTAACAGGTGGCACTCTATGACAAAAAGAGAAAAAAGCCTGTAACCATTATCTACAAAAACCCCTCTGAAGCCTCACACCTGGTTGTTTCATTTCTGATAGTTCCACTGATTTTTGTATGATGTTGTATTAATGTTTCACAGAGTAAGCCATATATATTTTCAATGTGCATCTTCTGTTGCTGCAGATTTGAAGGCACATGCTTAATGTGGTTTGCATTGCATCTTCAGAGACCTATGCTATATTTTGTCAATAGTTTACTGTAGTAATTCTCATTGCATTTTTTAGGAAGTAAATGGCTTAACTGTAGTTTAAAAATACACCAGTAGCTAATAAAAAAAAAATTATTTTCCTTCATCTCAACATGCTTGGTCCTTTAAACCTAATAGAAAGTGAAAAGATGATCCTAGTAAATGAAACAAAGAGTAGTGTTCTGATTGAAAGAACATGTTAGGCAGCATTTTAGTTGCAATATGTGTGAGGAGGTAGCAGCTATGAGGGAATGTAATGACTGAATTGAGCTTTTCATTAAGGCAGACATTCGTTCTCTTGTTTTTCTGCTGACAGCTTATGTGTCTCTCCTGTCTGAGGAAAGCTTGTCTTGCTGTGAGTTCTTAGGTTTATAAATGAAACATTTGGGTGCTGCTGCTGCTTCACCTTTTCCTCTGAGGCTTTTGGCCCCTCCAGCAGCCGTCCCAGGCAGCAGTTGGCCCCTCTGTCTGGTTGCTCACAGCCTGTTCCTATATCTGTGTGCTGTCCAAACCACAATGCAGCTTGAGTTAATTGCCCAGACACTAAAATCCTGCTTTTAATAAGACAGAAAAAGGATCTTTTTTGATTATTTTTTTTCCCAAGGTGATGAATGAAGCAAAGAAAGGAAAATAATACTTGTGCACGAGCTTTGGAGATTGTGTGTGCATATCTGCTTGTTTCTAAGTAGTGCTCGTGCCTTTGAGACCCTGGAAAAGTTCACCCAGGGGTTCCTTGCTCCTGTGGGGTTTGCTGACCAGGACATCCCACGAGCTGGCTGTGACTGTAAGAATGCCTTGGGAGCTTCCCTACCACTTGTATTTCCCTGCTTGAAATTACGAACTAGATTTTGTTACCAAGGCAACTCTGTTCACTGACCTATGATATTCACTTGAAAACACTTTTTAAATTAAATTTACTGACACCTGAACACAGTTAAGCCTTTCCTCTGTGGAGGTTAAATGCACATCTAGTATCAACAAAGATGGTATCATTTATGTACACAGAAGTTGAATTAGTCTTTTTGTCTGGTTTTTTTTTTTCCCCTCCCATTTTCTGCCTCCTGTGTTTGAAATTCTTCTGTCTCCTCCCTCCCTGTGTCATCCCTCACTGTCAAAGTGTAAATGTAAAATGCTTAAATGCTTCCTTACATGTGGGCTGCTTTGCTGGATGCCTGGAAAATAGTATTTGTCTCTGCTTGCATTCTTAGCACTCTCAAGGACAGAGACTAAACCAGTCTGAAGCTGCACAAAGCGTATAATTTGGAACCATGTGTCACAAAACTTAGAATACAGAAACTCTATAAAAAATAGGCACAGTGACTGTACCTCAATTCCATGACCAGATTTAAAACAGGTCAGCCCCAATATGCCATTTCCTCTGTTACAGCAAACTCAGAGGCTAGTTAAAACAATCAATAAATAAAATTTAGTGAATCAGTGTGACGGAGATGAAAACTGAGGTACTGATAGTGTCACAGTTACTGTGTTTATGTACAAGTCTAAGTGTCTTGTATTTGCTTCCAGACTACTGTGCTAGTCATCAGCTTTCCCAGAACAGAAATCCATAACCATTTCCCTATGGTTTTGGAATTTTGTCTGCAGCTTCTCTCTCTGTGGTGTGAGCAGTCATAAAACATTGTGTATTCAGAATGAATTATTTCAGGTAAAACTTAGCTTAAAATAGTGAGCTTAGTTTGTCAGCACTAGCCTGCACCTCCACTGAACTTTTTCGTGCTTGTTCCCATGTTCTTTATACTGTGCTGAAATACTTCCAGCTACTTCTTCCTATCTCCACTCTACTGTTCTCACTCATCCCTGTTCCTCAGCATAGGGAGCTATATGCTGTTGTTTTAAATTCTGTGTTAAACTTTGTAGAGTTCAGTTGCGACAACTTGCACTGGAGTCTCGTCCTTCTTACCCTCTGCCTTTTCTAAAGGCAGCTGTGGAGAAGTTCCTTGGTTAACCCGTTCAGTCAGCTTGGGACTGTTACCTGGTGTGTGTGTAACACACATAATTATAGTGCTTCTTGGATGCTTCACAAGCCATAAAATATATGACAGTTCAGTTAGAGAATTTTCTAAATTTCTCTGGTTCTGTGGCTTTGCTATGCGCAGAGGGGTTTAATAAAATTTAAACAAAGAACCCATTGATTTTCAGTCCCATGTGGCCTTTGAACTCCCTGACCCTCCATGTGAGTTAAGTGCTGTTTGGGAAGGTTTCTTCTGTGCTGGAAGCAGAGAGCAGTCTGTATGCCCTGCTGCTCTGTGCACTGAGAGCAGGCTGTGGCAAGCCAGCTGAAGCAGACATAATATAAAGCTGTAGACATTTGTTAACTAATTGTATAGTTGTGTTCCATGAAGCCAGATTCAGCTTTATAGCTGCTGAATATGTCTGTTGAATTGATGCTGTTTTGTTACCTTCAGTCAGGGATTGGTTGCCCCTTCGCTGGTGGAAGAGTGAAGGGTGTTCTGCTGAGCAGCAGCATCATTTAATGGGTCCTGTTAGCAGCTCTTGCTGTGTTTCAGAGATCTGCACATTTCTCTGCTCTATTTGTAGATATTCTGTTTCTTGCATCAAATGTGGCTGACACTGAACATTTATTCTTTGCTTTCAGTTGATTTGTCCTAGAAGACAATTTTATGACAATTGTGCTTTCTCTTTTCTCATTTTTTCCCCCTCTTTTTTTTTTTAATATAGATATACACACACATCTTGCTGTTACCATTCCTGGGAAATGCTTTTTTAGAACATGTTGAGTTGCTGTTCCCTAAAACCAGAATATCATTCCTGTTGAGCTAGAAATTGCACTTCTTTCCTTCAACATGATTTGTTTAGTTGGAATCTAGGAAAGAAAACAATACAAAGCTTTGCTTTTGTAAGCTTCAGACATGCAAACATTTGTATGTTTGCTTTACTTCAGGCCTATGGGCAGTTTCTGAGATTATAATTTATTAAATATGTACTTTATAGCAGAAGGATAATTCTGAAGGAAGCAAAATACATTGCTCTATTTATGTCAATTCCTTCCAGAGCCCTTCAAACTCTCTTAAAAAAAGAAAATCATGACCCAATACCTCCTACTATTTTTTGTCCTAATTCTTGTTTGAGCTCACCATTACATGGTAAATGGTTAAACAGAGGAGAGTTGTTACATAAAAAGATGTAATTTTACAGGAATTCAAAGTTATGTGGTTCTCATATGCAATGTAGATGTTTGGTGGTTAGAGAGTATCTACAGGGCTTCCTCATAGCATGCATTCTTTTGATTATTAATGTCTTTAGATGTAGGTAGGAAGAATTGCTTCCCGCAGCGTCAAATACATTCCTTCCTGAAGAAAGGTGGATGCCAAGGGGAGCTGTTTGGAGGATGAAGGTGGCTGTGCAAGCGCTTAAGTTGAATCAGAGCAAACAGTTTTATTTGATGCTAACAGAATATTCACCTGTGTAGCTGCTTAACATTTAGAAAAACTGGAGCAAAGAGGTGTGTGTGTTATGAATAACAAATCAAAGTTAGAGTAGGTATCTAGAGAAGGGAAAAGTGCAGTCACACTCTTCTTACTTCCTACTAAACAGCAATTGCTAAAGGCAGTAGAGGATTCCACGGTGGCATCTTTAGGGTGAAAGCAGTTCTCTTACTTATCAGATCTGTACATTGTTATGATACAAGTAGGGGGGAAAAAAATGGTTTGTCATAAAAATGTATCATACAAGCGAACATCCCTTGAAATTTTCCTTTCTGTTAAAACAGGGCAGAGAGAGTATGGACTGTAAGGCCAAATGTATGGGAGCTCCAAGCAAACACAACTTAAAATGTAAAAGCTTTGCAATTTCTTTTCAGATCGTGAATGTGTCACGGTTAGTTGGTGTTGATAACCCCGTGGAGCTGATCTACTTTGTGGAGGACCAAGAAGGGGAGAGACTGAGTGCTCTGAAGTGCTCAGACCTGATGAACAGAGTCGATATCCAGCGGGCTGCCATCATCCTTGGATACCGCATTGAAGGCAGCGTTGCACAACGTAAGCCCTGTCAAATCCACACCGATGCCAGCAAAGGCCAACAGGAAGGGTGTCTTTAGCTTTGGAAGTTATGGCACTGTACAGTGCCTGCTGTTGCAGTGTTTTGTTCTTGGAATGCTGCAGCTATGACACTCCTGAGGAAATCAGTTTTAGCAGCCTTGCAGTGAGCTACGCGGAGTTGTTTGGCTTTTTAAAGACCCTGCTGAGCTTAGGGTTGCAGCAGGGTCCTTAAGTCAAGCCTCACTGCATTCACTCCATGCTTGTGCTGGAAAAGTACTGTGCTAACTAAAGACCTTCCTGCCATTCTCATCTCATCCTGCTAGTCCAGTATTTCTTTACAGTTTATCTTGCCCAGGAGCTTGCACAGACCCCACAATTGTGAGATGGGAGGGTGTTGGTATGAAATGGGTGTTTCCTTCAGCTGAGTAATGGCAATGAAGTTTAACACAAGTCACTGCTTTTTTGTCTGAGTTACTTTTTCTGTGAAAGATGTACACTAATGGTAGTTGGGGCATTTATTACCTCCACTGAATATGATTGACCTTGGTTTTATTTGTTTGTCTGTCAGTATTATATATTCTATAAATAATATGATCGTCTGATGAATTTAATATAAAAGTAATGTGATTTTTTTTTATTATCTATACATCAGAATGAATAGGATAGGTCATATAAAGTCATACAATTACTTTATTCAGGAGGCTTGGTATAAAAATGATTTTCAGTAAGTAGCGAGACAGAATACCTACTCAAAATTCCGTGTTACAATTAGGAAAGACATTTAAAAGTGTCTTAGGAACAGACAGGTATGGTTTGCAAAATACCTCATTGGTATGAATGCTTAATTACCTTTTCTCATTTCTGTGCAATATGGAGGCATGAGCTACATGGTACCACAGGGTATTTTGCCAGCAGAACAAGCATGTGTTTGATACTTACAATTCTCTGCAGAAAGAAAAATAAGAAAATAGTAATAATTGTACCATCTGTATGTGTTTCTAAATTTTGTCTCTCATTAAAACAGTTATGTACAGATAGGTCAGTAGCTCATATACATCTGCTTAATATCCATTAATGAACCGTAATGCTGGTTAGACAGAAGTGAAAGAAGTTGCAAGAATAAATTCTCTTTACAAAAATAATAAATGTTGAACAAACTTCATGAAGTGTTTATAGCTTGCTGTGCGTGTTGAAACTTGTTTCATTTGACCTGACATTAGAAATTTAAGAGTCATAAAGTCATAGAAATCTTTAAATGCTTCTTATTGGAAGAAACTAGACCAAGAAAAGGTTATTTTTATACCAGAAAACATAATGTCATAAATGAGCTGTTAGGTGTATAAAATACAAGAATTATATATTCTTTTAAGCTCTAGGCTCATCATTAATAAAATGATATATAGAAAAAATAGAAATATTCTTTTTAACTTGAAAACATTATTTTTAGAAAGTGCATCAGTTTGACTAGAAATATATTATTGGTTTATATATATATGTATGTATGTATAGTTTTTAGTCCCACATATAATCACTATGCAAAACAGAGCAAATGAAAGTTTTGTCATTTCTTTCAGTTTAGTTTTTACAAGAGGGACTTGCTTGGTTACACTTTCCAGCAGTTTTGTTTTCTGTTTGGGGCTAAAGGATCTCGCACACTGACAGTGGAACAGAGAGAAGAAAGGAAGTAATCAACAATGCAGAACTATATACCTTGGTGGGGGGAGGGTCAAATTGGTTGTGATGACAAAATGTTAAGGAGAAGAGGCAGCTGGTAATACTGCTTAAAGCAGGAAACAGGCAGCAGTGTGGGAAAGTCCATCTTACCTTTGCTAGTGGTAGAGTCATTTTTTTTGGACCCATTTCGCTATGTCAGCTTAGTTTTGGGTTACAGGATGATGTGGCAGAAGTGCATTTTCATTAGTATTTTAAGCACAGGTCTTCAGAAGGTGGGCCAGGACAATCAATCTCCTGCCCCATGCTTCCTGAGCGTGACATACCTTAACTTACAGTGGTATGACATTTCCTGTGATGTACAGCTGGTTTCTGATAAATTCCTTAACTAGCATTTACAAGAACATAAAAATACATAACCTTGAAGTGCCCTCAGTTTAAAAGATAACCACATAATATTGCTGTCTTGCTTTTAACTTTACAGCTGTGGAGAAGATGAAGGAGTCTGCTTCAGAGACACAGAATAGCAACCTCTGGATTATCGTTGGGGTGGCAGTCCCAGTTGCCGTGGTGCTCCTGATTGTTATTATTTTATACTGGAAGCTCTGTCGAACAGACAAGCTGGAGTTTCAGCCAGACACAATGAGCAACATTCAGCAGCGACAGAAGGTAAAAGGGGAAGCTGTGCTGAGAGGAGCTTGAGTATTCTGAGCATAAACGAATGTGAGACTCTGGGGAACACCTGGCATCCTTAACTAGCATGTGTAAACACAGTTTCAGAGCATTCCAGTTCGGGGAGGGGGGGAAAGGAGGAAAGTAGTCTAATGATAGTTGAAGTCAAGAATCCTGTAGTGTTTTATTTATTCTCCTGAGTATATGATACTGCATTAGATAGATCCATCCCTCTGAAATGTGGCCACTGAGGCTGAAAGGAACCTTTCTTTATCACTTCATTTCAAGGCTGTGGCTGGGACTGAATAAGAAGAGATGTAGAGTCTTGAATCACTGACCTTGTTTTCCCCAGAAGGCTGAATTTTTCTTTGGAGAGCTTCTGCTAACCAAAGTTGACAGCTAAAGTGCACCACCCATCATACCTCATGCTGGAACTGGAATTTGCTAGACCCTATCCTGGCTGGTCCATGTTCTGCCAGGTCTCTTTTTGTTGCAGTTGTGAGAGCTTGTTGCAGTACTAGAACGTTCATTAGTGGATCTGTGTGTGCCTGCATAAGTGAGCATGTTGGCCATAGTGCTGGTTAGGATGGTGAGAAATTCAGTGCCCTTGTCTTTTTCTTGCCCAGGACTGTAAATCAAAAATTTTGTGACCCAGGATTTTCACAAAGGATGTATTCAGTAAAAAGAATGATAAAGTGCCTGAAAGGTTATTTTCTTTTTACAACCAAAGAGAACTTGCATGTGTCAGAAATGCTTATTATTGACTAGACCTTCAGAGGCATTAATAAAGGAAAAATAATCTGCCTGTGCTAATCCTGTGGTACTGCAGTCATGTTCTTGCACTGTCACCTCATGTTCAGTCACACAGTTTCCTCCATAACGAGCCTTGTCTGTACACCATGCTCTCTTTCAAGATAATTAATGGTGTGAAAGATGAGAGAAACAGAAAGCGCTTACACTTCCAAAGCAGTCAGAACAAATCAATAGTAACTTCCACTTGCCTTGCGACTGCAGGTTGTGTGTCAGAATCCAGGCTGGCAACAAGTGGTACCTTTTGATGAACTCCACCCCCTGGTACCGTGTTTCACCTCTGCTGTGGTAATATCTAACACAGATTTTTGACTGAGGAAGTTCCCCACAGTAGTTTTGACTAATTTGAGTAGGGTCATACAGAAGAGGCAAGAGAGGACCATTACCCTTGGTACACTCTTTGATCACATTTTCAGTACCTCTTTGCTGTCACAAGCTTTTTTTTGTAAGGAAGCAGCTGGGTTGTATTGGCTGCAAGGCCAGAAACATCCTTCATATAATTACTTTTCTTTTAAGAAAATGGCTCAGTTGCTTTTCCCCACTGCTTCCACAATATTCTTCATCTTAATCATTCATGAGTCAGAAGCCTCAAACTTGTTTATATGTGAGTCTCATTTTGGATTGCCTGGGGAACCTGTCACTTTGCCTTCTTTGGGGAAGTCGCTGTAAGCAAACTAGAAAGAACCAGTGTGGACATCTAGTTCAATCCTTGTGCTACTGGAGGTAAAGCAATAAAAAGTCTCTTACATTTTTATCACTTTGCACATCAAGCAACTGGAAGAACCTACTTTGCAAACCATTTCCTCCTTTCCCCAGAATAAAAGCAGTGCTCTGGCTTCCTTGCTATTAGGCTGTCATTGGGATTTCATGTCTTCAAACAGTGGGTTGGAATTCTGGGTCTGAGTAGTGTGTATTTAACCACCACCAAAGACCCCCAGACAGTCAAAACAGCATACAAATTATTAGGGACATTTGGTCTGATCCTGCCCTCTAAAATTGTCTCTGTATTTTATACTTTTTATTAGAGTAAATGCAAAGAAGTGATCAAAGGAGTGTCATCATGTGGTCAGGGATTTATGTCTGTAAATAAACTCCATAAAAATGGACTCAGCCTCCCCCTTCCTCACCACAGCCACAATTATTTCCATTCTCTATTTTCAGAGTTTGACCTTGGCACTGAAGGGAGGTGAAAGCCTGCACTACGTCTGTAAATAGAAAGATATTTAGGTTAAAGATCTGAGTTTTTATCTTGGAATCTATATATGTAAAAGACAAAGATGCATTTATAGTGTGCTAGCTCTTCTTACTTCTGTTGATATTTAACAAAAAATTAATGTAAATGTAGAGTTTTTCATTAGCATATGTATGGCATATTTCCATACTGGAAATAGAAAACAAGGCTTTTCAACCTTGTAATAAGTCTATAATGTGTTTTGTGCTTGAAGATGTGTGTTGATTGGAAGACAAGAAACTGAGACACACATTTCTTGTTCAGCTGAAATCAGGTATCATACTGCACTGGTGGATCTCCAGGGGTGTCACCAGTCTTTCTTCAGTGTCTTTAATTAGCCATTTTAACATAGCAGATCAGTGGGCAGCATAATAACCTTTAGAATTCACAGTAGCAGCTGATAGCAAATTACGTTACCTGTGACTTAAAAGCCTGGAATGGGGTTGGGGGTGAGGAGAAAGCCTGTTTGCTTCATGCTGCAGAGACAAGACTGGAAGGCTGGTTCCTTGGAACACTGAGAGACAGAATTCAGTAGATGTACTGTAAATGCAGATTGCATAAGTAAGCCACAGGTTGGGCAGGAGCTTTTTATTCTTAGTTAGAATCTCTCTTAAAAAGTTGCATTATCCTCTTCAGAGAGATTCTTAGACACTACAAATTTTACTGGATTCTGTAGCCCCATATTCATTCTTAGTCATATGTTTCCTTTCTTCTCTTCTTTCACTTAATTGTTTCATTCTGCTTTGAAATTCCTGGATTTTCCCGAAGTGTTTTGATATTCATTCAGACAATACAAGTTTTATTTTTAAACCTTTACATATAAAAGATTACTTTTACAGAGTAGGTGTGATTTCTGTGTTCCTATGGCCACCATTAAAAGTCATAAGCTGCCTAACCTCGCAGTCTATCTTCTGATGAAGGAACCCAGTACTGTTATCTGCTGGCAATTAGAGCCTACATGCCTTTTTGGGTGTATGGGATATGGCTGCTTGGGTACACCTTGGTGAGGTGAAGGCCACCAGGTAGTTGTGCTACACAGCAATTCAGTTGTACTGCCAGCACATCATGCCAGCACAGCTAACTGGCTTTGGTACCTTAAATGCTCTGTGGATGCCCCTTTAGACTATTTGGGTCACAGCTGCTCACTTGTGATGGTCAGTAATAGCAGATTTCCCACTTGAGTGGACATGGCTGTGTTGAATAATACCCAGATCCTACGGTGACAAGTCCACAGAGGTACCCAAGATTGCATCAATATTTATGTGCCACAGCAGCCTTGAAGCTGGGCTTGAGTCCAGATGTGCTGCTTGGCCCCACCCTTAAGGCCAGGTCATTCTCAAAGGTAATATAGATAATAGCAAGGATTGTGTTTCTCTTAAGGCAGTGATACAGGGCAGGGTGGACTATACACGGCAAAGGCCTGTTCTGCTCACTGGATGTACCACTCCACCAGTTTCTGTTCTTTCCATCTGGCCTTCCAGCTTCATTACAGGATCAATGTCCTGCAGACAGGATGGCACAAGGATCCTGCTTAAAAAGGCTCATAATGTTACTTTCTGCAAAGAGTATAGAAAGGGAGCCTATTATTAAGGGATTTTTTACTTATCTGCTGTTTCAGTGAATATACACACAAATACATGGGAAAGAAAACTTTTGTGGGAACTGATGCTAGCAAAACCAGGTTTGATCATAAAGTAAGGAAAAATAAAGGATCTTGAAGAGACTCTGGTTTGCTAATCCATCCTGTTGTGTCAAAACAGGATTAACAATACTTGCAAAACGTTAGGTTTCCTTTTTTATTCTGGAGATTAAATGGGAAAACATGCTTAGATCAAAGTTATTTGTATGCTTTTTAAACTGAGAGTTAAGGAAACAGGGGAGAGCAGTGCATCTATGCAAGATTAATTGGCCTGTGCAAGGATAATTCTTTTGAAGAGATGATACTAAGATATTTAAAGGGCACATCAAATATTCATGACCTGTTCTGTAAGCCATAGCATCCTACTGGAAATTCACCTTGATGTGACCTGGGTTGTTGCATTGGATAAAGATGTCTTTGCCTTGTGAAGTAAAAAGATGCACAAGTGGCATTTTTGAATAACAAGGTTTTCTCTCTTGGCATTGCCTATATCCGCCATAACAGTGTCCCAACCTTTTGCTTATCCCAATTTTTTTTTTTCCGGAAAGGAAGCTGTGCCTTTTGTGGTCAACTGAATTTTTGCCATTGGCTATTTTTCTTCATGAAAAAATTAATTTCTTTAATACCCAAACCATCATTTTGCTCTGTACAGGGCCTCTGATGTTTTTGTGCAAAAACACTCATTTGCTCTTCCCCAAAGAGCAGAAAAAACATTTTACACGTTATCCACAATGGGAGCAGCATCAGCAATACTATTTCCTCCTCTGCGGACATCCAAAATTTAAAATGGAACCTCGTTCTCTAGGGGTTTCACTTTCCCTTCTGTGTACAAGCATTTGAAGAAAAATGTCAGATTCCTTCCTATAGCATCTCAGAAATAATTTCAGCTGTAGACAATTATTCAGAGAAGGGCTCCCTGCCCTAATGGCGAGAACTTGACACCTGTGGACAAGCTAACTGGCAGTTTATTTAGAGGGTCTTGGATGTTCCCCTCTAAATGCTGGGTGTGCTGAAGTTATTGCTTTTGCAGTGATAGCTTTGAGTGGCTTGCTCAGTTCCTTTTTTTCCCAAGGGCACATCCAAAACCCATGGGGAAAAATGCCTACTTCTCCAGTCAGATGTCACTCCTCTCTGGAGCCTTCTGCACCCCACGGTGGTTCTTAAGAGACTGAATATGTCTTTCTGGCTCAGTGTCCCTCCTGTGTGTGTTTACCGGTGGCAGAGGTGGAGTGGGTTAGTCCCCACAAAACCTTGGACAAAGTACTGCACTTTCTCCTGGAGCAGCAGCACAGGTAATGCCAGAGCTGGAGGGCTGCCAGTTTGCCTCATGTGCCAGCACACCTCAGCTAAGTGTCTTCATCACCTGGGGACTGTCACCAGCCCTTGCATGTCTGCTCTCATCAGCTCACGGTCACAGGTAATGAGTCATGCCTTCTGCAAGATGTCTGAGAGGCACTTGTGTGGGTTTTTATTCCCCCCCCTAAGCAGGAATATCTGATATCCAAATGTCATGTGTCAGGTGTAACTTTACACCTCTGAATTGAGAGTTTTGCTTATTATTGTATGTTCAGTAGACTATCTCTTGGATGTTCCCAAGATCAGAGCCCAGCCCTGCTGGAGGCTAAATACTAGGCTTCTGCTCCTGATGCAAAGAATTCTTGTGATGTTTTGACATCCTATAATCCTTTTGTTCATCTGTATAATGTCGAGGCAACAGCTCTGCATTGCAGAAAAATTCAGTCAAAAGAGACTCCTGTTAAGAAAGGCATCTGACACCAATCTTATAAAAACTACTTGAAAACTGACATGAGTTTATGCAAGAGATTCATGTTTGCATAACAAATATCATTCATTTGTAATAGCTACCTTGACTAACTATCCAAACTGTTGTCTTTTTTTGGGATGGCGTACCGGATCTCCTTCAGAGTCAATAGCTGGATTCTAACAAGGGATGCAGTATTCAACATCTTAATTACTTCTCAACAATACATTTCTCTGATGGCAATTCCTCTGAAAGAGCTCTTTTGTAGTAACTCTTCTTCTGTAATGAGGATTAACTATTCGCAAATGGTAGAGGTGAAATACCACACTTAGATATACTGCTTATACAAATAGGTATAAAAAGTAAAATGTCTCCATCTGCTTTCTTACAGATATTTGAGTATCTGTCTTGAGAGCATTCCGAAAGGCCAGCTAGCCCAGATGCCAAAAGAAAAAGCCTAGAGAAGGGGAGAAGGACAGGGCAAGTAAGGGCAGGTTGCTTTGCCTTGAGGAACTCTTCAGCCCCCAGTTATTTGTGCCTCAAGGACTGTGTGTAGAAGTGATGGTATTTAGCAACCCTCAACATGCTTCTTTTCCATTAACTTGTTTGGTCCTTCTAAACCCGTCTCAGCTGCTGACAGGGATTTCCACAGCATGTTAAATGAAGAACCGCATCATCTTGTTTCATTCTGCTTTTATCCTGCTACTTCTGAGTTTTCTGTGATGTCCCTTAGTCCTTGTATGGGAGGGGACAGGGAACAGCTGATTCCTAGGCATTTCATCTTTGCCAGTCCTGACTTTACAGAACTCTGTCATATTCCCTCTCTGCCATCTCTTCTTCCAATCAGAGGAGACCTTTTGAACTGGCCTTTGAACCTTTGAATAATCTGAACATTTTCTAGTTCTTTTCCATCCTTTTCGAGAGAGGGAGGCTAGAAGTGAACATGCCATTCAAAATGTAGGTGATCAGTGGATTTTTAGTCATGTTTATGTAGTGGTTACTTTTCAAAAGGAGTTAAAAAGAATCTATTTTCAAGATACAGATGAATGTTGTGCCATCCTAAACATAATAAACCTCTGAGAAGAGATTAATACTGGGGAAATAAATTTCTCTCTCCTAACAAAAGACAATAGAAAGTCTACTGTAGAATTTAGCTGTTTTGGGAGCAAGGAAATGCACCAACATTAAATCATTGTTGCAAGGTTTTAATGTGCTATCCACTTGCAGTTGAAACTTGCAGTTTCATTTCAGCAGGCGGGATGTTTCTGTAGTACATGTGAATGTACTTTCTGTGCATGTTAAAACCTTTTAAGGTATATAAATGTGTGAATCATTGAACCCAACAAAATACCAGCATGAAAAAGTAAATGAAAATTGCCGACCTATGCTCTATCTTTAAAGTCTTTAGTTAAAAGTGGTAGCACTTTTCTCATTATCTGTAGAGAGGATGTGTGGTATATGTGCACTGTGCAGATGGTGAGAATCATGTTAGAATGTATTTGTTTGCTTCACAAGTTTGGAAAGGAGTTCCCTAAATTTGGAGGTTTTTCATTGGTTGTGCTGTCTCTCTTAGAGGTTGCAGTTGGTGCTGGAGTTGTGTGTGTGGCCTTAGAGGAGTTAATTGTTTAACGTAACTTATGGGTGAAAATCTGGTGAAACACAGACAGCCGTGGCCTGTCTATCCTATAAAGTTGCCTGTCTTCTTCTAACATACTCCTCACACTTCCATCCAACCAGTGTGCAAAGGAACCTCACAAACAGTGATTAAGATAGTATCCACCCAGCGGCATTTCTGTCTGAGGAGGAAAGCTAAAACTGTGTGTGATTCAGGAACAAAATTCTGCCTGTTACAGCAGTTATCTCAGCAGCCTGTGGGCATATATGTACTCAGAGTTATGGGCTTTCAACAACATGATCCCTCTTGTATTTTGTGAAATTTACTGAGCTGTCATGGTAATATTAGTGTGGCAGGAAGAAATGCACAAAGGAGAAGAAGGGGGATGATGAAAATCCATGAGAAGAATCTGTCTGAAGAAAATATTTCAGAACAGGTGTCTTGAGAATTTCAGGCTTTATAAAGTTTTGTAAGTTTGGGAGTTTCTTTTATTTGTTTTTAATCCTTCTCCAGAAGCAAAATTCCTGAGCTGGTATTTTCTGTGGGATTCCTGCTTTCCTTACTATTTGTTTGGTGGTAAGCAGTAATACAGCTTTGACTTTTCAAAGGAGGGAAAAGGAGGTCCAGAGGCTGTACACCAGCTTGTTTTGGTTTTCTGTGCCAGTGCTGGCTGTACAGTGCACTGCTTTTTCCAAGCTCGATGGGAGAAGCCCAAGCAACTCTAAGCATGTTTCTTTTCCCCAAGGACAGGTTTGCTCAACTGCTTTACCTTTTCCCGAAAGGGTAATAGTTGACCAAAGTGCTGTTGTGATGACAAATGGGAGACGACATTTGTATAAAGAAATACTTGATCCAAGATAAGAAAATGGTATTTTGTACATGGAGCCTCTTTTTTGGCCCTCAGGTCTCAAAATCCTGCTTCTGGTTTGAGGCTTGCCAGAGAGGGCACAGGTTGTCACACTGCTGTAGTGGGAGGGTGGTGGCATCCCATGAAAGATGTGATAAATCCAGAGAACTGTCATTGCTCATGCACTTCTTTTTACATACAGACACTGTTACCAAGTGAAGGTATTTAAATTAGAGACTTCTTTTAGTTTTGGTCCCTAAACATATTTTCTAAACCAGCAACGAGTGAAGGAATCCCTCTGCACATTTCTCAGTGATGCTTAGTGTTGAGGTTTTTTTAAAGTAGGCGTGGAAGTAGTTCGGCTTATGGTACAAATAGGTTGCATCATGTCTCATGTCAGAAAAGAGACACAATGACACAAAAAGACCTCCAGAGATACAAGTGGGTCTTTTTTCAGTATTTTGAAGGTGGCTATGGAGTCAGAACTCTCCTTCTATGAGATCTTCTAATATGCTTTTTTGATGAATGAAGGGGTTTTGTGCCTTCAATCAGACCTGCATTATTGTTATTGAATCCCATGTATAAATTATATGCATACTTTACAGGCAGTCCCTGGCTATCATCCCGAAGGGGGTTATGTTGAAGGAGAGCAATGCAGACAAAAATACAGAGGTTGTACTTATGTAGGAATGATAATAGAAAAATGAGCTGAATAAGAAAATGAGACTCTGAAAGGTGAACCTGCCTCAGTACTTCTAAATTCTTGCTTATTGGTAAACTGGTAGGTGTTTTGAATATCTTGTGGAACAGTGAACTGCGTCCAGTATGGATGAATGATCCTTGAGGGAAGATCCAAGAAGACTTCTTGGATGAGATAATAGACACATAGTGAAAAAAGAGTTAAAATTAAGAGGATCCTACCAAGCATACATGCAACTGCACATTATTATCCTTTTTGATGCGTCATGGGAGTAATGCAGTGAATTCACGCTAACCTATGCTCTGGTGCCCCGGGGATATGCACAGGGTTTGGTGGTGTGCATCTCAGGTTGTGAAGGCAGTCGGCAATGTTTAGTAGCTTTAAGCTGTCTTAAATCACACTGACTTACATCTTCAACCCACATTAATTTTAAGAACAGGCTTTTTCATTGTCTTGCTGTGTTTAAGCTTGTACACTTGCCTGGTTTTTTTCTGAAAAGTGTCTTCATCCTGTAACATTCTATGTGCTAGCATGATAGTAAGGTTGTAAGTCAGCAGGACTTCTTTACAGGGATTCTTGTCCTGTTCACAGGTTATGTACTGACACTAAAGTACATTTGTAGTTCCTTTGTTTTCTTAGAAAACAGCCTGTGCTCAATCCAGCTGGCTCTACAAGGAACAAGGCAAGACCATGGTATAAAATCACTAGAAAATTGTCTTAATACATTATTCTTCATATTATGTCCAAATTCAAATGCTGCTTATAGGAACTACAGGGAGACTACTGACTTAAGTGTATTTCTTTTCTTCTGCTTTCTGCTGAAATTACTCACTGACCTGTGAGCAGCATTTGCTTTCTTTCAACAAACAGGTTGTTGACATTCCTGGTGTATCTCTGCATCCAGCAAAACAGTATGTTGGCAACCATTTTGTATTTCTGTGGCTTGAATCACACTGAAACTATTATCTGCTTTTATGCAATAAGACTTGACTGAGGGGCACAAATTTTATAGGCTTCTGCAGAAATTATTAGATTTTTCTGTGAATTGAGCTTCAAATACTGGTTTGGGTTTTTATTTTTTTCTTTCAGTCTGTAACAATAGAATTAAAACACTCTCTTGGCTTACCAATATGAAATCTTCCTCTAAGATTTTGGCAGGCTCTGCATTTGTATAATAATATAATTCCTTATGAGTGCAATAATTTAGACGTGTTCATTTTGGTGGTAAGCTTCAGAGTAGTTTCTCTCCTTCCCTTTCACAAATATATTAAGATAAATGAAAACCTCTAACAACTTACATTTAAAACAAGAAATCTTTGCCAAGACTGGTTTTGTGCAGTCCTGGGTAAAGGCATCTGAGACTTGAGGTACCTGAACAAGTAACAATATCAGCACAACTTAAAAAGTGCTCTTAAAAAGGTACTGCGTTCTTTTCTTGGTGCTGATTAATATATGAGTAGTAGGTGGCTGATCCACACATGGTATCCTGACTACCAGTCCAAGATGAGCAGAGGTAACGCAACCTGTTACATAACTTGATATAAAGAAAAGAAAGAATTCAGCAGGTGGCACACAGAAATTTGTACGAAAATGTTGGAAACATCTTCAGTCAAGAGTAACACCATTCATTTCACTGAATCGGGTGTCTGGTCTTGCAGAAAGCAGAGTTGTGGTTCAGCATCCTTCAGACACTTCTCACTGAAAATGTGGATTTTGGCTGCTATCAGGTCTCAATTAAAGTCATTATCTTGCTGTGGTCTACAAGGAGATGTATGAGAAGCGTAGATTTTTTTTTTTTTAAGAAAACAAAGCAGGCTTATATCAATGTTATTTCTACGGTAGTAATCCTATTAGTATTTCTATTTTTCAAATAATATTATTTTTAATAAGTGATTTTATCATTTTTTTGAGGACCATCTTTTCGTATTCAGTCATGTATCATGTTGTATATATGTCTGTATTGTCACATTTTTCTGTCATGTTTTTTTCATTCATATGCACAAACATATACACACGTTGGATAGAGGTGGTAATACCAACTTAAGTTGTTTTAGGTGGAGATTTCTAGAAATATTTGGCTGTACAGAACTCTGCAAGACTTGAAGCATTCAGGCCATTCCCATTCAAGTATCAGTTTCATATTGAAACTATTTTTTAAGATAAGAAGAAGAGTTTGTTTTCCAAAGAACAAGGTTAAGAGAAAATAAAAAGCTCTGTCTGAAGTTTGGAAGTTGTGGAGAAGCTCTAGTGCGCATTCTGAGCCTTAGGGGGTGCAGGGTGTGGAAGGAAAGGGAACAAGAAGGTTGTTTGGTATGAGGGAAATGCTTTTGCTGATTCTGTGGGGAACTATTAGTTTCTGACTTAAGTTTTAAAACTTTAGGAAAATGTCTGCATGGGGTTGACAAAGACTTGTTAGAGATTTACCAGTTACATTCCCAGAGGGTAACACCAGTTCTGCACATGCAAGGTCTGTAGAGCTGTACCGTAAATCTGAGAGGGTTTATTCTCTGTTATGTTACGCAGAGCTTGTTATGACACCACGTGTTAAAAGTATAAAGAGTGATGAGCCTCAGGTTCTTGGATGCTGTAAATGGGTACTGGCAGCTGGCAGGCAGAGGGAGAGGCAGGAGAGTGGGGTAGAGAGAAAGGTTCTGCCTGTCAAGGAAGAGTAAGACCAACTGAGGAGTTTACCTAGCTCCAACTTAAGGAAAATATAACTATAGGTTCTGTGGTGCCTGGGGTGGTGATAAGCTGAGATTGGCCTGTCCCCTGTTGCCAGCAAGTGTCCCTGAAACCCTAAAGTCTTAGCCACCCCAGCTGTAAACATGCATGAAGGACTCACCTTGCATTCCCTTCTCCTTTCACTGTGTGTTTGCCAGCTTCTGCATGAAATGAGATGAGTATCCTGGTTTTGCAAATAACATTCTTACATTCTGCCCAACTTTAACTAATAGCAGAAGGCCCAGCATATGCCAAGGATCCAGCAGGCTGGGGGGGGAGCAAGAGAGTTCCTGTGGAAGAACTGAACTTAGGATGTTCTAACTCAAGACCTTATTGCAGTGCCTGTGTGTGAGAGGATCCAGTTGTGGTTGTTTCAGATAATCAAACTGCCATTTCTTACAGTGTGAGTGCTGGTCTTTGCAGTACTAACAGCCTTTTAATTCAGCTGCTGTGTGGTCTGTCTGCAGATAAACATTTGTGGATACATATGCTGTGGCGTATGTGCATGTACGCATAAATATATCTGTTCCCATGACTGTGCTTAGATGAAAGGTTATGTTGGACTGCAGCTAGGAATAAGACTATTCAAAGTTAAAATATGAAAATTTTATATTTTTGTATGTTTTTTTACTCCCAGACGGGTTTACAAACTCAGTCTGCTGGAGTGACTCTGAGATAGGTTGAAGTTCATGCTTCAGACATGCTGCATTCTAAGTAAAGCCATACTGGTAAGTCCAGTATTCCTGGAATGTTTGTCTCTTCAGTTGTCCTTGCCCACCCCACCCATCACACTATTCAAAAAGCAGTAATAACTTGGCAGGTTGATAAGAAAAGGGTAGAGCACCACCAGACTTTTTTGTGGAAGAACTGTGCCCAGCACATGGTGAGGACTGTCATCATCTTTGGAGCCAAGGGGGCTGGAGTCTGTGGAGGGGAATGTAGTGAAGTAGAGGATGTGATCATCAGGAAGCATCAGCAGGCCTGTGTGGGCAGGAGGGGGGTGTATGAAAGGGGTAGAAGAAGGGAAGCCACTGAAGGTTCAAAGGACAAGTGTCATACAGAGGAATATCTTCTAGGAGAATAGACATAGCTTCAGACAGGCCGTAAGTGAGATGGGGTACTAAGAAGTTTCAATAATCAAAGTGGTGCAAACGGGCCATATAATTCTGATAGCAGAAGTGGAAAGTTGTCTTCAGAAGTATTTGGTGGAGGGTGTAAGGATCATACTGGGGTTTTGGTTTGTTTTTTTTTAATTAAGTAAGCAAGATCCTGAAGACAAATGTTTAACATCTGAAGGGGGGAAATTTCAGGAAGGCTTCACTAGATGACAGTGACTCAAAAAAATGGAGACACAGTTACATCTTCACCTAGTGTAGCTCCCCAGTGCCTTTTTGAATCTGTAGTTGCAATCATTTGCATAAATTCAATGACTGAATCACCCAGAATGCTGACTTGAATGGACTGTTGTAAAGCCCAGGACAAATGGGTATAGTGGAAGACCTCCAGATCTGTTCAAATAAAAAGCTTACTCATTTGGTGAGAAATGAACTCCAGAACCTCAACAGATAAACTGCTGGATTTTACAGAAGAGCTTTTATTGCCATCTACTGGTTTAAATAGGCGGCTTGCTCGACTGCATCGCCCTTTCTAAGAACCATTTGGAAAATGTTTGCTTACTGAGAAAATATTTTGAAGAGATTGTTTCAGAATATTCCTCAGGCGAGCTTATCTTTGGCATGATATCAGAGGAGTCTGTTTGCAGTTAGCTGTGTTGGCCTGCCAAGCTTTATGAAAGGGGGTTCATTTAAACATCTGGAACCTGACGCACCCATAAATGCACTCCAGCACATGCTTCACTTTGCAGGAAATCAGCTCTAGGAACACACAGAGGGTTTTGTACGTGTGGTGTGTAGCAGGTTGTGTGTGCGTGCACGTCAAAAACTGGAGTTGTTTCTTCCTGCTTTCAACTTCCAAACTACATAAAATTGAGTGGGGTTTGAAGAAAAACTTTCTCTTAATTAGTTCTTCAGATTTTCGAGTTAGTCCAAAGACCCCAAAAAAATCAGCAGAGAGCTTGAAACTTGGAGCCTTGATTAAGTCTGAATCAAGTCATTGATAAGGTGAGATTAGCTTTTTTTATAAATACAGTTATGAAAGTAAAAGGCTGAATTCTGTGTCTTTCTCAAGCAAGATGCCTATTGAATAAGATCTTTGGGAAAATTTCTCTAAATTCCAAAGCCTTTTGTATATTTTTCTGTCTGTTCAGTATGAAATTCCTAAGAGATTTTCATTTTTTTTCTGGAGGCATCAGTACTGGCTGACAAGTCATCGCCAGGCTGCTGTGTAACTCAGATCTGCAGAGCGTTTATCTTTCATCAGATGAACTAGGTGTTTGTACAAGCACTCCCAGACTCCTGCAGATTTGGGGAGCTCAAAATGAGAAAGATCAACAGTGACATGATTCGAATTATTTAAAATCCTGCATCTATTTTGGCTGGAAGAAATACAAATATGACCTAGCAGCCGTAGCCATTCCAGTCTGTACGCAGGTGTCTACAGCCTTGCACTCACAAGTACACAAAAAGCTCCTCACACAATGATTAAATCTTGAAGAAATAGCAGTAAAAAATAGTAGCAGCATCAGAAGGCTCTTTTTTAGCTAGATTTGTTGGTTTGGAAGCTTAAACTGTGTGTCTTATACTGCAGTAAGATGACAGAATTGTGGAGAGTTTATTTTTCTTTTCCCTGGCGCTCTCGTGTTCATTCCTGAGACTACCATAGCCTGGCCATCCTCTCAGTGGCCATTGTTTGCAGATCTGAACCAAAGCCTTTGTACTCATGTTCACTTACGGTTCCTGTTTTTTGTCTTTGTTCTTTTCTCACAGCTACAAGCCCCCAGTGTGAAAGGCTTTGATTTTGCTAAGCAGCATCTGGGCCAGCACAATAAAGATGATGTCCTGATTATCCATGAGCCAGCTCCTTTACCAGGACCTATTAAGGATACTACCCCATCTGAAAACGGAGATGTGCCCAGCCCCAAATCCAAGACTTCCACAAAGCCTTCAAAGACTGTTCGGCACAGAGGGAGGTCAGTTCACAGAGATAAAACAAATTGGAGTAGACAACAGTTTATTAAGGGCTAGTGATTGCTGTATTTTTAAGGCAATTTCAGTGGAAACAACTGTTCCAGAGCTCCGGAACTCGCATTTTCTAGCGAGCCACCAGTTTTACACCTCGCTACTCATTAGTACAGGGTTGTGAGAATTCAGTGTTCATTTTTCTCTTAAAGGGAGCATACCCAGTTAAGAGGGGTATTTAAGACACTGCTGAGTTGACTGGAGTCAAGTCATTGCTTTTTACTGGAAACACCAAGTGTATGTTTTCCAGTGCAATTTTTTTGTGATCTCTAGCTACTAAACCAGTGGGTGGTTAAAAGCAAATGGAAACCATTGACAAAGAGTAATGTGTTTCAATTACATTAATAGTGATCAATACATGTATGAAGAGTCGGGATTTCCAAAAATAAGCCATATCTCCAAAATTCAGGAAATATGCACGAATGCTGTTATTTACCATTATCTGGTGGCTCTCATAGCAAACAAGCCTTATTCTGAAAAAGGAATGATAATTGGCAGCTGTGTAAATGGAGAAGTGTCTGTCAACCATCAGCAGAATTTTCCTAACCTTTTCCAGTAATCATATGATGTGACTGTCCCTTGCTGGAAAGGATTGTGTTTGTAGGATACATGATGTAACAAAGTTATGCAGTAAAGAAGGATCTGTGCACAAAAAAAAAGCAGATAAGTAGGAAGGTAACAGGTGGGGAAAAAAACCAGAGCTCTGAGGAGAAGACCCCCTCTGAACTACAGTTTCTGCTAATTCTTCTTCCTCCCTCACTCTCACACTTCTTTGTCTCCAGCTCTGCATTCCCTGTGCTTATACCCATTAAATAGTGCACAGGGGGAGAAAAAAAAAGCAAACCATCAAGGGCAGAATTGGATGAGCTGAGAAAGAAACCAGTGGTGATTCTGACTGAGCTGCAGGTCTCTGCAACACAGCTTGCTCCTCTGTTCAGCCCTCTTCGCTTCCTCTAAAGCCCC
Organism: Corvus hawaiiensis; assembly: GCF_020740725.1. Classification (NCBI taxonomy): domain Eukaryota; kingdom Metazoa; phylum Chordata; class Aves; order Passeriformes; family Corvidae; genus Corvus; species Corvus hawaiiensis. Next base: position 23,109,466 of record NC_063216.1, on the reverse strand, counting down.
AGTTGTCTTAAGATCCTTGCTTCATCTACCCCATGTGTGCTTCACAAAGCTCAGTTTCCCCCTTCCAGATGCTAAGCCTGTCTTCCTAACTCCCTATAGGCCTTTTAAGTAGAACACTACCAGTGCTACAGTGGAAGGCGGGCAAAACTGGAAAATAATGGAAGAAAAATGAGCTAACTCGTTTTGGTGTAGCTTACATAAATTAAAACAAAGCAGTTTAAATTGGAAAGACAAGTGTTTATGGGTTCCTTTTAAAAAGTTCAGAAGTGGCCTAGGACAGAGATGCTACGTGGGGGAAGGGAAGGCATCTATATTTATATGCAGATAAGCATAAGAAAAAAGTTTAAATTTTAGGTTGCTGCTGTGTTTTGTCTAGAATAATTCAGAAAACCAAGCAAGAGAAATTTCAGAAGCCAACATTCTAATGATACACTGTGATCCCATTGTAGAAGGCCAAGTAATTCAGGTGTGATTTGCCCTTAGTGAAGCCATGTTGGCTGTCAGCAAGCCCCTTCTTACTTTTCATGTGCCTTAGCATCGTTTCCTGGACGATCTTCTCCGTGATCTTCCTAGGCACGGAGGGGAGAGTGACTGACCTGTAGTTCAGACACTTGAAATGTTTTCAAAAGAGAATCTCCCTCTTCTGCCTCATATTCCCTTAAGAAAAAATCTTCCTTTAGGCTTAACTATGGAGATGTTGCCATCATCTCTCTGCCATGCTGTTGTTCCCACGTCAGCTTGAGATTTGAGACATTTATTCCCCGAGGCAGAAGTTGAAATGTAAAATGGTATCATACTGTGTTATGTTGGATTTAGCTGCTTGATGTTTCTTGAGGAAACACAGGACGCAGTTCATCACAGTTCAGTTCAGGGTTGTATGTTACATGCCAGGAAGTCTAGTGGTGATGTGAGTACGTGTTCTGTGTCTGTAAGAAACAACAAACAAGAACAGCCGAGTTCAGAAAGCTCAGCATCCCGCAGCTCCAGCTGAGAGTTGGACCTGTTGTTTTGGCTTGAGAGTATACAACTGCATATTCCTCAGCACTTAGAAGAAATGACTGATGTTGACTCAACACTATTTATGTTCCTATAACTTGGTGATAATTTGGATAGACTGAGAAAAAGAGTATGAAGGGGAATGCTGAGCACAATGAGATGAAACAGGAAGTCAGTAGGAGATCTGGAAACAGAACTCCAGCCTCATACTCTGCTGAACCAAGACACAGGTGATGGAGATGATAGCTCTGCACGCCCTTTCCCCCATAGAAAAAGATGCAGTGATGCAGATCTCTAAGCTTATTGAGGACCATTTGTCCTCTTTTCCCTGCTATTATTTTTTTTAATTGGGATGTGACATTAGTATTACGGTCCTGCAGATCAGGGCATTATTTAGTGAGGAGAAAAAGGGAAGTTGAATTCAGAGCATTGCCTGCTGCAAGGAGTAGATTTAGCTTCAATGGACTTGTCAGGCTACATATAGTTACCTTAGTCTGTGGGCTCTAGGCAGGTTGATGTTTAGCCAAGAGCCTCAGTAACTAGTTCAGATACCAATCTAGCCCAAGCAAATCCTGCACTTATGAGGTAATGCACAGACATGTGCACACTTTCCATGATTAACTCCCTGCTGAAATAGAATATGAGTGTTCACAGGACAAAATGGTCACTAGAGACACCATCACAAAGGCTGATCCCATGTGAAAAGACAGCCTTTGGTGTCTGGCAGTGGTGTGAGCCCTGTATCTTTTCTATTTTTATACTGTCAGAATAATTTTGCAGCTGAAGTATTTTGTTGGGGAAAATCATGATACTCTTTTATTTTTCTGTATTGCCTACAAAAGCCACGAGCAGTGAGATTGTAATTTTTAGATAATAAATGTTCTTAAGAATCTTGTGACTGCGTGGAATAAATACATAAAAGAAGCATTTTTGAATGGCCTTACATTTTGCTAGTCAGGAAAATATTCGCATGGATTTGTATTGTTAGCAGGAGAACAGCAAGTTAGTAAGGCTGAATGTTAGACTGGTTACCTATATGGGTTTCATATTTCTAATACAATTATTCTCTTTCTGAGAGGTAAATTACTAGTTAAAAATGAAGAGCTTTTTCTTGTAGTGTATTTTAAAGGAAAGATTACTTAATAACATTGTCACATGTGAATCCTGTTGTAGTCATTTTTCACGCACAGCAACAGTAACACTGTGGCATGAATATCTAGCTGTGATAATATATTATAAATTTACTTATAGACAGAGGAAGATTTTAACAGACTTCACAAGATATTTTAGCACAGGATGCTTTGCATGTCAGAATTGTGCCCCTTTGCAAACTTGTGTTACATGTTGGTTTGTTTGGTTTTTTTTGTTTGTGGCAGAATTTCGCCATCAGATGCTGAATCCACAGCAAGTGAACAATCCAGTGGGAGAGAAACTGGAGAAGAAGGTGCAAGACCATCAACTGCTGCAAACGAGGGCAAACCACGCAGAGCAGTGAAGAAGGGTTTGTTACTTTTTTTTCTCCTTGTGTGCTCTAGTGCTTTACTCAGGTTGAAGAGTTACTCTGCTGCAACTTTCCTAAACTCATCTTCAGCTGTTGATTTTTCTGCTTTTTGCCACAGAAAATCCCTTTCTATTTAGTTTAGTTTCTTCGGTTGAAACTGAAGAGCTACACATTCCTTTCATTCCAGCAAGCTTTTGAAACAAATGGCTTAGCAGGAACAAATCTTGCCTCCTTTTGTCCCACACAGACCCCCAGCAAAACTCTTTCCAGTTAGGCCTAATTGTGTCTCTCATGGAACCAGAATTGCAGACAGTTACATGGGCAGTAGAGGTCACAGCAGGACTTCAGACCACGGGGGTGTGTCTGTAACACTAACTTCAAAATTGTGATAGGAAAAAAAAGACACCAGAGAGGTAAAAGTTCTGCAAATGAGTTGTAATTACATCATCAAAGTGCCTGCACAATTGTACTTTAGAATGATGAAAATTCAGTGCTAATATGTTAATAACACTGGTATTTTTTATAAAGAATCATCTTGCTTTCAGTTTAAAGTGCCACTACTTTTCTTGGAGGTGCCCTAAAATATATATATTTATATATTTGTAAAGTTGATATAACATCTCAGGAGGGTTTGAGTTCCTCCAACCTATCTGACTTCAATTCTGTTGCTCTGTTTTAGTGTTCTCCCATTTCTTCTTACCTGGGAACTCCATATTTGTCTCTTCATTTTCTATCTGGCTTAAAACCTTATGTAAGGTTTAACATTTCACTTTGGTATAGAAATGTTAGGTGTTGCTGCATCTGAATTACCTGGTAAAGGCAACAAGGAGATTGTGTAAAATTTGTCCTTTCTACCTATCATGCCCTTACTGGGTAAAATACACTATTTTTTAGCATTTGGTGCCTCTAGTTTGCAAATCATAGGGACTATTTTTAACATTCAGAATTGGAGGCACTGTCTGCAGAGAGCTCTCTACTAAATGGGAGATTCAGTTCCCTTTTCGTGCAGCTGAGATTTGGCAGTTTGATCCAAGTTCATGCATTTCATTCAAAAGTAAATGCAATCATCTTACTGCTGTGGTTTTTTTCCAGTTGCCATTCTAGCTAAATTGCTTGTCATAATTACTGTGTTGTCTCTTCTTTTCCCTTTGTGTTGTCAGGAGCAAACAGAGTGGGTAAGTAACCAGAGCTGGTAGTTGAGTACAAATATGAATAGAGGTGTTGGAGTAGCTGCAATTATGTCTTAAGGGTGGAAGAGTTTGTCTTCTGCGTCTTAGAAAATAAAATTGCTTTTGAGCTATTGAAGTATAGAAAAAGTCTCAGTAACACAAATTATAGTAATCCAGCACATTTTTCTAATTTTTTCTTCCCAATTCTTTCAAATTATTGAGGAAAACATCGCTGTGAAAGAAGCAAAACTAAGGCAGCTGTTGGTCCTGAAACCAGCTTTGTATAAACAAGTTGGAGATAATGTTAGAATTAACGTCTTTACTGGAAGCCCAAATAAAACAAGAGCTACCTGCAAAGAAACACAAATATTTTGTTGTGAACTAGTGTTTTCTCTGCCAGGATTGAGTCATGGCAAACATAGGGCAGGAGAAAGCTGATGCTGTCTTTGATAATGTATAACACATCTAGTGATAAAATAAGGATTGTGTCCTCTAATAGCACTGACCATCTTAAAATAGCCAACCTTCTGTCCATCCTTCTGTACTATGCTGCTTTCCATGGTTGTGTGCAATGAGTCATCAGCTGCATCCTAGGGATATCACCTACTGGAATACAAAGAAACTGTGTGGAATTTATCTCTTATTGCATACTCTGGCATGATTAAGATACCAGTGGATGAGCTGAAGAATCCCATTGACTTTATCTGATTTTGGATGAGGCCTTATGAACCTTGGTTGCTGTGTCTCTCGAGGGTGCAGGAAGCAGTAGCCTTTCTCTGTCTCCAGCTGTATTGGTTTTCATATGAAATCACAGCTGCCTGACATCTCAGTTCAATTAATAGTTTCAGCTCAGGGAGCAGTGATGAACATTGATCCTGGCGTGTGACCTATATGATCTAGTTGTTTAAACATGATCTGACCAGTACTGGGGTATTAATACCTCTCCATTATTTTTTAACCTCAGCTGAATTAGTCTGAAATCAAAATTTCATGCACATGGTGCCATCTGATAGTTTTATAGGGAAGATTTTCTAAACGTGACTAACAGTGTAACATAAGAACTTAGAAATGAGAAATTATGCTTATTCTCTCTGTTGAAACTTCTGTAGGACCTCATTCATGTATTGAGTTAGAAACTGTTTCTCCTTTTGTTGTATGTATGCAGTGCTGTGCAGTTCCTGACTTTATCTACTTTTCTGTTCTTCCATCTTGGTTTGTATTTATAGACACATTCAGTGTATGCACACAGAGAGAATTTAAAGGTCAGCTGCAGCCTGTGAGGGTTTTTTGTGTGTATCTTTCTGCAAAAGGGAGTAACGTGATATTACTGTAGATCCTTACCAAAATTTGTCAGTGGGACTTCTGATGTAAAAAATGAGTTTAAGAACCCTTTCAGCTCAGAGGCCCCTGCCAAGCACTTGTTTATGTGTGTACAAGAGAAAGTTATGGATGAAATTATAAAGATTCAGAGTGAATGCTCAGTGTGATTGAATATATTGGACCTCGTTAACCAAGGAATATGAAAATTACCTTAAAATTTTATGTTGGAGGTCAGCGAGCTTGGGAACGGCTGATAGAGTGAAAAGGTTGGGGAAAAATGACTAATGTACAGGAAAGATGGATGCAGAAGTTCAGATTTCTGTTGACTACACAATGGCTCTGAGGGATTCATACTAACTGCTTAACATATCTTGTGCCCCTCTCTGAGAGGCAGTGCTTGCACACTTCTGAGAAATGCATGAAGATGACGCTGTGAAGATGACAAATGTTCAAGATGATATAAATAGCTACAGAAGAGAGATGGATATATTTCATTTAGGCTCTGTGTCTTGAAAAACATTTGAGACACAGAGGTCTTGAATGGAACCGTGCCTTCTTTTCAAGAACACTTACACAGAAAAATCACATTTATAAATGATGCATGCCTTTTATAAATATGTATGTTTGACAAGGCTTTGATCAAGTTTGAGAAATACGAATAGGGATTTTACTTAACTTGTGGCCAGGTTGCTTTCCAGCCCAAAAGTAGTGTGCTGTGGATATGATAAAGCATACCCTTCCTTTCTTGTCCTGCTCCCTTACTGTACTAGAAGAGGGAAGCAAAGGAGAAAGTCATCTACTGTGATGTTCTACAGAAGATAGGATTCACTCCTCTTCTGAACCCTATCCTGCATTACCAGCACATGTTGCAACAGGATCACAGCAGTGACTGTTTTATTTCCCTTCTTGTCTATTGTAGCTGGATCATGTTGATCAATAATTGATTCTGTATCAGAATGCAATTAGATTTTCCTCCTGATTTGAATCTTGAGAACCACATCCCCTTATTAGAACTCTGTGCAAGGATGTGGGACTACGTCCCTCCACACAGTTGTGTTCCTTCATAAGGAGAGTCACAAGTCTTGATATCTCATTGCTTGTATTTCATGGTGAAAAGCAGTTTGAGAATTTGTGGCTTTATCACATGGATAAAAGAAAAGGTTATTTTGCAAGTTTTCAATAGCTTTTGCAAGCCTCATCTGCATAACAGTTTCTGATTTAGGTCTAACTCGGAAAAAAAATATTAAATCTGTGCTTAGCTGCAAATCACTGGGGGTGATCCTATAGATTTCAAGTCTTTTGAGGGAGATGACCCATTTCTATTGAAGTAATTAACTGTTGGCAGGACCAGGGGTGCACTGCCGTGCATACTGGTTTTCATAATATCTTTTGCTGATTTTATTTGAGTTGGTTTAACCTCTCCAACAAATTACAACATGACAATATTTATGCAGCTTGCTTATTATTATGTGAACTGTTTATCCTGTCACAGAGAATAAAAGCTTTAGAAGCTTTAATCAGTAAAATGTCTGTAAAATTCTTTGTGTTTTGTGTGGATTTCTAGGGGTTTTTTTGTTTGTTCCTATATCCCTCCTATCACTTAAGAAATACGTTTTGCATTGAGACTTCTTTCATTGCTCTTTGAACCCCCATTTGAGGAACTTGCATCTCCTTAAGTACTGATAAGAGGAATCATTAGCAGAATGTACTTAAAACAGCATTTTATGGAGTAAAGTAGATTGACATTTTGGGGGTTTGCAAATGCCAAGATCTTGATTTACAGACATAAAGAATGACAGCTCACCTTCTGGAAATATAATGGGAAAATGTTTCTAATTTGCAAACCACGGGGTAAACTTGTTGTACACTAAATGTGAGTCAGCTGGAAGGCCTGTAGGGCAAATTAGATACAGATGGAAAACAGGGTATAGTTTTGTAGCACGGCATCTGTAGAGCTTCATATGTGACTGTGATAACCCTGGCAGCACTACTTCACTTTGTATTGGTTCTGATGGTTTAGGACCTCCTCAGACCAGCAGTGGAAACGAGCAGCACTCCTCAGCCTCTATCTTTGAACATGTGGATAGGATGTCCCGTTCCTCAGATGCCAGCAGACGGGTCCCAAGCAAGATCCAGCTGATTGCCATGCAACCCATGGCAGCACCTCCGATTCAGAACTCGGTGCTCTCTGATCGAATAGCAGAGACCAACAAAATTAATAAAGAGGTATTTCTAAAAGTGCTTTGAATGTTTTTGGAGGGCTGTATGCCTAGACAAAAGGGAAGTGAAAAGTATCCAGTTTCTTGTTATTATGAGTCCCTTGTAAGTTCCTGAGGAGTTCAGTCTTGACAGGAATAATTGTGTTTCCATCCAGAGAAATTATCTGACCTGTTTTTTAAGAGATGCCTAAACCAAAGTTTAAACTCTGAGAGAGGAGCAAATTTGATGGTCAGGATACCTTGTGTTAGCATCCTTTTGCTAGTCAGCAGAGCGTGACTTAACGAGAGTTGTGCCGATTAATGTATGAGAATTAGAACATGTGGCCCACCTTGCTTTTTATTCTACACTATTCCTTTACTTTTCAGAACTCAGAATGTTGGTTATTCAAAGAAATTATCTCAAAACATTCTGGGGTATGAAATTGCAGCCCACTTCATTGCTTTCAACTTCTAATGTGTTTACCTGACAGTAAACATACAAAATTTCCTGCTTTCTCTGAGGGTCACATTACTGTAAGCAGAATATGAGCATGCCTGGGGCATGAGGAGAGGTGATGCTCTGTAAAACCACATCATACACTGCCTGACAGTACCACATACCTGCATCCTGGTTTTGTACTGGGTGTAAGATGACATCTTTTTGTAATTCAGAGTGGAAGATTACTGAAGCCTGTAACAGCCTGTAACAGCCTGTAACTGAACTTTGTTAAGAATCTGTGTTTCTCAGTACCTTACTGAAGAGAGGCAAATACATATATCTAGGATAGAGAGGCAAGAGGAGCCACAAAACAGAAATCTGGCTATATGGGCAGAAGACATATGATTCTAACTATAGACACAAAGAGCAAGTCTGACTTGTGTCCTATAAATGCCTTTTTTTTTTTCTTTTAAATTCTTGTGAGAGAATACACAAAATTCAATTTTTATTTGGTTCCTAATTTGCTGATGCAGATGTGTTCCAGAACTAGTCCAGCACAGGCAGAGCAGTTGTTGCTACCTAATCTGGTGGTCAAGTGTTTACCAGTGGGAAGAATGACTTCAGTAGGTGTTGGGCCAGGACTTACAAGATATTACGGTGTTAGAATAGCTTCACCCAGATAATGAGATGCACTTCATGAAATTTGAAAAAAGGTAGGAGAGAGGCATGAAAACTCAGCCTCCAAGAAGATGAGGAGCTGAGAGTGTCATGTTTATCTGGGGATCTGGGCCCCTTGTGTTGCTGCTGTGTTCCTGCATAGCTTATGGCAGCCTCTCATGCACAGCAGAGGCACTGAGTTATGAGCTCAGTTGGCTCTTTAAGTTCTTGCTTCTTATGTGATGAAGGTCATTAAAGGGAAAGGGTGACAGATTTTAACACTGTTGATCAAATATATATCGCTTTGCTTAGCATAGCTGACTACAGACTGGTTAGTCTTATTTTTTCGGAGCAGTGTTACTTCTGGCAGACAGCAGGAGTTTTTTGTGTACCTCCTGCCTTTTGTTAACAAACTGCCACTTCCCTCTAATTACACCTGCTGTGCTGGCAATCGTGTTGTGTATAATAGTGTATCTACCTGGGGAGACAATGGGGAGACTGCAAAATATCCAGGAAGGAAAGTGTGTTCATAAATTGTGTGACTTATTTTAGTCCTTCAGAGATTTGAGGGAGGAGGGAGGCAGGAGCAGGCAGAGAGGTGGGGAGGAGAGGTTTACAGAAGAGCAGCACAGTCCAGTTTGCAAAATACACAGCTGAAAAAATATTCCTGTTTTTTTTTTTTTTTTTTATTCTCCTTCTTTCTTTAAGATACAAACAGCCCTGAGGCATAAATCCGAGATCGAGCATCACCGCAATAAGATTCGCCTCCGCGCCAAGCGTAAAGGGCACTATGAATTTCCAGTGGTGGATGACGTGGTGGTGGTTGACTCCAAAGAGCAGCACAGAATATATCGCAAGGCACAGATGCAGATTGACAAGATCTTGGACCCTGGAGGCAGTGTGCCTACTGTCTTCATAGAGCCCAGGAAGAGGTAGGGATTTCAAAGATGGAACAATTGCCTTTCGGAGTCAGCACCCAAAGTACATCAAAACTGTACTTCTTAACTGTCAGAGCTTAAAATCGTTTTGATTATTGGTTGGATTTGAGTTATCTAGGTGAAAAAGATTGGGTTGTTCTAAACACTTTTATTTATTTCAGTACATGCCACTATGTTTTGTTTTCACATTATTTTTTACAAGTTCTCAGCAGTGAATTCTTGATAAATAAGCCCAAATGTATGAAAACAGTCTTAAAACATTTTAGTGTTTGCTCTGCCATTTGTTTGAATAATTCTTGTGTGGTGTAGAGGGATCAAAATTGCAATATCAGCACTAAAAAAGAAACCTGCAAGTAATATATATGAAAGTAATATAACCAGCAAGTAATAATATTTTTATAAAGTGGGGGTGGGGGAAATATGCAAAATAAGGAAAACCTTGAACAACCTAAAAAGCATAAAGATTCTGAATGTTAAAGGCAAATTCACAAATCAATGAGATTACCCAGAGGGAATACATTAAAGGTTATGAGGCACATCTGTCAGCCTCACAGATCTGCCTTCCTGGCCATGTATTTGCAGAGAAGGTTTTCCCTGCGTTCTGTTTTGGGCTTATGAATATTGGCACTTTGTTCCTGGAGCACTGGTACCCTGTGAGGGCTTCTGCACTGATAGAAAGTAGCTTTTCTCCAGTGGCGTGGGTTCCTCAGCTGGTTTGCCTGGTGGGGTTAAACCCTCTGTACCAAGCACAAAGGCTTGGTGGCGGTGTGGTCTGTTCCGTGGCTGCAGATGTGTCACACACTGGGCTGGGGGGCTGGAACACAGGCAACTTTGACAGATAAATGTAGGAGGGAGGTGACTCTGGAGAGAATTAAGGGAAGAATGGAATGTTTTGGAGAGTTGCCAATGAGTGTTATTAGGAGAAGCTTGAGGAAAGAGATTTGAGCTACCTAATGGGGTTAGCATGGAAAGCTGGGGAAGGGAAGAGAAACGGGGCTGAGGCAAGGATGACTTGGAGGAAATGGGCAGAGGAGTTCAACCTTGGGTGGGATGAGAAGAAAAATTTCAAAAATAAGTGTGATTATCTTTGTCTCTCTCTGCTTTTTGTTTTCTTCCTGCTAAGTTCTCGTGCCAAACGTTCTCCCAAGCAGCGCCGTCGCCATCAGATAAATGGGAGCCCAGTTGATGCCGAAAAGGACAGGTTAATCACAACTGACAGTGACGGGACATACAAAAGGCCTCCAGGAGTCAATAATTCTGCATATATTGTATGTATGTCTCTTGAATAGCAGGAATGTTCTGCTAATGATGACGGTTGTGACATTGGGAGGGTTTTTGCCTTCTGTTTATGACCTATATGGTTAGTTTCAGTCATGTAGTTAGCATGTAAATCAAAGTGAAATGAGGATTTCATTGACACTCTGTCATTATTAAGCAGTAAAATTCTGCCAAGTATTGCTTGATATTACAGAAGCCAAGAACCAAAGCCTTGTTTTCATTAATGCCACTGTGTTATGCACATGAAAGTCTGCTTCGCATGTTCCACAATATTGTGAACATAGTTTCACTCTAGTCCAATTTGCTGGATGTTATATATTCATGTGTTACAGAAAATTTCATCCTTTGCTCTTACAGAGTGGAAGACTCAGTTCTTTTTGTGAGAAATTTTCACATCTTTCAAATGTGGGAATTAATTATTAATGAAAGAGAAACACGTCTTTGTACTACTGTAACTTGATACGATTCTAGTGCAATGTCTTGAAAATTAATTTTGTTTCACATCTGAAAAAAGAAAGATGCTGAAGAATACTTCTGTTCAATCATGTTCGTGTCACAAACAATATTTAGGCATCTTTAACCACTTCTAAGCAGATTTCATGAAGCCAAATGCTAATATTGGAAGCCCCCGGACAGTTCTCATCTTTAAGGATGGTTTAATAATTTTAAGAGTTTCACTGTTAGCCGCATATGCGGTCAGGTGACTCTGATGTCAATTTCTGCAGTTTCCCTTTGCCTTCAAACATGAGTGTGATGATTTTAATGTCATGCTGCAGTAGAATGAATTACCATCTGAAGCTGTTTAATTAAGACATGGCACACAGCAGGCTCAGCCCCTTTGGCATCTGCAGTGAGACTGCTCAGAATGCTAAGTTCCTAATAAAGAAGAGGCTTGTGCCTCTTGACGACTGATTTTGCAGTCTGCGTGCAGTGGTAAGAATGAGCTCTGATAATAAGTCTGCTGCTGTAAAGCTCGTTTAATTTCCTCTCACTGATGAACAATAAGCCCATGTGGTAAGATCCCAGGTAGTAATTATGATGCATGCCTAAGGTATTGCTGCAATGAAGCACTTACATGAATCCCATTCAGGTGATGCACCCAAGTTCAAGTTCCATGCAGGTAACCACTTAGTTCCTTAACAGCTTCCTTTGTGTGTTTTTCTAGGAGGTGATAATTGTTTAGTGTTAGTGCTGATGTGGGCAGTTATAAGCTAAAGACAGAAATAATTTCTTAGAGCTGCAAAAGCTGCAAAGAAGTCAAAGATGTAGACAGAGCTGATTGTCTTTTTCTGGGTGGAGAAATGCTCTCTGCATGACTTCACTATGTGCTTGCAAACCACAATGTTTCTGTTATAGCTGAGTAACTCCTGCACAAAGCTCTGCTGCCTTACCTGAGATCAGAGTCCTTCAGATCACACTGAATGAAGTATTTGAGCTGCTGGTGTTGTGTATGTGCATGCAGAAGTGGGGAGGGTAAGGGCAGGTGCTGTGGTTCTGGCAAAGACAGTGTTGCTCAGACTGAGGGCCCACAGGGGCTTGGAAGCTGGTTAGATCCGTGGCTGTCCTTCACCTTCTTTCTGTTTCCTCCAGTCCGATCCAGACTTGCCTCCCGACCCCCAGACATCATCCTCAGCAGATCTGGGCAAGTTCCCCGGCTTGCCCTCGCACCCGGTGTCGCAGTACGTGCCCCCGCAGCCGTCCATCGAGGAGGCTCGGCAGACCATGCACTCGCTGCTGGACGACGCCTTCGCGCTGGTGGCTCCCAGCAGCCAGGCAGCCAATTCCACGGCCGTCGCTCCGCCCGGGGTCTCCGCGGCACAGCCGGTAAGCAGCTGCGGAGCGGGGGGGCAGCCCGTGCACCCAGCAGGGAGCACCTCGTGGGCCAGCTCGGGCGCTAAACAGCACATCGGTGATGCGGCTTAAAAGGCGGCGCTGGGCAGGGAGATGGCACCGGTTGACCCATGGCCACTGTTGCTGTGCCTTTGCTGCCAGGACTCACCACAAGTGTGGAACATTCCTGGAACAAGGAGAATTCAGGAATGACCATCACAAGATGGTGAACTTGCTTTCTAAGCAGTTTGGTTTCTTTTCCCTTTTCCCATCTCAACCACAAGAGAAGATAAGGGTTCTCCTTTAGGATAACTTCACTTCTTCTCAGCTGGAATCTTTCACAGGTCAATCTTGCTGTGTCCAAGAGTAAAACTATAATTTTTTAGTATGTGTGGTAGTTTCTATTTTGACAATGATAAAAAGAATGTATTTGGCCTAGGTCATATTTTTCAGCAGGATATCCAAAAGCTTTCAGGAAGTGAAGGATAGGGAAGCAGTATTCCTGTGTATGATTTTTTGCTTTTGATGGAGCACTGAGTCACATGGATAATCTTTTAGGTCATCACAAATTCTGTTGAGTCTGAGCCCTGTGGTCTCTCTGCTGCAGTCTGATGCTGCTTGAGGTCAAAAGATTTCCAAATGCAAAGCTTGGTTTTTAGCTAAGTAGACATTGGAGCAGCTCTTGATCTTCTGCAAGCGAGAAAAAGTATTTCTGAAAGGTTTTTAAGTTAAGACTCTGATCACACAGAAGACACTTTAGCCCACAGTGATTCCCAGGTCTTCTTGTGCTCCTTTGTTTGTAAAACTTATGGTCTTATGGCTGCCATCAAGACCTAAAGACAGGCTTAGTGATCTCTGCCATTCATCACTTAAAAGGCTGGCCATGGACTTTCCAGGGTATGCATTTCAATTTTAATTTGGTGATTTTTTTCATTCTTCTGACAGAGATACATGGAATTTGGAATGACTCCGCCAACAGCACCAGGTCTCCTACCAAGGTAGCTTTTTACTGATAAAATTATCATTTATTATTTTCCTTGCAATTACTCCAGATTTCTTACTGGCCCTGGTATATTATTATGCAAAGTACTGTATAAATGAGAAGTAACAGGAGTCCAGATCCAGTCTGTGTTTATGTAGCATAAATGACATATGCATAGTGTGTGGAATCCAAGCTTCTGTTTAAAAGAAATGTGTTTCTAGCCCCTCAGCTATAGAGATATCCTTCCAAATATTCAGTAAACCACCGAGTCTGAGCTTTTGGGGAGCCTGAAACAGTTACTCAGATGCATGTAATATTCCCCATACTCTTGCTTTCATCTTGTTTCTGTATCCTCAGGGCACCACTCACTCACAACAGCTTTCATATGACTAACAGATTCATTCTATTTTTAACCGAGTTCAGAACAAATGACAGAGCACAGTGACCCTCGCAGAGAAAGTCTGCCTTGCAGCCCTATTATTATAAAATCAGGGGAAGAACAAATTTTCCATCTTGTCCTGCCCTTGTTGTGGGAGAATTGTGTGAAGGGGAGAAAATGGTTGTCCAGGTGACCGTTAATTTCACATTTGGTTTGTGTGCTTTAACCACATGTGAAGCTGAACTCTTGAGTCATGGTACTCACTGTGGTCCGACTTGTCTCACCCTCTCCCAGCTGCTGCAGCCAGGCTGGTAAAATGGTGGCCTTGTGCTGCTCTCTCATTACCTTCTTAGAGTTCACCATATGAGATGAAATCCCACTGCTGTTCGTGTCATTCATCAGACTTACCTCAAGTCTTCACTGTCCTGGAAACTTGATGGTAAAATGCCTGTGAAGAGCTTTCCTTTATTTATTGTTCTGCAACCTGATTTTGAAAAGACCAAGTAGAAAAGGGGGAGTTTCTAAGCACCCTGCTTAGTTCTTGGCTGGAGGTGACAGTTTCAGTGTGAGTGCCGTGTACATGAAATGGCACACAGTATGACATGCGGTGTACTTTTTGTAAGTTAGGTTACCTTGAAGATTATGAGCTTTGAAACTGCCAGTGTAAAGCATAACCAGTTGTTGGTTATTGAGGAGATTTTGTCTTTGTTGGCCTGTTACATATTCAGAGAAAATGGAAGTGCTGCAGTCCATGTTAATACACCTGAGCAAGATAGCGTTTTTTGTTCAAAAGCTTATCATTCCTTGGCATAGGCAGTCTGAATTTATGTAAATTGCAAATTAATGGCAACGTGATTAACAGTTCAAATGCTGGCTTTGCCAGTGCCGACAGATAAAGTTAACAATCTGCAAAGTCACTGATCTTAACAGAAAGAATTCCTCTAAGTTTTCATTAAAACAGAAAGTTTCCTAAAGCTTGGTTGATAGAAAACAAGGAAAGAGGTGTCATGGTTGTGCAGTGGGAGTTATTCTCAAAATCTGAAGATAGTCATAAACAAATTGATAGAAACAGTGCACCAGTTAGAGGAAGGAAAAAGAACCTGAGGTCAGTGTGATTAGGTGGCATGTATCAATGTCATGGTCCATTGGCTTAAGTACCCAATGCATGGAATAATATTTGGGTGAGCATACTGTTCTCTTCTCTGTAATAACACAATCAGCATCTTTAATGGGGTGGAACCAACCTGGGGAAAAAAATCAAATGCAAAAGACCTAGGTCACGTAACAGCTAGGCAGACACAAAGGCACAATGAACACCTTTTGCCAGAAAATGGGTATTGCATCATGCAACAGACACTTAGCAGTAGTGGATTTGTGGCGTAAAACTGGTTTTTGGAGCAGTATGTCCCGACTTAAATGACTGGAGATAATTTCGGGGATTTTTTTTTGGATGTGCAAAAATCGAAAGCTGAGTTTCAGTCTGGAAATAGGAAGGAGCACTAGAAAGCCTGTGTGATAACAGATGCAGAGCTGTATCCTGGTTTTATACTCTTACGTTGATCTTTGAGTTTAAGGAGAAGCTATATCTGTCTATTTTAAAGAAGATTGAGAAGCTGAAGGCTTATTAGATGTGAACCTTTCAAGTGCAAACACATCAGCAGTAAAGAATTTACTTCCTGTCCTCTGAAAAATTGGCACAAAAAGAGTACATTTGCAGTAATGTTGAGAAAATATTTTCTTTAGACAACGTCAAAAAACTGTAGTAATTCATCAGCTTCAAAATTCCAGCTCAACACTCCAGGCATAAAGGGCCAGATGATCGCATCCTTTACTGATTACACTGATTAACATAACAGAAGTGATATTGTTAAACATTGCCTACCCATTGAAGCATTTATTTTAACTAGCTTGTGTGGTTGGAAATGGTTTCCTCTGGATCTGCTGAGTGGACAGGTGGGGATTGTACGTGAGGGAACTGGGGAAATTCTAGCACTTCCACAATGGGATTGTTACAGCTTAAAGCCCTTAAAACTCCTCCATTTAGTAACACTGTATGCCAAATAGCTGGCACTTTTATTTACAATTACTTGTTTGTGCTTTATTAGGCAATTTATTATGTCAACTTTCTTTGCTATCTGGCTGTCGTATGAAGGTGGGTAGTTTTCCAGAGAAAGCACAAATCAAGATTAGTCTGAATTAGATGCAGTCACAGGATTTTGTGGTAAAACAAAAGGTGTAAAATTGAGATCTTGAGGAATAGGATACATTGCAGTCCATAGCCTAGGAGTTGCGTTAAAAGGCATGTAGCACTCATCCCTAACACTCACTTCGTGTAGTTCCATGTGCCTGAGTTTGGATGCTTGTCTCACTTTGCTTCACTTACACTCACACAGTTAGTAGAGTTAGATGGGTTACAGTTTCTGTTGTTAACTCTTTTTAGCAAATACATAACAGTGACTACCAGCACCGGCCTGATTGATAGGAAACATTTATTTCAGTGTACATTGCCTTTCTTTGTATGTGCTAATGACAGCTTTGAGTTGTTTCATGAATCTTGAAGAGCAGTTTGAAAGCTTCCTGAAAAATTACCAGAATGCTTCATGAAGTAATAATTGTTCATGAAGTACACGTGTAATGCAGTTTGTATGTTTTGGTTTATACCAAAAGTGTGTGCCCAGAAACTCTTTGAGTAGAGTCAGCTTTGTTGCTGAGGTAAGCAGCTACATCACTACTTTTCAGTTTTATTTTTTTTTTATTGAAGAAAGTTTTTTTTTCCTCCCCAAGGGGAAAACAAGATCTCAAGATCTGTGAACTTTTTTCTTTGCATTGAGGAGACTGCAACATGTGAAAAACACTCATGTAAAATTTTGTTAAAATATATTTTTCACATGTAAATATTCTCCTCAATATTGAAGGTTATAATTACATTAAAAGGCATAAAGAACTGCTGTAAGAGGTACACCTACATTATTGTTTCTAATTAGGGATTTCACTTATTTTAATCTTGAGTCCTTTTCCACAGGCAGAACTTTGGGCCAGGTTTTCTTCAGCCTGCAGAGTTAATGCACGGAGAGCAGCCACCACCTGAGGTTCAATATTCCTCCAGAGGGATATACTCAGAGGAAATGCCATCAGTGGCACGGCCACGACCAGTTGGAAGCACTGCAGGTACACTTCACTTAAGTTGAATATGCAGTAAAATAACTGATCCTTTTCTGTATCTCTTACACCAAGGTCACCATTAAGACATCATTCTCCTTCAGCTGCTACATGTGATATGTGGTCCTTGTCCTCATTGCCCAAAAGAAAGTGATCACAAACTGAGGTTAACTTTAGTTTCATAGGACCTTGCAGAAAAAGGAAGTGCTTTGCCCCTTTTTTAGTATCTTACAAGCACTGGTTATCACAAAGCATATTTTCACAAAACCCCACTTTTTAAGAATGGAAAATTACTTGTTTTAGAGCGTACAGTGTACGCTAACTTTCCATTTCGAGCTCCTTCTTTTGTGCTAAATGAACTAATTGATGCATCCCAAATCAGCATGCTAAATAGCAAAAATTTTTGATACTTTTCTACATCTGTGTTTCTCGTTTCTCTTTGTAGAATTGTATGCATTATAGTATCTCCTAGTTTTAGATTGTATTATCTGTTGCTGCTGTCCCACATGAAATCACCTTCCCTGATTTGGTTGAGATAATTTTGATAGCAGTCACCAATGCTATAATGAGTAAGATACTAACACCACATAGCAGTTAAGCAGCAAACACTTCTAAGAATAAAAGATTATATTGCTATGCAAATGTTACAGTTAATTTTCTCCCAGATAAATATTTTCTTCCTTGAAAAAGACTGGAAATATGATCATATGCTTATGTCAGAAGCCTAGTTTTGATAGTTGCTATCATCTCCCCGTAAATGTTAAATGAATGAGAATAGTAGGAATGTAGTAACTTTTACAGCTTAATGATGGTTATTTTATTCTCTGATTCACACTTGTCTAAATGTTCATATGTATTCTGCTTTAAAGTGTGGAGGTAATTCATATATTTAGTTTCTATTCCTCAGCATAATTACGTGTAAATATCAAACTTCTCAAATATTGAGGGGTTTTGAGAGGAAAACAGCAAAGTGATCTGACTGTCCATCATGTAAATCACACTGTTGTTTTTGTCTTTTCCTCCCCTTTTGTACATACACACAGTTTTATGTATCTCTGGGTTAAATGTTTTTCATTTCTAATGAATGATAAAATACTATTCTAGTAATTTGAAGAATAAACATATAAATGACATTTCCCTGGGAGAGGAAATTCATGAAGAAGGAAACCTGGCATGTTGTTACATGTCTCTTGCAATTAATGGTGGCAGCTATCCTTGCATATGTTTGAAAGCAGCAGGAGTGAGGCAAGGGAAGGAAAAGGAGAAAGGAGGAGGTTGGCTTTCAGGCTGGAAGGAGATACAGTGTATTCTGACCTTCTCGTTAGTTAACGACAGCATCATTTAATATTTAACCACAAAGCAAAGCTGAGAGAAGCACACTCACACAGAGCTGCGTATTTTATTCTTCAGAGCCCTAGAACAGGAGGCAGTCTGCAGAGTTAGGGTCTTGCCAGTGTGATGCAAATAAGGTGTGCCATAGGAGCAAATGGCTTCTCTTTGCTGCTGAGTAATTGACATGAAGGCATTGCCAGAGCTTTCAGTAAGCCCTGTATGAAAAGGGCTGGCATGGTATTGGAATGAAGAGTAGTCCATGTCAGAGATGAATGTGTCTCAACCTCTTCTTTCAGTGCAGTGCCATGAAATGCATCACACTCACATGAACTGCACAAAATGCACATAACTTTTCTGTCTTCATTCCACACTGACAGCCTTCTTTCTGCTGATTTTAATTAATTGCACAGAAACAGAGCTCAGTTTTCTTCTAGTCTCCTGCTTCCAGCAAAGTTTTATGTTATCATGTGTCTGCCCTGCAAACTTGACTGTGTATAAAGATGAAAAAAACCAATATTTGCTTTTAAGGTTCTCAGATACAGCACCTCACTCAGGTGGGAATTGCTAGCAGGATCGGAGGTCAACCAGTGGAGATCCCCTCAGGCAGAGCAGGGCATGGCCAGCCGGGGGGGCCAGGGTGGCCCCAGTACCGTGGAGAGGATGAATGTGCTAGGCGAGATGCAGTGAGTACTGTAACAAATGTTACACATTTGCATAGTTTCCAAAGTAGTGATATGTTTGGGTATTTTTTTTCTTGCATTACTGTTTGGAACTTTTTTCCCCCTGGAGTACTTTTAGTTGCTTCTCTGACATTCTTTGCTTTGCTCTTCAAACCCTTGTTAGCTCTTCTGACTTCTGCTTGCTGTTCTTTCACCTTTGCTTCTCTAAATGCTTTCTCTCATTTTACCCTTGTTTTTTTGTTTCCTCACTTGAGGCCTTCACCCATTAATTGCAGTTCATGCAGTTCTGCTTCTGAGCTTTAGCAGAGGTGGATACTGCTTTCCATTCCTTCTTTGAAATACACCTCTGTATTTTGAGATCATTGTCATTAGAAAACATTGAATTAAATTGTCCCAGGCTACCATCCTATTTTGTATGCATATAGTTCTTTTATCTTCTGTACCAGTGCTAACAGCAGGAGTCAGGGCAGCAGAAAAAGGTACATACTTGCACATAATGTTAGAGGTGTTTCTAAACAAGTTACTGTCCTGGCCTAAGTCAGCAGGATGTGGTAAATGAATGCGTACTCATTTACCAGTGTTGCCCAGGCAGCCATGGTGATTTCTTGTTCTTGGCAGTGGTGCTTCCAGAGGTTGACTTTTCTGATTCAACCAGATGTGTGAGGTTGAAGATGGCCTTGCCAGGAGAGAGACACTTGCCTTCTACCAGTCCCTCTTTGGTGTATTTGCATCCTGGTGCAGACTGACCTGTGACAGGTTTATTGCAGTACTCCTGAGAGTGACAGTTTTATGCTGCTTCTTTTGCTTCTTAGTTTAAACTATCTTTTTGCAGTTTCTTCCTTGAGGAAAGAAGGCAGGATCTCCTCCTTTTGCATACTTAGGACAGTGTCTGTTTGCACTACTTGAAGTCGCTTTGCAGTATTGCATGATCTTGACATAGCTTTGCAGAAAGGAAATGCAACAGGATGGGCTTGAGATTTTGGTGAATTTCAGCTGCCTCCACTCCAAATGAACTCAGGAGCAGCAGCATAAAGTTCTTGAGAACTGGGTGCGCTATTTGATACTATTCAAAAACTTTAACTGTCAAAGCCAAAAGATCTATTTCCCTAATTTAATGTGCTTTCTGCACTTAAAACTGTGGTATTTGAATGCAAGACCATTATTGCAGTTTACATCGAAAAGAGCACTTGCATGAGAGATCTTAGTGTCTCCTGTTTCATTTTCAGAGACATCTCTGGGTTACCATTTATCGACCTTTCTTTACATTTGTCTCTCTTTTCTGAAAATTGCTTTCTAGATCTGTGGGCGTGTTCCTGTTCAGGTCATTTAAATCCAGGTTGTCTTTCTTTTGGTTCATCTCAGTTTAAAGATTTCCTCAGCTTGGACAGAACTTTTTGCTCACTGGTTGCTGCAGTTCATATGTTACTGCAATAACGTTACTGCAATGTGATTTTTTTTTTTTTTCCGTTTGTTATTTAAAAAAAGAGCAAAAGGAGGAGATCATGAACTAAAACTTACCTGAGTGTGGTGTCATCCAGTTGTAGGAGAGCTCACCTATTGCCTGAACTTTCCTTTTCCTGTGAGCAAATTTTTGGGTTTTTTTGCAAAGGATTCTTCCCATGGAAAAAAAAAAAAAAAGGCCTTGGTCTTGTAGCTTTCTGTACTTAAATAATTACCTTCACAGTTTTGACTTTCTCACTAGGACAGAGCTCTAAATTTGTCTTTACTCCTTTTGGAAATGAGGCTTTGCTTAATGATGGTCATGTTTCTTATGGTGCACTATTCAGCTGATCCTTTGCAAGCAGTCTTACTGTTCCCTCATTCTGAGCAAGTTTCTAAAATCAAACTCTGCATTTAGGAAGATTAGAATCTAGAGCATTTTTCTTGCACACAAACTGGAGAGGGATCTACATTTGTCTTCCTGCAATAGCCCTTTGGCTCACAATATCCTCACCCATTTATTCCTGAAGTCCTGATTTTCTGCTGGAATATGACCTCTCACTTGTACCTCCCAACCCAAAGCCAGTGTGCCAGGGTACCATCAGTTCACCTTAATTCTCCATCCAGAAGGCCCAGGGCAACCAGGAGATTGACAGCATTTCCTTAGCTGGCACAAAATACAATCCTGGGCAAGTGCTCGTTTGAGCAGCAGCACAAGCGAAGCCTGGCTTACAGATGGGTTCCGTGTCTTGTGTATCTCCACCTCCCTCCGCCAGCTGGCATCACCTCCTGCCTATCTGCAGTCCCCTCTAGCTTTCCACTGGTCTCCCAAGTCTTCTCCAGGTTTCCAGTGTTTCCCTAAAGATACTCCTACCCTTTCACTCGATTTTTCTACTCAGCTGCCCACTCTAGTGTCTCTAACAAGTGTCACCAAACTTAGTTGTCTCTCATGTCCCCACGATAGCCCCTGTGAGATATGTGCTGGCTAAGAGATCCAGCAGAGCACAGCCTAACTTGACCTTTTTGCCACTCAGAAACAGATTCAGTGATAGCAAATAAGGTTATAACAAATCAGGTTATGTCTAATTAGCTACCTGGTTTTGTGAATTTTATGTATCTGTTCATACATACACATATACACATGTATGTTTGTGTATGTATTTATACATCCAGTTCAGTTGAAATTGGCCAGAGTTCAACAGTTATTAAATGGAGATTAACAAATTTACAATGTCATCTCATAAATCTTCATTCCTTAAGAAGGAAGATTCAATAAAAATATTTTTGTCAATTGTTTTGTACTGCTGTTAATTATCTAGAAGTTTCTAGATAAAAATATAAAATGCATAGATATTACATGAAAATATATATTTTTGCATATATAATGTTATATATCTTTGTGTGTTTCTTTTAGTAAAGAAGTTTTAATAAAAAACCAGCCATTTATTTCAGCCATTTTGCTGTTGTAGGTTAGTAGCGATTAGGTTTCTAAACCAACGTGGCATTGAAATTTTACAGGCCTGTGTAATTCTGATGCTATATGTGAAATCACAGAAACACACACTTTTCTTTTTCTGAGATATTTAAGAAAACCTTGATAAACATTATGTAAAAAATAGCCACTGTGGTCATCAGTTCTTCCTAATTTCCCTTAAGAAACCATTCTTATGGTGGTAACTCAGTGAAGTGTGAGATAGGAGCTGAATCACATAGTGCATTTTAATGTGAACATAATTTAGGTTGCTGTTAAGACTCATGTATCAAGGAGTGTTTCCTTTTAATATTTTTTTATGTTATCTCTTCTCTATGAGCCCACAGAGTACTTGTCAGGTTTGCCAACTCTAGACTGCACATACAAATTAGTTTCAGGTTTCACTGCCAAATGAATAATTCTGAACAATCAAGAGACCCATTCATTCCTTTCTCACACTGAAATCACCTCTCTTTTAAAAGAAATAAGACAGGATGTTACTTGGAAAACCTTTACCTATCTTTCTTCTATTAAAGCCTCTTTTCCCCTTAATCTGTCTCCCAAAATTAACTGTGTAAAGGAGGAGTGCTGTAAGTGAGCTGCACAAGAGACTCAGAATCTATTATTAGTTCTGCTTTATACAAAATGGCTTAAATTTTATTCATCTGTATTATGAGAGATGTTAAGGAATTTGCTGCTATGCATTTCTGTGTTCCCTGCACACTGCTGCCACTGTTGCTCTAGGTCCCCCATATGCTTCCCAGGCTCTGCTTTGTAATGTCTTCATTCCCCTCCCCCTCGCTCCTGAATCCTCTTCTAGCTGACCTTGCTGTCCTTTCTTCCCCCATCAGGCTGCTCTCTCTGCTACTCCTTAAGGCTTGTCCCCAGAGAAAGGTAGTGCTCACTGACTTGTGATGGCTGTGGTCTGAACCTGCTGCTCCCCCTGAAAAGGGGATTACGTTGCTTTGCTCCCACTTGTGCGTTCGAGTCCTCTGTGTCCAGTGTTTTCTTCAGGCTGTCTCTCAGCCTTCAGCAATATGAGGCAAGAGGAAACACTTGCTTCAGGGTTGTCAGCTGGAATCTAGATTTTCAAAATGTACCTTGTTTATGTCCATACTGGGAGTTGGTGCAGTCGCACAGTGTACTGTAAATCCATGCTTTGTTTTAGTGTAAGCAGATTGTCTTGCAGAAAGACAAGCCATAAACTCAGGCTTCTGCTCTCTGTCTCTCTTGTTTTGTTAGAAAATGTATGTTACTGAACAAAGGCGGAATTAACCCCTTTCTGCCCTGAAACAATGATTGTCCCTAAGCTGGGATAGTGTTTCTGAGATATTGAGTATGGAAAAATCTCATCTTTCAAATCCAAGTAGTTTTCTTCTGCTTCTTTTTCTGTTGACCGTGTTTTCCCGGGCACTGGTCAGTCACAGGGTCTCACAAGTGTACAGTCTGAACAGGCAAAGCAGGCAGAAAAAGGGAAGGTGGAAGTAGTAGTATCTCTGCTTATATATAGTATGGATAAATGACCGCTGGGAAAGAAGTGGTTTGCCTGCTGTCTTTTAGGAAGTTGATGGAAGTGGATGGAAAGAGAAGCCAATTCTGTTGATTTCCGGTCCTGTGGGGTTTCTCCCCCCCTCCTTCCATTTCAGTTCTTAAACATAATGTGGATTGGAAAGGGAGTCAAAGCTTTTGAAAAGCTCTGAGCTTGAGGCAGTCCAACAGTCCAACAATCCAGTGTTGTGTACACTTGTTGTTTTGTGCTCCATAAGAGATATCACTCATTCATGTAACAGAAGAACCGTTGCAGCAGATAGAAGCATCTCCATGTTGCTTTCCCCCCTGTTCTTTGCCTTTTTGCTTTCTTGTCTTTTCTGGGATAATCATGTTTATTCAGAAAGTACAATAATGCTTTCTCCCTTTTTCCAGACGCATATGCATGGACACCAAGAATATTCCTCCTCACCAGTATTCCAGATGCCGAGGACTTCAGCCAGGCAGCCCTCAGCACCTCCTGCTCAGCTTCCACACAACAGCCTTCAGGGCCAGGGCCTTTGCTACACCACCAGTTCCACTGAGGACCTCCAGCCCGGCCACTCATCAGCCTCTCTTATCAAAGCAATCAGAGAAGAACTTCTGCGGCTTTCTCAGAAACAGACAACAGTGCAGAACTTCCATAGTTGATTTAGCATTCCACTGCAAATCTGCCAGGTATCTGCTTCCTATGGAAGCAAAGACTTAGAGGAAATCAGCAATGTTGTTCTCACAAAGGAACTTTCACAACTCTGTTGACAGCACTCTGGAAAAATCGAAAAAGGCAGCAAAATGAGAACAGTAAGGAGAGATGGGGGACAAACAGGGAAAATCATCAGTGTCATCACAAGTAATGTTAATTAATCTGCTAATATTACAGTGCTCCTCTTCTCTCCTTACCCTCACTTGGCCTAACACATAAATAAAACCTTAGGTCAAGAACTCAGTACCCCAGCAACAACCACAAAATAAAGACAGGAACAAACTCCAAGAATGATAGACTCCTTTTTCTAAGGAAGTAGGTGAAGTTTTGAATGAACTGAGATGACATTTTGCGAGAGATTACAAGTATTCTTATCTCTCCAGTGCTTATGGGGAACTGGTTTGTGTTGCTGTTCTGCAGGATTGCAAACTGTATCAGCTCAAGGGTCTTGAAGTCCAATCTCACATAAGAATCACTTTGGTTGTCAGGAACAATGGGACTACTTAGAATAACAGTCTTTATGAGTCACTTGTATCAAACTGGAACAATAATTGTTATAGCTCTGTGGTTCCGAATGGAGCTACCCTCTGCACTCTTCCTTGTTTTCCTTCTGGTGCTGAAGCTTCAAGTGTTCCTTCATCTTCAATGTTTGCAAAGTGAAACATTGGCCTTGTATAATTAAAAAAATATTTGTAGACTCATTCAGGCTGGAAAAACAAAGCAAACCATCCAAACAGAAAGGGCTTGGTATCTAATTTGTTTAAAAATTATTGAAAACTGGAAGGGGAATACTCAGCCACAGTTGAATTTGAGGAAATGTGTGTGTATATCTTTAGAAAAACATATTTACATACTAAATGCTCTTGCAAGACTAGCGATAAAATATTGCCTCTCTGTAGTTTGCTTTGTGGACAGAAACCAATCCAGCCTGACTGGTACAGGGTCACCAGCATTATGTTATAAATTGATGTCCTAAATCATTGCTTATGTTTGGATCTGAATAATTTTAGTGGAAGTCAGTGACAGTTTAGAGCATTAACATAGGCTTAGATTTGCAGTTTTGAGACAGTTTCTATATTTATACTTGTTTCCAAGTCCTTTGGACAAAGGGTAAGCATTATCCCCATGGTAAGAATGGTACGTGCCATGGAACTGTTTGTCGCTGGGTTTTTTTCAGAGTTTTAATTTAAAATTAGCTATGAATTTACTAATATTGGCCATTGCATAACTGTAACAGACATAATACATACAGACATTTTGCTTAAGTCATGATTGCTTTCCTTTTCAGGTCAGAATGAGCTAAAGCTATTGAACTGGCACAGAGGTGGAGGGCAGGCTCAGTGTCAGGGAGGAGGCTTGGGAGCCTTACCCCAGGGCAATGGAAAGCAGAAGCATTAGGTGCTACACTGTAGGTGTTTCAAACACGAGCTGGTGGTAGTGGTCAAGGGTCTACGGAACAAGAGATCTGCCAGAGAGAGCATTGGGCAGCTGGGCAGCAGCAAAGTGGGTGTTTGCCTCACTTTCTGGGGTAGAAATGGCATTGGTGAAGTACAGGTGTGTAACACTGGTATGGTGTGGCAGTCTTTGGCTACCAAATCTGCTGCTGGCTCCAGTACACAGTTCAGTAACTGCAACAGGACTAACTCAGACTGAGATGAGAACAGGTGGGAGGACACGGTGGAAGAAGTCACCTCCGTACCTTATTCATGAAGTGCGTACATCATACTCATGCCTGAAGCCAAAACCTCAGTTGCTCACTGATGCGGAAAAAAAGGTGGTATGTTTTCCTCTTTACTAGGAAGCTCAGTTATTTTTCTGTTTACCTATGATGATCAAAATGCTGTATGAAACTGTTTTGAGGGACTTAGTGTAATGAAGCAGTGTAAATTAATTTCCAGTTCCCTGGCCTATGTGTGAAGCCCTCATGGGCACCGGTAGAGGTTTGAAAGGAATCAGAACACCAGCATGGTTGTAACAGCAGTACCAACAGGTCATTATGATTTGAATTTTTTAAGTTTTTTGTGTGATAATTCTAGGATAAAAATAAACATTTGTTTCTGCCAACTTTGTAAACATAAATGTTGCCAATGCTTCTGCAAAATGCCAGGTTTTGAAGAATGAAGAGTGTATCAGGCAGTGTTCATTTGGTCGTTTTGACAGCACTGAAGACTGACTGTTGCTAAGTGTTCCCATTAAAACCATCTCTTTCAGACTCCACATCCTTCTCCAGTTTAATTCTGTAGAGAGCTCAGAGACCAGTGCTTATAATACTAGCACATTACTGTGACTTCATGTCAAGAAAATGTGGTCTTCCAGGAGGTAAATTAATTGTCTGGTCCAGCTATTTAAGAACAATATGTTCTCTGTGAAATAAGAGCTTTGAAATTTAGAGGTACTTAAAGCCACTTCTCATTCATTCTTTTTGCTAGTGATGGTGATGCTATTGTGAAATTCCATCCTTTTATATTTGGATGTTTATAATTTCTCTTTTCAGTCCCCAATCTTTATGAAGAAGGCAGGACAAATATGTACTTGTAAATAAAAGAGGCTTTCTGGTGAAGAAAACCCTCTTGAAAACTTTCAACAGGATAGTAAAATATAAGAGGTCAGAAAACTGTGTTTGGAAGTTACATTCTCAGATTGGTTGGAGACCTGATCCAGTGTCCAGAAAATTGGCATGGCCTAGTCTGTATCTTCATATAGGAAGAAAAGTAACACCAGTTACCAGCTGCCAGTTCCAAGAATGGCCTTAACAAGGGAGACCCACACTTTTTGCAGCTACAGGAAAAGCTGGGGTTTTTTGTGTACTACAAAAGGATTCTGTGGAAGGCATGTGCCAGAGTGTGTTTTTCCACTTGGGAATTCGGGAGGCGGGAGGGAAATCTGTAAACTTCTGCATCCCCATGTGCTTGAGTTCTTATGCCAATTTTTTTTAATTGCCCTGATAGAAGTGGAGGGGGGAAAACCAAAGCTTTTTTTCCTGAAACTTAAAAATATCCTGTATTTAAGTATCTGTTAATGAATCTACCAGATTTTGAAAACACCGATCAGATGAAAAGTTGGTACAGGCACAGAAAGCTGTTACCATCAGTTGCATCCATTTCCATGACTAAACCATCTGGTTCATGGAATCCTCATGCTCTTCCCTTTCTTCACAATTTTCCTTGACATTTGTGTTTAGTCTGTGTTTAGTTTGGCATATAAAAGAACTTGGCAAGATGAGAGCTACATAATTTAGTGTGGTTGGTTTCCTTTTCGTGGCCAAAATGCTGACCTCCAGCCTGCTTCTTGATTATTTTTGGAGCAAAGTGAAATGTTACAGTTATTTTTCATACACTCAATGTGAAAGGTGGGGCATGCTTCAGTACTATAAAATATTCTCCACCAGGATGTAGCACATGGTGTTGGGGTTAGTGGCTGTGGGCCTGTGACTCAGGAAAGAAAACTTTGCTTTATTTGCATAGGTGCTGGACTGGTAATGTTAAATACGCCCACTTTGGAGCAGTGAGTGGAATCTGAGTGACCCTTTGCAGTGGACTGTACTTGCAGTGCTTTGGATCAGGCTTCTTATCTAGTGTTTGGGGAGCAGCAGGGTCAGACAAGGTCTCTGTGTATCACCCTGCACCAAAAGGTTGGCGTGGTGTTGGCTACCCCAGTGTGGTGGACATTTATGGACACAAGTAAATACTTAAGAGCGATCACCCAGAAGTGCAAGTTCCCAGCAAGCCAGTGCCTCTAAAGTAGACCAAGGACAGCAGGGTTTCAGGATTGTCTTAGAAAGAGGCTGTGTACAGCAATTGTAACTTCCCCAGAACCACAACAGCTCACGCTGTTGTTAACTTGCGGCTTAAAAACACATTTGACAGATTACCTAAGGAAGCTGGGTGTACATTCAAGCCCTAGTGAAGTCACCTGTTGTGTGATGTGGATGGCAGTAGGCAGCTGAACTCACTTTTTTACCTTTTGCCCTCACTACGTTTCTCACTTTTCCAGCTATCATAGTTTTAGCTCAAGGAAGAAATGTGCATTTTCTGTTGCATGCCTTAACCAGCAGTTCCTTGTAAACAGGTGCCAGTCCTTGAAAATTCCCTATTTTGGCCAAGAGCTTTGAAGTGGCAGGATGAAGAACATTTGTGCCTTTGAGGTGGGAACGTGTTGTGGGCCATATTTTTGCAGATGCAAAGAAATAAATTGATATATTAAAACCAGCACCAGTTTGGTGTGTTCTGAATATGGACAGAAAGCTGGAGATTGATTAAAAGGATGACATCTGATTGTCAGAAGGCAAAGGAGAGCAACCAGGTCCCCAGAACCACCTGTGACAGTGCTCTGTAGAGAGAAGAAATCTTGGGGATTCCCTCTGGCCCCACTCAGGCAGAGTTCATGACACAGCCCCTCTTTGCAGTCCTTCACCACCTGCAGTGCTGGTTTGTATGAGTGAGGAACATCTTTTATCAGAGACTCCCAAAAGCAGTTCACCCAGGCTGTAGAGTTTCTCCAGGACTGTTTAGATGTGCCTAGAGAAAAGCAGCAGCTTTGAATTGCTTGAGTGTGGAAATAAAAATGCAGTTCCCTTTTGTGGAGGGTATGTTTTTCTCTTCTTGTTAGATTTTATTTAGAAATGGAGGGGACATGGTGGGGGTGTATTCTGCTGTCACAGTAGACATGTTTCAGTGTGGGCAGAACACACTCAGCTTGTGACGTAGGATTGGCAGTTCAGATCCAGATGTTGCACCGCATGTTTCCCCTGGCTGCATCTGCATGACTTCCACTGAAAACCATGTAGTCACATGTATGCTTTGGAAGAACTCATCCTACAGATTCTTGAGTGCCATTTGGGATGCACTTGGCAAAGATGTTCTAGCTTTGGTGTACAGTGTCCCCAGGGTGAGTTTACTCGCACAGTATAAAAACTTGAGAAGCAAAAATCCTGTGGAGTTGTGCCACCTTTTTAAAGAGACTTCCCTGGAGTAGGGCTGCAGTCCCATGAATCCCACTGAAGACTGATAGACTAAAAAAATCACATTAGTATTAGAAAAATACTCATTTCTTTGCACTTCATAGTTTGTAGGGATGGAATGTTTTGTCTTGATTTTGTGTTACTTTTTCTTGATACCTTTTACATATCAAATAGTTTTTTTCCTTTGTAATGGCCACTCCTGTTTAGTTTTGTGTAGTTCTTACTCCATAACTGGAAATTTGTGTTTAGGCTGTTACATCTTACTTTAACTGGAATAAAGTGTTGGCACATTTGAACAAATGCTCTGAAGAATCCTTTGAAACAAATGCTAAACCTCCTTGGATCCCTGACATGGTGGTTTTCAGGTCCACTTGCAGAAATCCTCTTATTGGCCACGTGTAGAACAGGTGAAATGAAATGAGAACTAAAGAATTGAAAGATGAAAATTATTGGTTTGCATTTCCAGATATATTCAAATGTACGCACTTCTTAAGAGCTCTGTAGTGTTCCCAGGAAAACTTCTCAAATGCTTCCATCCCAAGGCTTCTTGGAAGGTGGTTTCCTCATCCAGGCTGTTGGAAGGTTTTAGTGCTGTGCATGATTTAAAAGCAGTAGCTGCATATTGTTTGTGTTTCAGGAAAAACTTTTTTGTATTCAAGGAGAATTAGTGCTGTGTTATATTTGGCAATGCACAGCATTCTTTTGGTCCTGAAACACAAATCTGAAAGAAACTTGACTAAAGAAATAAAAATTTTTAAAATACTGCTCTAATGAAAAAGCAGGAAGCTTTTATCCTTGGACTTGAGGAAATAGGAGGAAGAGTTGTGGATTAGCCACTGTCAGTAGGAATTCAGCATAGTCACCAAATACAAAGTAGTTCCAATTCAGTGCAGTGCAGGTGATGTGAGCATCCACAAACTTCTGAACTGATTGCTGGGTTTGTGTCCAGTCCTGCATAAAATGGTTTCAGGTAAGTTGCTTTGTATTTTGCATGGAACACTTCCTGTCAAGCATTTCCATGGATGATTTTCATCCTGACATTAATTTCTGTCTTTGGGCTTGATGGTGGCACAGGAATCTCCTGTTTAGAAGATCTGTAGATGTGCAGCCACGTATTTACATTACTGCTACATCCTCCTGTACTTCAATGCTGTGTGGGAGAAAATTTGCTGGGACACTGGAACTGATGTTCCTGCTTTTGCAGAGTAGAACTGCAGTGAAGTCACGAGAAGCTTTTTGTTGCTTCCAGCATCACTGACACAACATTGCCTACAATAACCTTGCTCTGCCAGGGAGCAGAGTGCCCTTTCCTGCAGCTTAAGGAGCACTCAACACTAGTGCCAATGGGCATTATTTAGTCTTCTTAAGGAGGAGATAACCTCTCTTACCTAACACATTATCACATCTGTATAGGATGTAGTTTTTCTCAGCTAAAGAATGGTGGTTTCTTCGTGTATTTGAGCCCAGAGGGTTGCTACATTAGAACTTGCATATTTTTGAACTGATCTGACTTAAATACACAGTATGTTGAAATGCCGGGAAGGGGAAACAGTCTAGCAGAGGTGGCTTTGCAGGTGTCTCCCTTCTGTTCTGCCATTTAGACAAAGCAGACAGAGCTGTGGAAAACCTGAAGAAGTACTCTAACTTTTGCTCCAAAAGGCATGCTGTCAATGTCATACTGTCAAATTGGACAGGAAAAGTCACAAGTCTCCTAGAGCTAAATTTTTTTCCAAGCAGTTTGCAGACTTGGGGGACAATACTGCATTGTTTATGCTGTGGTTTATTTCTGGAAGGTTGTTGCAAATTAGGAGTTGGAAATCAGCTCATTGAACATGTTTGATTGTGGGACAGAAACCTGCAATGAGTTATGAATTCCACAACAGCTAGTGGTACTGCAGATACCACAAAATAAGCAGAATCTGGAGTGTAAGGATGAGAGAGGGTGGTTGCTTCCCAAGAACGCCTGTATTCCATTCCTTGGCTGTAATTAATGACAGTAAGTTTTTGAAATCGTTTTTGAAAGTTTTTGTAATGGCTTTATCAAAATTCCTACAGAGTCCCAGTACAGAGCACCTTTTCTTATGAATTCAACCTCTGTCTTTTGTCTGTTTCACGTGAGTAGGGAGCTGTGATGCTTGCCAGTTTTCATTCCTCTAGTGATTTGCCCAAGTGTAATCATTGTAAAGTGCAATTGCTTAATATGTAGCTCGTTCACTAAAACCCCAAGGATCAAGGCAGTGAGTAATGTGAGTCATTAGCAGAGCAGTGGTATCTGAAAAGATGAAGAGTCGTGCATCAAGTATCAATCCATTTAGTCTTGAATTAAGAATTTTTTCAAAATCACTAGTTGGATGTGATGGATATTGTCTCAAGGCAAATTAAAGTGGTTACCCTGCAATGCTGTGCTGCTGCTAATGTTTTTCTCCTTTGTTATTAGAAGTGCTGCTCAGTTGCATGTCCTCACTGCTCTGTTTGTCTGTCTGAGACACTTGCAAACCAGCAGCTTTCCCAGGTGCCATCTTCATCTCCCTTCCCTTTCCAGGAACTACATACCTTCATGCCTGAAGTTCAGAAACTTTGTCCAGAAAACATTAACAACTCTGCTGATTTAGTCAGCAGTGCTGAGGTTCAAACTTGGGTATTTCAGTCACACTTTTTTTTTTTTTTTTTTTAACCATCCAGGTTTCAAAATTTTTCTTGCTTTTTTATTTTTTTGTACTAAATCAGAAGAGCTGGAATAGGTTTTTTTCCTCCATCTCATTCCAGTGAGGAACTTTTTGGTCCTGGAGAGACAGTAACTATAAATGACTGGAGCATTAAGATTTCCATCATTGTTTGGAGCTATCACCTTACTTTTTAAATGCTTGGAAATGTGCAAGTGCCTACACCAGCTCAGTGCCATGAGGTTGTATGTAGCAGTCTGATGGGGCACCCAGGTTTAGCACAAAAATGATTTGTGTATGCTGAGAAATCAGTGGTTATGCTTTGCCTCCAAGGTCTCCTATGGGAACAAAAATGACAGGCTTCCTGAATTGCAGTGAAGAAAACCCAAAGAACAAAACAAGGCATGTGCTGGATGTTTGTGTAGCTCCCTTGAAATCAGCAGGGGTTGGACAGCATTGCACTAGTTGGGGTCTACGATTAGAGGTATTAAACTTTGAGGACTATTATTAAGAGCATGAAATAATACACAGTAAATGAGAATATCAGTCTGCAACTCTGCTCATGGACCACTTATGAGGCACTGTACTATACAGTCATATATATTTAATTTGTGCATTTGTATGTTTAATTTTTGCATCAAAACCAGACCACGGCCTTCTACTGTGACTCAATTGCTCTTAAATGAGGGGTTATAACCCACAAGCTGTGCTCCTGTGTGCTCCCTGGCTAAAATTATTCCAGGAAATGTAACAGCAGACTACAGATAATCTTCACATTTTAGAAATCAGGTATGTACAATCCATTTCTGCATACTAATTTCTGTCTTTATATCAATTTCTCAAGTCTTTTGGATGCAAATTTTTAATTCAGTGCTTTCTGTAACTGTTGACAAGCCCCTGGAACATTGACAGTACCATTAGGGCTTTTCTCCTCCTTTTGCAGGGTGGGTTGTTTTGCATTGTACTTGTGATTGCCCACAGGATCAGTACAGCACATAGTGTGTACCTTGGAGAGTCCCTTTAAAAGAGTGCTTTGGGGTTTTGCACTGTATTATGTAGGAGCATGTAAGATGTTTACAGACAGCCTTGGAGCCTGTGGAACACTGCCACCTTGTTTAGGGATCCCAGACACACTGGGAGCATCAGTGCCTTCATGAGAGTCATCACAGGACTAAGTTTTTCTGAGGGACTCCATCAAATGACATGAAAAGAAGCAGCTGTATATCAAAGCTGACAATGCCGTATGTCAGAACAGGTGATGCAGTAAAAAGCAACACTGTTATGTTAGATCAGAGTTTTACAGATCTAGTTTTACTGATCTAGAAAAAGTATACATTTCACAGCAGAAATTATCTGTAAGGTACTCCATTTTTATACCTGATTTTGTGGAGACGTGGGTGTCACCTTTGAACACAGGCACACAGAATCCTTGAGGGCACTACGTTGTATGACAAAATACGGGTTTTTTTCCTTTTCTCCCCAGTTTGCTTGAGCTGGGAATCCTTAAAGGAAACTGCAAGAAGCAAAACCTGAGGTTTAAGTCTACTTCAATCCTTGAAGGTATAGGTCTCTATTTTGGAGAGAGTGAAGAATGAGCAAGCTGTGCTTCTAAAGGCAAGCTTTAGGAAGCCCCACAGAATTCCTCAGTTGTTGTGAAGCTCTTTGTGGCTGTTGCTCTCTTAGGACATTAGAACTTGCATCATGTGCTGAAAACTCAAAAGACATGCGAAAGCTATGAAACGTAACCCCTCAAAGATGAAGAGCAGGCACTTCTGTGTTCCCAACCGAGAGAAAAATGCCCCTAAGTCTGGAGAACTGTAAGATCTGCAGAAGGCAGACGTGAAGGCAGTAAGTGGAGGTTTTTTCACAGTATCTTTCACATTGCTTTCAGAGCAATGAACATTTTCTGCTATTAAAATGAATGTAACAGGAAAAAAATTATGTGTGTAGGTAGAAGATTTGTTGTACATGAGTGATTGCGGTGGTTGAGCTGTCAACTCACTGCTCTTTACATTTTGGTGTTGACTGAGATCCCTTTGTTTCTGTAAGTTTGTACATAAATGAGAGGGACTTTGCTGTTTTGCTTGGTTATTGGGGGTTTTGTGGAAAGAATTTGATCCAATGCTGAGATCTGAGATTTGTCATGTGAAAATTACTTTTGTTTAATTGTTCTATATTGAAATGTTGCAAATTAAGCCCTTCCCTTTCAAAACTTACTGTCCTGACATGAGCATCTCTGTTCAGCATTTCACCCTGAAAGACTTCTTGCCTTAAGTGATAGGGAAGGGTGTATTTTCCTCAATGTCTAACTTGGCCCTGCTCCTCTTCATGGGGGCTAGCTGATAAGAGACAGCTGTCCATCCCTTTGAAGTGGCCAAATTATCCTGATCAAAGTGTCTAATTGTGCCAGAATCAATTGGAAGTTTTAAACTGATTTCTGTCTTTTCTCACTCATGAAGTTACACCTTGATGAGCTGATGGGAGAGTATAATTATTATTAGCAGATAAAGATCTTTAATGGTGCTTTTTAAATTTAAAAGTAACTTTTTATGTTTCATTTCAGTTGATCTCTAGCAGGTTTGCTAACCTTGTGTCAGTCTAGGTAGGTTTAACTCTGATTTGTTTTAATAACGGATAGAAATAAAACTGGTGCAACTGCCCTAAATCAGAGTTTGGCTGCAGTGAGCTAAACCCTCGTGCAGGAATATGTGTTCTTTGAATCCTGTTTCTAACAATTTGGGTTGAGTAATTCCTTGCCAGTATAAGCTTTATCCATATAAACCAGTCAGTGAGAGTCTTTCAATCAATAGGAGTATTTATTATCATCTTGTATAAATAGGAACAGTTTTGTGCATGCATCAGATATGCTGGTTTAAACCTGCTTTCCACAGTTCAGCTTGGCTTAGTTTCTCAGGCAGGTGGAAGCTGAGTAAGTACAACCAACATTCAATTCCTGCAACACATCTAAATGGCTCTGGAAAAATTAGTTGTACTTTCAAACCAGCCCAAACAATCCCTAAGTTTCCATAAGAAAGTTTTCCCATGTATCAGTTAATAGACTTTTAAATATCTCAGGTTAGTGAGTGAGGAGGACTTGGTAAAGTCAGTGAATTACCTCCAGTTACTGATGTAACCTGGCC
Organism: Corvus hawaiiensis; assembly: GCF_020740725.1. Lineage (NCBI taxonomy): Eukaryota > Metazoa > Chordata > Aves > Passeriformes > Corvidae > Corvus > Corvus hawaiiensis. The sequence goes on along the minus strand of NC_063216.1, from coordinate 23,074,704 downwards.
TATAGCTTAGTAATGGCTCTGGTAATGTTGATGCTCCAGAAAATAGCTTGGTGTGCCCACTTTCTGTGTCAGAGCCGAAGGTGTGTCATGCACCTTTGTGCACGTTGAGGCAATGTGCTATAGGCTGGTAGCTGGTCCCTCAGCCTCTCCTCCTGCTGTGCTCACAGCAAGCACGAGAGGGCTCAGGGAAAAGTGGGCGGTTTTGCACTGTGGCACATATATGGTGGCTTGCAGGGACTTGCCTACCCCACACCTTGGCTGGCAGCTCCAGCCTGCCAGAGAGGGTGAAGCCTTGGCAGCTGCTCTGCTTAGATCTGGCTTTTTTTGGCTGCAGGTGTGTTCCCTTTCTTTTTGTGTTTCTTAGCAGGTGTTAGAAATGCTTTGTCAGTCTGCCTGCACCTCACTGCTCCCCGGTGCTGCTGCTTGCTGGCTCTCTCTGCTTCAGGCCACCAAGTATTTGGGCTCATCAGGCCGGAGTTTCGTGATCTTGTCCATGCAGAGCAGGATGAGGGTCAGAAACCAGAGGCTCCAGCCGACGGCCGCTGCGATCCACCCGTAGTCGTCCATGCCCGAAGGGCAGCACGTGGCCGCTTGCCTGCAGAAGTTCACGTCTGGCGGAGGAGAAGTGAAGTGAGCTCATGGGAAGCCAAGTACATGGCAGGCTTCCTTCACTAGAAGGCAGATGGCTCTGCCTTGGCATCTTTCCCCTAAACGTGGGTCTTAATCTGGTGGATGACTCTGGAGTAGTGGTGGGATCTCAGGTTGTTTGGGGGCTGGCTGTTTGGGAAGGACGTGGTAGGGCAGGGGAAAGAGGTGCTCTTGGGAATCTGTATAGTGCCTACGGGCAGGCAGTCTGGCAGGGAGCTTTAGGACACACAAATTAGCTATCAATTAGTCTGTTCAAAGCTATGAGTCTGTCTCAATATACCTAAGATATCGTACCATGGCAGTGGAGGAGTCTTAGAAATGCATCCTAAAGGTTCACCCACAATGGAAGCCTTGAGAAGAGATAAATCCCTTCCCAGGACAGGCTCTCAGTCACTGTGTAGGCTCATCACCTGGCTTTAACCAGGTAGTAATGATTTATGAAGACTTACGAAGACACGCTGGTTCGTACTCAGTTGTTGAAACATTGGAGGTGCCTTCAGCTGCTGCCAGAAGGAAAGCACAGGAGAAAAGGTAAGTGGGATTAGAAAAGCAATGTTTGGCATCAAGCAGGAAAATCTGGAAGCCATTGGCCTTGCAGAAGTCTGTAGGGTGGAAACAACTTGGAGAAAGGAAGTTCCTGCCCCTAAACACTGCTGCATTAGGGTATGCTTCCTTATGCCACCACTTCTAACACCGGCTGCACACTTGCTCAAGCAGCATCCCTAAGGAGCAGATGAATCCCTGTACCTCTGCCTTGGTGTGACCCTGGCCTGAGCCATTTGCTCAGAGCTCACATTAACCACAGTGCTTGCCCAAGCTACAGGGGCAGAACGAGCAAGCATGGAAATGGGAGAGACCATTCAGTGGCATGGGGAGATCCATGGCCAGCAGGCTGTACAGCTGCCTCCTTTTACCCTTAGAAAAATCCCAGGGTGCACAGAGTCTGGCAGAGCCAAGGGCTGAGCCCATCTGCGCAGCCTCAGCGGGTCCACCAAGGCCCCAGGAGGAAGCTTTGGCTTTGCTGCAGGTCAGAGCATCTGAAACTGCTCTGGCTGGACTCCAGTTCGGACCAGCATGGTAACCAGCTCAGGTTGGAAAATACAACATCCAGAAGTAAGTAATGAGGGAGAAGCCTGGAGCTGTGATGAAGGTTTTCCCTCTTTATCCTGCTTCCTGCCCAGAATCAGCACACACACATGCACTCTGGCACAACTCTGTGGCTGGTGTCCAGCTCTTCAAACCTGCACACGGTGCCACAGGCCATACCCTCTTTAGTACTCCTAAAACCTGCCTTGCCCCTCAGCGTGCTCCCTGCAGCACGGTGGGATCAGACCAGGACAGCTGCAGGATGCCTGCAGGGGTAAAAGCACAGGCTGCCCTGGTCCCTGTGCATCAGCACCTGTCTGTCCCCTGCTGCAGAAGGAAGGGAGTCAGAGAAACACCTCCTCCTGTGCTGCCGTGAGCAGCACAGTTCATGTTCAGCTGGGGAGAGCATCCCCTGCACAGATAGATGACAAATGGCCTGGGGAGACTCCAGGAGGGAGGACTTCTGCTGCATGGAGGAGCTCTAACATGCTGCTTGTCCACAGGCCAGGAAGAAGCTATGAGATAACTATTTCTAGTCAAGCCATCACTCTGAGCTGGTAATTTGGAATGTAATAAAACTAGCTCTGGCCTGATTTCACCGAAGGCTGCAGAATAATAGCTCAGGTTTCGTTTCAGCTGAGGAAAACAAAACAGAATGAGACATTTGACCAAACATTTGCTTTGAGTTTGGCGTTTTCCAAGTAACAGAAAATAAACTGAGGTTGTCCTGTGGGAGATGTCCCCCTTGGGGTCACCTGCTGTTGCCCACCTCTGTGTTTTGAGCTGATCCACCATCAGCAATACCAGAGCTTTCCTTATGGCCTCTGCCATGCTCAGAGTGGGTCCCTGGGCAAACTGCTTCAGGGAAGGGTCTCAGTATTTCCCATTCCTCTGTCTGACTCTAGTAGGATTTGCAGAATGACCTTGGCCAAGCCCATAATTTGTTTTCTCAGTTAATAAGTACCTCACAGAAGCACCGGGAAGTATCATTAAAACCTGAGTATGACCTGTGGAAGGAAGTGCTGCAGAATGCCGAGCGCTGGATCGTGTTTATAGCCCTGGCAGCCCAAAGAACAGGCTGTCAAAGCCAGCCCATCTTTAAACAGCTGGCAGGTCTCATCTGGTGCTGATATACCAATGCAGGCAGTAGCCTGGTGGGGAAGGAGCGCCTCACAGGTCTCATTTACATTTTGGTTTCAGGCAGCTTCCACAATTAAGGTGGCACCAAAGCCAGATTTTCTGCAAAAAGCGCCTAATAAAATCTAAGTCGGACTACAGTGATCCTATTGGGTGGTATTGCAGGTGGTCCTTTGCCTCAGCAAGCAGGGCAAGGCCAAGTTACTGTGGTTTCCTGTGTCCTTGGCGTTCAGTGGAGCAACCTGCAGCTCAGTCACTTTTACAGTGGCTCTGTAAATAACTGGCAAAAGAACATCCCTTTAGAGTGATGCTGTGATCAGTCATGTCTAGTAATTCTCATTAGCATTAATCAATTCCAACTATTTACACTTTTTAGGTGAGGCAAGAGAGCCCCCTCATTTTTAAAGAACGAATTACTGTCGGTGGGCAATATATTTAGGTATTGAGAGGAGTGGGGGAAAAGGGCAGGATATCAAAACGGGAGCATAAGAATAGAGAAATACCTGCTGAGCAGGAATCCCAGAGCGCAGCGGTGAGGAAGAGCACAGCGAGGGCTGCCCAGGGCTCACGGGAGAGGTGCTTCATGTCGAGGGTCCTGCTCCCACCCCAGTGACCACACAGAACAGGTCGCTGTCGCTGGCAGATCTGGTGCAGCAAATCCTCGATGAGCTCAGGGAGCCGCGGTGCTGGGCAGAGGGTGGAGCAAGGGAGCTTCCTGCTGCCAGGACACCTTGAACTTTCCTGCTACAACCAGGGAGGAAAGAGAAAGGGCTCTGACCAAAACAGCTTCAGTGGGAGGTGGATAGCAGGAGGTGGCCCCTGAAGGTTAAGCCTGAAGGTTTCTCCCCAGGATATGCTGCAGCTGGAGGAAGGAAAGGCTTCCAACAGGGTCCCAGGCAGCTTCTGTCTTTTGAGTGTATTTTAGGTCCTGTGAAGATTGTTTAAGAGAGCTGGAAAGGATTAGAGGATTGGGGCAGAGAATTTGTCTCCCAGTTTGGCTATTCTTTTTGCATGTTTGCTGCCTTGACTTTCCGCAGTGATGCTTTTTTGGAACGGCTGTGTGGAGTCCCAAAAAACAGCAGCCTTAGGTCATGCTGGTACAGCAGCTGTTAACACAGGATACTCAGGGAGTGGGTGCATTCCTACCAAGAAACGGGGTGCAGCCAGTGGCTTCATGTAGGCTGCTGACAGCTACTGTACAGTACCAATGGCCTGGGCTGGGTTATGGGCTGGGATCAGTTCAAGCTGGGGGCACAGGGAGAAGAAGCTGCTGCTGTTCTGTCCCTGTGAGCACAGCTCTGTTCCTGCCTCCATCACCCTCTGCAGAGTGATTCTGGAAAAGCTGTTCTTTCTTCTCTGGTGGTTATTGCACCTCCTCCTTGATATGTGCAAAGGCAGAAGCTGAGCTTTCCTGTGAGCATAGCTCTGCCTGCAGACCCGGAGGGTTGATAGAAAAAGGATGCTGGCAGGAGAGCACGAATTTTACTGCAATCCTGGCTGGAAAAGCCACACTGTTGGAGTGCATGTGATGTTGTCCTGGTCTGATGAGCAGCACACATTGCTGCTCTTCCCCAGGCTGTTGGCTGTGCTTGCTCCTATCTTTGATGCAATGATGCTCTTGTTAGAGGAAACATCAGGCTCTAAATCAGGCAGGAAGGCACTGGGAGAAGTGAGTTCCGCAGGGAGCACACTGCTGGTGCTCTTCTGCAGTGGTCACTCATGGCTTTGGGGGCTCAAGTTAGAAGGGAGCTGTCTGAGGCCTGCTGTGGGTGTGCAGACATCTTAGGGGAGGCATGGAGGAAGGCATGTGGGGCAGCAGTCCTTGTAGGATGGAGAGCATTTTACAATTCTCTCTTTTTTTTTCCCTTCCACACAGCTGAAACCCACTGGGAAGGACATAACAGGCTTCCCACTTGAATATCACACACCGGGGTACAGCTCTGCAAAGCTGTGAGGTTGATTTGGTCTCCCTTCATTTAAGAAAAACCTTGACAGCAAAACCCACGTAGGCTTAGCCCTTCCCAGTGTTTCTGCGGGGTGAACCCGCTTGTTGTCCTCACCACCAAAAACGCTCTGCTCCCACCCAGCTGTGAATACTTCCACGATGCATCAGGACAAGGCAGCCAGAGGTTGCCCCAGACAGAGGGCACACTGAGCCACAGGTGAAGGCAGGTCAGCTGAGACGGGCGTGTTTACCCACCTTGTCTCCCTGTTTTCATGTCAACACGCCACCGGTGCTGGCGGAGTTGGGGCTGTGCCGGCTGGCCCGTGACAGCCACCTCCTGCTGCTGCCAGGATGCACAGCCCCATCCTTCTGTCCTTCAGCTGACACCCGAGGTGTGGCACGAGGTGAGAGCCATGCTCTGCTGGCAGCCGGGCAGGGCTGTGACCCCAGCAGCCACCGCTCTTGGCCTCGGTACACAGGAGAGATGCTGTAAAATGCTCGGAGCTGCCTGGAATTCACCTATGGGATAATCTTCATCTCTGCCTCATTTCAGTGTCTCAGTCCTTTTGTGGAGGTTGCCTTTAATTTGTGTATTTTTATGAGCTACCTGTTGCATCACAACTAAACCTCAACTCTTTAAGTGGTAAAGGGTCTCCGCTGTCTGCCAGTTTGACCTTTCCCTTCTGAATTTCTCACGTTCTATTCCCACTGAAAGTTGACCTGGCAGTTAATTTTGTAAAAGTAAATGAATTCAAAAGTGTTCTGTGCAGCAAAAAATGCTTGAGGGGAAATGAAAAGACAAAACTGCTCTGCTATTGCATGAATGATTCGATTTTTAATGAAATCTCTTTTGAATTTTAACTATTAACTAAATACTCTTCGTCGGCTTCTAGGCAAATGTCTCCATTTTTAAGGGATGCTGAAAATGCATTTGCACAATTAACATAATGTATTTCTTTTCCTTTCCAAAATGTGTTCCCTCTGTGGTTCAGGAAGGGTTGCTCCAAAGTCTCCTGAAGCGGTGAACAGGCTGCGCTTGGCTTCAGTGATTTTTGGATCGGGTTGGAAATGAAGGCTTTGCTTGATAAGTTCAGACACAATGGGAGCTCTGCAAAATCATCTCCTGACATGGATTTGGATTTGTTTCATTTCTTCTTCATAACACGTTTATATTTCAGTGCTGTGACTGCCTGAAGAGCGATAAGACACTCCAGTGCCTTCCCCAGATTTCTACTCCCGTCTCTCTCCACGAGAGTGCCCCAGCACATGAGGCACAACTGCAGCCCCTGCAGAGATGCGGCTTCCTTTCCTTGGGCTCCCATTTTCATGCAGTTCTCAAGACAAGACTGTTTACTCTAAAATTAGGTACTTCCCCAGCTCTCCTCTTGGAGATTCTTGCACAGTGTGTAGGGCTGCTGGCCAGCTTTTCCTGATGGTTATGAAGGAGGCAATACCTGCTGTTCGATAGATTTTGTGCCACAGAGAGCTTCATGGCTAAGATCCTCTGGTGGCCAAAGTGTGTGTGTATATATATATATATATATATATATATGTTCTGTTTACACAGGGGATTGGTTTATATTTTTCATTCCAAATGAAATCTGATTGCTGCTGCAAAAAAAGCACAAGATCTTAAACCTGCTGCCAATAATGTGTCCATCGGGGAGGGCCAATTTGTTTGGCGTCTTCATTGATGTGGAAAATAGCCATCTAGGATAAAGCTGCCTGTGAACAGGGGGGTTGGTTTTTAGAACTCAGAGGAAAAAAAGTCAAAACCACAAAGATTTTACTCTTTACGTGAAAGAAGGGGAGAGGGGATGTGCTTTCTGTCACACAGAGGAAAACAACTCTAGCATTTTGGAAAACTGCACAAAACACAAACTGCCTTTTGTGTTTTCCAGTCCAGGCTGGGAGTGGTATTAGACAAATGTTGAGCCTGTGGCCCTACTCTGACCCCACGCTGTTCATCTGGAGACCCCAGTGAGAGGGCCTAAGACCAGTCAGGCAGTGGAGGGCTCGGAGAAAGGCTGCCTTCAGCTCGTCCAGGCAGAGCTGCCTGCACCAACAAAGAGCCCACTGATGGGGCTTCTCCAAATGCTGCCTCATGGCCAGCCATCTTCATCTGATCTGCATTAATAGGATTATTATAAAATAATGTTCTTACTTCCACATGCCAGAGGCATGAAATAGGATATGCTTTCTGCTTCTCTCCTCTCCGCTTCTCACCTGGGAAGGGTGGGGGGAGGGCAGCAGAGACAGCTTTATCCTTGCTTCCCATGTTTGCTCACTTCTCAGCTAATGGGATGGAGCAACTGGCTTAGTGCAGCTTCCTTTGGCAATTAAATGTGCTTTGGGGACCCCTTCTGCTCCCCCAGCCCCAACAGCTTGTAGGGGAGTAGCTGTGTGAAACTGTAGGGCTGAGTAAGAGCAGCAAAGGAGCAAAGAGGAAGCAAACCCTGGTGTCTTCATATGAACGCAGGGGGAAGAATGTGCTGTGGTTCAGAGGTGAGGGGAGTAGCCTGAGAAGCTGTTTCATTTTGTTGTGTCAATATGCACCAGTTTGGAACTGAGTGAGGACTCCTGTTGTTTAGTATCACAGCAAGGGCTGGAAGGCAAAGTCCTTCCTTTGCCACCCCAGCTTCTCCACAGCCCTGCATGGCATTCACATGGTTAGTGGCAGTGACTTCACGTCTGCCTCGTCAAGGAAATTTCCAATTTCCCAGCAGAAGGTGCTGACTTTGATCAGCCTTTACTCCCTTGCTGTGGTAGCACTGATAGAGAAGGCAGAGCTGACCATGGGCAGTGGCTGGTCCAGGAGAAGCACAGAGCAGCCAAAGCGGGTGGGAGCCCAGGGAGCCCTACAGCCAGTTCATCTGCGTGGTTTGCTGAGCAAGATGTAAGCTTTAGGCCCACTTGTCAAAATTTCCTTGTAATTTTAGTATCTCCTTTTTGGGTCACATAGCTCGAGACAGCCGGACTTGAACAAGCAGCAGGACCCCTCTCACCAAAGCCAACCTTGCGAAGTGGGGCCACTCTGTCCCTTTGAATAGAAAACCCCTCTGCTGGGAAACCCTCTGCTATTGCTCATTTTTTGGCAGTGCTCCCATGGACTAACTATACCCTTTGTCTCTTTGGGCCAGGATTACTGGGAACCTCCAAAAGAACAGGTCTGAGAAAGCATTTATTTAGGGGTACTTTACAATTTGGATATAGCCATGCATTTTCATTAGTTCTTCTTTTGAGAGGAAGTTTTTCTTCTGGGTGCTAGATTTAGCAGTGTCCCAGCCAGACTTTTAATCAGGGTGAAACCCTGCCTCCTCTCCCTCAGTGGCAGATAAGCCATTGGTTTTATGACCGGCCAGATTTCTCTCTGGAGCCCTTGCTTTAGCAGCTGAAGTGGCAGAAAGTCTATGAAGCCCCTTTTCCTCCCCAGCATTTGTTATGTCAAAGGGTGGGAATCAAGTTCCCTGTCAGCGCTGCCCCTGGTTAACAGAGCCCTGCTCTCCCAGCCCTCTCCTTGCTCTATCGCTCTGCCCGTCCCCTCGCGGCAGGAAAATCATTAATCTCCCATTGTTTCCCTGTCCTTTCCCAGACTGCTTTCGGCGAGGAAAAACCAGCGAGAAACAGCGCAGAAGTTTTTTCCACCTCCCTGGCGGCCGATCCTCCACGCAGAGCGGGCGAATGAGGTGCCAGGGGCTGATAGCGCTCCGCGCACGGCGGCTCCCAAAGGCTCTCGCTCCCTTCGGGTGGCCGGGGCGGTGACAGCCAGGTTGTCCCATCTGTTGTCAGTCCCAACAAGCCGCGTGCTGCCACAACACGCCTGGCACCTGGCACAGCCCCGGCGCAGAGGTGGCGACCCAGCCAGAAAGCGTTCGGTCCGGCCCGGTCCACCCGGGGGCTGTTCTGGGACAGGTTTCCCTTCTCTGGTCCAGACCAGTTCTGACCTTAAAAGCAAAGGTCTGCCGTGCCCTGTGCGGGACGGGACATTTGGCCAGGGCTGCCCTCCCCTCCCGGCGCCACTGCAGAGCCCTGCTGTCATTGTCACCTGCGGACGGACAGCGGGCGAGCCAGGGGACAGCTCGCCTGCCCTGCGGAGAGGGGCTGGCGGAAAGGAGCGCGGTGGCCGACAGGTAACCCCCAGTGACAGCTCCTGCACCTTCTGCCCAGCTCCTCGCGGCACCGGGATCTGCCCTGCCCGAAGCCGGCCCGCTTTAATGCATTTCCATGGAAATAGCGGAGGGGGAACGCGTGAGGCAGTTCTCAATTAGCTGCTTTCCTGCCACAGCAAAAACTGGGGACGAGGGAGAGGAGGGAAGGGGGGAGGTGATTTCGACAGAGGCATTGCTGGCCAGCAGGTGCTTTTGGGCAAGCCTCCTGCATCTGTAGGAATGGTTGAGGGGTGAAAGCTCTGCCTTCCTTGCAGTAGATATCCCTCTCATTCCAAATCAAAATGAAAGTGAGCTTTTGGGGTTTTCACTGACTGATTACCAAGGAAAAGTAGAACCCTGGCTTTGAATGGTTTGAAGCAGCTTAATTAAGATATTTCTAAGTATTTTGAGTTTTGTTCTATAAATTCTTAGCTTTTTTTTTTTTTTTAATGCAAGCTAACTGCAGGTTTAGAAATACAAACTGCTTTAGATTATAGTTTCTTCACACTGTTCAGTCTAAAGAAATTAAGATTGGACATTTTGATGATCTTTTAAACTTTTTGAAAATCAGATTTACCTCAGATTTTCTTTGCGTGCATGCTGAGAGTCTCTTGCACCTTTTGCCTCCTTTTCCTGTGAAAAATACAGTTTGCTGAAAAATATCCAACCAAATTTAAAATGCATATACTTACTCAATCCATTTAAGCTGGCACATGACGTTTTCTTTGAACAAGCTATTAGCTATCATAGATTGTATTTTCAGCATCTTAAATTCTCAAGTGAATGGGTACAGAGAGTAGGAGAAGGAAGCCTCCCAGGATATTTGAGCAAACACAGACCTGTGACTATCATGCTCCTGTTAAACAAGCCTTTATTATTTTGTGAAATGCTTCTCTTATATTTAAGATAAACCTTTTCTACGTTATAAAGAGAATTCATAGAATCCACAATTTATAAAAAAAATGCTGAAAGACAAGGTTCATAGAGACAGAAGGGGTTAAAGACAATTAACTTTCTACCCTTGTCAACAAGTAGAAGTGAGGTTATAAAGGGATTTTGTTTTGCTATGTATAAAATATAGGCTTGCTACAGAATTAAATGCATGCAAGAAGTGTATCCACTTGCATGTTTTTCTCTGGAAAAAGATAATTACTGTGTTTGTACATGCTGATCAGTTAATTTTGTGTGAGAACAACTAAAGACAATTTCTATGTTCAGGTTATTCAAAGTAAATAATAAGAAGCACAGAGATGAGAGGAAATTTTGTGCAACGCATGTTATTTCATGTATCTCATTTTGAAAACAGTCCTTTATGGGGAGAAAATTATTCTGAAATCTTAAAGGTTGTTTTAATTTAAAGAAAATAGTCTGCTCTTCTCCCCACGCCCATGTAACACGCTCCAGATGGGTTTGCAATGTTCATACTATCCATGGAAGTGATAAAGAATGAGTCAGGCCTCTTTCTCTTGTCTAATTGCAAGGTGAAATGATTTTTTTTTTTTTGGGGGGGGTCTGTGTGTTTAAGGCAAAGAGAAATCGAATCCTTTCCAATCACAGCACCCAAAAGCCAAATAAAGAGCCTGAGTGCAGTGGTCTGAAGTGTTTAGGTCCAGCAGAGAACAGAGCAGGGTATTTGCTCATCACTTGTCAGAGGAGACCGGTGACTTCCCCCTTTCCCTGTGGCACACACATACCATATCATCTACCACTGCTCTGGTGGGATGAAGCCTCCTGTGGGTTCAAGGAGGATCTTAGAAGGTGAAGAAATCCTTTTGGAGGACGTGATGAGCAGCACTGGGTTATATTCCAGCACTTTGACTCGGTGACCCCAATGTTCCTGCAGAGCTTGGCACCTTCCTGCACCTGCCTGGGCAAGGAAGACCGTGCTGCTGCCACAGAGACTGCCAGGGCCTTCCAGGTCAGAGGAGAACGGGCGAGATGGCCTCCGTCTTCCGGAGTGAGGAGATGAGCCTGAAGCAGCTCTTCCTGCAGGTGGAGGCTGCCTACTGCTGCGTGGCTGAGCTGGGGGAGCTGGGGCTGGTCCAGTTCAGAGACGTGAGTAGTCCCTGGCTGGCATGCTGAGCTGTTAGAGATGTGCCCCGGGGTGTGCTTGTCCTTTCTTCAAAGCACTTAGGAAAGATGCCCCTGTAGGGAGGCCAAAAAGTCCATGGTGAGAGCGGGACTTCCCCAAGGCTGGTCTGAAACCCAAAGATGATGCTGAGACTCAACCCATCCCCGAGTCCCATCTGGTGCTCTGCACGCCCTCTGCACAACCTTAGAACAGTTCTTTGCATCACCAGGACACAGCAGGTGTTTCCACTGAGGACCCCTCTGTGACTCTTGCTGTCACAGCAAGGTTGTGTGGAAGGCCACCATGTCCTTGGCCACGAGGGAGCTCACGGTATTGCCCTGCCAGTAGGACCCTCTCAGACAGAGCGGTGTTTGCCATCCGCACCAAAGGCACTCTGGTTCTCTGCTGGTGTTAAAAATGAGCGCAGCAGCGTGCAGCCTTCAGCCCCAGGCTTGTTTTCCCTCCTGTTTTTAGCTGAATGTGAATGTCAACAGCTTCCAGAGAAAGTTTGTGAATGAAGTGAGAAGGTGCGAATCCTTGGAGAGAATCCTGCGTAAGTAAACGCTTGTCAAATGCAATTGGCTTCCTGCCAACTGGTGGTGTGGGATTTATTTCCTTAAGTGCTCTCACACTGGGGAGCAGAATTAGTGGCAAAATGGTGATGTTTTCATCTGAGTCCCTGGAAATGTTTTCCATGCGTCAGCTAATTACCACTTCACCCCATATGGGCAATAAATTGTTGCCCCTGTTTTGAAAATGGTTAACTGAACTGAAAGGAGGTTAATTAGCTTTTATAAAATCACAAGGTAAATCTGGGGCTGGGCAGGAGGCTAATCCAGATAACCTGACTCTTACACCAGCACACCAGCTGTTGGCACACACTTCTTGTGGCCAAGGGCTTCAGTCTGCGGGTAAGTCCTTAAAATCCAAGCAGCAGAGCTCGTGATTCCCACTGTCCTGTGGATGTGTGTCCTGGGAGCTCTGCACTCTCCCCACCACAACACTGGTGCCTGCTGGAGCCACAGTGGCAGCACTTGCCATTGTTGGGCACAGCAGTGGAACCTGATCTTTCTGCATGCCTTACTCACTGCCCCAAATAAAGGGGGCCATGGTGGCCACTTGTGCCAGGGCTGAGGGCAGCCCACTTGGGAGTGGGTACTGTGGCTTCAAAAGAAACAGCTTCTTCACTGAGAAGGGAGGCTGGGGGTGTTCATTCCATGGTGGCTGTGTGTGTGTGCTGGGATGATGGCCCTCATACATCACTCAATCTTGTCACACCGCCATGGGAGGCCTCGGTCCTCGCTGAGCAACAAGCTGGTGACCAGGATGATGCAGCAGGGGTGATTCTGTGCTGAGACTTCTGTGCCCTTTCCTTGCAGGTTTTCTGGAAAATGAGATGGAAGATAACGTTGAGATAGTCAAAGGAGAAAAGTACCCAGAGACCCCCCTGCCTCGGGAAATGATTGATATGGAGGTACAGAATTTGGAGTGGAGCCAGGAGAGAGAAGGGCTGTGCACCAGGTTGTCTGTGTAATGTGCTCAACAGAGCCCTCCCCTGCAAGGAAGGATCTGGTGCCTGAGGCTGGCACAACCCTCCCTGCCTGAGGAGGTGCTCCTCGAGCTGCTGCCTCAGCACTTAGCTTGAGGCTAGTCCTGCTACATGTTCCTAAAGGATCCCAGGCTTTTTACCATCCCCTGTGAAACATTCCTCTGGTCCCACATATTAACGTATTATATTAAAAGTATCACTCTCATAGAATGCCCCCATCATCCTATAGGAGAGGATTAGAAGGGGTTTGGTGTTTTACCAGGAGAGCTGAAGAGAACCAACTTCACTGCATGAAAAACCAGGACTGTCTGTCCTGCTGGGAGCACGGTTGTGATACTGGGACCTGACACAAACACTTGGGCCTTGCCCTTGGATGTGCAAGGGATGCTTTATTCTAGCCCAGCTGGAAGCTAAGTTTACTGACAGGGTAATTTTAAAATGCTGTGTATGTAGGTGACTAGAAAGGAAAATCAAGCTTTCCAAGGGCTTCAGCTTCACAAGCAATTTGGTTTCCTGGTGTGTTCCTGGCCCCACATCATCACCTAAGTTTTGGCCTATAGCTAATGAACCTAAGCTAATGGCCATGTTGTAGGTAGCTTTTGTAGTCAGTAAACTAACAGCCAGTCAGCCTGGGGTCTGAGTTGTCTGCAAGGAACAGAGATGCCCAGACAGGCTGAGACACCAACAGCACACACCCACCTTACCTGCCTGTGCTTGAGTCAGGGGCATCAGAACTCCAGTGCCAGAAGAGGACAACACAGCCAGCAGGGAATGTTTGCAATGGAAAAAAAAAATGATGCATTGATGAGTATCTTCTAACAAAAAGTGTTTTTTGAAGTGTTCATTGAATATTTCTCTATTCTCCCTTGAAAAAAATGAAAACTGTTGTTTGAGATTTGGTATCAGCTTGGGAAAGGGCCAATATGTGCTTCAGAGTTTTTCTGGATGTGCTTGGACCCTGAACAGACAGTGCTGGAGAAACTTGAAGCCGAGCTGCTGGAAGCCAACCAGAACCAGCAAACACTGAAACAGAACTTCCTTGAGCTGACGGAGCTCAAACATCTGCTGAAGAAAACCCAGGACTTCTTTGAGGTGAGAGGCCTCTTGACTCTTCCAAAAGAGATGTGGAAGGCTCTTAAAAATACTTGCACTTTCATTTGGTGTATGTTGCTTTTAGAGGTCTTTACCACAAGCCATTATGAGGTTTGCAAAAACACCTCACTCATTTTGGAGCCTGGATTGCTCCGTGAGTCAGTGGGGCTCAAAAATTGGGCTCCCAGATCTCTTTGAAAATAGCATTTATGCTTTTCCATTCCTAAGATAGAGTTACTTTTCTTGTTTTTCCTTTGGTCTAAATCTCTGTGGAAATCTACCTTTGGGGAAAAAATATTAGGAGAAAAATGGGAAAATAGTTTTCAAACTGGCAATGCTGAAGAGTGTTTTTTAAAACTAATGTTTTCCAGGCAGAAACCAATCTGCCAGATGATTTCTTCAGTGAAGACACATCTGGACTGCTGGAGCTGAGAAGCACTCCTGCAGCTGCAGCTGCCAAGCTGGGGTGTGTATTGGTGATGGCCTCCAGCTTGGCCATGCTTCCCACCTGTGCTGCATTGCTGTGACACTGGCACAGCATCCTTCAGCTTCTTAGCAGAGGGTGTTCCATGAAGATGAGAGAGTGACTGTCCTCAGAAGTTATCATCAAAACTATGGTCAGGTTATGGGTCAGTAGGACAAATGGACTTCTACTTCCAGGCCACCAATTCCAGTGATCCCTTAGTAGGTATTGACTGAAAATTGCTGTCTTAAGGCATCTCACCCATGACTTCTGGACTCAGGCATCTGGCTACCAGCCTGGTCCTCATGGATGGATGTCTAACCACAGAAACAGCCATGGTATTGCATTGGGCTGCAGTCTGATGTTTCTCAGAAAAGGAAAACAGGAGAGTAAAGATAAACCACCACTTCAATATTTCTACCTCCAGCCTCTGCCATTCAGGCACTCTCTGTTTGTGTGACTTTAAGCATCTCTCCATTCCTCCATTTCTAGCCAGAATTGTCTCTTCTCCTTCACCTGTTGATCTAGGAAAGTTTTTTTTAAAGAGAGAACACTAGGATAAAGTCAGTAGATTGAGATAAAAGCCAGGCTTGAGCAGGGAAGTTTTTCCTAGAAGTGTCTGCTGCAGCAGCAGAGCCTTGGCTAGCACAGACCAGAAAACAAGGGATTGTGAAATCATGTGTCCTGCAGGTCCTAAAAGGCCTAGAATGGGCTTGTAATTTATTTATCCTGTAACTCTGCTCAGATTCACAGCAGGGGTAATAAAGAGGGAAAGGATGATCCCCTTTGAGCGTTTACTGTGGCGAGCCTGCAGGGGGAACATCTACCTGAGGTACACGGAAATGGACACCCCCATGGAGGACCCTGTGACGGTAGGTACCAACCTGGTTTTGCTTTCCTCTGCCCTGTGTGGATGCTTGTGACCTGCAGACACAAAGCTGGTGTCCTGGACCATGCTGCAGCACTGGCTGCCTCTCCAGAGCTCGGTGTCTGAGGGCAGCCTCTAGGGGAAAGGTGGGAAAGTTGGAGGATGGGAGAAGATTCTTTGACACTGCTTTCCCCTTTTGCCACTATTGAGGTGGTTTCCTTCTCCTGGCTGTCAAGATGCATGTGGGGCCTCCCAGGGCAGCTGTATTACAGGGACCACCATGAAAGTGGACTGTGGCTGCCCCCACCCAGAATTAGCCATGGAGGGTTGATTCCCCTTGGTGTCTCTGGGATGCCTCTGGAGCCCTGTGCCCCAGTGGAACTCTGTCCCCTCTGCTCCACCTTGCTCCCTCCCACATAACCCAGAGCTGCTGCCCATGCCTGTTTTCTGAAAGAGCATCTGGGGAAAACACTGCTGATGGGAAACTGGGGCTGGGGGATAAAAGCAACCCACTGACTTTTCTGCACTGGACTCTGGGTGTGTTAAATTCTGCTTGAATTGTGTGTTGCAGAGAGAAGAGGTGAAGAAGAACGTGTTCATTATCTTCTATCAAGGAGAGCAGCTTAAACAAAAAATCAAGAAGATTTGTGATGGGTAAGGCAGGCCTGTGGCAAAGCCACAGTGACTCCCATAGAGATGGTTACTGGCAGCCCAGGCTGGCTGAATTTGGAGCTAGAGATCAGATCTCCAGCTCTCTAGCTGTCAGCTCTGCAACCAACCTCTCTTCTGCTCCTCGGCTCTGCTGCTCCTAATCATGAAAGACATCCATCACCTTGTCACGTGGAACTCGAGATCCTACGTTTTCCAAAGTGACACACAGCTCTTGAGAGCTTCAGTTGCTAGGTTTTTCACTTGGAACATCTACAAGAGACTTTTGTTTAAAAAATACTCAGCACTCTTCCCCTGAAAATCAGGGGCCCTAACTTGAAGACTGGGAACATGGTAATCCTCAACTTGCTCTCAAGCCTTCCTGCACTTCTTTGTAAAAAGTTGATGCTGTAGTTTATTCAACCCTTTCCCAAGGCCTTTGAGCAATATCTGTGTAATCAGAGACAGAGCCCAGGAGAGAAATGAACGCTTCATACAACCTGACTTGTTTCCACCCTGTTAAGCATCTTGAAAAGATAATTCAGGTTGAATATTTTGTTACTCTTTCATAACACTGATGACCGATGAGCTTTGTTGCAGTGTAAATCAGATTTGATGAGAGGATCTGTCTGCTGCCACCAAACCCATTTCAGGTGTAGCCCCTCAGCCAGGCAGGGCCCGCCAAGAGCCACAGGGAGAGGGTGAGCAATTGCTCTTCTCTGACATCCATGCTCAGGGCAGATCTTTCCTTACATCCTGCCTTTAATCAGAATAAAAGCAGGTAGATCTTTCATCCAGCTGGCATGAGTGACTTCAGTCCCAAGAAGTGACAGAACCCTGGGGTCTGTGAGCAATTCCTGCACTGGAAATGGGGCCCTCCAGGATACCTTCTAAGGGCAGTGGAGGGCAATGCCCATCCAGAGAGCAATTCAGCCCTCCTGAGGTGGGCATCTGTCTATAAAGCAGTCATGGACAGCTGAGGGAAGACTCCTAGCTCTCAGTCACTGATTTCTGATCGTGAACCTCAGACGTGCAGTGAGTTCTGCCATAGCCACTGTGCAGGATCAGTCTGCTGCTGCCAGTGGTCTTTGAGTGTTCAGCAAGTCTCATTCTCTTCCTGGATTACAATTTCCTGCACATAATAGAATCATAGAATGGTTTGGGTTGGAAGGGACCTTAAAGATCATTTCATTCCAACTCCCCTGCCATGGGCAGGGACACTTTCCATTAGACGAGGTTGCTCAAGGCCCCATCCAGCCTGGCCTTGAACACTGCCAAGGATGGGGTGTCCACAACTTCTCTGTGGCAACCGGTGCCAGTGCCTCACCACCCTCACAGTAAAGAATTTCTTCCTAATATTCAACCTAAACATACCCTCTTTCACTTTAAAGCCATCCCCCCTCTGTCCTATCACTATATGCTCTTGTAAAAAGTCCCTCTCCAGCTTTCTTGTAGGCCTCTTTAGGTATTGGAAGGTTGTGGTAAGGTCTCCCTGGAGCCTTTGCTTCTCCAGCCTGAACAACCCCGATTTTCTCAGCCTTTCCTCATAGCAGAGGTGCTTCATCCCTCTGATCATCTTCATTCTTCTCCTTTGAACTTGCTTCAGCAGGCCCATGTCCTTCTTAAGTCTCATTTCTTTGCCTGCTTTTTAGATGCTGTTCAGAACCCTTCTCCCCTTCTTCATGGGCAGTTGCTGGTGCTGAATGCTTCCCACTGGATTTTCCCCTGTGCTGATGGCCTTGCAAGTTGCCAGGCCATACATTTAGAGCTGAATGGGGTTGCCCACAGAGTGCTGAAAGTTCTTCATTTTGGATGTAAATTTTTTTTTTTCCCCTGCAGCATTTAAAATTCCCTGCAGTCAAAAGCCCAAGACTATTTTTCTCGGATTGGGAGTAAAAGAATACACAGTACAATGTCTGTCAACATATTCATTGTTGATTGACACCGAAATCACCCAAACCATAGGCACAACCCTCTGCAGCAAGGCATCAGGCAGTGCTGGAAATGTGAGCAGATCCCTGCAGGGAGGTTGTGACATGCAAAGTTTCTAGGAGCCAGTGTTGCAGATGTGGTGGTAGGTTCCCATAAAGGAACTTAGACTGGTTTCTCTCAGGCCCTTGTAACTGAAGGAAAATACCCCTACCAAAGACAAATCCACAGGTCACCCTTTGCAGTGCTAATGAAGTCATCCCTTACGTTCCTTCTTCCTTTCAAATGTTTTGGTTGCCAATGTGCACATATACATGGACATTTTACTGAGTGGCAGGTTTCTAAATGTATTCATCCCCTGACACTCCTTTTGTGCTCTGTGGGCCATCAGCCGTCCCTGGTACCCAGGCCAAGACATTTTAGCCTGGTCCACCTTTAAGGCAGGGTTGACTATACCTAAAGCAGATGGCAGTGTCAATGCAGCCCCAGCAGGACATTTCTGCTTAGCACTAAGTCATCATTCATGACAAGTAAATATCCTGCAAAAATCATGGGACTGGTCTAAGCCAGCCTCCTGCAAGGCAGGCTAAGATTTGTTTGCAGAGCTGTGTGCCTCAGGTTACGCTTGTAGTCCCTGCTTGACTCTAATTGGTAACATTAGTCTGCCAATTTCATGAGCATTAAGTCCATGCACAAATTTATTAGTGAAAGGTGTAGAGGGAGCAGGAAGGAGGAAAATGTAAGAATTTTTTTCTTCCTCCTTTTCTTGCGGCTGCCTCAGTACTAATGTGAATACTAAACTGGGTTTATCAATGTAAGGATTCCCTGCTGAATTCTCCTGGAGCTTTCAGAGATGTCTGTGCCATTAGGGCAAAGCTGATACTCAGTATGCAAAATGGCTGTTAAAAGATCAAAGCAGCACTGCTGCAATAACGTTATTGGGAATGGGGGAACTGTACAGCATGGAGGAATGAGCTTTCAAGTTTGATTAAAAATCCTTATTAAAGATGAACTAAGAGCTGTGAAGAATAAGAAGATGGAAATAATTAGGTAGGGTGAATAACCTTTGGAAATGAACACCAGGTGTTGAGTGAGGAGAAATTCAGTTCTGGAAAGGGAAGTTTAGCTGAAGAGCACATGCTGTCATTACACACAGCTCTGGGCTGATCTCTAGGAAACTGCAGCATGTTTTGTTCAATTTGCAACTGTCCTCACTTGTATGTGTGCTGGAACTGATTTTGTAGAGCAGGTGGTGAAATATCCTGCGCTCAGACAAAGCCAGAATACGATGCTTATCTGTACACAGAGCCTGCACATTTTTGTCTCTTAAGGAGGGATAGACCCCTCTGACCCTGTTACATCATCTTTTAATTCATCTCACGTGCGGAAAGACAGCCCTTTAGCAACGCTAACTCAGTGTATCCATGGCAGGATGGTGGAAATGTGTTGCCTTAGGTCAGGGCCAGGAGATCTCCGCTCTGCAAAGAGGACGGATCTCTTCCTGCAGATCTGATGGGCAGTATCAAAGTGGGAGGGGTGGCACATGCACTAGATATCACTGAACAAGCCAAGCAGGAAAAAAAAGGAGGGATCTCTGCTGTTTTAGTTACTGCAGAATCTCAGCTCAGTTCAGGCTTGCAGGTGGAGAGCAGCAGCAGGGCACCCTGTGGCCTGTGAGGTCCCAGGGGGAACTCCTTGTGCCTGCTGTCGTGCATGAAGATACTCTGGGACTTGCTTTGCAGTCAGGACAGGTAGCTGCACGCTTCTCAGAGAGACATGCAACTCATTTCTAATGGTCTGTACTGGGATCATACTGTGCCTGTACAACACTGCAGTGTGCTGCGCTGGTGGAAGCACCTTCACACCAGGGTGACCTGCAGCTGTACTAGAGAAGGTCGAGTTCCATGCTATAGCTGAAGCAGTACCTGCTTGGAGCTAAGACCTTTACTCACATGTTAGAATCCCACGTTAGTCCTTCTTATACCACACTAAATAAACCTGCTGAACGTCCCAAACAGAACCTTGAGGGTACACTTACAAAAGCATTTATACTGATTTATCTAAGCTGACGTAACAGATATTGCTCTCAGATGTTTAAAACCCTTCACCCATCCTTCCCTTTTCCCCAAGGTGTCTAGCCAAACAGGTGGACCAGAAGCATACAGCCGTTCTCCTATTTTATCCTGGAAATACAGTCCTTTTCTTTGTTTGCTTGCTTGCTTGTTTTTACAGGCTTATTTACTTATGCAGCCTCCTCGCACAAAGGGCGTTTGCTTGCAGTGCAGCAGTAGCTCAGCCGATGCCTTCTCCCAGTGCCTGCAGGAGGGTAGTGCAGATACAGGGACACGGTATTTTTCCAGCCTCAGTGCAAGAGGGACATCTGTTGGCTACTGTGTTAGCGAGAGGCTGCCTTCGCCAGGGTGGGTTTTTGTTGAGTCTCATCGCAGTTCAAACAGCTTGTGGATAGAAGGGACGTGCCTACGTGTTAGTGCTGACCACTGTAAGACATCAGGTACTGTGTATGAGCTAAGACAAGGAGGGTTTTTCATCTAGAAGAGGTGAAGGGATCCTTATTCTCATCAAGGGATAAATGTACCTATTTGCACCTTTCCACGAGATCAAGTGCAACTTTATAGTATGTGAGAAGAGTATACTGGGCATACTACTGGCTCAGGAATGAAGTCCAGTTTGCCTGCCTTTGAGCTGAGAAGAGTAGGGAGGAAGAAAACTCAGTCAAATAACTGGTGTTTCTCAATTCTCTCTTACTGAGGCTAGATTTCGTGCCACAGTCTATCCCTGCCCAGAGTCTGCCACCGAGCGCCGAGAAATGCTTGACGGAGTCAACACAAGGATTGAGGATTTAAACACAGTAAGTGGCAGTGGTTTTACTGAGGACTCAACCCTGCAAGTGGGACCTGCCCAGATATTGGTCCTGTCTGAAACAGTGTGGCAGACCACACAGGTTATCCTCCTGACACATTATCTCATTATCTCCATTGTTATACAGCAGCACTGTGGTGGCCACATGATGCATGGAGGTCCCAAGACCATGAGCTGTAGCTCTACGCATGGGGATGATATGCCCCAAGTTTGTGGCACAGAGCTGCCTGCAGGAAATGGCAGCTTGGGAGCACATGGTGAGATGTGGCCAGTCTGTAAGCAACTGGGTAGGGAGCCAATGCCACAGCTCAGTAACTTCCAGTGGTCTCCTCTACACTTGCAGTGACTCAGGACCATGCAGGGAGAGTCCTTGGTGAGCAGCACTGTGCACCTGGTGTCGAGTGATCCTGTGTCCACACCTGCACGTGCTGCTCCCCAGGATAACCCACACATTCATACAAATAGTTCCTTTTCATCAACCCTCTTCCACCTGCCCTCCCCAATTAACTACTGAGTGCCCCCTGTGCTTCCCTATCAAGTGTTGCCCTGTGTTGTGCTTACAGGTGATAACACAAACTGAGTCCCACCGCCAACGCCTGCTGCACGAGGCAGCAGCCAACTTGTGGTCCTGGGGCATCAAGGTGAAAAAAATCAAGGCCATCTACCACATCCTGAATTGCTGTAACATCGACGTCACCCAGCAGTGTGTCATTGCAGAGATCTGGTTCCCAGTGGCTGATGCTGACCGGATAAAAAGAGCTCTCCATCAAGGAATGGTAAGAGAGCAGCATTTTGGGTCCTTGAAGCTCTCACCCACACTGAATTGTTTATATGTTGAGCTTATGTTCAGACTTGTCTGTTATCTTAATGTGGGACTCCCTTTGCTGTTTCAAGTCCAGGTTGTTTCATGGTTGTTTGGTGTTCCATCTTTTGAGGGAGCTTAAGATCAGCATTAAATCTTAGCAGGTTTGTGACAGACCCACAAGCCAGAAGTGGTATCGTGGGGCCAATTCTTCTCTCCTTTCCACTCTGTGCCTGTCCTTGTCACTGGGTTTGCAGGAGCGCAGTGGCTCCACGATTGCCCCCATCCTCACTGCCATACACACCAGGATGGCACCACCCACCTTCAACAGGACCAACAAGTTCACAGCTGGATTTCAGAACATCGTGGATGCATACGGTGTGGGCAACTACAGAGAGATGAACCCAGGTGAGAAATGCTCAGCTACGTGCATCTGGTTTGCATGAGCCTAAGTGAAGCCTTTGAGCTCTCTCACTAGATGTACCCAGTGCTGACTGAGAAATCTGAACTGTGTTGGAACTGATTGGTGTATGGGCATGGATTTTCTCAGGCAAAGAATTTGGCTATTGGTCTTCAGTGAATGATTGTGATGGAAATAATGAACTACACAAATACAGGACGAGGAACAAATGGTGAGGTA
The DNA here is from genome assembly GCF_020740725.1 of Corvus hawaiiensis. Classification (NCBI taxonomy): domain Eukaryota; kingdom Metazoa; phylum Chordata; class Aves; order Passeriformes; family Corvidae; genus Corvus; species Corvus hawaiiensis. Next base: position 23,052,798 of record NC_063216.1, on the reverse strand, counting down.
GCAGTTCTGAGGAAGAGAACTAAGCTCATAAGGGAAATGGAAGTTGAGCTCACTGTGTAGAGGCAAAGAAGTCCTAAAGGACCTGATAAAAGTGTGAAACAGTGGTAGAGGATCTCAGAGAGACCACTGAGAATTAATTGAAACCTAGAAATGGGGGCCCGTGGGAAAGGGCCAGATTAACTCAGATTGTTGAGGCTGAGCAGGTTGAGAAATATGGTAGTAAACTTCAAACACATTTTTTCTGTTGCAAAACAGAATGCAGCTATTTACACGTGTTTATTATGGCGAGACAAGAAACAAAGGATAAAACTGCAAGGAAGGTACAACTGAACAGTCTTTGTGATGGTAAAGCTTGTTCTGCACTAGATGTGACTGCCTGGTGTGTAAGGGAGGGATTGAGGAGGCCTTTAAGGGCAGTACCTATAAGGAATGGCCTGTTGGGGCAGACTGCTTCTCTGATGAGGCGTTTTTGTTTAGGGGGAGCTGAACTTCTCGACCTTTCCCTCCTGCAGCTCCCTACACTATCATTACTTTCCCCTTCTTGTTTGCGGTGATGTTTGGGGACTGTGGCCATGGCGCTGTCATGCTGGGCTTCGCTCTCTGGATGGTCATTAATGAGAAGAGCCTTCTGGCCCAGAAAAGCACTAATGAGGTGAGTTCCAGGGAGCTGGTGCAGCCTATCAGCATAGGGAAAGGCTCATCAGCCCCATTTGATAAAGGAGAGACATGCAGCCTCCCAAAGGCTGAGTGGAGATCATTCAAAGATACCTGCGAGGCAGAGATTTGGCAGTTCTGCCTACTTATACACAGAGGGCCTAAGGGACCCCAAATTTTCTATAAATAATTGTATATACATAGATTAGTACAATCAAGTCTACTGTTGGTTGAGGCCCACCAACTGATGGACCTGCAGGTACTTTGGTCACTGGCACTGCCTTCTCCCCCTGCAGATCTGGAACACCTTTTTCAGTGGGCGTTACCTGATCCTGCTCATGGGCATATTCTCCATGTACACTGGCTTCATCTACAATGACTGCTTCTCCAAATCGTTCAACTTCTTTGGCTCTTCCTGGCATATCATCTCCATGTTTAAAAATAACACTTGGAAGTAAGTGCTAAATGTAGGAATGATGTAAAAACACCAAATGGAGCATGTAGGCTTGGACAGAGAGACTGCCTGTGTGGGGAAGGGAAGGACTCCCTGCTGTGGATGCGGTCATGAATGAATCAGAGGTTTTGTCTGACACACACAGATGAACTCACTATTGAAATGGAAATGTAGAGTCCCTGGGAACACGCCTGTTTGTTCAGGCACTGATGTGCATAAAAATCTGCAGGTGTCCAGGACCGATGCCTAGAGAATTATCAGTGTGAGGGAGGCTGTCATTGTGTGGGGCCCATTTACATGCACACAAGTGCAGGATAACAGGTCACAGAAAGGCTGGAGTCAGCTACAGATATCCTGTGGTAGTCCTCAGCACACCTCACATAAATATACCGGGGGCTTCGACGGAGAGATTAAGCTGCAAAGGTCATTTCCCTTTTCTCTTGTAGTAAGGATGTGCTTCTAGACAATACAGTGTTGCAGCTGGATCCAGCAGTCCCAGGAGTCTACTCTGGAAATCCATATCCATTTGGAATAGATCCGGTAATTAAATTAAATTGCTCTAAGATAATTTGTATTTCAATCGTGTTTCTACATGTCAGGTACATCAGTAGCTCCCTGTGCTCTCTCCTGAAGCTGTGCTTTTCAACTTCATGCTCTTTGTCTGTTCCTTACATGGTTTGTGTGGCCAGCAGCCAAGCCCCACGCAGCCCCTCGCTCGCTCCCCCACCAGTGGGATCAGGGAGAGAATTGGAACGGTAAAAGCTGGAAAACTTGTGGGTTGAGATAAAGACAGTTTACCAGGGAAAGCAAAAGCTGTGCACACAAGCAAAGCAAAACAAGAAATTAAGTAATCTCATCCCATGGGCAGGCAGGAGTTCAGGCATCTTCAGGAGAGCAGGGTCCCCTCACACATAATGGTGACTTGGAAGACAAACACCATCACTCCAAATATCCCTCCTTCCTCCTTCTTTCCCCCATTTTATACAGTGAGCATGATGTCACATGGTCTGGACTATCCCTTTGGCTAGTTGGCTAGCTGTCCCACCTGTGTCTCCTCCCAGTCTCCCAGGCACCCCCGAATTCCTCACCAGCCAGCAGAAAAGGCCTCAGTGTAAGCCCTGCTCAGCAATAACAAAAACATCTTTATACTATCAACCCTGTGTTTAGTACAAATACAAAATACAGCCCTATACCATCCACTGTGAAGAAAAATAACTACCCCTGGCAAAACCAGCACATTCCACCCCTTACTCCATGCCGTTTACATCGTGCTCAGGTCCCACGCTACTCATTTAACCACCACTGCCCCTCCCACTCCTCAGTCCTTCTGATGCTTCTCTTTAGCAATTAGCAATTAATATATTGCCGACAGGTCTGCACAGGCAGTAGTAGTAAAGTGGTAAGCAGGAAGGAAGTTCGATTTTCCTGGAGAGTGGTCTTGTGCTACAGTCTCTTTTCTACCTCCTGTCTACTGGACTCTGTTTCCTTACTTGAGTACTTAACCCATTCCAGAGATACCTCACCAGTTTGAAGGCAAACTTCCAAATTTCATACAGTCTACTTATGGTATGGAATGTGAAGTAAATGCCAGTATTATTTAACTTTTAGCCACATTTTCTTCTCTATGTCCTATTTCCCTTTTTCTTGTTGTTCTGTCATTACCATGTGTTGAAACGTAGTTTTTAACATCAAGCTTTCCAGTTTCAATCTTCGTATTAGTCAAGTAACCTCCATCCCTGCTGGATGGGCTCTCATTTCAACTGGTCATCCAAAGAAACTCTGTCTTGCCCTGATTCTCAAAGACACGGTCCTCATAACCAGTTTTTTTTAAACCCAGCTCTAAAGCTCTGCCCAGGATGTGGGCAGTCTGGTTCAGGAAATCCTGTCAGAAGCAGCTGAGTTTTCTGCATGTTGCCCTGACACTTCTCTAATTTAGGCTGACCTAGACTACCTCTTCCAACCAGGCTTCTCCCTGTTCAAGAGGGTGAAAGTCCTGGCTGGGAGGGAAGAATGGCTGAACAAGTGCTGGCAGGGAAGGGGTGGACTGGAAGCACCAGCCTCTGTGTGGCCCTCTCTGAAGAGGTTATCCATGTCATCTCTCCTGATGGATGGATGGCTCACTGCATTTTGCAAATCCTGGTGGGATGACTGGGGTGTATCTTGGAAAAAAAGAGTCACCCTGAGATGAAGAAGCTAGGCAGTCTCTTTGGTATCCAGAGAAGATGCAAAGGCTAATGTTTCACCCTCCAAATAATCCTGTCTTCCTCCTTTCTCTTCAGGTGCTATGCTTAGTGTCTGAAAAGTGGTACCTACTTACTGTCTCTGAGGACAGAAGACTTTGGGGTCTAGGAAGTTTGAGAAGAGAGGAGAAGCAACCCCGAAGCTCTGTAGCATAAAAAAGGCAGGACTGAGAAGGGTTGTATGTCCTAACATTACTAAAAAGTTAATACAGAGAGGCAGGCAATAAACTGATCTCCACAGCCAAAGAGCTGTGAAGAGTTTTTTCTGTTCAAACAAAAAGTTTGAAAGTGCTCAGTACTTCTCTGGTGAGGGTGGAACTAATTTTGGTTGCAGCAGGAGGGATTTCTGATGCCTTTCCACTTTTGTTAAAGAAGATGACTCAGCCTAAGGACAGGATATGACACAGGAAAGATCTAGGTTCTGCTACCAGCCTTTGCAGTGATTTCTGGAGGACTGAAGCAAAGTCATTGGATCATTTAAAATCCCGGTTATTTCTTCTGTTAAACCAGGCTAATACTTTATACCTTTTAGATGAATACCTTGTCAGAGGGAAAAGTAATAAAAGGAACATCTAGATTTCTGTGCCTTGCTACCCTCTTACTAGAACTGGTAGGAGTAAATTGATGGTGTCAAAACAACAACTTGCACAAAACTGTTATTGATCAAACACCTGAAAATCTTGTTCTTCACTCTCTCCCTCCCTGTTCCTTTACCCAAAGATCTGGAATGTTGCAACAAACAAGCTAACTTTCCTGAACTCCTACAAAATGAAGATGTCGGTTGTCATAGGGATTGTGCACATGATTTTTGGGGTGATACTCAGTCTCTTCAACCACATGTAAGTTTGTTTCACCAAGCCTGTTGCTGCAGCAGCACACAAGTCCTCGTCACTAAACCGGTGTCTTCCATTCAGAGAAAGCCTCATATTTTGGACTGATGATTTGAACTTTGACCTTTCCCCAGTGTGAGCAGAAATGTCCCATACACTGACTGGCTACACCATGGTTGATATACAGTGCTAAGTCCAAAGGACAGCCATAACATTGCAGATATTTTCTTCAGTAAACTCTGTTTTTAACTTACTTCATTATATTCTCGATTCTGCAGAAATATTGAAGCACACTAAATTAAAAGTATGCAGCACCTCCCACTATCGACAACTTTTCTCTTGAAAGACAAGCTCTTTGGCCTAAACCAAAGCACACTGAAATCTTGCAGAGCATGTGCGTGTGCATTTTACCTGGCTTAGCAGACCTTGGTCAGGATTTGTGGGTGTGTTCGTGTATCTCTGCCTCTATATTTTGTGACAACAAATAAAAAAATGGTGATAGAGCGGAGGGGCTGACACTATCATGTTGAGAGACTCTCCAAAGCTGGAATGCATGTAGTGATCTTCAAGGACAGAAAGGGTTTGCAGAGGACAGAGAGGACCCTACAGACTTGATGCTACACCTGGTTCTGACCTTCCTCAGCATATAATGCTTAACTTTGTGAATCAGCTGTTTTTTGAAAATTTGATTTTATTTCAGTGTAATAATCTTTTGGGGTGCTGAGATACTGGTAGGTCAAGAACAAAATCTGAAGAGAATCAGTATAATAGAGCTTTTGTATTTAAACAGTGGCTTTCATTGGTAAAGCCTGTAGTTATGGACTTCTTTCTTGGCTAGTGATAGTTGTATATTTGTTAGGTTATTTTCCAAAGACTAAGTAGTGTACAGTACTGCTAGACTTGGGTGCAAACTTGTATTAATATCTAGTGTATTAATTGCAGTTATCTTTCCTGATTCTTTCCAGCTACTTCAGGAAATACATAAACATTATCCTTCAGTTCATTCCAGAGATGATTTTTATTATCTCTCTTTTTGGCTACCTGGTCTTCATGATTATTTTCAAATGGTGTCATTTTGACGTCCACTCATCCCAGAGAGCACCGAGCATCCTCATCCACTTCATCAACATGTTTCTGTTCAATTACAGTGACAGTTCAAATGCTCCATTGTATCTGCATCAGGTATGGATCACCCCAAGCAGCTTGAATCCCCTGTAGTTTTGTATTTGCAGTGGGTGTTGTGGAGAGTGGGCATAAAGATGTGGGGAACAGTCTCAGAAGCTCAATCACAAGTGTCAGTCACAGAAGTAAAGTTTATTCTTCTGGTATTTGTGTTGGCCTTGTCAACAGGGAGGAGAGAGAAGCTATCAATCATTGATGCAGAGGAAATCTCTTTCCTAGTGTCATTCTTACAAGAATAATGATGCGGTTGAAGATACTGTTGGGGGAGGAAATCAAAGAAGTGGGACTAGAGATGCAAAGCTGGATATTGCAGGCATGCTGTCCTGCAGTCTGGTCACGATGCTAGAGACATCTCCCTTTCTTGACAAGTTCCTATTTCATCTTTGGAAAGCTTTAATACTTTCTGTTTTCACCTAAAAAAAGTAGAAGTAGCTAGAGGATTTTCTGGGAGCTTTTTGTCAGAAATAACTCCTCTTGGGAGTTCACTTTAAAAAAATAAAAAGCAAGCAACAAAAGCTCCGCTAAGAAAAAACTTGTTTTAAAGTCATCTCTATTTATATTCTCAGAACATGGATTTGGTTTTTTCTTTAATTGACTTTACATCAGCAGCATCAGTGAAGAATCTGCAAGCAAGTGCTGCATCCAGCCACATGTGTGCACCCATACCTATACAGCTGCACACTCTGGGCCCTCCAACATGAGCTCAGTTTTAGGGACAGCTGGTGAGTCAGAGTTAGTGACTGATCAGCTCCAAGTAACTATGGTAAGGATTCAGGGGAGTTTGGAAAAACACAGTCTTCCCAGCCTTCAAAAAGTCTTTAGATAACATTGTGCTTTGTAACAACCCGAAGCTTTCCCAAGGTGGCAATTTTTTTCTCGTATTCCTGTCTGCCTGCCCCACCAGGAACAGAATGTGCCATCTGCCTGGACAGTCTGAATGAAAATATTGTATGAGACCAGCCATAATGTGGTCAGAGAGCTGAGCCAGCTTTGAAAAGATGCAGAAGTTGTCGTTTAAGGTTTTCTTTGTTTTGCTGTTGCTGTTTTCTGAAAGTAGAGACAGTTATGTCAGGACAGCAATAGGGGTGCCATACTGCGATGTAAGAACACACTTTATACTGTGCGGACGCGTTTTTACCAAGCCTAAGTGATGGGGATTCTATTCCCATCTGGAATTGCGGATGTGGAGTAAATCCAGAGCAAGAGTTGATTGACTTGACTCTTACTGCAGCGTTTTTACACTGATCAAAGCAAGGCAGACTGACTGACTCACACACAGTTAGGACATTCACTTGGGACACTGAGCAGCCAGATTCAAGTCAGTAACACTGGATTTTGCTAAATTAACCCTTTTCAGCATGAAAGCCTTTCATCTCCAGGTCTCCAACCATCTCTAGCTGAACATACCTTCTGGAGCCTTAAGCACTATACATTTATTTTCATGTTCTTGCAAGCAGAGGATATGCAGCCAAATAGGGAGTTGTATTTGTTGTATTTTAAAAATGACCATTATACGGACTCAGGTTTCTAACCATAAATGTAGTTGGCTAAAGGTAAGTAAAGCAACTTTTTGGGTTTTTTTGCTTTGTCTTTTAGAAAGAAGTGCAGAGTTTCTTGGTCATATTTGCTCTGATTGCTGTTCCCTGGATGCTCCTAATTAAACCTTTCATCCTCCGAGCCAACCACCAGAAAGCGCAGCGCATGGTAAGGGATGTGGATCAGTCAGGGGGGATTCACAACAGCAAAGTCAAAGCTGAGGTGACAGACCCCAAAAACTCTTTGCAGTGATCGAATTCTGCTTTTCTTTGGTCTCAGGCTTTCTCTGACAATTTCAAGGTGTGCTTCACGCTACAGGACGTGTGTGGACATGTCTGAACCATCTAAACTAGAATCACAGAGTGGCTAAATTTGGAAGGGATCACTGGAGGTCATCTGGTCCAAACTCCCTGCTTGAACAGGGTCCCCTAGAGCTCATTATTCAGCTTTGTGTCCAGACAGCTGAGTATCTCCAGTGAAGGAAACATTTCCCTGGAATCAGGAGCTTCACTAGCAAGGACATAACCTATTTGTTAAGCTGACACCAAGCTCTTCCACCTGTTGTATCCAAAACCAAAGAAGATTCAGAAAGATTGAAGTGCTGATAAAGCCAAAACAGGGAGAAGACCTCAGTTGTCAGTCCACAATCTCCACTAACCACCAGTTTGCTGCTCTGTAGAAATGGGGCATCTGTGAAAGTCCTGGCCTTGCAGAGCGTAATGGTGCATGAAGGAGAGGCTTGATTTAAAAGCTGTTGCCTGCTTTCTAGAAGTTCTTTCTGCCCTAAGTGATTGCCTTCACATTAACAGAGCCCTCCTTCCCATGGGCTCTGTGGTTTGCCCACAGCTTCTCAACACACACTGCGGCAGCTGCAGTTTTGCAGTTGTTCATTAATTGTCTCCTTTATTACGCTAACAGGACTTTACTTGTCAGTCAAGATTTACTTCTCTTTATAGTCAGAGTTAGTGCCTGGAGTACCTTTAATAGGGCACAGATGTTTCCATCTGAAGAAAGAGATGCTGGTTTTGCTGCTTGACCTTTTCCAACCCAGTCACTTCTGACCTATAACTGAAAGCCAGGTCCCTGGGAGACATTTGCAGCCCTGCCTCTGCACTGTAATTTCTTATTTTGTCATTCTTCTGGGATTTGGATGGAGGCTTGACATGGCTGACTCCATCTCCTGCTTTTATGCCAGCAACATCTGACAGGTTTTCCCCACCTCCTATTGTGCCCCCATACTTCTGTTCCTAATTTTCATATGTTAGCTGTCTGATCACATCCTACGTTCCCCTAGATTTATATGTTTGCAGCAAAGTCTGTTTTCCAGGCTGACATTCAGGTAAAGCAAAGACAAAGCGAGTGTGACAATCATTACTGCTGCAATAGCAAACAAAGGGTTGTCAGGAGACCTTTCCCATGAAACCTGCTGGAAGCTATAAAGGGTGACAGGGCAGAACCTGACAGAAGCCATAAGGTCTCTGTTTGGTTATGCTGTATAATAGGACTGTTAGATCAGGTTGTTGAAGTCTCTAGAAAAGTCCTGTAAATAATAATTGCAGAGAGGTTGCTACAAGGTTTTTTGTGAATTTAAAGTGAATCAAGAGCTTTGAATTTTATTTCTGCCTGTATCCAAGAATTGTGTGACCTTCATCAAGTCACATGATCCTCTCAGGCTTTGTTGCTCTTTCACTTGACACTAATTCCTTTGATTTGCACGCATCTAATTGAGATGATCAGCTTTAATGTACCTCAGTTTTCTCATTTGCTAAAAGTGATGGATCTTCTCATGGTGGAAACAAACATTGTGACACTAGAAACTAGCTACAAAATAGTTGGAACCACTGGAAAGTGCTCTAGGATGGAAAATATCTGGGTATTATTGGCTGCTTGGCGGAAATATTCAATTTCTGTGGTCCATGATGTCCGACTATTTTTGAAACTGTCTTCGTGTTCATGATAGAATCCTTCACGTGTTAGCCACCATGAGGTTATTGAGGGAGTTCTGTGCCATGGACTTCTTCATTTTGGTGTCAACCAAACATACTGCGTTTTGTTTCCGAAAGATCCATTCTCAAGCCATCTCAGGAAACTCTGGCGATGAAAATGAGGTAGATGTCCCAGAGACCAATCACTCCAAGAAAGCTTCCCAGGGAGACCACAGTGGTGGCCATGAAGGACATGAGGGTGATGATGAAGAGGTAAGAAAATTTGGACAGAAAGTTGTTCATACAGACACAATAGTAGAAAACACAAAGTCAAGCAGAAGACTCTTGCAGAGTTGCCAGCCCTTCTTTCTAACAAGATATCAACACACACTGTAGCAACAGTTTGTGTTTCCAGACAGAATAGGGTCTGAACTTTCAATGAATTCATTCCTCTAAATTTTTCCTTTGGTTTTGCCTGGTGGTGGCAGGCATTCTTGTAAACCTCAAGCTTTTACAAACCTCAAGCTTTTGTTTCCTCGGGGGTGGTTGTTTCACTTCCACATTGCACCCAGAGAAGGTCAACCCTTTTCAAGGAGTCGCTGAGTTTTCCTTCCTCTAAATTGCAAAGGAGCATTTAGAAGTTGGCAGCCAGAAGTGTTGACTAGGGAGACAATCCTTCCTTTGGCAGATATTGTCAAGAGCTTCTACAGTATGAAGCAACAGAGGAAAAAGTGACAAAAATATTTGTAGCAGTTGGGAGTATCAACAATATTGAGTGTGGATATGGCTGGCTGTTCACAGCCACAGGGGATCTTCACAGATTTGCTTATTCATTATTATGAGATACACTTATTCAGTGATATCTCCCAAAGTGTGTATGCCCACAGGCAGATAGTCTGAAAGCCCCTCTTTTACATAAGAATTTCTATCTCTATAAGAAATCACAGATTGGCAGCAACTGGCTTGACATTTAAGGATTTGAAATCGCATGAGTGGAACATGAGCTGTTCCCCAAACATTTGGTTTTCACCGGAAATGTATTTCTCGAGAGAGAATGTATGGGAAGATCATACAGAACTGACACTTTTCAGAGCAGTCTCTTTTCCTGGGAAATACCTTTTTGTTGCTCAGGACATAGCAAGGAGTATGAAGAGCCTAGGGTGCAGTGTTGCTCTGTTAACCAGGAAGCCCTGAAGTGAGAACTAATAAATCTTACTTGGTTTTACGTTGTTTCAGTTCAATTTTGGAGACATATTTGTCCACCAAGCTATCCACACCATTGAATACTGCCTTGGCTGCATCTCCAACACAGCCTCCTACCTGCGGCTCTGGGCACTGAGCTTGGCCCACGCACGTGAGTGATTGTCCACCTTCAGTCTCCTCACCATGCTGGTCACGGCTTCTGCTGGTGTTTGACTATTCCTGCAAATTTCTTCATGAAATCCAAGTTTCTATTTGTGGACACTTGTATGTCAGGATGTTTTGCTTCAGGTTAGATCACTCCAAGTGTTTCATGGTGGGCATCTCATTTTTCAGAGGTGATCCCTGGCCGCTCTGACTGCATTCACTGGCTGGGGCCCCTTTCCTGTGCTGCTCTGTAGCCACCCCTCTGGAACAGTCCTCATGGTGTGTGGTACGTGGGAGGTGCAGCCCACTTGTGTAGTCCAGCCCATGGAGGTAAAGGCAGTATGGGAGCCACAGCTGCTTTTCCCAAGAGGCACTTGCTGTAGCCTTGGGGCACGCAAATGAATGCCGAAATTACTTGAAACACTTATTTTTATTTTGTTCAGCAAACAAGAAAGAAAAGGTCTGGCTCAAGAGCTTCTGGAGTTTGTCATTTTCACTGAGTTTTTTCCTAGAAACATTCAGTGGAACATCACATTCCATGAGAAATGTACAGCATTTCAATGTCTTTTGTCTTGATTTGTGATAAAAACAGATGCTCAAATACTGGAAATTGCCTCAGGCTGGAACTTAGATTCTCAATGTCTCTAGTTTTTCTGAAATGTTTTTTATTAATGTTGCTGTAATGCCTATGGCTAGGAGTTGCACCTGCCCTAAAGAACTGAGCACACAAAAAAAGGAAAACAGACAAGGGGGGGAGCGGGGGGCTGTGGTGTGGTGTGCCATGGATTGACAGGGGTGAGCTGTACTTCTTGGCACACAAATGAGCTTAGTAGGAGTTGAGTGGAAGCTGATACACATTAGCTTTACATGGAGGACAGATACCTAAATAAAATAAAACAAAACAAACAACTAAAAAGCTTAGCTAGGGGCGGTCCTATGTATTCTGCCTGGAGAACCACCATAGTCCTTTGCAGCCTTACAAACTGGGAAAAATGGTGAGCTGGCAGACTGCATGCTGTGCCTGTCCCTAGTCCATAGCTGCTGCTCAGCACTATTTTCCTTTTCTTTCCTTCTGCAGAGCTGTCAGAGGTCCTTTGGACCATGGTGATGCACAACGGGCTCAGCAGCAGCGGCTGGGCAGGTCTCATCGCCATCTTCATCATCTTCGCAGTGTTTGCAGTGCTGACAGTAGCCATCCTGCTGGTCATGGAGGGGCTCTCAGCCTTCCTGCACGCCTTGCGTCTGCACTGGTACGTGGGGCAGTCCTCTGGAGCTTTTCCCAGAGCAGTCTTTGGGAGGAAACAGGCTGTGGAAAAAGGGGGGCCATCAGCGAGTGTTAGACGTGCTGTGCCAGTGCATTGCAACATCAGTTGCCTTTGGCAAATGAAGTGAGGGAGACTCTTCCAAGGGGAGCTCAGAGGTCCCTGCTCTCACCTGCTTCCTGGAGCAACCAGTGTATCCTCCTGCACCTGTGGTGGCTGTGAGCATGTGAGGCAAATGGCAACCTGCAGTTCTGTCCTGGTAAACACACAGAGCCACTGAGGCCACCTTGACCTGAGTTACCAGGCCCAAAGGCAGCACAGCCACTCCACTGGCTGTGTATCCCAGCCAGGGATCTAAGAAGACCGCTGCCTAGGGCAGCAAGACTTCAGCTGGGGTGCAAACCTGATGAAAACCTGGGTCAGTGCTTGTGTTGTCAGCCCAAGTCAAGTTCAGGCTGCTTAGGCTTTGTGGCAAACCTGTTCCAAGGTAGCCCATGTCTGCCTTAACTGGTCATCAGTCCAGACAAGGACAGCAGTACAGACACATCAGCATGTGAGCAAGACCAAGGTGACAAAACACCCTTCACTGCCACCCTAACTCAGCATCCTACCTGAGCCCCAAGCTGTGGTCTTTTTCACCACATAATGTCCCACCACAAACCCTAAACACTGCCAAGGCAAACCATGGTGAGGCGCTTGTTATTGTGCACGGAGGAGGAGGTGTTTGTCTCCCACCAGTGTGCAACCAGCAGGTGGTTACCCCAGCTCTCAGAGCTTCTAGAAGCAGGTTGCCAGGCAAGGTTCTGCTGATTGGCCTTGTGATGAGCATTTCCAGTCTGGCTTGATAGAAAGTCAGAGCTGATGTGTGCCAGGTTGCTCCCTGGGCTGCCTGTGTCTCACTGCTGCTCCCATAAACAGCCTGTGCTCTGAGCTCAGAGTCCCCCATCTTGTGGCCCCCCTTTTCCCATGGGTGCCATGTTTCAGCCTCTTGGCTGGCTGTAGGTCCTGCCTACAGGCAGCACTGATGCCTCTCTCTGCTCCTCCCAAGGGTGGAATTTCAGAACAAGTTCTACGTGGGAGCCGGGTACAAATTTTCTCCGTTCTCCTTCAAGCACATCATCAATGGCACCGCAGAAGAGTGAAGCCAGTGCATCACTGCTTCCCTCCTCAGACCAGGCTCTGTTTCCTTGTGGTGGCTCACCCAAAGAGTAGGGTACGTGGGATGAAAGAGAATGGGACGTGGCTCTTGAAACAAGAGCAGCTGTAGATGAAAATGTCCTAGCTACACTCCACACTGCTGTATCAGCTGAGAGCTGACCTCTATCAGCAGGACTGGCTGGACCCTTGGCTTTGTCTCCACTGATGTCTTTGCCGAGTACCTGGTGGTCAGCATTTGATGGGGTCAGCTGCCTGCTGCTTGGGTGAAAAGAGGAGATGCAGCTTTGGAATTAAACCGGCTATTAACAATCAACTCACATGCGTTTTGCTCCATTTGCTGCCTTGTCATTGGGGTATATTTCTTTCCAAGGAAAATATGATTAGTCTGTTGTTGATCATATGACATGATTAATTCCCTTATAGGATTGCAGCCCTTCATTTAGCACACAATGCAAACCAGCTCAAAGACAGATCGTATTGCAGGCTTGCAATTTTCTATATGCTTTACTAGAATAATCCCCTCTTTATCTGATTTGCTCCAGGGCTTGACAGAACTGGATTATAGAAATGTACACACATCATCACTTAACAAAAGTGTTAGTTTTGAGCTGTGTAAACAAAAGTTTCCACATTGGCAGCCATTTTATTTATTTCTATTGACTTTTTTCTCACTGAAGACTCAAGATGACTCCCCTTGTGCTGCATTTTTCAAGATGGGTTGTTAAAGCAGATTGTGTAGAAATGTTAATACCTATTGAACAGAAAGAAGAGTGGAATCAAAACAGTTGGCATGAATTTGAAGTACTGATGTACTGCGATCTGCTGAAATATTCATGAATTACTAATCTTTCAAACTGAATAGCGTTAATCATAACAGGCTGTGGTTTTTTTAACCTTGAAGTATGTAAAGAAAACAGAGCGCACTGAGGGATTTGGAGTGGACAGTGCTCCCTTCCAAGGGGCGTGACCGAATAAGCCCTTATTTTCAAACCTCACTCCCTTGATATCCAGCTCCACCAAAAAACCCACCTGGGAGTGTTCCCAGCAGGACACACAGTGTGATAGTCATTACAGGTTGTGTTTCTGCAGTAGCCAGGCTTGAGAATCACCTCCAGCTACAGTGACAGGGGAGAAAATACAGCCCCAAGCCAAGCAGTTGTCCCAGTTTTACCCTTGCAGTCTCAAGAAGCTGTACTGAAGTTGGGCAGCAGTTACCATGAGACTTTTTCAACAGCTTGGGTTTGGAGCAGCAGCTGGAACTGAGAAGAGGTGGACCCAGGAGTGTGTCCGTGACCCATGCGTGGTCCCAGGTCACCAGTTCTTTGGGCACAGGTAACCTACGGTACAGGCAAAAACCACACAGACGTGACTGCAGATGGTGTCACAGTTGCTCAGCACATGCACATCACCTTTGTCTCTTCCTTCCAGCCTGTTTTGTCTATTCCTACTCAGGAGTAGAGCTGTCTTGCAGCAAGAAAGGCCAAACCAGTTTGATGCATTAGCAAACGCAGAGAAAACCATTTGCTTTATGAAACAGTGGGTGAGTTTTCTGCACAAACACGTATTTTATCTATTGCAGCCTTCCATGTGATTGCAGTGTAACTGAGAAGATGATTACCAGAAACAGAATATCCATTCCTTTCACAGCTTATTGGTGTTTCGCTCTTTGTCTAAGGTTTACAGTTACAGCGAGAAAAACAAGTTATCCTGTGAATACCTCAGGTGACAAGATGGTCTGTTGTTTACTGCACTGAACAGCAACTCAAGCATTGGGCTTAATTCTGTATTCAGTTCTCTCTCTTGCTGTGTGCAACCAAACAACACAGCAAAGCCTGGTGATACGGGAATGGTACTTCCCCACTCCACAAGAGGACCAAGCCCACTAATATTCAGGAAGCATTCAGATTGCTGAGAGACAGGGTTGCACTGATGCACTTTGAAGAGAGCCCTGGGTTTCCTCTGGGTTGTTTTTAAGAATTCTTTAAAAACCCAGGAATGTTCCAGAGAATGTTTTGTTTTTAAAAGATTTTCCTGCAGAGGATGAGGAGGATTTTGGAGCCGAGCAGTGAGTGCCTGTTGCCCTGCACAGCTGCTAAGCTGAGTGGAACTGGTTCTGTGAATGTGGACATCGGGTGTGGTCAGGTCCAGCAGAGTCCACTGTCACAGACTAATAGGCCTTCTTGGTCCAAGAGCCCAGTGGTTTCACCTGAATTTTACCCAGTGCTGGAAGAGGTGTGACTTGTCATTATCTGACCCAAGCCAGGACCTCGGCATGCCACTCTGCAGCAGACTCAGGATCTGTGCCTAGGGGGGAATGGGTGCTTCTGGATCCAAAGCTCATCCTATTGCTGGGGAGTAGTTTGTTTCTGGTGGCATGAGTTTAGTCATTTTGTAGGGAGTGAACATTAAACAAAACTCGGTGAATGACCGTGTAGGAAAGGAAATGCAAAGAAAGAAAGTAAGTCAAGCAAATTGGATTTAGTCACTCACAGATATTCTTTCCTGAGGTTTTCTTCCTTCTTGTGAGAGCCATTGCTGTGTGGGTCTATGCCCTCCCACCAGGACAACTTTGTAACGTGGAAGATGAAGAAAGCCAGGTATTGAGTCTCCTAGGTCCTCTGGACTGGTGATAATGAACTGGCTTTTGGGCTGAGCTTTCAGAAACTCCAGGAGTCAACAGTTTCTTGGAGTCCAGCACCTGGCTCCTGCAGCAAACAGCACTTTCCTCAGTGTTTACCCATACAATGGCTCTCCATCATGTCCTTGGCCAGCATAGAGACCTTTCTTCTCACTCCCACTCTTTTGTTTCTCCCGGACCTTTCATGCCTGTAGGCATTTCCATTTGTGCTTCACTCTGAGCAGCCTTTGCCTTTCTATGGCAAATAATTAAAATACCACAAGGTGGCTGAAAAAACGTAATAGACATAGTATCCCTTTGTGCAATCCCAAACACCTGGGCCTGAAAGCTCATCTCTGTGGCTTAGAATTTCACTGGAATTTTGGTCATGTTTTTCCCCTTCGGTGCTGGGGAGCTGGAATGCTGAAGCATCTGCACCCTCCTGTGATTGCACACACACTGTCTTTTTGCAATGAAAACATAATGGTATGGATCTGGCAGACTGGATCGTGCATCTCATTCATCAGATGCCAATAACGACTGAATATGGGATATTATTAAGAAGAAGATATAAAATAAAGCTGTGAGATAGCATATGCTAGCTGGTAGCAGATATCTTCCAGATGCTTGGAAGTGTAAGATTCAGCGTGGGAGTTACACACTTTGATAAAACAGTTGCACCATTGCTACCAGCTCAGTGTATGTATTCAGAACAGAAGGGCTTTGGAAACCCCTGTGAGACCAACACCAACGGGGAGTAGTAAAGGTCAGCACATACATTCCTAGTCACGAGCCCACACCTGTCATAGTGCTGAGATTTGCTGCGCAACAAGGTTGTGAAATGAATGGGTAGTCACCTGAACAGGTTTAACTGATTTATTAAACAAAACACAAACAGCAGCTGGAAGCGGGGACCCAGGACAGGCCCAGGACCCCAAGGACAAAGCAGAAAGGATCAGCACTCTCGAGAGGCTGGGCGCTCCCCGTATGCAAAGGTAATGGTAGGAGGACATGGGGCGAAACCCTGCAAGAGTTCTTATAGCCTCTGGTTCACCCTGCTTGGTTCGTTTGTCAATCCCCTTTCCCACTGGTCCTTTTAGGGTTTCTCACCGGCACATTTCGGGAAGTGTTCCTGTCCAATCATCTCCTCCATTCTCCTTCCCGCTGGTTCTTTGAGCCCACCAACCATATCCCAGGATGTTAGGGTGATGTAAGACACCTCACAGGCTATTGGCATCTAGTGGTTATATGGGAGTGTTACACCCGTACACTTCGAGCGCTGACATTAATTAACCTTAACTCTTATAATTAACCAATCACAAAGTCCAGCCCCAGCCTAACCAGTTCACAGTATAACATTTAACAACCGCAAACGCCTTTATAGCAATCGGGATCACTGCGGCAGTTTAAGCCATGAACACTCCCTGCATTTTACTACCTCATCAAGAAATTTAGAAGGATGAAGCAAACCTTACTTTTCCCATGGTGCTGGTGCCTGAGTTGGCTTCATCTAGCCTAAGAAGGGCTGGTGGCTGCAGTGCCCAAGCAGGGGGTGGCAAAGGTGCCTTACGTGGGCACTGACTGCTGCAGGACCTACCTCTGGAACCCATCAGATAAAATCTTGCTGGTGTTTCAATAATGATGTGTCCCAGCACCCTCCTTCCATCTGCTTGGAGTCATCCTCACAAGAAGGGATGGGCAAAGCACCAACACCCGTGGTGGCAATGCCTGTGAAGGACCTGCAGATGCCGTGAGATAAGCACAGGTCAGCACTTGGGGACCCTGCCTGCAGCTCCTACCTCTGGGTGCTGGAGGCGGGCAGAGAGGGACCTGCCCGTGCCCAGCAAGGAGGAAACCTGACTCCTGGGAGCTGGATCCCAAACCCACAGCACTGCCAACACGGTAAAAAAGTAAATAGCAGAGGAGAAACAGTCAGAAGAGGAAAGGTCTTCTCCTCCGAGCCTGAGACGCCACAGAGGTAAGAAACCTTCACTAAATAAAGGAATAAATATTTAGTAAAATCTTGCTTAGTATTGGGTGCATCTGATTATTTGTATGATTAGATACCCCCACTCTCACCTGTGGGGAAAATTGTCAGCCACACAAGGTCTCTGACCTTACTGACAAAGTTCCCAGGTGGTGTCACAGGCAGCACTGCATGTTGTGTGCCCTTCGTGCCTCACAGCCCTGCAGCGGGGTCACGACATCATTCTGATGGGCCTCAGCCGCAGTTTCACTGTACTCTTGCTTGTTCCCATCAGCTGGAGGATTGTTATTTTCCCTGCCAGGAGCAGCTGTGCCGCTGCTGCTCTTTCGGCTCATGTAATTGGCGTTTAGTTAGATTTACAAATAGAGGGAAATTTGTGACTCCTTGAAGATAGACACTAGCTGCTCCATCAAGGCAAACAGGGCTGCAAAGGTTTGGGATGAGCAAAACACAGGTTTGGTAGGAACTGTTGTGAGGTTTACTGTGCCTGCACAGATTTCTGGTGTTTTTTTGAGATGCTAGAGAATGTATCCCACCTGCTCACCTGCTGCTATTTAAGATTAGTGTGGTTCTCACATTAGGTACTATCCACCATCCTGATACTTCTGAGGGTGTGTGGCTACTGTGGGGTGTTGGAGGTGGCACTGCAGCCTTCTGCTTGACCACCTAACCCTTGTTGGGAGTTCTGCACAGCAGCACCGGGGATCAGGGTTCCCCTCCCCTTTTGTGGAAGTGTTGTGGCACATAGCCCAGAGTGGGTAAGTGCAACTGAAATGCTCCAACACCCCTCAGCAAACAGTAGCAGAGTATCCCAGCATCAGGATGGGCGGGCAAAGGCTCAGGGCTTGATGCTTGTCCTGCCAGCACCGTGGGCTGTGCCTGCCACAGACTTTTTGGAGGAGAGTGTCTGTTTAACCAGACAGAGGTGTGATGTGGCAGCTTAGGGCTGAATGTGTTTACAGGTCCCTAGTCATAAAAGAATAGAAAAGGAGAAAAACAGGTGCCCAGATTTTGTTATTGCAAAGCCTTTGGCGATTCAGACACACAGGAAATCTTCACCTCTTCCCGTGGGCTCTTCCAAACACCTTGTTTGGTTTCTGTTGAGCTAGTTCCACTTGGAAATGGCCCCTAGCTGTTGGCCTTCATGATCAGCTGGTGGCACTGCGTGCTGCTGGCAGCTATTGCTGCCTCCAAGAACATTGCTGAGAGACAGATATAACCAATATCCTTTGTATCTTCTTGGGTGCTGGACTGTAATGATCTGTGACAGCAAGGTCAGGGTATGTGACCCGACCGACTAATCTGCCATTAGCCCTTAATGACCTCCTCCTAACTGTGCCTCAGTATAGTATCAAGGTATCCATCCTGGAGTACTGTAATTCCATGCTTTCTGTGTTCACGCTGCCCTCTATCTCAAATGGGAGTTTGTATCTTTCACTACATGCTCTTGGCCATTAGTTCCCTCCGGGTCTTGCCCTTCTGCAGCCTCCCCGGTCTCTGCTGGTTGGCTGTGAATACAGCCTGGGCCCAGCCCAGCACTCCTGAAGGGAGGTAATCAAAGGAGAGGGTGTCAGCAAAGGGAAGATGTGTTCAGCCCCGCCCTCTGCAGTGTCTGAGCATGCACTCAGCAGGAAAGCTTGTGGGTTACAGCAATCAGTGTGCTTAATCCCTGCCCTGGGATTAAAATGAGTTTTTCTGATGAGGAAAAGCAACAGTGATGAGGCCAAAGGATCTAGTGCTGAGAGCCAGAAACACTGGCAGAGGAATCCAGCTTCCAGTTGCAATCCAGAGTGCATGGCTGTGTTATGGATATCCTGAAAGAATGGGGATTAGCGTGGCAAGGGATGAGGCAGAGGGGCTGGTTTGCAGCAGGAAGCTGGATGCTACTTGGGTGAGGAGCTCAGTGCTACCCCTGCCACCCCCAAGATCCTGGGGTTAGGGAGCTGGCTGGGTCACCTGGCTCTGCGTCAGTGGGGGCTCCCACCAGGCTGAGCAATTGCAGAGTGCAGCACCTCTACTGCCCACTCAAACCCAGCTCCCACTGGGGAGCCTCCAACAGGGGTAACCACTACTGATTGTATCATGTCTTGGCTCCTGGAGATGCAGCATCAGCATTTCACTGACCTCTGCGCTGGGGAAGCTGTCACACACTCTCTGGGGTTAGCAGGTCTCCAGCCTTCCCTAGGCAGACTTCCTAAGGCAGGCCCTGGACTTCCCATAAAAACAGTCAGTGCGATGTGATGACTGATCTCTGTGAGTACAACTAACTTACCCTGGGACGTTTCTATGTGGTTTTCACCAAAACCCCAATGCCAAGGGACATCTTCCAGTAGCTGCATGAAACAAACTCATGTTTGACCGTATCTGAATGTTTCTCCTCCAGCATGAGGAACTGCCTTGCTGTTTTCTTGCTCAGGTGACTTTGTGACTGTCGTGAGGTTTCACAGGTAAATCCTAGCCTTGGCCACAGTGACAGTGGATCCCAGCAGGAGCTGAGATGGCCACTGCACCAAAAGAGGCAGAAAATGCTATTGGCTTGGAGGAAATCCACACAGAGGGAAAAGAACCACCAAAAGGTGAGTTTGTATTGGCAGGAATAGAAATTTGGGTGCTTATTTAGCTGGGATAGAGGGAGGTTCCTCAGTAGTGCCACTCCAGCTACTTAAAACCTCTTGTACATTGAGCCACAACATCAGCATCCTATGCTCCCTTCCTATCACACCTACCAGGCTGGTGATTGCTGCCTATGGCAGTGGGAAGAGCTGGCTGGCTTGGCTTTTCTCAGGCCTCTGCTTTTTGTAAACATTTGTTTATATTGGTAATTTGAGGGTTTGTTTACTTGGGATAATTTTTTAAATGTTATTCTGTTTGCAAAGCGCACATTTCAAGTGTACAAGGCTGTCCTTCCTCCATTCCCACTGGCTGCTGTTTCAGCAACCCCCTGTTGTTCCTGGCCACCAGGACATACAGGGGCTGGTCAGTGGACACACAACTGGTAGATGTTTCCAGCCTTTTTCCTGGTGCAGTCCCACAGTAGTATGAAAAAGGTTGACTTTTCACGAAGAGGAGGTACAGTTTGACTGCTGACAGTTTTTGTGTCTTAATTTTCTTTTCATGGTCAGGGCAAAAGACATTTACAGTGGAAGAAGCTGTGGAAACCATTGGGTTTGGCAGGTTCCACATCATGCTTTTCCTCATCATGGGCAGCACTGGGGTAGGTATCTGTAGCCATCTGCACTGGCCTGAAAAAAGCTTTCTTCTCATTTTCCTCATTACTGTGCAATAACAACCATAAGCACATATTGCAGCCAGCCCGTTTTTTTCCACACACACATTCTCAAGCAGGATTTCTGCTACTGTCATCACTGGTGAAAGTAGATTTTGGACCCATTGATGCCAGACCTGTTTCAGGGCAAAGCTGAGCAGGTTGGCCCAGAGCATCATGGCTTGGCCCCTGCCCTGGAGCACTGTCAGGACACATCTTCAGTGGTGCCTGAGGGTTAGGTTCAGCCTCGCAGTGGCATTTTTCATGCCATACCCATGACACCCAAACCCTGTGCAATTTGGCTCAGAAGGCCTCATGTCTTCTCACCCAGCTACCTGACAAATTTCCTAACTTTCATGGTCTTGGGTGAATTGTGTATCTATTTTGGGAACTTGGGCAAAAGCCTGAGCCAGGCTGGGGTAAAGATGTAGTGAGGGTCTATCCATGAGGATCGCTGCAGCTGAGGTGAAAAAGTCTGATGCTGTGTGTAAACCATCAGCTCATTCCTAACTGAAGGCAGCTGCTGGGGCAAGCAGCCAATGGAGCAATGATGTTTTTAACCAAAAACAGTTTTAAGAGTTCATGTTAGATGCCTGAATTCACAGCCGGGTACCCACCCCAGCAGCTTGGTTTCCAGAGATAGGTGAAGATCTACTAAGACAGCAGGGTAAGAGTCTTCTCTGCCAAGGATGACTCTTTCCAAACGTGCTAGATATACAGTGTATCTATACCTACTTTCTAGGTGCACCTTTCTCTCCTCCTCTCCCTGTCACCAACATCTTCCAGATCAGGCACAGGGCTCAGACCACTGTGGAGGCACCATGGCTTCCCAGGACTGTTCTGACATGGTGGCACTTCCATGGCTGCAGGGCTTGTAGGACTTCTTGTGGATTCCTTCCTTGCTAATGCACACACTTGTCCCCAAAGGTGGTTGAAGCCATGGAGATCATGCTGATAGCTGTTGTGTCCCCTCTCATCCGATGCGAGTGGCAGCTTCAAGACTGGCAGGTGGCTTTAGTGACAACAGTGAGTGACTCATGTTCCCCCCAGACAGGTCATCCAGCATGTGATCACAGTCATGGGCACCACCACAGGTTCTGGAAAGCACATTTCCCAGCGAACCAAACAAATTCCTAGGGCCTCCTTACAGGGATAAGAACAGTACCACAACTGTAGACAACCAGAAATCCAGCTGATGAGAGCAGCTGTCCATGCCCAGAGGTTTAATGCCAAAGCAAGTCCCCACTTCCACATGCTTATTTTGAAATCCTTGCCATCCACCCCCAGCTTTGAGGGATGCAGCAGTAAATGCCTACACAAAGGAAGCTATCCCCTGAAAGCCACTCACTTGTGGTTCTGGGCACTGCAGTTCCTCCTGCTGCCCTGCGAGCATACAGCTCAGCTGCAGCTGAAGGAGCAGAGCACCACTCCTGGTGCAGCTGGGAGTGGGCCCTCCACAACTGTGTTTCCATCCCCCTCAGATGGTGTTTTTTGGCTACATGGTGTTCAGCATAGTGCTCGGGCTCCTGGCCGACAGGTACGGCCGCTGGAAGGTGAGCAACTGCCAGGGGCTGCGTGTCCTTTTCCTGCGCTCCACGGGAGCTGTGCACCTGGCTGAGCCTGTGCTTTAATGACCCTAATTCTTGCCCTTTTGCAGATCCTTTTGCTCTCCTTCCTCTGGGCAGCCTATTTCTCCCTGCTGACCTCGTTTGCCCCATCCTACATCTGGTTTGTGTTCCTGCGGGCCATGGTAGGAGGTGGCGTGTCAGGCCACGCGCAAGGGTAAGGCTGTGCAAGCCGCCTTCCCAGGGAAGGTAAGGGAGGGGATGGAAGGGGGAAGGGGACCAGATTCCCACATCGCCGTGGAACAGAAAGCCGTTCTGCAATTTCACTAGATTCTGGTCCATTCACCTAATTTGTAGTTTCCTGAGGCCTGGAATATAGGGGAGCAGCTGGTTTACATGAAGTTGGTGACAGAGGGATTATTAAGCACATATAAAAACAATTAGACAGGTAACAGATGAGTAAACACTGCTTCCTCCTTAAAAAGCCACAACAATTCTGCTTAAGGAGAAAATTCCTT
Source organism: Corvus hawaiiensis (assembly GCF_020740725.1). Classification (NCBI taxonomy): domain Eukaryota; kingdom Metazoa; phylum Chordata; class Aves; order Passeriformes; family Corvidae; genus Corvus; species Corvus hawaiiensis. Next base: position 23,030,258 of record NC_063216.1, on the reverse strand, counting down.
TTGAATGATGTAAAATGTTCCCACTGAAATGAAATTTCTGTCCTGTTGGGGCAGAAAGGGGGATGTGGAGAGGAGAAATTCATAATATTAACAACCACTTCACTAGGGGCCTGGAAAAAGAATTTTGTTGTTGTTGTTGACTCTCTTATGGAAACAAAGGAAACATTTCAGCATCTTCCATGGTTCCTCCAAGCCTGGTTGCTGCCCACAGAGGAAAGCCCCAAACTGGTCACATTGATCCAAAAGCCCTTTGCTGAAGGAAAGAACGTGAGGCAGAGAGGTGCTGTTGGGAGGAGAAGGCACCTGTGCCTGGGTCATGCAACTGCTGAGCTCTGTGCACTGCCTCCCTCACAGGAGGGCCCCCATTCCCTGGCCATGAAGGCTTCTAATGAGCCTTCTGTTGATGGAGGGAAATGGAACATTTTATAAAACACTTCACTGGCTGAGACAGAAGGACTTTTACTAAAATGTTCATTTCTATGAACATATCTATGCCTGTGCTGACACCTCAGTCACCCCACAGGACCTTCCCATAGGTTTCCTGATGTACAGACTGTGGTGTTTACCCACTTGTATCCCACAGCCATGGGCTAGAAAGGATTTGTGCCTTGTGTTTCCCTTGCATGTAATGTGGTGCCTGAGTGGGAGGCATATTGGACAGGGATTCCTGGTCTCTGGTGGTGCCTTTTCCTGGTCTTAAAATCAAGAGTCAAACACGGTTAGAAGGGGAAAAGGGATTTTACCTTGGTATTTATTTTAAGGATCCTCAGGTGCACTATGTCCAGGTCGAATGCACTGAAATGCACACCGCAGTGCACAGCCCCAAAAGATTGGGTATAACATTATAGGTTTTACTAATTAGCATATCTATCAAAAATTCCCCAGTGAGAGGCTCTAATGAGTCCCCCTCCCCAAGGAGCCTTTCCCTGGATGGTTCTATCTTAGTTTACAGAATGTGTTCTGGAGAGGACCTTGGGGTCTGGGACACACTGATCCCTCACTACAAAGCTTCTAAAATGTTTAGTCTCTTAGCTTGACAAACAAGTCCAAGACTGTAGGCAAAAAGAACTAAGAATACAGAAGCTGTAAAAAAGGTATAAAAGGGGTATAAAAGAAAAGGCAAAAAATCTTCATGGCATCACTGGGTGCTCAAGGTGGAAGAGGGATGGTATTCACAATCTGAGTTGAGCTGAACTGTTACTTATTTGTATGGAAATTCTCATTGCAGCTGTATTTCTGCTTTTTTTCTTCTTTTTTTGCTAGACTTATCATAAAAACCGAATTTTTGCCCACCAAATACCGGGGATACATGTTGCCCTTGTCTCAGGTAAAAGTGAATACATCACTGTTTCTTCTAGCTCCGAGTCCCGGGAGATTTGTCCCCCTGCAGTTTGGAAGCCAGGTCTCCAGCACATCAGCACTTCTCCCAGACTAACCACACTTGTCTGGGTCTGAGCGAGTGTCTGCTGCCTCCTGCACCTCAGAGTGTGCTGTCTGTGTTATTAAAGACATACACAGGAGAGAGGCAGTATCTTCTCAGATAATTTGATGCTCCAAACATTGTATAGGGACTTTGAGCGATGGCTGACACCCAGGCTCTTGGTTGTCCTACTGATAATGGGGCTGCCTGGTCTAATGGGGCCAGTGCTGATGGACTGGCAGGCACTGGAGCCAGTGGCATTCCCAGCCCACTCCAAGCTGAGGTGTATCCCCCCCTCTTTGGACCCCCAGGCATAAAAGTGGTGTAGGAACCCAGAGTGCCGAGAATATTTCTCTGCCTGTTTTTAAGGGTTCTTACCCCCCTGAACAACACTGTTTTAGCTTCAAACCTTGGAAAAAAATTACCAACAGTCAGACAAGAACTAGAGAATACAGTGGTGTGAATTAGGTGATAGACTACTATGTAAGATTGTCACAGGGTGAAAAATTTAGAGGTTTTGGGCTTCTCTTTGTAGTAAATAGATAAGAGTAAAAAATACCAAAATGGAGGATTGTTGTTGTTCTCCAAACCTTCTTCTCCTTCTTCTACTACTCCATGTTCTGCAGTAAAAGTAGTTTGGAATGACTGGATAGAGAATTCCGCAGTTCCTGCCCGTGTTACTGAATAATTGGTAGGAAAGTGAAAATAATATATGTTTTTAGTAACTATTGGTTAAATTATCTTTAAAAGGCCATGTAAATCTTGATAATTGGACTTCTCTCCTGCTTTCTGTGCTCTGTGCTGTACCTGGGTCACGCTGGTGGCTCTGTTCTTCTGATAAGATTTAATAAACAACTGTCCGGCAGCATTGAAACTCCAGGAGAAGTCTCGGTTTATCTTTGAAACTCCTTGCAAGGACTTCTAGAAAATTCTCTCCCATCCGGAGGGATTTGATTTATGGCACAGTTCAGTGTCAAAGTGGTTTATGCAGTGACTGCCAGGTGAGGTCCCAGTCTGCTCCTCTCTGTGCTCAGGTTCTGCAGGGGCTTTGTACAGGACAGGGTTAGCACAGATAGTCCCAAATGTGGCCTGAGACATGCTGAGAGGGTTAGGGTTAGCAAGTGCCCACTTGCTGGGTCATTGCTTACTGCAGACTTCTGCAGTGGGTAGTTGCTGCTTGTGCAGATGATCAGTGGTGACCCCTCCGAGTGCACCAATTCATCCCACTGCTGAGCCAAACTCCTGGTGGAAAGGGATAATTTGGTGGCAGGGATAATTTGCTTTTCACTGCAGTCTCTTGGATCCAAGGGCATCATTACCAAAGTGTCATCAGAAACACAAAGAATTATAGAAGAGAAATCTTGTATTTTTCCCCAGAAATTTGTTATTTCTGCTCACAGGCTACTCATGAATTTGCTGCAGCTTTTGTGATGTGTGTTGGCTGAGCTCCCTTGGGTGATCCCCTGGAAAGGCACGTGTCTCCTAATGGCAACAAGCAAATCTCAGGAAGGAATGTACTTGCAGAGCAGAGGACAGATTCTCTGTTGGTACAGCTTGGCATTGAGTCTACTGGAGAGCCACCAACTTTCAGCAGTGGAAATCTGGCCTAGTTTTGCCTTCTAAGCCCGTAAATCTGCTATTTCCCTGAAGAGACCTAGACAAGAGGAAAATTCGTGGGCATGAGCACTAGCAGAGAAGTGACTGGGAGGACAAAAGCAGTGGCTTTAAGTACAATGGTAGCCACAGCAAATTATCGGTTTTCACCTGGAGCTAATTAAGTCTACCTTCACCGTCCCTCTCTAAACCCTTGTCTTTCCCTCTTTCCTTCAACCCAAGCCCAGCTTCTCAGACAGCCAAGGGATGGCTCTGTTGAACCTCAGCATTCCCTAGCACGGTTTGCCATCTATGCACAGAACCGGACCAGAAGGGAAGAAAATAAACAAATCATTGCCATGAGTTCATGTTCTAAGCCCTTTCTCTCCCCTGGAAAGGTGTTCTGGCTGGCAGGTTCCTTGTTAATCATTGGCCTGGCGTCAGTGGTGAACCCAACCGTCGGCTGGCGGTGGTTGATCAGAATTGCCTCCATCCCTGGCATTCTTCTCATCCTGGTGTTCAAGGTAGGAAGATCTCCCCTCCCCACTCTCTGCTGTACTGCCACTGCCCTGATGTCTCCCCAGGCACCACGAGGCATCACCCTCCGCCCCCTGCAAGCCTGGGGCTCTTCTTGTGTCCTCCCTTCTCCACTTCAGTCCTCTCACCCAGTGGCTTGGTAGGGTCCTGCAGTCCTGGTGGGGCTGCAGACCAGCTGCTGGGGAGATGTTACCTTGCTGGGGATGGCCTGGCTTTACTGGTCTGCTGTATCCCTCCAGCAGCCCAGGTTCCAGTGTCCAGGCTGCCAGCAGTACCCAGGGATTGTGGTGATGGGCCAGGCACTGAGAGGAAGTCAGGCAAGGCAGGGTGTGCAAAAAACCACAAGTAATACCTTTGCTTTAATGCTGGGCACAGCACACGCTCTTCAGTCTTTACATTTTCTAGGGCTGAGGAAAGCAGCCTCAGTAAAGTATTCAGACAGCAAATGAGTGTCAGGGTTAACCACAGCTTCACCAGGTTTCCTTCTGCTTCAGAAAAGTCAGCCTTGGACATGAGAACCACCTGATTTGTGGAGGGTGATGTGGAAAATCCCTGCTTACAGTGCTCCCGGGCACTGCAGTGCTGAGCTGTGGCTGGTGGAGTCCATGCAGATGTAAAAGCCCTTTCTGCAGCTGAGTGAATGCACAAGTCCACCTGGGCAGGCAAATGTAAGGTTGCTGTAAATGTACACTCGTATAACTTGGGTGTGTAGTTTCTCTGATTATTTTTGCCAGAAAAATTGCATAGCAAAAGTTTGTCCTCCAGGAAAAAAAAAAAAAAAAAAAAAAAGGCAGAGTTAGTATACATACCTTTAAAAAGGAGTCTTTAATTCATATTAGAGTGAAACAGATGCAATTGTTTATAATTTAATAGAGACACCATTTAATTAAAAGGTATTTTATTTTGGAAAAAGCACCAAATGATAGTGATGAGTTAGTTCCTACATTTCAACCATGACTTCCTTTTTATTAATGTCCTTGTGTCTTCAAGACTTTCGCTTGGGCAAGTAATATGTGCCTCATGTCATTTTAGAATGTCAATTAATTCAGGATTGTTTTTGTTAAACCCGTGTCTTTGGCTTTCACCTTTCATATGTGCTTGACACAGATGCCTCAGTGGCAGACCCCTGAGGAGCTGGACCAACAAATGGATTTGTTGGGCAGGGTGAGCCCCCCAGCGTGGGGTATGAGGGGCTGGGACACACGGTGTACCCCAGGGCATGGCTGGGGAGAAGGACAGGCAAAAGGCTGCTCCAGCTCATGGAGTGCCCTGTGCTGATCTGAGCAGGCTCCTGGGCGTGATGGGAAGCTGTGAGCAGGACAAGAGAGGTGCAGAAAGGCTTCCTGCTCTGCTTTCAGTTCATCCCGGAGTCAGCACGGTACAACATGACCACAGGAAACACGGCGGTTGCGCTGGCCGCGCTGCAGAGGATAGCCAGGATGAATGGGGTGGCCATGCCAGAGGGGCAGCTGAGGGAGCCTGCCAAGGTAAGCCAAGGCTGCCCAGCCCATCCACCCCAGGCTAGGCTGTTGGCACCTGGGCTTCAGAGAGGGAGAGGGACTGCCAACCACGTCTTGCTCTGCCTCTTGTGTCCTCCTTGCTTGGCTCTTTTCCAAACAACTCTTGGATGTGGTGATGGAGATGTCGTTTCCTTTCGGAGAAACAGTAATCCTGGCCTTCAAAATGGAATGGATCTTTCTGCTTTTTTTTTTTCTCCCCCATTTGTGTTTGCTCAGAAATATATTGTGCTAAGAAAAGATTTGCTTCCTTTACCACAAAAAGGGCTCCTGGCAAAGCATGTTGTTCCTTATTGCCCACCCATCCTGCAGGGGTGTTCCCTCTGCCATGAGATCTGGGAACTGTCCCTTGGGGTCTCTCTCAGGGCTGTGACTGGGCAGGCTGCAAGGATCCCTGTCATGAGGTCAACACAGTGCTTCCAGAGCCTTTGCCCAGCCCCTGACCTGGCTTGTCCACTGACAAGACCCCAGGTCCCCGAGACCAGCAGAAGAGGGTCAGAGCAGGAGAGACCATTTCACAGATACCACCATCTGTACCTGTAGGCAGCTGAGGAGCTCAGGAGTGGATCACTGCTGGACTGAAATGCCCAAAAACATATGTGGGTGCTGTAGGGGAGACAGCGGCCCCCCAGGCTTCTCCCCCTTCCCCCCAGTGTGAGCCCTGCTGACTGATAGGTGGGAACTTGGTCAGGTGGCTCCTTTGACCCCCAAGAGAGGAAGATTAGACAAATCCATTGTCCAGGGCCTCAAAATTATTATCCAGCTCTTTAAAATCCCTTTTCTGGACCTCTTTTCTGCTTATTCAATCCCACAGGCACCAAGTATTGTTCTTAGCAATTCATGCAAGATGGTGCTATTGTATTGGAATTAGTTAGGATTAAAGCTTCCCTGTAGTTTAATTGAATTTATGTAATGGACCCACATTGGATGTGGGAAGGGCTTTTGTTAGTTGGGCACCCTCTCAGTCTTAACCAATGACGAGGAAAATAAAAATAAAGGCAACCCACACCATCCCTGTGACCTTGTCTCCCCTCGGCGGAGGGATCCTGGGGAGCAGCAGGGCAGGCAGGGCCCCCAGTGCCTGCCTGTCTCTGCTTGCTGGCACTTACAGGCCTCCCAGGAAGATGTGTGTGGCCAAAAGCTTGCTTCACAGGCAGAGCAGCACACGGGCCAGTGGGAGCTGACAGAAGCCCCAGCAGTGCTGGCCCCTGGCAGCAACCAGGGCCCCCTCTGGCACCATCACCGTCACAACAGGACCAGACTGCTGGGATCTGGGGGGGTCCTGTGGGGGCCAGGAGAGCACAGGATGTTCTCTTCTCCCCTCCTCCATCCTTTGCAGTGCAGCTTCCTGTGGGTATCTCTTGGGAAGCGGGGCTTTCCTCTCTGGAGGTTTGGTGGGTGCCGTGTTGCACCATCTGTGCCTCTGTCTGTGCCACCAGCAGCCTGGGGACAGGGGGAGCACAGGAGGGCCTGGAGTGCCAGCTGCTCTCACAGAACACTTGCTCCTGTATAAAAGATGCCTTTATAAAAACTTTTATTTCTATCATATGATTTGCAGGAAAGAAGGGGAAGATTCAAGGACCTCATCCACCCCAAATACCTCAGAACCACTTTGCAGATATGGATCATATGGTAAATTTTTTCTTCTCTTGCTTATCAGCTCATTGTCTTGTGACAATTGAAAGTGTGCAGGGAGCAGAAGTCTCCCATTGACTCTGCCTTTAACAGGACACCACTCTGCCTCAGATGGTGGCTGCAGATCCTTGGCAGCTGGAGGGGACCGTGGGGACATGGATCACCATAGGTTTGTCCTGTTTCAGACCACACCTCAGATACCCTGACTGGTTGCTGTTAACATAGGTAGAAAAGGGCTGGACTTCCAGGATGTTGCTGTGAGTCCTTGCTCAGGACAGGGCGGCTCCTGGGAACCAGGGGAGAGCCTCGGGGCACAGCCCACACCTGCCTGCAGTGGGATGTGCCTGCAGCTCTGCTTCCCTCCTTGGGGTAAACTTGTTCTCCCCAAGGGAGGCCAAAGGACCAGTGAGACAGGGCTCCAGCAGAAACACATTCACCATTACCAGTGCTACTCGCTGAGGGAAATTAAGGTGGAGGAGACAGGTTTCACATGCAGTGTTCCCAGCAGCTGTTTGCAAGGGTAATACATGTTTCATTGACTTTGCTGTCTGGAATGGAAACGTGTAAATAATAGGTCCATGGGAACCCATTGACCCAAAATGTTGCGAAGTCAGGCCTTGAATTTTTTATGGTTTTTTTCTCCTTGACTTCTATGAGTGTTATGAAATATCTTTTTTTTTTTTTTTTTTTTTTAATCTTTCTTTGCCTCCTAGTCCTCCCAGGAGTCCCTGGAATGTTCTTGGGTCTGCATTCCCATCTCCCCCCAGCATTCCCTGCCTTCCCAGGTGGCCCAGATTCTGCTGCTCATTTCTGAAACTTCCAGGGGGGGATAAAAAAGTGGAAATTACTTTTCAGCCTGCTTATGATCAGGCATATTCTGAAATACTTGGTAATGACAAAGCAAGGCTGCCATCACCAATGCTGTGTTCTTGACAGCCAGCCAGGGTGCAGTGTGAGCCTCTCCGGCCAGTTAATGAAAACTCCTCTTGAAAATCCCTGGGTAGGAAGGATAAGGACATTCACACTCTTCCTGTGCTCCAGTGTGGGGTCCCTCCCATGGGAAACAGTCCTCCATAAATTGCTCCAATGGGAGTCCTTCCCATGGACTGCAGTTCCTCATGAGCTGCTCCAGTGTGGGTCCCCCAGGAGGTCACAAGTCCTGCTCCAGCATGGGCTTCCCATGGGGTCACAGCCTCCTTCAGGCATCCACGTGTTCTGGCGTGGGAATCCTCCACAGGCTGCAGATGGATCTCTGCTCCACTATGGACCTCCATGGGCTGCAGGGGCACGGCTGCCTCACCATGGGATGCAGGGGAATCTCTGCTCTGGCACCTGCAGTACCTCCTCCCTCTCATTCTTCACTGATCTGGGTGTTTGCAGAGATGCTCCTCACACATGTTCTCACTTCTTTCTCTGGCTGCCATTACTTTTGCAGTTTTTTCCCCTTCTAACACATATTATCCCTGAGGCACTACCAGTATTGCTGATGGGCTCAGCCTTGGCCAGCAGCAGGAGTCAGCTGGCACCGGCTCTGTCAGGCATGGAGGAAGCTTCCAGCAGCTTCTCACAGAAGCCACCCCTGTAGTCCCCACCCACTGCCAAAACCTGGCCATGCAAACCCAATACAAAGCTGACCTATGAGCTGGGGTGGGGTTTACTGAGGAAGAGCAGTGCATGGACACACGTAGGAGGGGAATGCCATGGGACAAGTGACCAGTGGCCACTGCTCTGCTCAGGCTAAGGTGGTCCATCATGCAGAGCTGGTACAAGCAGCAGCAGAGATCCCAGGGCGCCCAAAACCTGCTGCATTTTAGTTTCCTTGCCTTCGCCATCACAGCTGCACCTCACTGCAGCATTTCTCCCCACAGGCTTGGCATAGCTTTCGCTTATTACGGCGTCATCTTGGCCAGTGCTGAGTTGCTGGAGCGGGACCTCGTCTGTGGCTCTGTGGCCCCACCACTGCAGGACTCTGGTGATGACTCTGAGGAGAGCCACAGCCCCTGCCACTGCCACTTTTTTGGGCCTGCTGCCTACCAGACCATGATCATCAGCACTGTCGGGGAGATCGCACGTAACCTCTTCCCCCACCCTTGCCCTGCCATTCCCCTCTCACAGTGCTCCCGGCTAAGGTTTGAGCTCTGCATGCACTTGGTGACGTGCCAGGGGCCGACGAGAACCTGGCACTGCTGGCAGCTTCTGGGATACAGGCCAGGAGCCTGTGGCTCCTGGCTCAGCAGGGCTCTCAATGGGGCAACCTTCAGGCTCTTGTGTTTGGCTGGGCTGTGGCCAGAGCGAGCAAAACCACCCAGGCCTGTGCTGCTCACCCAGCAGTGCCTCGCTTGCATGGCTCAGGACAGACATTGGTGTCCTGCCTCAGCACAGCCAATTTCAAGAAGCACAGGCTTCATCATCTGAGGGGATGCATGAAAAGAAAGGGGTATGGGGCAAATCACAAGCTTTTACAGGGTACAGGAAGAGAATGACAGGGTCTGTGCATTTTACAGAACACTTGGTAGGCACTGGGGATGCAGAGAGGTATCTTTGAGTCACACTGTGTAAGGTCTGTCAAGGCAGACAGTCGTTGCAGTTAGATCATCAAATGTTTTATGGTTTTCCCTTTTATTTCCAGTAAATCCTGTGAACCTTCTCAGCATCAATCTCCTCGGAAGACGTCTAAGCCTGTGTATCACCATGGGATGTACAGCTCTATTCTTTCTGCTCCTTAATATCTGCACCTCGAGGTACTCCGGCTTAGACTCTAGGTCTTGTTTGAGGGTATGCAATGCTGAGGGTATGCTGTGGTATTCTCAGGTCACTGGTCTGTCAGGCCAGTAATTCTTGTAGGTCTGGGAAAAGTCTCTGACTGGCTCTCCTTTTCCTGGGAAAGCTGTGGCAGCAGGTGCTGTGGTGCAGTGGTGTGCAGAGGGGCTCACTTGTATTACTGAGCCCACATGGCTTCCCCTAAGCATCCAACAAGCTGCTTTCTAGCACAGTCCAGTGTGGATACAAAAATGCTGCTAGCAAGGATTTTCTTGCTATTTTCTAAGTCCGTGAGAGACTTTTCTCTCTCACAAAAGAGGTAGCAGAGTTCTGTAAACAACCAAACACCTGCAGCCTTGAAAAGTCTTGTTTATGGTACAGTAGAAAAATATTTTGACAATGGATGTTTTAGGATTTTAGCCAATCACCCCCAAGGGGTGGCTGATCCTTGTCCAATTAGACTATGAAGAAAAAGGTCTATAAAAGAGTTTGTAAAATAATTAAATAAATCAATCTTGCTGCACAATTCCTGCCTGCTGGATCTTCTCTCCTCTCCTCCCCATGGCTGCGGGACATGGTGATATGCCCTAGGGCATTTTAATAGTCCAGAAAATTTAAAAATACACTAACAACATCCACCAGAAAGAAGTTATATTTTTCATTCCCTTTTTTCCCCTTTCTTTCTTTCTGGCATCTCTGCAGATGCTTCTCAGTGACACTAACACTGCTCCACTGGCTTTCTCTCTAGCGCAGGCATGGTTGGCTTTCTCTTCGTGCTGCGTGCCTTGGTTTCAGCAAACTTCAACACCATCTACATTTACACAGCAGAGGTGAGTTCTCCTTGACGTATGTGGGGCTGCCTGGAGGCTTGAAATACCATTTGTGAATACCCAGGGATGCTGCCTGCTAGTTTATGGGCTAGTTAAGAGTCCCCTTACTTGAACTATGTATCTCTGGCTTCCTGGGTTATATATACAATTCTTTTCACCCAATGGAAATTGCCATGTTCTGTCTACAAGTAGTTTTAATCCTTCCGAGAGTTTGTCCTTCATACAACTTTGGAACCATGAGTTCTGCGAGTTAAGTATAAATTGCTGGGTTTTCTGTTGTTCTTTTTTTAAAAAGAGTTGTATGGAGTTAAATGGATTTCCTTGTTGATTGAGTAAAGTGATCCAAAGCAAACAGAAGCAGCTCCCTTGCACTTTTAATAGTGCCCTGTAATATTTAAACTTGCACCAGGCTTTAATAAATACAAAAATTTTAGTAGTTTTGAATTATTTGCTGTTGATGTGAAGACCATTGCTGTAACAGCCATACCATAAATCAGTTCTACTCACAATTGTGCCTGGACTCTTCTTCAGTTAATTTACTCCATTTGCTTGGCCCAGTAAAGTGTTTAAACAAAGGCTTATGTGAGTATACTTGCTAAAATCTGTTGATACTAAGGGGACTTAAAGTTCAGAAAAATTAATATTTAAGTGTTTTATTGGCACATTGGTGTTTGGGAGAAAGTGAAAAACAAACTACACAAAGTGCATTCTTCTAAGCCTGGAGATTTCTTACTGGGATCTGTTTTTCCTTTTTCCTCCTTCTAAACAAAAGTGCTGTTGACAAAAATGAATAGGCAGACTTGAAAGCTGCAGACAAGACCTTGTCCTCCTGCTTTCCAGATACAGGGCCCAGCAGTACTAATGGAATTCTTCCTTTAGCACCCAGCCTAACCTCTGTGATTCTGGTCATAGAGCCAGGAGATAGTGGTGGTTAGTGGTGCTAAACAAATGCAGGGGAATCACATCCAGCTTTGACTTGCCCTAGAACTTTACTTAGGGCAAAAAATGACAGATTTGTAGTGGCTCAAAAGAGACCCAAGGGAGCTTTTATTTCTTTTCACATCTTATCCCACTAGCTGCCCTTGATAAGACAATGGGTTTCTCTGAACAAAAGTTTTTAAAAAGGAAAACAAGTATAGACATCATGGATTGCTGTTGTACTAATCCAATATCTTTCTGGCCTGTTTTAGGTTTATCCCACCACAATGCGAGCACTGGGGATGGGGACAAGTGGGTCACTGTGCCGTGTGGGAGCTATGGTGGCCCCATTTATATCTCAAGTAAGAGCATGCTTGATAATGTTGGTAAACATTGTGCTGAGCACTGCTATCAAATGCAGAGAGATGCCCCTGAAGTTCATCCAAAAAAAAAGGAGGATGTAATCAATTCCCCCCCAGTCCCATGTCCAGAGTACTTGGGTGGTCTTTGCCAGATGTAGCTTGGAGTATCTGTCATCACAGAGTTCAGCTCACTAGTATTTGATATTTTCTGAAAACTCTTAAGGTTCACAAGATACTTTTTTTTCTATTGTGGAGTCTCTCAGGCATTTGTGACCCTTTGTCCACTCTTAATTGCTAATTAAGTGCCAGCCCCCCACACCAGCGAGCTCCTGTTTGATGTTCTTTGGCCTGCAGGTTCTTATGAGCGCTTCTTTCATTGGGGCCCTGTGTCTCTTCTCCTCTGTGTGCATCGTGTGTGCCATCTCTGCAGTCACACTGCCCATCGAGACCAAGGGCAGGGCCCTGCAGGTAGGTACCACCACACCAGGAGCTCCTGTGGATCTAAATGCTGTTTAGGGACTGGTAGGTGATGATTCAGCCAGAATCCATCCCCAGCTCTCCTGAGGTTTCACAAGCCTGGTAGGCACACACAGGAACGTGCTGTTGCAGCAGCTTCAAGCACTGTTATCCCAGTTGCCCAAAGCTTTTTTCTTGTAAAGGAACAAGCCAGGCTGCCAGCCCCAGCCACCTCATGTGTCTGAGCTTTAGCTTGTGCAAGCCCCTCTTCACATCTATCTCCAGTCCTGACTTGAAGTTGCAGCTTCATGGGCACACGCTCTGCTCTGCCTGTGCTGCAAGGAGAGTACCAGAAGCTTCTCACAGAGGGAGAGCACGGCAGATGCACAGAACACCTAAAACACTAAAACAATTTCTTCATCAGATTCAAGGTAGGCAGGAGCCCCACCTTCATTAGTCCACCAGCTGTGGTCAGTGTTTCCTATGAAGCAATCAGCCAAAGCACTAAGCACAAAGATTAAGGGGGCGAGTCTAAAATCAGCAGTCTCCCCTGTGAAAGTCACACCAGTTTAATTAGGGTGTGGTGTAATTTAATAGTCTGTGATTGAAATCAATTCATCTGTACCAGCATGGAGATTTTCATGGCCTGCAGCAGCATGGGCACACCACTGTGTGTCACTCTGCAGTCTGACCCGTAGAGACCGCAACACCACAGGCTGACAATAATCCGTATTCTTTGGCAGCCTAGAGCATGGCAGATGTTTGAGCAAACTGGGTTATGAGGGCTTCTATAGGAGAAGGGCTCACAAAGGATGTTTGCACTTCAGGCGGCTCTCTTGAAAGCTGTTTCTTGCATAGGCGAAGTCACAGCATTTCAGGGAGTGGGTATGCAGAGCCAGCCCTACAGCTGCCAGCTCCAGCTGTAGGCATACCTGGAGCCGCTTCCTGTTCAAGTTACAAAGCATTATATACTTTTCTTTGCAGAGTATCTTAACACAGAACAACCAATAAGCACCATACACAATACCTTTACATTTGCCTATAGCCTATCGTAGCTACCACCATCACCATATTATACTCATTATTATCCAATCACAAGAGTAAGTAAGTTACAATTTAAGCTTACAGTAGAAAATTCTCAGACCTCTCTTCTTCTTCTTGCTACATCAACATTTCTTGTTTGCCTGCCATATCTCTCTTTTTGGTAAAGACATGTTTTCTATTTACTTATGCTCTTCTTGAGACTTATTTACTTGGTGAAAAACATGTCTTTGTTTGTAGTCACATACCTTTGTCCTACTCCTAAAAATCTACTTCCAACTCATCTCCAGCCTTTGCCTTCTCAGTTAGTGCTGAGTGTTTCAGCAAAACATCTTTTACTCTATACCAAAACTTGCTTTCATTTCTATCTCATCCTCAGTTTCTACATTCAGAGCTCTTTCTGCCAAGCCTACATACCTGTGAAACTTTCTTACCAAACTTTCATCCTCTCCAACAGGCTTCAGAACCAGACTTCAGAAAACCCCTCCCTCCAAACGCACCTCTGTCACATAGGTATACACACACCTCATTGGGGCACAGCTGAATTTTTTCTAAGGTGTGTGGGACAGTTAATATTTGGTTTTCAGGCTTAACAGATTAATTGTTGCCTGTTTCCTTAAATGGTTGCCTTTTAGAAGTGCATGTGCTTTATAGTCTTATGCAATTTAAAATGCCTGTATGATAATTCGTAGAGAATGGGGGGGAGGGGGGGAATCAAAGTTTACACAAGCAAAGGGACAAACCAACTTATTCTCCCCTTGTGGGTGAAATTCAACCCCGTGAGCAGAGGCCAGAGACACTCAGGCCTTCATGGGGTTGGATTTACAGTAATTACTAAGATAGCTTGAAACATAAAAGAAAAGCTTTGATGCAGCTACAGCTGGAACAACTTTGGCTAAAAGTGGTTGAGAAAAGTGGCAGTGTAACCATTCCTTAATGGGATCCCCCTTTTCCTGGGGAATTAACTCAGTTAATTTGCTATCCTCCTTGCTACAAATAAGAGTTACAAACTCCAGCTGCTGGCCTTTACATGGCAGAAGTCAAAAGGATGGAAAAATAAAAATCTGTGGAACTTTCTGTGTACTCAGAGAAGCGCCCACTAGATCTTAAATCCAGCATCTTAAATTCAGCTTGTAAGGTCTCAGGGTCATTTGAGAGATGACATTTGTCTGCGTAGCCATTCAGGGATTGCCAGTGGTGACTGCTGAACACAGGGTCCACGGGCCTCACACCCTACAAACATCCAACCCACGCAAGAATTTAAATACGTGACATAAAAGCTTTTTTAACACGGCAATATTTAGTCCTGAGGCTCCAGGCAATAGATGTGTTCCTTAAAACTGGATCTAAATGAACCAACTAAATAAAAAAGAAGTAAGTAACTTCTAGTGAAATGTAGACAGTGACGTTGAACAAGTGTATTTACGCTTGCTCTGGTTTATTAGGTCAGTACCTGTCCCCTCTCAAAGCAGTCCCGGGGATTGCCTGTCAGAAGTGAGACCTTTTGGACATACCCAAACACGTGTTAATTTCCACTGTATCCAGTCCTATGGTTTTTACATGCACTTTAATAATTTTAGGTACTATTTTTGCTTTCCCCCCTTTTTAGCAAGTAAAATGAGAGTGGATGCTTGGTGCTGGATTGGGTAGGAAAGAGAACAACCTCCTGGAATCTGTCACTCCCTGTGAGCTGCATTTGATGTTGATTGCTTCTCCATGCTGTTTCCATCACAAAAAAATTGCAACTGAACACTGTAAGAGCTACGATTTGCGTAGACAGATGGGAAATTTCTCAAGGACCTTTCCTTCCTTATGATTCAATAAACACGTTTTCTACCCTTCCTGTGAAGTGAGATGAAGACCCCTGACTTCCAGCGCTATCAGCAGTGACGCTGCACACACACAACTAAAAAAAACCAGGAAAATCATCAGGTGAATTGAGGTAAGGGGGGAAAAAATCCACAACATAGATGCAGTTGTTGCCGTAGCATCTTGAAAGAACGTAGTACTTCCTCCAAGTTCGTGTTGTCATGGGTTAGCCAGCATAGTCCTGGAAGTGATGTTCTTGCAAAGGGGTGCTTACAGCTTTCCCCATGACCTGACAGAACCTATCAGATGGCCAGTTTGAATAGGGATAGTTCTTTGAGCCACTTAAAATTGTGACCACCTCTGTGATCCACACTTAAGAATAGGAAACTCCGAGGCAGAGCCTCTCTGTCTCATTCCCGGTGCTGGGACAGGTGGCTGCAGGCCCCGTGTGGGGGCCCAGCAGGCCCGACCCAGGCCCTGCTCGGGCCGGGCCACGGCCATCCTGGAGCCGATGGGCCCTGTTCCACCCGTGGAACCCCCCCCACAGCCCTGCTGGGAGCAGCCAGAGCGGCTCGGCTCCTCCCCCCCTCCACTGCAATAAGCCACATTCCAGCTGCAAGGCTGAGGTGAGATTAACCCTTTTAGTGCTGTGAAGAGCTGAAAACCTGAGGGAAGAGAAAGAGGAGATGCTTAAAGCTGAAATTCTGTTGTGAAGCTACGATATATCAGAGTATCCTGTTGTAATTTCATGAAGATATGGGGGGTGGAGTGTTCAACTCGTAAGCAAAAGCACCTGCGCTGAGATAGGCAGATGCTGATGCAGCTGTAATTTCATGAGAAGTTGAACAGGGAGAGATGGAAGCGATGAGGACTTTTGCTCCAAATGGGAAAGGAGAAACCTCAGTTCCTAGAGATGCTCCTAGAGATAGTCCTAAAGATGAAGATGAGGAAGACTCTTTGCTCCCAGGGAAGGAGGAGGGCCTCTGTTCTTAGAGATTAAACGCTCCCAGAGATGGGTGAAGAGAACTTTTGTTTCTGAACGGCTCAACCTTAAAACACCACCTGCACGGAAGTAGTAAAATCTGAATGTCAAACCTCACTGCAGGGGTGATTTCGGATGATTGTCAGGGTGATATTTAAAACCACCAGGTGGAAGGTGAGTCAGGTTTTTTTTCCCAGGGGATTCTTTCAAGAGAGAGTTTTCACAGCACACAGCAAAGTAACTGGACCGCAAGAGTGTTTTCCTCTGGGAGAACAGCTTGAGTGTGAAGCTGGACTTTTCAGAGTTCAAATGCTGCAGTGGCAGTGCTGCTTTATTTTTTTAAATCTCCGCTACTGTGGCATGCACTGACCACCCCAGTGTTGCTGGAATGGTCTCCCTCACCATTCTGTTCTGCTCCTTAAGCTCTCTTCACTCTTTTCTGGTACTCTGGGATGGTATCACTCGCAAGCAGCTCTCTTCAGGTAGTAAAAACTTGCCATTACAAAACCAAACAAACCAAGCAACGATGACGACAGCATGTAGCGGGTTTGGTTCTGTAACCAGGCAGAAACACCAATTTAGTGTAGTGGTTTGGTCCAAAATACTCATTACTGTTTATCTTCTGTGGGATAAGAAGAAATACTGGGCAAAGCAAGTATTAAGTCGTAAGTTAAGTAGAATGATAGTGAGAAACTTACATTGAAACTGTACTGAACTGTCGAGGGGTGGAAGTTGAATGTAATTTTGATAATAATTCTTAAATGTGTCTTCACAGAGGTGAGGGGTGGAGAATGTCATAGGTTAGCAAGCATAGTCCTGGAAGGGATGTTCTGCAGAGGGGTGCTTACAGCTTCCTCTGTGACCTGACAGAACCTATCAGCTGGCCAGTTTGAATATGGACAATTCTTTAAGCCACTTAAAAGTTGTGACCGCCTCTGTGATACACACTTAAGAATAGAAACCCTGAGGCACAGGCTTTCTCTCGTTTCCAGCGCTGGGACAGGTGGCTGCGGGGCCCGTGCGGGGGCCAGGCCGGGCCACGGCCATCCTGGAGCCATGGGCCTGTTCCAGCCGTGGAACCCCCCCCCAGCAGGGCTGTGGGCAGCTGGAGTGGCTCAGCTCCCCCCCCCTCCACTGTGATAAGCCACATTCCAGCTGCAAGGCCGAGGTGAGATTAACCCTTTTAGTGACATGAAGAGCTGAAAACCTGAGGGAGGAGAAAGAGGAGATGCTTAAAGCTGAAAGCTGTTGTGAAGCTACGATATATCAGAGTATCCCGTTGTAATTTCATGAAGATATGGGGGGGTGGAGTGTTCAACTCGTAAGCAAAAGCACCTGCGCTGAGATAGGCAGATGCTGACGCAGCTGTAATTTCATGAGAAGTTTGAACAGGGAGAGATGGAAACAATGAGGACTTTTGCTCCAAATGGGAAAGGAGAAACCTCAGTTCCTAGAGATGCTCCTAGAGATAGTCCTAAAGATGAAGATGAGGAAGACCCTTTGCTCCCAGGGAAGGAGGAGGGCCTCTGTTCTTAGAGACGAAATGCTCCCAGAGATGGGTGAAGAGAACTTTTGTTTCTGAACGGCTCAACCTTAAAATTGTACCCCAAAAACTTCAAGAGTGGACCCTCGAAAGGGAAAAGCTGCAAGTCAGGGGAAGGGACTCGCATGCGAGCAGAGAGACTCCTCTTCCTAAATGGACTGAACAATATTTGGAAGTGGGCGGCTGTCTCGTTGTGATAATGTTTTCATAGCACGAGCAAGAAGAGACTTCTCTTTCTAAATGGACTGAACAAGGTTATTGTGGAAGTGGTAAACAGACTGAACATCTCAAGGGTTGTCTTTTTACATTGTCAGTGGGAGAAGGGAGGAAGGTGGGGGGAGAAGTGTTCTGAAGGTATGGTATAATTTTTTTTCCTCTTTTAGGTCTGTTAATAAACTTCTTTATATTCTTTCAAGTTTGGTGCCTGCTTTGCGTTTCTCCTAATTCTTATCTCACAGAAGATAAGCAGTAATGAGTATCTTGGACCAAACCACTACACTAAATTGGTGTTTCTGCCTGGTTACAGAACCAAACCTGCAACACAGCAATATACAAAAACACCCAAAAAACAACAACAACAAACAGAAACCCACAAAAAAAAAAAAGAAAAACACTGAGTAGCCTAAAACTCCCCCACATGCTCAGAAGTCACGTCAACGGCCTGCTGCAAACACAACAGAGTGTATTTAAGGTTACACCTGAGGTTAGGGTTCAGAACACCACCAAGCATAGAGCTCCAGGGCCACTGGCACTGTGAAAGGAATGCCAAGGGGAGCGCGGCACTGCAACAACTGTGCGGCCTTCGTGCTTCCATGGCTGGAACTCGACTCAGCCCAATGCTGTGTGTAGGGCTGCGCCTGGAGATAGGGTTGGGGTTAGGACTAGGGGTAGGGTTAGTGATCCCAAGGGACTCCAATGCCCTCAAGCAATTCCAAATGACCTCAAGTAACCCCAGATGAACTCAAGTAACCCCAAATGACCTCAAGTAACCCCAGATAACCTCAAATGATTCCAAATGACCTCAAGTAACCCCCAAATGACCTCAAGTAACCTCAAATGACCTCAAGTGACTCCATCAAGGAGTCCAAATGACCTCAAGTAACCCCAAATGACCACAAGTGATTCCAAATGAACTCAAGTAACCCTAAATGACCTTGAGTGACCCCCAAATGACCTCAAGTGACCCCCAAATGACCTCAAGTGACCCCATCAGGGACTCGAGTGACCTCAAGTAACCCCAAATGACCGCAAATTATTCCAAATGACCTCAAGTAACCCTAAATGACCTCAAGTGACCCCAAATGACCTCAAGTAACCCTAAATGACCCCCAAATGACCTCAAGTGACCCCATCAAGGAGTCCAATGACCTCAAGTAATCTCAGAGGACTGCAAGTGATTCCAAATGAACTCAAGTAACCCTAAATGACCTTGAATGACCCCCAAATTACCTTGAGTGACGCCATCAGGGACTCAAGTGACCTCAAGTAACCCCAAATGACCTCGAGTGACCCCCAAATGACCTTGAGTGACCCCCAAATGACCTCAAGTGACTCCATCAAGGAGTCCAATGACCTCAAGTAACCTCAGATGACTGCAAGTGATTCCAAATGAACTCAAGTAACCCTAAATGACCTTGAGTAACCCCAAATGGCCTCGAGTGACCCCCAAATGACCTTGAGTGACCCCCAAATGACCTCAAGTGACCCCATCAAGGAGTCCAATGACCTCAAGTAACCTCAGATGACTGCAAGTGATTCCAAATGAACTCAAGTAACCCTAAATGACCTTGAGTGACCCCCAAATGACCTCAAGTGACCCCCAAATGACCTCAAGTAACCCCATCAAGGAGTCCAAATGACCTCAAGTAAGCCCAAATGACTGCAAGTAACCCCAAATGACCTTGAGTGACCCCCAAATGACCTTGAGTGACCCCCAAATGACCTCAAGTGACCCCATCACGGACTGCAAGTGACCTCAAGTAACCCCAAATGACTGCAAATGATTCCAAATGACCTCAAGTAACCCCAAATGACCTCGAGTGACCCCCAAATGACCTTGAGTGACCCCCAAATGACCTCAAGTGACCCCATCAAGGAGTCCAATGACCTCAAGTAACCTCAGAGGACTGCAAGTGATTCCAAGTGAACTCAAGTAACTGTAAATGACCTTGAGTGACCCCAAATGACCTCGAGTGACCCCCAAATGACCTTGAGTGACTCCCAAATGACCTCAAGTGACTCCATCAAGGAGTCCAATGACCTCAAGTAACCTCAGATGACCGCAAGTGATTCCAAGTGAACTCAAGTAACCCTAAATGACCTTGAGTGACCCCAAATGACCTCGAGTGACCCCCAAATGACCTTGAGTGACTCCCAAATGACCTCAAGTGACTCCATCAAGGAGTCCAATGACCTCAAGTAACCTCAGATGACCGCAAGTGATTCCAAGTGAACTCAAGTAACCCTAAATGACCTTGAGTAACCCCAAATGACCTCGAGTGACCCCCAAATGACCTCGAGTGACCCCCAAATGACCTCAAGTGACCACATCAAGGAGTCCAAATGACCTCAAGTAACCCCAAATGACTGCAAGTAACCCCAAATGACCTTGAGTGACCCCCCAAATGACCTCAAGTGACCCCATCAAGGAGTCCAATGACCTCAAGTAACCTCAGAGGACTGCAAGTGATTCCAAATGAACTCAAGTAACTGTAAATGACCTTGAGTGACCCCAAATGACCTCGAGTGACCCCCAAATGACCTTGAGTGACTCCCAAATGACCTCAAGTGACTCCATCAAGGAGTCCAATGACCTCAAGTAACCTCAGATGACCGCAAGTGATTCCAAGTGAACTCAAGTAACCCTAAATGACCTTGAGTAACCCCAAATGACCTCGAGTGACCCCCAAATGACCTCGAGTGACCCCCAAATGACCTTGAGTGACCCCCAAATGACCTCAAGTGACTCCATCAAGGAGTCCAATGACCTCAAGTAACCTCAGAGGACCACAAGTGATTCCAAATGAACTCAAGTAACCCCAAATGACCTTGAGTAACCCCAAATGACCTCGAGTGACCCCCAAATGACCTTGAGTGACCCCCAAATGACCTCAAGTGACTCCATCAAGGAGTCCAATGACCTCAAGTAACCTCAGAGGACCACAAGTGATTCCAAATGAACTCAAGTAACCCTAAATGACCTTGAGTGACCCCCAAATGACCTCAAGTGACCCCCAAATGACCTTGAGTGACCCCCAAATGACCTCAAGTGACTCCATCAAGGAGTCCAAATGACCTCAAGTAACCTCAGATGACCACAAGTGATTCCAAATGAACTCAAGTAACCCTAAATGACCTTGAGTGACCCCCAAATGACCTCAAGTGACCCCATCAGGGACTCGAGTGACCTCAAGTAACCGCAGAGGACTGCAACTGATTCCAAATGAACTCAAGTAACCCTAAATGACCTTGAGTGACCCCCAAATGACCTCAAGTGACCCCATCAAGGAGTCCAATGACCTCAAGTAACCTCAGATGACCGCAAGTGATTCCAAATGAACTCAAGTAACCCTAAATGACCTTGAGTGACCCCCAAATGACCTCAAGTGACCCCAAATGACCTCAAGTAACCCCAGATGACCTTGAGTGACCCCCAAATGACCTCAAGTGACCCCATCAGGGGCTCCAATGACCTCAAGTAACCCCAAATGACCTCAAGTGACCCCAAATGACCTCAAGTAACCCCAGATGACCTCAACTGACCCCCAAATGACCTCAAGTAACCCCAGATTACCTCAAGTGACCCCCAAATGACCTCAAGTGACCCCATCAGGGACTCGAGTGACCTCAAGTAACCCCAAATGACTGCAAATGATTCCAAATGACCTCAAGTAACCCCAAATGACCTCGAGTGACCCCCAAATGACCTTGAGTGACTCCCAAATGACCTCAAATGACCCCATCAAGGAGTCCAAATGACCTCAAGTAACCTCAGATGACTGCAAGTGATTCCAAATGAACTCAAGTAACTCTAAATGACCTCGAGTGACCCCCAAATGACCTCAAGTGACCCTAAATGACCTCAAGCGACCCCAAATGACCTTGAGTGACCCCCAAATGACCTCAAGTGACCCCCAAATGACCTCAAGTGACCCCAAATGACCTCAAGTAACCCCTACTAGACACACCAATGACCTCAAGTAATTCCTGTGACCTCAAGCAACCCCTGAGGGTCTGCACCCTCAGCTCTCAGGGGGGAACAGCCTGCAGCACCCCACAGCAGCACATCAGAACCAGGCTGGCAGGGGCAGGGAGGGATGTGAAGCAGACTCTCCACAGCTTCCGTCCCAGCCTGGTCCCTCCATTCATCTTCTTCTCTTGGAGCTGGCTCCCCAGCAGCAGGATCTGAGCAAGCCAGAGAACTCCCCTGGCTCATGGCAGCCCTTCAGTTTTGCTGCACACAGTCACTACAGAGCCTTAGACTGGGTTAAAAAACCCCAAAGCGATGGCTTTGGGATCAGACAAATGTGGAGAAAAATATCCTCTGATAGCAGGCAGGTTACAACCAACCCTCCCCACCCAGTTCAGGCAAAAAGAAACTTTCCTTGGAGAAAAATGAAAGAGATAAAAAACCTCTTTATTTATCAAACACACAGGAAAAGGATAATAATGCTGAATAATAAAACCTCGGAGCTGTGGAGAGAAACGTAGGAGGATTTCAGAGGCCTTCTGTAGGTGTGGTCTCTCGCCTCCTCCTCGGAGCTGGGTCAATGTAGGCCCACCTCCGGGGTCTCGGTGGAAAATTCTCCCAATGTGTTCTGATGTTGAAACAGTCCAGAAGAGAAGAAGGGAAAAACCGAAATCCCAGGAAAATAAAGTTCAACTCTCTCTCCCTCCCTCCGGAGAAGAGGAGCTGAAAGCTGGCTGGAAAGCAAGCAGGGTGCTTCCCCTGCTCCTCTCACCTCAGCAGGACGCCGAGGAGCATGTATGTGTGTCCTTGAACAACTGCTTTGGAAAGCTCACTCAGTATTTTTCCTCTTCCCCCTCTCAGGCTCAGTTTAAAGGCACAGAAAAGCACAAAATTAATTTGTGGGCATAGAGCAGTGATAGGGGATACACATCATAAAGTCACCCCAAGACACTTTCGTTACACAGAGAAGAAGTATAAAACAACTCCGTGGACACAAGCCTGCTCACTGTTCAAGCCTCATTCTTCCTGGCCTCTCCCAACCCTGTACAATGCGTCTGAAGGGAATGGCCAAAGGCAGCTATGAAGATAAAACACACAGCAATAATTCGCGTACACACACACACATTCACCAGTAGTGCTTGAATAAAATGCACCTGTTCATCTTTCCCACTTATCAGAATATTTGAACAATTGTTCCCCCTTTGGCATAAAATTCCAATCAGAGAGAGAAGTCCCCATGTCTGCTAGGAAACACACTTCTTGCTTCAGCAAGGGCTCCAGTGTGGTGAGCCCCCAGTACGATAGCAGATCCTGACACCCTTAACAATCAGTTTCTACTGGTTTTTTTTACAAATGGCACACTGATTCCTTCCCAGTCGCTGTCCTGGTGGTCACCCCCTTCCCTTTGGTCCTGGGGCTCCCTGCACTTTCTCCCATCAGGGGCTGTAAACACGGTGCCATTATCCTTGCCTGTACCTCTACCTTTTCTTTACCCCTGCTTTCATATCTTTTCTATACCTGAGATGCCTTTCTAACCAATTCCTGGGAGGGCCCACTCAGCCACCTCTCCAGCACCTGCTCCTGCTGCCTGTGGGCTCTTACTCTCCCAAATTCTCTGCAAAATCACTCACCTCCCCAGTGACTCAAAGTCCCTTCTTATATCAGGCCAGGCTTTGGTGGCACATTGTCTCTTACACCATACACCAAAGCCGCTTGCCGTACCTTACACTTGTCAGAGACTGAAATGTTATAGCTTGTGACTTAAACATCTTCATGAAGAACTTCTGCCTATTATAGCAAAACTCTATGACAAAGGCTGCAGAGAAGACCACCACACCCTGAACAGGGCCCTGACTGAGGCCCCACACTGCTCACTGATGACTTTTAGAACACTTTCTTCTTCCCAGCCCCTGCCTCTTTCCCACTAACAACGCAGGGAGAGAAAGCATGCAGTTTTTAATCTGTTTGTCACTTCTAATTTCTTCTGTTCATTCAGAGAAAGAAGAGTCTTTCTTCCACTGTACTGTGGAGTCCCCCCTCCATGGGAGACAGTTCTCTGTGAACTTCTACAACTTGGTTCTCTTCTCACAAGCAGCAGCCCCGCCCAACCTGCTGAAATGGGAGTCCTTCTCACGGGCAAAACAGGCAAAACACCTCCTCCTCTTCTCCGGCTAGGAAAAACTGCTGCCCGTGAGTCACTCATTTACATGAGTGAAGGTTTTCATAGCTCCTCTTGGCGTCCACTTGCTCTGTCACGCAAGTGAACCCCTACGTCTCTCGTGGACTCAAGGAGCTGCGGGGGGACAGCTTACTTACCCATAGTCTTTTACGACAGCTCGCCGAAGAAAATTTCGGCTCCGGCGCTTGCAGCACTTCCTCTCCCTCTTTCTTTACTGACTTCAGTGCCACCATCTCGGTTCTCCTCACGTGTCTCCACCTTTCCTTTTCTCTGACTTGGAAGAAAAAATTCCTGCTCGTAAGTAGCATTGTCACCAAGTTCCACCAGTTCAAAGACTTGTAGGAGTTTGCAGCGCTGAGAATGTGCTCTTGTCTGGATTCCGTGTCGGGGAATTGCTCGCCATGCTTGCGCCACCAGCCCCGCCGCCACCATGCAGCAGGCGGTGTCAGCTGCCGCAGCCCTGGCACCATTCAGCACCTCTCTTTATGCAGAATGCTGCAAAGAACAAGCCCCTGCCTCTGCCCTTCTGCTCGCAGTACAGCTGGCTAAAAGCCACTAAGCCATGCTAAGACGGTGGCGGCTACATGGGCCGCGCTGCCCACAGGGCCTCTTGCGGCGCCGGGATAACCCCGGCCGCAGCACCTCCCCGCGCCTCGGAAGAACTGAGCGCAGTTTTTTTCCCTGCCTTAAATAAGTCATCACAGAGGCACTACCAACTTCTCTAATTGGGCCAGCAGCACGTCTATCTTCAGAGCTGTCAGAGATTGGCCCTGCTGGACATAGCAGAGGCTTCGAGCAGCTTCTCTCAGAAGCCGCCGCGTGGCTTCCCCCGCCCCCACGAATAAAACCAGGTTGCGCTGAACCAACGCACCCCGGCAGGTGTGCGAGGTGATGTTCAGCGCCGAGGTTTGGCTGCAGACCGTGCTGGGGCCAGGCTTTTGGCAGGCAGGAGGATTTCGAGGCTCCCAGCAAGTACGTTGCAGCTCGGGGGCGCCGGGCTGGCGTGCTGCGGCTGTTCGCCGGTGGCCTGTGGCCCCTGTGGAGTGGCCACTCTGTTTTAGTGTGCAGTGCCACCCTACGACAAAGACAGGCACGATCTCATCGGGTGAGAGGCAAAGCCAGGCCTTTTTCTCATTCCACACGCACGCAGCAGAGAGGCACAAGCAGCACTTGGATCCAGTCTCTTCCATGCTCTATGCACCACACCAGGGCTACAGAGCCAGGCAGAAGCAGGCTTGGGTACGCTCAAGTGTCTTCACAAGTCAAACTGCAGAATTCTGGCACAGTCAGAGCTCAATTAATCCAAATGGCTGTCTGCTCTCCCAAACACTGAGTTTTCATTTAAGATGACATAAATGAAGACTAAAAAACAATAGCTAGGGCAACCACAGACAAGTACTGCTCTAACTCTGCAGCCTCTGAGGGCAGAAGCAATCCTAATGTTGTTGTCAGAGCTTCTGGAAAGTAGACCAAACAAAATAAGGTACTTCATCCTCATTTTGTGGTGATCTTAACCAGGATCAATGAAGGGCTGAAGAGCCTTCTTTCTCTTCAAACTTGTGTACTCCCAGGTGAATGCTGGTTGCATTCTGACAATGACAGATTTAGAAATACGGAAAAAGAACAAGGGATTGTGGACAGAAAGGATGCTTTTTCTCCCCTCTTTAAAAATACACAAAAATGACTGGTTTTGCAAACAAACATTTTTCCACTCAAGATTTTCCGATCATCACACTTGAGACACCTGTTAAACAAAATAGTACAGAAATACCATTGTTTCCTGCTGGTGGTAAGAAAAATGGTGCAAACCAAAGTATTCTGTCCTTCACTTACTCCATTAGAAACTCTCAAACAAATTCCTCTTCTTCCTTTTTTTTAAAGTTATTTTTAATACCCTCTGCCTTACATTTTAAAATTCCCAATAACTTCTTTGGGAGCAACTACACTTTCATTATACCAATCAGTATTGCAGGACAGTAACATTATACCATCTTTTTTCATGGTTTGTGTTGAATACAGTACAGAGAGATCAAATTATGGCCAGCCACATGCCTTTGGTAAAATTAAAAATCTGGTGAGATCACATTTTCTTCAACCTCAGCCACATGTTGAACCCATGTCATGTTTTGAGGTTCAATTCTATACAAACTTCTTCTTCAAAGCAAAGTTAAACAGTTGTCACCCCACACAAATGGCAATTTCTGAGCTGCTCCAGAAAAGAGATGAAAGGTTTGAACTTCAGAGAAGCTCTTCACATGCCTTGATCTCCATTAGATTTGTGTTTCAGATGGGGTAGAAAGTCTAGTAAATATTCACAAACCTACAAGTCAAAACAGTGAGAACAGTGATAAATATTCTCAGTTTTAAAAAAACTTCCTGTCGTAACACATGGGGCTCATTTAAGCAACTGACGGTCTTCTCCTTTGAGGCGTTTTTTCCGGGGCTGTACAAAGTCATCATCTGAGTCATCAGTAAGTTCTGGATTCTCTTTTTCACTCTGGCTGCTTGGCTGTACAGGGAACTTTCTCTCAGGATAAAGGTTCCTTAGAAGATCTTCAAAGTAGGCTTCGAGTTTCATGCCGGCATCAGCCACTTCTGAGTCAGGCTGTTGGGTGAATTAACATCATCAGTGCATCATGAAATAGCTTTGTACTCAGGTCACACTAGGACTTTTAGGTACAAACGACAAAAAAACATCAATCAGCAGCAAGAATGGCTACAGAACACAGGGTCCCAAAGAGCACGAGTCTGCAAAACAGAGAGCGAGGGCAGATCTTTCAACACCCCCCAATGATTTTTTTCTCTGACAGGTGACCACAGAAGCCACTCACAAAAGCCACCCTGCCTGGGTTCTGAAAGCTATGTAAAGAGATTCTAAGAAGAACTCTTAAATCCTGACTGGGGTGGGGGCAGGGGGACAGAAGTTGTGTTACGCTGTGAAACACATAGATATACCCTCAGGGTGTTAGAAACTTCTCTAGCTTACAGATCTTTTTAGTAACAGTGAAAATATTACTCAGTAGACAATGACTATAATGTGGAAGACTAGGCAGTCCTAAAGCCATCCACAGCCACCAGAGCTTTTAGTTTCCTGAAGTGGAGATCACTGTGGTGGGAATAACTCCTGGCTATCAAGGATGACTGGATGAGAACCCCATGGAGGCCACTTGGAGAAGCCTTTATTCCACTGTAATTCTCTCTCATTTTGTGGTCCACTCAGAACCTGCATCCCTATTTCACCACGTGTTCCCTTATGTGCAGTAGGGGATAATAATCACTCAACATGCAGCTTGAAATCATAAGGGTGAGTACAGAGCTCCCAGAATGAAAATCCCACTGAATTTAAGATCTGAGGCAAGGAGGACGAAACCAATTTTTAAATCATAATGCCCACCATTAACCTGCATGATAAAAAACTGTCCTTTTC
Organism: Corvus hawaiiensis; assembly: GCF_020740725.1. Classification (NCBI taxonomy): domain Eukaryota; kingdom Metazoa; phylum Chordata; class Aves; order Passeriformes; family Corvidae; genus Corvus; species Corvus hawaiiensis. Next base: position 23,003,060 of record NC_063216.1, on the reverse strand, counting down.
TTTACCTGCTGTCCTGCCATTCAGCTATGTTTGTTACCATCCTCCTCCCCTCCATGGAAAGATCTCCACTGCAGAGTCATCTCAGACCACAGCAGTGTCAAATCTGATCAATGTTTTCACTGCAGTCTCATCATCAAAACAAGTTTAATACAATAAATTCTTGTGTTGGAAGTTCTACCCCCATTACAGTTTTCCTGAAAGCAACTAAACCAACAAAACCTGATAAAGTATCTACTTTTCTAACCTCATTAAATTCAGCACAGTTTTGGAAAATCAGTCTGAAATCAGCCACAAAATCATCTGGCTTTGTGTAGAATGAATTGGTCACTTCAAGTCTTTCCTTGATGGTTGACAAACCCATAGGCTTTTTGATTATTTTGTAGTAACCAGGGACCTTAGTGGAGAAAAAAAACCAACCTTCCCAAATGTAATCATGTTCATAATTTATTGTTTTATAAGCCTTTAGATTTGAGGGAGTGGGCAAGGTTTAGTCTCATCTTCAAAGTATAGCTCAAACATATAAGAATTGTGGTTTTTAACCTGCAGACAGCTTCTGGAATAACAGTGATCTATGACAATTTGGTGACTAAAATATACTCCTTCCAATGCCTGTTTTAAAATCATAGAGAAACATAAAGCCTCCACCTCCACAGACTACATATAATAGAGCCAATGACTTGGTTTGGACATTATTTTCAGATGTAGTCAAATAAGCTATCTATTAAGTTTCATTCTCAAGACCACCATATGAAATAAGTCCTTTGAAATGGTGGCAAATTTCAGAGATATCAACGGTTTTGATACTCAAACTGTGGCTGTAGGGTTAAGATTTTTCTTCTTTAAAAAGAATAAGAAAGTAAATAAGAAGAAAACCAGTGGTAGTATTTTTTTTTTCTAATTTAAATTTTAATCTATATTTTTTTCCTACTTTCTCCTAACTAGATTCACATCTTTCATACCTGAATTTAGTAAGACATGGCCATCATATGGTTAATCAATGAATCTCTTGTGCCATTTCTTATTATTAAACCCTGTGGAATGTTCTTCAGAATTCTTATTTAAATGGAATAAAGGCTGCATAGGAACATACTACTTTTGGATGAACTCTTTCCCCATTTAATTGTCCTTCGCCACTGACTTGTTTGAAGAACATCTTTCATCTGATCATGGTGGTAGCTCTGTGTGTCCTTGGACTTCTAATGCACCCAGGTACTGTGTACCATTTTGAACTAACAAATTTCAAGCTAACAATAAGAAATTCTATATCGTATCAGTACTATGGAGTACCCCAGTCCTCAAAATCAGGTAATGTTTAAAACCCCCAAAAACATCCCAATTCACCTTCTCAGTGATATCACTCAGGATATGAAGTTAGCAGTGTTAGAACTTACTTTCTGCAACTATTTCTGAAGTATTAAGTAAAATCAGCTATTGGGGAATTTTACTTGTAAATCCCCTGCCAACCCAGTGCTTCAACTTTTAACTTCCCCCCTTCACGGAGTTTTAATAAAATTAAACATGTTTAATGTATTCAATATCTGTGGAGTTTGACTTCTGATAATGGAGTTTGGAATGCCATTAGAAACATGGCAAATATGCTGCTAACATAAAATGGGAAGAAGTGAGGTACATACTGTGGGAGGAACTGGATCTTGAAAGGCAGGACTCATTTCATGGCAGTAGAGGTACAGCAGCAGTCTTTCACACTTCTGTGTCAAGACAAATAGAGACCCAAGTAATTCAGGAATCCTACATCCTAAAATCACAAACTACAGAAAATATGGAACAGATGCTTAGTATTCCCCCTTTTTCTTTGTCTATACAAATATATTAAACTGGATCTTGAGCCTTGAGAGAGATTCTAGAAATACTTTTGTGTGATTTTATGCTTGCTGATCCCTTACCAGAATCTTTAAAGGACTTACATTTAATGCAAAATGTCCATCGAGCCATGTAAATAATGGTGTGACAGTCTGTCCTCCACACACACACACACACACACACACACACACACTGCTCTTGATGGGCAATGTGATTTATCCTAAGATAACTCCAGGTGGGAATTGCAGGAGGAACTGTCTGGATGCTTGCATAATCAATGCATTCCAGAGATGGGGGAATGGTGAAGATTGTGATTGATCTTGGTACACATGGGCCTGAAAAAGGGTACAAAATGCTCCTGGAGACTGGGCCAACTGGGCAAACTGATCTCCAGAGCTTGCAGGGCAGCTTCCAGGTGGATCCCACCCCAGCAGGGATGGGACACCTGCAGGGTACATCCAGCCCGAAGATGGGAACACTCCGTTTTGGACAGGGGAGTAACAGGGCTAAGATCCAGCCACATGTGGAGATAAAATCCTAAAGTAGCTCCGTGGGTGCTTTGCTGCTTTGCAATTGTGCTTTCTGCAAACCTGCACGTTTCCAGCTGTACCTGCTTATGTTACAGCCCTTTAGACCTGCTGGTATAATACACTGCATTGGCAATACTTAGGTACTGTATTAGCAATAAATCTCATCAAAATCACCCACATTATCAGTGTCGTACATCGTGAACCTGAGAGTCTTCTCCCTAGTACTCTGCCATAAATGGTTCTACATGTAGACTAAGAGCCCACATAAAATACTAATTTTGGTGTATTTACACAAGTTCTCAACTGAAATCAGGTAAAACACTGATGAAAGTTTCTAACACAGCTCAAAACTGCTTCGGTTTAAAAGGTTTAAATAGCAATTTTATCCTTACCCTACGGTCTATGGGTGCCAAACCCGTGGTGTCTTCCAATTTTCTTTTTTCAGAGCCGTGAGCAGGTTTATCACAGTCACGCTCAACTTCTGGCTTGGACAAATCCCAACAGAATGTACAAATCCACTCTCCACTAAAGAAGACAAAAACACTTTGTGTGAGGGAGCACACCTTTGACAGAAGGCTTTCCACATATTTCTGGGTAAGTCCCTCATCTGTGGGGTGGGTTTTCTCTGCATCTCTGTTGTTTTGTTGGTGGTGATTTTTAAAACACTACAAAAGGCTGAGACAGCTGGCCAAAATGCTTTACTACAGCTTTGTTTCCTTTTAGTGGCACTGGTGTCATTAATGGTGTCCTAACAGAAAGACAGACAGATGATTTCTACCTTTGTCAGTACTGAAATTTTTCACTTGAGCTCACAGGATTTAAGGAAAGCACTTTTAAGAGCCCTGTACAACCATAACTACAGAGAGACTAAAGGAATCATGTGGGCTGAACAGAAGGAAAAGTATTAGTATTATAGTGAGAACTACGTGTTCTCTACAAGTTTGATCTGTTACAGCACACTACTAATCTACAGAGATTACCACAGACAAGAGTTTTTGTAAAACTGAAAATATTTCACTCCCTAAAACTTTCAGATGTTCATGATTTTACCAGTTTATATAAGACAACCCTGGAGATTTAAAGGTCAGCATAAGACTATGACATAATTAGTTCTGCAACTATGTCCACTGATTGTTGAACACAATTTATGAACCTCTCAGTTTTAAAAAACTATGAACAGTCTATGTTTTTCATATAGTTCTCCACAGAAAAAGAAACTTGCATGCTTGCAGATAACCACCAGAGGGCTGAATCGTCACACAGAAGACAGAATCCAGCAATAACCAGTTATGAGATCCAACTGTATGTATTTGCTCAGAGGTACATTCTAATAACAGCGTCTCCATAAATGGGAAATGGTTTCTGCAGCACCCTTTATTTCATCTCAATAGTAAGGCAGAAGACTTCAAAAATTTAAAAATAAAATCTTACTGTTTCCTATTCAGAGTGATCCAAAGATTTTCACCATCTGCCAGTTTCAGCATACACTGGTGAATGACGGGCATTTTGCTTCAAGAAGTTTTACTTTCTACTCTCTTAACTTCACAGGGTGGTTTATGACAATGTCACCTCTCTGCCTGGATGAGCCTTACAGAAATGATGTGGCAGACATGCAAAAATTGATACAGGCCATGACCTGAAGATCTTATGATACAAGAAAACAAGAAACAAATTAAAGATAGAGGAATGATGCATTACAATATCCAAGGATCAGGAAGAATTGGATGAAGTGAAGGAAAAAAGATGCAGAGGCCTTACGAATCTATATGAGAACATTGTTTTAAACAAAGAGGATAGATTCAGACTAGATACAAGGAAAAAGTTTTTTACTGTGAGGGTTGTGAAACACTGGCACAGGTTGCCTGGAGAGGTGGTAGAGGCCCCAGCCCTGGAAATTCAAGGCCAGGTTGGATGGGGCTCCAAGCAACCTGATCCAGTTGAAGATGTCCCTGAGCATTGCAGGGCGGTTCAAATTAGAGGGCCTTTAAAGGTCCCTTCCAACCCAAACCATCCTGTGAGTGTATGAACCTATGACATTGCTCTATCCATCTGAACAGGAACAAAAAGCAATCATGAAAGCAGCTGACTGACCCTGCTGCCATAATAATAACAACATTATTTTGTGTGTTTGAAGGAACTAATGCTGAGGGACTAAAGTTTGTTGGCAGACTTACAGCTGGGGGGGGAAAAAAAAAAAGCAAGCAACCCCACAAAGATGAGAACAAAACCCTGATACATCTGAAGTCAGGAGGAAACTTCAGCTAACTGTGCTCTGGAGCCCAGGAACACAGTGCACTTGTAGTAACATGCACCTCTATGGATCTGAACACCTGCCACCAAGCTGGTTTGGCTCCCTTGCCCTCAGACATTGTTACCTCAGATCATCCACTGAATGATCCAGTAAAAATGAGACATTTTAAAGACTTGTTCTTGAATATTTAATTTTAATAGAAACCAAGTCTTGTAATACATAGTTATCTACCTGCTTCAAGATTACTTTTTGTTTCCTTGCCAGAAAGAGTATTTATTGATTTAAGTGCTTACTGTAAGCTTACTGAGTTTTCCTTATGGCACAAAACTGTAACATAGCATTGTTTTAATAAGAAAACCCCTGGAATGTGAAGTTTCAAAAACTAAGAGAAACATTTTTATGTGCCATTTCAAATGACATTTAAAAGAAAGATCTAGTTCCAGAAGTATGCCTGTTCAGAGTAGCACAGAGATGATCAATGGGCTAATCTAAGTTGCTATCCAAATATTTTACACCAGTGAACTATGCTGATATTTAAAGAAGACACTGCTCTTTCTCTGAGACTGAAACTTCTTATCCGGACTTTCACAATACAAGTCTAATGTCTTTTGCTACAATTTTAGATGGAATTGAAGGGGTCATAATTACCTTGGAAAGTTCATCAATGTAGGGACATGACACAGATGGAAATACTTTGGGACACTTCTCACAGCAAAGGAGCTTCCCTCCATTCTGACACACAGCACACCAAACTTCATTGGGATCATCCTCTTTTCTGCCCTCCCCAGCGTGGGAGGATCCCATCCATCCTGTTTTCCCAGTGAATGTGTTCTCCTGCAGTACCCCTGGCTGGTCATCTGTGCTGTCTGGTGCATCTGTTCTTAGCACAGCTTCATCAAAAGTGGAATTGTGATTGGTATCCAGCAGCAATGAAGTGAGTATGGACTGCAGGAAGAAACAAAGGAAGCCAGGTTACAATATTTATGTGAATTTACATGACCTTAACAACGTGCAAACTGACCTGAGTAAGAGATTTACATGCAAGCAGCCATACAACTTGCAACATGCATGCAGAAATTACTACCACACTATAACACAGGCAAATGAACACAATAAATTAGCTACAAAAGGCTATTTACTGCTCCCCTAATAAAAAAATAATCTCTGATGGCCCAAGAATCTAGCAACCTTGCTTCTGGATATTCCCACACAACGACTGGAAACACTTCCCAGCAGCACCTGACAATGTCATCTCTGCAAGTTATTTCTAGACTTCCCAGGTTTTAAATGCATAAAAGCAGTCTGATCACACCAGTTAATTTAACTGGAAGTAGGGCTAGTTTCATTTTGATTTTTACCTCTTCATTTTATTCAGCTTGTTAGTTTTTCCCTGAAAAAGTTCACACCAGAATACAAGTAAATTATTTTAGTCCCCATAAATACAAAATATGCTCCAAAGAGAAAGGAGATCGTTCTAGCTGTAAATATTACAGTCCAAGGCAGGGATTCCTCCTCCATCTCTTGCTTCACTACAAAAATTGGGAAATCAAAGCTCCCGTTGTGGTGGGCTTTTGCCCGAAGGCGCCTGGATGTGAACAAAGGCCATTTTCCACAACAGACAGCCCTGCAGTGTCTCGAAATAAGGTCAGAGGTGGTGGTGTCTGGGCCTCTAAGCACAGTCAGAGTCCTGTCTGGGAGAAACCCTGTGAAATTTGTGAGTTTGGAGGTGGTACCCCACCATCAGCCACAAGTGACTGGACAGGAATGGTGGCCATTTTCCAGGGGAAACAAAACTCATTCCCCCACTGTCTTGCTGTAAGGTGAGAGGTAGCATCTGGGCCTCTAAGGGCAGCCCGAGTCCTAGCTGCTGGCAGCTTTGGCCTGGGAGAAATCCTGCCATGTTCATGATTCTAGGAGGCGGCACCCCGTTTGGGCCATATGCAAATGCATATGGATGCAAACGGTGGCCGTTTTCCATGGGAAAAAACCTTCATTCCCCCGGTGTCTTGGGCTCAGGTCAGAGGTGGCATCTGGGGCTCCAGGGTAGCCTGAGTCCTAGTTGCTGGCAGCTTTGTGCTGGGAGAAATCCTGCGACGTTTGTGATTTTAGTGGGCTGGGTTGGCTCGTTCTCAGAACATCACAGCAGTGGTGGCACCCCTTCTTCACTATTCCTAAGCCAAACTCTTCAGATAAATGCAAAGATAGAAGACTGGGTTGCCACTACTTAGGCAGGCCCCTCTTTGCACAAATTATGGTCCAGTTAGTGTTAAAAGAATTGTTAACAAGTCTTCAAGAAAAATTCCCAAACGCCTCATTCACTCCTTTTCTGCTAATAACAAAGTCAAAGCTGATGCTCTAAACCAAACTAGCAGCACTGCAGAAGCTAGTATGCCAGAGGTATTTTACCACCCACAATACTTCTCGCTCCATGGATGTGTTAGCAGTGATCACAACCCAGAGTTAGCTGCAGCTCTCGCAGAAACACATACAGCAGCCTTGAGGGTGCAACCACTGCCTGTTCCCGGCAGGCTTGGGAAACTACTCATGGGAAATTGGGTGGCTTGGGGTTGGTTCTTTTTTTAAGAAAAATAGATGTTCTGTCTTTTTAGGAAAAGGGACCATCTGCAAACAAACGAGTTCCTCTGAATTGAAAGGAACAACACATTGAGTAAGGTTATGGACAATTGTTCACTGGTATCAAGCCCTCTCCCCCAAACAAACAATGCTGGAGGACTGGTAACAATAGATCAGGACAAGGCTGAGGAACTGAACAGCTTTTTTACCTGTCTTCAATGGCAGCTCTCTTCCCACAGCTCTCAAAGTGGATGGGCAGCAGGATGGGGACTGGGAAAGCAAAGAGTTTTTACCCTGAAGTACAAACCAGGTTTGCTTGCCTCAGGGGACCGTACCTCTAGAAACAGAAAGAGGAGAAGGCAGTGGTTATTGCTGAGCTGACAGGAATGACTTCTTAAGTCTCACACACAGGACAGTGAGTATTTCCCATGGCTGCAACACTCTGGTGCAATGCTTCCCAGAAACAGGGAGCTTTTCATCACTCTTCCCAGCAAAATCTGGTATTGCAGACTTTGCACCCGGATATTCCAACAAAATGCCAAATCGGCTTTTCCAGGACAATTCATTATACCCTTGGACTTCTTGGGAAGCCAGTGCAAGGGAAACACACCAGCCCTATGACTGGAAACCACAGTATTTCATATTCTCGTCTACAGTCGTGGATTTTGTTTAGTCCTCCAGGGATTACTTCTCCAGTGTTTAATATGGCAGCCCATAACTTCTGAGATCATTGTCTCATGGATGATGTGCTTGGAGAGAAATGAACCAGAAAGCTTTGCACAGAACTTCAGCATTTTTCATCACATGTGATCTCACAGACACCACTGCATCTTAAAATCCTTTGTATTCCTTTTTCTGCAGGAAATTTCTAAAGGATTCAACTTTCTGGAGCCACAACAGGCCGTACAGAAGAACCACTGCTTCAGGGGCCCTCTGCATTGTTGTTACATTGCAGTTACATTTCATACTTGACCAGGAAAAAAGGCCAACAAGTTTGTTATCACTGCTTATGAATATCCATCTTATATTCTTCTGACTAGACATCCTACTGGCAGCACTTCACTGCAAACATTTTGGATCAGAACCAAAATATTTTTTTCTTGGCAAGGGAATGATTGAACTGTCCCACCATAAACCTCTGCAGAAATTTTAAAAACACCTCAGAGCAACAAGTATTGTGATATGAAAATTATGCCAGTCCCAAACAGTTGTGTAGCCTGGATGGGATATTCCTACTTCACACTCAGGATTTCCTGTGATCTACAGAGGCAGGGCTATTGTCCCGTGAAAACCTGCAGTTTGGTGAGAAGGAGAGGTAGAGACTACTACGTGCTATGTTAGAATCACCACACAAAGTATTGCCAAAGGTATTGTAGAGGTTACATCTCCAAAACTGCTTTCAGTAGCGGGGTGACCTTGCAAGACAGAGGATTTCATCTTGGCACAGTACAGGGGATACTTCTGAGTCTCTCAGAAGAAAAGCTGTGAAACATTTTGTTGTGGTTTGATGCTGGCCCAACGCCAGGCACCCGCAAGAGTCGCTCGCTCACCCTCCTTTGCCACAGCTGGGCAGAGGAGAGAGGGAAAAAAATTAACGAAGGCTTCATTAGTTGAGGTGAGGAACGAGAGAAAAACACTTCAAGGGCAAAACAGGCTTAACTTAAAGTTACAAAGTGAATTCATTGCTAACAGAATCAGAGGAGGATAATGAGAAGTAAAATAAGCCCGTAAAACACCTTTTCCCCCCAGCCCCTCCCTCCTTCCCACCGACAGTGCAGGGAGACAGGGCACGGGGGTTTGGTCAGTCCACCACCAAGATTTCCTTCCGCTGCTCTGGGAGAGGAGTCTTCCGTGGGAGGGATCCCACAGCCTCACAGGGGGAGACAGTTCTCTGTGAACTTCCCTGGCATGGGTCCCCTCTCAGGAGCAGCAGCCCCACCGCACCTGCTGCAGCGTGAGCCCCTCCCACGGGCACACAGCCCTCCCAAAACTGCTGTGCCATGGCTCTCTCTTTCCTCGGGGTGCAGTGCTCCAAGGACAGGCTGCTCCAGCCTGGAAGCAAGGGCCCTCTCTCTCCAGCGGGTCTTCCACTGGAACACAGCCTCCTCCAGGCATCCACCTGCTCCGGCACGGGCACCTCACCCACGGGCTGCATCCCCCGTGGATCCCCATGGGTTGCAGGTGGATCTCTGCATCCCCCGTGGATCCCCAGGGGCTGCGGGTGGATCTCTGCATCCCCCGTGGATCCCCATGGGCTGCAGGGGCACAGCTGCTTCACCATGGTCTGCACCACGGCCTGCAGGGGAACCTCAGCTCTGGCGCCTGGAGCACCTCCTCCCCCTCCTTCTCCACTGACCTTGGTGTCTCCATGTTGTTTTCCTCACATGTTCTCACCTCCTCCTCTTCTCTGACTGGAATCCAAAACTGTGTGACTTCGTTTTGATTTTCTTCTTAAATATGTCATCACAGAGGCATTACCAACCTCTCTAATTGGCCCAGCCTTGGCCAGCAGCATGTCCACCTTCAGAGCCATCAGAGACTGGCTATGCTGGACATGGTGGAAACTTCCAGGAGCTTCTCACAGGAGCCCCCTCTGTGGCCCCCCTGCTACCAAAAACCAGGCCGTGCAAAACCAATACGTTTGCCACAGAAGAAAAACTTCCTAGAAGCTGAGAAGAAAGACAAAACGCACTCCTGAGGGTGAAAGAGATAGTTAAAGATGGCTTTTCTCAGTGTCAGCCTAAAAAGTGTACTAAATCTAAAGCAGGACTGTTCCAAATAATTCCCCCACAGTCCAGGAGAGAGAGAAACCCCATGCATTGAGGTGTCAGTAGTCAAAAAAGATAGCAAAACTGAACTCTAATCCAGGATACCTCCCATTATTTCACCAGCTGTTTTAAGAGACTATCTTTTATAACTCATGCTTTTTATGGGGGTCTCTTTTTTTTTAGAAGCCTTGTTGAGCGCATGTTTGCTTTCAAAATGCTGAAGGCTGTTTTTGAAATGGCTGCTCTAAATTGTCTAAGGCAGAACAGAATATAGCTGCCTTCTGCAGCTTTAAGAGGCTCATATTTCTCTTAATGCAGCTGGACAGGCTTTCTTTCAGCAGAAACAGACTTTAAAAAGTGTTTGCTGCTACATCATCTCATTTTATACTCAGAGATTGCTTCCCAAAAAGTATAAAGCAGTAGGCTTTATAATCTAGAAGGAAAAGGCTAAAACTCCGGGGTGTAAAAGCATTTAACACCAATACTGAGTATTTGGGAGGTTTCCCTTTGGCATGCTCAAATGAAAGGATGAGAAGCAATGGGCACAAACTGAAATATAGGAAATTCCAATGAAACATAAGAAAAAGCTTTTTTACCACAATAGCGGCCAGACACTTGAACAGGATGCCCAGGCTTGTGGAGTCTCCATCCTTGGAGATATTCAAAACCTCACTAGAAATGGCCCTTTGCAACCTGCTTCAGGACTGGAGACTTCCAGAGGTGCCTTCACACCCCTTGGTGGTCCTGCAGTGCTGGGGTGACAAAGGTCAGCCTGGCCCCAGGCAGCCAGATGTCCCAGACTCACTCTCAGGGAATTTTATGAGGCATTGACAGACATCGGCCTTTTCAGAACATTCCTGTGACAGATGCTAGACAAGGGCTGAAACCAAAGTTAGCCCCAGGACAGCATGCTGTGTAACACCTTGTGTAGGTCTTTGATGCAGCTGTTTTGGCTCGTTTAATTCCACCTTCAAGATGAGTCAAAGCTGGAAGTTTGGATGAATTCTAGACTAGGATGTCTCTGAAGACCAAAAGAAAATGCTGAATGCTTTATGATCTCCTTCTGTCAGCCAGTAGAGGGAGGAAAGAGAGAGAAAATGGAAAGTCGTTTTTGATTCTCTGAGGCTGAACAGCAATTCTCTTATCATATAGGCACCAGGACTTCACAGCCCCAGGGCCACACTTCTTCCATCAGAGCTACTGTAATGGCTAAAACCACATGGTATTTAGTTATTCTTTTAGATATTGGAACCACACTGAGCATCCTGTGATGCAGCTGATGTCAAGGACTGAATCCAGCTGTAATCTGTCCTGGCAGCTGACCTATCACCCTGGAAAACTGGACTCAGCACAGTTTTCCATACACCCAGAGCTGCATTTGTTGTATTGAGGTCTGTGTTTTGTTTAAAGCTTTTTCCCCCTAACAAGACTGTAAAATGATCAAGTGTGCCCCAGCCATTCACAAGGATTTTCTCTGACACAAAGAGAGAGAAAGCACACTCAGGTGTTTACTTCCAGCAACTACCCCTGGACTGAAAAGGGAGAAGATCAGCCCCTCACCCCAAATTTTCATTGCTTTCAACATTTGATGGCAGAGGGAAGGAATACTGTTCTGAAGCCCTACCACTCGGCAAAGTGAGGACCTCATGAGTGGTTTGCTCATGTGCGACACTGAAACAACTTAACCTCACAAAAGCTAAGTTTGCAGGGCCTGCTCCAGCATAATGCATCACTTCTAACACCGTTGCATCTGTTTGCTGCTTTTTTTATGTAACAGTGGACTACAAATGATTCATTCAGTGCTGAAAATTATTGATGGACAAATACAGGACATTAAGTTATAGTCCAATCTAAAATTAGATCATCCTTGTCTGTGTCCAGTTTCAAACACAGTTATCCACTTGGCCCTGGCCTGAGTAAGCCCCAAGGTGAACAGGATCCAGGCTGCACTGCTGCTCCAAAGCTGCTGTGTCATGAAAATGGCACAAACTGCACCAGGCATCTCCAATAGTCCCTCCTCCACTCCAGAATTCCATCTTGGTAGTTTTAATAGAGTTCTGCTCAAAATAGTATTTCCAGAAGTGCCTAAATGGTGTTGCATCCCAAGTGCAATTTTCAGAGCTGAATGTATGGCACATAAAAGCTACTCCATCAGCCCTCAGTGACACAGAGTCTTCTACAAGTAACTGCCTCAGGAGCAGCCCTTTGGAAAAATTTTGCTAAGCCTTGAGCCTGGCTTTTGATTGAGATGCCTGTGGGACTTCTGTCTGAGGTCTGTAACTTGGCGTGCGCACTTAGTTACTTCTACATAACCTTTTCTAGATGTGAAAAAGGTACACCTTCTCCAAGTCTTTTGGTAGAAGAATGGGAAAGAAAAACGTGATAGAGATTCTCTCTCCTTATTTCTTTATTTTAACGTGTCCCCATTGCTGAATTTCATGGCAAAGCAATAAACATGTTGTGCGCAGTTAAGAAACTGCAGCACAATCAAGGATGGAGGGTGTTCTTCTCAGATTCATACAAATCCTTAAAGGAACACCGGGAGGTGTCCACGTGGTGGCAGCAGAGGAGGAAAATGAGGAAACAGCTACGGGAAGCCCAAAGACAAACAAATAACCCGAGCTGAACCATTTCTTAGTTAAGGGCACACCTAAAAGCATGCACCTTCAAAATTAGGGCTATGATCCAATGTGCCGAGCATCTGTGGCTGCCCAAACCCAGCCGGAAGACTGAGGCCTAACACCACTGCAATAAACAAGCACATCTTCACCGGGCACTACTTCGGAGGGAAGCTGCCCTAAAGAGGGAAAGCAGATGCCTAAGTCTGCAGAACACCATGTCACCAGCCATAAAAACGCATTTACTGAGAGGGTGGTGAGGCACTGGAACATGCTGCCCAGGGAAGCTGTGGATGCCCCATCCCTGGAAGCGTTCAAGGCCAGGTTGGATGGGGTTTTGAGCAACCTGGTCTAGTGTCAGAGAAAGGACGCGTGCGGTGATCACCACGCACGCCCGTGTGCGGGCAGAGAAATCCGTGTCCCCTCTGGGACTCTGCCTTTTATTCCCCAAGAGGCACCACCCTCTTACACCCCAGGCCCTCCCACCATCCATAGTCCGATTGGCTTGTCAGGATGTCATCTCTAGGGGACAGGTTCTCGTCACTGGGGTGATTCGCTGGTCTCGGTCCTAGCAGGAGGTGGTATTTATTCCCTTATGCTAAGGAGACATGACTGGCACAGACCCTCTTCTAGACCTTTCCCTCGTTACCAACTTGCATAGCCCCCCAACATCCTAACACTGATACAGAAAATGCTCCTAACACTACTTCCCCTTAGCAATTGTTAATCAACGAATTTCCTAACAATTAACAATCAACTGACAAAACCATTAATAACCCATAAGTGGTTAACTAATTAACAATTAACAGGGAATCCTTAACCATTCTCTCGGCTACGAAAACCAACTCAAGTCAGTTCAATTATAACATAGTGGAAGGTGTCCCTGCCCATGGCAGAGGGTGTGGAACAAGATGGAGCTTTAAGGTTCCCTCCCAAACCGTTCTATGACTGATTTTCCTTCCTGTGCCTCACAGATCCTCCCAACACCCAGCAGCACCTGGAAGTGGGGCACAAATTTCAGCTGGAAACTGAGCAGCAAGAGCAGGCAAAGGGCAGCAAGGACTGCCAGGATTTCCTTCTGTACCCAGAGGTGCAGACACAGTGAGATGTGCAGCCTGCCCCATACATTAGCAGTGTGGCATTTGCCCCTAAGGAGTCTCTGCTATTGCTTGTAACTCTGGGAAATAAAAATCTCAACTTTAGGAAAACCTGCAGCTCACTTGCCTTTGGTCAAGTGGGTTGGAAGAGCGGATGGGAAAATAAATGTGCCAGGGACCTGCTTGGGTTCACAGCCTTGTGTGGAGACCACAAGACAAGGGTGGTCCAGGTTGAACCCAAACCGTCCAGCATCCTCCACACAACAAGCTGGCACAACAGCTATTCCCCAGCTCCTCACCACATGCATGCACACACTCATCTTCTCTCTCCCAGGAAAACTCTTTCAGCTGTCACAGGTCAGGAATAAAGAAAAATGAGCTTAATAAAAATGGAGGTGGACAAGAAAAACCCTCAAGCAAGTAAATCATGGTTTTCTAGACAGCGAAATATGTGGTATAATTGAGTCTGTTGTATCTTTTAAAAAGTTATCATCTCTGCTTTCCCTCTTGCAAGCTGGGTGAGTGCGTTCTTCCTTCTGCTTCACCACTCAGAAAAGCCCCAGCAGACAAACCAGGCCTCCAGCAGTCCCCAGATTTCTAACTGATGCTGGGCCAGGTGGATATTTCCAGCCAGGTCACCTGCGAGCAGATCTCCCAAGGAGTTACAAGGGAGGAGCAGCATACAGCATATACTTCTGCTAACTTCTTGGGGGAAAAGAATGTACTGAATTCCATCTGAGCTAGAGAAGGGAGTGATAGAATAAGGAGCTCCTCAGGCTTTTCACAGGAGCTGTATTTCCTGAGCAACTGCTGGGAGAGGAGAGGGACATTTACAAAGGAATTCAGGCCGGGAGCCTGCCATTATGATTTGCTGTGGTGAGCAGACACCTACCCACAACACAGTGATTTCCAGACTCAAACTCAAAGTGCTTAAATCTGGCACAATTCCACCTGGCTGGTCAGAGGCAGCAGCAAGGGTGACCCATCACCCTTGTACATAACTGGGGGTGATACAGGGTGATAGCATTTCTGTAAGATGCCTTAGGACAAGGAAGTGAAAAGAGCTGGAACTTCAATCTATCTGTGCTTTGGAACTACCTGGGAGAAGCGCAACAAGGCTGGACATAGCTTAGGACAGGATAAGTCCATTAACATCCATATCACTAAGCGCTCTGAATTTTAAAAAGCATTTTGAATGGAAGAGAAGCCTGTTCCTCCCAGCTCTGCTGAAGCCCCAGCTGATTTCTACCTTATATAATCACCCTTTTCAATAGACTGGATGTAAGTTAGTACTTACTAAGCCAGAAACCACTATTGTCTCCAAAACTGCACACTGAAATTATTTATGCTTCCCTTGACATGCATGAATTTCAGGACCTGCTAGTCAGCAATAGATTTTTGCTGGGTTTTTTACAGAAATATGGCATTTAATAGGTCCATTCAGGACTAGCAGCCGAGCAACAGTGAGTTTCTCTTGAGCAGGCAGGCCCAGCTAATTTTGAAATTGATTGCTCTGTGAAGGAAGCATAGCACTTCCCAGATCACAGAAATGGTTTACTGGCCCAAGTCTCATATAAAATAGTCTCTTGGTGAGAAGCTGAACAGTTTTAAAAGGTGTCAGAGAAACCATTAGGTGATAAAAATTCACAGAGCAATTTTGCCAGAGAAAAAGCATAACTAAAAAGGGTATAGTTTCTCTCCCAGACCTTCTCGTGAGTCAGCTGCATTCAAAGAGATGTGCCACAGCTAGAGACGAGCTAAAGGCAATTAAAAAGTTTGGCTGCCTGTGTCAAACCTTCAGCTTGTACTCATGCACTTAAATCAGAAAAGCAGCAATTACATAAACAGTGCCACTAAATTAAAGGAGAGCCAGCATAAATCAAACCCTGTATGGGTCTTGAGGAGGAAATAGCAACTGATCCTTGTTGGTGTGTGAGTGCATTCATTCTGCATCCAAAAAAACCATACATGCAAAACTGGCTCTTGCAAGGAAATGTAGATGCTAAAACACAGCTTCCAGCCAGCACAGGCTATTCTGCTTCAAGGATATGCTGATATGCTGATCTGCTTTTGAGTTTGTAAGGTTTTAGTTATGCCAAATGTTACAGATTCTTCTTGGAGACCTCTCAGTCCATATACAAATGTGACAGGCTACTTAGAGCGTGAAAAGGAAGAAATCTGAGCCCCAACATTAAGCATAAGCTATTCTGGGGAAAAAAGTAATCAGAATTTTGTGCCACTCAATCCAGCACTAGCTAGAATTTTAAAAACCCCTACTTATAAAACCAGTAGCTTGTAGTTTCTTGCTAAGCTACTTTGAAGCAAAGAGAAAGAAGGCCACCAAGAGAGAAAAAATGAATCAGGAGAACATCTCCACTGCAATTAAGCAGCACATCCCTCATTGTTAGGACAATCAACTTCATGCAGCAACTGCAAAGAGAAGGACATTTCTGGCAGCATCAGGACAGCTATTGAGAAATTATGATGAGAAGTCTATTTGGGATTTCATAGTCCCATTTCTTGTGCCATAAAAAAGTCATATGCAGCATTCAAGCAAATCTAACTGATGCCAGGCAGAAGCCCTTCTTCTCTCTCACAACTTTAGTATACAACCTCCAGAGCCCATAGACCCAGAAAGCCAGATGAGCTTGAACTGCAGCTTGGGCTGGTGCAGGATTTGGGGGGTCAGGAGAACCTTCTCCTGATTTTGAATCCCTGTGTTGACACTGCAGTCACATGGCATACAAGAGGTACAGCTGGTGCAGTAAACACTTAAACACTTCCTGTGCCCTCTTTAAGCCAAAAAACATCAGTGCTGTGGGACTTGTGCATGAGGGATTTCTGAAGGGATGAATGAGGAATAACATTGGTGTGTGGTAGAGCTGCTGTCCTGCAGTGAAGAGCTATTCTAGGGAAAAAAAAAAAAAGAAAAGAAGAAAAAAAAGGAGTAATGCTGTGTAGATTAATGTATGATCTACCCTTGCTTCAAACAAGTCTAGAACTAGAGAAAAGAGCTCATTAGAGTCCACACTTATGGGAATTACTTGATGGGGACAGGAGAAAGAAGGGTTTCTTTTAAGCAACAAAGACACTAGTATGTGGTACGTCTAATAAATCGAAAGTTACCCACATGATCTCTTAATTATTGCACCAGAGTGACCTGGTGTAAGGGCAGGCTGCAGTTCTTCAGCCATTCAGCAGCAGATGGTTGCCAGTATGCACCTCTCCTTCCCCCCAACATACATGCCTCCTTCTTCAGTATTGCAGTGCCTCTTCCTTCAAAAGATGTAAATAATTCTTGGTTCTGCTGTTCCCTTTCCCTCAGGGGTATATTTAGAATATAAGAGCCAGACTCACTTGTTAAAAGGTGGAGAGGGAAAACTGCTCTGCACAAAGTGCTGCACCTCACCCTGGGTTGTGTGGGATTCTTCTCTTACCAAATGCCTCTGTATCAAACAGATGGCCCAAAAGGGGACCACGCAACAGATCTTCAGGGACAAAATAAAACAGCAGATACTCTACATGCATTTCAATTCTAGCTCTGCACTGGAAGTCCAAATTATTTGACGTGATGACACTTGCCTTGTCAGGTCAGTAGTTACACCCCTTGTACCTGGCTGCCCATTTCTAGGTGAGAAAAGGAAAAATGTTCGGAGGAGTACTAATTGCTGTCCTTCAGCTTTGCCAGAAGCTTTCCTAATGCTCTTCCTCCAGTGAAATTTAAGGTATAAAGTCCCCTGTGGATGGCCAGGGGATTCTGTTACCACCACAAGCAAGATCAGGAGCCTGGTTTCACCCTGCAGCTCTGTCCATCTCCCAAGGCACGCACAGGACCATGTCTAGGATGAGGCTGTCACTTCACTGGGCAGCACATCCTCTTCCCAGGTGTAAGAAGTGGTGACTGGCCCACCAGGAGCCCTGAGAACAGGTTTTCTTCTGCCTAGCTCCTTGCCACCAGGAGCAGGCATGGCAACCCATCCTGCCCCCACTTTCTGGAAGGTTTCAGTCAGGATGTTATTCCCCTAATGCCACACACATTTTCACAACAGGAGCCCTCCCTGGTCTGTGATACAGCACTAAATTACAAACACTAAGCTGCTCTATTTACACAGCTGAAGACACACTGGGGAGATCACATCTTTAAGCCAAAACCCCAACACATTTGTTGTCATGATGGCAGAGCAGTTTTTTAAAGTTGGTTATATCACGACAAGTCAGTCATCAGCAACAGCAGCCTGACAAAATACTACAATTTACAGCCCTGCTGGTTCAGGGGAACTATTATTTTTGTAAGGATTGACTGATGTTTTCTGAATTGTGCTAGAATATGAGGTTTTCTTTCCAAAAGCAGCATAAGATGGGGATAGGGGAAAGAAGGGTTTCTTTTAAGCAACAAAGACACTAGTATGTGGTACGTCTAATAAATCAAAAGTTACCCACATGATCTCTTAATTATTGCACCAGAGTGACCTGGTGTAAGGGCAGGCTGCAGTTCTTCAGCCATTCAGCAGCAGATGGTTGCCAGGTTCACTTGGTTAGGTGACATCGCATTGCTTCATCACATACACTCCTATGTTTATATTTAAATATTTAAGTGGACTATGATAAGCAGCACAGGGATGGAAAAGAGCTTGCTATCTTCTGTTTAAAGAATGGAAGTGTATGTAGTGAAATTGAAACCAGAGGAGATGGATGCAGGCAGAGGTTTCCTGTCTTGTAATTCGTTGACACATGCTGATAGGGCTGGGCATTAAAATCCTTCACAAATACACTTCACTTCCAGGTCTAGCTTTTAGCTACCAGTTCACAGGAACTTTAAGTCAGATACCACCCTCCCCTAAGAAGGTAAATCTAAACCCTTCCACATAAAACAGAAAAAACAACCTTTTGGCAACTGGAATCATGTCAGTATGGCCTCCCTAATGCGGGAGACAAGACTAAGCGCTTGGCAGAGATAAACCTCTCTGAAACCTGAAGGCATATTTACAATGGATAAGCCATCACACCAAGTTCCAGATCACTTCCTTTCCAGCAAGATAACACTGCAGCAGAGCAGTCCATCTTAGCTCCCCGTGCTGCTGCAGCAGCTACCTCCCCTCTGGTAAATCAGGTTAGCCCAGAGGAACAGGGCTACCAATTCTGCTTTGACAGATCAGCACCACTTGTGTACAGGACTTGACACTAGCCATGCACTCAGATGCTGAAGGACAGTATTTCCTGGGCACCTTTCAGGAACTGAAGGGATATCAGCACTAAAGCACCACAAGGTTTACTGCAGTAAAAAGATGATTTCTGAAACAGGGTGCTCAAGTCTGGACTTCCAAAGAGGGAGGGTATGGAGGGAAGTGACCCGATTCACAAACCTTTACCCAGTACTCATGACCACCTCTGTATTAAGGGAAAATGCGCAAAAGCCCCAGACCGCAATACTTGCCATGCCTGTCAAACAAACAGATGTGTGGCCACCAAGAGTCTCCCTGAAAAAGGAAAAGAAGGCCAGAGTTTGGCACAGGGGCTAGTCAGACAGGACAGAGACCAGGTCTGTGCCAGCTGCACTCAGACATGTACATCCCACATCTCCTGGCAGAAGGTCAGGGTGGTACAGCTCTCTTCAATTTGCAGACGGATGGAGAAGTTTCTCCTCCCCAGACACTGAGGTGTCCCAAGGAGACACTGGCACTGGTATCTGACCATGCTGCTGAGCAGCAGGGGTGGCATGGGCCAGAGGCCCTGGGCATTGAGATATCATGAGAGTGATCTCATCTCCCTTGAGTTCATTGCCCATTGCGTAGCCTCCAGCTTGGCTTTGCCTGTACCGAACTTTCCCAGCTTCCCAACAGAAGAGACAGCCTGGCTTCCAGGTGAAAAACGTTTCACACACTGCAGGCAACATTTAGAGAGCAGGACAAATCTCTCTTGGCAGTGCTCCCAATGTGAGCTGTCACTGACCTCAATCAGTCACAGGTGCTCTTCTGTGTCAGAGCAACCCATACTTACTGCCAGCTCCTGTCTCTCGCCATCCTGTTAAGCATCTCACAGCAATGTTTGCTTCCTCCCCACCACCTGCAAGCAGGTTGGTGCCACAGGACGGCCTATGTTGGAAAGCAAATTCCCTTCAACCCCAGGTACAGCTTTCCTGCTCTTACTTCTGTCAGTCCACTGCTTTTCTTGCTTCTTAGCTCACTTCCTCATCTCTCCATCCCACCAAATATCCCACATCAACACAGCAGAACAGATGAGACAGAGCTTTAATAATGTATACATTCCCTTGCTGTACTTGCTGGATGCCTGAGAGCACTGTTTTAATGAGTCAGAACAGGCTTTCTCCGAATACCACTGTTTGGGACCACAGCACCGTCAAACTGAACATATTTTGAAGGCTGTTTCGAAGAAGATGAGAGATGAGACCCTCCAAAGAGACATGGATCTGGGGACTTGGGGGAAGACACTTTCCTCAGGCAAGTTTGACCCCGGACTTCACTCTTTCGGTGCAGAAGCCTCCTATCAGTGCATGCAGTTAGACAGTTCTTTGAAGAACTGTGGAATTTTCCAAGAGGACATGGTTAAATCCATGTGCTTTACAGCCCCCTTATTCACGTGCTCTGTGCTCATGCACTGGCTCTGTTTAGATCACATTTCCCCACTGCTTAATGTTTGTCTTCAGTTCTCCTTTCCTTCCTCCAAGTCTTGCCCCAAGTTGTGCACAGAAAACTGGAAGGAGTAACTTCTCTCAGCTCTGTCCAACCTTTGCACCATATATATATATATATATATATATATATTATATGCTGCAGCAAAATATTCCTCTAACAGGAATATCCTGGGGTTTAGACAAAGGGTACGGGCAACTTAAAAGCTTTCTTTTAAATTTCAGCTCCTGCCATCTCAGACATTAATTTACTCCCAGCACGGAGGTGCATATTATGTTAGTGATGTGCATACCAGTCTTTATGGAGAAAAAAAAAAAAGAACAGCTCTCTTGGGACATGCCTGCTTATTTCTGGCTCATTAACTTTAATGGTCACAGTACAGCTCTGACAGCTTGGGAAGACAGGTATAGGTGATCTTTGCTGCTCTGTAGATCATGTCTAGCCTACACCTGTACCTTAAAGTCACATTCCTAACCCTCACCTTGTGTTTTAACCAGATAATAGGAAGCAAGCCTGCCCAAAGGCTTGCTGTTCATTTCACTCAGCATCACACACAAGCACCAGGCCCCTTGTCTGACTGTTATTATGATCATTAACCCTGGCACAGCTGAATGTGGTGGCACTTCAAATGGTACCTGGTACAATGAGTTTCTGCAGCTCCAGGGGTGCCGGGCCACCTCCAGGAGGAAACCCACCCAAACCAGTGTGTGCACACAGCTTTCACAAGCAGGGGGTTGACATCCTTCACATTTGACAATAAGTACTTTTTTCCCCAGAACTGTTCTGTCTGACACTGGGCAAGGAAGAAGGAAAACAGATAACATTTTCTTCTCTCTAAACACCCCCATAATTCAGACGACAGGAAGAGTCAACATTTCACTTTTAACATCTGCTGCCAAACAGCACTCATGCTTCAACACTTACAACGTGACATCGCAGGGGCACTTTTGGGAATACCAGTGAGGTCCCAGTGCTCTTTGTGCTGTGCTGACAGAGAACATTGTGCTCTAAAGTTTTGCTGCTGTTACGATCAGCACAGGAAGTCCTGAGGCAAGTCAGTCACTCACCTTCTCGGGCAGCAGACCCCAACATAGGTGGAGCCTACATCAAATCTACAGATCCTGATGAAGCATTCTAGACCTATGCCACCACCACTGGGGTATCCCATAAAACACAGATGAAGGGTCAAGAGAAGCATATGGTACCTCAGCCTAATATTATTAACCAGGTACACATTAAAGTTCATACTCCATCTCTGCTGCCACCACTGTCAGCAGCACAGGACGCTACACAGGAAGGTTTAAGCTGCCAGAGGGCAGCTCTGGATAGATGTAGGCCTGTGGGAAACAGTAAGCCCATCTGTTTGCCAGGGTTGGCAAGATGGCTTAGAAATATCCCTTGTCTGGAGGCTAGCAGGATGTGTACAGGCTGGCAACATGTCCTGGGTAAACAGCTCTTCACAGATTCTTCAGGGAGCCACGTTCTGCAGGTAAGAATAACTTCCTGACTCTTTCCAGTCAAAATGGTATTTATAAAGTGTTTCCATTACAATAAATCTTCATTTTCCAAAATTAGTTTGCCAAAGCGTTTCCAACCATCTCAAGTAACAACAGCAAATTAAACAGCACATAAAAATCCTGTATCCCACACCCACCAGCTTTCACTGATCACAAGAGGCACAAGAAAGGAAAGGAACAAAACTGGAAGCGAAGAACGTTTACTCTCCTCAGAAACTAGTAAAGAAGAGGATGAATCTGGGGGGGAAATAAAGTTTAACAAAATAAATCCACTAAAATCTTATCATTGGTAGAGCTGGTTCAGAGAAATCTACTGAGAATATTAAGGGCTGAGGTACAACACGTGCCCCTACTTCCCCTCTTTTGGTGGCACTCTGGGTTGTGTCATGGGAACTGACCTTTTTATAATGGGCTCCCTCTACCCCTTCTGTGTGCCCCAGGAAAAGGCACAATCATCTAATAAGAACAGCCAAGCTCTCAAGCAAAAGTTAGCACAGATGGCTTAAGCCATTTATTTTTCTGCTTCCCGTTTAGAGTGTCAGGTTCCAGACAGTGGTTATTAATTAATCAGAGGTCAGTTCCATGCTGAGACCAATCGTCCCTCCCAATAAGCACCTGTTTTAAACAAACGCAAGCCAACCCAAAAACAACTTTAAATAATCAGTTATTCCTCAGGGATGTTTCTGTACTTGATTTGGTGGCAGTGCAAACTGCAGAGATATGAGGACTACCACCTATGTGGAGTGCCTGGAGTGAGCACTGAATTAACTCACTGCAGTTTTGGATACATCAGAGCATGGAAGAGTATCTTGAAATGATCTCAGATGGTAGCTTAAGGCAAAGCACATTCAGCAAATAAACATTTTTATAACAGCAGCACTGCTTTGTGGCTGTCGTGGTGTAACCCCAGCTGGCCACCAAGCCCCACACAGCCGCTCGCTCGCTTCCCCACCAGCAGGATCAGGGACAGAATTGGAGGAGTAAAAGTGAGAAAACTTGTGGGTTGAGATAAAGACAGTTTAATGGATAAAACAAATGCCATGCACACAGGCAAAGCGAAACAGGGAATTAATTCACCATTTCTCATGGGCAGGCAGGTGTTCAGTTATCCCAGGGCAGCAGGGCTCCATCCTGGGTAACAGCTACTTGGGAAGACAAACATCACCACTTCAAACATTCTCTCCACTTCCTCCTCCTTTCCACAGCTTTATATGCTGAGCATGATGCCATAAGGTATGGGATATCCCTGGGGTCAGTTAGGATCAGCTGTCCTGGCTGTGTCCCCTCACAACTCCTTGTGCTCCCCCAGCCTCCCCACCAGCAGGGAGGTGTGAGAAGCAGAAAAGGCCTTGGCTCTGGGCAAGCCCTGCTCAGCAGTAACAAAACCATCTCTATTACCAACACCCTTTCCAGCACAAATCCAAAACACAGCCCCTTACTAGCTACTGAGAAGAAAATTAACTCTTCCCCAGCCAAAAGAAGCACAGTGGCATATGTGAATGGAAAAGGTCCCTCCAAATTTTCAGAGCTAGGAAATGTGCATGTGCACATGAAAAAGCAAACAGATCTCTGCTGGTAGCGCTGCAAGTCTGATGCATTTTAATAGGAGAAATGTAATTGCTGCGCTTTACTTCTGAAGCCCAAGACAGTTGCCCAAGCAGATGTGCTCCTTCACACAGCAGTGAGGAGCACAGGTAACACAGAAGAAAAGGGGATGGGGGGAGATTAGCCGTGGCTCAAATTGCTAGAAAGGCAAGTTTGCTTCCACAAAACAGAAGAGACAGACTGGACACATCTTTCCAAGCTCCAGCTTTCTCTGAGGGATCAAAGTACTGATTTGCTTAGTAGTGCCAGGGCAGCTCTGCTTTTCACAGAGAAAGCTGTCCACCCGTGTCACCAGCTGTGCCCCTGCCTGGGAAACAGGAGAGTGAGGGAGGTTTCCTTTAGTCTTTAAACTCTGAGCCCAATTAACTGCGTGGGTCCCTGGCTGTGTGGCAGAGGTGGAGGCTGGGGAGGTGAGCAGCAGTAACAGCAGCACCTGGCAGTGTTATTGCCTAACTGGGGGAAGAAACAGAAGAGCGCTTATAGAAGCAATAACAGACTGAGCATGGGGACAAGGGATTCTGGTTTTGTAGAGCAGAATGCAAAGGGGCAGATAGAGAGACAGAGCTAAGACAGTATCTCATTTTTACAGGTTTGTACTGGGAAATGAGTACAGTAATTAGATCACTGCTTATGCATTCAATCATCAACACTCAAGATCTCAAACAGATCTCTTCTATTAATGGCCATTTCTCTTCAGAACAGATGCATTTAATTCTGTAATAGAACAGCCACACTTTAGGCTCTACTTCTCCATCCTCACCCTAAAATTGTAACAGACTTACCAGATGATGTTTTCTGAGTAGAACAAGTTGAGAGAAAACCTTTCATGGCTGCTGCAGCCCTGTGAAGGAAGGTCACTGTCACTGCTGAACCTCAAGGTTTTATGGCACAGACAGGAGTGTCACCACAGAAGTTGCCTGCAAAAAAGACCAGAATGGGATGTGAACCTTTTTCTCTTGAGGGATGTAAGGCACAGTCTTTCAAAGTGCAGTGTCAGAAAATATTTCCCTCTTTAAAAACCTTTTAACACAAAATCCTTATGTCATTCAGCTTTGAGCTCATGCATTAGGCTGCAGACATGGCCAGAAGAGAACTGGCTGTATTGTTACCAGAAGGGTGGCTTTCCTCAAACAGACAAATAGTTACAGACACCCACTCTAACCACTACAAGTCACTAGTGGCAAATGCTCCCTGCCTGGACTACTCTGGTCAGAAGAAATCCCTGCCCTGACGGGCAGCCCCTCCCTCAGACTCCGTTGTGCAAGACACCATGCAATGCTCACAAGACTGCAGGACATCCACATCCTCTGCAGAATAAGTCACTTGGAGTGTCTCACATAACTGAGAGCTGGCACTGAAGAACCTTCTACTCATAAGTGCTTTAACAGTTTCAATTCCCAGTCTGTGCTTTTTCTTCTCTGTATAGAGGATACTTGCACAGCTTCACTTTCCCCACAATATGCTACATCATCAAGCCAACAGTTCTTTAGTCAGGCAGGTACCTCCTCACACTCAGCAGAGCTGTAGGAAAAGCTTCCCCCTTCCCTGGCCCCCTCTCTTTGACATGCTGCCTTGTCTTTGGCACACAGCTTTGGACACATGCTGCAATTTGTCCTCCTGCAAGTTAAAGTCTGGGAAAGAGCATCCTACACACACTCACATAGTTCCAAGACACAGCCATGCCCCGATTAGGACCTTATATCCAACAAGTTTGATTGCAAAAGTATTTCTAGGAAGGGAGGGTATTAGGCTAGCTGACATAACTCCAAGTGTTATCAGAAATCCCTCCCGGAGCATGGAAGTGTGCCATATAAAAATCCCTTGTCTGTCAGCAAAAACCACTTGGTTAAGCTCCTCCATTCCTCTCGCCCCAGCCTTAATGTGAGATCTCTCTCACCTAGTAACTCTTTGGTTAGTCCAAATCCTTTATGCACCATCAGTTGGCCATGACAATTAGACAGATTTCCTTCAGTCCAGAAAGTTCACAACTTCAAGGTGAACAGTGGATTTTAATGGGGCTATAAGTCTCCGGTGGCAGCTGCAGCACAAAGCAAAGAACAAAGTCACAATGCTGCATATTTAACAATTGGCTCTTACTTCCTAGGGATAGCTATCAAAATGTGAGCTAAGGCAAAAGGGATCGTAATGCCCTTTAAAGAGAAAAGAAAAAAAAAAAATCAAAGACGGGATACTGGTCCAAATCTATTTTGGTCATATTATTCATTATTTCTGAAGTTAACCTTTCATATGGTTTAGAAGTCTATGGTATTGCCACATGAATGAAAATTTATCTCTTACCCTAACTAGGCGTGATAAGGGAGGAAGAAAGGGAAACGGATGAAAGCGGCAGAAGATTTTTAGTGACATAGTTTAGCATTGCTATTGTTAGCCCCTCCGTTCTGCCATGCTCAGGCCTCTGATGTGCTCTGTGGTGAGAGCTTTGCCCAGATGTGCCAGGTCTGTCTGCTGTTTGCTGGGAGCAGCATACTGGCACCCACCAGCTTTCCTAACTCTCTTTGAGGAGCTTGCCCAGTGTTCTAACATGCACTGAAGCACCCATGGATTCATTAAAAGCCACGCCACAGATGTTTGCAGAGTTTCACAGGGGAGTTACAAGAGCCAGAAGAACTTGGGTGCTCACCTTGTGGCATTTGTGTCTCTCAGGGGTATCCCAGTGGCTGCATGATTCCTTCCCAAGCTGGAAGGATAACATCTATGTCAAGCTCATCTCCTCAGGAATTTTTGGGGCATTGATAGGTTTTGTCCTGGGAAGAATAAGAATGTAAAGCATTAAATTCAGTTTTAATACTAAGTTTCAAAAGGACTTTCACCAGGTACTAGAACAATTCCTATATATGACCCTAATGGAAACACACAGATCACAGTTAAGACAGTCTGAAGAGCAAAACCTTAAAATACTCATTTTAAAAGTTCATCGGGGGGGGGGGGGGGGGGGGGGGGGGGAAGTGTTCAATTAGATAGCAAATCAATTAGAAAAATGATCACAATCCTATGCTACCAGGCCAGGCCTTGTTCATTATAATCCTACAAAACTCAAACTCACTTTAGCCTTGTTTACAGCTTCAGCATTGTGCCCTTACTGCATCTCCACTGATAGGTACTTCCCCTGTTATGCACACTAAATTGTTTTCTGGTTACTTTCTGACTCTGAATTTTCCAGGCTCTTTCTACCTTGTCATAACATCATTCTAAAGTTCTATCTCGTTCTGATACTAAAGCCTAATTCTATGTTTTCGTTTCTGGAAAAAGTAATTTAATTTAGAGACAGGCACCCACAAACTTCTGTTATTCACCAGCTCTAGAGAAGGAGGGGGGAAATAAAGGAGAAAACAGGCTGTTTCAATATGTTGGCACATAAATAGACATTGGAATCTAGTTTAATATACCCAGCCTTGAAAAAGTGCCAGCCATAACAAATGCTATTACATAGCAGTGAGTCTGTGTGCTGGAAGATGCTCCAGGGAGCTGTCTGTGAGACTCCTGTTCAGGCAAAACTTTGACTGATGGCCCCATTTCTGATAGTATTTTCCTCTGTACCGCATGTAAATAGTTATGATAGCTAAACTGCTATTCTCAAGCTGTAATAGATATACTTCTAGAGTTTTTTGTGTGCTTTTACAAATAAGCTCTTGGAGGAAGATAGTTGTGGAGTGCTCCAAGAGCTCCTTAGCATATCCTCTATCTTTCCCCTCTCCTGTCCTTTCACTCCCAAATCAGTTAATTGACATGCTAAACTGTAGATTTGGTGGGTGTTTTCTTACTGAAAAAAAATATTCCTAGCATGTTCCATTACCCTAATAGTCTTCAGCAGGAAGCATTACTACTGCATTCGGTAACAAAAGAGTGTTCTTGTCCAAGTGTCAGGGAAAAAACAGCTTCTTCCCCTTATCTGAGAGCTACAATGAACACGCACATAGCCCTCAACTACACCCAGACAGAAGAGCCTCTTCTCTAGAGCAGTAGCCATCAGCACTGCTGATGTTAACAGGATGAGGGTCTACACAGAATACTTGCTATCCAAAAACCTTCTCCAGAGGCATCACAGGTTTGAAAGTTTTTGGAGAAACACATACACTAAAATTCACCTGCAGTACTCGCAAAGGCTGGTGGTGGATTTCTCCACCACACTTTGTCTACCAGAAAATCAGTGTGGAGACCTGCAGAGATGAAGTTCTTCTGCATAACATCTGCAAACACAATAAATTAAACCCATACAAAGGGAGAATAAAGAGGGATGAAGGAAGGGAAGGAAAAAAACCCCCAGTGAAATGCTGGGAGGAGATGCTGGGAGAAGGAACACCTTCAGCATACTCAAGAAAACCTCTGCAAGATCAAGTTTCTGGAGTTTTTCCCCGCTCTTTTCTTGTTACTTCCCCCTTCCCCATTTACCTTTTGCACCAACAAGTTCCAGTTAATTCCCTTTGTTTCCAGTTGCTGCTTGACGCAGCACTTTTTTCCCCTTTCTCCTTTCCCCCTACACTGTGAACAGACTCTTTAAAACAGGAAACAAAAAGCATTTCCTCCACGTATTTTGAAATGGACTTACTTTGATGTGCTCCTTCTCCCTGCCTCACTGCATTTCCAACAAGATTTTACTTAACTGCACAGCATCCTGTACACATGCAGACAGAGAGGCCCCCAGAAACTTTCACTTTCCAGCAAGCAGCATTCAAGTTCTCACTTTCTTTTTAATTTAGCTTTCTTTTAATCTGTGGATTGCATTTATAGACCACTGTCTCAGTGATGGGATTGCACCTCAGCAGGGTCAAGATGAGGAAAACGCAGCCTTCTGCATGGTAGTTAGTACATTTTCTGGCATAAAGATTCACACTCAGATCCCTCAGTGCCTCAGAGTCACCCATTCCACCCCCAAGAGGCAAATCATGTACCATCATTGTCTCAGAGGATATGGAGGATGCAGGCTCACCTTTGAAAATGAAGCTGACAATACAGAAAGTCACAAGTCACTTCTACGGACAAGTGTCCCTCAGGGGGTGCCCAGACATCACAGCTTATTTCTCTGTAGTCTCTTTTACTGTTCTCTGAGGCCCTAAGGGGCTCTTCTCCTGCTGGATCAATGCAGCACACTGACACAGGGATTAAGGTCTTCAGCCAAGCTTACAGCCTGGGCTCCGCAGCTTGGCTTAAGGCTGCCAACACATCAGAGCCGTGCAGCTGGGGCTTTCTGAAACTGGCCCGAGTGAAAGCGGGAAATTTCTAGGACTGAGTGTGCTCAGCTGGATCATTTGTTGTTACCTCGATCTTTTCTTCCTTTCTGACTCTCTTCATAAATCCCAAGAAACTCCTCTTGGCAGTTCAGTGATGATGTTATTGACGGATACCTTACAACAGTATTTGCCATGCCCTTCAGAGACAGAGTATCCAAGAGCAGTCTGTGCTTCCCATGTAACGTGATGAGGAAGGAGTAGATATAAATCCCTGGGGCTCTTCTAGCTCCACTTCTGATGGACATTCTGTGGATAAATGTGCACTGCAGTGATAAAAGCATTAAGACAAGACAGTAAGAGCTTTCCACAAAACCTGGCAGTTCTGCCCATGATTGAAGAGAATCTAGCAGGTCAATAAAGCTGGTGACAAATGGTTTTCCAATATTTAGTTTACTTTTCTTATTTTTTAAACCCATTGCTCCCCTGCCCCAGTATTTACTGGACCTGGTAGAAGCCTGAAGATCCTGATGTCACTAGCAAGAGCACAGTCATTCACTGGAAAGGCCAAAATGGTAAAAAGCTTAACCTACACAGGTCATCTCTCTCTCTATACATACAAATATTTAAAACCTGTTCCCATCAGTTGGATCATTTCTTAGGGTTCAGTGTTCAAGCTGGTACAAGCCTGCAGGAGCTCTCAAAGTGTACATGATCACAAGGCAGCCCTGTTGCCTTAACCTC
The DNA here is from genome assembly GCF_020740725.1 of Corvus hawaiiensis. Taxonomy (NCBI): domain Eukaryota; kingdom Metazoa; phylum Chordata; class Aves; order Passeriformes; family Corvidae; genus Corvus; species Corvus hawaiiensis. The sequence continues at coordinate 22,973,699 of NC_063216.1, read as the reverse complement.
GGAGACCCAGGCAGAGACACAGGCTATAAGCACAAAGGGGTGAGCCTTAGAGGAAAGTAGATTTTCTTGAAATTTGCTCTGAGCTGTGCTTTAAATCAATGCCTGGAAAAGAGAGAAACAGATCCAAGCTGGTCACATACCTGAGCTAAAAGACCCACCAAACTCAAACACTCACTCACTACTGAGGGAGAAATGTAATTTTTTTTTTCTAATTGACCTTGTGACCAGCTCTTGAGAAGAGTTATGAAATATTACACTTTTGTCTATGAAGTCCCTGATTCTCCAGAAACACAGGAGAGCAGGCCTAGCCTATAGCTTCATGTACACACAGTGCACTCAGATTCAGCACTCGTTAAGAGACCAAATCAACAGGGAAATATTTGGAAGCATCTGAGTGGTTATAACAGAGCAGGAGGAGAGAAAACAAGATCACTAATGAGAACTGAGTGTCCCTTTAGTACCAAGCATAATAGGGTTGTTTGCCTCCCAAGGCAGCAATTTTTAAAGTCATACCCTCTGCAGAGCAGCTTAAATTCTGTGTAAGTGTGCTCCCCCCGCATCAAGGTTTTATGAGCTCTCTGCTCAGATGGGATGCTGACACCATGCCGTGTCTCTGTGTACTGCACGGGATACCGAGAGTGCAGGGAGGGAAGGGCTCAGCCCTCCTGCCGGGTAGAAATCCTTCCAGTCCAGAAGGAAGATGAGGAACATCTGCTTCCTGCGGAAGGTGCTGCGGCGTGAACAGCTCTGCACAGCAGCACCTGTGAGAGGGAACACAGGGTACGTGCCTTAACCCTCAGTGGAAGAGAGCTCAGCCCGGCTGAGTTACAGGGAGGGTGCCCTTCCTCATGGAGAGTTGCCTTCAAAAGCATCCAGAGCTCTTCCACCACAGTCTAAGTTAAAAGCAATGAGTCAATCACAGTTTTGCACAAGGCTCCTGCACACACCCAACACTGCTGGAGGACGTGGTTCCTGTGCTGGCATCAGGGGACAGCAGGGAACACCAGTGTAGCGTGGGTGCTGCAGTCTGGAAGATGATACAGCCCAACAGGCTGAGCCACAAGGGCTCATCTCTAGGTCCATTTTAAGAGTTGTTTTTGCATTCAGGTTACTGAGCTTGCCATGGCTTCGAGCTCACCCAAAGATGTGCAGAACAGCTGAGAAAAGCCTGCTTCAGGGCGAGCAAGAGCCTTTTGCATGGTTCCAGCCTCTGCTAACCAGCCCTGGAGCTGCTGTGCTAATGATGTCCCCACAGTTGTTGGCTGTGCTGCACTTCCCTGTGGAGAGAAATCATCCTCACCTTCTGTTGCTTACCACTTTGGGGGGCCTATTTTTATCTCAGTGGTGTGGTGTTGTGGAGCACCAGCATGGATGCCAGTGGGAAGAGGAGGAAAGCACACAGTGCCTGCTAAGCAGCTGGCTACTGCACAAGGCTGTGAGCAGCGCCGGTAGCACATCCCTCCTGAACAGATTGCTTTTTCAATTCGTGAGCAACTGCGGTCTCCAATTTGTTGCCAAAGCTCATGTCAGCCAGCAACTCAGGGGTACTTCAGCCTTTTCATCATCCTTCCTCCTACACAGTATTGGATATGGAGAAACATTTAGATGCTTAATAGGCAGGAGGAGGCACATTAGGAGGACAAGGCTGTTTGCTGTGTTTCAGAAGCAGCAGCAAGCTGACAGTGTCTCATCCAAAACCACAGCTCTGTTTAAGTGAAGTACGTGCATAAGAGATTAAGTAATTCTCTCTGCTCTGAGAGAGTCAGCCCAAAACACGGAAGATAAAAAAGCAGTACCTTATTTCAAGAATGGTAAGGGGGAGAGAGAGAGAAAGAGCGCACTGATTAAGCAACACAACCAAGTGCATTCTGCAAGGGAATTCTGCAGCATCCGTGATAACAGATCCCTGCTCCTCTACTTCCCGCAACAGGAAGACAATCATATAAAGGTCAGATAAAGGAGCCAAGTACCTGTATACTGCAACTTTGAGTCAGTATCTCACTCAAAGAACCCTCAGGGCTTTGAACCTTTTGTATGAAGGCGTATGTGAGAGCTGTGTGCACTGCCACAGCCTCCCCCTCTGAGAAAGATTTACACTACAGAGCTGAGCAACTCCCTGCATCGGCTGCCTGGCCAGAGAGCCCTTCCTGCCTTCAGAGTCAGTGGTCAGCAGCCAGTTGTGTCAGATCCAAGGGGATGTCCAGCCAGCTCCCAGCTTATCTGTGGGGATGGCCTGGCTACCATACAAATGATGACTTGTTGACTGCTTTTAGCTTAGGAGAACATTCTCCCATAGTCAGCATCTGTACTAACACTGCTGTTAGGTCAATGTGGGACTAAGGAAGATGCCACAAGGAAGAAAGACAGGCAACTGCAGCACAAAGCAGGAGAGTTCAAGTGCTCATCTGACCTGTGAGAGGATCCACAGCATGCTCTTTTCTTTAATATATACTTTAATTTCCTGCTCCTAACTGCGGCATATTTTATTCAGCATGCATGGGAAAAAAAAGATGAAATTTATTAATATCAGCAGAATATTCCTTTTTCTGCTGGCAGCAATAGGATAAAATGTAGGATGGGCAGAAACACAAACACTCAGTCCAGGATTAGGTTTTTCCTGTTAAGATGCAACGTGGGACAATCGCGCCTATTCATTAACATGCTTGGCTGTATGTGTGCACATGCAGGGAAGGAGGAGGGATAAAGCTCTGGAATACAAAGGTTTTGCATCAGCAGTTTCCTAGTGCAACTACTTTGAGCCAAAGTGAAACATTTCTCTAGAATGACAAATTAGTTTCTTTAACATGTAAAACAAGAGACTTGAAGCTATCTAGAACCTTTCTGAAATCTCTCAAATCCCTTCCGATTACCCAAGATGAAGTGGTCGATTTCTCCATTTGCCAATGAAACTATAAAGCCAAATTCACCTTGACCTGAGTAGCCTCAGCAGGAAAGAAACTTCTGGGGAAGAAGAGAGCGAGCTGGTGCAGGGAAGCAGTATGACAATGCTGGGTTCACGTGGAGTACTTCAAACAGGTTTTTTGCCCCCATTTCTCTGTATGAGAGTCCTTCAGTTTAAGAACAGGGGCCTCTTCTTTTTGTAAGATGCCATCACTTTCATGCAATCAGTGCTTATTCACTAGTATATCCTACTCTTTCTCTGGCAAAATTTATCCTGCAGACTTCTGAATGTGGTGCTAATTAGATCTAGATACATAAATGCACAAGTTCAGTTTAGAGCATTTTCCCAAACTCTCCTGCCCATCAAGCATGGGGCTGGTAGGTATTTTCACAAGCAGCTGCTTTTTACTGAGAAAAGTATCTGTCCAAGGATTATATTCAATTTCAGAGTCAGAAGTGTAGAACACAAGTCTTATGCTTCTGAAACTCCCATTCTAATTTCCAGTAACCTTTGTTTAGGGGAAAGGTATGAGGAAAAGGAGGAAGTGGACACTTGCTGGAGGAAATCACCTGGATTTTTTTTTTTTACTTTTGTCTTAAGTTGCCTTAAAAAGTCAAAAAGAAAAAACCCCAATGCACTTGGGATATTTTATACACAGGCATTATATTCAGGACTCATCTCAGATAAAGACAACTCATGTTTCTTTAGCAGTCCCATCCAGTCCAGGAAAATCCTCACCCTTGAACAGATGCCTGATTTCTTTGGGCTGTCATAGCCAACACCCCATCTGACAATTCTATAAAGTGTAAATGGTCCATTTCCCATGTTGCAGACCCAAAGGGCCACCAGAACCATCCTAGCAATCAAGAGAGAAGACTCACAGTGATCTCATTTGGCCTCTGCACTGCTGCAGGTAAGAAGAGAGCTGCTGGGATCAGATTTGCCCAGAAAAGGCCTCCTGCAGGAACTGGAAACAGAGCTAGTGGTGCGACTCAGCGGCAGCCTGCAATGAAGAGACTGATTTAAACGCTGGGTTATCAGTGAGTCAAGACTGAGCACAGGCTGCAGACAAAATATGATTAAAGCGTGCTCTTTAGTACTAGACAATTTATTAGTCCACCGTAAGACTGCAGTATTGAGCAGAACTCACATTTTAGCTTGACAATGCCTCAGTCAGAACTGCTTTGCCTTTTATTTACTTAGCTGCTCTTACCCCCTTGCCTTGTGATTTTGGAGAGACTAGTCAGTTCTTCAACAGTGCTCTGAATACAAGAATTTTATAAAAGCAATACCAGTCATAGTTTATCTTGACAAAAGAGTGCTGTGAAAAAGAGTTCCAAGCAAGCTACAATGGGAAGTGTTTCACTGGGATCATAGATGGGCCTTGGCAAGTGCAAGTTCTCTCCAGTCCCTTTCCCTCAGTGATCCATAGACATCTGTCCATATGCAGACACTTTTAAGAGTGCTCACCTCTAATTTTACTTCACCTGACAAGAGACCTGGCCTCCCACAGAAACAAAGCCAGCACAAAGCATCCTGGCAGGGATCCCTCCAGGGTAACTGAAGTATTAATTTATCTCACAGACTTCATTCTCAAGTACAGGTGCTCATGTCTGCTGCAACTGCCTAGCTCAGCTCCCATCTGGTCGGGAAATAAATTTGAGGTTAGGTCTGGGCAGAAGAAGAAAATACTTCTGACAGAAATGTAATTTCAGCAGCATCAGAGAAATGTTGAAGTCATAGCTCAGCATGCCAAAGGGGGGATGCACTACAGTAGTCTTCACCTGTCTCATCTGTGACTAGGGCAGAGAGGAGCAAGCTGCCTTTTAAGTGCAGCCTGAAAGGACACTTGTAAAGGAAGAGGGGAAAACAATCCCACAAATTATGACCAACCTCAAAAGAGGCCATGAAAAGAAATTTTAAAAAGGTGGAAGGACTTTGAAAAACAAATTCCCTACCTCTCCACTCAGTTGAGATTACTGGGACAGATTACATGGACCTCCTGAGACTAAAGTGAAGGCTTCACTGTGCAAATACAAGCCACTAAGGTTTTGCAGAAGCCTAGTGTGAGTCACTTGAGCTTCTTTCCCACATATATTTATTCCTCTGCCCCATTAGGAAGAAGGAGTCAGCAAGGTTTTTATAGACAGATATATTGCTTGGCACTAAGGGAGTAAGATGTTGAGGATACACAGTTGTCTCGATTAGATTTTAAGGCTTCTTACTGCCAGTAGTAAGAACCAGGTATAAAACACACTTCCTTACACTGCAAGTTAGCTGAATGAAACCAGAGTGACTGGATTTCATTTCTCGTTCTTCAACCTGTGCTACTTATCAGTCATTTTGCCTTGCTGCCAACACTTTTATCTGTACATATAGATCTGTTTTGAGAAATATTACAGGGTCAAATATGCCAAAGTAAGCATTTTGAATGGTATTGCTTTGGTTTTACCTGTTCTGTTGACTCTTTTAGAACTCTACAATGGTCTCCTGCTGTCACAGCCCAGTGCACGGGTTTATTGGACCTGTATGATAAAAGTAAACATATTGGAGCCAGCCATAAAGCTTCCTAATTCAGCAGTCACACACCCCTTCTGGCTCTTCTCTAATTAGTCACTTATTCCCAGGACTGCTGAGCAAGAGCTTCTCACTGTGACAACTGTGTTGCATCAGTTCTGGCTCTGATAGCAGATAGTCCAATTAACTTTAATGGATCTCCTACAAGGAAGACCAAACTGTTCCCATCTCGAAAATCAGTGCTCGTGGAGGAAGGGCAGAAGAAAGGTCTTGCAGAGGACAAAACAGCGGGAATATAATTTATAGCCGTGCCCCCAGCCTGGAGGAGCAGGGGAGTGCACAGCATGGGGAGAAAGGCTGAGGGGCCTGGGAACATGCTGGTCACACGGACAGCCACACACAGTGAGCAGGTTGGTGACAGCCCTGTCACACTGGCAGTCTCCAAGTAGCTTCAGGACAGCAGTGAGGACAGCCTCCTCAGCCCCACTAACGTGTCTGAACAGTCACTGAGGAGCAACTGGGGAAAATACACAGGTGTCTGCAAGAGAGACAGAAAACTCTCTATACTTTCACAGGCAAATTTCTTGTTTTCCTAAAAAACCTCACACCATGGATGTAGCAAGGCCAAAGATGCAGGAGAGAGAAAATTTGTCTGCTCTGTCTGGAGGTAGTGGGGGTAGGAAAAAGCAGTGCATGAAAACTTGAATCCTAAGGAGGAGCTCCTTCAGGCAGGAAGTGAGGCTCAGGTACTGAAAGAGGATCTCTCCCACACTCTACCCTGTGTCCCTGCTCCCAGTAGGAAGTGCAGGCAGCCGGAATGGAGAGGATGTCCCACAGGTATGGATAATGAGTGATGGAGCACCTGTGTGTCACTTTTCATCTGCACAAGTGCACGAAAGGGGACTTGAGGTCAGAAGGCATCTGCCTCAGTGCATAATCCTCTTATATGTTAAAGGAAAGAGCCTCAGAGCAAATCAACTGAGCCGAATTTAATTTCTTTACCTAAGGGGACATCCTTCGGATGCAACGTTGGTGCAGTTAATCCTGAACCTTCTCTTCCTGCCTCCTCTGTAAGAGAAAGGAAGTAAGAGTTAGCTCTGACTGGGTCAATAACTCTGGCTTGTCCCCTCAAACCAAGTCCCCATTCTGGAAGGGAAGAGTTGCTCATCTCCTCAAGCAGCAGCGGGCACACACTCACGAAAGTAGAAAGCAACAATAGCAGACTGGTCCCCAGGTTCAAGGCTCTCCTCTGTAGTGGGGTTTTCAAGGGACTATCAGAGTGACAGAATTAACAAGACTGCTTGTTTCAGCTAGCAGATGTTAGTCATCTCATTTCTCAGTGAGAATAAGAAAAGAAGCACTTGATTCACCTCCCTTACTCAGCAAAGGGAGCTCTGCTACAAGTAATTATTCTGTTTTAAAGTTACCTCGACAGAATGCAGCAGGATTAGCCTGAAAAATAAGCTCAGGTATCAAAGAATAGCTGCAGATGATGTGGAAATCGTTAGACACAGCAAGCCCCTCTCTACTAACAAATGAACAAAAGCAAGCCAGGCTCTAAACCCTCTGAAGCCTTTCTCCCCATCATTTTGAAAATGTACCAGAATGGTATTCCCTGAATTCAGCACTGGTTTGGGAGCTGAGAATTCACAGAGATTATCTGCAGGAATGAACAAGAAACTGTATTTTTAAGATGAGGAATGTCATCCTGTAAGCACCTGTGGCTTTAGCTAATATAGATTTCTGAAAAAAACCACAAACCATAGAGACTTGGCGACTTTCTGATTAGAAAGCAAGAGCAGCCAGAATGAATCTACTATAGTTATGCTACTTGTACATAAAAGCAATCCTAATTTTCTTACAGAGGAATTACAAGTAATCTTCAACACACAGTGTGAATGCCGCTCATTGTGCAGAACAGAACTCCAAACCAACAAACCACACTCGAGAATTGAATTTGTCACCATGGCAAGCAAAATCTCTCTAGAAGAGTCTACATGTCCAGGTTAAGGACCTAGAGAGCAGCTGCTAGACTTTTCTTCCTACTGAGAGCATGCAGTTTGCACATCTGAAAGCCCCATAATTGCAGCTGGATAGGAAGCTTGCACTTTATTCCAGAGGAGCTTTCCTGTTGGAATCTGAATTTCTGATGGCAAAGCTGTGCTGGAAAGCATCAAGGGAAATGCTCCAGGATGCTGAAAGCTCTCCCATGAAAAATTCCAGATCCAAAATTGTCAGCCTTGTTCCCCCAACTTAAATAGTCCTTTCCACTGGAAAGCAGATTTGTTTTTGGAACTGTAGAGCTAATAGTCATGCAGCATTTGGTAAACACATGCAACTAAATTACCACCTCAAAACAGCTTCACGCAGACCAAATGAAAAATAGAAGGAGGGAAAAAATAGAACCCTTTGCCAAAGACCACGTGTCAATGGCAAACCCAAGACAGTTCAAGCCTCTTACCCAGCTTATTTGGTAAAAAGGAAAGAGCACCAGCCCCTGATCACTCTACTCTGATTTTTGGTTGACATAGAGGTCTGTGAAGAGGTAACCAGAATTCAGTCCAAATATCTTCACTTCTGAGCACAAGATTGCTTTTCACATCAAGAATAAATATCAAGCTCTGCAAAAGTGAGCGTGATGCCTGGAAGCTGTTTTTTGAAAAAAGACAGGCTATTACAACATGCTTTCTTTTCATCCAAGGAGGAAGAACATCTGGAAATAGAGAAATTAAAAAAAAAAAGAAAGTGAAGAACACTTCTTTCACTGAAGATTTTTATATTGATAAAACTGAAGCAGATTTAAAGTGAGGAATTAAAAAATATTTCCTTCTGAAAGTCTGGGAAAGAAAGGCCAGCAGTTTTTCATTAATGAATTTCCAACAGAATTAGTTCAATTTATTAAGAATCCATTTCAGTAGGATTAAACTCCCACCAACAACCATCCTTTCACTCTGCCTTTCTTTGAACAGTTGTCTATTTCAGTGACACTTAGAGCAAGGTTGTCCCGTCATCTCCTGGGAGAGAGCGATGCAGAGCTGAGGCCAGATGCAGCAGCACACACTTGTGCACTCCACTGGCTCTGCAGCAGAACATGAGCCATGCTCCCATATGCAGCCCTGCAACAGCAGCAGGCTATTTATGGGAAAGCAGGACCTTGGATCAGGATGTGGGATCTCCTCTGCCAATGGCACACTTGGCCATCATGATGGGCAAGACAAAAGGACAAAGCCTCAAGGCTGCTGCAGAAACCCTTCCAGGGGTACAGAGTACCATGTTACCAGACAGCATATTTGGGTGATAAAGCATGCCTGTTTCCACAGGATTTCCAATTTAAGTCTGAAACAATTAGTGCTCACACAGCTGGTTTTCTTCTTCCTCACAACAAACGGTAACTGCATCATAAATGCAGCCCAGGCTAAGTTCCACGGCAAAGTCTTCAAGCTGCAGCTGCAAAGTGGACACGAAAGAGGGAATTGTCAAGACTGAAACACTTAAACTTCTTAAATGTGGGCTGGGGAAAAGCTAGGGTTTGGAAGAATTTAGGCAAGACTTCCCTTGGTGAGAATGTCACATTTTTCATTAAAACAGTCTGTTGGCAATCTTGGTCTGATTGCTCCTTTCTTGTGCAGGACTGCAGACAGGTCTGCAGGGGATGCAGCTGGCCTAAGCTTTGTCTTAAGGCATTTTAGTTGTCATCTTTACTGCAGCACTCAATGCCTTGTACTTCTGAAAAGTCAATGTCCCGAATGAAGTGCCCTTCCAAGAGCTTTTCCTTCAAGCACAGAAAGTGTGTGATCTCTCATTCGTTGATTTTGGTTTTTCTCCAGACTGCAGGTTCTCACATCAACAGAGCAGCAGCAAACCAAAGAAAAGGTCTCCATATCCTCAAGCATCCCTTGGTTTAACACTGTGTCATGATTTAACCAAAGTAGGCAATTAAGCACCACACAGCCACTCACATACCACCATCTCTCCCCACCTCTGTTGGGATGGGGGAGGGAATTGGGGAAAAATAAAGGAAAAACCTGTGAGTCTGAAATGAGAACATTTATTTATTATTCATATTATTATTATAAAAATTTATAATAATAATATTAATAATTGTAATGCAATTGGAGACAGCAAAAAGACAGAGAGAGAGGAATAAACCCCCAGACAGACAAGTGATGCAAAATGCAATTGCTCACCACCACTGACCAATGCTCATCCTGTCCCCCAGCAGTGATCAGCAGCTCCCAGCCAGCTCCCCCCAGTTTATATACTGGGCTGATATTCCATGGTATGGAATATCCCTTTGGCCAGTTCAGGTCAGCTGCCCTGGCCACTCTCCCTCCCAGTTTCTGGTGCCTCTCCTCAGTGACAGAGCATGAGACACTGAAAAGTCCTTGATTCAGAGTTAAGCACTACTTAGCAACAACTAAAACAACAGTGCGTTATCAATGCTATTCTCATTCTAAATCCAAAACACAGAACCGTACTGGGAAGAAAATTAACTCTAGATTAATCCTAGATGAAACCAAGACACACTGTTTTCCACCTCTGCTTTCTCCCAGCAGGGGAGGAAAGATGCTCCTGCTTTGCATGATGTAAACGGCAACAGGGCTCACCCCGAGCTTGGTGGGTTGCTTGCTGAACACAGGCTGTACTGCCTGGTGCAACAGACAGTAAGAATTAAGAGATGCTGGTACTAGGAGTGGGAACTAGTGTCAGACAGCCCATGCACAGTGAGAAGCAGACACTTTGGTATGCAATAAGGAGGAGTTTGTGGGGGGTTGATACTGCCTTGAGAAAAAGCCTGATTGTATTGTTTGCAACATGCTCTCCCCTTTCCCTTCACCCTCAAACCTGTGCTGGACTTCAAGAAAAAGCTGTCCTGAGATGAGACTGGTGGCTACAGGTTTCAAGCACTTACAACAGTCACAGCCCCCCATACAGGAGTTCAAAGGCGATGTGTAATTGACAAAATACGCCCTGCAAAGAATTGTGACCTGGAAACTCTACAATTTACAGTCCTGTGCGTCACAGATGTTTCTGGTAGGATTTTATTGAATTGCTCCCCTGAACAGTTCTTAGCGCAAAGGTTTAAGTGCAGCTTCTCCTTTTATTACCTTTATGACATACTCTGCTGGACCTTCAATGAGCCAGTGGCACTTCATGTCCCTGGGATACAAGCCAAGCTAATTAGCAGTATCAATCTTCCCCTCTTCCACTAACACTGCGGCACTGCCATCGGCCAAGCCCGCAACACTCAGACAGCAAGGGACACAATTTAACACATGGTACTTGCAATAAACACAAATCAACAATTTGATTTTTGAGGAAGCCAGGCACACTAAGAAGAGTTGTTATTTTAAGGGGGTCAGGAAGGAGAGGAAGAGAGTTTCTACAGCATTAGCAGGGTCACTTGCTTCAGAGTCCTTATGGATGGCCCTGAAGGTGAGCTACAGCCACAGCCAGCACTGCTTCCATCAGAAACAAGCTGTGGTCTAGTCTGACTCTGCCGGCAGAGGGGCTGGGAAGACATCCCTGCAAGATTTACCTGCGGGGGACAAGGAGTTAGTGTAAGAGTGGGCTGAACACACATTTATCCAGGCAGATCTCCCAGTGGTTCACCAGGCTAGATCCCATAGGGAAGGCCTTGCCTCAGATCGAGAGACTATTTGACTTTTATTACCTGTAAAATATTTAGAGGTGGTACAAAGAAATTGAGGAGATGGGATTTCACCCAAACGTTCAACCACACGAACAACCAAATATTCCCAGAGGATGAATTAATTGCATGACTAAGGATCAACAATATAACCAACACATCACCGTTACTAAGTTAAAGAGCAGAGGCAGTCAATATGCCCAGGAAATACTTATTACCACTTCAGAGGGACGACAGGCCACATTTCTTTGTCTCATCTGCAGTTACCCAGTAACCTGTATGCTTGTTGTGGCATATGGCCAGTTTTGAACCCAGAGCCAGCCTTTGAGCTGTGTCTCCAGCACATTACTGGCTGTGCTAACACGAGAAGCTGATCTGGACAGACCCCAGCTAAACACTCAGTTTCTTCTGCTACCCAGGGTCTGTAGGAGTAAAACATATACTGGAGACAAGGCAGACAGGGCACATAATCATGCACAGTTGAAAGACATTTTTGAGACACCCATCACACTGCACTGCATACCAGCACAAATATGAACGTGACCCTCAGTCCCTGCCCTGCTCAGTTTGGGTGTTTTCTCCAGCTCTTTAGACTCCTACCGAAAAACACAAAATGCTTTCAAGGGCCAGATAGATTTGCTGTTTTTCATGACAATGAATTACATGAAACTATACCCAGAAACCCTCACACCTCCAAGGCACCCGGACTTACTAATTAGCTCTCTTCCATTCAAATAGAGGGACACGTATTTAGGGTCACATCCAAGCTAGTACTCTACATCAAATTTAGTGAAGAGTCTCGAGGTGATTTTGTCCTCTAGCACTGTTCTGTTCCAGGTGCACAGGCCAGAAGCAAGCAATAGTAAAGGTGTGTTTCTGCATGGCTGAGCCTTGCCCTTGTCAGTCCCACCACGGGTTGGGAATGTCATGCACCAGAAGCTGATAACTGATGTCACTGGCTCCACCTGATAAATTTTATCATCTTCCCCCTTGGCATCAGGTGGCTGGGGAGGGAGTTGCCAGTAGCAGAGGACTGCCATGAATTTGCTCAGCACTAGTGGGGTCTTTATGCTTCCTTACAGCGATAGCTTTGTGCTGTGGCACTGACATACCTCCAGCCCTGTCCATCTCATTCCCCTGCCTCCTGTAGCTGAAAGCTTCGTTGTGTGAGCTGACACTGATATGTCCAGACCAAAGGATAAAGGGTACAACAGATCTCCAGCCACAGTGTGGCTTGTACAGAATCTGTATTACAAATAGACTTTGTGTCTTGCTGCCTTGCCACGCAGCATTATCCTGCCCAGCAAGCAGAGCTGGGGATCTGCACTGCAGGGAGCACACAGCCACTGTCACCCAGGCGCTGCTGAGAGTGGTGCCTGGTCCGGCAGGGGCTGGGGCTTCCGAGCCCTGGGAAACACTTTGGGGGTGCCATGAGGAAAATTCATTGCTTGGCTACTACAGCCAAACTACAGTCACCTGCTCTGAGGGACATTATACTCTAAAGCCAGGGGGTACAGAACGAGACCACCTTCTCCAAAGAGCAGGATGCCTTGGGAACCTCACTCTGCTGATGCAGGGAGAGGGCTTGGCACATCAGCCAGGGAGAGAAAAAGGTAATATGGGGTATTGCAGTACAGGCACAACTGGCCAAGGCACAGGCTAAGATACTGCAGCTATTTCAAACACAAACGGCTTATCGTGCAGCTGAGAGACACCTCGGAGGAGAACATGCAATTTCCTTCCCAAAGTCCTACTTAAAAATCCCAAAACTTTCACGAGTTGTCCCACCAGCTGTCCCACAGTGAGCTCACATTCATTCAGCCTCCTAAGAGCTGACATGGCTACTCCAAGCTCATTTCTAATGAGGCATCACTTTTACATCAAGCTTCCCTTCCTCTCCTATGGGCATTTGGTGTGTGCGGATCCGGATAGCTCTGCTTTGCAAAGGCTAACACCCACTTTGGAGCCACGTGGCTTCTGCTCCTTTATTGCTCCCAATTAAGAGGCACCTTCCTGGCTGCAGATAGTGCCCCTTTGAAAGCATAATCATTAAGGACTCCTAGGAAAGCCATAATAGGTTAGGTATTAGTTAATACCAACACCTCAGCTTTGATGGCTATGACAGAAATAACACCATCTCTTTAATAACTTGCATCAGCCCTGTAATTACCTGTGCAGACAAATACATGGGGCCAGTGGGGAGTCGCTAAACCTGTGCCCAGTTATAAAAGGCACTTCCAATAAGCCACGAGAGCTGCAGCACTTAATATCATGCCCCTCTTCCCTTTCATGTTCAAAGTTGTATTTGATGAGGAGATAACCCCTGATCAATCCTGCACGCTGCTTCAGGAGTACAACAGCAGTTCAGATTTCTAGCTGGCAAGCGTTCAAAGCAGACTTTTAATAGAGCAGGGCTGATATGCAGCACTCAAGGGGCACCTCACCAAACTGGAAGGGCTGCATTCAGCCAGAAAAAGGGCAGCTTGAGGGGACTTCTGCTTCTCCTTCAGGGGATGCAAGGGTCAGATTTGCTATTATAGCATGGTTTCTGAAGGGGGACTTACGTGCTTAAACCTTTGGTTTTGCCATCCCTGATTAAAAGATAGTACACCTTGCTGCTGTTTCAGGGTCTGGAAATTGAACAGAACTGCTGTGGGTGGAGAGGAGGGAGGCAGCAATAGCAGGGCAATTTGGATCCCTATAGTCTAAACAGTGGAAAAAACCTCCCAGTACTCATACCTGCCCTGGGCAAGGAAGTCATGAATGCAGCCACCTGTGAGAAGATGCCTGGTGAGCTCCGGGCCATGGTGCTTCTCACAGGAGCATCCCATCCCCTGGCACAACTGACCCCCACGACACCACACCAGTGTTCAGGTGCCACCAGTCCTCTGACACACAAAGGGGCCTCCAGAGTCACCCTGTCCAAATTCCATTAGGCAGGAAAGGTGACATTTATTCCTGCTCCCAACCTTTAATGCTCTTCCATGACACACCAGCTTTTCTGCCAACACAACCTTGCTTGCTTGCTTCTCCCTGTCACGGGAACCTGCCACCATCCCTGCTCATTCAGCTGTTACCATTTAACCTAAATCCCACAAATCTAAGTCCTGTTGTTACATTCCCCTGATCTGACTTGTAGTTTGGCAGCCTGCCCTTTCCCATACACAAACCCCTTTTTTTCCATGAAGAATGTAAAAATGAAAGCCATTTTGCTAACATCAGCTGCAGCACTGATTTGAAAATATTCATTCAAGGTGTAACAGGGAGCAGGGAGCTACCCAAGCTATTGCTTGGTTGAAAATAAACATTCATGCAAGTACAAGTGACAAGGAGACAAGTGACATCCTGACCAGCAGCCTGCCCTAGGGCAGGGCAAGTCTGGCCCTGTTCATGTTGTTAGGACCACCAGAGAAGAGTTTGGCACTGAGCAAACTCCTCTGCTGCAGCCCATTGCCCTGTGGGACTGTCTGAGAGAAGGTATCAAAAGGCTTGAGTGTCTGCAAGGGGACATCAAGGAGGAGGTGGGAACTGCCTTCTTTCCAGCCTCCTGGCAGCACTGCCCATGCCAGGGTCCCTTGCCCACTGCCTGAAGTCTGACCACTGAAGGTCCTCCCTGGTTTCAGCAAAGGTGGTGGCACCTGCAGAGATGGAGGTGCTGCTGTTGGAAATGCCCAGGGCAGGTCTGGGGAAGAGCCAACCACGCGTCAGTCTCCTGGTCACATCCACACTCCCACCTGTGAAAGACAGCTCCTGCTTGCGTTATCCCGAAGCTCCTTGTAAAGCCCTTGCTCAGCAAAGTGCTGACAGCACTCTCAGTGCTGTTGCTTCCCTCTCTCCCCAGGAGAGGAGGAGGCTTGCAGGTGGACAGGACAAAGCTGCTGTCCAGAGGAGCCAGGGCAGGCGAGCTGTCCCCTTGCACACCACACACAGCACGGAGCCCCGCACCGGGGCAGGTCCTTGCCACTCAGATCTGGCTGGCGATGAGGGGCAGCTCCACCTCCTGCAGGACAGGAGCAGTGCCCCCACCCTGTAGGGATGGCTCCGCTCATGATACGCTCACATGAATATGCACAGCGGCAAAGCGCAACCTTCCCTAACGTGCTCCAAGGTCCCGTGCTGCAGCAAAATGCTGATCTGCACATCCCTACAGGGGCTGCTCCTCTGACAAGCAGAGGAGACCTGATGAGCAAAGGGGTGCTTGAATATTCCATCTGGCAGGAGTCACCTTCTCTTGCATTTCTGTTTGTGAAAGTCTCCTTTCCTGTATCCATTACTCTCTTCCTGTAGCTGTGGCCAGGACACCCTGCCATTTGACTCACCCTCGGACACCTTGTCCCAGCCACTGGCCACACACAGTGTGCCAGCCTAGAAGTTTCCATCCCTGTGGGGAAGGCAGATGGGCTGAACCCCATCCCCTGCAGAGGAAAGGGTGCACAAATGAATGCATGAACAATATGCTTCCAGGGACATATATGATTTACAGGCACAAACTTCCTTCAAGTCATACTGTTCCAATAATTCCCTTCCCAAAACATCACAGTCACACGTGGGCTTTTATAAAATGAGAATACAAATTGAAGTTAGTCACATGCAGTTTAATGTATACGTGCCAAATTGAGAGGCAGAGATCAGGAAGACTGAATGTTAATGTAAGCAGGAGGATACTTGGGAAGAGGACAAAAGAGGTGGAAGAACCTAGCAGAGGCAAGGACACTGGACTGCCTCTATCACTCTCCTTGGAATGGCTTGGTGCTTGTGAGAAACTCTTCACATGTTTGTCCCCAAAGACCTGGACTGATCAGATCAAAGGACTTGTGTAGATCATGCAAAACTCAAGATTCAGCTCGGTTCAATCCAGAGTCATATTGGTTTGCTTTTCCTCGATATCAGGAGAAAAATGGATTACAGTTCTCCTTGGAAGCTTTGATGGCACCCTGGCAGTGCCCAGCCTTCAGGGGAGCAAAGCAGGGATCCCTGTAGCTTCCACAGATGCTGTCAAGCCTAGTCCATGCCTAGCGACACCTCTATTTAGCCACAGAGCACAGGCACACAGGCAGCCCTCAGGCAGCCTTCCTCACATTGCCTAGCAGGATGTCTGAGCCCTGAAGTGAACATTTCTCTGGTCTTACTTCCCTTGCTCCTCCCATTATGGCCAAACTGTTAGGCCATCACCATCTCAGGCAGTGTTTTGGGACATGACAGTGACAGATTGTTACTTGATGTTGCCTGATTTGCCATCTCATGGCCACAGGCAGTCATGGCCAGTTGGCTGCAGCCCATCTTATCTCTCTGTGATACAGGGGATGCCTTTGAAAAGATTAGGAAGTTAGAGACTTGTGCCACATCCAATGCTGAAACCCTGAAGTTGCTTCCTTAGGCTCTTCCTTTGCCTGCAGAAGTACTGGAAGCAGGAGTTAATCCAGTTTGCTCCTTGGTGGGCAACACCCTTGCAGCCCATGGCTAGCTAATAGCCCAGGGCTATGGCCACACGGAAGCCAGGGGCTTTCCAGCAGCTACCTGAGGAGGAAACAGCACCCTTGTATGAGGGGAACACAAGGACACGCAGGAATCTCACAAAGCAAGCACAGGTGGAGCCAGAGCACAGACACTGAGGGATAAACTTCTGGGACAATTAATCAAAACCTAGGACAGGAATTAACCCAACTGTGCTATTAAATAAGAACTGAGGCATAACTGAGGAAACACTGAGTCTGCAACCCTTCAGTGTGGTCCTGCCCTGGGATCTGGGGCTGGCTTTCAGTACCAGGACTTTCAGCCAGGTTGGTTTCACATTAGCAACGCAGAGGATTCCCTGACCTCCAGCTGCAAAGGCTGGATATTCTCATCTGCTATCCATCAAGCCACTGTTCATACCTGGGAAGCACAGAGCTGCCAGGAGATGTGCCAGCAAATTTCATTGCTGCCAGCTCCGTAGAGGGAAAAGGATAGTTTATCCTTCACCTTGGGCCTCACAGAGCCTCCATGCCATTTTGGACCTTGAAACATCAAACTCAGCTTTGGTTACCTGCAGTCTGGGATCCTAAAAGACATGTGAGAAGCCTTAAAAGCAATGGGAACTGATTGCCAGATATTTTTGGCCCCGTAAATCCTCCTAATTTTGTTATCGGTGCATTTAAGGAGATAAGCAGAGGCCTACATCCAAGAGCTTTATGATTATTTTAGGCAGCTACATGGAGCTTAAATTAACACTAGGCAAGTGTATGCCCATTAGGGTTTTTCTGCATATTTTATAAGCAATATAATGTCACAGTTAAACTCAGTGCAATCAGCTCCAGCAGAGTTTCCATTCAGCATTTCTTTTAGCAATTTAGTAGATAGACCCACTATCAGGGCAGTTACCCAATGAACAGATGAACAGTAGATCCCATCTTCAGCAGACCAGATCTTTAGTGAAGGTGTTTACCCTCCTCTAAGGATGCAGCAAGTGCTCTACTGCAGCGTGGGACAAAAAAAGTCCAGCTGTTGAATTACTGTTTAATTACTGAATTACCACCACTCTATTTCACCCATGCAGCCTCTGGATATGGCAAGTCCAGGCAGCCTGGCAGGCACACACATTGCTGTGGCTGCCTGCCCCTGAAGCGTGCCTCAAGCATTTTGAATCAAGGTATCCAGGGTTCACCATGAGCCTTTGCCTCAGTGCTTTCGAGTAAATTAAGATTTATTTTTTTTCCCACTCAGGGAAAACCTTACTTTCATTTTCTAATCACTTCCAGCCATAAGTAACAGACCCAGTAATGGCACAGCTCAGCCTTAATCCCAGGAGGCTATTTACTGGAAATGGAAAGTTCCCGTGCTTCCCAGCAAAGTCTGACGCCAGGATTGCCCGGCAATGCAAATGCTGCAGTAATGGGAACACAGGGACAGCACTGACATGACAGTGGAGAGTAAAAGCACTGACTGGTTTTGCCTGGAATGAAGAAACGAGGAGGTGCCTCATTGCGAAGGTTAATCTTGCACATTGAAATTTTTATACCGTAGCAACTTTCTCATTATTCAGCATTAGTCCTCAAAAAGGATCCTCAAGTTGGGCAAGAAACAGATGTGAAGATGACTGGTCTGCAATTACAATATAATGGATTATAAAAGGGGCCCCTTATATCATTGTCCCTGCCCATTAAGAAGTCTTTAGCAAGGCCTGTGAAGCTGGTCTTGCATTTAAAGTAGAGAAGCCAACATGACTACTAAGAATGATGGGACAGTTGCCAGGAATCACCAGTGCTTCTCCTCCTGCCTCAGAAATGCTCCTCTGGATGCCTGCTTAAGTGAGCAGGGTCTTTTAAAGACAAAACCATTTCTAATTAGTGGCTGAGACACTTAAAAGAACCACGGTAGCATGGAGATTTCCACACCCTGGACCAGACTTGGAAAGCTGTGCAAAAAGGACTTTCCTCTCCTGAGTGACCAGCATTCAGTGATTCGAGGATGAAAAAGAGATGTGGTCTGCCTCCCCTCCCCTTTGCCAGAGAGGAGGGCAGCACACTGCAACACAGACCTGCCAGGGCTGCCCTCCAGGCTCCAACTGTCTGCCAACAATTAATCTCAGCTGCAGAGCCTCCTCTGGGCTCTCCGGGTCAGTGGGACAAACACTTCAGGCTACATTGGAGACACGAGAAAAGAATGTTTTTCAGTGAGACAAGACCCCACATGCTCAAATGCATTACCTCAGGCTCTTCTGGCAGGTAGGGAATTAATGAGACAAATCCCAGGTGCCACAGCTTTCCTGACTCCATTCTGAGCTCCAAGCTGAAGGCAATTATATGGAGATAAATGAAAACACAGAGAAATTGCAATTCTTTACAAGAAGCTGATGTGTGCAAAGCTGAGGTCTCCTGTGAAGTACTTTCATGATGTGTGTGCACAGCCATAAAAAAACCAAATTTAGATTTCATGCAGTAGCCTAATTATTCTTAATGAAATGCAACTGGGACTTACAAAATTAAGTTAAGAAGTGCAACAGGTTGTAATGACCTCACCAGACTACTCAAAGTTTCTTTTTAAAAGCTTCCATGCCTTAAGTGCCCTGAGGTACTTAACCTGTGCCAGTAAAGTTATCATGAAAGATGTTGTCTCTGAACTGAGCTGGCCCAGCCCCCAGTCTTGGCTTTGGTCTGAAACACACCCCAAGGAGACACAGCTTTCTTACATCGCTTTTGGCACCAGCCGTGCCTTAGTAATATGGACAGTGAGCATGGGGACAGTTTGACTTGGGGACAGCTGGCTCTGATTAAGGCTTAGATGCTTCACTGAACTGCAGTTTGAGATAAATCCGTGGCAATCCCCAATTTACGTTTTCTAGGGAAAATGCCTCCAGTCCTCACCCAGCAGGGACTGACGGGCACGGTGACAGGCCTGGCAGACCCCACACAGGGTGGGGGAGCAAGGGGAGTGCTGCTCTCCTGGGCCAGCCCAGAACTCAACTATCACAGCCAGGATCACACAGAAAGAAGTGATCTCAAATACCTGGGACACAAAGAAAAAAGACAAGAACTGCGACTTCTCCTACCAGCCAGAGGTTTGCTTCTCCAGGCTGGGGGCTCTGGGACAGGGGTTGTATCAGGCCTCTGGCTGCTTTGCTGAGAAGAGGACAGCAGCTGTTCCTCCATTCCTTTCAGCTGGCCTGTATCTGCACCAGCTAAAAATCGCTCTGTTAATCACTGCTGTCTGATGTATTCCTCATGCCAATAGGAGGGGTCCCCTGCCTCTCCCAAGCCAAGGCTGGGATAAGATCTCAGTTCCCAGCCGTGCAAACATAAGCAATACAATGCTCACGATTTAGGAGGTACTCACACTGTGTTTGCTCTGGTGAGAGCCTGGAATAATTCACTTGAGTCACCACAAGACTGAATCCAAAATGACACCACTCCAGCCCTCCTTAACTTTGGAGCTCATACCCTTTGTGTAGGCTTGAAGGTGATGCTATTTGATTAAGGTTGACAGGCAATAGAAAGCTCACCAGTTTCCCACACCACCGTATCAGAGTGCCAGTGCACCGAGGAGCCCACATCATCCTCCTCTACCCAGACCACCAAGCACTCCATGACCTCAGCAGTAACCAGTGGGACTCACCCCACAAGGTTGTGGGGAACCTTGCACAATTCCTCCAGCACTCCAGGCTGTAGAGGGGCTCAGCTGCCCTGTTCAGACCAACCTCTCAAAGCACTTGACCACTGCAAAACTCAGGCACAATTTTCTAAGCCACTGACCTGGACCAAACTCTCCCTATATCCCTTGGTGCTGACTGGCTTTTCCAGTAAGAGACTGTGGTGATTATTGCTATGGCAGCAAGTCCACTAGTGAAGCAGAAAATAAACAGACTTTATCAAGGTGGTAAATGATGGAGAAAACACCGTTCCCTTAGGTGGTGAGAGAAATGACATTAGCAGCAGCAGAAGGACCAGCATCATACTGGAGCAGGGTGGGAGGAATGGCAGCTAGCTGGTTACCCCATCTCTTGCCTCAGCAGGACAGATGTTTCGAGCTCCTTATTCATTACCAGAGCAAATTACTCTGAACATAATCATTCTCCTGCCTGGCTTGAACCACTTCACAACCTGTCTAGTGCTTATTTCCCTCTCTTGCCTAAAAGCATCCCTAGGACATATATTTTCACATGGGTGTAGGAACAGGCCAGACAGGGAGTTATGAATACATTAGCCACTGCAGAAGGATGTACAAGAAGGGCTTGATCTGGTGCCCTAGGGAGAACAGTTATCAAACTCAGCAGGACCAAGCTGTTTGTCTTTCTTGAACAGCCAGGGGATGACTGGGCAGCCTGCACAGGGAATGGGTCACTTGCCACAGCAGCCAAGGAGGGCTGTGGTGAGCAGCACCCACACAGAGAAGGTATAAAAGGCTTCCAGTCCCAGCACAGCTACAGCACGAGCAGCCTAAAAATCACTCACCAGGGCAAGCACACCAAGCCCTGGCACAATCTGTGGTAACTGACTGGCTACTTTCACTTGTTTGGTACCTCAGGAGAGCAGATGACAGCGATGCTCGCTGCCGTAGCCCCCACACACTACGCACAGGACTCACCACACAGATGAAGAAGAGCCACAAGCAGAGAGAAGGCCTGCTCCCACCACAGCCTGGGAAAAGCAACCACTGCTGGAGCCCAGACTATACTCTGCATCTCACAGGAGGAACAACTTACCTCCCACCTAACCAGCCCCTTTAATCAGCCCCAATCAGTTTCAGCAGCTGAGGCTGCAGAGCTGCAACACAGGGGGGCTTGGAGACTCTCCAATCATGTCTCACTGGGAGTTCCTGCCTCCCTGGGCTCTCCTGTTTGTAGTTTGCTGCCTGTTTTCATGGTCAGCAGCAGGATCTAATGTCCCCCCTCATCACTGCCAGCGGACCTGAGGTGCCTCAGGCCTTGCAGGGACCTAGGTGGGCACTGGGTAGAAGATTCATTGTTGGGATCTGGGAGAACGTCAGGGTGTACAGCCTGACTTCAGAGTGTGCAATTCCCCTTCATGCTACAGAGCCTTTTGCACACACCAGGACGGCAGGAAACACCATGGCATGTGTTCAGGGCTTTTGATTCTCTTTCAGGTCCATTTTCAACAGAGGTGTTTATCACCATCACTGTCCCCTGAGTGAACTCAAACCCTAGAAACATGCAGGAGCGTCTAGGAATGTGTGTCAGGAAGAAGGGATTTACAACAAAATTAGTTTCTTTTTAACCTCTATTTTTTTCTCTTTGTGGACTTGTTTGATGCATTCCTGACAAGAAGCATAAAGCCTGACATGAAGAGCTTGTGTCAGTTTAATATGTCCAGTCATCAAGACTGTATGAGCACCACATCACCAGCCCACATCTTTTCTCATGCTCAGGCTCCAAAAAATGCCTGTTTGAATATTTTTATATGTCCAGATTCAAGCACATATGCTGCATAGTTGCTCCTACATGACCAATAACCTGGACTTCAGGGGAAGTAAAATAAAATGTAAGTCAAGTGGAGTAAGAAACTTTGGCCCTTCCACCTCCAGAAGAACTTGTTCATAGCTGGTCCTAAAGGAAGAGAACAAAACCAAGCACAGCACTTACTTTTCTTACTTTTTATATAAAATAGACATTTACATACATTTTCTTCTGCAAAGATTTCGAGCATAACTCCTTTATGTGAAATCTAGCCATAAATCCCACAGTGAAAAAAGCAAAGACTTTGCAAATTCCTGCATCACTGACATACATCCAGCTGCTGCTAAGAATGAATTTATTTTTAAAATATTTCTAATCCACGGGCTGTTTCCTCGTGGGTTTGTTTTTGTTTGGTTTTTTTCTTTTTTAAAAAGATATGCACAGCAAATTTTAAAAAAGTAGGTACAGAAATAAGAACTATGTGAACAACAGGCAATGCAAACAACTCCTGCATGAGAGGAACAAGCAGTGTGACATCCACTTCAGGCAGAAATTTCTACTGTAATACAGCTGTAGAAACCATAACTTTTACAGAGGATACCACTGGGGGTATTTTCTAGAAGAAAAAATTTTCAGCAAGTCAGTACAAACATGGCAATGAACTTTTGCACAAAGTTATCAAGGTTACCTGAAGCAACTTTGCCACATTAAAACACCAGTGAATGCCAAGCGCTGTTTTTTTTCTTTTTCTTGTCTTTTCTTTTTTTTTTTTTTTTTCTTTTGCTGCTGGGTTTAAATGTACATGAAAGCAAAATGGTGCATTTTGAAATTGCTTCAAGAGACTGAAGCTTGGGCAAAAAGCCTTCTAAGGGCTAATTTTTTCGAAATCTTGTGCATAATTGCATATATGAAAGATAGAAATTGAGCACTTGGTCAACTTAATCACATAAAGATTGAAGAGACTTAATCATACACCAGCTTCAGTTTCACTGAGCTGGAGGACAGGTGGGGCAAAAGACCATATAAGGTTATTCTAAATTGCTGAATTAATAAATTAGACTGACAATTATCTTCTTTCACCAAATATTGTACACCATATCTGGCCAGATACATACACAGTTTATTTAACTGTGGAGAAGTTTTCATAGTTTTTAGATCATTTTAGGGGTGTCCAGCCTCCCCTGCAAGTTAGGCTCTTTCTTTTGGATTTTTTTTACTTACATTTCTCTCTACCCACATGCATGCATGGACAGCCCCCTGTCCTCCTCAAGATCTCTGGAATGAAGGCCATTTGCACTGCTGCATTCAATTACTGTTTGGCCAAAACAAATTGCCTGCACATTTGTAGGAAAATCTAGTCCAAGGAGTCCATGAGAGAAAGAAAATGTCCCCCACTGCATCATTTATCCTGGGGGGTAGAAAAGGGATGGAAGCAAAGAATGCTGGGATTTAAATAAGCAACAAAATAAAATCCATCAGCTGCAAATATTATTCATGGGGAAAGGAGAAAGCAGCACAATTATTATGTTTCTCATTTAGGATTAAAATGCACAGTGATTACATGAGAGTCCTAACCAGCTTTCCATTAATTCTCTGCTTTAATATTAGTGAGCACTGAGGTTTAGCCAATGCAACTTGCAGAGAGCATGAACTCTCCCCCACCAAACAGATCTTCAGCCATTTATTAATTTGCAATCTCTGCTAACCATGCTGAGCACTGGAGTTGGCAGAAAACAATGTATTTATAACTCATTATTTTAGAAGCTGCGCAATGCTAGAGGAAGAGAACATTTCCTATGATTAATTAAGATAATATAAAGTTATCCCAAGGTAAGTTGCTCGATTTATCTTTCACAGTAGCATTCCATTTTGGTGGAGGTAACCCATTTCACATCACACTCCATTCTATTTTGCCTGCAGTAAACCTTTGACATGATTTATGCCCTGAACAAACACAGGGTTTCAGCATGGGTGCCAACAGAACAGGGAGTCAGCTCAGAACTGCACAAGGGTTTAACTGCCTTGGTAGCCCATGGTCTGAGCCATTCTCCAAATCTGCTGCCAGTTTGCAGACTGTCATCCTGCATAGATGGGGTATAAAGTGCTGGTTCAGGAATGTGGGGCTCATTATTGAGCTCTCCTCTCTCCAACTACCATAAACCCAGCTCTAAAATGTGGAGAGCTGGCCTTTTAGCCTAGAAATGTAAACTGGTTCAACTGGCATTAAAATCCCTGGATATGCTGTCTGCCCAATTCAGGCAAGCGGATATGCCTTGCCTTCCAACCAAACCCCCTCCCTTACTGGGAGCATGGTCTCATCTTCCTCCATTTTCTGCAAGTGAGACAGTGTTGCACAAATGGTAATCAGTCCTTCTCCAGGATCTGGGAGGGGGGCATCCAAAGCTGTATTATACTTCTACACATACACCAATTTTAGGAGGTCAAGATGGCTTTGATCAGGTTTTAGGACAAGGAGGAGACAATAATTTCTACCAGGTCTCTCAGGAAAGACAAACTAAGATTTAAGCTGAAGTTAAAAAACATAAAACTAAGTCTTCCCCCTCATGAAGCATTGCTATAAAAAATACAACTTCTGTATTTGAAAAAATAGGTTCCATTGGCCACAATTTTAAGCCACACACTGCAGTGAGGCCTGTAGAATATATAGTATTTATTTAATATATCTTTATGAGGCAGTTTATCGTTGATACACATTTTTAAAGGAGGCATATCTCTCCCCACACTACTCCCCAAGCTTCAGCTGGCTGTTAGAGCACTCTGCAGATGCCTCCTCCCTGGGGGGCTTTGCACGGTACCACTGTCAGGGCTGGCTGCACCAAACTCTGCTCTGCCAGCCCCCAAATGCACTGCACCACAGCCAGCCTGGGCACATGGGGCTTTGGAGAAGCTGCCCCAAAGGGAGGCTCACCTTGGGGACAGGCAGAGAGCTTTCTGGCCCAGGTACCGCTGAACATCCCAGTAAGGAATCATCTACAACCTTGCAGTGCATGACAGGGAACTGACTGCTGTCAGAGGCCATTGCAACTTTGGTTTCCCCATCCCGTGGGACTGTGCTGGCATGATCCCACCTCCATCTCCTGGCCAGCCCAGCGCCCTGCAAAGCTACTCTGTGCATGGTGTCCAGCAGAGCACCTGCACTGGGGACCTGCAGAAATGTCAGTTCAGCCAGTCCACAGCCACAACAGTCGTGTGGAAAAAAAAGAGAGGGTTGCTGACCAGCCCCAGGAGCTCAAACCTGCCCCCAGCCCCGTAAAGTAAAGTAAGCTGCTTGGGCTGGGGGCAGAAAATTCACCAGCAAAACAACTTGCTTATTCTGATCCCAGTGCTCCCCTGGGAAGCTGGTTTGGAGGGAGAGAGCTCAAACACCTGTGGTGCCACCTCTTCCCCCCCCCAGCAGTCTCTCCCTCCCACCTCTGTCCACCTGTAGGCACTGGCCGGTGTCCTTGGCCAGTGGGGACCAGTCCTGCCTGGTCTCAGTGGGTGCACAGCCATGGCTCTGGCATTAGCCCTGGCAGGGCAACGACTGCACCTGCACTCCAAATGCAGTTGGAGTCACATCAATAATTCCTCAGCAATTTGACCACCACCAGCAGCAAGACAGCAGGCTTTTCAAACGAAACCAGCAATCCACCAGAACATGGCTGAACCATCCCACTGAGAGAACCTGGAGTGTGCTGAGGTGCCATGGCCAGCTAAATCTGGGCAGCACAGGGGTGCCTGCCACACAGGCTTTTCCTGACAGATGTGTTTTAAGGCATTGCACACCTAATCTAAACTGTCCTTTACTAATAATGCCAAACCCTGGGCTGCTCTTCTGCAGGGTCTGGCCACACTCAAGCTCAAACAAAGGAACTTTTCCAGCAGTTTACTGCTGCAGGAGGAAGAAACTGATGACCTACCCTGATGTCCAAACCCAAAGGCACGAAGCAGGATCCCAGTAACGCTCCCTGTGAACTGGTGCAAACCCCAGTGGAAGCAGCAGAAGTGCTGCTATTGCATGGCCAGTGTGGCCCCATGTACTCTGCAGCCACTTGCCTTAGAATCACTAGAGGGAATTATTCCAGCACGCCTTGTTGGTACTCCCTTTTTCTAACTTCAGACAATATGAGTCACAACACCCAGCCATGTGGCCAGCTGTGAAGGATACTGCCCAATTCATATAAAACAGAGAAAATATATTAATTATTTGATTATTATAAGTTAAATAAATAAAGTTCAAAAATAAAAGCCCCAGTTCTGAAGAGAATTTGTTTTCCCACCTCAGTATTTAAAAATATAGATTTATGACTGATCAGGTATAGGTCATTTTCTGTATCTCTTAGGGGAGTGGTGAGAACACTTAGACCAAGTATTTTGTCAGTGTTATCACCATGATAAATGGGCTTTGTCCCTGCACACCCATAAAAGAGCCTCCTTCATACCTTTCCAGGCTAGGAAATGTTCCCTAATCTGTCTGTGGCTTTACTTTACCTCCTATATTGATTAAATAGGTTGTTTGTTTTCCATTCTGGGGGCTGAGCTGGAGGACAAGTAATCCTAGAGCTTCCCATTGCCTTTGGATGCTTCAACTTTTTTCAGAGTAATAATTATTTGGCCTGGAGGGAGAGGGCAAAGGGTAAGCCCATATGATATTTGACAAAAGTGACATCATGAACCTGAATTACTACAAAATTACTGTCTAATGAGTAAAACATTCAGGCTAGGTTTTCCCTCAAAGGATCATCTGTCCTACTTGTAGAATCATCCTTCCAGGGTGATATTTAAATAGTTTCCCCTTTCTTTAGAATAACTTTCAAGTCACATTTAGAGCTGTAAAAGTGGCCACCATTTCCTCACCATCAACCCCTTGGAACCTTTTTTATGTGACCATTATGACCATCTTTCCTGTCTGCAGCACTTGCAATGAAGCCCATCAGTGGTGCTCTACACGGATGAGGTCAGCCTGTGTGGAGTAACAGGAGGTGCTACTTCACCCCTGCTGCAATGGATGAGTGCTTTGTCTCCATGTTTTCCCTGGTGACAACCAAGATATTGAAGGTACATGTCCCACCCACACTCCCGGTGTGACTAAAATGGGTTGAGCCTAGACATAAATCTTGATTAAAGGAGGGTTTTCATTCATGCTCCAGCATGTCCCACAGGAGCCGAGCGTCTCCTGTAACTTTGGTCGAACCTAAGCACGCATTCAAAGTTTGCCTTCCATAATTCTGAATCCTATCAAAGTTCTTTCAGCATCAGTTTGACCAACAGGCTTCCACCACGCTCTTCTCCAAGGGGCATGAGTGTCTTTCCGCTGGTGACTGATTGCTATGTCTGGTCTTTCTCCTGGGCTTCTTGGAACCGTTTCTCCAAGCGATCCAGTTTGGCCAGATTCTCCTTCAGCAGCTTGCTGTTTGGAACCAGTTGTAAGGCTTTCTCATAGTAGTCACGGGCAGTGATGTAGCTCCCCTACAAAGTAAATGAGTGGTAGATCTCATTCATATTCCACACACAAAGTCCATTCTGAGGGTAAGGTGAGAAGCGTAATACAGGGGAAACAGAGTTTAAAAAACTTGACATTGTTGGCTTACAAAAGTAATACTTCTTTATTAAATAGATCACCAAGTGCTGTTAGCCTAAATTTGATGAAACTCACACGGCAAGAAATAGATTTACATTTTTCTGTTATGTTGCACCAGAAGAATTAATTACTCGGCAGCAGGATAGCTTAAGGACATCACACAATGTGACTCCTTAAGACCCAAATCATAATGATATGCTAAAGTATTCAAAAGAATAAGCAACCACAGGGTAGGCTGTCTATTTCCATAATTTCATGCCAGTATTCTGCATTAGACATCTTTATTAAATTAATTAGGTAGAGAAGAACCTTAAGAGTCGACTCACGGTGACATTTTTCTAAGGTAGGTCAACAACTGAAGCAGAAAAGCTTTAGAGAGGAGCAGGTTGTTCCTTGCAGCCTGCACTCTTAAAATATGAGATTTGCTTTACCAAGCAACCTGGTTAGGAATTCTAGCTGGGGTGGAGAGACTTCCCTCCTTTTTGGATAAAATATGTCAAGGGCACTTGCTGTTCACAAACATGCAGCTCTTGGCAATCTGAAACCAATTTAGCTTTTTGTCCTGAGTAGTAGGCTCTGCACCTGGCTGCTTAGGAAAACCAAACCTGTCGTACCTTGATGTGCTCGATGCCTCCCATATTCATCCAGGCCTGTGCTTGGTCTGGGTTGAGCTCCACTGCCCGTTTATAGCTCTACAGAAACATGACACATTTCTAGGTTAAGAGTCTGACTCTTCAAACAAAACCAATGCTGGAGGGGAAAGAGAAACGCAGTTTCCTCTCCTGAAGCCATTCAGAATGAAATTCAAATTCCTCTTACATACAATGCACAAAGTGAATTTCAGTTTCTCTGCAGCAGAGGCATATAATGTACTGCTTCATGGCTCAGTTCATCTCCCAGCTTTTCCCTGCCAATGTGTGTTTTTCCTGTACTGCGAAAGGAGCCACACCTGCAACCCTGTCCCTGCCCCGTGCACCACTGGGGTCTCCTGCACATCAGGGTCATTTCCTTAGGCAGTGCCAAACACAGTGCCTGCCAACTACAAGCCATGTGGTTGCTCTTTATCTGCAAGGCTTTAATTTGGAGCTGGCAACAGACTGTGGTAGAGCCACTTGTGTGGAGGTTTCACAAGGACCTGAGGGCAGTGCTTTCCCTCCCCACTGACACTGAGTGTGTGAGAAGAAGCAATAAGGACCTTCTGGGCTCTGCCAAACAGCACTTTTTTTACATTGTCACAACAGGAAAGGATTTTCAAATCAGGATTAAACATCTCTAGGGATATCGAGAATATTCAGAGCAGCCAAAATAATATTTTCTGAATCAGAGAATAATGGAATGGTTTGGGTTGGGAGGGACTTTAAAGATTATCTAGTTCCAGCTCCCCTCCTACAGGCAGTGACACCTTCCACTAGACCAGGTTGCTTCTGTACTATTATTAATACTAACAAAATTTCTGAGCTGTCAAGCATCCTGCTCCACAGGACAAGCCAACCTCTCAGTTATTGGCTTCTGAGGCGAGATATAACAACATGGTGAGCCCTCACAGGTCCCCAAGCTTCCAGCTGAGCCACCTGGAGCTGGTCACTGACAGCAAGAGTGGCTAGGGCTGGATGGAGCAAAGGTCAATCCCACCACAATTCTGTACTTAACTTCTCAGAGCAGGGAGCGGTATTTCCATACAGGAATGAGGAGAAAAGTTGCAATTAGGTCTGGTAAAGTTAGCTGCCTCATAGCTTTCTCTGTACCAGTGATGCACTCTGAGCTCCTAAGGCCAACAGCCAGGGTGTATGCACCAGGGACTTTCACACACAATGAGCAAACTCCATCTTTTAGCCCATAAAACCACTGGCAGGTCTTAGAGCAATCATACCTCGAAAGCCTTGTCAAGGAGATTCTGTTCTCGTAGCTGGTTTCCTTTAGTGAAAAAGAGCTCTGATATGACTTTTGGATCCTTTGGTTTTAGCTGAAGCGCTTTTTCTATAGCTTCAAGTGCCTGTGAAAAAGCAAGAGGACATTATGTGCCTTCCATTCAGTGCCTTCCCAGTTCTCATTCTTTCCTCACCACTATGGACTCCCAGCATAAGAGTTGTCTTCCTCCTTCCCTTGTTTGCCCCACGTCATTAACACACAGGGAAATGAGAGTTTTAAATGCCTGGGGCTGACAGGCAGTAGGCCTGACAGCAGCAGGAGGTGTAAGTGATAAGAAAACCACACTGCTTCTCTTCAGTCTTAGTATGTAGATAAACTGAAGGTTTTAGTGAAGAAATAATCTACTGGATGTGCACTGAGGCACGTGACATGTCCCCAGAGAGATGGACTGTAAAATTCAACCTGACCTCTGTGTGTGAGCCCTTGGGACAAGGGTATCCCATGCCATGGTACCTTGGCATAGAGCTCCTGTTTGCTGTAGATGGCTGACAGAAGGCGGTAGCACTCCAGACACTCTGCATCCTCATTAAGGATATGGTTCGTCATCTTTTCGGCTTCCTTCGTCCGCCCCATCATCGCCAAAACCTGAGCCTGGAACAGAGCCACGTAATAAAGAGTCATGATCTTGAAAAGCTCAGCCCTCTGTCATACACTGGGCTGCACCCAGTGGCTGCTGCTCCTGTGTCGTGGCCCTGCCCTGGCCCCAGGCTCACCAGTGCCAGTCGGATGTCCTTGTTGGAAGGCTGCAGCGCTGCCGCTTCCCGGTAAACCTGCAGCGCTTCTTCGTATCGCCCCGTGTTGTAATACAGAGCCCCCAGCGGGGACAGGATCTCAGCCTTCCGGGATACCTTCAGAGCCCTGGAGTTTGGGAAAAAGGGATGCTTCAAGGTGGTGAACAAAGTGGAAGAGCGAGGTGGGCTTGTCCTGGGATGGAGAACCAAAGCTCTGCACCATCCCAACCCGGGAAGCACGAATTTCAAGTCCTGGGAAGGGATGAGTGTGCCCACAGCAGCAATCCTTCTGGCCACCTGACCTGAGAAAGGGGAAGAGACACCTCCAAAGTGCTCATAAACCTGCAGCAGGCATGGGGATAGTTGACAGTGATGAAACCTGGGGAGTGTGAGCACAAATCTATATGCCAAAAAGAAGGCAAAAGTACCCCCACCCAGTCCATCCTGCTGCGTACCAAGAGTCAGGGCCTGCCTGTTGGCACATTGCTGGGAAGGGCCGGAGTTCCTAATGGTGCCACGGCTTTGGTGCTGAGCTGTGCAGCAGTTATGGCTGTTACTGGTGCAGCAACCATAGAGCAGCTTCAGGCGGGGTAGGAGTTGTGGTAATAAAACCTGCCCATGCTACCGAGAAACCTCTGACTATCATCAGAGCACCCCCCAGCCAAAAGCAGCTGTGTCCATCCTGGGGGCTTGGGAATAGTCCAGGGAAATCAACACTGCCTGAGCTCATGCTGCCTTTCCAAGCATTCCCCAAAAATAGCCAAATCTAGTTTCAAACAGATGAAGAATGAAGGGAGGAAACCCCATGCATGCAGTGACACATCCGTGTATCAGAAGCTCTTTACCAGAGACAAGCCATACAGGGGCAGGAGGAAACCCTCTGTCTCCCACCCCAAATCCTCACCTCTTGTACCACACTTCAGCCTCTTTGTTCTGCCCCAGGGAGCGGTGAAGCCTGCCCAGGTTCACCATGGCCACGTGGTGAGCGGGGCTCAGGAGGATGGCCTGTCTGTAGTGGGACATGGCTTGCTCGGGAGACCCTGGAGAGGAGAACAGCCATTAAACTGGTGCATCAGAAAAACCCTGTCTCAAACTCAGCATCCAGTAATGTTCTGGTTTTCTTTCACCTACTGCTGTATGCATGGGAAACATTTTGAGAAAGAAATCCTGACTCAGCCTTTTGAATGTAAGCGTAAGAGAAACTGCTGTCCAAACTAAGATTTAGGCCTCAATATTCAGACAATCCTGAGAAATAGATTTTCTAGGGGCGGGTTTTTGCAAGTTGAGGATACAGTCACAAGAAGATGACTCCTGGCTGAAAGCACCCTCTGATCTTGCAGCAGTGGGGACAAAACCCCTGTGCTAAGGACAGAGCCCACCTCAGAGAAGGGGCTGGGGCACATGTGCCATCTCCTGGTGGAGCATCCTTTCACCCTGGCCCACTGGAGAAATGGACAATGAAGAATGGAGAACAAGCCACCCAGTATTCCCCACACCACCACCAGAACCGCAAAGAGTTTCAGCTCTCTCCAAACAGAGACTACTCTCTCCACCTCTGCTGTGTTGCTCTGAGCTCCAGCTCAGTCTCTGTGTATTGCTCAACAGGACTGGGAGTAGCTGCCAGGGACCAGCTAATTCCCACTCGGGGCAATAAATCCTAGAGCAGAGGTGTGCAGATGGTGCACGTAGGCACCATCTCTGTGCTGCACAGGAGCCATTGGGTGGCACTGCTTCGCTGTGTGAAAATGTGCAAGGTCCTGCAGCCCATGACATCACCGAGCACCACAACAAAATACAAGCAAAAAGAGAGGTGCAAGATCACCACCCCAATGCCTAAAGTTCCACTTTCAATACCATATTTTTATTTAGCTAAATAATGGTAAAAGTATAAAGTTCCAGCATTTCAGCAGTGCAAATATTGCGTTTTTAATCCCAGGGCTCGTTTAATTGGTTTGCAAACCCCAGACCAGATAATCTCCTGATGAAAACCAATATTCAAACAGCTTTGTCCACCAACAAAGCTTTTCAGTGTTGGCATTTTTTAAACCGATTCACTTCACAATGTATTTAATTCCATTTCGAGCTGGAAAACAGATCTCGAAAACAGCCAGTGCATGTTGGGGCATTGAACATGCTGCTGTGGGAATTTTCTTTCCACAGTTTTTCAGATCTAGTTCACTTTTTCTGAGACCATCTATGCAACTTAAAAGTTACACAGACACATCTCAGCGTGTCCATTACAGGAGAGAGGAAGAACGTCTGTGGAGAGATTTAGAAGTGTTTAAGATTCACCCAAGGCTGAGGACATGTTGTTCAAGGTACAACTTTTTCAAAACATCCAGCAGCAGCCTCGATCTTTCCCCACCACTGAGCAGGCAGATGTTTTTGAAAATTGTATCTACAAAACATCCTGGGAAGCAGCTGGGCACACACCTCAGTCCCTCAGCCAGCCGCGCTTCCCCTGCTCAGCACACAGGTAATGTGCATCGTTAAGGGTGACACAGAGTGTCTGTGACCACTGCAGAGCTGTCTGGAGTTGTGGCTCCCCAGAGCCAACACTTGCTGGAGGCTTGTTGCACAAAACCCTGCAAGTTAATTGGCGTGGTGCTTCACAGCATCTCCCTGTGCCGCCGGCAAAGAGCGCAGCCTGTGACAGGCTCACCACCAGCCGCTTCCTCCACGCCTTGTCATGTCTCTAGGAGGGTTATTGACACATCATGCCCCAAGTATCAAAAGTCAGTGGGTTTTTTTCCAGTTGTTTGTGTGTAGGGAAGCATAGGAGTAAACCAGGAAACGATAGTTTTGACTTTGGCAGGGTACACAAGTACAAAAACCAGAAAGTGCTCTGTACTACATTTGAACCACAAATTTTGGCAGGAATAGGACAGTTTATCTGGGTTGGCAAGCAAAGATGAGTACAACATCAGAGGAAAATTACGCAGGAATTTTTATTACTTGCAAGCTTGAATTTTGCCAGGGCCCAAATTCAGAACCTCAACCTCTTTTGCTAATGCCATGACACCTCTTTTGACTATGAATACTGATTTTGGTTTTGTATTTGTTTCACACTGGTACTACAGGAGAGTGATGGCCAAGTGTCAGCTCAGAGGCAGAACAGCCAGTTGCAGACTGACAGACACCATCATCCCTTCCTCCCAAGCACCACTGGGGCTGGGCACACGTGATAGGGAAAGAATGGGTGGCAAGCACACACTTTAAGCCTACGCTATTTCATCACTGAGTCTTGGCTCTGATCTGTAGGGACAACAGTGAGACAACCAA
Organism: Corvus hawaiiensis; assembly: GCF_020740725.1. NCBI lineage: Eukaryota > Metazoa > Chordata > Aves > Passeriformes > Corvidae > Corvus > Corvus hawaiiensis. The sequence goes on along the minus strand of NC_063216.1, from coordinate 22,940,219 downwards.
CAGTCATTTGTCAAACTTAGCCTTGCTCATAAAGCTGTCAATAAAAGGTGGCAATTAAAGTGACGTTTCTGTTGTTATGTGAATGCCAGAAAGCGCCAAGGAAGTTGGATGGGAACCAGGAGCCCAGAAAATAAAGGATGCCATTACAGAGCTCCTGAAAAATCAATTCACCCCACAGTGTATAAGGTTTTGCTTTCACAGATGATTGTGGTTTAAAAGCCATGTTCCTTTCTATAGTGGTGGCACTTAACCCTTACAGTCAAAGAGCTGCTTTGTCACAAAATAGGGCTGTACATGCTCCAGAGACCATAATGATCCATTTGTGTGCCTGTGATTTGGTTTGATGTGGCCATGCCTTGCTGGAAAAAAGGCAGTACTGTCAGGGTGCTGCCCAGCTCACACTGAAGAGGGCAACTGCCTGTGTGAAGATGGTGAGAAACACTGAAGGGAACAGCAGGGCTGAATGCTCCTGCTGCACAGTGCCTGCACTGATTACGAATTCCAGTGCGCTGTGCCCCCTCAGCAGCATGGGGATATTTATTTCCAAGCTACCGTGGAGGAACATCTATTGCCTTGGAAGCTTTTGACACCCTTTTAGATGTGTACTGCTGAATAAAATAAATCAAAGCAAAGAAGGCAGAGAGGGAAAACTCCCTTGGTCCTCTCACTTACCAGTATCAACCAAGAAAACGCCGTAGTTGTTATGCAGATCGGAGCTCTCTGGACAATTCTCTATGCCAGCCTTATAGACCTCCTCAGCCTCCTGAAGCCGTTCCTTAAAAGAGAAGGAGATTTCTTAGCAATGGCAGAAAGGTTGTCAGCACCATTTGCTGCACACCTGCATTCTGTGACAGCTCCCTCGCTGCACAGGGAGCTCAGGGCACCTGCAGCCACCCCACCTTCCAGGCCAAAATTTTACCCCAGGGCATGGATGTAATATAGCTGCCAGCTAGTGTCCCAGAACAATTCAGACAGCTTTCCCCCATGCCTTTCCAAAGGTAGCTACCTGTGAAACACCTGGAAAAGGTGGTGCTTGTGCAATGCCAGTGAGACCCCAGCTGGGCACACGCTCAGCCAGGAAAAACACAGCAACAGGGATTGTGTGGGTTCTGTTGAGAAATATCTATCTTCTGGGAGCTGATATATTCTAATTTATTTGTTTAATGAGCATCTCGCTGGCTAACATTCCCCCTCTGGAGCTGTGCTGTTCATTCCCTAAGCAGTGAGGAAAACACAAGAATGAAAGCTTGCTGTGTGCGATGGCTAGGGAGCAAGTGCAGGGGGATAAAGGAAGCTGGAGAAAGATGGAGGGTGGTGAAAGAGTGGGGGAAATCGGAAAAGATTCAGATTAAAACCAGGTGTTGTCAATGTGTGAGGTGTAGCTCACTGGGATTGATGGGACACACCATCATGCTGATTCCCCAGCTGCACTGAGCCCTCATTTTGCATAGATTTCAAGGAGGTTTGTTGATGCTGAACATTTCTAGAAAATACAGATCTTTTCTTTGGGAACACCCTGCCTACAGAAAGCATCTGACTAGCTGGGTTCTGTCTAGCCTGAGCTACGGGCAGCCCAGTCCTGAAACAATGACCACATTTCTCTTTTGGATCAAAGAGCAACTTAGAAAGGTTTTCACTTCCCTCAGTCAGACCATGTGTGTCCACTGCCTGCATGCTCACCAGCATGGGCTCCTTCCTTCCCCCCACTCTCAGAGCTCGGCTGTCGGGTGTGTTTGTGGAAGGAGGCTGTGAACAGAAGAGACAGGCACGGTGCAGAGGGGTGGTAGGCAAGCCTGCAGCACCAAAGATGCTTTCCTCAATTCTTCCCCTTCCACTGAGCAGCACAGCCCTACAGTGACAAACTCCACAGCCTCCCGATGATGCTCCCAAGCAAAATCAGCCAACAGGCTCTTCACTGAGGAGGGCCTGAAGCTCCCAGGGCAGATCCATGCTCGGGAATGAATCCACACTGAAATAAAAGGTTGGTCCACTCCCCGCTGTGGACTCTCCTCAAGGCCTGCAAATGGCAGAACTCCCTGGGCTTGCCCTGGATTTAAAATCTGTACCTGACAGCAGCTTTTGCTCCACAGCTGCACAATGTGAGGACTCTTTTCTCACTTCCTATTTCAGAACTGGAGAGCTGGAATGAACTGCACTGAAAGAGTATGACATGATCACACAATCACACGGTTTGCCACTGTTAAGTCCCTTCACATTTACATGATAAAGGTCAGCCAGCAAAAAGGATAAGTGTGCAATGAAGCACAGAAACACGTTTTTAAAAAGTGCTTAACTTCGGAAATTTTGGATAAATTGATGTGAATTTGACAACATTATCCTGCAGAGTCAGGAAAACTATAGTGATCATCAGAACTGACTAAAATGAAAAGCAATTTTGCGTGCATATTTTCCAAGATTCATGTATTATTTTCTTTTCCTCTGCTTTTAATTTTCAGCCAATGAATGCAGCTTTGTATGCACGTATGTCAGCTTATTTTATTTACTGATCATAAACCTGATTTTTAAAGCAAGGAAGAGCTGTGTTAAACTGGATTAGTGTTCCATACTGGATTAGAGTGTTCAAAACATTTACCAATATTGAGCACTTTTAGCACTTTTATCGTGGTTGCATTGCTTTTTTGGCACCTAACATCCTGACCCTGCATGCCTCAGGCTCATTGCCCAATCTAACAAAGTGTTTGCATTAAGCACGGTCAGAAAGTGGCAAGGGTGGAACCTGCTATTCCTCCCAGAGCTTTCTCTCCTCAGCCTCTCCTCTTCTTAGCAGAAATAGAGCTCTAACTTCATCAAGGCTTGCTTCTCATTAACACTTAATAATGCCACTCCCAGATCTTCATGAAACATTCATCAACCTCACAAAACTCAGAAGACTGTCTTAAAAATGTATGAGATTTTTATGATATTAAAAAAATTATGCATATGAGTATCTTTCGGTTGAACTCCAGGCTTTTAAGTCTGTTTTTCATAAGGCTCGGTTTTCCAGTTTGGTTATGACTGAGTAGGCTCTCCTCTGCAGCAAGGTGGGTTAAACAGTTTTGTTTTCTAAGGAACACACATACAAAACCAGTTGAAACTAGGGCCTGAAAAGAGCCACCAAGTAGCACACAATGATGGACGGAACTGAAGCTGGGAAGAAGGGAAACTGTGGGGAATTGGTGTTAGAGTGTTGTGAAAACAGGCAGCGAAAATGTTTGATTTCTGTTACCAGTGATCATGGAAATCAAGGAAAACTGCAGTACAGTGCAACTGAGTTACAACTGCAAGCAGAAAGAGCACTCAGAAAGGCAAGCATTTATAAAAGGCACAAACAAGCCAAACTGTTCTGTACAATGCAGCAGTGGTGTTTCCCATGTCAGCTCTGGCTTCAGAATCAGCTGTCAAGGAGAGAAAAGGGCAATTACATCAAGTTATGGGTTAATTCCCTGGCACCTGAGACATTCCTCTTAGCAGCACTTTTTCCAGGCGTAGAAGGGAAGGAACCATAAGGCCTATTTCAGATTCATCCCCTTTAATACGGGGGGAACATGCCATGCAGGACTGACCAAGGCAATCCTGACACTATTTCACTGTGTCCACACGTTTCCCTTTCAGCCTTAGAGCAAAGCTGGAGAAGCAGAAGTTGTCATGGGCATGGTCACCTCATGCAAGTTATTTTAACCTGGCACTTCAGCCCCTTTCTATCACATCCCAGCGAGAGGGACCCGATGGTCCCTTCCCCAAAGCTCCACAGTGATGCCATCCTGCCTGGCCTCACAGATACCCCTACAGCTGTGACACAGCTCCGGGCCACAACGAGACAAAAACCCACTTTTTGTAACTTTTAGTCGTTTTCAACACTATTGCTCAGACAAAGAGGAAAACCCAAAACTGAAAAAATGGGCTCCTGTCATCATCCTTTGGGCTGAAGATGCCAAAACTTCTGCCTGTACCCCTGGAGGGTGTGACTGTGCAGCTCCCAGCCATGGGCAGCAGCAGGTATTGCAGGACAGACCCTACTGGGGTCACTAGGATGGGTGTGTGAGGCAGGAGGTGCACAATCAAGTAGTCATGCTGTGGCTGAACATGAGAAAGTGTTAAAAGTCTGCAGAAAAATCACTGTTTTCTGAGAAAATTTTACTAACTATCTTTTTTCCCTACCACTTACTCAAGTCACAAGAGGATGAACAATCCATATGTAAGAGAGATGAATTATTGCTGGATTTACTAATGGCATTTGCTTTGGGCAGAAGGTCTCGGGACTCCATAATGGTTTTACTGCTCTGCTGACCTTGCAATCGATTGTTCTAATTAATAATTTCAATTAATATTAAAACCAGGTATTACTGCAGAGAAGTCACTTCCTGTACTTGCAGGAGACTCTTCATTGATGGGCTTATTCAAAGCAGAGTTCCCATTCAACAAGGCTCATCTTTAAATTCATACACTATATTTTGAGATCCCTGCAGATAATATTGATAATATTTGAAATACTCTTAAAAAGGAAAATAAAATAGAACATCTTTCAGTAATTCACATACATCATAGGTGAGTTTTGCAGAGTGCCTACATCATTAAAGAAGATTAAACAAGACCTCTGCCTATATTTTTGCTGAAATGTATCCCCTTCCCTTACAGAGAGAAGATTTCACTAACCAGAATAATGGAGAACAGCAAACGATACCATTTTGATTTGTCTGTATTTATATTCAGCAACCTTTAAAGAAAGCTTCAGCACCCCATGCTATGGAACATTTAGATCTGAAAACTGAAGGAGAAAAAAAATCAGTTTTCAAAAGGTTTGCAGAGGTGTGCTGGAGCTGTGCAGTTACAGGGACCTTATCATCCACCCCCACAGCCCCAGAGAGGGACCACAGCACAAAGCACAGCATCCCTCATCTGCTGCTGCAGGTGTGGAGGAAAGGAGGGCTTGGTGGTCTCAGTGTGGGCACTCACACCTCATGGCTCCTTCTGAACTCAAGGATTTTGTGCCTCAAGTTCTCTTTTCCTCTGTGGGGACGATATTTCACCTCACAGGGATGTTGTAGAAATAAATTACCTAACTACAGAGAGTAGGGAGAGCCTGAGTAATGAGCATGGGGAACAGGCCTGAGAGGAAATGAGTAATCCTGCCTCCAGAGCACAGCCTGGGCCATGCACAGTAAATAAGGCCTGGAGGCACATGAACAATGAGGTTAAACAAAATATTGAACAGCCACTCATTAAGAGCAACATAAAGCCAGGGAGCCTTCTCACTCCCTGCTCGTGGTCATCTACCACGGTAATCAGGGGCTGTATCCCTGTGTGTGCATGCAAGAGGCAGGATCTGGGCTGCAGAGGACACCTGGCTTCTGACAATTCCTACTTTTGGGATGATTTATAATGCAATCTCAAGGTTATCTGTGTAGGCGTGTGTGTGTGTGTGTGTGTGTGTGTGTGTGTGTGTGTGTGTGTGTGTGCGCGCGAGGGGAAGCACTCACCTCTCCTGCTGTCACAACATTCAAGGTGCAATGATTAAGACTTCTCCATAGATGCAGGGAGCCGCAGAGAGGGGATTTACTCACAACTTCAGCAGTGATTTAATTCAGAGCCACACCATGTGGGTGTAATTACTCACTGTGAATGAGTTGCCTCCCATCCTGGAAAAGCCATCTGTAGAGCAGCCTGAGAGCTCTGTGCAGACAGCGTGGACCCACGCCTGCCACCACGTGTGAGCGAGGCGAGGGTGGGAGGTGCAGGAGGTGCTGTGGCTGTGGCAGCAGAGCATGCACACGAAGGCAGAGGACCCGAGCCATCCCCGTTACCTGTTCAGCCAACAGTGAGGCCAGGCTTGAGTAAGCATCTGCAAACTCTGGGCCGTACTTAATGGAGTCCCGCAGCAAGATTACAGCTTCCTCCTTCTTCCCTTGGGACCTGCAGGGAGGAGGGAAAAAAACCAGAAAGAAATATTCCTGTAAGTACATGTTTAGGTTATCCCACTGATTAACTACTTTAAAGAGACGTGGAAGTCCCCGGCTTGACCTTTTCAACAAAGACTAAATGATTCATTCACGCCTCCTCTCCACACTGTGAGCACCCAGCATTTCCTCAGCCCATCACTGTCTCCAGCAGCTGGGAGGATAGAGACTTTAATGACTCTATGCAGTTAGGTATCTGAAAGGAGGGTGCTGAGAGGATGGAGGCACTGTGATCTGGGAACAGGGCATTCACTCTCACTTCAGTAGGCTGGAGGCACTGTAACACTTCATTTCCTCTACTAAAACCTTGAGGAGTCTCTGCATGTTCCTAGACAAGTGCTCTTACAGATCTACTTGCAACTCCATTATTTTGAAATGAAAATATCTGCCTAGGATTGCTAAATAATTCCTTAGCATGTCGATCATTAGGCTGGAGGAGTTCTGTTCTTCAGATCCTAAGGATTATGAACAGAGATAGCTGAGAGGTGGCTATGCTGATGAACTAGTTTTTTTTCCCCAGCATTGCTCTGCGTTTATGGCTATGGAAAATGGAAAAGGTTTCCTAACAAAAATCTTGGGATGTTTATTTATTTGAGCTACAGTTTCTCCAGTATCGCTCTGTATTTCTCTCCTTTGAAAAATGAGAAGGTTTCCTGAACAAATATCTAAGGATGTTTAGCTGGGCTGAAACAACGTTTTCCTTGTGCTGGGTGTACAAAGAATACGAATAGTGGGGCTTAGAAAAAGAAACAAAGGGCTCTGAGGAAACAGAAAGTACGTGAACACCTTGCTGCTTTGGCCTTAGATTCCATCTGAGTGGCATGGTCAAGTAACCAGATCTTGTTTATAAGGTGCAAATTTCAGCTGATAATATATGTGGCTTTGCAGATTTTTTCCCTTTCTAGTTGTGTAACTGGAAGAATATTTTGCCTGTGCATTAAGCTAAGTAAAACCAGTTGTGCTGGTCTTTTACTTCTTCCAGTGGTGTTCCATATAAATTACACAAATGAAGCAAAAACAAATAAAGAACCACTTTTCCCCTACACTAATTAAAGTCTAGCTAGCTTGTCAATTTATAAAACTTTGGGATCCCTTGGCTGGAGTTTCACGACACATTTTTATAAATCAAAACCAGATGACGGCTTTATAAAGGTATTGATGTTTGGCAAAAAATGTAGGAAATGCCCGCTACAGAAATAAAAGGATTAAGTGATCCACTCAGCAGCAGTAAAAGTTCCCATTAACCACAAGCATTCCCTCTGAACATGGGGCAGCCCTCTTAATCACTCTTTTATTCCAAAATGGCCTCTTTTTTTCTCCATTTGATCCAAGAACAATGTTTGTCTCCTGAAAGTGGGGGTAAAGAGGGAAAGATTATGGCATCCTTTTATGTGACAGACTGAATTACATTAAAAAAAGCAGATCCAGTAGTTTCTCAGAGGGCTTAGGCCTGCAAGATACCAAGTGCTCTGGCCAAGCACTTAAATGTGTACTTAACTTTTATGTATGCAAGTTGAAAATTAATTACTGGTTGAAGTGCTTTCCTGGCTCAAGGCCAACACTTTGCAGGATCAAGGCCATCTCTTACATAAATCTCCTACAATTTGGGAGAGCACAAAGCATTGAAAGAACAGTCCAATACGCTAATTTACCATAAACTGGGGATCTGGAGCAGGAATAGTTAGGTAATGTGTATCTTCACTGTGACAGAGAGAAGAACAAATTCAACTGACATGAGCAATCTGTGACCACTTACTCCAATTTTTACCCAAATTACCCTGTTTTATAATAGCCTCTCTTGACTCCCTCTCCCACCTGAGCTCACAGCCTTGCCTCTACAATCAGCATGCTCAAGCTGAAAGCAAGGAACAGCTCTTTCCACCGAGAGCATCTCTTACATATTTTTGCAAGTGCCCCGCAGTTGGAGAAGCACCAGGTTAAACCACCCTGCCAAAGTCTGGTGATGCACAGGGCTGTTTGCACTGGAGCCAATTTCACGTGCAACAGAGAGCAGCCTAGGAATTAGTGCTCTAAAGACTTTGTAACTTTCAGATTTTATTTTGTGAAGTTATTTAGACTGTATTAAAGCCAGAAACACAGAGCTCGACAAAGGCTCCACAACTCCTCTGAACAAATTTTTACAAGGATACAGAGAAGCCAGAGCCAAACTCTTCTCAGAGGTGCACAGTGACAGGACAAGAGGCAACAGATGCCAGAGTAGGAACACTGGACATCCTGATCAGATATAAGGAAAAATATTTTTGATTAGATATAAGGAAAAATATTTTTCGCCGCAAAGGTGGTCAAACACTGGAACAGGTCGCATGGAGAGATTGTGGCATCTCTGTCCTTGGAGGCGTCCAAGATTCAGCTGGACACAGCCCTAAGCAATCTGATCCAATCAGGCTTGCTCTGAGCAGCTGGCTTGATCTCCAGATGATCTCCAGAGACCCTAAGTTATAACAGGAACCTAAGTTATCTTTTCAATCTGCTGCAAAAATTAGACTGCCAGAGTTTGGGGGAGGTGTTTAACCACAGTCTCCAATGTGTATGTGATACTGAGGGACACCTACAGCCCTTCATGAGACACAGAGTATCCTGCAGAGGCCATTCAGAAAGCCAGATGCAGTATCACTGAACATCGCCACTCAGATTGCTTCTGAATGAAAGGAGGGAACGTTTCACTAGCTAAAAGGTCGTAAATCTCCACACGTGGAATCTCTAGCTGATGTTCTTCAGCATCTCCAGGCAGTTCCACAAGCCTGTGTCAGCACACTCACATACATGCAGAAGCCTGTATCAGAGAGGGCAGACAGGCCTTCCTCTTCTGAATAGATGGGTTTCCTAAATAGATGGGACTAAACCACAACAACAAACACTCAGGCCATGTTGTATGTTACTCTACATCTAGAAGAGAATCAGTCCTTTGAGTGAACTCAAGATTCAGGGGAGATAGTTTCTAGGCATTTCACTTTCCCCTTGAAAACGAAGCTGTGACACCCTCAAAGCACATGAGAGTTCTGAGGTTTTTCTTCATAAGGAGCAGTGCACTGAATATTGCAGTGCTTTAGGTGTGGATTGATACAGCACCACAAATAAGAAGTTCTTATCCATTCTTCCTGCAACAGAAAGCTGAGATTGATATTTATTTCAAACGTTCACAATATTTTATTTCTTGTCTCTTTACAGAACAACCCACAGGCTATAAATTTGTGAGGTATTCTGAATGATATTTATCTGTATCTCAGTGAACCTGAATTTATACAGAGGCAACAAATACTCAAAACACAAGAAAGCAGCATCAGGCTGCCCTGTGTCACTGATCACAGACCATGAAAGCAGAGAGATTTCTCACTTTCAGGTAGGCCATCTTTTGGGTCTATTTTAAGTAAGAAATCTGTTGGCATTGTTTAATTATCTACTCTCCAATATTTATATTAGGCACAAAAATGATGACATACAACTTTATTTTAGGATATGTAAACAAAACTAGAGGCTTATGCAGCCATTACCCTGCAATACTTCCTGAGAACATTCATCTTCTGGCACATAGCTGTCTTCTTTATGTGCAAACAGAAAATAGAAACATCATTTTTCATCTATGGCTTCCACAGAAAACAACTTAAAAATTCCAGCCTGTGTCCTCAAAACAGTTTTTTACTCAAGTTTAAATCACATGCAATGGACACTTAAATAGCTTATTTGCATGGAATAACGAAAGGCAGATTCCCACATGGGAATGGCAGACCCATCCTTCCAAAATCCTGGACTTCCCTTTTCTCAGTACTCCAGAGGAGATGAAATCTAATATCCACCATCAGATTTGCACACTATGAGCAGAGATGGGTACAACGAAATCAGCAGAATTCAACTGGGAATTCCCCATGCCAGACAATTTCATTACATGTCCCAGTACAAGCAGTGCTGTTACTGGACATGCCTGAAGTGTTGCAGGTCTGTCTCTTCCTGATCTGCACCATGCTCTGAAGCCTTTGTAAAGAGGACAGAAAATGCTTTTATTGCTTGACCATTTATCTTCTCTCTGACATACGTTTAAAAATCAAAACACTCTTCATAATGTCTCACAACACAGCCAGAAAGTAGTATCTGCCAGTAATGTTCTGCAAATTTCCATTTTATTTCATTTATTACCCATATTACACTAGCATTTAGTGTCTGCAGAATACTGGCTGCCATATATATACATTTATATATCTATATGAAAGGATAATTTGGAGACATGGGTAGAAAATATAAATAAAGACATTATTTATATTTTGCTAAGCTGCTGGATCATCCAGGAAAGGTGCTGGCCAAAGGGTTTGGGATACCATTTTAGGGGAGACATTCATCTAGGATCTGCCCATGCAGCATCTGCTCTATGTATGTGCTAATTCCTCCACTGTGAACTCCACCTATTTTTTAGCAGGTTTTTTAAAGCTGAACAGGGAGATGAGGGCACCCAGATTCCAATACATCTGGATAATACTACTGCTGTGTCCAGATGCGCTACACTGTTTTGGAAGCCCAAAGGAAGTTTAGAAAATGGGAGCGAATGGATGTGGGAAAAGGGCAGGTGGATCCTGAGTGCTTCCTTTTGACAAGTTTAGCACAAGCATGACACACATTTAACATACTGCAAAACGTGGCACCACAGAAGGATGCAGAGCACTTACAATCCAACAGGACACACACTATCTTAAGTATCACATTGTGAAAAACATGACATATTGCACAGAAAACAAACAGCAGTTCTACGAAATTTTCCCCACATGTCTCCTTTGTGCTTTTCCAGTGCAACAAATCCAGTTTTTATCCATCTGCTGGGTCATAAGAGCCCACTGACAGGCCAGATTTAAGCATAATTGACGTGGGATGTCCTGGTGCTCCTTCTGACTTACATCCTTTCATATTAATATTTTATATTAAGAAAGGAAAAAACAAAACATAGCAGAGAATAATAATTAAGGCACACATTATGGATTTAAAAGGCAATATGTATTTTTAAACACCATTGCCACCTAAAATAATTTTCAATCAACCAAATTTGATTAATAATACAAAGATCTTTCATTTCTCTTGCAATAAGACTGTACCATTTTCCTACCTTGTGAGTATATCCAGTAAAGCACTTACCTACTTTCTATTTAAGATTACTCATTTCCCATATTCTAACCTCAAATTACAAGTAAACCTCAAGGTTTATTATTATTCTGATAATTTCTCCGCTACTGAGCAGACCAGGTAGAACTTCGGCAGCGCACTTAATATCCTTTATACAAATCCACACTCAAAGTTACATTTCAGGACCAGAAAGATCAAGTTTTAATGACCCAGTGCCACTTTAAAACCAGTCCCACACTAAGCCTGTCATGGTATAACCAGCACAAAGCCCAGTCTGCTCTAAAAGATTTACTGAGACCCATTATCAGCAAAACAAGGGCAGTTCATATCAGCAAAAATGTACTTTCACTGCTGTAGTTTATGCAGTTCTGTCAGCAAATACCACAATATCCTCACAAAAACAAGGACCTTTCTGCTGGTGCTAAATGGAGATTTTTTTTTTTTAATTGAACCCTTTGCAGATCTTATCATACTGGCTTCTTGTACAGATCTAAGTTTAGTCTTTAGATGTGGTTAGTCAAATTAATTTGCATGATTATGATTGTCTGCTATTCTCCTTGCTAAAGGCTGACACTAAATAACAATGAGTGAAATAATGAGCTCATCAACTTGTTTTTAACCATACAGGGATGTGAACCAGCCTTTCCCTCAAATCCAGACCTACCTGCTCTGCAAGGGAATGAACCCTCTGCTGCTCTGAGCATCTCAGCATAAGGTGCTTATGCCTAAACTACACAACACCTTTCCATACAGCTAATGAGGAGAAGTGGGAACTTGCAGAGAGGGAATTTTTTGATTATCTGATGCCCGCCTTTGAACAATACATCTTCCTCCCCTAGAAAGGTTTACACATCTCCAAGATCTCAGGTGACTATCTGGGTTTAGGCAACTCATTTCTGATGCCTGTTTTGGAGCAAGTAAATTTCCTACAACTGAAACACACTTGCAAACAGCACCTGGAGTGATGTGGCAGACAGCACAAGGATATCCAAACTAAGCCTCATCTTTGTGCCAGCACTTTTGGATAGCACTAAGAAATAACACCATTTCTTCACCAGCTGGCAGAAAAAAAACACTTTGGTGATGTGTGTACAGGCAATGTGAATTTTCTTGGTGCCAGACCTGCATTCAACTTACTTGAGCAGGTTGCCAAGGTTGAAGAGAGCTCGGTTGTGCTGAGGGTTGAGCTGAAGGGCCCGTCTGTAGTAGTCCTTTGCCTCTACCACGTCTTTGGTCAACGTCCCCAAGTTGTTGAGAGCACTTGCATGACGAGGGTACAGCCTGGGAAAAATGAAATACCAACTTACAGATGCTCATTAATTGACAAATAAAGCTGAATTGAGTAAAAGTATCCAAAGCTGACTCTGCCACCAATGCTGTTTGGCCTTCAATAAAGGGATGAATGTCAGCTAAAAAACCCTGTTTTCCCTTCATTTGCTGCAGGTCAGATGCAATCCTGAAGACCCTTTTCAACTCCCAAACAGATTGCAAATCAAATCTTCTCCTATGGTTCCTATATACCTCCAGGGCAAAGTGGAACACTGAATAGCTTTGAAAACCTATCTTACCCTTCAAGCAACAGGCATAGTGACTAAAGCAGCCTGACTGTTTTTATTCACAATGCTTTTGCAACAAGCAAGAACTGCCTTGTCAAAAAATGTTTCCAAGGGAAATATGCTTTGATATATACAGAATCCAACACTACACCATTTAAAATTATTTGTTGGGGTTTTAAAATCTTTTTTTTTTTCACAATAAAAGTGATAATAAAGTGCAAAAGGAAACCTGAAATCAGCTGTTGAACAATGCTTTCAAGACCAAGCAAAATGATAAAAGAATCTGGAACCAGACTGCTTAACAGTATGAATTCTCTAAGCTTCTTGTAGCATTTGGTTCAGTACAGTTCTCCTTTTATCTGACCCGTTGATCTTTATATCTGCCTGTTTCAGTTACCAGATTACATATTCAGCCCAGTGCATCTCTGTTAAAATTCTCCACGAATTAAGCAGCAGGTCATAGTCCATTCAGCAGTTTAAATTCTCAAAGTTGTGCTCCTACATTAATATTTTAGTTTGTAGGTTGTGCTGGGTTGCAGTGTATTCTATCACCATCCTCATGAGCTGTTGAAATCAGGTGGGGCAGTGTTTCCTTGCCTCCTCCCCCTGGACTATCTTTCTGTTAATGGCCCATCATTGTCCTGTGCATGACTCAGAGATAACTCCCTCCGGACTATCTTCTGTTAATGAGCCTCATCAACACTTGGCCTCATGACTCATTACCCCATTGTGAGATGCTCCACCCAGAGGGAAGAACCAAGCATCCCATCGTGGATATAATCTGAGATTCTGAACACCAGAGACAACCTTTCCAATGGATTTCCAGAGGACAGGAGCTACACAGCCACCACCGGACCTTCTGAGGAAGAGCAGACCCTTTCCATTGGATCACTGCTTCGACAGAACCACATCCACCACTTCAGGAGGACTGTAGCCACCATTTTATCGGACTGCTACCGCCACCCTGACTAACAGGGTGTCAGGTTATATCCTGACTCTGTCAGTTTAACCCAGTGTTTTCTGCCTTTTTTAAAAATTTCCCTATTAAATTGTTATTCTGACTTGGTGCCTCCCACTGGTTTGTTTTCAAACTAGTACATAGGTCCTTCACCAGAAAACTCCAGATGTGGAAGCGATCCAGGACAAGATTCAAGTATCCAGGACCCTTTGTGCGGTAAGTAGGTGAGAACTGAGGGTCATTATGATAAGGAAATAAATTTCTGACAGACGCCCACAGAGGTCCCTGGTGACCAGCTGTGTGAGAAGTTCTGATGCTCTGAGGACAAGTCATCTGACAGTTCTTTGCCTTAGGTCCCTGATCATGGGAAAGTGATGTGGATAATGACATTAAAAGTAGTTGGCTATGAAAGCACAGGGTACAGCATGGGAAGGGGCATTTAAAGGAAGAAGGGATTAAGACTCTATAGTATAGCCTGACTAAAGTTTGCAACTGTTTTTAATCCAAGACTTTCCATGGTGGGTTTTTTTTTTTTCTTTGCCTGGAGTTTTTCACCATGTCAGTTCAGCCCTGGGATTTTCTGTGCTTAAGTACCATGAATAATTTAGCATTTTATACACTGCTGCAACATTTGTATCAGTCACATTTTCACTCCACAGCTCATAAATGATTTTGGCAAGGTCTTATTTGGGGGTGAAGCTGGAAACAGTCAAGGGAACTCTGGGAGAAATGGGTGTGCACCATTAAGTAAGAGAAAAGCCCCAAGTCCTTTTTCCACCTAGCAAACAAGCACTGCAAAGCCACGTATTTGAGGAGAAATTGTTCAGGGATGCAGCCATGTGTGTTTTTTAAAAAGTGGCCTGTTATAATAACAAAAGATATATATAGTGACCATCATTCATAGCAAATAAAGACTACAGAGTGCCAGCATCCCTCCCACACAGATGAGCATCCCGTCTCGCAGAGGTCACCACTTCTGCTGCAAGCCCTCAGGTGCACTGCCCAGTGTCCACACTCACCCTCGCCACCTGCATTCGCTGCTCAAGTGACTTGGGAAGAGACCCCTACCTGAACTTGTCACAGAGTAGCAAAGAGTAGGAAATCTGTAGTGAGAACTGAGTTGACATAGAAATAGCACCACTTTCCATCACTGAAGCTCCCCAGGGAGCCTGATGCATTTTGGGATGTGAGAGGCTTCCTGTGCTTGGAGAAGTACCAGCAAAAGACAAGATGATGATCAGGGTGTAGTGTGGAGTCTTGACCTTGGCCCTCAAATCCATCTGTCATCTAGTCTAAGTCTTTCCAGGGTGGGAGAAATGTGTTCCAGAGCAACAGCAGGGGAGGAAAGAAAAGGGCCAAGCTTGCTTGTTCTTCAGCACTTGGAATGCAGCTCTGTGAGACACCTTGACCAGACTCTTGAGCAAAGAACATCTCAGGGCAAATGACCAAGGGCTCGGTCTTGTTTCCCATTTTCTCCATGGGATTTTGACATCGTTTTGGACCAAGGAAAAGCTCTGGCAGTTGCATTTTTTGAGCCTTTTTTACCAGAAGGCTATGATAAAAGCATGAGCTACTTCTGTCAGTACTCACACATAAACCAGCTCTAATATTTAACATGAAGTCACTTGAGTTATGAGTGGGCAAAAGGATTTCAGACAATTCTTGAGCAAGTCAGAAACAGATTAACATTTTACAGCCCTAAACATGATGGTTTTTCTCTCAAATTTTCAGAAATTAATTCTGTTCTTGGCCTTTAGTGCTCCTATGGCATTTTAGGCCCAGGAGATTTGCTTGCACCAATTTGGAGTGAATGAAAACTCAAGATGAAAGAAGGGAACTGATTTCACCTTTAAAGTGCACAGTTCTGACCAGCAGCTCCATAAATACACTTCCGAGCTCAGTGCTAAAACCTCTCAACAGCAAATCACAGCAAGTCTCCCTTGTATCCTGGGCTCTATTTCTTGTCTTTTACATTTATTCATTACATCTTGTTGCCCTTTCCAAGAAACGTAAGTGAAAACCCAGAACCTCAGCAAGCACAAATTGTCTGCTTAAACCCGCTTAGCATCTGGCCTGAAGAACTTAGGCCATCTACAATTTTACATATCTGAACAAAAGTTAAGAGAAATTCTGACCCCAGTGAGCTAAGGCAGTGGCATTGGGCTTTGCCGCTAGGGTTCAGCTCTTTTATTTCTCTCCAAATATTTCATTTGGAATATTGCTTTATTATGGTGGTAGAGCAGGCTGCCACTCAACTGAGTTCAGCAGAACAACCAAGCCTAAGAGAGAATCACCTCTGGTAAAGTTACCAGAGCCAGAGTCTGAGCCCATGACCATCCATGCCATTACAGAATCACTGAACGACAGAATGTTTTGGGATGTAAAGGACCTTAAAGACCATCTTTTCCAATTCCCATCCACTATGGGCAGGGACACCTTTCACTAGACCAGGTTTTTCAAAGCCCCATCCAACCTGGCCTTGGACACTTCCAGGAATGGGGCATCCACAGCTTCTATGAACAATGTGTTCCAGTGCCTCAACATTCTCACAGTAAAGAATTTCTTCCTAATATTCCATCCAAACTTGCCCTCTTTCAGTTTATGCTGCTTTCACACCACCCTCAAATCGTTCCCAAGAATGGTCCAGGCCTGAGCCCACGTCAGAGTTTGGTCCCAAAAGCCAAGGTGGACTTGGCCACTGTCTCTCAGAGATATAAACATTCACTGAATACTTCCACGTCAATTTATGCCAGTTGACCTCCAGGCTAGAGAATGTGGACCAGATCATTTTTTTATTCATTAACATGGATGTTGAATAAAGGACTAGCAGCCCCATTTAAACTATCCTCTGTTCAGGCACACCCACTTCTGTAAATAACAGCTCCCTGGGAATAAAAACAGAGCACAACAAAGTCTTGTGGCAGGATTTACGCAGGAGCATAAACCTTGACCACAAGTTACCAACTGAACCAACATTTACTCAAGAACTTGCTTTTGCTGTAGGTGGCTTGTTGTAATGGAGGGAGACACATGTACTTCTCCCATTTTGAAGTTATCAGGAGGTTTGTGATGTTTATCAAGACTTCTGGAATTGGTCTCAATGAATCCTAATATTCAGCATTAGCTTATTTTGATCATAAGCTCTCTAATGCAAACATTGTCTCTTCTCCATTCTTCATTGATACGAAGAATGTGTTTATTTCTTAGAAGGGTTAGAAACACATTACCAGGACAAGGAGGTCTCCAATTAACCTGGAGTCTCTTCATGCCACAATAACGACAATACTCAGAATCCAGACTTTGTTTTATAAACCATCACTCTGAGGACACTGAGATGCAGGAGATCAATTATTAGAACATATCTAGCTTGTTTTGCAGCTTCTCTTACGAAACAAAGCTTTCTACGTGGACATATATAGAGCTGTATTTTCCTTGCCACCACCACTGATAATGGTAACAGTCTGCAGGCAATACCCTTCTTGCTATGCATCTGATTAGGCAGAAATTCCTCTAGGCTTCACCTAATCAAATGCAAGTGCTGCATTATTTATGAAACAAAGCTGAATTTCATTAAACTTATTCTACAAGTAGCAGTTCATGTAAAAAATCAGTTTATCCTTTCCTTTAGAAATCAGAATAATTTTCTTTAAAATCTACATTCAAGGATAATTATAATAGAAGTCTTGGAATAGCAAAATTATGGGAAAGCAACCCATGAAAGTACATTTTAAAGCAGACTGAGATTTCATTTCTTAAGAGAAGACAAGTGGGATGTTTCCTTGTTGCAGAATGAATAATTCAAACGGTTCCTCCAATGCTGTATCTGCAATTGTCAGAATAAATTTCAGCAGCCTTCCCTTTAACTATTACAGGTATAGACTGCACAAGAACTCCTGTTAGTAATTATCCCCACTTCTTTTAGGTTAGCAAAATTCCCTCTAATACCACTGAACAAAAGCCCTATTGACTTGCACAGTCAAGAGATTTCCAGTTTCCCAAGACGATACCAGGTATAAAACAGATACAGTCATCAAAATGCTGATGACCATTTATTCTGCTTTTTCATTTAATGCCACTATTATCTGAAATGGTAGGGGTATTTAAAAAAAAATTTGAAGGGCTTTGTTTGGCTCCTATCTGAATTACAAGACAATTACAGAAAGAAGAGAAAGGGAGGAAATTTGTTGTCATGACTGCAACCTATGATCCTCTAAGAATTTTAATTCTTTTAATTCAGATCGAGAGAGACCACTTAAACAACTGGCAAGCTCTGCTCACAGTCCTGCCTTTAAACATCCCCTGGTTTGGTGCCAGGGGTATTCAGGGGAGGAAGGCATTAGTGCGACAACTACCCAGCATTATGTGGGTTTTGCACAGGCATTGCTGTGTGGGTAGCAAGCAGAAGGGGATGGGGCCAGACCAACATGCAATTAGCCTGGAAAACTACCATGGACAGCATGGAAAAGGCTGTAATGTCATCTTTCAGGGGTCTGGGCAGCCCCCCACAGGCACTGCATGATAGAAGAGGTTACTGAAAGCAGCCCAGAGACACTTCTCAGAACTGGGACAGTCCTGAGATGTCACATGAGGGTGACTCTTCCTGATGCTCCAGCCCAGTGACCAGCCCTTCACCACTCTCCAAGGGCTGACAAAAAGCCTGTTGAAAGCACGCTCCCAGTGACTTATGAGTTCTTATAACCATTATAAAACTCGTAAGCAACCCCGATCATCATTAACCCAGCAGCCATGACATGGCAGCAGCAGAAAGAAAAATCTGCCTGCATCATCTCCATAATATTCAAAGGAGCTCCAAGCATACTATTTTCTTCTATAAATAAATAATAAAATAATAAATGAAAAATAATTTAAAAATAAATGATTCAGTTGGGGAGATCTAGTGTGCCTGTTTTTTGTTAATGCATCTTTTGATTAAATAATGCATTTAAACTCAGCACTCACAGGGACCCCGCCACCTTTGAGGCAGCTGTGATAACTCAGCCCCCTGTGCTGCCCTGACAAAACAGGCTGTGTCACCTCTCTGTGGCAAGAGGAGAGCTTGAAGAGCCCTGGGTCAGACCTCTCACCACTCCTCCTCCATACAACAGGACACTTCCCTGACAGCCACTCTTGGCTCTCCTGATGCCTGTCCGACCCTACCACAAAGCTCAGCATCCATGGGGCTCCCTGCAGCCACATTAGGCACATGGACTCAGGCCTTAATTACCCAGGCCCAATTACTTGCTGGCAGGATGGCAACTTGCTTTTAAGGCACGTTTTGCCCCATTCCAATATATACTGTAATTATTGGCATTGTTTTGCCAACGAAAGTAAGAATGTTATATGAATAATGTTTCCATCTGTGCCAAGTTTTAATACTGCCCATTTTGTATTTACTCCAGTATACCATTTCAAGCCAATTTTCCAATTTTAATATTACATCACACTCATTTTCATGTATTTATGTGAGTTCTCAGTAAAGCTCTATGTCAGGCTGAATTAAAGCACGATTTGATGTAATTCCGAGACCAGTCATCCTTTGGGGAACAATCCTGCACTGGCAACAATTCAGGTCATGGCCTCATGACAGTGTGGCACCTTGTTCCAAGAGCGGCTCTACATGATGTGTAGGTCATGAAGGCAGATCCTATGTCTTCCTCAAAAAGGTTTTCAACTTGCAACATTTGAATTTCTTTCATAGAAGGAGAGGTGATCCTGCAATATCAAGCAGCAGCTGGCTGTCTCTTGAAGAGTTCTAGTAGTTGCATCAATATTTCCTCAAAGGTAACACCCTTCAGCTTGGCAGAAGGTTGTGGCAGGCTGGGGTTTTTGTATTTAAAAAAGCACCTAGAAATCCTGCTGAAAGTCAGGCAAGTGAGAGATCTAATGCTTTTAGGTTCCTTTGAAAGCCTCAGGCATAATCTTCTTCGGTGAAAGCGTGACAAAGCAGCAAGATTCCTGGCTGTACACAGCACAGCCTGGAGCTGGGTATTACATCACACCCTTTTCCATGCACTCAGCTGCAAGGGGGTCCTGACACAACACCAGGAGTAAGACAGGGAGTGATCCCATCCCAGTCTGGTGCTGGGGGCTCAAAGAGCATCCCTGAGCAGTGCTGTGGGTCCCATGAGGATCCTCATTGCTGTTACATGGGCCAGCTCAGCTCCTGAGGGAGGTCCTGCTCACAAGTCAGCGCGGGGTCATGCCTGATCAGCAGCGTCTACAGCAGGATCTTGATCTAACCTGGGATCTCCAGAGGCTGACTGGGTATAAATAGCGAGTGCTGAATCACAGCCAGGGATCAGTGGAAGGAAGTAAGGTCCTGGTTTTATGGCTTCTCCCCCTGCCCATCAGCCCAGCAGGCAGGAACAGCAGCCCACAGGCGCCCTGCCACCAGCAAACCCTCTCAGCAGGGTGAGCCTCCAAGGCTGAAGGGCAGAGCACCCTGATATTGAGGGAAACCTCTCCAGGACAGAAATGCCAAAAAAAAAAAAAAACCAAACAAACCAGAGACTCTCAGTAGATTTAATCTGTAAATTGACAAAAACCTCGTTAATTCTTTGAGCTTGACATCCATTAAGGAAAAATACCCCCAACCCACAACAATATCTGAAAGCTTGCCATTCAAATAACCAATCTGTAGCACACTAAACAATATTACAATTTATAAATTTTCATTACATTTTCAAACTTGGGCAGGCATAGAAGCCTGAGAGTTAGAGCTGAGTCAAACAAAGTTTAAGTCAAACAATATCACAGCAAAATATAAATAAATAAAATCCTTCCTGCTAAACTTGCATGTTCCCTGAAGTGTGGAGGCAACATGAGGTTATCAAATGGCGCTGTCTGCTTATTCTCTCACATAAAGAATTTATGCAGGATCCACGTAAGTCTTGAAAATCCCAGAAACCTCAACACTCCCAAAGCCCAGCAAAGGACTAATAATTCACAACATGCCTGACTTATAGACAGTGTGAACAATGCAGGCACCTCCACAGAGCCCAAAGAATCTTGAGGGACCCCACAGCAAACAAGAGACCATCAGGTGAGCCCTTCAATCAAACGTGACATGAGGGGATAAAATACCAACATACTCTCACCGAAGCAGATGGGGGTGAAATCACACCTGCCATCTCCCGAGGCTCCCAGGTGCCAGGGGAAGCTGTACAGCCCCATACTGTACAGTTTTCATAAAAACAAGGACAGCAGGCTAAGAAAAAAGCAGTGGCTGTGGGAATGAGTAACTAACCCTTGCATTTGAGGTTATCACTAGCCAGAAGTGAAAGGTAGACTTAAACATGTGCAAAATACAGCCGTAAGTTTCTCTCTGCATAACCCACATAAAAATCAAAATAGATGCCTTGTCCTAATAAGAAAACACCCTTTCATCAGAAAAGCATTTTTCTTTCCCCATATTATCAGTCCCCAATACATAAGTAGGCAGAGCTTTGATGCAGTATCAGAGAAAGGCTATGGAGTTGTCATCCTCAGAGCTGATGGGGGCTTTTCCCTAAGAAGATGTATTTGAAAAGCCAGCAAGTCCCTGAAGGGCAGCATTGAAGGACCTGTACCCACAACAGACACCATGGTATAGGAAGGGACCCCACCTGTAACCACCAGTGTCCAGGGCTGAGTTACACATCCATCTGTCCATCCCAGCAGGCACACCCAGCTTCTACAGCTCTAAATGCACACATACTGTCTCTGCATTGGGGCTCATGGTTGCACTTAATACCAGTTCAGTTTTTAAGTAAATAAAAGCCTGTGCCTTGATTGATTGTTATTTTATCACTAAAAAGCAGAAAAACTGAGCAGAGGGGTAACAGCCCTCAAAACAGGCAGGGATTAGAACTTTATATAGAGAACAGGTTCAAAAATAAATCACACTGGCTGAAGTAATTTGGCCACCATCCCATGCAATGTGTTGTAAAGGCCATGAAGTCTCTGATTCGAATTATCAAGCAGCCCTTTCAGCCATCAATTACCTTTAAAATACTCAACAATTCCATCCAGCTTCAGGACAGCCACCACACACCTACACAATACTCCTTAAGCCTATTGTCAAAGCTCAAATCAGACCACCACACAAAGTTACTCCCAACCACTTGGACATGATCCACCTCCAGCCCGTAACATCCACTATTGCAGAGTATTACATGAAATCTCTATGAAGATGTTCCAGGCTTGATCCAAGGGCCTGATCTAAGTAATATCAGAATGTCAGAAGGGCACTCACGGTTTCGGGAGCAAATGCAGCCACGGCAGCCACAGCAAAGCAGCACTGCACATTTTTTACTCACTAAAAACAGGCTAACAAATGGTGCTCATATTTTAATTCTTCCCAGAAATAAATCACAGATGGTATCCAAGGCCACCTGCAGTCCATGCTGAGAGGCATTTTCAAGGCAAATACACTGACACACACACATAAAGGGCTGGAAGAATACAATTTTTTTACTGCATGGAGAGTGCAATTTAACTGAATTTAAACAACCCCAGATACCGATGATTTAAGATATATAAAACCCCAGCAGGAAGGTGTGTGAGAAAGCTTAAGAAGAAACCCGAGTCTCCCTTACAGCATTAGGGCTTTATTTCTAAAATGTACTGAGTTGAAAGAACAGCCTTGCTTTTTTTCTTTTCTACCCATTTTCATGATGCTATGAACCAATTTTGTTCCCTCAAATGAGGGATACGAACAAGCTACTTACACTGTTTTCCCTTCTCCATCTAGCCTGTGTTTGAGTACTAAGGATACATAACCACGATTTCATGACCCTTACTGATGCCCCAAACCAGCATTCCCAGTTCCCACGCTGTAAGCAATGGCCTAAGATGTATTATTTGCAAGCTCCTCTGCAAGAGCTAGACCACACAAATTGCAGCACCACGTGTTTTCATACTGGTTTCTCTGCCTCCTGGCCCACTCTCTCCTCTCTCTGAAGGCTGAACAGCAGAACAGCTCCCTGAACTGCAAAGAAAGGCAGGCCAAGAGTTCTTACTTGCTGTCCAGAGGCTCCCTCCTCCAGAAGACGCCACAAGGGGGAATGAAGGTTTCTGCGTGGCAGGCTGATCCCCTTCCCGCTCTGTTTGGTCAGCAGCATTTGGCAGGGAAAGCCTAAGGGGAGTTTGTGGCTAGGAACCTGCTGATGGACATGTACACACACAGAGGTAACGCTGCAGAAATGTGTGCATTCTCAGGTACACACACCAGTGCATTTATGTACATAAATTCACAGGATCACACTACATGAGGTGGATGCCTCCTGCAGGACTCTGTGCTGTCAGGCATGTTTTAACATCCAGAAGGCAAACATGAATTTTTAGATGTTGACCTTTTTTCAGACACAGAAATGTTGCTTGGATAGCCCAGAACTATTATTAGTGTGTTTGTCCACCCAAGGATTTATTTAGTGTGTTTATCCAGCCAGGAACCCAGCAACCTCCTTCAGCCCCACCCACTGATGCTCACATCGATCTGCCCTCCATGGGAAACACTGCCCTGGCAACAAACATGGAGAGGGATGGTAAGACAGAACTGCTTTGGGAATTAAAATGTTGAATGAGCGCAACTGTAGGAGGGAAGACAAATTATTTTTCTTCCCTCCACTGTTAAAAGGAGATTGATTTAATTGATAACAAATGTTCACCGAATGGGTTTTAAGGCTCAGGCGTTCTTCTCTCTCTGCACGTCAGCCCATGTGCTTTCCTGAGGAGCAATAAAACAGTCTCAACAGTAACATCAAGCACACAAGGCTGGGGAGAAGCAGGACGAAAGCTTGGTAACTATCAACAACAGCAAAAACATCTTCATTAGCACATCAGAGTTGTTCTTCATATTTGAGTGAGGTTGCACCACCTCATATTCTCACTCACAAATGGGAGACAAGTGGTGAGATACATTTCAGGTAAGATCAGCACTGTTTGATCTCCAGGAGCAGAGGTTCTCCAGAATTCCTAACAACAGCCACAAACCTGCAGCAGAAGCAGCAAGAATGTTAAGGCCATCTTTCAGAATAGTCGTGGTCAATTCACATCTCAGGTGGAGTATTTCCAGCCTTTACTTTCTGCAGGAAAAAACCCCAAAAAAACCCCAGGATCTCCTGGGGTCACTACCATATGTCAGGCAAACCAGTGAAGCAGTCTAATCCAGCGGTGTGTTTTTCTTGTTTTACTGCAGGTAAGATGAAAGGTTTATAACCCACTCGACAATTGCTGAATGCCAGCTGTTTGTCGGGCCTGTTTTACGGGTAACTCATCTGGCATCTCTGAAGGGCTCCATTTCCATTCCCCTTTTACAAACTACATATAGGAAGAGCTTTTCCTACATACAAAGAATTTTTGTTCTTTTCATTCTCTCCATCTCCAATTCCAACGTCATCCTCCATTTGCGCACCTCATTTCAGTTTTCACTTCTTGGAGAGCATAATTAGATTGCACTGATTACCCAAGCCTGGCTAGGTCAGGGTGTTGTGTCACTGGCCTCTGGGCTGGGCTGAGGAATGAGTTATCTGATGGGCCACCTGCAATGGCACCAACAGGTGGTTGTTGGGGCTGATTGCCAAGTTTGCCTTGGAAACCTCCCCTGCAGTTTCACTGTCAGAGAAAACACATTACACTCCTCCAGCACTTTTGTGCCCTGAAGCCAACAGAGGTGCACCAACATTTGCCAGCAGGGAATCCCACCTGTGTCTGAAAGCAGGAAAGGGAGCAGTTAAAGCATTGGGGATCACTTTTCCAGGATTTAGTACCAATTGCTAGGATTTCACTAGGTGACTTGTGTGCACTTCAACATCTTTTCCCACAGCTACAACTTCACAGGAACAATGTGTTGCTTTGCCAAGCAGACCCATGGCAGCCAGCACTTCTGGCAGAGCAGGAGCGCGTGGAAGTGCATCCTTACATTGGTGGAGTTGGTGGAACAGCAATTGCTCGCAGTTCAAGCAGCACAGTGCAGACTGACAACATCACTTTTGTTTACTGAACAATTAAACTCATTCACCAGAGATCAAGCAGACCTGCACTGTCATTTGGCACAAAGCTGGAATAGTGGATGAGCCATCACACACTGAGGCACTGCAGCTCTCCCTTTCCTGTCTCCCAGGAGCTCCCAGGCAGCAAGCCGTGTCCTTATCGACTCCATTTCCTTATTAATTCCCTATTGATCTGCTCACTGAGCACTAGGCAGAAATAATATTTTTATCTTCTGTACTCTTGGCTGTGCTGCCATTGGATTGTGAAGCCTCCTGAGTAGCTTGGGTTTTCTGTAACATGGGGAGGGATGGATCCACCCACACTTGCTGGGAGATCAGGCACTCAGTGAGGGGTACCTGTGGGAAATCATGAAAGCTTGTTGTGTGAATACCTCAGCTGCTGGTCTGCCTACTCCCTGTTATGGAAATTTACAGTGATAATTCATCTTTCCAGGTCAAGCCAGTGGCCAAAAATATCCTGAACCATCAAAATCTGCTCAGGATGTTACAGCTACTACCTCCTTCTCTCTAATTGTGGAGATTGGTCTACAATCAGAGCAGTCTGTGAGGAGCTGGTGTCTGTAAGGATGGATAAACAGCTGGTTTTTGTGATACCTGTGTAGGGTCTGCCACTGTATCTGCCTGAGGCTGCCTGTCCCACACCCAGCAGCTTCTCCACTGCTTCAACACAGCCATCAAATGTAGGCACTCAGCAGCGGCTGCAGGGCCCCCACACAGCCCCTGGCACTGCGGAAAGGGTCTGTCTGTCTGAAGGGAAAACACAGACATTACAGAATGTACTCCTCAACAAGAGAACACACTACACTTTTTACTTACACTGTTCTATTGCTTATTACACAGACCCCAAATAATTTCCTTGTAACAGAGGTGGGAAGAAGTAAAAATAAGGAAAATATAAGCGCAGAGAATACAATGTGATGGGAACAAGTAGTGCAGCTTCCTAGGGATGGAGACTTCCAACTCCTGGCCTGCACCTTTGGGTCAGAAAGAGAATGTGCAAGGCGAGTTTCACTTTTCCAAACTGCCAGTTAATCCTGAAATTACTGAAGCAAGTGGGCACTAGTACCAGTGCCATGAGACACCAAGCACCTAGAGAAGAGCACAGTTGGTTCTGTGGGGCTCCAAGCCCCAACAAGGCTTCAGATGCTCTATAAACAACACCATCAGTATAAACAGTGCTATGTAATACAGCTGAGAAAATGTTTGCAACCAGTTCTTAAAACAGACTCTTTCATAATTGAAATACTGCAGAGCAGAAAACAGCATTATAATTACAATAAATGCGTGCTGCTGAGTTAGAGAAGATCTTTTGTCTGCAAATCCCATTTACACAAGCAGAGGCAATGCTGGTAGGAGCAGTTACATTACTCTGTGCACTCCACCTCAGGGCTTGGATAATTTTTGTCAGTCCCTCTTCTTTTTAACTTGCAATGGGCTTTTCTAGTAAATTGGAGAAATTTCAGAGACTAGATACAGGAACAACTGGAGGACTGCAAAACCTTGTAATGCTGAAAAAACCAGCACCTATCAAGCAGCAGGTTAAGGCAGGAGTTGATCACTCTATGGAAAATGGACTTTTGGTAATGGGATCTTCAGTGTGGCATTAAAAGGTGTAAACAAATTCAATGACTGGAAGCTGGTGTTAAACAAATCAGTCTAAAAATAAGGGAGGACATTTTCAGCAGCCAATGTAATTAACCTTCAGTACAGTTTACTGGTGGTTGTGCTAGATTTTCCATTGCTGGAAACATAGGAGGTTTTTCTAAATGACTTCCTAAATGCCCAGCATGGTCAAACAGAACAGGATGTTGCTCAAAAAAGCTAAAAATCACCTTCACCCAGGTTCAGTCCCTCCTCAGTGACAATGAACTCCTGTCCTCACAGGTCAACCTGGGTGTGTTAGGAGCCCTTGGAGAGCTTTTATCATAACCCTTCAGCTGGCCAAAAGACAAAACATACATGTAATTTCTGGAGTTTTCTGTCACAACACATGTCAGGAAAGAACATTTCTTCCACCTCCTGACATGCCCTATGGAGCTGAGCTCTGCCCTTGCTGTCCATCAGAGCCACTCTTCACCTTGTCTGTCCTTCCCAAACATGCTTCTACTCCTGAAAACACTATCTGCACGCTCCGCGCTTGCTTTCCCTTGCCACCATGCCATCCCCCCAGCCCTGTTCCTTGCATTCATTTCCCAGAGGGGCTTTCTTCCAAGTCCCAAGGACCAGAGGGGAGAGGTTTGGGGAACTGGGGTGACCTGTTTGGTGCACTGAGCACTGCCTGGGGAGCAGCTGAGCTGTGTGAACAGCACTGGCAGGAGCAGCAAGTGGAGGAAGCTGCTCACAGGGAGTGACCCCATCTGTGTGTGAAGGAAGGGTCTTTCACACATACCACAGGACATGTCCTGTATCACAGCCCAGCCCTGGGGCCTGGTTTACCGCTCATCTATAGGCAAGGCAATTCATCCTCCTGCTTCGGCTTCCCCCTGTACAGAACCTCAGCAATGATATTTGCCCTGCTACTGCAAAGGAGCATTTTCAGGATCAATTAATTTAGCATTCATGCAAAGCTCTGTGGACAGAAGCCTCAATACAAGCAGTAAGTACCATTATTGTTACTGCACTTCAGATGGCTACCGCACTGACATTTTCCAGGCATGCACCATTAACAATTTACTAAGATAAATGGCCCAGGAACCTGAAAACGCATTTAGGACAACTACCTCCTGCTTACCAGCATACATTCAGCTGTGTAAATGACACCTCATCGCTCAACGTGTAGCTATGGCAACATTTCTATCTCATATACTGAAGTGCACACACACACACACACACACATGTGGAGCTGGAGGGAAGCCAGGCTACCTCTTTTCATGACACACAAACACGGAGCCAGGGAACTTTCCCAGGCTCTGAAAGCCAAGCTGCTCCCAGGAGCCAGGGATGAGGAGCAGCCAACTTGCCCCATGCCTGTCAGGAAGGAGATGGGTTAACAGCATGAGCCCCACCAGGTCCCCAAGGGACTTACTTGAGAGCAGTTTTGTAGTGGTAGATTGCTTCAATGTTACGGCCCTGGTCTTTCAGAAAATTGGCATAGTTGTAGTGCACCTTGGCGTTGTGGGGCAGGGTCTTCACTCCTGAGCTGTAAAGAGGAACAGAAGCAGGACACAATTAGCAGCCAGGTTACCCCATCTTCCCCTAGGTCCACCTTCTTCTCGCACTCCCTTCTCCTGAAAAGCTTGCTCGTAATTCGAGCACCTCGTCATCTCCTGTGCATTTGTGCCAACACAACTCATGTTCTAACTCCGAGCTTGTCCTATGTGCCAAGTGCCCCGGGCAGACATAAATGTGCGGCAGCAATTCAACTCATCCTGGTCACTGTCACCGCAGGCACTTCCAGCACCAACACTGCAACACTCCTGGTGGCCAGATGCTATTGTATTTCAGAATCTGAATTACTAAATTGAAAGACCAAAACCAAAATGGCTAATATTTAGAGGGAAAGCATGTAGTACTTTCTAAAAACTGAATCCCTGCTTAAACTTGAGTGTCATGAAGCACCTTATGAAAATCTCGATTTAAACCTGGCACTGCAGATACCAGAAAGAGGGTATCTTTTCCATGTGCATCAGCACTAGATGGGATGCCTGGCATACTCCAAGTACCAGCACATGTGCACTGCTTAAGGCTGAGCAGAGTATGGCCAGGATGTGAGGGCTAATGGGACTCTAACCCTTAGGTGGCAAAATAACGCTCTGGCATTATGAAACACGACTGAGGATATCTGGCTGCACAGCCACCCCACCCCTCCCCTTCGTCTCCCCTGCTACGTGTAGACTGAACTCAACATTTGGAATTAATAATGAGGGCACAAAGCAAGCATATGCCTATTTGCTTAATTGAGAGCACAGAAAGCAAGGTACACCTTGCACAGCCAGAAGAAATGCTGTTTCAAGGTTAAAGAGAGAAAGAAATCACAGGAGCACGTACACCATGGAAATATTTCCCTGCAAGGATCCAGAGAAGTCAGCATTCTGTTTAATGGGGGAATTCTTTCCAGCACATAAATAGGGGCTCTCTGA
Organism: Corvus hawaiiensis; assembly: GCF_020740725.1. Lineage (NCBI taxonomy): Eukaryota > Metazoa > Chordata > Aves > Passeriformes > Corvidae > Corvus > Corvus hawaiiensis. Next base: position 22,911,557 of record NC_063216.1, on the reverse strand, counting down.
GGTAACGGGAAATAAGGATGGATGAATCTGTTCGCGGAAAAGCAGACAAAGTCCTGTTTCTTGCTCACAAGCAGATTCCTGCCAGCTGCTCTCTTTTCTACTCCCAGCATCTCTAACCCTGCTACCTCAGGTAGGAAAACCAAGGATTAGAGAATTCCCAAGTCTTGTTGCCTTGCCTTGTCTGTCTCTCCTGCTTAACTTTGGTGAGCATGGAAGTTAATCATAATGAGACAGGCTCACACACAGCCCCTGCAGTGGGGTGCACATTCTCTTGCATGGGAAGAATGCACCCAGAGCTGCAAAAACCCTTTGAGGGGGATTTCATTGCAAAACAGCACTGAGGAATTGCAGCGGCAAATGTGGTATCCTTTTGGTTATCTGCAGCCAGTGGCATCCAGCATCGCTGACACCTACTTGTGAGAGCTTCCAAAGCTTCACCCACAACTGCCTTGCACAGTTCAGCTCAACAGAGCCACGGTTTGCCTACTAAGATTAAAAGTACACCTTGCATTTGGCTTCCTAATCATCAGGTATTTCCAAATTACTTACTGGGAGCACTACAGGAATAAGACATTTTGTGACTAATCGCTGAATTAAATCAGTTAATTGATGCTATTCTTAAGAGAATGATTTTCTGTATTAGTTTTCACAAAGATATACTGCACCAGCAGCAAGTAATGTGTGACTGCTATGGCTGTGTTAATTTCCATTGGCCTTGGGAGCTATTAACTACACACTTACAACCTCTGGGCATTACTGGAATATTAATTCTTATACAGAGAGGGTTTCATTACATCAGCATCAGTGTTACAGGCAGAGACATGGCACTCAAAACTGCTGCTCTCCCAGAGCTGTGTGCGAGGAGCTGCTCTGCTACAGCCTCTGCTGAAACAGAGCAGACTGAGCTAACAGTGAGGAGTACATTACACATGCACGAGCATTTCAGTTCCAATGAGATACAGTCTTAACAGCAAGATGCATATGTTTAAATACTTTAATTCTGAACTGTTTTCCTTTAAGTAGAATTTATCACCAATTCTGCTGGTCCCATTTATTAAAACATCACTAATAAAGCTTCTTGCATCTGTGTGCTTCTGCTGGTGGCGGGGGTGACACAGGAAAGGCAGAAATGGGTCTGGGTTCTTAAGATGCTCTCTTCTGTATCACACTGTTCACACTGACCTATTTATTCTCCTCACACGGGCGGGGAGGGGGATGTTTCATTTTGTAAATGCACATAGCAGTGACTGAGGCTGCTTGGAGCCTCTGCGCTGGGAGAGGCAGCAGCAAACACAGCACTGGATGCAGAGGAGAATTTTTGGGAGTGTTTAGGCAAACACTCCTGGCTAACTGGTCCTTGACCAGTCGAGAATGCTGTTTGCTCATTGACAGAGGAAACAATGATGTCCACAGTGAAAGCCAAGAAGGAAAGGGTGGAGTATAAATAACAAAGCAGAACACAATGTTTTTCCATTTGTGCTTCCCATAAGCTCCCAGTCTCTCACAATTTCAATATAACTTTCCAATATGCTTTTCCAAACTCTCCCATTTCCCTATTCCCCAGCCCAGCAGACACGCACCCTTCTGAAAACCTACAGCACCGATCTGGCTCCAGTCAGAAATTAGCCCACTGACCCTGGACGTCACTTCTCCAAAGGACTTCCTTCCCTTCTGACCTCTACAACAGCAGTAAGCAACATAAATGGAAAACAAACAATAGGTAAACCTTTTGATGTAACACTTCCTCCCCGTGGAAAAACAAAAAGCCTATTCACCATAAATCAGAGAAATAAAATACCGCTGGTATTTTCCAACCTCAAATACCAGCATCATCCAAATTCCACTTCAGCTGGGAAAAATGCCCTGTGATACCCCCTCTTGTTTTCCCAAGTGCATGTTCTGCTCTACAGGGTGACTGGGTGCAGGGCTGAGGCTTCACTGATTTTCTGTGATATCCGTATGGAAAGTGCTCAGTTCAGAAGAATGAGACCAGTCCTGCCTCAGCAGGAACCCTGGGAAACTGATGCTGTCTGCTCTGCTTTGGGAATCATTATCATCAACAAAGGTTCTCTACAGCAAATTATTCTCTGGATGACACAAACAACCACCTCCTTGGCCTCCTCCCCTCATACTGATTTCACAGATATCTGTGTTGGGCCATATTAAACTGTCCTATAGAACATGCCTGAAATGCAATGGGACTTGCTCTCCTCAGCTGAGCCAGCTTTCAGAATTAACAAAATAACACAGCAGTACGTGCCACACATTTGGGGCTGAAGCAGTTTTTGCAAATTCCTGAAGTCAGCAGACCTGGCTTGGAAAGGAGAGCTGCTAAGAGGGCATCATTTTTGTACAGTTCCTTTTCTGGTTACTCCTGTGTTTCCAGGCACTGTCACAAATGTGGGCAGCGCGTGCGGACGCTTTCCAGGAGCAACAGGAAACGTGGCAGCTTGACAAGCCTTGGAAAGGTCAGTACAGCGGATGCAGAGGTCAGCCCACAGCTCTCCCCTCCCTCTCCCTGGCTTTGGACATTAACACTGACCGCAGTTCAAATCTGACCTTCTGGCCTGTGCATTCACTCCAGAGGGCAGTTCTGTAAATAATTAACAAGTCAGTCCTCCCTGATCACCTGCCAACACACTAAGACAAACTGCTTGGGGCTTCTAGAGATGTCTTGGAATAAAATGCCACAAATATCTCTCTACGTATTTGGCCATGTCTTATACTTGTGGTTTATTTGCTTGTCATTTAGTCCTTGCACACATGCTTGTGCATCTGTGTGGAGATGCCTCATTTCCTCAGAGAGCAGCATCCTCCCCGACACTGCTGGTTCAGCCAGGACTTGGCAGGATTTCTGCATCCAGAAAACTTGGCCCCTGGGCTGAAGACTGAGTGGCAACAGTGACCCGGAGATGGCAACGGTGCTGCCACACAACATCAAAATAGGGTAAGTCTTGAGAAAGGGACAGAATGGGGCACAAGCACAAAACTAGGAACACTCTGAGTATACAAACATCTCCTGGACCAGTATAGGAAAAGCGTATTTAACAGACTAAGCCTCAGCCAAGGGAATCAAGAAAAATCAACCCTGCAGAAACACATCCAAGCAAATGATGGAACAAAAAGTAGAGGTGAAAGGAAAAAAAAAAAAAACTAAGAGGAGGGAAGAAGCAGTAATTAATTAAAGCAGCAACTGGAGAAAGAGGAATGAAGAACTAGGATTGTGAGTAAAGATTCTCCCAGCATATACTTCTTAAAAAAAATTCAACACACACAGAGACTACCAAGCAGGTTGATTTATGTCTCCTTTCCCTCATCTATAGATTTGCTCTGTATCCTCCTCCCATTCTGTCCATTAAAATTTATTGTTGTTTCACATACCTCCATCCACTTCTCCCTCCTCTCCTCATCAGCATCCTCCTGCCCCAAAGAGGAGATCTCTCACTCCTGGGATGACTTTATCTTCTTGCTATACTATTCTTTTGCATTTTCTTCCCATCAACAAGAAGGGTCCTACCACGTTACAGACTTGTGAGAGATGTGTAACACCTATCAAAGAAAATCTTAAAAGGACAACAAAAAGGCCAATAAGGGTAAACAGCACAGTGAAGACAGCTATGAGAAATGAAAGCCACTCTAAAAAGGAACAGCTACAGAAGGAAAAAAGAAAAGAGCATAAATGTCAGCCAGTTAAACATAAACCATAATTAGGCAGACCAAAAGAGATTTAAAGAAAAACTTGCTAAAGCTATCAAAGCTAATAATGGAATACATCAGACAGAGGAAACCTGCCAAAGATCCCCTAAGGCAAATAGATGATGGAGGTCTAAAAGTAGTGCTTGAAGAAGAAAAGACCACAGCAGAAAAGCTAAATGGATTCTCTGCACCAGTGCTCACTGCAGGGAAACTGAAGGAGTTGCCACACAGGAGCTTTTCCTCACAGGGGCAAGACTGAAGCACTGTCTCTGACTGAAGTGGCAGTAACAGAGGCTTTAAAACAAATCAGCACCCAGAACAGTTATGAATCCATTGGGCTTGGTAGAATACATCCAAAGGAAGCCAAACATATAGCTATTAGTTGCGGTAGGTAGCCTATAATTTAAATGAGACTGGCACTACGGGAATGGAAGTTGATGAACATGACCTCATATGGCTCCAGGGAAGGGATCTTGAGGGGGAAACAGACCAGGAAGTCTGATTTTCACTTCAGGTAATTTGGGGAAAACCATAATAAAGCCTAATTCTAGCACACTTCTAGGTAACTACAGTCCAACAAAGAATTTGCCTTGTATATTGCAGAAAGAAGTTATTTGGGAAGCTCTGTTGTGTTTTTATAGATTCAACAGGTCTATACATATTACAATACATGTTATTGAAACTATGGAAAGCTTTTACAAATATCCAAATATAGCCCAGGCAACCAAAATCACATACACCAATGTTGAGCACTTAAATGTCCAAAGGGATTTTTTTTGATAAAATCCCTCACCGAAGACTTCCAATTTATCCAAGGTGTCATGGAGTAAGAGGGGAAAATCCTCTCATGAATCAGTACTAAGTTGAAAGACAGCAAGCAAAGAGCATTAATATTTGAACAGTTTTTACAGCTGGAGAAGAGTGCAAGCAGGGTTCCCAGGAGACATGCAATGGCACCTGAGGTACTTCAGGTGTTCACAAAGGATCTTGAAAGGGGAGCAAACGGGGAGGGGACACGTTTGCTGATGCCACCAATGTGAATCACACTGCAGGAATTAAAGCTGACTACACTTTGTTGCAGAAGGATCTCACAGTATTGAAGGCTGGGCAAGAAGATGGCACAACAAATGCAGTGTTGGTACAGACACAAGCAACAGAGAGTGTGTACACACACTCCCTAAATCTGCATAAATCTCCACACAGATTGATGTCTAAAACCCAGTTATTTCCAATCACAGTAGGTGTCTTGTAATTTGCATTGGGAGTGCTGTGAAATTATCACTCACTGCTTAGGAGAGGTCGGTCATAAAAGGCAAGCAGAAGATTAGAAATTAGTAGGAGAAGAGAACCAAATCCAGAAAGCAGTCCTATGTTACCGTGCTGCACACACCTCTTGAAAGGTAATTCTGGCCTCTTTCTCAAAAGGATGGATTAGAGTATGAAAGTATCCAGAGAAGACTGACTAGAGGAATCAGAAATGCAGAACAGCTTCCATCTGAGGGGAGTACAAAATCAGCTGACTTCAGCGGGAAAAAGCGACAGCCTTAGGTGAAGGCATGGGGGTTCAAGGCATGGAAGTGCCTTTATTCTAAGTGACAAGCTGATGGTTACTCACTACTCATTCAGCACACCAGAAGTAGGGGACACCAAACCAGATAATCAGGCAGAAGGCTCAGAGCACACAGAGGGAAATCTTAGTGTGCATGCTCTGTAATTTAACCATGGAGCCCAGCACACAGGATGCTGTAGAAGCCAAAACTATAAATAGGTTTGAAAAAGCAGAGACATTATGGAAGAAAAGTCCATCAGTGGCTGTTAAAAGCAAAAATAGCAAGTAACTCCTGACTCAGGAAGTCTTTAAACTGCAGATTACTGCAAGCTGGGAAAGAACTGGAGAGAAGCATTATTGTTGCTGGCCCTGTTCTTACAGTGCTTTTTTCAGCAGCTGCTGCTGATTGCTCTCAGGGACAGGACACAATATGAGGTGACCCAGCAGGAACACAGAGTTCTGCCATCCCCTCAAAAGCCTGGGGCAGACCTCTCTCCTGGTACTGTCCCCAAAACTCCTGAGCTGAAGAGGGAAACAGCTCAGCCCAAGGCACTGAGCCCTGAGTACTGCCCTGAGCTACTCCACTTCCCTCCCTTGAGGTAAAGGTGTATTAGCTCCAGCTGACAGCTGCACTGCAGCAGTGCCACAGCCTCGGAATTGGAGCTGGCAGTAAATAGTCACCCTGCTTTGAATGGAGGCTGGAAGGACAGAACTCCATTTGTATCCAACTAAGCAGACATGACCTTATCTCTCTCTTCTGCAAGAGACCCCATAGCAGTCCATATTGTCCCAAGAACGCTCCTTCGTAGAAGGAAATGTCCTCCTGTCATCTGCTACAGTTTGACTTCATGGTTTTTAAACATGGGTAACCACAGCTGTGCACAACACAACACCGTATGAATGCCTGAAACTCTGCAAATGGAATTGTCCTATTGCCACCTCCCCTTCAGTAAGAGAGTTGTCCAACTTGGAAATCCTCCTACTTTCCTCCAAGTGGCCAGGTTTGGACTGGAGGAAGTGGATTGCTGTGTGAGTCCAGGCCAGTCACCGTGGCTGCTGTTGTTTGAACAGCAAACAGTGTTTGAGGGAGACAGGCAGAGAACTGAGATTGGCTCAGGTGGTCAGAGCTGAGTTCAAATAGTGCCAAGGCTGTGGGTTTGATCCCCATCCCTGTTTGGGCCATTCGCTTAAGAGCTGGATGCGATGATCCTTGTGGGTCCCTTCCAACTCAGAATATTCCATGAATCATGCAGGGGGAAGAAACCCCAATTTCAGATTTTTTTAAAAAACAGCCCGACTAAGAGAGCTCCAACCACTGCAGTAGTGTTTCCTGAAGACCAAAGGGTACACATAAAAAACAATTTCATACTTTTAGTGCTGCATAAATTAAACTTTGCTCTGGCCAATAAGTTAGGAAATAAAGATCAACCCATGTGCAGATCACCTGTGTTTCTGCAATTACTTCACAATTAGACAACTGCTGAAAGCAGCTGGAGGCAAATGCAATACATTTTCTAGCAAAACACAAAATGAACCAGACTGTTTCAATGCAAGAAAATACATAAATGAGGTTGTTAAGAGAGCTGTTTGGCAAAGAGTAATCAAATAAAATGAAATATGGTACATTAAGTTTGGCACTTCGTGGCATTTTATTTTTGTCATTAGAACATTGCTGAAGAAATTTCAATATATTCAGTAGCGTTACTATGGCATTCTGGAGTGTTGCAAAAAAATTTTGCTATGTCTTTAGAAGCAAAAGCATTACACTATCATTAGATCTACAGAATCGAAGTTATTTAAAAACAGCATGTCTTAAAAATGTGCTTGTCAGAGCCAAAGTTTGTACATAAGCATATAAAGTGCTGACACCAGTTTTTGCCCAGGTATCAGACAACAGAAAGTAAGTGTTATTTTATGATAATAAAAATGTTAATTAGATCAATGCATCAATAGCACAACTTTTTCTAAAGAAAACTATTCCATGCAACAAACTTATTTTCAACAACATAAAAATGCAAATATTCTCTTGTGGTCACTCCTACCTGAACAGAGATTCTCGTGACAGCCAGATTTCATTCTGTTTCACGGTCTTCCAAGAGAAGAGCAGCAGCAGCAAAGCAAAGAGGGTCAGAACAGTAATTCTCCATTTATTTAGCCACGTAGACAGCTTTTTTAGACCGTGGACAAAAAGGATGCAGTACCCCATGCTGGGGGGAAAAAAAAAAGGAAAGGGAAAATGTACCAAAAGTTATATTTCAAGTGTCTGGTTTATATGCAAAACCATCCAGTATTGCATTTATTACACAATTACTGGGGGTTTTGGACTAATTATATTTTCTGGGCTAACAAACTTTAATTCAACAGCAGTTTTCCTCAAGTCACTACACAATTTCCAAATTAATCTAAATGATAGACCCGGATGCCAAAAGTACAGTCGCATACATAATACCACCCAGCATAATGGTAGCTTCCACCAGCCACAGAAGGCAGCTGCTTTTCTGAACAGCAAGCTAAGAAAGCACCATGTAATAACAGTAATACTGAGCACTACTGGAGCAGTGTGGAAATGAAAGGCATTTTAACAGGGGGAAGTCTCTAAACAATCCCAGTGGTGGCTGCTATTAATTCTGGTTTACAAATTGTGAAGCTGAGGCAGGAGAGCGACTGCAGGAGCAGGTGATGGAGACCACCAAAAAGCAGGAGAACCTGTCTGGCTCTTGCACTTCTACATCAGGGCCAGCCTGTCCCTTCTAGTGCCCAGCCCAGAATAGCTGAGATGTGCTGGCAGATCTTCCTTGCTGCCCTTCCATGAACTGACACACGGTCATCTCCAGCCCCCAGCCCTTCTACGGCTCACCATTAATAATTACTGTGGCATTTTCACAAGCCAAATTTGGACTGAAGTCTTACACCTGAATAAATTTAAATCAATTCAGTAATTATTTACCTTAATTCAAGGGTTGTGTTATTTCCTCCAATGATGTCCCTCTGAGCTGGAAATTCAGTGCTTTCAGCTGCTGTACTTAATAGTTGCTTATTCTACTTGTAATTTTTACAAGGAATTTAAATTTCTATTGCTCAACAAATTTTATTAGCTTATCTAAAACTCTTCAGGTTACTTAGCACCTGATTTAGTGTTAGACTTAAAACCTATCTTAGTCCAGGCAGCTCTTCCTAATGAAAACAGGGAGCAGAAGGCTCTCGAATAACACTTGAGGATGATCAATAAACTGAGCCAGAAGCACAGCCCTTCCCTAATACTGGCACACCTTGAACCCCAGCTGAATCCCACACTTAAAAGCAGGCAGGCTGGAGGTATAGAGATCATTGCACCTGCCCACACTCTGGCCAGAGATTTAGAGGCTTTCCTGGTCTGTACAGAGAGGTTCAACCAACTTCCCAGTGAGAATGCTATGAGTTAAGAAAAACTAAGAACAAAATCCCACTGTCAGAGGTGACCTTGCAGGCAAACATGCAATATGGTGGAAGTCAATGTGGAAATCAGAAAAAGGAAAATGTTCCACATTCAAGCTCTGTGTGTGCTTCTTGGCATGGTTTCTCTGCCCTCTTGGAGGGCTGGATGCATTGCTATTGCTTAGGCTTCCTAAGGATGGAGAGGGACAAGAATTCTTCCTTTCACTGAGGAAAAAACCTGCCTCTGTTGTATGCACTGATTAGCACCGCGGTGATGTCTCTGGCACAGTACACGGGCCTTACAGAACACTGAGAGAAGTACAGAAGTATGGGGCAAACCCAGAGACATCAGATCTGGTGATCATTCAGAACCCCTTCATGGTTGTTTTTGAGTTCTCCCATTTTTCAGAAGTGGTTACCTATATATTTAAATCACTCAATTATGCTTTCACTTTCTTGTAACACATTTCTTGTTGTACATGCACTGGTTTTTTCCATTAACTCTTCTGCACATAAATATTTGTTGCACCTCCATTAACTGCAAGCAGACATTTAGAACTACAGAGATGCTAGTGCCAAACAATCCAGCCTTTACAGTTATTGAACCCTACTTTAAAACCTCTGAAAACCTAATCTTAATAATAATCCCTCCCTTTCCATCAAGAAATGCCTCAAAAGTCTGCAGACAGTTTTTACTTTGTTATTTTGCCTTTCCTCAATTTTATCCTTCCCTTGGAATTAATTATTTGATGTATATATTACTTAATTGCTTTAGCACGAGGCCACTTTCAAAGTAATTTCCCTACACCTTCATGTATTCAAGAACAGACCCTTTCTACAGAATCATGAATGGGTCCAGAAAACAAAAAATGCAAACATCAATGTCTTGGCATTTATGTCAAATCCTGTCCCAGCGGTTGGGAATTTCTGCCTCAGCAGCAGTCCTCAGTCTGAGGCATAGTCAGCATCACATTACACCTTCACAGCCACTGGGAAAGGTGCTGCTTCCAGGGGTTGTTCTCCAACACCTGCAGTGCACCACCACCATAGTTTCAGAGAGATGCTGGGTGCCACAGAGAAGCAGGAGCTCAGCCCAGATGGCAGCTCCCATCCCAGCCACACGGGCAATGGCACCGTGCAGGTACACAGCAGTGCCCAGCTCCACAGGGCACTTCCCACCTGGGGGCTCCTAAAGCGCTTTGTAAGGGAGGTCTGCTGCAGTCTTCCTCTTACAGGAACCTGAAACATGGCCATCAAGTGATTTTTTCTGCTAACAGGGGACTGTAAACACAGCAGTGAAGCCGCAGTCCAGGACTCTACCCACAACATGGGGAGTATGCAATGGAAACCAAGATACCTTTCTCAATAGCACACAGGACTGCCCAAGAGATAAACTGGGAAATAACCCAAAAGTAGGGACCACACTCAGCAAGGTAACGAGACTATAGGATTCAGCAGCAAGTCCGAATACAGATAGGAATGGCTTCCCAAACAGTTGCTGGATGGGCCTTGAGTAGCTCATGAGGTACCAGCATCCCAAACTGCAAAGCTGCCAAGGGTGAGGTTAAATAAAGGGCAGGATTGAAGCATGACTTACAATTTAGTAAGATGGAGAAAACTTTGACAATATTAGGACTGAGTTGTAGTTGTACCACATTAGAGTCTAACTAGACTACAGTCAATGTACCTGCACTGCAAAGTGCACGGGAACCCAAAAGAAAGGAGAAGAAGGGAAAGGATCAGACAGCATGAAGTAGGTGAATACTTTTATTCTCAGAACCTGGTGAGCTTGGCTTACAAATTCAGACTATTTCCTGCCACAGAACATCGAGGAAAGGGTGGGGACAGCAAACCTGTAGTAGGACCTTTCAGTGCAGTGTCACGTGGAGCCCTATCTTTTTGCATGGCTATTTTTATTACATGGTCATTTCAAGCCCATCCCTTGGCTGAGGACAGCTATTACATTCCTGGCTGCAGGTCTTTTGCAGGCCAGGGAGTTCCAGAAGCACAGAAAGCACTCACATGTTGTTTACTGCCAGGAAAGCATGTGTGTTTGTGATTCCATGCCACAAATAGTTTGCAAAATAATTCCTTGCAACATCCCCAAAGCTATTATCCTTAGTAATTTTTGCATCTCTCTTTACATTTCTGCCTTAAGGCCAAATAACTGTGGTGAAATCAGGGCAAATCCAGACCCCTCCTCCAGGTCCCGTGATCTGCTCTAAACAAAACAGAATGTCCACACCAATGTATTAAAGCATCCATCAAAAAAACATAATTATGTTACTATTGTTACTATTGTTTCCTAGTTCCAAAACCACATAATCTGTCATACCTTACTTCACCTGTTTCACACTAGAGCCAACAGTCCCAGTACAGAAATTACCTTCATCACAGAGACCGCAACGTTTCGAACCAGTGAAGCACCGAGCTTGCAAAGATGGAGCTGCTGCAGCAGCAACCTGTCCTGACAGTCACTGGACCTGGAGAGCCCCCCCACCCTGCCACAGTTCAACCCCCAGATGCAAGTTCATCCCATTTCCCTTGATCCTGACCTCACCAGGCTTCACAGGAGCCCTTTGAAGCAGCTCTGAGTTTTATCAAGTCAGCAGCAGCCCAAGCAGTGGTACCATGGTAGAAAGAGCCCATACAGGTGAGGCTTCACTCAGATGATAAAGGTAACTTGCCAGCTAATGCTTCCTATGTGGTTAATTCTGCTGTGACCCTTCCACCACCTACAAACACAGAGAACATTTCAAATTGATTTGCTTTTCTTCTCAGAGTGATGGGGGACTTGACTCCATATCAAACCTTACCACTGGCTTGCCAGGAAATCAGGTTTTATTCACACACAGAGGAAAAAAAAAGAAAATTGTCTCAAAAGGACCTTTCATCAAAGACTTGTTTGCCACTTGAAAACCTTACCCTTAAGTACTACATTCCAGACATCTCCATAGCTATCTGCATATGTATTGAGGCTGCAGGGTTGTGGGTTTGGGGGTTATTTGGTTTTTTAGTTAACTCTAGCATTTCCTAGGGAGGCAACCATTTCTCCACAAGCACTTTCCTGAAATACTTTGTAGCAAAACCAAAACAATGGGAAACAAACAAAATCCCCAACCCACTTTTCTAAGTCCATTTTCCACAGGATTATTGTAAAACTGCTAAGATTTTTTTTTGGTTTCTGTAGGATAAGCAACAGCCTGCTACAGCAGTGAAAAGTCCATGCCAGCTTGGTCCCCAGGGTCCTGAGAAACAGCCCACCCATGTAACATGGCAGTAGATTTCATGTGGGCTCACAATGAGCATGCATTAAAGGAGAACCTGTAACTTCAGTAATTCCATGATGCAACAGAAAAGCTGGGCAAATGGACCATCAGGCCAACAGTTTTACAATTCCTCAGGGTTTCAGACTCCTGCAGTACTAAAGTGGTACCTTAGGCAGGCCCTGAATTGCAGCGAGGGCCGAGGGCCAGGCAGCTCGGCAGGGAAACCCTCTGTGCTACTGCCATGTGATTCTGGAAGATTGCACACAGGGAGCTGGGTAATGACAGATTTTTGTCTATAATTCCTGTGGGTTGTTAATACTGTTCCACCTGTAAGGAAGCAAAGTGATAGGAGGCACAAGCAGATGGGAATGTGGTGGCATATAGACCTTATTTCCCATGGTGCTCTATATGTATTGCCCTATTAAAGCTAGAGCCAAACCAGCATATACTTAATATTTGCAAACACGTCTTGGGTAATTAGATTGCAAATTCAACCTTTCCTTTGGCCATTAGGGCTCCTTTCCCAAGGCGAGGCTGTTACTGACGATGCTTGCACACAGCTCTCTATGGATCAGGTTTTTCACTTTTTAGTAAAAGTCAGGAATGGTTTCACTGCATTTAGCTCTTGTGGTGATGGCACCTAATCAAAGCCACATGTGCCACAGCCCAGGATTAACAGGATGCTCTGCTACAGCAATCTGCCTGCATCAGAAACCATCTTACCTCCTCCAGAAATTGTCTGGAGACCTACTGCTGTGGAAAGCTCCTGAAGAACAAGACATGTTCTAGTCATGCATTCTACTGCATTTTACAAGTTGTGACTTTGCACAGAGCTCAGTCAGAGCAGGCTGAGAGCTGAAGGTCTGAGAGAACCAAGCCTGGACACCAGCAGTTGCAGTACCAGCCTCTTCTAACTCACCCAGGCAGGGCAGTAAAAAGGAGTTAAAAAAGGGTGGGAGAAACTATGCAAAAAAGATGCTTTCCTCATGCTTTTTAATGGTAATTTTGTGGATGTCGAATCTTGTGAAGTAGTTGTTCAGGGTTTTCTAAAAACTGATTTAATCTCAACTACACTAACGTAAATTTGGAGTAAATCCACTGATTTCATCAAAGCAGTTACTCCAGATTTCATAGCTCAGCCTAGATAAGAACCCAGATGCATACATGCACTCATATCAGTTTGGGAAAGAGTTGCCTGTAAGCAGCCTGTGGAAACACGGAAGAAACACAGCCGTATTCAGGGGCTGCTAATGCAACAAAAGGGATTACATCAAAAGTGTACTGAGACCAGAAAATGCACTTGGCTTCAGCATTTCACCCGAGAGGCTCCTTCTAGGCTGCAAAACTCATTCTTGATTTCCAGCACTTATTTAAGATGACTCCCTTTCCCTCCATAAAAATCAACCCTCGCTTTCACGCCGCTCTGAAGCCAGTTTAACCCTTGTGTTCATGACTAAATGCATGCTCTGCTGCTGCCCTTCAGAGAGCAGCAAGCACAGCCCTTCAGAAAGACTGCTGCCAGGTCTAAATGCTGAACACAAACATTTGGATTCCCTCTGTTTTACAGTTCCCCACAAGCTTCTTAGCCTCAGTACCACACATATATTACGTGGCAAGACACGCTTTACATGCTCCTAGTCCTAGCTACTCCAGCTCTGCAGCCTGAGCAGAGGAAAGGCACTTAGAGGAAAAGCCAAAGCAGCTGAAATGCAGCTTGCAGGCAGGGCTGCTGCTGCAGGGGAAAAGGCAGTTCATCCCTGTTAAACTCATCGGCTCTGCTCACGCTTCTCTAATGGAGAGTAATTGATTGCAAAAAGCACGCTCGGCATACCCTGTGGGCTGCTCCTGCCTCACTACAGCAGTAGATGTGGAAAGGAGCACTGGCAAAAAAAAAGCATAGCCAGGGTGGTTCTTTCTGCCCCAAAAAGCACTCTCAGACATGCAGCTCCAGTGATGAGCTGTGCTGGCAGAGTAGCAAAGATGCTGTTTTTTGAAAAATGTCAAGTTTTTCAAGGCTGGAGCTGTTTGGGCCAGAATGAAATCTGGCCTTTGAAAAAGAATGTTTCCATCTGGAAATAGAGTGTATTTGTATGTGCATGCTAGGTTGCACTTGGGTCATAAAACCATAGAAACATTTAGGTTGGAAAAGACCTTCAAGATCAAGCCCAACCTTCGACCAAAATAAACCCCTTTCCTCAGTTGCCCAAAAGAGCCAGAAACTCAGAAGCTGGGGCACTTCCTGCAAACTGGATCACCTGGATTGAAACCACTGTGCCAGGTCAAGCTCAGACCTGGGGGTGCAGTGGGTGCACATGAAGAGTTTAGAGTCCCCAAAATTCCCCAGCCGTGAAAGCCCATGTGCTGATCTGGAATAACCACACTGCACCGGCCCAGCTTTTCCAGAAATTTTGAGAAGTTTACCTTGCACTGCCAAGTTTACTGCTGGATTGAGACTTTGCCTCGCAGCTGGTACAAGGATAGCCTAAATTCAGCAAGTTACAGGCTAGGTAATTTAACAAAAGTGTAAGCATGGGCCTAGATCAGGTCCAGATCAAACTGCCACCACCGAGTGCTCCAGCAGGGTATAAATCAGCATTAATTATCCTGAAAAGATGCTCGTGTGGGGCAGATAAACCTTAATGTCCCAACTCCCAGATGAGCGTCCCCTTCTAAAGGAGCAGTTCTGGCTGCTCTTCCCAACTGTCCTTTCTGTTGTCCATCTCCTTTTGACTGTAAACGTCATCTTGGCTTGGAGAAGTCTTTTGTTTCTAACCTTTTTGTCTAAAGTTCAACTACAGTCAGCACACCTTGGCAAAAAGTTTTGGGTTAACTAAAACTTGGTATTTTTCATAGGAAGATGTTGTACCAAAACTTTCTCAACCAGATGGTACCACAAGGGAAAAACCTGTTGTAACAGTCATGTTTGGGAATAAATGTCCCAAGGCAAGGAGGATGTGGGATGTGTCTCTGTCCCACAGAATCAGCCAGCACCATTCACTGGTACTGAGTTTCAGGACAATGGCAAAAGTGTTGTTTAAACTCCCTGTCTCTTAGTAAGGATGATATGGAATTTATATACTTTTTCTTGATTACTAGAGGTTTTAAAAGACTTCAGGAAGACCATCAAGACACAATATTTAACATACAAAAGAAATCCCACTGGAAAAGGACAATCCTGACAGCTCAGAAGTATCAGTGTGACAACCAAGAACTTAACCTGCTACTGAGTCTGCTGCAAAAAATGTCAAATTTGCACTGGAATTAAGCAGGCTTTTCTGAGGATAAAGTCTGCAGGTCATAACACAAAGACATAGCAAACTATAAACACTGGAAGAATATATCTAACTTGGAAAGGTACCTTCTGAGTTAGTGCTAAGACTTTGTCACTGGCTCTAAATTAAAAGCTATGTAGGCCTGTATTAAAGATACTTAGACATGATCAGCTAAGTAATCAAAATTATTTACCTCCACTAGCAATCTGATTCTCTAGGCAGAACATGATATAATTAGAGAAAATGCAGGAACTTTTCGTTATTAGAGAGAAAATACGGACTAGAAATGAATTATTTCACTAACCCTTGAATGGCTGTTCAACATTTGGACACATTTCCCCCTCCTTCCAAAAAGCCATGTGATAAACAAACCCCCTTCATTAGAGTCTTTGAGTCCAAGATTTCACATCCAACAGATTTCTATCTGAAATATTTACAGGTAACACAGAAACCTTTCAGGTTTTTGATTACTGTATGAATTATGGAAAGAAAACATTTTATAAATGAAAAATCCGATATAATTCCATTGGGATTCCACAGAAATTTCCCTAGATCTTATATACTTCAGTAGGGATGGGTCTGTATGCTACAGTTTCAATTTAAATACTGTCATAACACCTGGAATTCTGTAGTATGAAATAATTTCCCATTCAGTTCCATCACAAGTCTCCAAAAACTCCACGTAAGACTATTATCTATTAAATTTCACAAGGCATCTTCTTAAGGCCAATGTATTACCTTGTAAATAAGAATTCTGCTTTTAATCAACATGACCAAGTAGATTACTTCCACGAGATGACATTAACTTATTATTTTTAAAACCAATATCTTTACCTATCTCTCATTTTCAAGAGCAGAATAAATGCATTTGAAGGTTTTCCCTTAGGTTAATCTATCACAACAAAACCAGAAATCTTTCCAGTATAGACATTAATGCCCATAACTCCACAAAATTTTAGCTTTTTCCTGTACATGCCCAAAACACATTTCTCAAAAGCATGTTTTAAATTTAGTTAAAATAACACTATACTGCAGCCTAGACCAAACACGCCATGAGCTCATCTTCTTCAGCTTTGCAGAATCATTTCAGTTTTTATTCCTACGTCTTTACTGCCTTCTATCAAAATATATGGCACTGGCATCTCAGCATTTTTTGCCTGCATTAATAGAAGATGGCTGCTTCGATTTCTCCTTGAAGTGTTTAATAGGACAGGGCAAGCCTCCAAAGGTAGGAGCTTAAGTTTGGATATGCATCTATAAGGTAGCTGCTCACGGCATTTAGCCTTCCTACAAGGAGTTATTCCTTATTCATTTATGAGAACTCTCTCTGCCCCCTTCTGAAGGGCAGAGTGGAGTTATTATCCCTACTTCGCAGGTGGGGAAGCAGAACTGGGGTCACTTACCTCAGCAGAAGTCCCAACCACCTCGCCTCCAGCCATGAGCCATTTTTGCAGACTGCTGCTCAAACTGACACCCTGCAGCAGGGACAGGCATCCCTCACAGAAAAGAGAGACTCAGCTGGGGCTGAGGTCTGGCCTATTGCCATCACATAATGCTCTCCCATTTCTCTCCCAGTGCCCTCAGGTCTGCACCTGAATTACAGGGAATATAATCCAGTTCAGTTCATTTGAACTTTGGCAGCCCCATGGCCCCCGCGAGAACGGCAGCAACAGAATACGCAATGAAATCATGTCTGTTTCGAGTAAATGGAACAGGTGTAATTTGGATTCCACATACAAAGCCCAAATGACTTGTGGACTCAACTTGAAAACTGGCAAAATGCTTAATTGTGTTGTTGAATTGAGATCGGGGAGAAGATAAACCAGCTCCACGGAGCCAACAGGACTTTTACTGCTGACTTCGCTGGGTCAGTGTTTGACTCCACATGAAAAGAGAAGCTTCTTCTGTAAATCAGATGATCCTTTACAGGATCTGATCTCATACTGAAAGAATTCTGAAAGGCAAACAGAAATTCAGCTCCCGGTGAACTTGTAGCTTCAAATAACGATGAAGAAAGGAGTGGCATAGGAAACTGAAACCCCATTGCACAACTGCTCTTTAAGAAAATGAAGGTAACATGGAGTACATAACACACTCCCAGAAAAGAGAAGCACCCAGTAAGTCCTGTCCTCAAGTGGCTGCCTTCTAAGCAATAGGCACTTCTGCTCAGAAATTATCAGGTTTACAAAAGTTACAGATGATTCCACCACCTGCCAGGTTCTTCTCTTCCCCCTCCAATTACAAAAGTTAATAATGTTTGGGATTACACTAGTTGGAACAAATGCATTAGCACAAAGAATTAAAAACATGCTCTATGTAAAGGCAAAAATTCGTATGGTCCTTGCTTTGCATGAGGAAAACTTTACCATGATGTGTTAATTTCTTGAAAAATACAAGTGTGCTTTTTTCTGGATGCTGGCTTTCTTGCAGATTTTAAGATAGATGGTGAAGCAAATGCCATCCTGTATATAGCAGTGATCTTCTCTCCTAGTATTGTCAATTAGGGCTGCAACATCAACTCTTGATATAGTGAGGAGCTGGCGAAAAAATCCCGACAGCAACCTGTAATTGCCTGTGCTGGGAAAGAGTAAGTATCCATCCTGCAACCCACTCACTGCAATCTCCACCACGAATGAGTTGCCATAAAAATGGGGCAGGTACCACAGGATTGCCTATTGCTCTCAGCAAATTGGAAAGAACCCACGGAGCGATGTTTTGGTTGATTTGTAGGTTCATATGAGGCTGTGAAAACAGCTTAAGTTGTCCAGCTACAACACAGCAGCTCAGCCAGGAGCCCGGGCTACCAAGGTAGCAGTGAAAGATGAGGAAAACACTGAAATTGCTCTGGTAGGAAAGGTCTGGTCCAATGAGGTGAGGGGAGCCCCAGCTCTGCTGCAGTGTCAGTAGGGCAGGGAGCTCCTGGACAGCCCCAGAGTTGGCACTGCTGCTCCTGTTTCTGCACGGTGAAGGGCTACACAGAGGAAGAGCTGCTGCTCCTGTGTAAGCACAGACAAATTGCTCACAACTCAGAACAACTGCCTGCACTCAGCCGTTCTGCACTTTCAAACAATTACACTGTCTGTGGGGTTCTGAGCAGTGTTAGCATCAACACTTTGAAGAGGGGAAAAAACTAATTTAAGCCTTTCACTGATTCAGCTATTTAAGTGATGCCACTTTGAAAAACTGGCCTAGAGAGCTGTATCCTATCCAGCACTCCCTAGGTAAGTATTTCACACCATTTGACCTCCTGAAAACAAGGTTTCCCCTGTTATGGACAGGAAAAAAAGAGCAAAAAAACCCAAAAAACCCCCAAACTAACAAAAAAATTACAAGTTAAAAGACAATAAATTGTTTTCCAATGAAATTTTTCAAGCTGAAGTAATACATTATTAAAAATTCCTAATTTAAACAAGTAAGTTCTTGTAACCTTCAAATGAAAAATAAATACAAGAAATATTTTCTCCAAATATTTCTGTTTAGCTGAACACAATTAAAGAAAATATTCCACCATTTTGACATAGTTTGTATGCTTCTCCCCCGAGGCAGGGCTGCAGACAGAAGAGAAATTGTTCCAAATACCCATCAATCCCCAGAAGGCAAGGCCCAGCCATATAATTAGACATTGAGCAAAAGGCTTATTTCTTTCTTCTTTCTATTTTTAATATCTTTTACATAAATCCTTGGGTCCTTACTTAACTTCTATTGAAAAGAAAATGCTTGACATTTTCCCTAGGTACCTACTGAGCAACACTGAATTAGGACTTCAGGCTGTGACACACATACACCACTGTCCCATCCATAAATATGCACGTGTCACATGCATAAATACCAATAAAAGGCTATTGCTTGAAACAGAGATAGAAAAGTGCCTTCCAGCATAAGCCCAAAAACATAGATCACTGAATCCTCTCCACCACTTTGAGGACTTTTGTCTAAATAAATCTGCACAGCAACCTCTGACTTGCTAACTGAGTTTTAGAGCTGGAACAGCGAAGGATAGGAAAGCCCCTTTTCAAGATGTAACATGAGAAAACTGCTAAAGGCTGTTCTAAATAAAGAACACGAGTGCTTCCTAAAGCCATCGTTACTAAACTGCCTTTTCCCTCCCAAGGGAAAGAACAAATCAAAACAAAATCACATTATTTCTGGGCTGCCATCATCATGAATGTTTGCCAAAGGTCCCCTCACCACCCCTGCAATTTTGGACCTAGAGGATGCAAGAGATGCTCAGCTCTCTCCAGATGATTCGGCATGAAAGTGCTCACCTTTCCCATGCAGTGCCAGGGCTTGCCTTCTCTTTTCATGCCAGCTACCTGCCAGCCTGGGCTAAGAGCAAAAACTAAATGCCACAAAGCAGGACAGAAGTGATTGAGCAAAGTATCAGATCCAGGGACTCTGACACAGACTTACTCCAGAGTAATCATTTAATCCTTCTGCCTCAGTCTTTCTAACTGAAAGAAAAAAAAAAGTAGCAACTATCAATTACCTACTTCGTAGGTCATATATTTGCAAAGCCCTCAGGGGGATGAAAAGCATTATACAAACTATATGCGCACATGTTAACGCTGATTAATTTTCTCTGTGCAAACATACCCTTTTTTCTTCTTCATTGCCCCTCCTCTCATTATATCAGCAGTCTCATCTGGAGGAGAACGAGGAACTGCTGACAGCTGAAGTATTTTCCGCAGTTGTTCTTTTGAGATTCAGAAATGCAACCACCCAACACAGCCCTGCGTTCAGCTGACTGTTTCCTTAATAGTTTTGCTCTTTCATGTGTTTCCTCATTTTCTGTTACATGAATTTAAAGCAATCTGATTTCCAAGTTAATTTGAAATGATGCAGGATCCATTAGTTGAGGGTATCATTTGCAAAATAACTCTGAGAGACAACTTCCACTCGCTATACTTTCAGGTACACCCTCATCAAACAAAGGCAGGGCTAGTGATGTGAATAAAGTCAGCAGAATTTGACCTAAAAAGCTTGTTGGTATACAGAGGCACAGGGATACAGCCTAACTGCGTAAGAGCCTTGGGACACATGCAATAGCTCCTCCACAGCCTGAGGTTTACACCAATGAGCAGCCTTTTTGTGACAGTGCTTACATCCATGCCAATCAGAATATGTACAGCTTTTCAAAATACTATCTGTAAGCATTTTTCTTAGGATGTTTGCCCAGTTTCTGAAGAATACAGTCTAAATGTTTTGTGGAATAAAACTTCTGTTTCAGTTGTCACAAACTAACTCAGGGTGAAACTGAGGACTTCTGCTTTGTCAGCAGCTCAGCAGTTCCTATTAGATAAAATCAAGACTGGCCCTCTGCACCTAAGGGTAGAATTGGGATTTCTGACTTGCAGCATCCAAGATGAAGCATCCACTTATGCCCATGCATGGAAAAAACTGCACTGGCATAAGTTTCCCAGAGATGCTGTGGAATCTCCCTCTTTGGACATATTCAAAAGTTGTTTGTACCTAGCCCCAGGCAACTGGCTCTGCTTGCACAGGGAATTTGGACCAGATCACCTCCCAAGGTCCTTTCCAGCCTCAAGCAGCCTGTGTTTCCCTGAAATGGGCAATGCTCTGGTGCATCTTGGATGAATGGCCTCTGACTGCCAGTGCAGCCTCTGCTCTGGATACTGTGGAGATGTCACAAGTAACGCCTCAAAGCTGTCCGTGCGTAAATGCAATGGGAAGCACCCAGACTGCTGAAGTGACAATTGTTAGAGGCTGGAAGCTGAGGGGAATTTCAGGGCATTGGCTGAGGGATGGAGAAGTGACTGGATTTTCCTCCTCCTGCTCAACAACTGCAAATCTCCACTCTTAGATGTGCATGCAATCAGTAGTCCACAGGCAGGAGCCCATGCACATATTCCACAACTGAAGCCAGGAGCCTCTCGAGACAGCAAAAGTCTCCTTTGTGTTCACTGACCACCTAATGGAGTGGGAAAGCTGAACAAGAACCCAATAAAAACATGACAGGCTAACTTCCTAGCTGCTATCCTTAAGATAAAATCATTGAGGAATTGAAGTTGGTACTGCTACCAAGAAAGAGTCTTGGAGGACAATCCTCAGGAAACAACACCTCACCTCTGTATTGAGCTGTGTCAAGCACACCAAGAAATCTGTGTTTAAAAAAAAAGTAAGGATTTTGAGTAGCTTTGCTCCTGCCAAGCAATCTGCTCTCAGCTGACTATAAAATCTCTCATGCTATAACACCAAAACTCCCAGGCAGAGAACACACTGACTAGCAATATAATGTTTGAAGTACTTAAAAGGGAAGAAGCAATCATGCCTGCTTTCAGAAAAGGAGATGGTGGTCTCATTAGCAAAAAAATTCAATTGCAATAGTTACCTCGGCATGTAAAGGACTCGCTCTGCCACCACAAATCCCACCCTGAAGAAGAGGTTGCTGGCTGGGATGAATGGGAAAACCAGGAACAACAAGCCAACCAAAACTTCTTTGTGTTCCAGTTTCTGTAATAATACAAAATTAAACAAGTATCAACTAAAAAAATCCAACTTAATTCACCTCTAACTTTCCCCTTTCCTTTGAGGGTCTTAAAAAAAGCAACTCAGATCAACATTTGGTATGTTTTTGCATTTAAAAGAAATTTTTGCAAGACACTAATCTTTGATATTTATGCTGGTGCATCTAATATAGCCAGAAAGTGCACAAACACTACCCACTGTGTCTATTATTACCCTTGGAGTCTTTTCCAAGGTCAGCTCTACCATATGCTTGGCACAGCTATCACCTAAGCTATAACTCATGTTGGTAATATGTAAGTATAGAGTAGTGTGAATGTATACATTAGCATGTCTACGACTGTGTGACTGTATGTAAATACACAAATGCATATCACATACACACAGACTGCTGTGTTCAGCCCTAAATGTTTGTAACAGAGAAAAAACTGTTCAATCAGTCATATTTTGTGTAAAGAAAACTAGCCCCAAGTGACACATTAATGCAGTCATTTTATCCCTTTCAGGGAAAATATCTACACTTGAAATGATACTTTTGCACACAAGGTCTCCATATTCATACAAAGTCAGAAATTTGAGACATGCTGTATGCTGAAATTAATGATTTTCACTTGAGCTCAGTTAATGTCCTTCACTTGCACTCACTTTAATGTCAGCTTGCTCTTTGAGGAGAAATGGAATTACCACGTGCAGTTCAAACCAACTGTGATCCGTGGCGCCAACACAGGCGTCTGGGGATGCTGTGACCAGCAGTGGCCACTCATCCTGCCGTGGACAGACCCAAGTGGCCTGAGCAAGCTGAGTTTCAGGTTTCGCTCCACCCCAAGAGAGTAAATCAGCTCTTGATTCTCAAAGAATGACACCAGGATAGAAATGTAGCTTTAGGTGTGTTCAATCACCCAGACAGACAGCTGTGCTTTCCCGCCCCAGATACTGCTCCTCACTGGCTGCAGACATCGTGAGAAGCTTTGTCATGCTTAGAAACAGATGCAACCAGCATCACTTAATGGTTGAAACACTTTCTAATTGTTGTGGGCAATTTCTCAGTTTTGGAGAGCAAATTGAATTCTCTTTGCCGGAGAGAGCTACATTTAGAAACGTTGAACAAGATTTTTGAGTAGAGAAATGGAGCCCAATCAATGATGCGGGGCCAAGCAGTACAAGCTGTCTTGCTTTTGCACAGCTGCAGACTGCAACAGCAGTTACCCCTGGTCTAGACAGTGGCTGAAATTCAGAAGTCCTCCTACTAAAATATATTCATCCTATTCTATGGGAAAGACAACAAGCATTTTCTATGGGTACCAAAAGCAAGGGTACAAGTCAGGAGGCTCTGATGTCACTTTAGAGGAGCTGAACCACAGGATGACAAAAAAGTGCACTGATTTCTCCTGGCTCAAAGAGGAACCATGAGGCAGAGAGAGGAGTAGAATTCACATCTCCAGATTTCTTTATTAATATATGTTTTAAATAGCACCACAGTTATCTATGGTGCTTCTATCATCCACTTTCTCTGTATCCTGGATTCACAGTTACTAGTGCCTACATATAGTCACAACAGCATCTAAAGTACATTATTCTCAGAACTGAAGGAGACATCAATCCATAAAGATGATGAGCAGAGGTGCCTGGTAATTACAACAGAAAATTGAATAGGAAAAAAAAAGGATTAAAAATTTCTTCTCAACTCTGAATTAAAATTACCAGTTCTAGCTTGACTTCAACTTCCCTCCCCACCCAGAGCTGGAAATATACTCCATTTTTCTCTTGCGATTTGACTCTCCTTTCCCACCTTGTCTGACCTAATTTTGGTGCCCATCTTCTGCCACCACTCTACCTTAGGGCTTTGACACTAAAGACCTGGAGGCACAAGAAGGTATGTTGGCCCAAAGGGAGCGCACTGCTGGCACATAAAATGTTCTCTGTCCCCAAGATAGGCACTTGCTCTCAAACAAACCAGCTATTAAATATTTCTCCAGTTGTCGATCATTAAATCAATAATTGGGAAAACAACCTCTAGTTAAACATCTCCAGGAAGGACACGGTGTTATTCAAGGCTGCAGCACTGCAGATAAGCAAAGGAAACTGAATGCTAGAGAAAGACAAATACAACTTGTACATCGAATGGGAAAGAGGAAAATGTGGGAATTAGCTCAGCTGAAGGATCAAATGATTCTGCATGCCCTTTTTCTCCCCAGAACAAGTCACAACTCCATGCTAGTGCCATTGAGGGCTGCCAGCTCAGTCCCTTGGGCAGGGCTCAGAGACAGGAGTCCAGCAGGCACAAACCAGCCTCACGGAGCAGCAGAACCCTCCATGGTGCTCCTTATATCTGAAAAAAAAGTACCTGGCAGTGCCCTTTTTAAAGCATTCCATGAAGGCAGAGGCTTTTGGGGAGAGCTGGCCCCTAAAGGCCAGGCTTCAGCTGGTTTTGTGCTATGCACAGTCGTGCCTGTGAGCCAGTCGTAGGGCTGCAGGAACAGTGGGCAGCTGGATCTTCCCTTCAACACAAGCCATAGGAAATTCCCTCCATGTGTTTTTCTAAATAAAACAAACCCAACCTATACGTAGCCTGTTACATCTTCCAGGCAAAGAAATAAAAGAAATATTAGGGCCATTTATTTGGTTTAGCCACTTCGGTCATATGATCCCACTTCAGATAGCTGAGCTAAGGGTGCCAGAATCAGCATCTTCCAGGTGCCCAGAGCAGTAGTAAAAGCTTTTAGAGAGTAATAGGCAATTTTGTTTGTCTTCCTTTCTCCTTAAAATAAAATATCTAGGACTAGAAATTATAGATCACTACATTCTTTTTCCAGAGAGACAATTCCTTTCCTCTTAAAGACAGTGCTTTCTTTAGGAAATACAAAGCTTGTCTTTCTGTCACAGAAGTCTCTGCTGGGGGAGAAACAACAAACATGTTTGAATTAACCTTAGAATGATTTCTCTTGTCAAAGACAAGCTGATTTCAAATCAAAATAGCATTTATTATAGTAAATAGCTTGGCGGGAGGGAATTTTCAAATTCACATGAGCCCTTCATTATGTTGTAACAAAAAAACCCCATCAATAAAACAACAAACCAAACCAAAAACCAATTAAAAGAAAAAACTTTTTAACTTACTTTTCATAGACTTATCAAAGAACCTAAGAAAACTACTTCTCCCAGGGGCAATACAAAAAGTGTCCCACTGTCTCAAACAAAATATCAAAGAATCACTCCAAGGTCAAACATGATCCATACAGCAATAAACCTCAAAAATTGCTTCCTTGGCACTTTGAGGGGAAAGGAAGAAACTCTAGAATTTCCAACTGAAAGAGGTCTTTCCGTGTTACATATAAGCCATATTCCTGAGCCATAAATAAGTATTTGCTGACTACCACTAAAGCACAAGTCTTCAACAAGGCAGAGCCCTCAAAGTGTGAGTGGAGGAGGTGCACAGATTACTTCAGCATATCTGTCATAACTATGGACTTGCACAAACCCAGCACAAACTCCTTATTTTTCCCCTTGAGAAAGCATGGTCTGAGGTGCCAGATCCATGAAGCCCACACTGTGCTGACAGGACTGATGCTCACATCGCCTGGCACCTCCAAGGGCCGAGGCGTTGGAAAGCAGAGCTGTGAGGACAGCACTCCTCCTGGCTGGACTAAGCTGCACCTCAGGGAAGACAGCAGCTGGGCAAACAAATTCAAGATAATTCCATTCTGTTCTACCTCTGGATGTTTCCAAAGGTGTTTATACGTGCTTGTCTGTTTGATGGGAAGGTGGCAATCAAATGGGTTTAATTCCCTCCTCTAACAATTTATTTTGAGAATGAGGGAAGTGTCACCTCTCCACCATTTACAGCTCCATGGAGGAAAGACCTCCTTCCTAGCAAAGGCATCAAACTCTCTGACAGTGAGCTCTGGATGGCCCATTGCAGCCAGTGAGATGCTATGCTTGGAACACCTGACTGCATGTGCAGAAAAGCTGCCTCCAGGAAAGTTGGTAGTGCATGGCTGTATAAAAGCAATGATTGCTATTACACATTTCCAAACACTTGCAGGCCTAGGATTTAAGTGCATTATCCATCAAAAGAGACAAAGAGACTGAGAGAAGCTGCATGACTCTCTGCAGAACACAGAGGATGACACTTCAGTATATTCCTAAGATCCATTTGTACAAACCCTTAGTGAAGACTGCACACAACCCTACTCCATCTATTCCTGCTGTACCACTCTCTCATGAAGCCACAAGTAGCTCAGCAATGTGACTCCTCACCAGCCTGCATCAAAGCAATGGCAGCATCTCACCTGGCAAGAGGTCAGCCTCTGCAAACACCCACTCTTGCACTTTCCACATATGCAGCAATCAAGATAAAAGGGATGGTGTAGAAGCATGTCAAATTCACTCTCCATTCATGCATAAGGTGATAAAAAGAAAGCATTAAGCTAATCAGGAATTAACCCTAGGGACTGATTCCTTCAAAGAAAAAAAATCTCAGTGGTTGTAAAGCTCACGGAAGCACTAAGGGTGTTCCCAAGTCCCACCTCACTGGTGCATGCACAGATGGGCCGTGGCAGAGCTGTATCGTGCTCCATGTACCATCAGCATGGTCTCCTTTAGGTCACCACAGAAATCTGGATGGGACACACATATCTTTATCTACCGTGACCAAACAGGAGAGCACTGCGGAGCTGTGGTTATTTCACTCTGCTGCCTGTGCAACTGCTTCCAAGAAAATGATGCCAAAAGTCGGGTGCTAACAGATGGTCCAAAAAACTCAAGCATTTGGTAAGCAAAAGGTAACTTCCCCACTTCAAAACTGGCTCAGACACCTGTCTTAATCAGCCGGCTCCTAGAAAAAGAGCCACAAATTCTGTAATCACTATACTTCATTAGGAGTTTTATTTTTTCATCTCATTAAAAAAAAAAAAAATTAAAAATCAGCATCTTCGGTAGCACCAGCTACTTGAATGCCAGGCTTAGTAACTTGCTCATTTCCTAAAATAACTAAATTTTTCTTGGTGATCATCTAGTTTTGATAGGAATAGTCATGGATTTCTAATGCTATTTTGATAACCCCTGCTGACTGCTTATTTACTACCCGACACACTGATACTATTCCAAGTATTTGGCAACAACAGAAATTACTTTCCAGTTCACCAGCAGCAGCACCTATTCAGGAACTGGTGCACAGGCAAACATACACCAGTCAGAATGTGAAATCAAAACCCTTGAAAGGAGCACTGGCTTCCTAACCCAGGGTTATCTGAAGAGAAATCCTTGGCACACATCTCAGACCACCCTAATAAGATAATTCCCTCTCTGTTTCCAGAGGGAATAAAGTCCTGGTCTGTGCCACCAGGTAAAACAGCACGTTTTTCAGAAATGCTGAAAATGCCTAAAAGCTTTACATGCATGAGAACTGTGGATGCTCAACAGCTCTGGAAATCAGGCTTTTAATTATGGAATAAAAGCAGAAAGTAGTCCTTTTCCATTCCCATAATAGGGCACAGAAATATATCCTATAATATTTCACTTTTTATATTAGTATCCTAAAGTAAAATTTTGATATCTACTATTTTCTTTTTCCCTGCAGAAGTCAGCTATCCATCCATTCAGCTGTGTGTTTATGGTCTTTCTCACCCAGCTTTCTAAAATTCCCTTAAGATATAAGCTCATTTTCCCAATCCTTAATCTCTGCAACCTCTAATTCCACTTGACAAGCCAATGTGAGCAGGAGCACACAAATCTTTGAAAGAGAAGTGGAACATTCCAAAAGGAAATAGGAAAATCAACAAATTGCTCCAGGAATTAGAACAATCCTTTTGACCTTGTGGCTGCTTTTCTCTCTTCCCTTTCATTCTGCGACTGCAGGCTGCTTGACTAGGTGGGGAAAACAAAACAAAACAGGTAAAATTCAGTGCATACATTTGCAGTACATGAAAGCATGATCTTTGGAAAAGCAACTCGGTTCATGGTGAGTTTGCTCTTGAGAAGGTAACACAGAACAAGAGGAGCCTAACAAAAAACAAAACCCCCACAATAGCTTGGCATCACAATATTTAACTAAGGCCAAGAAGCCATGATGAACAATTATTACCCTCCCCCAGCTGTAAATTTCTTGCTCCTCATTTCACCTACACTCTCCTGCTCACCCCTACAACTGTGCCATTTCAAAACCTTTCAGCTCTGAGTAAGCTTTGAAATACTAACTCAAATCAGAAGAAGAAAATTGCAGAATAAAAAGAGTAATTCAACGTTAATAAGCTGAAAATGGCAGAACTACCTACCCCCATGATAATTACCTACACCACGCTGCAGGCAGTAAGAGCCCATTTGGTGAGATGCTGAATATATTCATGGTGAGCCAAATCAGAACTACTTCAGCTCTGGTTATATTTACTCAGAGTACCACGCTCCAAACCTGTTATTTTAAACCAAGCAAAAGAAAATCTGATGCAAAAGGTACTTTGACAGTTCTTGTGTTTGCTTTTTAAATCCAGAACAGCAGTCACATACAGACTAAGGCAGCTTTTCCCTTAGCTTGAGTCTGTCAGCTGGCACAGTGAGCTCCCTGGGAAGGCTTCCCTGCTCCTTCCAGCCCCACCAGGGACCTGCAGGCAGCTGATCCGGTTGCAGCACTTGACAGAGCAGAAACGCGGCCGGCAAACTCGGGGTGCCTGCAAGGGGCTCCCCCCCTTCCTTCAGATTTCACTAAACAGAGTCTTTCTGGCTTATTACTCTCTCCCTGCAGCAAATATTAACAACAGAAGCAGCATAGAAAAAACTCACTGCTAAGGATTAAGAACAACAGTCCTGACCTTCTCTCTATGTGGAAGGAATTCAAGTGGCCCTCAGGAAAATGAAAGCAGGATTTATTTTAAATGGACCTTTTATGGAAATGACTGTGGTTTCCAGCTTGTCAGATAGACTCCATCAATAAATAGCCTTATTCACCTTGCTGTGCCTTTGAAGCAGGTATTGTTCTGGAAGTGTTGTGGAATATAAATTTTGCTAGGCATACTTCCTAACTATGCTGGTACTACTGTAGAATATTATAAAAGGCAATTGTTCCCCAGAAAGGTCCATAAGCTGTGATTTATTAATGAAATGCCAAACCTGGGAAATGAGGCAAAGGTCTCAGGAGTGCAGGGTAAAGTAAATAGCATGACAGAATACACATAGTGAGTGCTAGCAAAAACAACAGAAACATGCACACAAAGAGAAGATGCAAATGCATTCCTCTCCTGGATGGTATTGAACGTTGTCAGCTAAGAAATTTAGTCTGAAAGTTGCTGAAGAATATGCTCAGATGATATCCATACATATAATCCACCAGATAAATGGCAATATGATGCCAATTACAGCACAAATTAAAGCCATCACAATATGGTATAAAATGCCTTGTCTTGGCTAAGAAGTACCATGCAGGGAAATTTAAAGAAGCAGCATCACCTTTAAAATTAGATCTGAAATAAAAAACCACCAACTGTAGCATATGAAAGATCAGGATAATACATATGTCAGTCACATGCAGTGAATATAACCTGAAAGCCATCACACACAGAATGTAGCCACATCACACAGAACAGCCAAGCACATTCTTTAAGAAAGTTATATCCTAGAGCACACTAGATGTATTTTTTTAATCGATGTGAACTGTTCGTAGCATTCCCTCCCCGGACATGGGCAAACTGGGACACATCATTATGTGCTCCTGCTGAGCAAGTAGGACCAGTGTAGGTGTGAACCACCATTAGGTAAATCCACAGTGCTGGTCACGAGTACAAATGAGTGAGGGCCATCAGTATGAGCTGCAATGCACTCCCCCAGCCTGGCCAGCCGCAAAAACCACTGTTTCAAGTTAGTTTCCCAGATCACCCGGCTGAATTAGCCCACAACACACACAAGTTTTCCCTCTATCAGCCCTCCATATATCAGGTACCATAGAGAGAGTGGAATGCTATCCATCATGTGCTCTGTACGCATACATTCGCAGCTACAACTACAGGACAAGCTGCATTTTAATCGCGCTGCATTTTAATTAAGCAGCAACCTAAAAATGCCATGCAGAGTGGCGCTTCAAACATCTGAAGGGTCTTCCTTTCATGCTCATTGAATTATTATGACATGTCAAAGAAATAACAGTCGTCCTGATGATAATGCCAAGAATTGTCCTCCCTCCAGTCCGCCAGGTGCTCCCCATATCTTCCAGCAAAGAAAGGCAGTGCCATGGGCCCTTGGTTACCCCAGTGGGCATCTGAAGCACCAGATTATCTTTCTTACCTTGTGACTGGAATGCTTGATGAAGAATGAGAATTCCCAGTGAGAGAATACCTCATCCATTTCCTGGTACCTCTGTAATCCACCAGGAAGTCACACTACATCCATTCCTTGTAGCCAAGGCTGTCTTTGAAAATGAACAATAAATAAATGCCATCCTCTTTTCCCAACTATTAAAATTTCACTGGAATGCAGGCATTTTCAATAGCACCCCCAGCCTTTGTCACATCCCCAGCACACTGCCTGTGGGAGGATGTTCACTGCAAAGAGTTGAGCAGAACCGGAGGATTCTGAGACATGCCAGTGACTCCTGGTGCCTTGGCCAAAACAGCTCCAGAGAGTCTAATTTCCAGAGCATGCTGGGCATCTGAATGGTGAAAAATCAAGTCCCAAAATGTTTCAGAGAGCTGCTTAATGGACTGCAACTTTGTTGCATTAGTTACTATGGAAAAATCTTGGCCAGAGACAGCAGCAAGGTCCTTTTCCTCCTGAGTGGGAGATGCAACAAGGAGCTTGCCTTTTCTTTACTCCTCTCAGACCTCCTGAAAACAGGCATTAATTGTGACATGTGACAGATAGGGATGGCTACAGCAAGACACAAGGGTAGCTGTGCACCTCAGCACTATGCAGAGAAACAAGTCTTACTTGGGAAGCTGTTCACAGGGTGCTCTCCAGCTGATAAGCAACAGGGATTCGCACTACGCAGAAGAAACAACCCAGGGAATGGAAGTTATACACAGGGAATTAACAAAGCAATTTCTCCAGTGACCTCCTCATTAAGTAAAGAGGAGGACAACAGTGAAGGTGCCCGAGCAGGATGAGAAGGGAGGCTTCTCACTCCAAACAAACTGGAGAGCTGCTTTCAGCAGTTTTCAGCATTAAATCCCCATCTAGTAACAGACGTGTTCCAAGGAAAGCACCCATGGGTAGAAATCTTCCAGTGTTTCTTCTCTTCCTGAGGTATAACAACGTCCACAAAATGAAACAAGACAGCTTTGTGCCTTAGATGTCCTTTATCAGCACCCCACATACATGCCCAACAGAGTTATTACCCTAATCACAAACGTCAACAAATTAGCCCTGCTTAAAATTCAACGACAACAAAGGCAGAAATCCAATCCATGCATTCTCTAATTACAGTCCACACAAAATATTCTGTGAGTCTCCTGTGAGTTTGTGCTGCAGATGCACACACATCACCCCTCGCCACTGAAAATCAGTTCAATGTTCACTGGACCAATGTCTTCACTGCTGCCAAAACAATTCCTAGCATTTCCATTCTCCATGCTGCAGAAAGGAAAGCAATGGTGCCACTGAGAAGGAATATAAGGTTTTGTTCTCTCTTACCCCTGCACACCTACACTCTAAAGAGAAAGGCACAGACACTGCATGCTTGTTCACTCTACAATCATCCCTTAGTAAATTGCAAGCTGTCTCTTCCAGGTTAGACCTTGCAACGAAAAAGGAGAGAAAAATGGCTGCTAAGACTGCTCTGTGTGTTTGCATCAAAAAGAAAGCAGAACACCTTACACTTTATGAAATGTGAGAAATCAACTGATACATCTCGTGCTGCCTCTAAGCTGTAAAACACAGAGAAACAGCTTGGCTGGGACTTGACTGAAGGATGGTCCTTCTTGGGGGGAGCAATGCCCTATAAAAAGCCACTCCTGTTGCATTTAGAAATATGTTTTCTTAGGACCGAATGCAACCAATTGTGCCTGCAGTCCATGTGTCCTGAACTTCCCTCTCCGTGTTATAAAAGGGACTGTTTGAAGTCAAACGGCATAATGTATTTCCAGGAAAAGTACTGCTTCCTGTTTGCTTTCCTCGATAATTCATACTGCTCAGCCCAACATGATCATCTTGATACCACTGAATGGCAGTACCACGATTTGGAGATTGTGTGAGTTGTTAAAAATAAAATAGAAAATACCTTCAGAAATGTAGAATTTCCTGAAAAGCAATATATTTCCAATTATACCTCTAATGACATACATACATATGCTCCATCCCTTAAAGTGTTCAAGGCCAGATTGGATGGGGTTCTGAGCAACCTGGTTTAGTGAAAGGTGTCCCTGCCCATGGCAGGGAGGTTGGAACTGGATGATCTTTAAGGTCCCTTCCAACCAAACCCTTCTGTGATTCTATACCTAGGGCTGAGGGAAGCATGTCCAAACTGATCCCCAGGAACTGTCACCAGTTCCATGTTCACAGTGGGTTTGCTGGAGGATCCAAGTGCCCATGAGAGCACTTGGTCAAGATGGTTCTAGTTTTACTGGATTAGATACAAAAGCAGGTCACTTCAGATCCAATTTATTCAGTGTTTGGGGTGTTTCAAGGATAAACACAAAGGAATCTTGAAGATAAATTTCAAAGCACCTGGTAAGTAAATGCCCAAAGAGTAAAGTTCATTTTGTTTAACATTAACAGTGGTCAAGAGCAAAAACTGAATTTCTCACAAAAAACCTACAACTTGCAGTTTCAAACCAAACAGTGGTATTCGTAAATCCAGGGTAAATTGTTTTGTTTTTTATGAAAAAGAAGAAATAAAAATATAAAGTAAAATCTTTTTCAAGCAAACTAACAGTATTAATCCAACACATAGTTCAAATTCTGACAGCAGGAGAAGAAATAAAAAGCAAACAAAACTTCAAAGAACACAGAATAAGATTTTTTCAGAAGTCTTCAGTACTGGGCTAATGAGAATTTTATCATTAACTTTCCTGAGAACAGGATTAGGTCTAATACAAACACTTCTGAATATCCTTAGCTGTGAGTAATGGAAGCAGGAGGAATATGAAATGATATACAACCTGCAGGTAGAACTGGTGAATAGCTAATAGGGTGTTTTCCCGTATTTCCCATACAGCATCTGTCAATGTATTATCTAAATTAATGACTCTGCAGTCTCAAACTGTTTGGTTCATTTTCTGTCTCTTATCAGGAGCACAGGGAAGACTGCCAGGGTAGACTGAAAATGTACATGACCTGCACATTTTAGCATAACACAGGTATTAAAAACCTGACACTCTTCAACTATGCTTTTCAGTGATACATACATTTAAGGAAGAGAAACTTTTGTACTATTTCCAGAGTGACTACCAACACCTCTCCTAAAGAAGCTTCCACAACACAACTGAAAGAGGAACAGCCTGTAACTCCCTATGATCCACAAAAAAACCCCATTCCATGGAAGTGCATATCTGACTTGCGACAAGGCTTGCACAACCTCACTTTGATTTCTGCAATATGATTAATGGTACCTCTGAAATGCTGAATTGGGAAGTATGGCTTACCAACTGTATTATTTACGCCAAAGAACAATTTCCAGATCATTTCCGATTTCCCACATTCCATTACTCTGCTGACAAAAAAAACCTTCTCATCAAGATGTATCCAATGTTTAGGTTTTAGAAGCATAGCAAAAGTGCAAGTAGAGGAATAGATTTTATTTTCAAAGAGCCCTGCAGATGACAGTTCCCAGTCCTGTTTGAAGTAAGTGACAAACAGCCTAATGACTATGGGAGAGGCAGAGATGCTTAACAACTTCAGTGGGGTTGGGATCATTAACAGTAATTGAATGTGGGAGTCCGGGCCAAGTTCTGCCCTCAAATCAGACCAATTAGACACTGAGACATTCAACTAGAGAGACATTTTCATCAGTTGAGCTTGCCTGCATTAGTTATTACTGGGATGGTTTTTCACCTCACTCCAGTGCCTTCCAGAGGAAAACATGCGCTTACCAACCATTTCAGCTGAAGATTAGGAGACAAAAGATTTTCTTTTCTTTTTATGTTGTATTGCACGGCTTTTGGGGTTACCTTGAATGCAGCAATGCAGTGTAGGCTGAGTAATGTCATCACCAGCACCAGGAACACCGTGGCTAAGTTCCTCACATCCCAGATGGACTCGACCAAAGGAATGCTGCCGACCTGCCAGTCGTAGCACAGGGTGATTGGTGCCAGCAGGAGCCACGCATTGAAGGCCAGAAGGTAGGAATAAGTTAAAAACCTGCAAATGAGAACAGGTAATGTAATACATGGAATGACTGCCAGCACAGGGAACACTTTCCTCTGGCATTTACCACATACTACACAGGAGGAGGAAACAACAAAAAAAACCTGATCAACAACACTGCACACACAGGCAGCACCACACCTCTCTGTCAAGAAAGAGATGCTACCATAGGTGAGGGGCACTTCAACAGGTCATTTGAAGAAATAACATAAGATCAGTAATATTTACATGGTTTCTATGCACCAGACTTTGGAAAACTTACAGAACTTCAACTCCCATTTGAATGTTAGACTTTTGAAGTGACTTTCTGCTGGCTTAAACAATAAATGAATAACTAAGCAGGTACATACATATACATTGAACTTTTTCACAGTTCACTGCATCACTGCTGCAATACAAAATATCCCTCTAGCTGGGTTTAACTTACAATTTAGGATTTATTCTATCTGGACAACATGGAGCAATTAAAGTCAGACCCTTCTCTCTTTTCTCTTTGCAAACCAAAGCACAAGGAGAAAATACAGAAGAAAGGAGGGAGGGGGTGATTCTTAGCTGATCACATCGCGGCTTATTAGGGCAGGGGCCAGATTGCATGAGATGTGCCACAGAAGTGATGGGGAAGTAGGGGGCCTTTCAAACTGTTGTAATCTTCAATAATTGTTATTCTCAATAGAGAGGAAATTAATGGGGAATGGAATTGGGGAGCCTGCTGCCCTCTGGGAAGTATGCAGGGCTTTCAAAGGACTGAAAAAGAACAGCATGTGTGCAACTGGCTTAAAGAAAACAAGAAAAAAGTCAAATCAAACCAACATCCCTCTCTGCCTCAGGCTTTTGCTTCTTGGCATGCATTTGCCAAAAAGTGCATCTAAAGTTGAAATACTTTTAAGTGCAAGAGACTGCAGATTATTCCAGCAATCATGAAGTCAACCAAGTAAAATTGTGACAGGCTTCAAACAGACAAAACCCTCCTTGGCTTGCAAATGGAAAAATTCACATTGAACACAGCACCAAAAATGGCAAATACTCAAAAAAAGGAAAAAATTACATTCTATCCCGCATAGGATTTCTTCCATCTGAGCCTGCTTTGGCAGCTGTTATCACACCCAGTTGCCATGGTACCTTGGCAGGTTTATTAAAATGGTAACAAAGGACGGCAGAAATGTCAAGCCATATAAACAGAGGACTGTCTCACTTGCCACTTAGAAACATACCCCTTTGTGGTCAAAATGCAGCCCCTTACAACATTATATTTGTGGCAGAATGGTAAGACACCAAAGCTAAGTGTGACTCCCGGCAGGAAGTTCCCAGTTGGGTGTTGGGCCCTAAATTTCTGTGAAAACATACTTGAATAACTACAAAGTTAGGATATCAGTTTCTTTTCTCATCCAAAAAACAAACATCTCCAGCAGCACAGTGACCCAAAACAAGGAGGCTTACTGAGCTGGAATGTTTCAATGTAAACAGTCACAGAGGCTCATTCTCATTTTCCCACATATCTTTCTAAGTTCTCAAATCTGGAAAGTGGAATATTCTCACATTTTTAAGGTTTTCAGCCATTTGGTACACTTCTCTTCCATATCCCCCATTTTCCTCACCTTCCCCACCCTGAGGTACTAAACAAAAGGGAAAGAGACAAAATCCATCTTCTCTTAACAGAGACAGCGATTAAAAAGCCAGTTCCAATTTAAGAGAGCATCCCTCAAAAACATAACCTTATTTTGCTCAAACGATTCTTAATTTTGATTGTTCTCTCTTTCTAAAGAAACAAATGTATCTTCTAGTCACCAACCCAATCTCTTCTGGCCCACATTACAGAGAAACATAGCAACACAAACTCTGGTGGGACTTAATCACACCAAGGCACTCACTCGTGACATTATGTGTGGCCTGACCTACCTCTGCTCAGCCACAATAAAACAGACTTCTCCATCAGCCTCAACACATCAGCTCAGAAAAGGCTGCCAGCATTTATTTACAGCTGCTTACTTCAAAGCCAAACTGAGATCCATTTCTAGCTTTATTGTCAAAACAAAAGCACGTCCATTTAGATGAATCTGAATAATGTCATGGCATATGGTATGTTACTACAATTGTGTATATCAGACAGGATTTCCAGAAGCACTGAGTTGGTTTTGCCCTTGATCCTTTAGGAGAGCCCAGTTTTTGGAGGGAGTGTCCTTTTATGCCCTGGCATATTAATATTTTCAATAAGCATGAAAATATTCATGAAAGTTTGTATGCAAACCACAACACACACCAGAAAACCCTCCCCCTGTTTACTCAGGCTGTTGGGTAGAAAGGAACAAGATGACATTTGGGATCTTGGCAAACTGCAGCATTGCAGCTAAGGACAGACTAGTTGCTTTTCTGCATCTTCACTGATAAGGCAGGAGCTGATATGTCCCTACACAGCACAGAATAAATGAACACAGTCTGCTGCCATAACAAATTGAGTCAGCTTAATAACTTAAGTAGAGGTATTCGGAGTAGCCAGATCAGTGTGAGTTAATGCACTTCTGCTGGAAAGGTAGGACAAGCTCCTGTTGAAGATGGGAAGACAACTGCAGGACACTCACTGATCAGGAATGGTTTGTAAACATGTGCCTATTTCCAAGTGCTTGTGAGGCTTCAGTCTTCCTTGGGAGCCATGTGCAACTTGCTGCCAGAGGTGGGTCCCAAAGGAGATGGACAATCGCTCCATTCCACTATGGCAGTAATTAGTCTTTAAATACCCTGTTCCAACAGCAGTGAAATATTTTACAGCCTGTGACAGTCATTACCACTGTAAGTGTACAGTTAATTGGTTGGCCTCTGCAGACACCCTACTGGAGAACCCTTGACCTCATCTCCTTGGTGATCTCCCAAGCACCCTCACTGAACGTGCATGTCCCATTAGCAGGCACGGTACCAAGATCCATGAAGGCACTGCCTGACTTTTGGAGGCATTTGCAAGCTGCAAGAAAGCCTTGAGCAGGCTCTGAGTCAAGTAAAAGTTTGGATATGCTTTCAGCATTGGTAAGCTGTCCTTGAACACGATGGATGGCTGTATAAAACAAAGCACTATAAACTATCGCTATTCTAGGTTCTAGGAAAAAATAACGGGATGCTAATAATAGTTACTGACAGTCCAGTGCTGCTTTTTATTTCTGGCTCTCGAAAGCATATGATAATTCCTTCACGTCTATGTGGCTCTCGTACCACAAGCCTAAGGAGAAAGCTAAACACAGGAGAAAGTTTGGAAGAAACCTCTGACCAAAGCTGACACCTCAAGGAACTAATCTGCAAATTTTGAAAAGACTTGAAGATTCCGAAATCACTCCAGGAGCTAATTACATTTCAGCAACCTACCTGCAAATGGCAACAAGAGTATTTTCTTTTAATTAGTTGACTAAGTGAATGACATTTTAAATTAATGATCTTCTCTGTATTGCTTCTGCTGTCTACTGGAATTCCAAGGGAGAAAAATCCCTGCCTGTAGCATCTCCCACTCTCCCAGTTAATCCCATGAAAATCAGAGTATTACTGGTGAGGTGACTGGAAGATTTTGCCTCTTAACTGGCAAACAGTTTTCCCCCAGGCCAGGTAACAGCATTTGCATTGCAGTAAATTTTTTATTTGCAAACTGAGCATGCAAATCCAAGTTTCAGCAGGTATCAAGTGTTCTTTTCACTTCTCGTCATCTCTGGCATGCTCAGAAAAACACAGTTCCTCCTGTTGGTAGCCAGTGTTGCCATGGCAATCCAGTTTGTTTAGTTTCAAATTTTTTTAGTTTCAGTGTTCTCTTGCATGCTTTGAGATAAATACAGGATGACTCATATCTAGAACTTGTTGCAGAAAACAACTATCAGAACTGATTGTTTCTGCTGCAAAAATGAACACAAAGGGTACTACTCAAAGCCATAAACAATATGACAGGAAAATACTTGCGGAATTGTCTGTAACCCTTTGCTGTAACAAAGACCAACAAGCTTGGAAAAACTCTCATCTCAGCTCTGCCAAACCCAGGCAATCAGAGAGCAAAAGGAATGTGAGACTAGGTAAAAAAAATTACAAGATTTATAGACATTTATGAGGCGTTTCCTTTCTCTTCTGATTTTGGAGCAGTTTAAGCTTTCTCCCCACAGCAGCCAGGACTGAGATTATAGATTTCTTTCTAAAACTGTGCTACAAGAGTGATCACAAAGCTCTGACCGTGTCCCACCAAACCTACATGGAGAAGTGGGGGCCAGTGATCCTATTTTTTCTAAGTGCATATTGTGCTGCAACCTACCAGCCACCCAGTTCTGGGACAAGCCAGACAGACAACCCTACCCACAAAGAGCCAGCAGGGTACCCACCTGCAAGTGAAACATCTCCCAACTGGGGATTTTAACAAAGCAAAGGCAAACCATTCTCCTGGTTGGGAAAAAATGGACCTATCTAGAAGACAGGTGATAAGTGCACTTAACTAGTACTTGGGGAAAAAAGAAGGGCAGTTATGAAGCAGGTAGGGATCTGAAACAGAAGTAGGAATACAGTTTTTGCCCTTTCAGAAGTCACAGACCCTGGTTATGCTCTTCTGACACAACCTCCACACTGCTAGGCACTCAGGAAGGTTTCAGTTCACGACAAGGGTAAGAAGAGCTTTTTTATTAGAGAAAAGAGCTTCTCATTTGTATTAACATCTGAACTGATTTTGGCTCAAGGCTCTCTTCATCCTCTTACAAAGCACTAAACCCAAGTGAGTTTGACGAGTCACTTCACAGTAATGTCCTCCTAGGACACACGTGGCTGCGATTATAACCAGGTAGTGGTATCTAGGATATTGTCTTCAAATTGTATATATTTGCACTTTCCCTGGGGACTCCCAGCCCAGTCATACCTTCCCACACGAGTTTATTTTCCTGCTCTGTATATTGTCAGCCCAAACATTTTCTTTTCAGAGCCTTAGAAGAAAAAAATTCCCACTCTGTCTATCCAGCTCATTCAGGGATAATGGAGTAAACGACACAAACAAGCAGCAGACAGACTAATTCCATTTAACACCCAAATGTGAGTATAAGTTAGACAGAAAATACTTGTAACTGGAAAAGTACCTGTGTATTCCCTTTCATCAAACCTTCTGCATTTAGGGAAAAGAGCTGCCAATCAGTAGAGGACAGGAGTAGGAAAGACAAAGATGGGGATCAACAGAGAGCTGCAGTGTGATGAATAACAAGGTAACTCCTCTGGAAGGTGGGCTTGTGTGCCGCAGGGACACAGGGGGAAAAGCGGACTGTGTTGTCCTCTATAGCTACACAGCCTGAAGAGCTTTAATCTGGTGAATGGCTCTTTCTCAGTTGTTTAAACTCTGTGGCTAAGAATCTGAAAAATACTGAATTCTTGAAGAGTAAAGACTTTCAAAGAGCCTGTGAACTTCCAGTGAAACCCAAGCCTGCTGTCAGAACCTCAGTGCTGGAAAGCCTGGGATTGCTCTCGCACTGCAAACCTCCATGTGCTGTGGGTTAGGACATGCCCCTTGTGATCACACCTGATCTTCAACTCCTCACCAACAGCAGCACATTCCAGAGTCATGCAGCCCAAATTCCCCAGCAGTGCCCAGCAGTGGGCAACTGCTTCAGAAGAGGCTCACTGAGGCAGCAGCAGATGGAGGGTTCTGTGGACAGCCACTGAGATCCTCAAGAAATTAAAAACCAGACCACGTTTCTGGAAATGGCCTGTTGTATCCCAGAGCATTACTCACCCCATGCTGGTGGGAGCCAAAGGGATGTTCTGGGCACATCTGTGTGGAAGTATTTTGGAAAGCAAAATGCATGGCCTGTAGCAGTCAATGGTGTCTGCTTTGGCTGCAGCCTCTCTACTCCATATGCAGGCTCTGGTAGGGAAGGCTTGTTGTGTAACAAGCACTTGCAGCAAGCACCACAACCCATTAAAATGCCTACCAAATCCCAGAGCAGCACTACCAGGGTCTATTCATCACACCAAGAACACCTGAATGAGAGAGATGCTGAAATCTTTCATGTGGCTCTGAGAGTGCCACCTTCCCTGCAGGGTGGGCTTTGCTTTGGAGCAGCATCTTCCAGCCAGACCTTAACCCATCTCCCAACATCCCTTGAAATAAAGACTACTCTTTACACTTAATGTATGGACTGTCTGGCCCCTGGGTAGGCATGAGAGCAATTTTTACCAACGTTGTTGTTCTCCCTTCTCTTAGAGTGTTAGAAGTGTTGGGAATGATCCCTGAATGGGATCCCTGAAAGTGATCCCCTGCAGGGATTACACGCAGGGCCAAACTTAAGCACCTCTAGGCGCACAATAGAAAGCACTGACAAGCCTGGCAGAACTTCACCACTCAGGGAACATGTGC
This sequence comes from Corvus hawaiiensis, assembly GCF_020740725.1. Classification (NCBI taxonomy): domain Eukaryota; kingdom Metazoa; phylum Chordata; class Aves; order Passeriformes; family Corvidae; genus Corvus; species Corvus hawaiiensis. The sequence continues at coordinate 22,871,246 of NC_063216.1, read as the reverse complement.
AAGCCTGGCTGATTAAGAGTTGACATGTCACAGGGGTCTATTTTAATGCTAGTTTCTAGCCTAAGGTCCATGAAAACTCCATACCAAAGTAGTTGCTACACTTGACTTCTACTTCCTTGGCAGAACTGGCTGGCACAGGGACCCATTTTCCCAGCACAGGTCTCTGGTTTGCCTCTTGGTAGTTCATTCCCTTTGAAGTTACAACTGGGATGATTAAATGCATTGCTCAGAAAACAGTCATAAATCTCTGTGAAAAGGATTATGTGCCAGTTTTTATGTAAAAGCACTTCTTCAGCTTTCTGCAGCACTGAATTCTCATTTACCTGATTGAAACAGCAAAGGAATACAGAAAGCCAGCTTACAGAGAGAGCAGTTCAACCACAGGACAATGTTATCTCAAGGCAGTCCAAGTAGAAATGCATTAACTATTTAAGGAAGCACCACAAATAACCTGCTTCATGCCCGGAGTGATCAGTCACCAGAGATCACAAGGCAAGTGCCAGAAGAAATTAATATAACTTGACTCCCAAAGACATAGTTTTTTTAAAAACCAGACTTTTAGTTACAAATTATAGGTAAGATTTAATCTGTTTCACACAGTTTGAGACATGCTGCACAATGGATTTTTCCCTTGTCTTGCCACAGTGTTGGTATATCCAGAGGCCTCCTAATTCTTTCCCCTCAAGAATGGAAGAAGAAAGAAACATTGTGCAACATGTCTGGAGCATGTCAGCCCTCCACTCAACACCCTCCTAACTCCGGAGCTGCACTTTTGGTACACTGCTTACACAAAGCTGCGTAGCCCTCAAAACCTTTCTAATTGCATTCTCCCTCAAATTCTGTCTAAGACAAGCAAGACTGTTTGAACAGAAGTTTGGGATTGGGTTTTCTATCTCAAATATCGCTTACCCATAGCAGATTTTGAGATCAAAGTCTGTGTTCTTTAAGGTAAGGCCACAGGAGACAGTACATCCCTCCTGCAGTGCACAACAGCCTGATGGACAGGCTTTCATGGCAGGGCTTAGGAATAGCAGGATTCCAAACACCTTCATTTCTGCCTCCACTGGGAAAGGGAATGATGGACACATCTCATCTTCTCAAACCACCTTTGCCAAGCAACACAATGAAGGGCAATGAAATGTAGCTTTCATTTATGTCACTAAGCTTTGAAGTATTTGGGAATATCGCTTCTCATTTTAACAACAGTAATTTAGTGAGCATGCTGAACAGATGACTGTTTTTAAAGACTTAAAAACTGTCATTATTTCAGCATATTTAGCCTTTCAATTGTTAAATAAATCATTATCTGTCTACTTTAATTTGTGTTGTCCAAGAATGGAGACAGGTTACACAGAACACATAGGCATTTTCTAAGGCCAAACTGAGCCACATCAAAGGTCTATCCAGCAATGACCAAAAGTCAGTGCCAAGTAAAGCATGTAAGATGATAATTTTTCCCCAGTTCCTAGCTGGGGAGTTGGATGAGTTGGAGTTTCTGAGTTGGATGTGCTTTCTGCATATTTAGTAGCCTGGATTTCTTATTTCAACTTGGCAAATCTCTCTTGGAGCCTGCATAAACATCCAGCACACTCCTGGTATCTTGCAGGAAGAAGCTCTCCAGCTCAACTACCTGTTGCAAGCCACTTCCTTGCCTTGCTTGGAACCTGTCTCCTCTCAGATTCATTTGATACACCCCAAGTTCTACGTGCCCCCCTCCTCCACACAATCATGGATGCACACACCTCTCACACCCCCAGTCTTGTAATTTACACCGTATCACCTCTAAGGGATGACAAATTCTGACCTCATGAGTCACTACTTTTTCAACCCCCTAACTTATACCTGCCCCTAATGTTGGCCCCAATAAACCCTGCAAAAGTTACAATGCTCCATTGGGTTCATCCCTTGCCAGCTGAGACCCCAGCTTCACATCTAACTTCATGAATTTCACAAAGACTGCCACACATCTCCAAACAACTGTTTTTCTTTTTTATTCCACTGTTATCAGCCTTCCTTCTAGTCCCACAGAGCTGGCCAAGTCTTACAATAAGTTTCAACTTTGTTGAAAACCATAACATTTACCCTGGCGAGACATGCACAAAAACCACATTTCCAGCTCAAATAAGGACAACTCTTTGAAAACAGAAACTCCCATTTGTTACCTAAATGATCTTCAGAGTTACAAAACAACTTGCCCACTGCCTGAAACTAACCCTTGCTTCAACCACAGTGACAGTGTTAGTAATCACTTCAAGAGCACTACCCAAAATTGATCTTCCTTTTAGTTTCTCGTCTTGACAGCAAACTTAGCTCTTCCGCTGCCTTCTTCCCAACTCAACCCAAATTGCAATTAACATCTTAGCTTCAGTGCTGTGTCCTAATTACTGTCTTCAAAACCTTGTTGAAAACTTCCCACACCAGCTCTTCACATGCTGCTGCACTGTAGCTGTCCACAGCTGAGGAACATACACTGCTTAGGAGCTTCTCTGAGGCTGGACCATACACACAAGCACTCCTGTGGCCCTCCTCTGGACTCACTCCAACAGGTCCATGTATTTCCTGTGCCAAGGACCACAGAGCTGGATGCAGTGTGCCAGGAGAGGTCTCACAAAAGCAGAATCACCTTCCTCGACCTTCCTGGAAACCACACCTGTGCCACTTCAACCTTGCTATCTCCAGCTGACATCCCAGTCCTGCACTTGGGATGACTGGCACAATGCCAGTTCAGCAGCAATAGCTTCAGCTCTGACCACGGCAAGATAAAGTCTCAGGTTACAGTTATAGCCTGAGTCTGAAAGGGGAGGAAGTTTTGGAAAGGTTGTTGCCAAGATAAGGGCTGTGGTCAGAGGGTGCATCATGGGCTGTCAGTTCAGAGACAGTCACTGGGTCTTTGTACCTGCAGGACTGACACTGAGACCTGCTGAAGGGTTGGGTTTCCTGAATGGAAGATAAAGGCTTCTGGGTAAATTGACTAAAATGAGGATTAAGATCAAGCTCAGCAGAAGTGGAAGAACTGAGATAAATAAAGGGTTTTAGAATCCCTTCATAACAGTAATACTGCTTTTTACTGCAGTGGATTTCCTTAATTACATTTGGAGTAGGTAGGTGTTGCTGGACTGCAGGTGAAGCCGGGGCTGCTGCTGGGCCCAAGGGAGGACCTCAGCCAGCAGCACTCTGGCTTCTTTTTCCTAAGCCTGCTAATAAAATCCACAGTGCCAGTGGTAAAAATAGTCACTGTTTCATACTCTGAGAATGACTCAGATTTTGGGTTTAGAAAACCCTCCCCTGTCATTAGAATAGGCAAAGAGACAAACACGCAAAAGAACATGCACAGAAGAGGTAACTGAAATTAGGCCAGCATCATTTGTGACTTGGTGACCTCCATCTCAGGATAAACATCTCAAAAAGGGACAGCAGCAAATCCTTCACGCTGTGCTGCACCGAGTCTGGCATTAATAACTCCACCGGAAACAATCACATCAGAGCTTTCCAAACAAGACAATGTGCTTCCTGGGAGCACTTTTAGCCTTGATGGTAATAGGAGCTGTTGCCACGTTATCGTAAAGGTTCCCCAAATGAGATCCAGTCCAGTTCTGCAGCAGATGTTGGATAAGGATTGCTTGATCGTAACCTGTGTCTCAGCTGCAATTCCACTGTTGGAATGAGGAGCCAGCAAGGCCAGAACATGACACACAGGAAGACTCCTCCCATTTTCATTTGAGACATCGGGAAATTCCTGCAGAAGCCTCAAAATTGTCTTTCAGTAGCTAAACAGAGCAAACACTCGTGCACATGGCCCCTCCACCTTCACTGCTCAGTCACTGATACTACACCAAGAGGCATGGTGTAGTATATTTTTATACAAACTTCAGCTGAAGCCAGAACTCTGAATGCTTCCACCACCCCACATCTCAGGAGCAGCCAGTTTTAAGATTTAGAATTATGCCTCAGTTACTGGGCTTTCCAGTCCTGTGCTCAGGCAACTAAACCTTATTCTTTGGGCTTTGCGTAAAAATAAGCACACATTTTTCAGTAAGAAAACAGCTGTAATACAACCCTACAGGACCTGCAATGTGCTTTGGGGTTCAAATAATTCTGGTTGCTTTCTATTCTAGACAGAGCAATACAGAGAAGTAATTAAGACAACAAAACAAGTTTTTTTCATTCTCATCTGCAAACCATTTTAGTGTAGGAAAATGTAACATCAAGACCACACTTTTGAAAACTTTTGTTTGACTGCTGTCATCGTACCTCGTCAGTAAATACGGTGAGAATGAGGCTGGATTGTCCTGCTCTGAAAACATCGGCATGGAACCTCCCATTATCCAGAGGCGGAAATACAACACGAGGATCACCTTCAAAGAAGAACATCTCCGTTAGCAATGCACTTCTACGAAGAACTAAGTCCTCCAGCAAATGTCTTGTTGTGATAGCTCTCCGTGCTGTGCAAAGCCAGTCAGCTCAGCAGTTTAGGCACAATTCAAGTTGGCCACCTTACACAGGGTGACAAACCTGCCAGCCCCCAGCACAGACAGCACACTGCGACGTTGTGTGTCCCTCTGCCGTGCCTGCATTACTGACAGCAACTGGCACATCTCAGTACCCGCCACAAAGGCAGCATTCTGAAGGACAAATCCTTCACTCTGCTGCAGTGTAGACTGCAGAAGTTTGCTACTGACTGCTACCTAAATGCAGAGGGAAAAATCACGGCTGATATTTTAAAAGTTCTTATCATTTATCCATGCTGGCACAGGTGTAAGGACAAGCTCCATCGGTGCTTCTCATGCTGTGCAATCCTAATTCCTGGAAGAATTTCTGCAAGCTGCCACTCCTTCACCTTTCTGGTAACTGCTTGTCAGGGGACAAGCAAGGGGATCTGGCTCCTGGAGCAGCACACCCAGAACATTCCCATGGAAGTGCTTGTTTTCTCCTCTGCAACATGTTGAGTCTTGCTTGGAGCGCATCAAGCAGCAGTTTTTCTTATGACTTACTGAGCCCTGCATTGGCATTAAGAGCATGTCACTGACCAGGCAGCCCAGTGCCACCGAGTCCCCTGTATTTAGGGCAGGAAATACCTGCAGGTGATTACACAGTTGCAAGGGCAACCACTATAAATCTAAAGGTTTGAGCTGAAAATACAGTAATATTCTTGTTTCTGCCCAGCTGAAGTTTTCTAGACTAATTTTCAAGCCTAACTTTGTATTAAGATCTCCCATGTGAGCTTTCAGAGTCTTTTGGGATACTACTATGCATTGCTCATTCTCATCAAATACACAGAAATGCAAGTCCATTCCTACTTACGTAGCTTGTCACCAAAGCAGCTCTCTTCAAAAAAGGCCTTGCAGTATACAAGAAATTCTGGTTTTTATTTGCAGTCAGGTAGCTGAAATATAAGGAAACAAATGTTTGTTGAAGTACTTTGGAACACTAACTCATTTTTCAAACGGAGAAAAATGTGTACATTGATTTAACCACCCTAAATGCAGTAGTAATGACATCACTCCTACTCTTCAAAGATCTTTCCACATAAGTAAAATACTGAGACTAGTTCAAGTAATACACACCGTAATACATTGCAGTTTTGCCATCAAAATATGGTTTTGGTGTGTTTGTTAGTTTGTTGGGTTTTTTTTTTAATCTTCTATTAACTCCTTAATCCTCAGAAAAATCCCATGTGGGTCTCAGTGAGATTGCTGTCTTCAGACTCCCAGATGACTACACGGAGACACGTTTTTAAAAGGTCACCCAAACAGAGCAATTCAATTTTAGACTGTGATTAAAATGCAAAAACTCCTTGTTCCCAGCTCTCTGCTCAGTCTCTAGAGAGAAGAATAACTATCTAGCAGAACTGATTCTAAGCATTTATTTTGGAGCGCATTCTGCACGTTTAAGTTTCATCACAAGTCTGCTGACAAAGTGCTGTGACAATTAATTGCACAGACACAAACACACAGGTGGCTTACTGTTGTAGGAATGTTCATAAAACCCTTCTTGTTTCTCAATGAGTAAAATTAAACTGTACTGGGAGCCAAAACTACGCATTTATTTTAATACAGAGTAGAAGCACTTGCCAAAGTCTAAGGAACTTTCTTAATATAACAAACAGTGCCATATCCATGATATTAATTTCATGATAATTCCATTTCTATTGAACCTTACAGATGCTCCATCATTGTAATAAAGAAATGACAAAAAGAAATACAGAAGAGACAACAGGAATATTTTAAGCATATAGGAGGTAAAACTATTGAAAAAAGACAACTTATTTTAAGAAGTTATATATATCAAGGAAACAAAATAAATTCAGAAGGAAAACATTTGCAGGTTCTTCTGCATAACATACAATCAGTATCAGGATACTCTATTTAAATGATTTACAAAACCTGCAGTTTGTATTGCAACACCTTCAAGCAAGTTACCTTTCCAAGCATGAAATCCTCATATGTTTCTCCTGTGAACATCGAGCATATAAAACACATCTTATTTCCTCTCCAAATTCCTTAAGACAGACTATCGCCTGATTGCTTCCACCCTTCATGTCTTTGAAAAAACAAGACTGAAGCACTTCCTAATGCAGCCAAGAGTCTTTAATATCTGGGGTTTTGTTCAAATTTTCTATAGTAGGAAGTTCGCAAGCCTGGTCACCATGGCAAGATGAAGAAAAGATTATACTGCAGAAAAAAGCACCAGGGCAAAGCCAGCAAGAAACAGAGGCAGCATTTACCAAGATGAAAGAAGTACATCTGGATGTTCTGTACAAAAGAACTGCTCTTCAGAAAACTTTCCCTAAGTGCCATGCCTAAAACTAGGGAACTAAACCACACAGTGTAAAGCAAGCCAGATGACTTTCAGTCTTTGGTGTCTACTTATTGTCAAATGTTGACATTTAAGCACCAAACCTGACTTAAATGTCAGACTAGTCTTCAAGGGCTGAACGCCTCAAAGTGCAAAGTTTCTTGAGTTCCCACTGATTTTAATCAGGCTCCAGCAAGTACAAGAGAGATGAAACTAAGCCTTCAGCTTTTTCTCCCCACGAAAGGTCAGGTTGGCCTTCAAGGGCTCACCATGGCCTGGCTCCAAAGCCCACCGGAACCAAAGGGAAAGCCTCTCACTGACTTTAACAGCATTTGGACCAAACCCCAGGCTTTTGTCCCCTACTGGAGCCCTTTATGAAACTCAATCCCCTCGTGATTTGCAGCAGGAAGCGTTTGGTTGCACTTTGTTTACATTTTTATGTGTGGAGAGAGGAGAGCCTTCTATTCATCACACTGTCTGACTCTTTTCAAGAACCTGTTTTCACTTCCTTTTAACTCTCTGCAACACTTTAGACAGGAATTTTCCATTACAAGTACTTGCTTTCGGTGGAATTATTCTAGGAAAAGATCAACTAGAACAGTTCAGCTCTTTCTCCAAGGCTTCAGTTACAGACAGAGGAGCACTTTTATCAGTGTCAAGAAGTCTGCCAACTTCATCCTTGAGAAACAGCATCACGTTGCATCAGTGACCTAAAACTTGTGGGGTGGCCATCATCTCCAGGCCGTGCGTTTGCTCTCTACCCATGGTGAGGCAATGAATAGTTCAATTAAGAAGTGAAACTTTTCCATTTTGAGAAAGCTGCTGTCCTGAAGTCTGTGTGGAAACCGCAAAAGATACCATGGTTCATTGCTCAGCAATCCTGCTCTCCACCCATCAGATCGACCTGCGGGAGTGGTATAAATGGACAGGTCACACTCAATGCCTCAAAGATTTACAAGAACCACGTGGTTTTACAGAACACCTCACTGGGCTACCACCTGTGCCAGGGAAGGTAACTAGTAAAACATCTCCCATCTAGTGCAGGTGAAAGAACAACACACAGTTTGTGTATCAAAACCAAATGAACTTCAAGCGAGACCTGGATGAGGAAATTGTATACGTGTCAGTGACAGACAGCATGTAAAATGCAGTAGCTTTTTCCATGTAAAATCTCAGCTTGCAAACACATCTAAGGTTACACAGAACTTTGCTCAGACAACCTTAAGATCAGCCAAAGCTCTTAATTTTTCTTTAACCAGAAGAAGGAAAGAAATTACTATTTTAACAGTTAAACTGTTTTATACCCCTTTTTAACAGCTGTCTTGTAAAAAGTCATTTACAGGTCAGATTTCCCTGCATTGGCCAACCTCTCCAGGCTGCCAAACATCCCTCTATTCATGGGAACCACTCCCTATCACCTGCTCCACCCCAACCAGCACAATTGTGGTGCCAAGAACATGCCAAAACACACACACACATCCGCTCCCACATGAGACTGGGCGTGGGATGTAGTTAGGCAAAGTGGGTTGATGGTAGCACCACACAGCAATACGCTACCTCCAGAGTATGTGAACATTTCAAGGTGTGGATCTTCCAGATTTTCCTAAGAAAATTATAAAATTAGAGGAGAAAATCCAGATCATCAGGTTCACTAAACAAGTGTGAAAAGAGCCCATTTGGGCAGGGGTTCCACTTCTGCTTCATGCCAGCTTTCCCACAAAGCAACCCAGCATGTAATTATCTGCTTGCTATCTTTTAAAAGCCTTTCAGGAATACTTCCCAAAGCAACCAGAATCACAACAAATAATAAATCCAAGAAAAGCTTAATAATGCAGGGACTTCTCTCACACAGTTCAAGCAGAGGCCAAGACAGATATTTGGCAGTCTCAGCTTCCTGAAAAGCATCCTGGAATCAGTTACATCATCAGGGCACTCCAAGGTTCTATAATTGAGCAGGGTAGGTGGCCCAGTAAAATTCAGTATGGTGCAGTTTACAGGAACATACACTTCACTGGTACCAGATGGACTCTGGGTTAATCAAAACAAACTTCTCTAAGAAGCAGGCAGCTTTTTTAATTTGCCTGTGCCATTGGAGGCACCTCGAGCTTACAGAACAGTGTGGGGCAGCTCCTTGGCTGCTGGTCATTGCCACAGCTCTGTGAGCTATTGGACCACAACTGGAAAGAGGTTTACCCCACACTGCAGCTGACTCAGCTTTGGCATTAAACGTGAGCTTGCTCTGTGCTGTCTTTGAAGGCTTTCTCAAGGGAAGCAAATAAACAACTGAGATCTATGATGGACTCTCCACCAGGAATGTCTCAAAGACCAAGGTAAGTATGGATAAGTGTTGCTATATCAAGAGATTGTTTTGGCCAGGTCCCTTCACTCTGAGAGGATCATTGCTCTCATTTATATTCTTCTTAGGAAGCAGGTCCAACTCCCAGCAACCACCAGAGTTTTGAACTGGCACTTTCAAACTCCTAACACTACAGGAAGCTATTGGGAAGATGAATATAAAAGCAAGGCTGTTCTCTTATTCTTAATTATTGGTAACAGTAAGACACCTCTAATCAAGAACCTTTTTAAACTTAGAAGGGGCTATTTTAAGTACATGCCAAAGCTTTAGGTCATTGATAGATGCACAGACTAATTCCAAACCAGCTTGACAGGGTCCCCTGCTGAGAATAAGCAAGTTTTACAGGAGCCATATTCTGTCTGTAGAGACCACCTTACCTTTCCTACTTAAAGAGGACTTCCTTATCATCTGTCCAGGCAGCTGCATCTTACACTAGAGAAGTATCTTTTTTAAAAATCCAATATATCTAGACACATCTGGGTATTTAACTTGCTTAAAGTACTTGTCTATTCAGGGAAACAAAATACCAGTCATAGCTGCAGGTTTTGCAAGGGAGAAGAAAAGCCCTCCTGCTTCCTTCTTTTTGAGTAGTCTTGACCTTCCCCACAGCATGTGTGTGGCATCCTTGCTCCTTATCTCCCTGGAGAGCCTTAAACCCCAGCTACCACTCCCCATGCAGACCTAGATGCATAAACACACACAAGCAGGAGCAGTTTTACAGACTCTTTTGGGAGCCATGGAGAAGTTTTATGAAAGTCACAACTGCCTTAACTCATTTTCACTGATAATATCATGTATTCTTTGTGTACATTTTCAGTTGTGACCGTATTTGGAATTTTTGCTGTTTACTGGATTTTTGGGGAAAGCAAGGGCAGGGCATACACAGCAGAGAAGGTGATCCCACTCAGGGCTTTTCCTTATTCTCTTAGGCAATCCATACTTCATTCTGTGTGGGATGAAAGTAGAGGAAGAAAACTGGGAGGAACAGGGAGAGGAGGAGAGAGAGGCACAGTAAGGGATCAGGAATAGAAAGAGAAAAAAGGAAAGTAGCAAAATGCACTTAACAGATCAAAGATGTGACCGAGAACATGAAAAAGGGTTTCTCTTCATACCAGACATTCCACCGGTGCGAGGAGGAGACAAAGTGGAGGAGGGCTAACAGGAAAAATAAGACCTCATCAAAGTACGGCCACCAGATCCGCCAGGTCTCGGGAAACCGGAACACCATGCCTGCAGTTTAAAGCTTCCCTCGATTTCAGCCATTTTATTTCTTCTGCATCACACACACCTGAGGCATAAGCTCATTTTTCCCTGTCCTAGTCCAGTGAAAGGCTCCTATGGAGGTAATTTCAAGCAACTGCACTATAAGCAGCACTGATAGCAGCTTTGGCTGCTCCCCACATTCAGCTACAAATCCCTTTTTACAGCTGCTTGTGCTTTTAACAAGCTTTATTCATCCGGGCTGAAAATTTTCTCTTCCAGGAGTTTATGTTAAGCTGAAACTGTTTTCTTCCTTGAAAGTGTCAGGTAAAACAGTTCAGCTTTTCCTGAAAAAGCAATTAGAGAGACCTGCCCATGTTGATGAAGTTCTGAAACCACTTCACTGGGAAAACTCCATGGTTCCATAGTTTGGAGTGGGGATTTGTTGTTTAGTAGAGGGACTGCAGAGATGCTGCTGGCTTTGATTTCAGTGACAACTGACTGTTTCTGGGCATGTGACAAGCCACTGGGAAAAGATCTCTATTTGCAATGCTCACTAGAGATCTGTAACAATTCCCCAAGGTCTCCAGCCCTACCAAACACCTTCTAGAAGGAACAGCATCAGACTTCCCTTGCATTGCTCGTGCAGAGCCATTGAGATAGGAGATTCTCTCTCCTGCAATGCCTGTATCCAGCCTGGAGACCATTTGCTTGGACTGCAGAGGGCTGAAAACGTGTCTGAAGGAAAGGCTATGTGAGTATGTGTTACAAGGAAGAGAGGGGATAAAGGGAGAAGAAAGGAAGGCAGGCACAAAGAGGAAAGGGAGGGGAAAAAAGATGAGCCAGGAAAACATACATGGCAATATTCAGACCTCTGCTGCTGTCAGAGATCCAGCGGCAGTATCCAAAAAAACTGCTGCCACTGGAGCTCCATTCACTGGTGTTCCCAGTGAGCACTCAGGAGCTGGACTGCAGCACAGGAAGCAGGAAAACCCTTGCTTTCCCCTGAGCAGCTGCACTTGCAAAAGCAGCTGTGCTTTCTGTGAACCAGCCTAGCAGGAGCAGATGAACCCAAAACCACACAGGACTCCTACAGGCTGACTGCTGCCTTTGTGGCTGCACAGGGAAGATGTGGCAGAGCTGGAATACAGCCATCCACAAGGTACAGCACCACATCCATGGAGCACACTCACTCTGCGTGGCCAGGCTTGGCAAGGGGGCTGCTTGCACAGGCAGGGAGCACGAGGTCTGCACGGTATCTAAAACTCTTCCTAATCACAAAAAACTACCTTACTTGACAGCTTTTATGTGAAGAAAGGAGGAGGTTATCCTCCTCTCATGCACAAGGCTCTGTTACCCTGAGTGTAAATTATTGAGGTGTCCCTGGGAATCAAGTGTCCCAGTAAAAATTTACAAACAAGCCATAAAAATTGTGGATGCCTGCTGCCTTGCTTTGATGCTCTCTGTAAAGAGTTTCATGTCACTAAACACACACTGGTCCAGCGAGGCTGTTAATTTACAGAAGGAACCATGGTAGCTTTAACATTATATACATGCAATTAGGGAATTAAGGATCTAACTTTTTGCTGTTGTCTTTGACAAGGATGCCAATAAGTGAACTTTAAAAGAAACACAACCAACAAACAAACAAAAAAAGAAAAATGCAGAGAAAGGGCACAGAAATCAATGTCTGTGAGACTGTCACTGGTTTTGGTGATCCTCCTTTATACTCCATGCATCATCCCTAAAAATGGGATAGGCACTGATGAGAAGCATAGGGGTAGGTAAGAGTCAGCTGGTCCCAATCCCAAACCTGAAACAGCTTTTTAAGGAATTTAAACTATGTTATTGGTACAGAGTTTGGCTTGAGGAAGGAGGGAAGAAAGAAAACTTTTATAGGCAAAGATGCTCTCAATCAGGGCAAATGCTCAGTTGTGGGTTGTTTGGTTTTTTCCTTAAATACATTTGCTCAACTGAATTATATTTTATAAGTCATCATTTGGAGTCAGGTCATCCCCAAAAAAACCTTTTGGAAATGCTTGGAGAGGCACATAATGGTTTAGCTGTGAGCATTTCTGGTAAATCAAGTAGAAGTGGTAAGCAAAAGTCTGGTTTCAGAAGGAAATATGGGCACAATTTGCAAGGAAATGCAGGGAGACCACCTGAACCACTGGGAAAGGCAGCCTGAAGAGCACTGCTTTATTTCAAAGCCTAGATGTTTGGAAGTTTTTTTTATTCTGAAACTACTTGTAAAATTCAATTTAAATCCACATTTTGCACTTAATTGAGGGGGGGGGGGGGGGGGGAAATTAGGCATCCACAATTCGAATCCTTGACTTTGCAATAACAGGATGAAAAGAGGAGCAGTCATCACACTGCTTTGATGAGGGAGGGGGACTGTGGACCTTCAGGACAGTAAACCAGAATGTGTATTGGGAGATTGGTCCCTTTTCCAAAAACTATTCCCATCCTTCAGCTACTTAAAACACAGCTTACTGCAGGTCAGTACTAAATACTTCAGGAAGAAGGTACTTCCTTTCTGGAAAACTCTTAATCTGACATTTTATCTACCCTGTCCCTTTGCTTCTGTCAGATTAAATAAAGCAATCCATAAATATGCCAAAGCCATCTCTAAATACAAAATAAATGGTAAAAAACTCCAACCTTCCTCACTTTTTTCTCTTAGGAAAAAGTCTGTTATTTTTAACATCCTCAAAAATAGCTTGTTCTTTTTAAATACGAATTACATGAGTCTGTTAGCGATATAGTGAAGAATCAACATTCTTCAGAGCTGATATCCCTTCAGAGAAACTTTTTGATGTTTGCAATCAAATGCAACTCAATGCCAAAGTTATACTGCAACACAGAGAGAATCTGGAAGAAAACAATTCAAAAATTGGCAGCCAATTACTTCTTTTGTCAGCAGCCCTGTAAGTAAATTGTGCCTGTGCTATTACTGTTGGCATGAAATACCAAACACTATACTTCCAACAACTTTTATCTCTGTTGCTTTTTCATACAAACATCTACAAATCCTTAAATTCTTCAAATTAAAAATGGACTGGTTCTTTCATCACATACATTTGTGGTTCAGTTATGATAGGGTTCATCTGTGAAAAATAAAAATTAAAATCTGCAATAGCCGGTAAAGATTAGTGGCTTACTTTAAATGGATTTCCTCTGCAAAGCTATTCTTTATATCTCATCTAAACAGATAATAAATGGTAAAAGCCAAAAAGCACATCAATAAAAAAATAATCCTGAAACTTGGCAGAATTATAAAAAATAATTACATTTTATCCTATTTTGACCACAATTCAGTCTCATCTATTGCCAGAAAAATAAAACCACAAATGTTCCAGTCTTCTTTAAGTCACTAAGATATATTCACTTTGAACTGCATTGGCAACTTCCAAAAAATAAGCAGTAGCAAGAAAACAACACTATTTTGTAGTCTCCATCTCCACAGAAGTAGGCTTAAATTCTGAAATTTAAAAGCCTGGCAAGCATGAAAGATCCTCTACAGTTTCTCATGGAAGTTTATGGAATATTGCACTCAGCCAAAAATCCAAGCAGCTTCTGCCTTGGGGATTTTGCCACAGCCTGTAACACACCCCCAACCTTTTACAGGATGGGGCTGGAGCTGACAGTGAATAACCACACCTTCCCACCTGACTGAGAGCCTCTGCCCAGGCAACCCATGCTAGAAGCACATCACCCACCTGGCTAGAGAGAAAACACATGGGGAAGTTTGTTCCAGGCTTGTTACCCTCTGATGCTGCAACAAAACCAATCCAGAGACTCTTGCTTGGTTTACTTACAGGAAACAGGTATTTGCATTAAACTAAGAGAGTCTTTTTCTTTTCTTGTTCTCCTTTAGTATTTGCACTGCATATGTTTGAGCCTATCATTAAACACAAAAAATAGCCCTTGTTGAAAACCTAAGAGAAAAATACCAGCCAGCATGAGTGATACTGCCAACCAAGAAAGATAGAGAGCTGCTGTTATTTCTGTATTTGAGTTATTGATTAAATGTAACATCCCTAAAGCAGCCATCAGAATTGCTATTCTACAAACATTCCTAGAGAAATAAAGACTTATTCCAAGTGCCAATCACATACACTCCTGTGGTTAAAATGCAATTAAACAAGTAAAGCATCCAATATACCTACAAGCCAAACAAAAACAAGTCATGGGAAGCTGAACTGGGGAGTAAAAACAAATGTAAGATTTTTAAAACATAATTTAAAAATGGGAAGTGTCAATACAGACTGTTCTTTGTAAGTCATTGAAAAAACTTTCAGGTTACAGGTACATGTATTATTTATACTCAGGCAAAAGGGGCCTTTTCCAAAGTATGTCTCAGGGCAGGAGGTTGCTGCAGTGTTTTCTGAGGAACAGAGAAGCAGTGGAGTGGAGTTTACCTAAGTGGCTGCTGCCTGTCAAAGCTTCCTCCAGAAAGCACCACCTCACCCAAGTGCACTTTACTTGAGCAGGGCTGTTTTGTCTGCTTCGGTTTCGATTCCTCGAATTGATAGCTCAGGGCTATGATGGAGAAGACACAAAAGGGCACTTTTCACAAGGGCCAGAAAGAAACGGATTTTACAAGATGGATGGAATGAAAGAAGGCAAAGCCTTGATGAACATATTGTGCTTCGGGCAACTTAATAAAACTCACATTACAAAAATCACTATAAATCATCTGCATGAGTTTAAACTCTTGCCCAAACCATACGTGCTGCATTACCCCATGGGCTGCTCACCTCAGGGACAAATAACAACTCTGACCAACTCTCCAGTACCTATTACAGAACAATAAACCCCTGCTCCCTTTTTTTGGTTATTGAGGGGTTTTTAACTCTAACAAGCTTGTTTTAGAGCCCTGAGCAGATCCAGGAGTCCCTCTCTTTGCAAACAGCCACCTGACAGCACACCAGAGCAGCTGTCTCCAGAATTAGGACAGAGACATCGAAACACACAGAGGCAAATTGATCCCATCGATCTTTCAGAGAGTTGAGAAGCACACAGTCCTCAGAGACCTTTATTATTCCACTCTGCAATGAAAGGGCCTGGCAGTAAATTAGAAAGAGCCAGTTTTATAAGCTGGGAGGGAAATGATTATAGAACATTATAGAACTGTAGCAGTTCAGGGATCTTCCAGCTGGTTTAAATGATTTGGCTTCCTTACAAACATATTGAAAGGCAAAAGAAGGGAAAACTTCTAAAGGTCAGCCATGAGTGCTGTAGGTACCCCATGAAGCAGAGTTACCAATTTATTCTCAAGCATTTAATGTAGAGACGGGAATGGGGAGAAAGGAGGAATACAGAGGGAGAAAGGAGGTTACTGCATCCATTTGCAAACATGGAACAAGGAATACCTTACACAAATGAGCAAAATAAAGAGGGACCAGAGAGCAACACTGAGCTCCACTCACCACAGCAGGCAAATGCTCAGGTATAAATTCATATTTCCCCAGGAAAGTGCTGAACTGACCCCGCTCTGCCCCAGCTCAAAAGGTGGCTTTTGCTGCTGAGTGAACTGCCTGCAATTCTCAGAAATTCCCAAGGAGAACAGGAGCTGATTCTTTGCCTCCTTCTTTTTGTTTTCTTGTTTTATTACACAAGCTTAGCTATTATCTGTGCCATACTGAAAGTTTCGCAGGGAAGCAGTAACATTTCTAAAATGCCTGGAGAAGAAAGAAGTGTTTGTTTCAGTTGAAACTTTTTGGTTATTTCAAGCCAGATTTGCAAATAGCTCTGCCAGCCCCAAACTGCACTTCGGTAAGCTCCACAAGAAAAATTCATGGAGTTGCATTGACCAGCCTTCAGCAGCCCAGGCTGGTGGGAACAAGAAGGAACATCTAAATCGCTTCCTTTTTCTATTCCGCCCCTGGGAGAAGTGTGACTGTTACTGAATCTAGCTATTTTTCTACATTTCTTATTTAGACAGTGTCCAAAATAGAAACAAAACATGTTGTTTACTGAAAAATGCTTTCTTTTCCTTTTCATTTTGGGGGGGAGAGGGGTTTGCAGATGGTTAGGGCTAATAAAAAACAGTGTCATTTAAGCAAAGCCTTCGAGGATGTCTAAGTGTTTGGGGTTTTTTCATTGGGATGAATCCAATAAATTCATTTTCACCCTGCTGGGAGTCAGCAGGAGCTTGCTTGTGTTCCCTCCTTCCTCCAAGGTCAGCAGGCCACCCTCTGCTTTGGTTCCTTGCCCTCCGTGCCCTGCGCCTGTCCCTGGGCACAGAGCGAGGCTGATGGCCAGCTGTGGGGTTGGAGCTGATGCAGACATCTGATCAGGATCCTGTGTCTGCCCCTCCAGTAACATCTGCAGAATAGGGATTCTGTTGTACCGTATCACACCCCTTGCCTCAGCCAACCATCTCCCAGTTGCACACAAGCTCACTTTAAAAATCAAACGTGCCAGACACCTCATTTATTTCAATTTCTCTTTCTCTCTTGCTGATCTGTCTTCCTGACTCTGCAAGGCCAGATCTGATAAAAATAATGTCAGCATCCAGCAAGTTATGGTAAAGGAAGTCAAAACCCTACAGACCCCATTCCACTCTCACTTCTGTCAACAGCTGGCTCTTGCTGACTTCGCAGCAGGAACCATAACTTCTTTCCCCTTCTTTATGATTATTTTTTAGAACAACTCTTGGTAGAGAGCCAGAACTTGATGAAGAATGAGACAATCCCACCGGGTGCCATCCATCAGTGTCCTGCCAGCATTCCTGATGCTGACCAACCCAGCATTCAGGATTTACAATGCTCATGTGAGCACATCACTGGCCTGGATCATCACCCCCACCCAGGAGGGGATGCTCCCTCTCTTGCCCTCTCTGCTCTGCCTCAGACAGTGCTCAATGGGAATCTGACAGATCAAACTCACAAAACAAAGCACCCGAAGGCACACACTAAAATCCTGGTGAAAGCTGTTAGAAACCCCTGCAAGAACAGTGGCAGCAGAGGGGTATTCAGAAAGGTTGGCTTTTGTCAAGGGAAACGAGCACCCCATGCACCCTTTCAGATCAGCAGTGAATGGGGAGGATGCAGAGCCATCCTCTGCTCTGAGCCATCATCTGGGGACCCTCTTTCTCTCTCCCTCAGCAACAGAGAGCTCATCTCCTGTGAACTCAGCTCCCTCAAACCCTACACTGTCCAGATGCAGCTCAGGCTTGACAAAAATAATTAGAGTGACTACTGAAGAAAAACACCTTTTGGATCTGGTATTTCTTGTGCGAAAGAGTGCAAGATGCTTTCACCTTTTTGGCAAACCTGCCTTTGAGTTCACAGCAACTGATGCCAGCTTTGATGGAAAAACATGTTGCTGAGCCTCAAAAAGCACAGGGCTAGCTTTCCCTTTGCTGCTCTGTGGGTCAGTCAAAGAGACAGATTCATAAAAGGAAAAGTTTCTGTCATCTCACAATACCAGCACACAGACAGGCTGCCTTTTGACAGGGAAAAAAATAAGATGACTACAAATAACGTTGATATGGTAACACATGCTTAAAATCAATAATGAGAAGGCCAGAGGAGAGCTTATCCAGAATCCCAAGTGCCAGCCAGTCTTACAGCACTTTGGCAGAGGCAGCTCTGGAAAAACAGGGTGGAGATACTTGCTTTATGGCTTACAGCTTGTCTGTCGATGCAGTCACACCTCAGCCATCTGCTTCAGCCAAACCCCAGGGACCAAACAGCTCCCAAGATGCTGAATTTGGGCAGGCTCTTTGGGACCACAAACCTCGGCTCTGAGGGGGAGCACCTGGCTGCCCCACAGCTGCTGAATCCCACCAGAGTGTGCACACCTCAATCACTGCTGCGTTCAGCATGAGCTGCACTGCTGGGCTTCTCCTCAGACACACATATTTTGGTAACTATCACCTCTGTCTCTGTGTATGTAGGCAAGCTGTCCACCCTACAGTCTACCACACTACCTGTCCACAGGGTCTCCAGGAATGTATAAGACCATGGTCACACTTCTCCTCAGAAGTTTCACGGATTTCACCTCCAGAATAGCAGAGTGGATTAAATCAAACAACCCACAGCAGTGCCTAGCACAAAAAATATGGCAACATCACCACCACTGGAAATTAAATGGGAGGACATAGGACACAAAATTCCTTGTGCTCCCAAAAGAAGGAACTAGTGTGTGTGCGTGGCACACTGTACCTTCACCAGCAAGTAAACACTTTGTAACAAGCAGCTTTGAATCCCAAATGGCTTCCCTGCAATTTCCAGAAGCACCAGTTATCCAGCCTCCCAGATGTCCTCAAGCTGCTTCATGGACACTTTTAAAAGCAAGTGTGTAGAAAATGCAGAACTGTTCCCATAAGGAAGCTAACCATCTTAGAGGAACCACAGGTGTGACTCCTAACATTCCTAACACGGGTTTCCACAAGTGTTATTTTGTAAGCAAGGCAACCATGCCAAAAAAATCCCCAAGCACTGCAAACACCTTTCTTAAGCTTGGGTTAACACTGAGAAGTGGGTGACGTCTTCACCAGTTTTGTCCTGCTGCCGATTTACATCTCAGCACTGTGGTATCAGCCTGAAACAGAGACCTGCTTCAAAGCATTCATAATGGAGACTGGGAAAAAGGGCTTTCCCAGTCAGACTGAGCTGGCATAGTTTATATAGGACACACTCAGGATCTTTACCCGACTGTGGACTGAAAGTGATCCAGAAGTTTTGTGGTTTCCATTCCCTTAACTGCTTAAAAAAAAAGATGTGCTCCATCATTTAAGAGAACAGCTGACACATTTCAAAGTTTCCTTTTAATTTCTATCATGAGTAGAGAGAATGGGAAGGTTGTGTAAGGAAATACTGCTTCGGAAATAAACTAGTGCAATATGAACATTGTTCCTAAGATTTCAATAGGGATGACTCCCACCTTCAGGAAGAAAGACACCGGACTCCATTTACTTAAAAAAAAAAAAAAAGCTTTTATGAGACTAAAGTTTCAGGTTACATGAGTTAAAGAAAGGCAGGTTTTTTTAACCCACCAAGTTTGGACTTTTTACCTGTCAATTTCTAAACCTAAAAACCTGTTCAGTTTTTTTTTCCTAAACTCTAAGGCATATGCTTTTCTCCAGGAGACTGAACCACTGCCAAAACCACACTGCTATTCAAGGATCTTAACATGCTTTGCAAAAACATTAATTAAAACTCACACAGCAAGAAGAAGGGAGTAAGGCAGGATCTTCTATTTCACAGCAAGGAAAGCTTCACTACAAAAAAAAAGGACAAAAAGATTTGACAACAGACCAACCATCTGCAGAGAACAGCAGAGGGGATGCTGGGAGGGCAGAGAGGTGCAGAAGAAAGAGTAAAACCCAGCATTTTATCTCTTGGCAGTGCTTTTGCTAGACTGTGCTCCTATTATGCCATATTAAGTTGGTTGAGATTGAAAATGGTGATTTAAGAGTCAGTTTCCTTACTCCTGGCCCTCCTCTACTTTCTCACCACACCTACACAATTGCTGCATCCAAATACACCACTGGCACCATCCCGAACAAAGCAGTTGCTAATTGTCATCTCTCGTTACAAGGACGCCTCATCTGTGCTCCTTTTGAGATTTATCACGCCGCCATTACTCCTCTCTGCAGCATCATTTCCCACTCAAGTGTGGCAAAATAAGGCAATAGGTACTTAAATGCAATTTGCTACATGGTCTGCATTAATTTCTTAGTGTCTTCTTAGAAGATAGTACCTAATCCATAACTATACATCCATTTGCTCTACAAATATTTGGACCAAAAAAAGTAGAGCCAGAGGGACAATTTGATTTCTACTGGATTTTACACACTCATTACTTCATAAAACACCAACACCATTCCACCAAAGTGAACTAAGGTTAGGAAAGCCCATAATAATACATCCTTACCACCATGGCAGGGCTAGAAAGGAAAATAAAGGGGCTTGTTCACATCAGACATCATTTGCTGCTTTTGCAATTGTCATTTCCCTTAAAAGAAAACCCCAAAAGCAGGTTCTTGGTGACTGGTGACTGCTCAGTACTCCTGCAGACAAAAAAGACAACCAAAGAGCTGTGAGTTCAGCAGAAAAACAATGCTTTCCTGAAGGCAGCAGGTCAGGGAACATTGTGATTCTCTATCCAGGAGGCTGGCACACATCCTAAGCAAAGGTTCTATCCACTTGAGCCACCCAGAGCAAGCACAGCATGTAGGCAGGAAGAAGGAACAAAGCAGGTGAAAGTGGGGAGCCAAGCTGCTTGGGCTGTTTCTTAACATAAATAGCTCCATATAATAGATTTTACTGAACCAGAACTTTACCAGAAGAGGAGAGAAGAAATCCATAACCCCTCACACTTGTACATTTTCAGCTCTTTGGACCTCAGTACACAGCTGACACCGTGGCTGCTACTCAGAGCAGATAGTGTGGCATCCATGCATGAAGTCGTCCACTGCCTGACACCAAAGGCTCCTCCTTGCCACAGAAATGTTCAGTCTTCACATCAGGTCGAGACACTGTATCACAAAGTCTATTTTTGTTACAGAAAAGAATGTTTTCAGATCAAATCTGTTTCCAAAACAAAGGAATTCACCTCCACAGGCCTGCAAGGGAGAGGGGAGGACAACATTCCTTCCTCTGCTCTCAGGAAATTACTTACCCAACTGCTAGGAGGTGTTAAGACGGCTGAGTCTCTTCCTGATGCCAATATTGAAAGGTGTCAAATGCCTTCATATCACACTGCTGTCAGAGCATGGTGAGGGAGCCAAGCACCACACATCCAAGCTCATGCAGAAAGTTTATTTTGTCTCCTCTGATCCAGAAACACTTCAGACCACTAATATATGCAGCTCCAAGATATTTCCTCTCTGGCTTTTTTTCCTTTAGCTAAAAAGGAGTTGGTACCATTGCTGAGTGATGGGTGCTTCTTAGTCAGAGCTGGAAAGCAACTTGCCTGAAGCTGATGCTCGGCAGCTGATGGACAAACTACCCTGCCCACAGAGGACTCCCCTTACCCTGCAGCAACCTGAACTACAGCCCATCCACCAGCCCATCCAGCAGCAGCTGCTGTATTGTCTCACATGTCCATGGAAGCCAGCTGCAGCCAAGAAAAGAGCCCAGCTTCACCTCATGGCTGAAGAAAAGTCAGTCAGCCCTGGAGCTGGGCCAAGCATGGGGATCATTGTATCTACACATCTTCCAAGGGGGACAGAGATGAAAGAAGCACACACCCTTCCCCTGGAGATTTAGCATCCCTTTCAGACTGTCCAGACAAAAAGGAGCAAATCACTCTTATCCAGTAAAAGGCAATCTTTCTATGGGACTTCATAGATAGAAATCCATGGCAAAGACAGAAAAAAAGCCAGATGTCTCTCTGGGAAGACAATCCTCTGGGAAGCAGAAGTACACTACCAGGAAAGGAAAGACAATCATCCTTTTCTTAAGCTATGATTTATGTTATCTCTGCTCACAGGCTAAATCATTTTCACAGTCACTCAGACTCTGACATAACAGGCAAGCAGCACCCCATCAGCATGGCAAAGGAAGCCTATCCAACACACTCATGGAAAGGGAGCTGTGGTCTCCAAAAAGCCTGATAGAATGAGAACTAAAGCCTCTGAGAGTCCAGAAGAAAACAAGAAGCAGCAAGTTTCTTTGCTAACATGTGGGGAAAGTGTTGATATTTATATTTTTGGTCCAGTTTTAAGTTTCAGTTCTCATCTCACTTAGACATGTTTTGCACTAGTGTACAACAAGGCATAAACACAAGCCACTGTACAAAATAGTTCAACTTCATTTTTCCTGCATGCCATTCATTTACCAAGATGAAGCAGGAGGCTCTCTAGTGCTTCACTCACCTATAAAATGACCTTAAATGTATCTGGTGGGGATCCTGGTGGTGTTTTTTTTATCCCTTACATTTGCACTTGCTGATGTATTTTGTTCTGTGCTTTCTCAAAATGGTTGCAAGCCAGAATGAAAAGCTTAAGTTTCTGAAACTGCTGATATTCTCATGGCACTTGACCAAAGGACATAAATAAAAATGAAAACAAGCACTCCAAACATACACTTCTCTTTGGCAAAAGCAAAGGCAGCTTCTCTGGAGAGTCTCAGCCGTTGTCACAGCACAAAACCTGCCTAGACGAAGCCAGTAAGAAGGTTACTATGTTATTTAGTAACAAGAAATGGCAATCCTCTGTGTCCCCTCCCAAGAAACACTTAGGAAATAAAGAGTTGCGCTGGATTCTCAGACTTTAACTCCAGTTTTGTAGCTCACTTGACAGTCTCTCTAGTTCTGTGTGCCCGCACATTAACACACAGGCAGGAAAGGAAAGGAGGATAAAAGAGATGCACAAACACAAGGATTAAGTGGGCAAAAATTGGCTATCAAGGCCTTTAGGCAAGGAAAAGAAAGCTTTCCAGGCAAACTTGTCAGACAAATAGCCTTCCAAGGGAAGCCTTGGAGACAATCCAACTGGACACACGCAGCACTGAGTTAGTCTGTGAAAGGAATTACATAACTGGCTGTGCATGATAAGAGGTTCTATGTCTGATGAGCCAAATAGTCCCTTACCACCTGATGTTCATTTGACAGAAGTGACCATCTGCAGATTATCTTCTGGATTGTATTGGTTTCCTTAGGTTTGGGGCTTTTTTCTTTTACTGAATCAGAGAGTATATCTCCCTTCTTACTAAAGCCACAGCAAGTCCCATCAGAGAAGCAGACCAAGAAAATTAGCATTAACAGATTGGAAAAGGCCTTTAAAATCAATGATCTAAAATTCACCAAGCCTAGTTTAAGAAGGTGAGAAGACTCTCAAGAGGCAGGTTTAGTGAGCTGGTGAGATCTGCACTGAAATCCCATTCCCTAAGCCTGCAGTCTTATCATGAGGATACTGGAGATGTGGAAACCTCCTCTGTGCTGAACAGGAACAGAACTACAGCAATCAGCGCCAGCTGTTCTGCTGCAATGACCCAGTAATCATCATGATTATGTGTCCCACTTACTGGGGGACTCTGCTAGAGGGATTAGCAGATCGTGATCGTCACACTAAGCTCTACTCAAAAAAGCATTAAACGTAAGGACCTGAACGTTCAAAATAATTTCCTGCTTAAGTACCTCAGTGTTTGGGGTGCCCAAGAGAAGACAATTCCTAACTGGCAGAGAGCATTACCCTGCAGGTGATAGCACAGGGAATCCCACATCTCAAAAGCAGGCCCTGGGAGCACCATCTGGACTCGCTCAAGAGCCCTGCAACGTTATCCAGTTGAAAAGGCTTTGCTAAATCCTTTGACACCGTCTCCCAAGAGCATTTCTCTGGAGAAACTGGCAGCCCGTGGTTTGGACAGGTGCACTGTTCGTGGGGTAAAAATCTGGGTGAGGGCCAGGCCCAGAGAGTGGTGGTGAATGGAGTTATATCGAGCTGGGGACCACTCAGTGGTGGTGTTCCCAGGGCTCTGTTTAATACCTTTATCAATGATCTGGACAATGGGATTGAGTGCTCCCTCTATCAGTTTACCGACAACACCAAGCTAGGAGAGAGTGTTTATCTGCGAGGGCAGGAAGGCTCTGCAGAGGGATCTGGACAGGCTGGATCAATGGGCCGAGGCCAACTGTGTGAGATTCAACAAGTCCAAGTGCTGTGTCCTGCTCTTGGGTCACAACAACCCCTGCAGTGCTGAGAGGAGGTTGTACTGACCTGGGGGTCGGTGTCTTCTCCCAGGTAACAAGTGATAAGACACCAGGAAATGCCCTCAAGTTGTGCCAGGGAAGGTTTAGATTGAGTATCAGGAAAAATTTCTTCACTCAAAGTGTGGTCAGGCATTGGAACAGGCTGCCCAGGAAAGTGAAAGAATCACCAAACCTGGAAGTGTTCAAAAGACACTTTGGGGCTATAGTTTAGTGGTGAACACAGTGGTGCTAGATTAATAATGGTTGGACTCCGTGATCTTGAGGGTCCTTCTCAACCTTAATGATTCTATGAAAACTAAAGTCTTCTCCAAACATAACTTGGGGGATGACCACGTGTCATCGGTTAGCAAGCATAGTCCCAGAAGAGATGTCCTTGCAAAGGAAGCTTACAGCTTCCTCTGCGACCTGACAGAACCTATCAGCTGGCCAGTTTGAATATGGACAATTCTTTGAGCCACTTAAAGTTGTGACTGCCTCTGTGATCCACACTTACGAATAGACAAACCCCCCACATTTCTCTGTCTCGTTCCCGGTGCTGGGACAGGTGGCTGCAGGCCCCGTGCGGGGGCCAGCAGGCCCAGCCCAGGCCCTGCTCAGGCCAGGCCAGGCCACGGCCATCCTGGAGCCGATGGGCCCTGTTCCACCTGCGGAACACCCCCCCCCCCGCCACAGCCCTGCTGGGAGCAGCTGGAGCAGCTCGGCTCCCCCCGCCTCCACTGCAATAAGCCACATTCCAGCTGCAAGGCCAAGGTGAGATTAACCCTTTTAGTGCTGTGAAGAGCTGAAAACCTGAGGGAGGAGAAAGAGGAGATGCTTAAAGCTGAAATTCTGTTGTAAAGCTATGATATATCAGAGTATCCCGTTGTAATTTCATGAAGATATGGGGGGTGGAGTGTTCAACTCGTAAGCAAAAGCACCTGCGCTGAGATAGGCAGATGCTGACGCAGCTGTAATTTCATGAGAAGTTTGAACAGGGAGAGATGGAAACAATGAGGACTTTTGCTCCAAATGGGAAAGGAGAAACCTCAGTTCCTAGAGATGCTCCTAGAGATAGTCCTAGAGATGAAGATGAGGAAGACCCTTTGCTCCCAGGGAAGGAGGAGGGCCTCTATTCTTAGAGATGAAACGCTCCCAGAGATGGGTGAAGAGAACTTTTGTTTCTGAACGGCTCAACCTTAAAATTCTACCCCAGTAATTCAAGAGAGGACCCTCGAAAGCAGTTGTGGGAAAAGCTGCAAGTCAGGGGGAAGGGACTCACATGATGCGAGCAGAGAACCAACCCAGGCGGCAGGCTCGTTGTGATACTGTTTTCATAGCACGGGCAAGAGAGACTCCTCTTCCTAAATGGACTAAACAAGGTTATTATGGAAGTGGTAAACAGACTGAACATCTCAAGGGTTGTCTTTTTACATTGTCAGTGGGAGAAGGGAGGAGAAGTGTTCTGAAGGTGTGGTATGATTTTTTTTTTCCCCCTCTCTTCTTTTAGGTCTGTTAATAAATTTCTTTATATTCTTTCAAGTTTGGTGCCTGCTTTGCGTTTCTCCTAATTCTTATCCCACAGAAGATAAACAGTAGTGAGTATTTTGGACCAAACCACTACACTAAATTGGTGTTTCTGCCCGGTTACAAACCCAACCCACTACACCACGCCATACTGAATTCCCAGGACTCCTGCCTTCCCTGAAGCTTCCTTCATGTCCTGACAGAATTACCAGGGGGACAAGAACACACTGAATCACCACACTAAATCAACATCAGTAATCACAAACTCTGGTGTCCTCCCATGGCAGGGAGACATCTTTTGTCAAAACCTCTGCCTTGAGTTTGATATGGAAACAGCTCCCTTTTTCAGGCTCTCACATATGTTTTTTCTTCCTTAGTATCTTTTTAAGGAAGATACTGCATATAAAATCTGCCACCTATTAAAATATAAGCTTTGAAGGCAGAAAACACTTCCAGAAATTATCTTAAGAATCGTACTGAACTTTATCAAATCTTGAGTCATCGTTCTTTTCATACAAGTGTGCACTTCATTAGTTGGTAATGGAACAATAATTGCTCTTAAGTTATGCAAGATGCACCTCTTATTTGTAAGGGGTTTCTGGAGAGGTAATGACAGATGCTTAAAAAAATCAAATATGAGAATATGAAAAGTCATGTAAAAGGTAATGGTAAGCACAGAGTAGCCTGACAGCTGGGTCATAGCCTCATCTGGTGTAAAGGCATAATGCAGAAGTTCTGTCTAATGCATTCTTAAACACTGAACCTGAAGCCAAATTAATCGTACTACTTTGCACTTTAGTCTAACTGAATCTCACAAATGAAGCATCATCCACGTAGGTCAAGACCTGACATCCCTGCTTTCCTGACAGCTTCCTACACACTCCAGGTAAGGCTGCCAGCAATTCAGCAGAAGGCATTTTTCCCCTCTGAAATTATGCTTCCTGATTATCAAACATATTGGGTGTGAAATAAAGATACCAATCTATGTATTTTCTGGTTTCTAAAAGTAAACTCAGTGTAAAATCTGCTAGGACCTATATTGTGAGGGACAGTCTTGTGTTAAAAAGGGACAATCATTCCAAATTTTCTCCACTCCCTTTTCTCCAACTTTACCAGTGTGAGCAGGGGCTCAGCACAGCATTTCAAAGACCACGTGTTCGCTCACAGCCCTTCCAGACAAAATGTCAACTCCACACTTGGAGCACTTGCGTTTGCTGATGCGTGGCAGCGCTCCTAAGATCAGGAGCGGCACACCATCCAAATGTCATCTGGGCGTGCAGATGCAAGATCAAGTGCACCTCCTCATACGACTAATTTTCCAATTAAGATTGAAACACTGTTGTGCTAAAAACACAACAAGCACATGGGAAGAGCTTGTTCTTGCTCCATAGGGATTTGTTATCAAAGATACGCTAATTTTAATCAGTTTGGTTTTACTCACTGACTTCCACAATATGTTAATTTTGCGCTGCAAAACATAGCTGTATTTTACTGCTTTCAAACAGTTTAGTATGACACCCAAAGGAAAAAATTTTTTAAAAACAACAACAAAACAAAGAAAGATTGGCAAATGCTCAGAAAGCTTGCTTCACCCACTCTGATCTCCATGCCAGTGCAGACATATTATTAACAGGACCCAACTATCTAATCTGAGATTTGTTCCAATCCAAATACATAAACTACATCACAACAGCAGCTGCTGAGTAGATGTACCCAGAGGAAGCCCAGCCTTTAGTCTGTCTGGAAAAACGATAAAACAACAATCACAGACTGCAAAACTTTCAGCAAGGAGAGCCCTGTTTAATCTGCTGGAAAAAGACATAATGAGATGCAGTGCTTGGCAGCTGAAATTAGATAGATCAGACTAGAAATAGGCACATTTTAAACAGCGAGAACAGCCTACTGCTGCAACCATCCACCTAAGGATTACTTCAAATACTCCATCACATCAAGTCTTTAAATTCAGGGCTGCTGACAGATGTGTGACACAGCTCACAGAGAAACACAGGCTTCATGCAGTAATTCTTACGTGGAGCTCTGTCTCTTGCACCGTGCTCTAGATCAGATTAGATGATCATAAATGGTCCCTCTTGACCTTAAAAATCTACAGTGATGCTCAAGTAATGGTAAAAATTACTTCAAGGAGTTGCAGCTCTGCACAACCCAGAGAGATCACAAACTGTGTGACAGTTCTGCACCAATAGCCTGTGTCATTTCCCTCCCATACAAACTGGCTGAGGGCCACAGACAGAGCTGGGCTGGACAGCTGGCAGTCAGGAATCAAATTTAGTCCCTTGCTCTTGGGTTAGCAAAAGCTGAAAGAACTGTAAAAAAACTGCCACGTACCTTGAAGAAGCACTTCCCCCCTAAAACATCAGCTGCCTGAAGTGTCAAGGACTTTGAAAAGAAAGAAAGAAAAACTGGTCTAATTCACATTTCCCAGCAGAGGGTTGCTACAGTGTGGCTTTTATAAAAATGGCACGGGAAGAACGACAAAAAATTCTCTCTTCCCCAAATAACTGAGCAAATCTAAAATAGTTAATCCTGGAAACAGTCTCAAAAGATTAGCCATGGCTCAACTAACTTTAACGATGATAATTTTTAATTTAATTTAAAGTTGAATATCCTTGTGCAATAATGGCGGAGATGAAGGACTATTAGGGAATAATCTTGTTTATGGATCAGTGAACCCAGGAAAATTGCCAAAGCACTGTGAAACATATTCCTTATTCACACCTCATAATTAACTGAGTGTTCTGCTGCAATATTAAAGTCATCTTCGTTATGAGAAAGCTGCTCATTTGGGCTGGTATGCCACTGAGGGGTCTCATTCAGTTCTGGCATTTCCAAACTCCCAGGAAAAAGCACATTCAAGCCATAAAAACAGCAGACTCCAAAAGTGTAAAGGAAGGCAGAGAAAGCCTTTGGTCCATGACAAAAGCACGGCTTGTGCAGAGAAAAAAACCACTTCTCTCCTTCCCTAATACCACCTGGGAGCATTTATTTCTCTTTTAAAGGCAATTGAAAGAAGAAAATGCAGTTCTCGTAATTAATTCACATTGAAAGGCGCTTTTGATGGAGTCAAGAGGCCAAATCAGATCAAAGTAAATAATGCAACAAATAGTGACATGAAAGCCCTGGGATAGCAGCTATCACTGCTTGCACTGTCTAGATCTTTGTACTCAAAAGCAACAAATGCTGAAGCTTTCAGCTTCCAGGAAAGCAGAGGAGGATAGAGGGGCTCCATCCTTTCAGCAAATTTTAAGAAAGAAATTGTCCATTTACTGGGAGGAAGATTTTGTTGAGGTACATCTGCTTAAGATTTGGGAAATCCTAGATTAAGTCTCTGCTTTATGTCAGATTTTATGTGTGTGAATTAGGGCAAATGTTCCAGCTTTCTGCCCTTTGGTTTAGAGAGGTAACGCTTCCCCCTGAGCACAGACATGAGGGGATTCTGCCCTTCTACTCAGCCCACAAGCTTTGCCCAAGCCAAGGTTGCTTTAAGATAGTACTGATCCCCAAACAGCAGTTAAGAAGGGAAGGATATAGTGTAACCCCCCCATCTGGGCAACTGAGACCCAGATACAGCAGCTGCAGACTTCACTGGTGTCATCTCTGGCCCCAAAACCAGCCAGGCTTAGCTTAGTTCAGCATCTTGCTCCAGTCTTTCCCATGTACTGGGGAACAGGCCAGGCAGATGCAGCCAAAGCCACTACACAGAACAGAAAACACAGTAATAAAATATACTCAGATTTTTCCATTCAGATTTTTACTGCACATATTACCTAAACAGACTCCAGTCAAAACAAAAGAATAAACAATAAAGAAAAAAGTGATGCCATAAATCAGCACCAAAAAAAAAATTGCAGCTTGTGAAAAACAGAAGTAATAATACAACGCATAAAAATCCAAGTCCCAGCATCTGGAGTACTGCACGTTATTCTGAGACCTTCCCTTCCTCTGCCCACTTCCCAAAGGATCTAACAGAGATCGAAGAGGTACAGGAAAGGGTAATAAGGCTCATCAGACACATGGAATGGTGTCTGCATGACGAGAGAGGAGAGAGAACAGGGCTCTCCACCCTGGGAAGGGAGTACACAGAGATACTATAAAATTATGAAGGGCCTGGGGAAGGGAACCAGCAACATTACTTTCTACTTCTTATCACACAAAGTCAAAGGGCTCCCAATGAAATTATCAGGTTTCAAGCAAACAAAAAGATTCCTTTATATGGTGTGTAATTAAAATCACAGAACTCACTGCAACAAGAGGCCCTCAAAGTCGGAGGAGAGAAGGGTTCTAAAAAGGAAATTAGGCAACTCCACAGAGGACAGGTCCACAGAGAGCCTTAAACACAGTGCTCTAGATACAGCATCCAGATCCATGGACTCTAAATCAATGCCTGGCGCACGTTCAGCAGCCACAGTAAGGAAAGATAACCCTGTCCTGGCCCCATTCCCATTCTTCTCTTCTCTGTAAGCATCCAGTAATGACCGCAGCCAGAACACAGACCTAGATGGATTGCTGGTTTGATATGGTATCCCCACAAATTTCTGCTATTATGTTAAATATACTGATAGGAGTCCAACAGACAAATCCTAACTTAAAAGGAATTCTTTGTTTGTGTGTTTGTTTTCCTTGAAGAAATATCATGCAAAAATTCTTGTATTTATATTAATGCATGTCAGTAGACCAAATGTATGAACAAATGCCTTCTGGGTGGAAAGCTATCCATCATCTCCAAAAGCTTGTATGGGCAACGAATGAAGGAATTTCATTTTCCATACTGAGTAATTTCATGATGGAGATACCATTCAGGACCATAGGCAGGGTCATGACAGTGAATCCACAGTATGCCAGCCAAGATCAACAAAGGAATGCTGATCATAACAGATTGATTAGAAAGACCAGCATTAGCAGCCATTTAGACCACAGACCAGGTGACAGCTTTCTAAAATGAAAACTCCTGATGCTTCTACCAAAAACATTTGTATTCTAAGCAATTCATCTGCTGAAATGAATGCATGATATAATTATGGAAGAGAACAGGGGAGAAGAGGGAGAACAACAACAACAAATTAATTGAGTTTACTACCAGAAAACAAAAGAAACATCTCTGCTTCAAACATTTACAGATAACTCACAGGTGCAGTGATACAAACTGCTGTCACGAGATTAGGCAGAGATTACGGTAAATTCAATTAAATCAGCCAATGCCAAAATATTCCAAGAGAACCCAAGGCCATCATTTTACACCAGCTTGACTCTACAGGAATTCCTAACGTGGTCTTGTAGGAACTGCATGTGTAACAGTGGTCTATGAGAGGATAAAGCTGCGTTTTATGGGAAGGATATAAAGGTAATGTTCCATCTCCCTTCCACCTCTAACTGATAATTACTCTTTCCCTGAAATTTCTTTTGAACAATCAGTGGAAGACTTTCTTCTCAAGCTTTTCCTGCTAATTTTCCTCTTTGGAAGAACAGCCAGAGGGTTTGTTGGCATCTTTCACAGATTAAATGGAACTGTACTTTATTCCATACTTTTTATACTAGCACAACCAATGTGCAACCATAGTTAGTTTCAAAGTACTAATTTTATGTTTATTATTTCCTTACTCTAGAGCTGATTTGCAAAACCAAGGGATTTCACAGGTCAAAAAAGGAGAGATTTGAGCACACTTCAGCCCCCAGCCTGAGCAGAGGATCTACAGGAAACATGCTGCCAATCAAAGCTTTAAACAGAGGGAACAACTGCATTATCCACACGGCAAAAGAATGACATTTTCTTAAGACAACCAAACCTAACTTTTAGAAAGGAGGTTAAAAAAAAAAAAAAAAATCAAAACAACCACCACAGCATATTCCAGTGGAAGACTATCATATAAACCACTCCACGATCAGCTGTGGCAGGCAATGAGAATTCATAAGGCAAAGCAGGGTGTCGCCAGATGCTATGAGACCTGTCGGACCTGGAAAGCAAACACTCGACAGCAACATTCCAACAACCCAAGCACAAACCTGGCCTTTCACAGCTTACTTTGGCCAATATCCGAATTTCAGCATGGATGTTTGAGAATGTGGAATGCATTTACAAGAGTCCCTTCTGCACTGCAGTTTCCTGGATATTCACATTCTGGAAACTGCTAAAAAGAATAGAAACAAAAAATCTGCATTTCAAAGATCAAGAGAGAAAAGTGTGTTCCAGCATTTCCAAGCCAAGTAGAAGATTAAGGTTTCTAATGCACTCGTTGGAAAAGAATATTGGGATAACTGCATTAGAAATGTGAAAGAGGATTTAATACTGTACTTTAGATTAACTTGAAGATTAAGTTTCTAGTCAGGGAAGAATCTGTTCATCTTGGAAAGCATACAGGGAGGATGGGAGAAGCATTACACATGCTAGCAGGTTGGGTTTTTTTAGACTTTTTAAATCAAATATTAAGTCTCAACAGCTACTTCATATTAAAAAAAAAAAAAATCAAAGTAACACTTATCACACAACTGAAATCATCCACCTAAAGTCGCCCTTGATGAGATTGGTGTCCTCGTGGTTTCAAGCAAATGATTGCTTGTATCAGCCAGTGAACACTTAAAGCCAAGTAACTTAGTCCTGAGAGTCTGCTGTCCTTCCCTTAATACATGCTGTGATTAGCAGGTTCACAGAGGAGACATGGACCAGCTTGAAAAGCATCAGTCATTAATGAGGTAGGTGGTTACAGCTGATCCCTTCACTCCTGAGAACAGCCTAAAAGTTTCCACTAGATGTCCAAAAATGTGCCCGACAGCCAAAGCGTAAGAGAAATTGTTCAATTAGATTTGCTATCCAGGGAAATACCGGCAATAATCTGGGTATCATCCATCTTCAGGTGTTGTGGTTGGGGCTTTTTTTTTTGTTTCCTGGGTGACTGAAATACTGTTGTGTGCCAAACTAACCCAGATTTGCTGCAAGGAAATGACCTGGCAAGCCATTAGGGTTTGTTCTTGTTTCTCAGCTGCTGTTAATTCTTTGACACTGGTTTACAGGGCTTTCAGAGAAAGCCAGTGAACACGGGCATGCTGCTGTTTCAAACACTGCTTTAATGAGACTGCCATGAACTGTGAATAGAAAGGCAGTCCTGTGAAGTAAAGGGAATGAACAGAGGCTCCTGTGAGTCAGCTCTGGGACACACAGGCTGCACCTACAAATTGGGGATTTCCAATTAGCAGCACAGGGAACAGAAGAGACTGATGTACAATGAAGTGACTGCAACTGCAGGGCTTAAAAGCAACTCCCATTAATGAGAGAAAAAAACCCTCTCCCTCTGCACACAAATGAATAAGCGATCAGCATCTTTCAGAAGACGGGGAAAAAAGAAACCCAAAACCACCAAAACCAGTCATTAACTTTTCCTCCTGACTCTGTTCTGCACAGCACCGTTCTTTGTCCCAGGCACAGTTTCCACAAAAATGGATTTTAATGAACTAAATGAAAGTCTAAAAGATCTTTAAAGTTTAAATAATCTTCTCTAAAAAGAAGAAAAAAAAAAAAAGCTAGAACGTGTTAAGCCATCATCAGCTAAGAAAAATAACATCAGACTCAGTCTTGTCCCTTTTTTCTGACATTCAATGTACATGAAGGCAAACAACTTCAGTTTATTCACTGCTTACTGAAATAAACAGGGCCTCTTGGTACTGTCACATATAAATAGTCCAGGAGAAATTATTTACTTTCCACTTCCTCCTAGGAAGTATTTAAAAAGAGGGAGAGAGGTGTTTTTCTGTACTGCAAGAAAAGTGCTATCCAGAACAGTGGCTGAAACACAGATCCAACAAAGGGTGTCAAATTTAAAACTAACCTTCTTCTATTCAAATAAGTGCATGCACAAGTGCCTACTTTTCCAGCCACAAGGAAGCAAAGAGTGAGATCAGCTGTGGCTCCACTCCACCCCAAGCACCAGAGTAGAGCAGGCTCCTGGCTTCTGCCTGGCCCTCCACTCTCCCTCCTCCTCAAACCCAGGCAGGAAGCAAAGGGAAAACTCACAATTTAGCTATAGGCAGAGGAGAGCTGAACCCCCAAAGCTGGAGAAATGAGGTCAAAAAGAAACTGGGGTTTGCAGCTTGTGGAGCAGAAACCTATGCAGAGCGAAGGAGGAGATAAGCAAAGACAGTGAGTGCTGACAGCTCAAAGAATCCAGAGGGACCTTGCTCCCATGCTGGGCAAAGCTCCCACGGCAGAAAATTGAACCAGAGAGATGGGAGGAGTGAGGAGCACATGGAGGATGCAACAGGCAGTACAAGGACACAGATCAGGGCCCTTGAATTGGCTGGGCAAGGACTTAGGGGACAGGAGTACAGGAGGGACCATGGGAGTGAGACTGACACAGTAGCTCTTGAGGAAAGCAGCAAGATCCAAAAGGCAAAGCCTGAGGAGCAAAGACTGGAAACAATTAAATGACTAAGGAAAAGCAAACAAGAAAAGAGATGAGGACAGGCTGCAGTAGATGAGGCAGGACAACAAACTGGGGAGAGAGGAAGGAAAGGGCTGCCGGAAGAAGCTGCACATGCTGGGCCAGGTTCACTCCTCTCCGAGTCTGGAAGGGAATGCTGTATCATTGTGTCTCCTCTGTCTGAAAACATCTAAAGGAAAAGGTCCCTCATCTCTCAATCCTGACTCCTAAAGGGCACAGTCTACTGCTGGCACCAGCTAGTCTGCTTGCCCAACCAGCAGATGTCCATGAAGTAAATACAAAGGTGAATCAAATTCTTAACATCCATGTGGTTCCCCACTACAAAATTTCTGGCTATTCACTTTACTTGTTCCGAATAGTCAGGAAGTTACACATCCAGAAACTATGCCAAAAGTACCTTTAAAGGTTACAGACTAAAGTAACAAACTGCAAGGAAATACCAGCACTTGGTAGTCTGTACACAGAGGAATTATTGAGAAGCCGTAAATCTGTCTCAGAGCAGGACTTGAATAATATGAAGTAAATAGGGCACGGGGCAACGCTTTGGACCAGGAAGAAACAAAATATTGAATAGCTACTCATTAAGTGAGCACCATCCATTCTGGGCAATGAATCGAGCAGGGATTGTGCAAAAAAGAAAAAGCTATGTGCTAGTGTAATTAAAGACTGTCACAATATAAACACATAACGAGGCCAAAATTAAATCAGGTCTTTCTTACCTGGTGAGTGCATAATTTTGCAGCACAATGAAGTCCAAACAAGTCTTTTTCTGCATGCATGCAACCTTAGTCATCACCGTACCAAAGCAGCGCTGTTCTTAACTAAACTTCAATCTGCAAGCAGCGAGTTCAGTTACTTGTAAGGAAACAGCACTCGAAGATTTCAAAAATTAAGGCACATAATGGCACACGCATGCCTAAGAGAGAGCCCTTGGCTTTGTTTCTTTTTTTGGAGGGGAACAGAAATCTTAAAACAACAAGCACATCACACAAATGGAGGTGGAAAAGCAGCATGCATTACTGTGCCTCATCTTCCAGCATGTGCCATGGGAAGAGAGAGATGTAATTATTTTCCCAAGATTACACAAGGGTTCTCTGGAAGACAGTTACAGGCCAGAGCATGTAAACCCTTGGCTGAATCTAAGGCTGTGAGCATAGGGGCACCCACATCTCCAATGTTTCTAGACTCTAGCAGAGCCTTCTGGTGGCCTCAGGTACCATCTGTGCATGACAATAAATATATTCACTGACTGCAGGGAAAAAGATTCACTCAACATTTCCTACACAGACTGTACAGACACAGCAGTAGAGAGAGCTATTGCTCAGACTCACAATGGAAAAACAATCTTAAGAACCGAGTTCAGAAAAGAGTAAACCACAGGCCAAATCCACCTCTGCAACACACCTCCCCAGAGGCAGCCAAACTTCATTCATAACTTAAGCTTACTAAATAGCAAGAACAGCAGAGCCTTAGCAAACCTGCTAGAATTAAAAAAATTTCCAACACCACAGAAGCAGCATCCCACGGATCCCAGGATAGCAAGAACACTTACCTAATCTGCCATCTTTCAGCACACACTGTGCTTCCCCAGGCCTTGGGACTCAGGGCCCTACCTGCCTTCTGGAGCTAACTTGCATTGTCCTATTCTCAGTTCAGTTTCAATTATCAATTAGGGAAAAAAAGAAATCAGCCTATAGCCAGTGACAATGCAGCGCTTCCCTTTCTCTGCTTTCCCACAGAGGCAATCCAAGACCAACCTTTGCTCTGAGTATCACAGAGTAGGAGCTTGAGCCTTTATTTGCAAAATCTCACAACCCTGAGGACTTCACCAGTGAGAGAGGAAAGGAAAAGCCTAGGCTGGCTCTATTGCTTCATGCTCCAGATTACTCATTTTGCTTTCCTAGAGAAGAAAAGCATTTTGACTGCTAGGCTCCCAGACCTTTCTCACCATAGACTGAATCTCAAACTGTCCTGGAATTTCTCCACCAGCTTTTGCTGTGGTGTTTGCAAAGCCCTTTAACACTTCCTTGCTATTTTGCTGTTGCACAGCAAGGAACTTTCAGGTCAGAGTCAAGTGTCCAGGTTTTTCTTCTGCCTTATTTTGGTCAGGGGCACACATACAACATAAATAATGGTTACCTTACTGCTTTCTCAGAGGCACACATTGCTTTTTCCTGCTGTGCTTTGCGTATGAACACAACCACCACTGACCTCCAGGGTGTGTAAGTGCAACTAAGAACAACTTACCAAAATTTAAGAAAGTTGTACCACATCTAACAAAAAGTGTCTTCCTAGCACTTTTATAACCCAGGCAGTTTCATACCCACACCTTCCTATCAAACACCCTCTAACAAATACAAGAAAAGGGGAAGTTTGCACACATGATAGCCCACATCTGGGAAACTGGTCCCACTATTCTGTCTGTATCAGTTACAAATCTAGAATGTAGCATTGCACTGTGTGGCATGGGGAAATTCAGCTGAGACTTCTTCTTTTTGAACACTAACTTACTGTTTTAAGCATACTATCATATTCATTAAAAAAGAAAAAAAAAATTAAAGCATCATTGCTACACAAAGATTGGAAATAGAAGCAGCCAGTGAGGAAAGGCCAAGCAATTGCTATGTAGCCACACATCGTGTGTGCCAGCGCTTTCCCCCCACCTCTCCCTCTGCTCTTCCTTCATGCTGAAGGACAGCATCTGTTTCAGCTCAAACCCTGACCACGCACACTGCACAGGGACTCAGGGAAGATGTGTTACGACCTCAACATATTTTTCCTCATAGTTTATCAAACTTAGGGCCAGTGCAGACATCTCTGGAATGCACCACATTCTGCAGAGCATTTCCATCTTCTTTCTCTTGCTATTGTAAGAGGAAACAACAGTGCCACCAGATCAGTTTAGTCATCAGATCACATTTATCCCTGCTATAGCCTTTAGGAGATCATTGAATTTTGGATCAATGGGGTTTTGGGCCTGGATCCCACAATGCTAATGACTAGTGCATTCCCACACTCTCTTTTACACATACAACACAGATTTAAAGTGATGCTGTTGGGCACAGCTCCAGGTACACCTGCTTCTTCTGTAACCTGGCAAAAAAAAACTAAAATAAAATACATAAATAAAAATAACTGTCATGGGTTAGCAAAGCATAGTCCTGGAAGTGATGTTCTTGCAAAGGGGTGCTTACAGCTTCCTCTGTGACCTGACAGAACCTATCAGATGGCCAGTTTGAATATGGACAATTCTTTGAGCCACTTAAAGTTGTGACTGCCTCTGTGATCCACACTTAAGAATAGACAAGCCCCGAGCAGAGCCCTCTCTCGTTTCCGGTGCTGGGACAGGCGGCTGCGGGCCCCGTGTGGGGGCCAGCGGGCCCAGCCCAGGCCCTGCTCAGGCCAGGCTGGGCCGGGCCACGGCCATCCTGGAGCCGATGGGCCCTGTTCCACCCGTGGAACCCCCCCACAGCCCTGCTGGGAGCAGCCGGAGCGGCTCGGCTCCCCCTCTCCAGTGCGGCCAAGATTCAGCTGAAAGCTGCCCACCGCTGTCCGGCAAAAGATCCTGTGACCAACAGTGATAAGCAAAATTCCAGCTGCAAGGCCAAGGTGAGATTAACCCTTTTATTGCTGTGAAGAGCTGAAAACCTGAGGGAAGAGAAAGAGGAGATGCTTAAAGCTGAAATTCTGTTGTAAAGCTATGATATATCAGAGTACCCATTGTAATTTCAAGAAGATATGGGGGGTGGAGTGTTCAACTCGTAAGCAAAAACACCTGCGCTGAGATAGGCAGATGCTGACGCAGCTGTAATTTCATGAGAAGTTTGAACAGGGAGAGATGGAAACAATGAGGACTTTTGCTCCAAATGGGAAAGGAGAAGGCCTCAGTTCCTAGAGATGCTCCCAGAGATAGTCCTAGAGATGAAGATGAGGAGGACCCTTTGCTCTCAGGGAAGGAGGAGGGCCTCTATTCTTAGAGATGAAATGCTCCCAGAGATGGGTGAAGAAAACTTTGGTTCTGAACGGCTCAACCTTAAAATTCTACCCCAGTAATTCAAGAGAGGACCCTCAAAAGCAGTTGTGGGAAAAGCTGCAAGTCGGGGGGAAGGGACTCACATGATGCGAGCAGAGAACCAACCCGGGCGGCTGTTTCGTTGTGATAATGTTTCTCCATAGAATGAGCAAGAGAGACTCCTCTTCCTAAACGGACTAAACAAGGTTATTATGGAAGTGGTAAACAGACTGAACATCTCAAGGGTTGTCTTTTTACATTGTCAGTGGGAGAAGGGAGGAAGGTGGGGGGAGGAGAAGAGTTTTGAAGGTGTGGTATGATTTTTTTTTTTTCTCCTTTTAGGTCTGTTAATCTACTTATTTTTATTCTTTCAAGTTTGGTGCCTGCTCTGCGTTTCTCCTAATTCTTATCCCACAGAAAGTAAACAGTAATAAGTATTTTGGACCAAACCACTACACTAAATTGGTGTTTCTGCCCGGTTCAAACCAAACCTGCTACAATAACCCACAAAAAAACCTCATGCAACAGTTCATATACATGGAAAACAGCAGCATTAATTCCAGTCTATTGTCCATTCCAAGGGAAGAGTCTCACCACCAGCAGACACAATAAAAATGAGCTTCTAGGACACCAAAGAGAAACAGAGATTTCAGTTTCAACAGTATGCAAGCTATTGTGGAGTGTTGTTTTTCAAGAAGCTTAGACTGCAGTTCTCAGCTCATTTACACAGCTCAAAACCATCAGAGTGATTAGGTGGCATGCAGGTGTTCATGGGCTGGACCACACAGCAACACAGAGTGCGAGGCACGTAGGACCTGGCACAACCAAAGCCAATTAAAAAAAAGAAAAAAGGTAAAAAAATAGATTCCAGTTTTCAGTGGCCTCAACAAATCATGAAAAAGAGAATGAGTGACGATGGCCATTGACACTGATTTTCAACAGGACACTTACCCCAAACAGAAGTACAAGCCTGACATGAAAGTTCCTGTCTGTCCTTCCCTATTTTTATCATATGCAAAGGCACACACACTCACAAGCCTCTTTCAGGTTTTAAAACTCAGGGAGATGGATCCAACCCACAAGAGATTCTAGTTACCTCATTTCAGCAGCATACGCCAGCATTACTCAAAATTGCAATAAATTGTGGTGATAAAACCTACAATTTCATCCAGACTAACTCATTCCTTACTCCTGAAGGCAACTGGGACTGCAACCCACATATTCACTGGATAGCTGAAGATAAGAGCAAGTGACAATAAAGAACAAAAATATCTCTGCACCAAGAATTTACATAACTAGCTCCAGTTGCTGCTAATTAGACCAATTCCCTTAATTCCTCCATTACATCTTCCTGCATTTTTCAGTTAGCTCTAGTAAGAAGATGTATAAAAAATTATTATTAAATAGAAACCTACTTGATCACATTACAAGTACTTAAAAGTATAGATCATTGCACTACTATTTTATTCTAATTGAAACCTTCCAGTTAGTAATCTGGTGCACTAAGTAAGATACCTGAAGCCAAACCGGAACACTGTACCAAACCTGTCCACAAATTTTGGAGCTTCTGAAATATTTAAAGCTTTGTCTCCCCCTCCCCCTTTTGCCATGGAAGAAGACCTACACAAGCCAACGTGAATTACAAGGAAAAATTGCGCAATTAATCTTAGATTTGACAGCAACTTCATTTTTTCCTTCTCTTTTCTTCTATAGCAAGGATTTCCTTTTTTTTTTTAACGCAGAATATATTTTAATAGAGAAATTGTCTTGAGTTCTTCCTATTTCATATCATATAATATGTCAACAGCACAGCTCTCATAGGCACACTTCCCTCTCAGCCACTGGGACCAAGCCAGCTCCACTTTGGGCATCCCACGGCTAACCCTCACACAGCAAGTTGTTGCAAGTGTGTTGTACACAGTCAGTCACTTGAGAAGAGAGCAGCTGAGCAGCTTACACCACCAGAGAGCCCCTTTTCAAACAGAAAGTAGCTATGTATATGCAGGGCTTGATTTGCCATGTGCAGAAATCCTTCACAACACTTGAAGAGGCAGCTGCCAAGAAGCAAATGCCAATTGGCAGCGTGGAGGAGCTCACTCTGAAGCCATCCCACGTGCATGGGCTCTCCAACACAACTTCTGCAGCCTCTCCTGAAGAGGCTGGCAAACTAGAGGCTTTCCCCTTGTGTAAGAAAGGGATGTTCCCAAAAGCGGGGGCAAGAGGGAGGGTGTCTGGAAAAAGCACAAAGCAAAGGAGGGGAGAAAGGAGCAGTAGGAAGAAAGGAAGAAACATGAGTAGAAGAAACAAGGAACAAGATCATGAAGCAAGACAGGAG
Source organism: Corvus hawaiiensis (assembly GCF_020740725.1). Taxonomy (NCBI): domain Eukaryota; kingdom Metazoa; phylum Chordata; class Aves; order Passeriformes; family Corvidae; genus Corvus; species Corvus hawaiiensis. The sequence goes on along the minus strand of NC_063216.1, from coordinate 22,830,927 downwards.
GTATTTTTTTATATTGATAACCTCCTGCCCCCTGTTGTGGGCATCAGTCTATTCTCCCAAGTAACAAGCAATAGGATAAGAGGAAATGGCCTCAAGTTGTGCCAGGGAAGTCTTAAATTGGATATTAGGAACATTTTCTTCACTGAAAGGGTTGTCAACAACAGACTGCCCAGGGAAGCAGTGGAGTCACCATCACTGAAGCGTTTAAAAGACATGTAGATGCAGCACTTAGGGACATAGTTTAGTGGTGGGCTTGGCAGTGCTGGGGTAATGGCTGGACTTGATAATCTTAGAGGTCTTTTCTAGAGAATTCTGTGATACTATCCATTAGGGAAAACAGAGACAAATACAAGTATCAAAGAACAAAAACACTGACAAGTCCTCAGATATTCTCCTCCTTTTTCCCTTAACCCTCCTTCCACCTCCTCCTGTCTTCCCTCTCCAGCAGCACAAGAAAAATCACAGCAATTTCAGGATAAAAATGGCTAAAACAAAGTGAGCGAGTCGACATCTTAAGGCAGCTGCAAAGTACACTGGAATGGAGCGGGAGTAGGCAGCAGTACCTCCGAATGGCCCACATGGCTCTGCTGGGCACGGCCAGGCCCCCGCTCGGCTGCTCCTCGGGCGATGCCGGGTGGCAGGAGCTCCAGGCGCCCCGGTGAGCAAAGCGCTGCTTCCCGTTCTCCCGGCCCGACAGGGGCACCTGCGGAGAGCCACACCGAGAGGCCACGGGTGGCCAGGCAGGCCTCTGGGGAATGCCCCCGTTTCTCCTGAGAAAAGGGAGAAAAAGAAGGGAAAGGGGAAAGAAAAGCATTTAAGGATTTTTAGTTTGTTGCACTTTCACTTATCAAAAGGTTGAACATTATGGAATCGGCACAACGTGGTATCAAACTACAACAGACAACATTTCTTTAATCCAAAACAAAGTTTTTGTGTGCTGAGAGGACAGTATTTATTAGTTCCTAATTAGATCTAGAGGAAGAGACTTGACAGCAACAGAAGATGAGCACTCCTGTATCAAGCTGTTCTCTGGACCTCTGTTAAGATGGGAAGCACTGTGCTGTCATTCCTAATTTTTTGCTCCAGAAAACAAATGATGTCCCACCACTTTTAAACAGAAAACAAATCTGTACAGGTTGGAAGAAGGAGCAGGTAAGTTTTCAGCAACACGTAGTAGACTGTTTTCTCCTGCCCCTTAAATTCAAATACAGTCATAAAATCTTGAGCATCACAGACAGAGAGATAAATGCACAATACGAGCAACAAGAGAAGACATGAGAATACAGCACATCTGGGCTAAAAAGCTTCATTCCTACAAGCTAAATAGTGCCACATCTGGGCAACTGGCCACCACTAAAACAAAAAAATAGCTTGAAGAAGTCAAGCTTTTATTTATGTGGGCTGTGGGAAGGGGGAGACTGAGGAAAGGAGGGAGGAGGAAGGCACAGATTTTCCTCCAGTTAATTAACAGTTGTGTTCCCTTTAGCCAGGCAGCTCCTAAAACAGGCCTGTCAGGCTGTAAATGCAAGTGTTAACCGGCAAGCTGGCTGTCAGTCCCCAGAAATCTCCCTGGCTACTTGCCCACCAGTCACACCACTAAGAACTACTTATCCAGTGAAAAGAGGAGGAATCCCCTGCCGATCCATTGTACCTGCCCGCTGATTGCTGTTGCTGCCAGAGGGCATGGTCTATCCCCATTAGGGGCTAGAGAAAGGGCCACAAAGGGAGGGAAGCCAGGATACTCCTGGGAGTCCCCTTTCTCCTCCCTGCAGTTGCTGCTCTTGCCTTGTGCCAGCTCTGTTCACTTAATTCACTGCTGAAACACAAATTCAGTGTCCTTTTTATAACCCAGATACACACGAGCTCATGCAGGGTGCGACAGGTTCCAGAGCTGGTGGGGCAGCACCAGTGGAAACACAATAAATGATATGAGGAGTGAGACCTCCCATTCCCAGTAGCAGTGAGCTCTTATGTTCATTCACAAATCTGCACCAGGGATGTTTTGGGAGAGAAATTGATAAAAAACAGCTTCTAATAAAACAAGACTTCTGACTCTGAAAGGAGATGGAAAATGGCAGTTATTTGTGACATAGTGGGTGAGGGATACAAACTTCAAAGTATTTAATTTTTCTCCAGTAGCTGCTGAGAGCTGTTAATTATTCCAACCAGAATTGGATGGGTATTTTCCCCCTTTTTCCATTCTGAAAGGACGGAAAAAATATCAAACCTGGTTTCACTACTAAACATCATACAATACTTCTAAACCCATGGCATTGGAACTGAATAATCAAGCAGACACTGTGAAAGGAAAGAGTTAAGCCAGGGAAATTTTAAGATGTTGATGCTTCAGTCAGAACTCCCACACTAAAAATAAATGTTAGTCTTGCCTGGGTGAATTCAGAATTTTAGGGATCAGATCTTCACATCCGGTCTATTTACCCAAGAGAAGTTATCAGGTAGCAAGAGAGCAACAAAAAAACTTGAAAACAATAAAACAAAACACAAAAACCCAAAACCACAGAATGAAATCGTGGTGCCCTCCAAATTTGTGGACCATCTAATTCAGCAGGGCAAGTCCAGCTCCCCCAGTGCTGTATATGATAATCATACATATTTTAGACTCAACAGGTGAAAACACTTGAAAAGCACATAACGCTTAACATGAGCATAACAAGTTACTTACAATTTGAGTCCATTGTAGGAGAGGGAAAAGAAGTCATAAACCAAGCACACACCAAACACAGTGACTCCAGTTTCTTTCACCAGCATTGCACACGTCCCAAGGAATAAACTAAGCAGCAAAAAGAATGGGGAGGCAGTGGGAGGGAAATGTTCCCCAACATAAAGCTGATCCACACTCCTGAAAAACAGAATTGACATAAAATATCTCAACTGCTCTGTTTTTCATGTTTACTACAGTCACACAAATACTGAGACACTTTTCCTTAATGCCTTAAGATGGCTGACACAAACATGTTAAGACATGAACAATCTAAGATGATTTAAGGCTTAGACACAGGACAGGAAGGAAAGACACAAATATGGGGAGCTGCTCGAATTCTTGGTGCACAAGAGGGGGAAAAAAGAGAAGCAGAAAAATAAAGTAGACTTGAAACAGTCAGAGGAAAGCAGAGTAAGTAAAGAGAAGGCAGAAAAAACACCTGCTTTCTGTCATGTGGAACACACATGCTTAATTCTCCTTATGGGACCAAAAGCACTACGCAAGCAAAAATTCCTTCATCCCACCCACACTCTCCTGAGTCAGAGATGTGTCCTAATCATTAACAGACTGGGCAGCAAGCCTCTGTCACAGGGGAGAAGGTAGGAAAGAACCAAAACCAAACAGGCAGGTTCCTACGGGGTCACTACCAGTTTCACACCTTTGAAACCTTCTGAAGAAAACAGCATTGTGGGTTTGTAGCACACAGCCCCAGAGGGATATAAGCAGTTTTTCCCCATGGCTGTGATGACATGGTGCTATTTCTGACTGCAAGCAATGTTATTTCTAACTGCAAATAAATGCAAAAGGTGCAGAAATCCCATCCAAGTCAGCTATTTCTGTACCTATACTTGCTCAGTTACAGTTTTAGAACACAGAGCAGCAAGCAGTGCCAAGTTTTCATCTGAAAAGGATGACTAATGGTCTAGACACACTCCTTAACTCTCCCAGACCAGGTACTCCAGAGTCCCACAGCCACAGCAAGCATTTGAAAGGCAGGCATGTGTCTGTCTGTTCTTCACTCTGCATACAGACAATTTGCCTTCCATTGAAAGCATTTCTTTATAAGTTTTACAAGCCCTCCTCTGGTGTGTGGTCAGCTGCAATGTCAATGGAAGAGGGATTGTCAATGTTGACTTCTGGTTTTATGTTTTTTTGTTCTCACAAGCATCACCATGGCTGCAAGCAGGGGCCAGGACGCTTCCACGCAGCAGTGCTGTGGGAAGGACCTCTGCCAACAACCATCAAACACTGACAGGTTTGCCTTTGCTCCCCTCCTCAGATGAGAGAATCTCACAGTGTTATCACATACCTATTATAGGAGAGAAAAGCCAACAGAAAGAGTAGACAGGCAAGGACATCTGCTCTGCCTACTATACCTGTTACCTGAAACGAAAAGAGACACACAGGTGTAAAAACACATCTAAAAATGTTAAAACACTCAGTGACTGCCTCCACAATCCATGCTCACTGCTACTATTTTAAGCTTTTGACCTTTCAGTGTTATCCTCCCCCAGCACAGCAAAATGTTACTTGGATAGTGTAGGATACACTCAGTTTTGTCTGCTGCATTTCTTTGCATACTTGGCAAAACAAATGAGTAAGCCAACAGTAAAGTCATTCTTTACGCAATAAAATACTAATACAATTACACAGAAAATGCCAATTTTAGGGATCTGCTTTAATTTTGTTTAATAAGGCTTAGATGAGAAAGGTATCCAACTCCCAGTACTGAAATTTGTTAAAGACATATAATAAGTAACATTTGAATGAACTTTATCACCAAAAAGGGATAGTGTTATAGAACTTATTGCTCCTGAACAATCTGAGTTTGTGAGAGTTTTTTCTACATATTAATTAACAAAATCTTATTATAAAAAAGGGAATACTGAAGAAGAATGGATAAACACTCTTTTTTACAGTTATTTCAATATCCTATTTCATACAGATCTAAAAATCACCCATAAAGCAAATAAAAGACCCTTTGAAATTTCACCCCTTTTGAGATTACATAATTAAGTTATATTCCGAGCTCTGGCATTTATTTTAACCTTTTAAAGTTCTAACCCAGACAAAAATAAATTCCAAGAGTGCCTCTTCTAAAACCTCCCTTAAAATATAAAGCTGTATTATCAAAGGGAGCCTAGCTGATTAGTTCACACACGCAGCACAGGGAGCAACTCCAAAGCTTGTGGCTTTTTGTTATTAAGGTAATCTCTCCTCAAAAGTTCTCAGCCACAGGAGCTGTTTCCCTCCCTCATTTACAAAGGCTTGGAATGAGAGTAGTGTGATGTCAGTGGTATCTCAGCTAATAAGTGTACTTCTATTTTACAGTGTGGAGAACTGGACATTGCCTCTCCTTCTCAAAGGCAGCAATACTCCTTGTAGCTACAGAAGTGTCTCCTCGTGCTAACAGACTGCAGCTTTGGAATGACTATGTCTTTAAATGTTTCCTTATAATGAAGGGAAAGATGCCCAATATGAGCTGTTGCTCTGTAAACTTATGCTGGTGTTCGTTAACAACTTCTTTTCTGAAGATGATTCTCCGAGCTTTTAATTGAAATAAATATAAATTAATCCATGGGTCACATCACCTCTGTCTGAGAGGGCTCGTCCAGAATACACACTAATGCTCCCTTCACTTTTTCTCCCTAAAATTGATGGCTATAGGAGATGACTGAAGGCATGCAACAATACCCCAGCAGGAGAGCACAGCCTCACTGAGGTCTCTGGATTCAGAAGACTCACGACTGTCCATTTATTCCTAGCATGGCTGATTAGGACCATCATTTGGAATTCAGTGCCAGAGCACAAAGACCGCAAGTATTAATACACTTTTTTCCTAATGACCCCTGCAAATTATTTTAAATAGAGTACATTCTCACACTCTTTGCTACCCCACAGCAAAAAATCACAAGTACAACATTCTGTATGACTCAGAGATTTCCTTAAAAAAACCCCTAAAATTTTGAAGAATGAGTTTATTTTTAGCTTTGGTGGCACATACTTACAGCCTCGGTGTGAATGGGATGCACAGCGAAGAACAGCGCCGTGACAAAGGCAAGTCGACAGTCCTTGAACACAGCTTTGTCACAAGTATACATCAGCACAAGAGTCACCAGACAGTGTAAAATTACATTCACTGCGTGAAAATAGAAGGGGTTCATGCCAGCCAGCAATATGTTCAATCTATAAGGAAACAAAACAAAACCATTACTAGATTTGAGAGGTCTTGCAATAGCAAGACATCTTTCAAATACTCTAAATTATGCCTTTTGCCCCATTTGCAGCCATCTAATGTTAGTGCTATTAAACTAATTACTGAAAATCACTCTAAACTTCTGGTTTATCTGATTAAAGAGAAACTATTTCCCCAATTTTTATATTACGTGGTTGTGTTTGGCAACCTTTTTGACAGAGATGGGAGAGTCCTGTGCCCTCCCAGCGCAGTTTACTGCAGTGAGACCATGCCTGTGCTTCCTTAGCAGCAAATCACCCTGGCCAACACCACGGCACTTGTCCTATTTCCCTGTTGGCACCTTCTGTGGTTCTGTTGGCCATGGGGCAGCTATACAATATGGGTAGTTATTTTCCGCTCTAGAATAGATGTTTTTGCCCAGGAGCAGCCAAGACAAGGACTTGGTAAAGCACTGGAGCATCTGCTTGGCATAACATGAGCATTTATTCCCATTTAACTTTCAAAATAGTGCCACACACTGAAGGTTAAGCCTGTATTTAAATGCCTTACTGGCATAAAGAAGCTTGTCTAATAGTTTGCATCATTTTTGTAAGGACATTGATAGCAAAGATAAGTTAGCTAACATCACCCTAGACTCAGTGAGACAATTAGGGTTTATTATTTGTGTTGATCATTAAAATAAAATAAAATGTAACAAGCTGTTATGACATTTGTTTGACAGCGTGTATTAACACATTCTTCTGGTCACTGTTTTTTACAGCCAGCTTGCTTAACAGCTGCTGACAAGCTTTGCCTTACATGCAGTTGAAGATAATTCTCTTTAGTATTAACAACATCTGTACAGATGGACAGATATATATATATGTATATATACACTCACACAAATATACACACATACACATGGTGTCTATCTAGGGAAGACTCCATATATGAGCAAAGAATCTGGAAAAATGTCCTTTAACTAATGGTGAAGGGCTTTTTTTTTTTTTACACAAACAACAAGATAACCAGTGAAAAGAAGACTCAATCTAAATATTTTACATGCAGTTGTAAATATGCTATAGGGTCAATAATCCTTCCTGTTGTTACTAAGAGACTCCAGGTCTCCCATGACAAGCACGATGCAACAGCAAGGCCACTGAGCTGTTGCTACTATAAAAAAACACCTTAGGTATTTTTTGTGAGACAGAGGACGTGTGAAGAGGTCTGTGAGAGCCAGACAGCTTTTTTTTTTTATAAATAACTCCCTATATTTCTTATTCATAAGCAAGGAAGTGCTAGCTGTCCTGGGTTGAATTTTCCAGGTCAGTCTAACTTTACCAGACCAACAGTTTTACTTGTGCATTCCTGCTGTGCTCCCACTGGAGTGTTTGTGGAGGTAACAGATGAAACCCAGAGAGTTCGCAGAATGTGAGATTTTGGCATGACTTGACCTTTCACTTTGAAGTATGGGTTGATGCAGTTACATTTTGACAAGACATCAGTCTGCGTGATTCAAGAATACATGAAGAGTCTGAGGTTTTTTCTTTTTTTTATCCCATTTCTCCTGCAAGCCACTTCAGGGCACCAACATCCATCACTTTCCCTTATTTCTACCAGCACTGAATGACAAACCACAACAAATGGCAGTAACAGATATCCAGCCAGAGTTTCAGCTGCAAATACGCTGCAGCAGTGGGAACCCCCAGGCCTGAATCTTGTTTTCAGCATGCTGAGGGGAGCAAGGGGCACCACAGGGCCACCCTGCCCTAAAGGAGCCACAGTTCACTCCAAGACACCTGCAGATGTACACAATGGCAGGGACCCTCTGCAGGACACATTCTTTATACAAATGAATCATTTCTGGCTGCAAATCAGCTGGAGCACAATCCACTGCTCCCCCTCAAATGCCAAAGTTGTGATCTGGCAACCTGATTTCTGGAGAAAGCAGATGAAGGCAGGTGAGGGCAAGTGCTCAGGATATCAGGTAATATGAACTCATACACCAAAATGGGAGAGATTGGCCAAGTTGTGGGAACCAATCACCAAACCTATGATACCTGACAATGTTCTTGAAAAATCTATTATTAATTTCCATAGATCACATCTGACCGCTTCCCATCCTGCAAAACAGGTCTGCTGGCAGGAGAGGCAGAACTTTGTAGGCAAGGGATCTTCTTGCCCCCATCAGGTCCCCTATCCCAAAGGCAGGGTGTGCTCTTCAGGCCCCTTCTTAGGGTGAACATCAAGTCAATGAAGCTTGTAAGCTGTGAGTTACCTGATGCAAATTATTAAAAACAGCTCTGTAAAAGCATCAGCCTCGCAGCTTGGCTGTTCCCCCGTGCGTTCTCTAAATAAATAAAAAACAGCAGAACAAAACACAAACATAATACCACATTATTCAGGTAACTCTTCCATTAAACAGCAAAATCAGACTGCAAGTATGTTTTAAATACCATCTTTGGTGGTCCATGAACACTAAACGTGAGTGTGTGCAGGTGCTATATTCACACCAGTGCTTTTTGCTGCTAAAGCTCTTTGTCATAAGAAATTAGGCCACATGGCAATGAAGGAAACATTCTTTTGTCCTGAAACAATCCCAGCAGAATGATGTTGAAACATTAGCAGTGGTTAAATTTATTGTATGTCAAACGGGTGAGCAAGTCTGGGTCTTCAAACAGCTCTAATCCAAGTCACAAGACCTTTGCAAAGCTCCCCAGCTCACACACCCATGGGGGACAAAAGGCAGCCTACCATGGAACGCCAAATTTGCTCCACCACAGAGGAACTGTGGAGGAACTCCTGGGCAAGGGAGCAGAAGGGGATGGGTAAATAAAATATTACTTCTCCCCTCTTAATCTTTAATACCCTAACAGAGAGAGTCAGTCTTGTTTACTGGCAGCAGCATGCAGCAATTATACACAGCAGACTGTTCAGCAAACAATGGAAATAAAAAAAGAGATAGGAATCTCAAACTTAAGGAAGAAGTGGTCTTTCTCCAACATAATGTTCATAAACAGAAGTTTTGGCAAGCAAAAACTGTACTCCACTGGAGGGAGGTGAGGGTGGTGTTGTCCTTGTATTTCCATACTCTTACTGCCCCACAAATGGGGAAAATTGTATCAAGTGGGCTGGAAGACCTTAGCCATTTCTTCATGAAGATCATAGCTTCTGTCTGAGCTAAAGCACAACTTGTCAGATATATCTTATGGCCTTGGTAGAGCACACAGGGAGGAGAGGAGATACTGTGGGCTGGCCAGGCTGCTTGAACAGGCTGCTCCTCAAAACAGAGATGTGTTTGCAAACTGCATCCTAAAGATCTGGGGCTGAACACAGCAAGTGATGTCTCTCCTAGGAATGGAGACCCTTGAAAGAGGAGATACAACCATCTCAGACATAGAGGTCTTTCCTCAGAGGAGCCACCCATGAAACACTTGGAGAAGAGTTTTTATTGCTCTAACATCTCTGCTGGACGAGTCCCTGGAAGCAGAGTTCTGCTAAACCTCGGGCAAAATGGCAAATGGCAGTTCAAATGCAAAGGCCCTCAGAAGACCCAGGGGAAAGAAGGAGAAGAGCATGTACACCAAAGAGAAGTCTCTCAGTACTAGGTGACATTGACAGGTATCTTCTAATAGAGTTGACCAGCATCCCCCCCGCCACCACCAAAATAAGAACTGACTACAGAAATCTCAGCACTGATCACATGTCCCATCAGGACAGAGAGGCTGTGCTGAAACACAGATTCAAGCCAAGACTCAACACTCTTTTTGGGCCCCAGTGTTGCAGCATGTGTGGCTCAGCATGTTACACCCAAGGCAGAGCACTGCCCAAACTACATGCCCATGCAGGAGGTACACCAAAATTAAGAAATCCCTTGATTTTTTAAGGCTAATGGATGTTTTCCAGGAACAGTGGAATAGTATAGCTTGCCTTACCACCTGCAGTAGTTTTTCTACCATTATTCCACCATCCACTCTAGGAAAAGGAATTACACAGCTTCATTCTCAGAAAGAGAGACTTCCACAGGCACCAGCTGCTGAAGGTTCACTGAGTAGAGCCTGTACAACAGCTCTCAAAAAGAAAGGAAATCATTCTGTCTCTTAAAAGTAACCTCTGTCAGCATGCCCAGGTAACCATTTGCCCTCTAGAGAAGCTATCAGACAGGGACACATCCATTCTGGGTAAGCAATTCCTCACAAAGAGGGCCTGGAAATGGAGTGGGACTCAGTGACTTCATCCTCACAGACACAGAACCAGAGGAGTCTATGCTGCAAGAGCACATGCTCACAGACAAATCCCATACATATCCAGTTACAGTATATAATCACCAGCACCCCACCCCCAGGCTCTAAAATAGTGCTTTTCATTCACTTGTACACATGAAGACTCATTCAACCTTTTTTAAGGCCTCTTATGATTTATTAATATTGTAAACCATAATTGGAGAGTTCCTCTTTTTTTAGACTTTGTTATTATCCCTAGGCAGCTCTTGTTTAGTTTAATCTGTTTTATTATTTTCAAAAGACTAACAGTGAAACACAACATGTTATGAAATAGAAATGCATAGGATAATAATGGTAGTTTGTTATAGCAAGTAACACTTAATGGAAAGTCTCAGAGCATCCCACACCTCATAAACCCACCCCCAGTTTTTATAAAGGAAGGCTCATATGCAGATTTATATAAATTAATCTAATATATAAGGATGGATTAAGTTTCCTGTGATGATCTTTTCCTGCTCAAATTGTGTGTTAAATATGGCAAACTTTATGCAAAGTAATACCCGCTTTCAGCGCATGGTGGAATCTCCTGATAAACTCCACAGATGTATGTATTGCGTGCCAGGAAAGTGAGCATTTGCACTCCAAAAGAGGTGCAGCTGCAGCAGTGGCAATAATGGTTAAAGCTGTATGTGGAAACAGCTCAAAGATTAATGAAAAACCTGCAGCAGTAAACAGAAAATAAGCCCCTTTGCAGTGGTGTTCGTGCAATGGCCAGTTTCCACCACAAAGTGCAACAGCACTTCGTGCTGATTTGTGCTGATAATCTTTCCATAGTACAGTACAATGCCTAAGAATTATATGGACAATAAGGCTTAAATGGTTTGGTCCTTGAGTTGCTATAATGGCAAAGGGTGAGAAGACAGAGGCCATATCAATTCCCAAGCTACAGCAATTCCCTCAGAGAATAGAAGTCATCACTTACAAGAGCACTAGTTAAGTGCAGGCATTCAAAGCAGGCTATTGCTTTCCAGCACGGGTAGGAAAAGAACACAGAAGACACAATTAGACTGGGAAGAAGCAGCACCTTGAAAGTGGCAAATGTGCCACGGCAGAATTTTCTAGGGAAACCCCAGAAAGTGTGATTTGATGATCATTCCTGTGTTATGAATAACAAGAGCACCACTCACACTTTGCCTCCACAAGCAGCCTTGGAAAACTAGAGAAGAAAAAAACCCAGCTGATGGCAAGCAAACTGACAAACCAGGTGTAATTTCATCTAGATAGTGAACAAAATGCAGTTTGTCTTATAAATTATTCTTAAGTAGCATCTCAGCAAGAGCTGAGGACACAAACATCTCATGAAACTCTTCAGCAGCCATACATCAGAGTGTGGAGAAAGAAAGGGATGAGATGTGATCAAAAACCAAGCTAGGACAGTCACTTATCAAGAAGAGAAAGCAATAGTAACCAAAATTTAGTATAAAGTTATTAGTCCTAAAGACAGTATTTCAAACTGAATGTAACAGTTCTTCACCAAATTTGAAGTAAGTTTGAAATAAGCTGAAGACCGTGAAGGAAATGCCATTCTAACTTATAAAGAAGCAAAGAAAAAAGAAAAAAAAAAAAAAAAGGTATAGTGAGTGAAAAGAGAACAGCCTTTTTTTCTTTTCCCTTTCTTTCTTCAAGTCTGTGAGACAATAAAGAGAAAGTCCAGGAAAGCAGTCAGAAACAGAGTGAGGAAATGCAGAGAAATGCCTTTAGCTAACCAGCAGCAGCCAGAGCACTTTATTTCCATGGACTCTAAAGAGTATTGACAAGGATGCTCCTGTGGGTAAGAAAGCTGGTCGAAAGCTGAGCCTTTTAGGTAAAAGATGGCCAAAGAAAATTAAGGGTGACACTGGTGCAAGAGGAACAGAATGCCCGATGAGAGAAAATCCCCAGGAACTGGTAGGTGTTAAATAGACACCAGACACCACTAAAGCAAGCAACAAAGATAAGCATGACTGCATTCACCTCAGCCAAGTCGTTCAGGAGAATTAGAGAACTCTTTCCCTCATAAAAGGCTTTTCATTCAAGAGACAGGCAAATTTTATTCAGGACTGAGAAAATGTGAAGGCAGAATCCTACATGCTTTATACACACCTCTCCTACTGGGCAAATCCTCATCTCTGGGCTTGGCTTCAAGCAGCACAACAGCATGAGCCCCCAGCCAGGTCTGCACTCCCCATCCCTAGGCAGGGAGCTTCCCCTAACCCTTCATGGGAGTCCTATCCTCCTTCCAGGGAGTGCAAGCAACCCTAGAGAAACACAGCCCAAACTTAATGACCATAAACATCAGACACCTGCTACAAAAGTTCCATTTGTGAGGGAGACTTCTTGTGCACTTGGAACTGGGGAAAAAAACCCGAGCTTCGAGGCACCAAGCTTTGGAAAAAACCTACATGGCAGCAAGGCATTCTGCTCTGAGTCAGAAGAAAAGCTTATGGGCTTAAAGATGTGTCTGTATATTTTAGCTCTAACACAACCAGTCTTACAAGAGCATCTGCTTTTCTTCACAAAGTCCACCTCATCCAGTGTGGCTACACCAGCACTGCATCAATTTCATGGCAGGTATCACAGTAGCAGTGTGGAGAGTGACTGCCACAGCGCGGGTAGAAATAGTAGACTAAGCTGTACAAGAGAAATACTGACACAATCTTAAACATTGTGATGTACAGAGTGAAGAAAATACTTGTGCACTGTGTATTTAACCTGACACATTATAGCTCCACTATATCACCCTGCAATGTCAAGCTGTAATATAGCATTAAATCAGTAACAAAGAAAATGTAAGGTCTTTTTTCCTTCCCCAGGTTGTTTTGGTTTTCTTCAGCTCCCTGTCCTTGAAACTTATGCCACTGATACAGCTGAAAAAACAGAAGGATCAGCTGTAAACAACTAGACAGATCAGAACGCTGACAGTGAGTTATAGAATCTAACCCAAGCTCACATCCACTTAAGGCTTTGATCCAAAGCCACCGGTAGCCTCACATGAGGCTCTCGGTGCCAATCCAGAATACTGAGCCACTGCTGAAGGGCCCCATTTACTTCCCAGGCAGGTACATACCCAAGCCATCACTGGCTAGCAGCCTTGGTGGGCAGACCTGGAAGGTTATCCATTGTGCATGTGCACCTGAGCACAGCCCAGATTTTTAAATTTTTTCCCACTTTTTTTTTTCCCAGCTAGAGTACTAGTAGGATGGCTCTCTGCACAAATTGTGTGTCTACGTCTTTTCTGGCAGGAGAGCTGCCTTCCCTTTTGCAGCTTATTCCCCCTTCAGCTCCTCTCCTCCTAGGCCACCAGCAGCAGCTGGAGTGGACACTCTTACACCCTTCCCACGGAGACAAGCACCTTCCCACGGAACAGTCACTCCCACCTCCTTCGAGGAACATCAGGTGTCTGCTGTGCTTCCCTGCCATGCCATCCTCCCAAGTCTTTGTCATGGCCACATGGCCTTTTCCTTTTGTCCCTTGTGAGCTGTTACTCGAGGCACCTCCCTCACCAGCATCTGCCTCGGCACCACCAAGGAGGCTGAGCACACAGGGCCTTCACTTCTCAGCTACCTGCAGACCAAGTGGCTCATATCTGGTTAAAAGTCTTTAAATCTTGGCATGCAGGGGATTTGAAAGGCTTCGTTCTCACCATTTTCTACCACTGCACACCTTCACTGTGCTGCTGACTACACCAAATCTTCATCACCTGTTTGTTTCTGGGTTGGAGAATCTATCTAAATGGGGATTTGGCAGACAGAAAGAGAAAGAGGGAGGGAGACAGCACTGAGGATTGCACCTTCTGCTTCAGCAGCTGAGAAACATTTCTGCAAAACCACTGGAAACAAGGAGTAACTTAAGTGCTACTGAGGGAATAAATGATTCAGTGAACTTCTGTTAGTGGAGGCAAGGTGTAAGACAGAAAGCAGTTTAAATATAAAATCCTGAGTGAATTACAGAACTGGCAGTTCTTTTTTTTTTTCTACCTTTCATCTTAACATTTTGTAAGGAAGATACCAAAAAAATAGTATCTTCTGAGTCCAAAAAGTTGCCTTCTTTAGAAAGAAGTATATTGAATCACTTCTTAGAGAAGAAATTACCTGCAGGTAAACACCTCTGACAGCAGCTGGAGAAGGGAGCATGAAGTTCTTCTGAAGGACTAAGCAAAACCACTACCTACCATCTCAATTCCTGTGCTGGACCTGTCACCTAGCAGTTACCCATGTGTAATAGGAATGCTTCTGAACCAACTCAATCTACATTCCTTTATTTTATAGAAGTCAAGAGAAAAGATAAGTAAAGTCCAAAGACACAAAGCAAACATTATTTAATTCAACAGTCCATATGAAGGCTTTTTTCCCCTTCCAATGTTAACCCACACAAAAGAGTGCAGCAATTCTGTGAATATTTTAAGTTTTGCTTAATGGTTCCAGTAACATGGGCCACTCTTCTTTTCCTCTGATCATTCATACTGTCAGGTCCAGTGTGAATAATGTCAAATACTTGAGCTCTTTTCACTGTTTGGCTCCAGAGCATTAGTCTAGTAGAATGAGGACTGTCACTTATGATTTCCAATTCATCAGGGACACTGAACTACTGTTACACAATTTCAGCAATGTCTGCTTCAGATTTTTCTGAGAGACGGGTGATAAATTTTTTTAATTGCGGTCATTTCAGGAATATGTAGCTTATATGTAGGATATGTTCAGCCTAATGAGAAGTCCACAGGGCATCTTGAGTCCTGCCTCTTACTCTCATACTCACAGGCACAAAAGGCAGAAAAGAGACAAAGTTTCTGTAGATTGATGAATCTGTAGATATAAATTTCAGCCCACCCTTCACATCTGTTCTGTACATGCAGTTTGGAGATCTCCCAGATTCTTTAATCTTAGTACAGCAAGACACAAAACAAGCCTTTACAGATGAAAGTTTCATGCAAGAGAAGCAGAGCCACTAGGCTGATATAAAGATTCATGCTGCTATTAAAATGCCTTAGATTTGACCAAATTAGCACAACAAGATAAATTAAACAAAACGAGCACATCTAAAAAACAAAGATACCAGAATACTTTGGTCCTCTCTTCCCTCCTTCCTGCACACATCACACAATTTTCTCGAGTATTCTGAGTGGGTGGAGTAAATTCTAACAAAAGTATTAGCAACATTCATTTCCATTCTGTTAGATATCAGTTGCTGCTGAGCTTTTTACAAGAATCAGGGTAAATTCTTTTTTCCTTCTGCAGGAAGGCAGAGAGCAACCAGCAACCTCTTGCTGGGCAAGGCAGGGGTGGATGGCTCAGGCAGGCAAAACACGGCTCAGCCGCAGGTTCAGTGCCGCTTGGCAAAAGCTGCCCGAGGCTTCTTTGGAAGCACTGGGTTTGGAGGATTCACTCCACCCAGTTCTTAACATCTTCCTCTGACACCCTACTGGTAGAAATGAAATGGGAAGAATGTGGAAACTGGAAAGCTGGAAGGATAATTGGGATGCAGTGGAAATAATCTCCCTCTGCAGCCAGGGAAGATAAACGATTCCTTCCCTATTCCAAATGCAATGCCAAGTGGTGAACAAATGACTCTGCCTTTGACCCAATGTCTTGGCTGTACGGTTATTATAAGCATAGAGGATGAAATCTTGTTCACAAAATTAGTCTCACTTCCCTTCCAAAAAGGACTAGGCAGAGACAGCACTTCATCCTTTTTTGACACACACGCCCCTTTAAATAGCAAAGGCAAAACCAGTTCAAATACATACAAATGGGAACTAGAACATTTAGTTTCCATTTTGTTATTAAAGTTTAAGTTTCTTTTGCTCATTAGCATCACAATCTCAATCCTGCAACCTGATCTAGGAGGCCAAGTCCAGCACTCCAGCCCTGATAAATAATTGTATGCAACGGGATCAGTGGTGATACACACAGGTTCACTCCCCTCTCCAATTACCCCCAGCTGTGTTGCTGAAGGAATGGATTAATTACACGGATCCCCCCAACTACAAGAGTTTGGCTGGACACACAATGGAGAAGGCACTCTGTGTGCACCAGCTCTGCCTGTGACTACCTACTCCCCCTTCGTTCTTTACAGAAATGTGCTGAGACCCCCTTCAAGGAGAAGGTACAAAACGTGTTCTAAAGGATCCAATTTACAAGGATCTATTCAGTTTTCCTTTACCAGAAGCATGCCAGCCTTACCCAGACAGCCCTGCTTCCCCAGACAGCCCATACAGACAGCTTTTGGCTCCAAATCCACCTTTACAACCAAAGAGCAGCAAGTGCTCTGTGGGAGTGCCAAAGGGTTGTTCCATTTCCCAAAACTGCTCTGGCTTCACAGAAACACTCAGTTTCCACATATTCGTGAAATTCTATTCATATATCCAGTGTGCTAATGAGTTACTCAATCAGCAGAGTGAGCCAGGAACCGGTAACACGTCCCCCTGGCAGACTTGCCAGCGTCCATACCCTTTATTCCCAATTCCTACCGGTTTGTAATGAGCATCTACCGATCCCAGAGCATCAGCTCTTCAGCACCGCTCTCTGCAAACACATGTATCATTTCTAAATGCTAAAACGTGCTAAATATCACCATCGTTAATGTTGCATCAGAATAAATTAAAAAGACAACAAGCTAATGGAAAGAATGACAAACTGTATGGATTGTAACTGAGCTGATTTGCCACAAATTCTTCTCCTCGGGGAGAGAGGCCGGCGAGAGTTTTCTTTCTAGGATTAGCGAAGGTAGCTGTCACTTTGTTGCTGCTCAACTTCTCTTTATTCCCGTAAAACCGAAACTGCTCCTCAACAACTCTGCCCGGTACACAGGGAAAGAACATCTGAAGCAGGGAGGCTGCAACTCCGTGACTCACACGGGAGGCTGGCAGCTGCCAGGAGAGATGCACGGAACGGCGCGGTACCCGCGGGGATGACCCCTCCACTTAGCGCTAAGAACAAAGGTGGGGATGACTATGGGTCTGCTTCAAAACGCAACGCGGGAAGTTTCTGGCACGATCGCTTAACCGCGGAGAAAAAGTACTCGAGATAAAGCACAGGAGGAACTCACGGGGAAATCATGTGAGCACCTTCCCCAGTCGAAAGCGCTTTCCGAAACGCTCCGCTTTCCCTTTTATCCCGCCGGCAGCCCGGGGAAGAGCCGCCACCTGCTCCCAAACAGCCGGGAAAGCGGGGGACTTGCCGGGAGAGCGGCGGTCTCCCCCGGAGCGGCGCCTCATCCCTCCTCTTCTCTAGCAAACTTGCCCCGGGCTGGGCCGCGGGACCCCGCCGGTGGCTGAGCCCCCATTCGCCCCCGGGCGCCCCCCGTCCCGCACAGCTCCGGGCAGAAATGCTGAATCACGAAGCCGAGGGTGCGGGACCGGGGCCGCGGAGCTCCCCCTGACCCCCACCCGGGGCCGGCCGCCCCCCGCGCCCGGGCACGGAGCACGGAGCCGGGAGAGGGTCCGTGCGGAGGAGGAGCCGCTCGCCCGCCCGCCCCGCCGCGGTGCCGGACACTCACTTGAAGGTGAGGACGCAGAGGGGCCGGTAGGACTTGTGGCTGGTGTTCTCGGCCATGCGCTTGCCCCAGAAGTCGTTGGCGAAGGCGGCGGACACCGGGGCGGCCGCCCGCACGTCGGGGTTGTTCACGATGGCCCAGACGTCGTCGTGCACGAACTCGCCCCGCAGGGAGTTGCCGTAGCAGAGGGCGCACAGCCCCGCCAGCACCGCCGCCGCCGCCGCCCCGCCGCGCCGCCCGTCCGCCGACGGGCAGGGGGCCGGCGCGGCTCGGTCCCGGCTGCGGGAGCCCCGCGCCGAGCCCGTCACCATGGCGCGGGGCGCCGCGCTGGCTGCCCCGGCTCCGCCGCCGCCGCGGCGCGGGGAGGCAGCGGCGCCCGCATGGTGCGGGGCGGACAGCGGGACCGCCGCCGGCCACTCGCGCTCTGCCGAGGCGCAGCCCGCCCGGCTGCAAATAAACAGCGGCCGCCTCCCCGCGCCATCCCTCCTCCTCCTCTTCCTCCTCCTCCTCCCCCCCCCGCGCCCCTTCCCGCACGCATGCTCCTTGCCGCGCTGTCACACCGCCGCCACCTCCTCAGCCCGTCGGCGGGGTGGGGTCTGCCCGCGGTGGCCCCGCCGCACACCGGGGAGGGGGACGCGCCCCGGCACGGCAGCAGCCAGGCGAGGCCGTGCCGCCCGCGGGCGGGGAGCGCTGCGGGGCGGGGAGCGCAGTCCCGCTGCAGCGGGCGGGTCGCCTCTGTCGCTGCTCTCCCCGGAGACGGGCGCAGGGCTGTCCTGCCGCCTGGTGCCAGCGCCTCCTCCGACCCCCGCGGGCAGCCCCCTCCGCGGCTCCCCTGTGACCGTGCTCACCTGAGCAGCGGCAGCATCCCGGCTGGCTCCACGGCACACACGCCGCTCCACAGCATCCACAGCGTGCACGCTGATCCGGTATCGATGCTGCTGCACCGCATCCACGCTGCTCCACGGCATCAGTGCTGGCCCACGTCCTCCACGCTGCAGCGTCGGCTGTGCCAAACAGCCCCCCACTGTGTCCTGCTGGAGGAAAAGGCGTTTTGGTGCTCCAGAACTTGTTTCCTTTACTCTGGTACATTGCCTGTCCCTCTTCCAAAATCATTTGAGAGCTGCAATGTGTCCATACCCTCCCACAGATGACTTTTCTTGTGCTAGTGACAAGCCTCAATAACTTCAGGAAAGGCTATGGTCAGATCATCTATTCACGCATGTATGAGAACTATGTTTTTTTACATAGTTTTTTTCAAAAACCAGAAAAACAAGGACTCCATTAATGGGGTTTCACCCTTTAAAGAAAACCTGTTTATAACCAAACAAAGCAATAACACTACTTGGCAAAGAGGCTTTGATTCAATAGGTGAATGAACATAGTGGACTTACTTTGAATTTGTTCTTGAGAAAAGATACGCTGAGCAGGGCTCATCAGCAGCCTGTGCAGCTCCAAGCTGCTCCCTGTGTGTGCGTGTGAGCGTGCCTGCTTGCGCGTGGGGAAAAGAGGGGAGCGGAAGCCTTGGAAAGTTCATGCAGGCTGTCCAGGGCAAGCCCGCTCCAGGAATGCTTTTTCCCCCAGCATATTTGGCACTTCTAGTGATCTGGTATTTTCCAAGTGCAACAGAACAGGCTTTTCAGATGCACTTTTGTTGTAGCTAAAAATAACAGTTAACTCTGACTAGGACAGTGTGTTTATATCCAGGACAGAAGGAAACTCCACCAGAATCAGAGCCATTAATTCAAACTTTGTCTTTAAGCAGCTGATGACATTTAGGCAGTTAGCTGCACGGAGCTTTCATCAGCAATGGGAGACCACTCGTGATAGTGTGTTGGTCTTCATTTTCACCAGAGTTTCAAAGCCTAGGCATGCAAAGCCAGACTCCAAAGTCGATGCATTGGCACAGGAAGAGAAACAGCCTGGTATCCAGAGGCTCTGAAGTACCAGAGCCCACAAGGACCCAGCAGCTCTGGAAACAACCTCACTATTGCACACGTGCCTAAGAGGCAGAATCAGAACTTTTGGTTGACATAAATTAAAATACTGGTTGGGGGGGGGGGGGGGGGGGTGGGTGGGGTGGTGATAGAGCAGAATGGACTGTAGTGTTGATGAAAGCAAAAACAGTGTGTAAGACTTAAGAATTGAAATTGCCTTACAGTAGACTGCAGGTAATATTTGAAATTCTAAGCTACCCAGCTCAACAAAATCTGCAGTCCCCTAGCCCAGCTGAGCCTCAGCAGGCTGTCCCTCCCAACAAGACTCCCATACCTCTGGTCCTTCACCTCCAGGGATCAGAGTCCACACAGCCTTTCTCATCAATGTCTTGCAGCCTTCTGGTTTTCTCCATCGTCACAGGTTGGGGGCAGCCCACTGGCAGCCTGCTCCTGCCACAAGACAGGGCCCAGGGCTGCCATCAGGCAACTTGGCACGGGGGCAGGGACAAGTCTCTCCATTTGTTATGCAGGACTGTAGTACATGTCCCTGCTGTGTCACAAGCCCTGCTGTCCACTCCTTGAGCTTAACTAGTTCTTTACAAAAAGCTCACAAAAAAATGCAGAGTTCTAAACCAGTAAATGATGAAGAGGTGATAGAAAATAGTTTTCCCATTAAGGAATTTCCTGTCAATATCTTCTGACAGTATCATACACAGCCATCTAACATCACATAGTACAACAGGCACACTCTATGGAATAAATAACATTGCTTCTCATACAGATCTACAATATCCTGCTCTCTTCCATAACCCACCATGCTCAATTAACACCAAAAAGAGAGAGATGGCAGTCTTGACCCACTCAAGACTCCTTCCCCTCACACTCTTTAGGAGGGCACCTACACTGACCATTGGCTTTCATCTGGCACAGAGACCTAGACTTTGCAATGGAGAAAAACCCTATTTATTTTTAAACTGTTTTCTTATGTGCTTATTGAAATGTTATGCATAACATGTAGTTAACACTGATTTGCCAAGTCCTTATATGACAAGAAAATCTATTCTCACTTCTCCCAGACAGACCAGTTCTTCCCTTTCTTCCCTCAAACCAACATCTGAAAGAAACAAAGAAATGCTCCAGCCAGCCATTGAGGTAGACCCCCTGTTCTTCACACCAAGACCTGCTGAAACACAAACACATCATCTTCTACTTTCTCCACAAAGGGAAACACTACGTCGTCATGCAGCAGTCACCATGACAGATTGAATTCTAGATGTTGTCTGTTGCTAGAAGTCCTGTCCACACATAAAAACACTAACAGCAGAAAGAATTCAGAGAGCAGAAGAACAAATACTGAACACTGCTGTATTCTGGATGTCAGATCTGTACATATATATGCAGGCGTAGACACAGAGGAAGAGAAAAGAGAGAGAGAGAAAGAAGAGAATACAGTGATGGAATGATTTTCTCTGAAGTTGCTTTGCCACTTCCAAAAATATGTTATCTAATAAGAAGTATTTCCTCCTTCTGCAAGCCTTGGTTCTTTCTCTACCTAAAGTAACCATGTCATCACTTCTGAAATGTGAAGCCAAATTGCTTCTCAGAAAAGCCAAGCTGAGTTCTGGGATTGTGTGTAGTTGAAGTACTCCAGATATTTGCCTGCTTCGTTGTATTTGAATCCCAAGTTTAGTGCCAGCTATATAAAGATTAACAAATAGCTGTTAAAACTAGAGACCTTGAAACTAATTATGTGCGATGCTCAAAAAATCCTTGCTCTGCTAATTGAGCAGAGCTCGTTACTTCTAAAGCAGGAAAGTTTAGCCTCCACTTGGAGTAAAACATACGGCAGCCTGTACAAGGCAGGAGACACATTTGAGCAGATACACTTCAAAGGGTTGAGCACTGATTGATCTGTTATTATCTGACAATTGCAACTGCTCAAAGGCAGAGAGAAACTGCAAATGTTTTGAGTCTCAACCTTAAACGGAGAGTTCTGAAGAGTTTAGCTCTGCATTGACTGATTAAAGTATAAAAATGCAGTAAATACAATTTAAAAGTTAAATTACCATATGGTCATAGCTAGAGGTAAATTTCAAAAGTAGCACATGTAAATAGTTTCTTGCTGTCTGAGCAAATAATTTTACATTTAAACTAAGTCATTTGGTAACTGGTCCAATTGATTTCTGCTTGTAGTCAGTTACTGCAATTCATTTCAGCTGCCCCAGGATGAAACTCTGTATCTGCCATGCATGGAATCTTCAGTGGATACAGATTATGTTCCTATGGTTAAAAACAAACCGAGTTTGGCATCTTAAATCCAGTGTGCTGCCTGTCCTAGAAGAGCTTTGGAGAGACAGAGAGCAATCCATGTGGGCCTGAACCCTTCCAAGGAGTTCAGTGCAGGCATAATTCTGTTTAGTCAAGTAGAATTTGCACTTTGGAGTTACTGGGAGCACTACAATGGTGAAAGGCTGCACTGAGATTAGCTGGAAAATTCCTAATTATGATGCTTTTTCCATGTTACCAAATTGCTTCTAGATCTATGCAAGTGACAGAGAGTTTCTCTTTGGTGAATTCTTCCTAAAGCCCAGTGAAAGTTCCTATGTTTTTGCTTTCACTTCCAGCTGTGGCCAAGAGCCAGAACAAGCAGGAGAGGAAAACTTAGTACCTTGGTCCTGTGATCCTTAGGAGACAAAGAAATCCAATATCCTCAGGATGACCTTTCCTATTCAAAGAGGATATAGTATTTCAAGTTCAGCCCACAACCCCCTAATAAGCCTTCTCGTCATGGCAGTCACAGACTGTGCTAAATATTAGTCCTGAAAATTCAAACCCACCAGTATTTACAAAGTTATATCAACAAGAAGGTACCACATGGTAAGCACTGCTTGGTGAATCCTCATGGATGCTCATTTCCCACCCCTGACACAGATAGCAAGTAACACAGAATGCTCTGTGACCCACTTTCACATCCATTTGTCACCTGTTTCATATGCTTGTGTAAAATGAGAGATTTCAAGCTCAGAAAAAGCTTGCCATAGTTGTTACTGGATTAGAGAGAATCTCTTTTTCAGCTTATACAACAAATGCATTTTCTGCCTTTGAAGAGACCTGAGTTAAGCATTAGTCTATGGGCAGGACTGGACAGAGTCTTTGAACCCCCACAGTGGACGGAACATCTCAGTTTAAAGGTCAGGGATATTACAAAGGTGGGACAAGCCCCAATAATGAGAATAACTGGATTCTTCATCTACTGAGAGGAGGCAGACTATGGCATAGGCAGATGAGATTGCCCACTCCAGCAGGTTCACTCATCAGCTAAGGAGATCAGTACTTTCCATTTTTGTGTGCATGATTTGGGTGTTCAGAACCCCATGATGAAATGGGGAGTGGAGGAGCAAAAGCATTTTTCTTTCCTTACTGAGCATGGATCTGCACTTTTCCTCTGCTGGAAGCATTGCAGAAATCTCCCAAAGCCAAAGAAAGTCTTCAGCCTTGCCCTTGCCTGACAGATCTTTTTTATTGCAGCAGAGCAAGGGAAAAGTGTAGGCAGTAGGGCTTGAGTCATAAGAGTTATCACTTGTAACAGTCATCTGTTTATTGCTGATTAACTACAAGACAGTTTAAGCTGAATATCTTCATGCACTTCATGGAAATCAGTTAATGGCTCAGAACCATAAAACTTAAAAAGGGAAAACCCAACCCAAGATAGGCCCACTTCTGGATAAGCAAATGAGAGATTCTTAAATGACCCAACATTTTTTCACTTACATTGCATAGCCCTGGATGACATTTTCACTTTTCCTGGAACATTGTTTCTGAGTACAAGCAGAGTGTGCGTGAGGCTGTTTAAAGAAAATCCAGCTGGAGAGAAGTTGTTTAAAGAGGATAGCTTTCCTGAGAAACGGACATTAGTAGCTCAGACACCGTATGCTTCCCACGAGGCTGTGCAAGGACACATGTGTACTGTCATGTGGCTGTGAAGTTGGATGCTGAGCTGCCGAGGTCAAATGCAGGGTAAGAAACTCCGATCAATATTTAGTGGTTGGGATTCATATTGCTCCTGTAGGGAGACACTGGAATTGGAAGATGAATCTGATTTTGGTGAGATAAAGGAGGCATTTTCAACTTGGACTGTACTGGAACAGTTAGTTTGACCCTATACTCAGGCTTCAGAGTTGGCTGTAGGTTCCCCATTGCACTTGTCTCTTGAAAGTCCGTATGTCAAAATAAAAACAGAGGCTAAAGACCCCAAGTCTGTTCCCTATTCAGATTCAGTTGGTTTTGTTTTCTCTGAATCTCTGAGCCAGAATGCAGCAGCCTAAAAGTAACTGATTTATACAAAAGATCTTCTGGCATCCCTACATTTGACTGAATTGCATTCACTGCAAAAGGTCTGATAGAATCAGACTGTTGGATAAAATTAGGAAATCTCTCCATTTATTCTCTGATTACCGGGCAAGCTCAATTTCATTGTGGTGAAGTAGAAGCCAGTAGTTGCAATTACCTTTCTTTCTTTTCATCCATTTTTTAATATTTGGGTTCAGGATGGAAAAATTACAAATTAATAAATCTGCACCAAGCCCAGTCAAGACTCTCTGTAATAATATTATTCATATCTCTATTATTAGCAACAGCTGGAATAAATTTTACCACAAATATTAAAATCTATGTTGTAGAATAAGCCACATGGAGTCACTGTAATTTGAGGAGGGTGAAAGTTTCCATAAAAGCTACTGCAAAAGGAATATGACAACTTTTTTCAGGTTACTTCTTTGGATTTTACTTTTGCAAGCAGCTACAGTTTTATTTTACAATAAAATAACTTCAAATCAGGTTAACTATCTAGTGTTTATGTTGAACAAACACTCCAGATAAAACAATGCATCAGTCATTCACTCTGGGCTCTGCTTCTGCTCACTGGTTCTCTCACACTGAGTTGTACTGAGGAGCTCTGGCTATATTAAAGCACAGGTAAGTCCTCAAGCACAGTCACAACAACCTAAACCAGCTGTGCTGGCTGGGGAGCTATCCCACCAGTCAGCTTTTGATGGTTCTGTCCCTGCTGTTTTCCCAAGGCATTTGAGAAATTAACAGCCAGCCAATAGATCAGTTAAAACTCAAAGCAGTAAAACCCTGTACAGCTTCTCAGAGGAAGCAATTTGAAAGCCTGATTGAGAGGGGCAGCATCAGGAGGAAGCAGGATGGAGAAGGAGGCAGCTGGGAATGATTGGAGTAGCTTTTCTGTGTTCCCTTTTCCCTCTCCATTGTTTCCACAGACCATGCATCTAAGCGACCCTCAGATTGGTGGTAGGATAAAAGGATCTCTCCCCAGTGATCCCTGCTCTTCAGCAGTCACCTGCACTCCTGTGAGTCTGCTGCAGACAGGTAAAATACGTTGTAATACTCGAGGAATTTTTAATAAAAATATGAAGCCCATTCTGAATGGAAGTGATTATCTAGATGTGGAAGCACCAGAAGGAGCAGTAGAAGTGCTGTGAAGATACAGAGAAGGCAGGTGCGGATGACACCTGGGGCATCAAGATGCCAGCACATCTATCTACAGCTTATCAGGACCCCCCTAAACTGCAAACAGAGTGAAACAGAGGACAGACTATAGACCAAAGCCCTAAAGAAGTGGTGAGAGGCAGAAAAGAACAGGCTTAGAGCCATCAAACACCCAGACAAGGAGAGAAAAATAAATCGTAATCCACGGATGGAACAGGATGAAGAACACATGAGGGTGTGAGAGCATGTGCAAATCCTGTTTTGTTTTGGCTAAAATCACCTTTCCCTCTTCCATTAGCTCACGTTGAGATTTGTTACGTTGTTACTGCAGAGTTCTGGGGCTGCAAATATGGCAATGAAAAGAATTATGAGCCATGTGCTCTAACAATACTTACACACCTTTTATCCAAGTGAAAGCAAACTCTTGGCTCTCCTGACATGCTCTAGGGAGACATACATGTGACTTTCCCCAGTTTCCCCTATGGCAAGTGCACACTTGTGAGCTCAGCGTTTCCAGCTCCTCCTGCTGATGGGGACTGCAGAACTCCCTCCTTTCAGAGTCTCTCCAAGGAGATGAGTCTCGCTTGCTTTCTTATGGCCACTCTCACTCTCTTCATGTGTTTCAGATCATTTCTCCTGCCTGATTCCACTCCAGCTTTCTTCTCAGTCAGTAGAACTTCTAGCCTCTAAAGAGTTTAAAAAACAAGGTACTGAGCTTTACCAGTTTAGAGCTTACAAAACTTGCCATGACTTCAGCCCAAAGCCCAAAGCCATTTGCAGTTCAGCTGAAACGTTCCTAGGATCCCTCAACAGAAGTCTGGAAGCTTTCCGGACAGCATTTGGAGCCTGGAACACATAGAAACCAAAACAAGTCACAATTTGGGAGCAAATCTAGCAAACTCAGTGTTACTGAACACCTCTCTGCAGGGTTTTCTGTCACCTCTAGTAGACCACTCCTAGCGCATTACAGCTGCCCCTTTCTTCCATCCCTGGGACATCACATCAAATTCAGGGGCCTGTCTCAGGTTCATCTGACCTCCCTGACACATCCTAGGTCCTTCTTAGTTTTTCCTGTGTGCTGTCCAGAGGCTTCCAGAGATGCTCCATGGCCCAGCACATCTTTACTACTGCCAAGTTCATGCCACAGCTCTGTCCTCAGGCACAAGGCAACCTTTTCTTTTGCAGAATAGAGGTCACGTACACTGAGACAGAGCTTCCCTGGAAGCAGCTTCAAGAATAATGAGTGATTCTCTGCAAGACCTAAGGATTTTTGTGACCCTCATCAATATCACCTTCTCAGGGCAAAAAGGCCAACACTCTCCAGTATAAACAAAAAAGATAATACTAGCAAACACAGCATTCTACCAAACCACAGTTCACCTCTGTACTCTTAGTCCTTCCTTGGGAAAAGACAGAGAGAAAGAAATTCATTACCTGAGAGCCAATTTCATTTGTATCACTGCTGCTTAAACAAACCTACTGGTGAAGAGGGTAAAAACACATGAAAATGAATCCTTTCATAAGGGAAAGGACTGGAGAGGAGCCCAAAGGAAAACTCAGGTACAGCCCAACTTCAATGAACTGCTGCAGAGATCCACGCTTTGTAATTTGGGCCTGTTTCTTGCTATCTCTGTACTTACATAGACTGACAATTCTGAAGAAGAGAAAAATCATAAAGATAGGGGTTAGTCTTTTTTTTGGCATGAGGCTGGTGTCTGCCATGGGAAATTAATCCATGCTAAGCTGCAGTAAGCTGAGCTGCTGAGTTTGAATTCATGTCACTGAGACTGCTTATACTCATCACTGGTCTATAAACTCTTATTAGTCAGACCTGACAGTGGGTGACATCTTGATGAAAGGAATAGCCTGTGGATCACCATCCATTCAATAACAGTTTACAGCAATGATTTTAAATGAGCCATTTTCCCAAAGACCACATACCAAAATATTTTGGGGAGATAAATAAAGTGATACTGGAGGATTTTTTTTTTTTTTTTTTTTGAGAAGGGGATTAGAAGGTCCCAGAGTTCTTTGTCACTGAAATAACCACATGTGTCAGGTAAATTGGCAGAGCTATTATATTTAGATTCTAGAAAGGGTTCCTTAGATGTTGAGGTCTTGGATACCTCCCAAAAGACTTGCTCTCTGGACAGTTGAAGCAAAATAAAATTAGAGGGGAAAAGTAGTTCATAGCCACCACTAGTGTTTTCACTTTTTCTGAATATCACATGGTACAAGATGTTGATGAGAAAAGACGGACTTATGAGGGGTGACTTGACAGGAATCACATTTTCATTTCCTTCATAAAATTTTACAAGATTTTCTCTCTCTCTCCAGTGGCCACCTTGGTGTTTTGCCTTTTGGAGGCCAATATGATCCTCCCTATGAGAAAAAGATATCCCAAGGCATTTCCTTTTTTCTTTTGCAAGATGCAAACAGAGGATTCCATTAAATTTTTTAATTTGTTTAACTGGCTTCTAATTTTCCAGACTCCTGTCAAGCCATAAAACTGACTGATGAATGACAGGGCCCTGCTAGGTTTAGCTGGGGTGTAATGTGAGCTCCCAGGGATGGAAACAATAAAACACAATTTTCTGAGGAATGGGGTTTTGCAAGAGACTGCAAGCTCTGACTTCACCACACCCTTTCATTTTGTTAGCTCCAGTTCAGCAAGTTGCTGCTGATTGATTTTGTTACATTTTCTATCATTACGAGCTGTCTGTTCACAAACGTAGGAGAGAATCCTCCAGGTAGCTCCAGGTCATTTAGGAAGACAGCTGATGGGTGCTGTGCTGGGGACTTGCTGTGCATGTATGGGAGCCACGGGCCTGTGGAACGACACGGCCCAGGCTCACCCAGCGCAGCTCCTAAGAGAGGAATCAAAAGGCAGCTCATCTCACCTCCCACACGGTCCTTCTTTGGAGCTGCCCTACACTGAAAATCTTCTTTCTTTCCAGTCATCTGTACATTTTCAGAGGACAGTGGGTGGAAAAGAAGAAAGAAGCAAGCAGTAGAGCTTGTTTTCAGCAACCATTGTCACATGCTGGTTTTGGAAACCAAGTGACAAGATGTTCACGATACAATTCAGCTCACTGTCACTAACACGGTCAAGTTGTGCTGGAAGGGAAGCTTCCTCAGAACTCAATACTGATTCCTTGGCTTTCTATATAAACCCAATCAGATCTGACTCATTTCTGCAGAATATCCTCCTCAGCATCCAGGCACAGACAGTAATAACTATTTTTGCCCTGTCAGACTGCCTGCAAGTAATCTAATCGGATCTGGAACATTTTAATTCATAATGAATTGGTCCATCTAGCTGCAAGTGTCACTAAGCAACTGCAACAGTAAGCCTCCAACTTTGGGCACCACCCTGCCAGCTGTGCCAGCCTGGTCTCCCAGCTGTGCCACCAGCAGCACAGACACCGACCTCTCAACAGGACTCTTGTTACAGGTCCCAGGAGTGCCAGCTGTTTCTCTGTCCTGGCCAAGCACAACTACAGTGAACGGCAGAGGCTGGAACAAGGCTTTCCCCAGCCTTTCAGCAGTTTTCATAACAGACTTTTTCAGTCTTTGCATTCCAGGATTTTGAGATGGGAGTGAGACAGGACTTGCTTGGGAGGCAAAATCCTGAGCCATTCCCACTAAAATCCTGTGCCCTCCTGCTGCTGACCTCAGGACAAGATTACTGCCAATCAACCCTAGAGCAAAATCCCTATGGGAATACCATAGGGCTGTGACTTCTCTGCAGCATCTTGCAGCAGCCTGTGCTTGTCAGAGGCTGCAAAGCAGGAATGCATCTGCCCTTACAGTGACAGCATAGGGAATTTTGTTTTGGTTTTGAATAAAAGATTGATAGGGTAAAGGCAACTGTGGGGGACAGGTCAAACACGGCTAATGAAAAAAGCAGACCCAGTCTTCATCCTGTTTTATTGCTTGCTAATAGAGTAGTGTTTAGCAATAGCTTGTGTGTTGTAAGGCTTAAGGTTATCAGCAGACTGACTGCAGAGAGCTAGTTAGAATTCAGCCTGCATCTGGGACTGTAATCTGGCAATTTAAACAAAAACATGTATTCTGCATAGGTGCATGACATAGACTATTGCTATCATTAATACAGCAATAGTCATAATAAATCACATATTGAGTGTGTTTGTTATTGCAAGGAAAACTTAATTATCATTTCCAAGCTGGCAGCATTTGATTTACTTTTTGCTATCTGTATAATTAGTTTCCAAGTTGCAACTGCAAAATCTCTGTCTTGGTGGGGGTAGGAGGTGTGGAGTTACAGCTGCAGCCATCGCTCTGGCAAAGACAGCTTTCCCTTGAGAATATTAATTTTTAGCACAAAAATAATACTCAATTAAAATTCCCCTAGAAGGGGGGGCACTGCTTGGAAGGCGCCTCTCAGGGAGCCTCCCCTCGCCCTGCGGAGCTGTTTTTGGTACAAGGAGCTCTCTAGTGTCCAGCTGTAATAGTGCAGCTCGGGAAGAGGATGCTGTGAGCACACAACGTGATCCAACACGTGTGCCAGTGGAAGGCCTGGGTCTCTTCAGGTCCCCAGTGCTACCGCGCAATGTGGAAAGTGCTACTTAATATCGCTATCGTCGAAAAATAGTACTCAAAAGTTTTAAGGCACAGCACAGAGGTCTCCTTCATTGCCACCAATTTCTCTGCCTGTTCCTTAAAGGAACTTCTGCTGCACTGATGAAGTGGCTCCGGCTCAGTCTGTGGGGAGAGGATGTGTGTAGATGTCTGTCCGCATTCAGGCCATGGAAAAAAAGGTTTACACTTTCCCTGTGTTCCCCTCCAGGGACAGCAAAGGGCCTGCCATTCATGGGTCTAAGGCCACGTGCTCATACTGGCTAGAGGCAGTCTATTTGGTATGAGTGAATGCCTAATTGCAACCCCTGACTTTTCATTTATGCACCTGATTATGTGGAATTGTCTCAAGCCAGACAAAGCATGCCCATGATCACTAACCCTAGAAAGAAAATTCCAACATATGTGTGGATGGTGGTGTCCAAAGACAGATCACTCCTCTGTGTTTCTAAATTGAAAACCTGGACATTTTAGTTGCAATTGTGCAGGTTTGAGCACATGCTAGAATAACAATATATTGTCTTCACACTGCTTTTAATGCTTGCATTTGTTTTTTTCAACACATTAGTGATGAACTCACTAATGTTGATAAAAATGGATTAAAAATCTATTTGGTTATCACTGAGTATCACAGATGGAGAATAATGACTTGATGAATTGGCAAACTGAGATTATCTGGAAATATGATGAGAGGCGCTTGAAGCTCTTATAAAATACACCATCATTTTTAACATCATTTTGCTATTATGGCACCTCCCTTGTGGATTCTGTGGTTTAACACTGCGAAAAAGGATGCCAGAGCTGAAGCTTTGCCACTGAAAGGCACCATCTTGTGCTTCCTATGCTCTGCTGCCCACAGCAAGGTTTATTCCACAGTAGAAAATAAATTAAGATGTAATAATTAACTAAGTGCATTTCAAAGGCAAGAAATCCCAGAGAGGGCTAAGATGCTCACCTTTAATCACTGCAAACAAAATGATGGTGGCTTTCCTGCAAGTCACTGTGAGCCAGAGGTTCCAACCTTTTGCCTTCAGATGGGTTTGCAGCAGGTTTTTCTTTTCCTGCTATTGACCTATCTTGTCTGAGCTCAGCTTGCAGAGAATCCTTAGTTCTAGAAGCTGGGAAACAATTTCACAACATAAGCCACAAGCAACAAAGAATCCTGCCAGGTTCAGGTCAGTCACGACAATAATAGTTTTTTATCCACTTAGCATTTTAGCTCAGTATTAGGGTGATCATTCTTGATAAATGCAAAACCTATCATTACATTATTATGTCCAAGCAGCCTGTGGAATATCTGGGATATGGCAGCCCATTTTCCCTTAATTTTTGCAAACCTGCAGGCATGGTGGCAATGGTTTTACCATTTTCAAGGCACCACTTTTTTTTTTTTTTTTTTTTTTTTAAGAAAACAAAACAAAACAAAACCCTGCTGATATTTTCAGACCAGATAATTAAAGGAGGGGTTTCCCTCCTCATAAAACTTTTTGTAAAAACATCCTCTGATGGTTAATCTCAAAAATGTGGGTTCCTTTTTCCTCAAGAATTAGGTTAAAAGTGACTGTTAAGACCTTCTTATCCAAACTCCTCCATAATGCAGGGTCTCTGCAAAGTCCATGACTAATTTCAGTTTTATTTGCAGTGTTGCAGCACACAGAGCCCTCACTCCCTGCTGATTGAATTCAGTCTCCCTCAATTGAATTCAATTGCTATTGAATTCAGGAGAACTGGCCCAGAGCCTTAGAAAAAAAGAGCAGTTCCTGGAGTCCCAGCACTGTTTGTCAGGTAGGACTTGGTGTTTTACACTCTGTCACGTTTGAAAATGATAAACTAGAAGATGTGTCAGATGTGTTTTAACAAGAAGAATAAAATCTGTAATTCAAGACAGCACAGAAAGCACCTGGTTTTAGGCTTTGTTTCCATTTTAAAAAATAGAAGAGGCTCAGAGAAGCATCTGCTGAGCTTCTGAATGGGTTTGGATCAGCTGCAAGTGCCTGTCTGCCAAAGGCAAGTCCAACTCAGACATGAAACCAGGCAAATCTCAGTGAGGCTGGGTCAGTTTCACATTTACATCCCAAACCCATAGTAAATCTGGATTGGTAGCAAATGGATCTGACCAAACAAAAAAAAAAAAAATCAGAAGCTTGCATGTCCTTCACAAAATGAAATTCCTAAATATCAGGCAGTTGCAGAAAGCACTTAACCATTTGGGGATACATTTCTGTCTTGCTCTGTTTTTATGGATGCAGAATTATGGAAATCTCCATCTGATAAAATTTTCAAGTGGAGAAGAATATTATTTTTCCATGAATAGGTCCAATCATGTAAGGTAAGTATGTAGCTAATGTAAAACTTCAGACTCTGGGGTACCCACAGCCCTTACCTGAGCTCACTGAGCTACAACCTGAGGGCACAACAATTTTACTGGAAACTCCAAGAGCAAATCAGAATTTTTGGACTGCCACTGATTGTATAGGAGAAATGTCTTAATTTGGTTGATATAGGGGGGCTTTCTGAAAAAAAAAAAGTTACTCGTAGTAAAGAAATAATAAGAAGTGTTCACCTTGTTCTCAGCTAAGCTGTGAGATTTTACTCTCCCTGGCAGGGAGCAGTGGCAAACTGATGAAGTAACAGATGTGGTAGGTCTGGAATCACTTCTGATCTGCCACAACCAGCCATGGATCAGCTTGGCAAAAGCCAAGCTATGTGTCATTGCCCAGGGAATAATAAGTAGACATCCACCTGTAGCACCCATAGACACCAGCAGAGTCTAGGCAGAGTCCCAGGACCCAAATCTGAAGGGAACCACTGCAAGCAAAACCATCATGAGGAGCAAGAGTCTTGTGGGCTTGGGTTGACATTGCTAAATGCAGCTCCTGCTGCCCCTGAACTCACCATCCCACCTCACCACAGCTGCTTAGTGAAGGCACTGAACGGTGCAACCACGGCTTCAGAGCTGGCTTGGTCTCTACTGCTGAGACAGAGCTGTCTTGCAAGCCTTGCAAGGTGTGTCTGCCCAACACTTCCCACGGCTTCTCTTCCCAGGGTGACAAACCTCTGCAGATCTCTAACAACTGCCTTTTCCCTAAGTGACAGTGATGCCTTCAAAACAGGCTCTAAGCTCTTTTTACACTCTCTTCCCAATACTGAGCTGTGCACATAACACGTGAACAACATTAGCAAATCCTAAAACAGGTGCAGATGCTTTATCTTCTTTAACAGCTAGGAAGCCACTTCGTAGAGCAAGATGAACGTGAGTTGATCTGCTCAGACCAGAACTTTGGAAAAGAAGTTCACAGGTTTAAAAAAATAATTTCTACTTAAAAGCCAAATAACAATAATAATTTATAAAAGGAAAAAAAAGATAATCCAACCAGCTAGTTGACAAGTTCTCTGAAGAATTGTGAAGGCTTTCCTTTGCCAACAAGCTAGACACAATGGCACACCCTTTAAAGCTTTTGCCCATCACCTTGCAAGCTTGCTTAGATTTTCCTGTGCTCTCACTGGGAGTTGGTAGGATTAGTGTGGGTATCACATCTGAATCCTTGGCAAACCTCCTCCAGCCATCAGCACAGTGGTGGCAGGGTAGGTGTTCAGGGTGGGAGATGCCAAAAGGCAAAGGATCTGGCCTTGTTGCCAGTGTTGGTGTTGCCAGTGTGCCATTCAGCTGCTTCTGCTGAAAATTAGTCTCTCTCCAATTCTGATGAATATTGATGAACTTCACAGCATCAAAAGAAGCAAAGGCAGGACAGCTGTTTGAAGGGACAAACACTTCAGTTCTGGATTGGAAGAAAAAGAGAGAGAGACAGCAGAGTTGTTGTGATGAGCCAGGCCTTCTCCCTCACTTGTCAAAATGTGATTTACAGACACACTTCCATTCACCCTGTGGGTGCCAGTTCCCACATCCTGTGTCCACAAATCTCTCTTGTTAATTGGATAGGCAATATGTGGGCTGCCTCCTCTATAAAAAGCTTCTTTAAACTGGGACGCTTCCCAGCTCATTTTAATAAATCATGACTATAATTACATTCTTTTGCTGCATATTTCTGCAATAGAATCTGTATCATTCACTTACTGGCCTTCTTTACTGTCCAGCTCTCATTTCGTCTTGCTTCTGAAGCTGCTTTTCTTGACTGGTCATTCAAAGAATGCCATTTGCTTTGAACTCCTAATCTAACTCAGCTGCTTTTTCCTTATCTTCAAAGCCTCTCCTCATTCTGTCCATCCCAACAATCTCACTTGTGGCTCCAGCTGCTTTTTGCCATCAGTGACCACTTCAACTCACTCCTGATAGTTCTGCTCACTAAGGCTGTCCCACTGCCTCAAGAGTCACTTCCACCAGCATGCCAAGTGCATCTGAGGCTGCCTCTTCCCAGTGGTCACCTGGCAAAAGCACTCATTTACATAACAAAACCCCTTTGTCGATGGAATTTGCTCCTCTTCTTTTGGGGAAGTGTCTGTTCTCCCTTAAGGACTTTAACACACGATCAGCATTACTGCGAAGCCAACAGAGTAACCACCACCCCCATCCAAGTGGAAGAACTTTGCCAGACTCTACAAGAAAGCACAGTCTGGAACTGCATTGCCCTCGGGGCTGGAGAGGGAGGGGAGACAGAGCCGCTGAAACACTTGTGCTGGCTGCTATGAGAAAGAAGTCAAGAGGTTCAGTTCGCTGAAGTTCCTCATAGCTGTAATTCCCCTTTTACATGGCCAGAACAGGGGGAGGATGCCCTGAGCCAAATACTCATGCTCCTTTTGGCTTTGGGGTGCAGTCTGCAGAAGGAGCCAGGAGTCCCAACCCTCAGCTTTAAATCCCACTCAATCAACAAAAAGCTTCTCTTGGTTTTCATTTTCCTAAATGTCCTGTCAGTTCTAATGTCTAGAGGTGACAGGACTGATCTTAGGAGCCATGTTTTGGAAAAAGATGCAAAAAAAATTACAAAGAAAAAAAAAAGAACTGAGAATCTGGATGGGATGTGGGTCAGATGAAGGAGTCTAAACATTCAGTCGTCGCTTGGAAATAACCAGAGTTTTAGACATGAATGTGTGAGGCACCGTCTTGTCCTATGGCTCTTAAAAGAACTTACCAATTTCTTTCTTTAAGACAGAGTAATTTTTTAAGTGAAAACTTTGTCATTCACTACCTCAAAAGAAAAATGTAAAAGGTTTTACTGTGTACAGTTATAATGCGGGGTTGGTTTTATACTGACAGTTGGTTAGTTTCAGATTCAAAACAGATCGAGAATGCCTCTTTTTTGCATAACTCCAAGCTCAGCTTCAAACATGTAAGTGGGAAAATTAACATTAAAATGAATCCTTAAACTGCAATTATTTGGAAGATGCAGAGCATGAAGCATTCAAATGGCTCTCACTCAGTGACCCAGTTAAAATATACAGATCAGTACTGCAATTTGGTTGCAAACATTTCAGAAACTTGAGGATGTGGAGGCTCTACCCTCCTCCCAGCTTTATTCTCCTCTTGGTGCTCTAATGCAGCCCAAAGAAACAAATACATGTCCAAAACATTTTTGCCTTGAATGCATTTCCATTAGGTTGAGATCTTCCTCAGGCTTTATGAGGGAACATCGAAATACTCAAGAGAGCAGGTAAGCTTTAGGGATGTGTCAGAGTATCATACAATCATTGGTAATATGAGGCAGGAACTATTTACACTGGCACTGAAAATTCAACTGCTGTGCCACATTACTGTGAAGTAAAAATGTATCATATCAGATAAATAAAATCAAAGAAATAAAATCTCAGTATTTGCTATTACATAAGAATGGCTTTGTTGAAGGAGGCACTGGTCGAAGCATCATGTAGATTCTGAGAAGAGGGAAAATTAATTTCTTATTTTTTCCCCATTTATTAGAAGAGGCATGTTTGAGATACACCAAGAAATGGAGTGAGGTAGTATAGTGCTGTTGGTGTGAAAACAGAGTGTCCTTCCCCTGCAAAAGGGTAGCAGAACACATAATCAGTGTGAAGGACCTCATAAAACTTTGCCCTCAAAAACCCCAAGTTGCTCGACTTCCTCCTAAAAAATTCTCACACCATTACCAAGTAAGCAGAAGTGACCAAGCTGACGCCTTTGTCCCCCTCTCTTTCGTCTCCTTGTGACCAGTCTTGCTGTTTTTAAGGGAAAATGCAAGTGAGGGAAGCTTACAGCCACTGTAACACCCCTGGCAACACAAGGTAATACAAGCAAGAAGGGACTCCAGGAACTCCAGCCCCGACTTCTCAGTGGGAACCAAAGGAATAACCTCACCAGCTGACAGCAACAGCAAAGGCTTGTTTTCCCTGGGGTTTATATGCTAGTGGAAAAGGAGCAGGATGTATTTGGCAAACATTGCATTCTCAGTGCATTAACACGCTGTGGCTGCATTTCCCTTCTTTCCAAGGCTGGCTTCGGGTTTCGTTTCTTTTTTTTGCTTCTATATCCACTCACAGCAGCTGGGCAGGGTCTGAAGGAAGCCTAATGCAGCAGTGAGGAGTGTGACCTTTCCCGTAGCTCAGCGAGGATGGGCTGCAAATGAGATAAGCAGCCTGATGTTCTCCAGGCACCTCCGTGCAGCTCTCCCACTGACATCATTCGGGGACTGATGCCAGCACCTCCGACAGCTCCTGGTCACATTCGTCTCACAGAGCCTGCACTTTCCTCCCTCTGCTCAGCTGAGCAGGCTCTTGTGGTGCTCTTCTTAATTGCCTTTGCAAATGACAGATTGTCTGATACCGAGGAGACCTGTGGAACAGTAACCTGCCTGCTGATGCCCAGGTGGGAACGATTCCATTGGCTTCTCCTTTCATGGTAGTCTGAAGGTGTTCCCACCTCTCCTCCAGCCATCTACACCAGCCCTCTTTGCCCTTTCACTTGTACCAGGGCCAGACAAGGGAATAATCTGATGTTTGGGGTGGGTGAGGGGGTGAGAGGGTTCTTCAGGAGGGCAGGGGCACACTGTGGGCCATGGGGGGCTCACAGGGAACTGGCCAGAGAAGTTCCACAGCCCAACTCCTTTCCAGCTACATGTGATCTTCCCAGTAGACCTGTACCACAGTCCTGTCTAGTGTTCCTGGGCCTGGGGACAAGTCAAGGAGTGGGAACCATTAGTGAGGGAACTGGAACGGTAACAATGGTATTTTTTTCCCGCAATCCATTTTGGGAATCAAATGGTAATTATAATTACAAGGCAAAATTAACACACCTCCTATGAAATATGTATTTAAGAAGCAGCCATTCAATATAAAGCAAGAGCTCATGTCTGAAATCACTCATTTCTGTAAAGATTTAACATTTTAATCTGTAAGAAAGCCCGAATGACATCAATTAAATACAAATATTAAGAGTGATAGAACCTCTCTGAAGCCACTGAACATGGCACTTGCATTCAGTGAGAGCAGGGTGAGACACACAATGCAGCACCAAGACATACCCAGCTGTTCACAGGCTTAGGTTTGTATCTACGTTGCAAGAGTTGCAGGCAACGCGTATTTCCTTTGTAAGAGACCATGAACAGCTGTAACTTGAATATCTAAACAGTCTGATAGAGAAATCTCATGAACTAGGAGAAGATATGATACAGGGGCACTAAATAAAAGAGCAACATAGAATGATAGGGAGAACAGTTAGTCCAGCCATTCCATTCAAAGCAGGACTATCTTCAACATTTTCTCATGGTCTTGCAGAGTCAACTTTTGGTAATCAGGGCCTCCAGCCTCTCTGAGTACCTCTTCAGCTCTGCATCTCTCTTCGGGTGAAACCCTTTTTCCTCAGGCACAGTAGGAATTTCCCCTGGTGTAAGTTGTGCCTGGTGCCTTTTGTCATTTCTCTCTGGGCACCTCTCAGCAGCTCTGCAATCCCCATTATGTAGTTCAAGGTAACCATAAGGTCCCACCTGAATCTTCTCTTCTTAAAGCTGAACAAACCCATCTCCATCAGCCTTCCTTGAACATTGAACTCCTGCCTACTGACCATGTTAGTGGCCACTCACTAACATTGCTCCAGTTTATCAATGCTTTTATCAATGGTTTCTAAGAGCCAGAACCAGATGCATTACACCAGATGTGGTTTCACAAGTGCTGGATAGAGGAGAACAATCCCTGCCCTGACCTGCCAGCTGTGCTGGTATTACTGCACCTCATGTCTGGTGTGGTTGGCTCTCCTTGTAGAAATAGCACATTTTTGACTCATGTTCAGCTTCATGTCCATCAAAACCTCCAAGTCCTTTTAGTTTAAGCTGATTGCCAGCCAACCATTCCCCAGCTTGTACTGTTGCATGGGGTTATTATCTCCCAGCTGTGGGACTTTGCCTTCTTAAATTTCATGCCTCTGCCATCCAATTTCTCCAGCTTGTTCATATCCCCCTGAATGACAGCAGCCTTGCCCTCCTGCATATACTACTCCCAATATACAAAATAACTGGAAGCAACATTATGGAAGAGATGATAGTCAGCTTAATGGTACTGTATAAACTCAGAGAGGAGCAGAACTGACAGCTCTGTTATACTCATCCTTCTGCGGGAAAACAGCCTGTGCTGCTGTCCTTCACGGGGTAGTCGATGCCCTTACTTTTCAAGATGAAACTAAAGGATGATGCAGTTTACAGAGGAAGCTTATAGAATTCCTCTGAGAAGCTTTAGGAAGGACTATTAGAATTAAGGTGCCTTTTTATCTCTACCTTCTGTCCCAGAAATCAAAATTATTAGCATAGCCCAAAGCATGAAGCACATCATGCAATCTGGGAAAAAAGATGCACTTTCCTGTGACCTTAACTCAGTCACATAGGTCAGGCAGCAAAAACGAGCTGCTTAAAATAACATCTAAGCAGAGCTTCCCTGCATTTGTCCACAGGGGACAAAAAAAAAAAAAAAAAGGAAAACACCAAACAGCTATATTTCCTCTTCAGAGGCGCTTATTCATTCAAATAAAAAGACAACAGCTAAGTAGCAACAAGCAAGAATTAAGGAGAAGATAATGCTGCATTCTTAGTCACGTAAAACCTAAATACCTATTGCTGAGGGCAAAGGAGAAAGTGGCTCCTCTCCATGAGCTGTACTGATAGCACTACCTACACCTTTCCCTTGCACACACAGCAGTGGTTTTGACTCAGCCCATTTGGATTGTCTCTCACATTATGTTGAAACACCATGCAGGAAATCAATGAAAATCAATTATTAAATCCATTAGAAAGAGTCAAGCGCATGCTTAGAAAAATCCAAAGAAAATTAAGAGGAAACTTACCAGCTCAAAGGGAAACATGGTGCAGCTTCCAGTGTTGAGCCCTGGAAGGCAGGAAGAGCAATTGTGAGGACTCAGCCATCTGAAGGAGCAGGTTGACAGCTTTATTGAGCTGCTTGAGGGGCAGCAGCTCTGGATCACCCTCCTCTCTCCCCCGGCCTGGCCTTCATGCTCTCCCAGCTGTTGAGCTGAATAGATCAGGAAAATCCCACCACTTTCAAAGCAAGATCACAGTTTTTCTTGAGGTCAAAACAGAGTAGACACTTTGGGTCCAGGGTCTTGCTGCTATGAGAGAACTGGCAGCGCTGCCTCAGCTCCACTGGGTACCTTGCCTCCACAAACGGCAGCGACAACCCACTGTGGCGCTTAGGAATCTGGGATACCCTGCAAACTATGTGTCAGAAGACCTTTGCACCCTCCCAAGGTAGATCTCATCTCTGCAAGAAACAGATTCCTGACATCTGTCTCCCACCAGTTTCAGAATCCAGCAGATTCCTGTCTCCCATGGCGTCTCTCTGCTCTGAGGAGAAGCTGCTTTTGGCTGCCTGCTCCTGAAAGTGTTCCCTGCTGAGTCTGCAGCCACAGCCTCTCTCCAAGGCTCCTCATGCCAGAAGCACTGTACAACGCAGGGTAGGATGCAATGAATAATTTTGCTAATAAAAAAGCAATTTCAATTTCCTTGAAACCCTAGGATGCCTGCAAGCAGTTTTCTCCAAGGAAAAAACTTGACCATAAATTCCATCTTCATCAAAACAAACTTTTTCCTTTAGAGGACCTCCACTTGTAACAGCCCTTGCCTGCCTAAAGAAAAAAGATGCTGCCACAGACCACTTCAGTGACCAAGTTTTTGGCAGTCAGCTGGGATATGAGAAATCCCCTTCCCTAAATTAGGGCTGGACTGACTGACTCCAATGCCCTTCCAGTACCATGTCAGGTAAATGGGGAGGCTCCCTATTTTGTGGGACAGGAGAATGGCTGCTGTCACAAAGCCCTATGAACTCCTGTCCTAAGATTTAATAAGCAGGAGTGGAAGGTTTCTGCTACCTTTGAGGGTCTTTATTATTCAGCTGCAGGGAGTCATTCCTAGAGTAGAAAACAGGCCTTCTGTTGGAGTCAGGATCAAGTGATTTTGCTCCACTAGTTACCCTATAGTGTTTCATCAGAATAATCCTTTAGCACATGGCAATTTCCTTGCAGTTCCTGCTTCCTTGTCTGTTCCTTGTTTGCATACAATCAGAGCATCTACCTTGCTTTCCAAAGAGCATCTCTCACTCTCCAGAGAGCAAGCTAACCTTCTCATTTCTTCATTTTCACTCAGTGAGCCATCAAACCCAGGGAACAGAGTCTGTGTAGTGGAAACTCACTTAAGTGCTGGCAGCTAGACCTGCCAGAAGGATTTTTTTGTCCTCGTTAACTGCTGGGCCCACTTTACTCTTTGGATCAAAAGTACACCATGCAAGTGCTGCTGTTGGCTTGTTGTTCCTGGGACAGAAAAATAATCAGCCTGACCACAGAGAAATGACATAAACTGGCTTGTAAGGAATTTCCTCTCCTCAACTCCACATCTCCTTTTGTTACAAAAAAAAAAAAAAAAAAGGAATGCCAAAATGGGAAAGCAAGCCCTTGTTCGTCTTTCATGCACAGTGAACCTGAGCTCACTTACCTGCCAAATCTGTAAGGATACCCATGTGTTGCTCCCTCCAGAGTGCAAAGCCACTGACTTTTCTTGGTCTCTGCTCAGCAGCCACCCAGAAGGATCCAGAGCAAGAGGCAGAGGCTCAATAAAATAGATGTTGTGCCTCACTCTGAAACAGATATGGCAAGTTGAGCTGGCGAGGAAGAAAAAGCCAATTTGTCTCCGGCCCCTGTAAAATCCCAGACTGTGTTCTCAGTAATATGATCAGATTTGGGGCTAGATGATCAGATTTGGCAGTTCTAATAGAGTCCATCTGCCAGCACTGTAATTGTAAACACAACCAACATCTGAATATAATAATAATAATGATAAAAAGTAATGTTACCATGGCCCACACCCACTGGGACATCTCATTTTTGCTTTGGCTTTAGGATAAAGGATGATGAGGATGTTTGGACCAACAGCTTCATTTCAGCCAGTGTTTCTGATAAGACTGTCACCACATTTGTCTCTGGAAAATATTAAGCATAACATCGGGCTCATTCCTAGATGATATACAAGCAGCTTGTTTTTCTCATTTCACCACAAGCCTTATTGATATATACAATGCAAATAGATTGATACCACACACAGAGCACATCCATAGAGCCTGATTTCCCAATGTTATATGAGGTTTGTGGTCTTGTAATTCCATAGACTTAAATGAGTTTTACCAGAATAAAGCTGGTTCCTAAAGAGAAAGGATATATTATGGACTTGCACATATTACTTATGCATCCAACCAGAAATGTTAGTACAGGCAGACACCTGGCACAGATGAAATAGTTAAATTTGCCTCCTACTCCCTGTCACAAGACCCTGATTTCAGTTGCTTGCAACTGTCAAACATTCGGTGTTCAGGCAAAAATTTCCCCTCTAATATGCTTGCCTCAGGCTAAATATTTTTCAGAGAGTTCCAGCAAAATTAGCCCAGCCATTTGGAGGATGAATTTAGGGAAAACCACAGTGTTTCACTAATATTAAATAAGGCAGGCTCTGCCTGCCTTATTTAGAAGTTCTGAAGCTTTGAAGCAAGGCTTTCAAACACTGAAAGGAAGCAGTGTGGTGTATTCCAGGAGTGGATACTGGGAATGCTGCTGCTTTGGAAATCTGTCCACAATCCAAAGGAGACGTGCCCAAACCCAGCAGTTCACACTCGGCTGTTCCTGTGCACCAGGCCCTCAGTTGCCCATGTGTGGAGAGATCTCTGTGCTCACACAAGGCATCATCACACAGCAAACCCCCAGTGGGTGTTTACAGCACCATTTAGTAGGAGTGATCAATGCTGGAAGTGTTCTGGGACACAAGCACATCATGTTTGCTCTGCAGGCTGCAGTGAGCAGAGGCTGGTGAGTTCAGAAGGCCAGAGCCGGCAGCTGGGCAATATGGACAACCAGCAGACTTTGGAGAAGGAAAGAAGAGGGGAGTGAGAAAACTGCCCTAAGTTAAAGTTGTGTGGTTTTGTGGTTTTTGTTTGCTTGGGGGGTTTTTTGTTTGGTTTGGGGTTTGTTGTTCTGGTTTTTTTATAAACAACTACCAGCAATGCCCTGGTGAGCACTGCCAAAAAACCCCTTCTATTGTCTTTGCTTAGGCAGAGCTACATTAATTTCAGCTGCTCATCTCTAAGGAAATACAGAAAATACCGCAGAATTATGTATTTGGTACATGAGCAATCTTTAGACAACAAAGAAACAGTAAAAGTTAGGCTGGATCAGACCTCTCAAGTTAAAAGGTCTAACAGCCCACCACCAATTTAAAACAAGACCAAGGACCAAGCAGGAATTTCAGTAATTCTCTGCTGCTGGGGATCACTGTGGTGTAAGACAAACCAGCAGCATGCACAGATGGTACCTCTCTCTTGGTGACAGCACCTAGATAGTAACAGGTAGAGGGAGGTGACCACCTCCACAGGAAAGAGAGTGTGGCAGGAGCTGAGACAGGAGGGATGTCTGTGCATCCACTCTTTCACAGCAACTGGAGACAAAGCTCAGGTTCTCCAGAAGAGGTCTGGAGGACAGATCTGAAGAAATCCCTAGCAAAGAATGTGACCCACCTTCTTCTATGAGTTGGCCACAAAGACCAGCAGTTCCC
Organism: Corvus hawaiiensis; assembly: GCF_020740725.1. Taxonomy (NCBI): domain Eukaryota; kingdom Metazoa; phylum Chordata; class Aves; order Passeriformes; family Corvidae; genus Corvus; species Corvus hawaiiensis. The sequence continues at coordinate 22,788,235 of NC_063216.1, read as the reverse complement.
AAACCTTGCAGCCCAGTGGTTCACAGTAAACCCACAGCACACCCTCTGTTCTTCAAACAGGATATTCCACCTTTAACTTACACTTAATTTGATGTTTAATACATCCCTTGCAGATGAGCTGCTGACCCCTTACTACAGCCACTGACAGACATGGGCTGCAGACCACCCTGCCAGAGAAAACAACTTTTCAGTGCTCTGGCTGCACACTCTTAACTCAAGTGGAGGTCTCTGCTAGATAGTCTAAATAGCTCAGCCATTTTCCTGGCCCCTGTGAGGGTACATATGGTTCCATATGCTGGGAAAGCTGGTTTTTTTCAATTTTTTCCTAAAACTAAGTGTATGAATTTATACACAAACCAATGTTAAAAAAATATTAAGGTTGCAGAATCAAGCAGTTAAAATTCAGGAACTGGCTGACAATGTCTTGGTCACAGAAAAGAAAGATCTAAATAAATGTGTTTTGATAGCCAAAAAATGCTCTCTGGAAGACAGGCTAGATAAATAGAAATAAAAGAACGAGGTCACTTTGTTTGAGAACAGCTTCTTAAATCATGATCATCTTTCCAGACCATTTCCTTCTCTCCTCCCTAAACTTCTGCCAAATTGCAGCTAGGTTTAACATGAAGATTTCACAAAAGGTTAATCTTGGCATTTGAGAAGTAAGCAAAGTTTGAGCTTCAGAGGTGTTTTTCTTAGATCATTTTGAAGAGCTATAATGGTGTAAATTGAGTACCTTAAATTTACCACACTGAAAAGCTGCAGCACTACATCATTCTTCCTGCAATTTTTCTTCCTCTGTAAAGATGACATAAATCCCTGCGGTGGGTCTGCTACAGTGTTAGACTTATCAAGGTGAAATCTGATTTCAGCAGAAGGAGGAAAAAAGATTTCAGAAGGAATGTGTTTAGGGTTCTGCAAACAACCCCATGTCCCACTTCTGCCCCCTCTCCTCTGTCATCAGACACACCCCAAATAAGCAGGAGATACCTCTAGAGGCACTGCTGAGAACCCATCAGAACCCAGCATACAGGAGGCACCAGTCAAAAGGCTTTGAATACTGGGCAAAACTTGGGAGGTTAAAAAAAAAAACCACGAAAAACCCAAAAAACCCCAACCCTAAGCACCTCCTACCCCCCCCAAATTTTAAAAATGTGGTAAAACAAACAAATAATTCATATGAAAGCAAAACAAATTCAAACCCCTTTCCCTGAGAACTCCTACAAGCCCTGCAGCAGCCTGTCTCCAGCAGGCTTCACAGAGGCTTATCTGCAGGTCAGAATGGGCCACGGAAGGAAACAGCCTTGAAATCTGGTGGCACTGCTCACACAGATCCTCCTGGGGGGGTGAGCAGGATTTCCAAATCCCAACCTGGTTGGAAACTTGTTGAGGAAATGAGTACAGGAGCAGCACAAGCTGCCAAAGGCTAAAACTAAAAGACCAAACTATAGGACAGCCACAGCTTGAGGCAGGGGTGGGAGTAGAAAGGAGAGGGTGATTAGTAAAGGAAGGCCCATTTAAAATGGGAACAAGTCTCAGTCCTACCTGTCAAGTTCTGTCTTTCAGCAATAAAGGCTGTGGTTTTTTTTCCACAGGAGCATTTTCACTAGACCCCCAAAACTGCAGACATCAGTTCAGGCAAGATGATAGCTCTGGAGAAGGGCCAGCAGAGTTCAAAGCCCCTAGTTGGAAACCTAAGCAACACTGACAAGCATTGAGGGAAAATTTATGAGGTCCTGATTGCTAAAAGCATATGCTTGGGATCTAAAAAAGTAACAATTATGCCACCCACGCTGCTTATTCTTTTCTTGTCTGAAGAGTTTTGGGCTAACATGTTGAAATGTAAAACAACCTGAGCACATTTTAGATAGGATTTATGGCATTCCCAGACTGACATTTAGTATCGTGGCTTGCAGTTGAGCAACTATTCAACAAGACACTTGCCTCTATAAATGCCACTATTTGGGCTCAAAGCTGGTTTTCATATAACTCAGAGCAACTCCAGTTCTTTCAGTTCCTGCCTGTTTATAGGGATGTTTCATGGTATACAGCACTGAAAAAGACAATGTGTAGAAAATAAAGGTTAAAGTCTTGTGCGATTTATCTTGTTTGAAAGCAGTGGAAAGGGGCATGTGAAACCTGCATCCCAGTAAAGATGCAGGACTGCCCCCGAATTAATTGGCGCTGGCTTGTGCAACCAGCAACCCTGTGAGGAACACAGGGAAAAACCCACTCACAGTGAAGAGCAATGGATCACTGGGTGGGGTGACAGGCAGCCTTAGCTTGTCATACCTGGAGATTCCTGAGCCTTTGACAAACACCACGGGTGCCCAACGGGGCTCTGTCTGGCTGCGTGGATTCTTCTTCAGTGTAAGTCCTGCAGAAAAGCAGCCATCCAGCTACATCCATGGGAGCAAGCAGTGAACTAAGCATGGGATGCAGGAAGGCAGAGGCATGTCAGGACTGCAATGTGCTGGAGTGTTCAGGCTGCACAATCCCTGCACACCACACCACAGCCCCCAAAACTGTATCTCTTGAGTGCCTCCATGCTCCTCATGAGAAATGAAGGCAGCACTTGGAGACAAACTTCTGCCCAAGGGCAGCTGCAGCACCAATGGCTCCAGCACTGCTTGTACAAAGCACCTTTGATTCTGGCTACATGCTCAGGCAGCTTTATAGGAACAATGGAATAATTTAGGACTGAAAGGAAACTCTGCAGGTCAGCCAGGCCAATGTCCTGCTCCCAGCAGGGCCGACTACACTGGGTAGGTCTTGCCCTTATGCATTAGGATGAGCAGACTGCCACAGCTAATCCTTTGTCTCTAAAGATCACAGAGGCATTACCTAGACGTGTTCTCCAAAACCAGAACATTTGCCACACAGCTTTAGGGTGGGAATTCTGTTGGGCAGCAGAAGCCATTGGCAAATTTACTGCATAACTGTGTATCACAGTGAAGCACAGAGAGAGGTCTCCATCAAACTCTCTATTCCTTTGATAATGCAAAATTGGCAATTTCCTGCTTTGCAGGGAAGAAAAAGCACATAAGATGTTTCCCTGGGGTCTAGTCACACCAGAGACCAGTGAAATTAGGTGGTGAATAGCTCTGGAAAAGGAGTGATATGTTGAGACCATTCACAGAGAAACAGAGGATGCTCCATGTCTCTCTCTAAAACCTCCATATGAAAAATCAGGTCAGAAAACTAGTATTTCATACCAGAGACATAACAGACATTGCTCTGCTTTAACAAAGCTCTCTTCCACTTCACAGAATATGCTTGCCAGACAATCATATGTTATTTCATTGAAATATTTTAGTGTCTGAAAGTATCAGTTATCTTCCTGCAACCACCATCAACAAGGCTTTGAATACTGCAAAGAAGAGGGAAACTAAACCTGTGCCTATCACCTCATGCAATCAAACCTAGTAAAAAATTTAGCCTTTTCGGAATGACAAATTGGTGGCATACAGAATGAAAATCATCTTGATGGCTAGCTGAGATCTGCCTGACCTGATCTTCCTAACATGATCACTATTTTTTAAAAAATAAAATCATGTGTACATCATTCTTGAAGATCATGGGATGAAAAACTATACATTAGGCATCCTTGGGCACAACTTCTAATGGGAAACACGTTTTACATTTTGTCACAGGTTTATAAATGGTTGTTCTCCACTCTCATAGCTTTTCCTCTATGGTTGACTCTCCCTATGCAGAACAGAGTCCTGCAGGCAAAGACTGGGTGATGGCACATCGATTGCTGAAATGAGTTCTTGCTTGACACAAGCAAGATGGGTAGCCCCCTTTGTACAGCCATTACTTGAACATGTGGGGAAAATGAAGCAGAGTTTTCTAGAATCACATGAAATCTAATATATAACACAAAAATGCCCCATGCTAACAATACTCCTGAGGATAAGCCCTTATGTTGAAAGTAAGATTGTTGTAGATGAAACATCACCTCCTTCATGCAAGTGCAAGGAACAACACATATAGAAATAAAGCTATTATATATCAAAGGCTGCAAATCAACATTGTGACTCTTACAGCCAAGGCTTTGCCATTCTAAATAAAGGCATTCTGTCATTCCCTGAATTAAACTGAGATAGGACCCAATGCAAGATAAACGTAGGAACAGGAGGAAAAAGTGTCCTAGACTACTAACAAAGGCTTTTCAGAAAGCTGCCAGAAGGGATGATGGACAGAAGATACAGCATCAGAAAGCATGTGTTTAAGAGACCTAGGATCTCCTTTCACACGCTCCTTCCTTGGATGCTCAGCTGGCCTAGGGAATTGAGGTGGTGGTGGGTGTTGAGATTGTGAGCCTGACTGCCATACATACTCTGTCAGAAGAAGGCCAAAAGCACCTTCAAGTGAAAAATAAATCTATTTTATTCTAAAGAGGTTAAATCTCTAAATGCTAGTCACCTACAGAATGGTACAGCTGAGCCCAGCATGGAGCAAAACACCATGACACACGTATGTAACAAAACCTATAGAACTGTCTTTTGCTATCAGCTTTCCTAGGAACTGCTGGACTCAAAGCAGCACTTCAACACCATCAGAGAGATTGCATCAATTTAAATAATCACACCTCACAAAGAACTTTTAGTACTACAGAACTTTGAGCCATAAACCAATTTAACATGTTACCTAAGTAATAAGGGAGACTCTTCCTTTCAATGTCACTCCTGACTGTCTCTCTCCTGCTTTCTGGCTCCTGTAGCAAGTCAGGCACATGGTGAAAAAAATACTTCAAGCCAGTGGGTGGCACTCAGTACTATACGCTGGATGTGTTGCTGATAGTTTGAATATATCAGATATTTTTAGGTACTGTAAGCAGTTCTAGGCAATCAAGTATTGTAATGAAGAGCACACAGAAGCTCAGCTACATCAGTTCAGTCAGGATTTTAAGGATTAAGGTTTTGCAGCTCTATCGTTGATGTGCTGGGATGGTACAAAAGGAGATTCTCCTTGCTTTGGTGTAGCCATTTTCAGCAGAATTTCACAGGCATTTTCAGAAGAATCATCTTCCTGAGAACTCCCCACTGTGCTCAGCTTAGCAGACAGTTATTTCCGTAATAGCAGCTTTCTGCGAGGAAATAGGAAACGTGGCTCTAGGTGAAGATATTCAGAGTTACCCGCCACGGTGAAAATCCCTGGGTTCCAGTGGGCCGCACCATTTGTGAAATGACACAGAGATGTTATAGGCAGGAAGATTACAGAGCAGCCCATCTTTTTGAGACGAGGCAGGAAGCCAACCGAGGCAGCCCCGGCGGGCGCGCTCAGCACCGCGGACAGCGGCGCGGCCGCTCCCGGCCTGCCCACGCGTGTCCGGCACTCGCCTTCCCTCTCTCCCTCCGTCCCTCCCTGCCGCACAGCAGGATGTCAGCAGGATGGCTGACACACCGCCATAGCCCAGGGCAGGCTTTCCACGCTGCCCCACGCGTGTCCCTTGGCTGGACCCGCACGTGGGAGGCTTCAGCTTTGTGGTGGAGATCTCGTTTTGGTACCTGAGGGAAAGCGTTTCCCCCACACATGACAGCAAGGATCTAGGAGTTACAGATGTGCTCTAAACTGGAGAAGGCACGGGCTCCGTAGCTGTATTAATAGCTTTCCAACTTCTCCCTAAACTTGCCTGTACCTGTGTATCCCCTCTTCCTCAATATCTAGACCCTCCCACAACCTGGCCTCTCCTATCTGGCTTTTCTGTACATCCATAAAGAGACAATACATTGTACAATGTTTCAATTTAATTCAGGGAATGACAGAACGCCTTTACTCAGAATGTATTATATCATATATATATATATTCTGTATATATCTGCACCTCTCATGAAGGGGTCACTGCAAAGAAGTAAAGTCTGATAGCAAAACTAAAGACTGGAAGACACAGTTGTGCTGCCTGCGCATCTCTATGTTATGTTTTGAGCAGTTTCAGGGGCAGTAATGTGCCTATACTTTCCTTGACAGTAACACAAAGTAAATGCCTGCAGGTGCCTTTCACAGCCCTCAAAAGCCAGTATTTCCCTGTCTAGCGTTTCTCCTTCACCAATAAGCTTTGTCTTCTTGGAAAACAACATGGGGGTCACAACCCATCTCCTTGAAACCTCCAGAGGTCCCTCCATTCATCTGGCTCTCCCAAGCTTAGATCTTTTGTCAGAAAGATACTTCTTTTCTCTTGTGAATAATAAGCCACCCGCTTCTCTCAGCAAGCAGAACATACCAGACACCTGCTGACACTTTGCAGTGCAAACAGCCACTGGTTTCTCATGTGGGTTCTCCCTTTACACTTTCCCTTCCCCCACAGCTCTATAGTTCATGATGCCACAGAACTCTACAGTTCATGCTTTAGCTTTTGGCCTGCTCTGAGGAAGTGACATACCCTCGCAATTGAAGCCAATGCTCCTTGAAGCAAACTGTAGTTTCCAGAGTTAGAAACTGCATAGCAGTGGGACTCATGCCTAATGCTTATTGCTTTTCCTGCTCATTTCCTTTCAAATGTGAAGGCTAATTATCCTCTGCTTGAAGCACAGCTACTTCATTCAAGATGATTGCCATTATCACATTTTGAACAAGTCAAGCACCTGCCCTCCTAATGATCTCTGCCCACACAGGCCAACCAAGCTATTCTGCTACCCTCAAAATCCCCCTGCCCATGATTACAGAAAGAGCAGAAAGACTGGCTAGATAAAATTCTGAGCCATCTTGTCTGATCTCCGAGCTGACCATGGTTTGGGCAGCAGGTTGACTAGGAACCTGTGGATACAATATTGCTGCTAGCAAGAATTTTCTTGCTTCTTTCTAAGCCCGTGGGATACTATTCTCTCTCATGAAGAGATTAGCAGAAGTTCTATGAACACCTGTGACCTTTTAGAACTATGTTTATGGTACAGTAGAAAAATATTTTGACAATGGATGTTTAGGAGTTCTAGCCAATCCACCCGGGGGTGGCTGATCCTTTGTCCAATTAGACTATGAAGAAAAAAGTCTATGAAAGAGTTTGTAAAATAATTAAATAAATCAATCTTGCTGCACAATTCCTCCCTGTTGGATCTTCTCTCCTCTCCTCCCTACGGCTGCGGGATGCAGCAATAGGAACCTCCTAAGCTCCCTTCCAACCTGAATTAAATTCTGATTCCAAGTCTTCAAGGAGGGATAGTAATAGAAATTGACAGAAAACCCAGCTCTGTAACATACTCCTTTCAAGGACTATGTTTCCTTTCTTTAGAGCTTTCCCGTGATTCTAACAGACAGATCTGGACACTGGACATGCAGGGGCTCAACAGTAACTCCAAATCAGAACCTTACCTACCTTTAGGTGCTTCTGTTTTGCAGATTTCCAAGCTCTTCCTGCCAATAGTCTTTTTTCAAGGTCCTACAACTTTGGTGTTCATAGGTTATCTTGCAAAGCGCTGATGAAGTGCTGACTTGAATGCCTCCCAAGTTTCCTGAATGCCATAGTATCATTTACTTGGGTAAGAGAATCCACAGTAAAAAGCAAAATTAAAAAGCACCAAAAAGTCGTGATAAATGGTGCAATTAAGGCAACGTAACACACTTTAAATCAGAAGAAGAGCTACAGCTCAGCTCCTGGGCTAGGGAAGGTTATAATTTACCATGGCAAGACAAAGCATATGCATCAAATTAGTCATGTTTCAGAATCTCTCTTATGCACAAAACATCAGCAAAACTGACCATCCACTTGCACACCATCAGCAAACAAGAAGTGGAGACTTTTCTTCTCTAATTACTTTAGGTTATAATCCTTCTGAGTGTTTCTCTTTCCCCTCAAAATAAACCCACCAGGGGTGCACTTACATTAGCAGAGCTCCCCACTCAACATGGATGGTTCATTTCCCTGAGCTTGCTTTATGAGAATGAAGCAGGCTTTGCCAGAGGATGACTTCGAGCATCTGATGCTTCAGGAGCACAACTCTGGCTATCCCTCACCCTCCCACAAAAACCTAACAAGATAACCCTCCTCATCTAAATTAGGTGCCTAAAACCAGGCAGTGCGCTTATTTTTTCCCTTGTTATTTCCATTAGCATTCCATATCCTGGTGCTCATCTGTATATCTTCAAAGGTCCACAGTTGCTGATATTTGCCCTCTATTTCTTCTTTAACCAAAAGGGGGATATTTTTTAAAAAGTAAGAAAATGTTATTGCACAAAGTTATGTTGTGAAACAGAAACCATTCAGAGAAGGATGAAATGTTTCCCTGTGCTTTAATATAGCTTCAAAAATTCTTTAGATTATGAACTGTTAGTGTACTGTTAGGCAATCTCCTGCAGCAGAATAAATCTTGGACTCAGGTGTCCCATAACACAAGTGACCTTGGATGAAAGCCACAAAAATGGCAACAAAATAAACTAGCACACATCCTTTGACATTAAGTAGCTGGTGCTGTATTTTCCTGCAGCAATACTGTCATAAAGTAAAATCCAGAGTTGAGTCAACCACAGCTCCATATCCAAATAAAAAGTAGAAGCAAATTATATCTTCCCCTGCCCAAAACTGGAACAGAGCAAAAATATGAAGAGATAAACTAAGTATTTACAGTTTATAAACAAAGCAATACTGTCCTTGTCATAGTTAATCCGGGATGTGTTTGCCTCATGTTTTCTGTATCTTCCCCAACCTGCAGTACAGTTACAGAATTTCATCATATAAGGATTTAGGTCTTGATTCAGTAATTTGGCCCTGAAATGCTGAAAAAAAATTGCTCAAAATCTATTTGAAAACATTTTACACAAAACTGTATCTAAAGAAAGAAACAGAACAGTAAGAGAATCTCATGATCCATGCTTTGTGGGAGTATCTACCGAGAGAAAAATCTAGCACCACTCCACAGTTCTTCCTAATTCAGCAGATCACAGCCCCAAACGCCCAAGAGGTGCACATGTGAGAGGAAGACAGAGGAATCCAGAATCACAATTAAGTGAGAAGATTTCTGTGTTTACCAAAAGCAGAAGCTGAAGATCGAAGACAAGATCCTGATGCCCTGGAAGATCAGAACATTGTGAAGCTACAGAACAGACAGTGAAGTGAGAGGGTAACAAAGCCTAATCAGAGCAGACAGAAACAAACACAAACGCTCCTCTGTGACAGGCAGCCAGGCATGATTTGCAGCCACAGAGCGCTGCTACTTCAGCCACACAGTGGCAGTGGTTTGTGTATTTTACTAGAAGAGTATCAATCACCAATAGCAAATCCCATTAAACAAAAAATCAAATGAGCCTTCACAAGACTTAGGAAAAAGCAACCACAATAACTGAGGCAGCCTGAGACTGTGCAGAATCCTCTCTTACTAACAGAACAACCTTTGGCAGCCAGGAAAAGTTCCTTTAGAGCCTCTAGCTTGGTGGCTCAGACAGTCCTGGGTTGCAAAGTACTTAGAGATCAGAGGAGCACAATGGGAAAGTATTTGCAACCTCTGTACCGTAGTCCTACCTTTAAGTCATCAGTAAACCTTTTGCCTAACAATGCATTGGGGTAAATATTCTGTAACTGAACATCTGGAGTAGTCACTCTTCTTTGCAGGGATTTCCATGCTTGCTGTTCCAGTGAAATCAATGTTTAGAGTATTTCTTGCGCATGGATTCTCTCTTGGCCAGGCTGGCTTTTTGTTTTCCTTCCATCACAATGGTGCAGACAGGTCCTGTCAGTTTTTCTTCAAAACAGTAATGGAAATTGAGCTAATCATGCTGTTCACCCTAACTGAGTTGATTCTTGTTTGGCAGAATTATGATCCTTGTCACACTGAGGAACTAGACTCCACGTCTCTGTTTAATCTCACCTCATGCTGACACATTTCTGAGTGGTCTATACATAGCAAAGGACGGTGATAACCGGTTCAGCTCAGTGCACAGTCAAGATGCACTGCAGTGTTCTCCAATTACTCTTGTTGCAGTTTTGTTTAACCCCCTGCATCCTCCAGGAAGATCCTTATAGCAGCAGGAACACGAGACACAGGGTGTGCTCCCCCTGTGAGGACACAGCTCTTGCAGAGCACAGCCACAACTGCAGCTGAGGGCGGAGTGCCAGCCCCGTGGCTGTGCTCAAATCCCTACACAGAGGCGCAGACATCTGGCCCCATTCCCACACTTTGCACAACAACCTCTCAGGGCAGGCAGGTGCAAGGCAAGGTACGTTGTATAAAAAGGACAGTATGGAGTATTTATATGTAATAGAAACTGTGTGAGGCACCCTTATTTATTGTAGTTGCACATTCTGCTCTACAGGGTGCTGACAGATAAAAGCCCAATATATTTAATAAAAAAGGAAAAATTCCATTATTCATATACTGATATGACCTTTCCATACTCTGTATTTTGCTCAGAATCTCATTTAAATGACAATGGAGAGTTTTCCTGATGTGCACACAATACCACGTAGCTTAAGCTCTGCCAGAAAAAAAAAAAAATCAGCAGGAAACTGCATGACATTAGTTAAATTCCAGTAATTTAATCAAACGGGTAATTAAATTATTTAAATTATTCATTTAACGTACCTGGCAACAAGAGAAAACCAACACTGATCCTATTTCACCCTTGCTGGGGACCAAATGAAACAAATTACTATTTTAAAAGACTGGGCATTAGAATTCAGGTTAAGAATGTGATTCTAGTTTAAAAAAGATCAACACTGTTAGAGGGCAGGAGGCAGCATAGGAGCCAAATATTTACTTTGGTAACAAATACACTCTTTAGAGCCTGTTAGGAGTGGCAATCACAACCTACAACTTCACAACCAATCCAGGATGTTGGTTAATACCACAGAGGGGCTTCCCAACCTGTACCCTCACACATGGCACAGATGATACCGCCAGTCATCTGGAGTCCTGCTTCCAATCCATCAGGTTCACTCCAAAGCCTCAAGGGGAATTAGCAATTGGGATGTCATTCATCATCTCGCTGAGAAACATTTTTTCTCCAGAAGAGCTTGTCATACCAAGCAACCCACACAAAATGCAATTAAAGAATGTCACTGCTAGACAGATTAGAACTGCAGTTCAAGAGTGGAACTCGCTGTTGATGAATTTCATAAATTAAGTATGTTCTGGCAGAGCTTCTGTGGAAGGTATTAGCAATGATCCAAACATCAGGACCTAGCAAACTGCATGGGTAAAATCCTAGCTGCATTAGAGCCAATAGCAAAACTCCCAGGCACTTATACAGAGCCAGAATTTTAATTTCTCATGCCAGGTGCAACACATTGCTATGGCTTTGGGCAAACTACACTAATTCAGCCTCCCTAGTTAAAAAATGTGGACCACTAACTACTGCTTTTGGAGAGAGAGAGACTGTGGAGGATACTCAGAAGTGACCCATACAGTAAAGGGCAAGCATTATCAATCAACGCAATTTAGCAAACAGGCTACTTCAGCAACTCACCATCAGAGAAATACTCCACTGATACAAACACCAGGCTTGCAGCTCCAGCTGGATTCATTTCTTGTCCTGGGGAGGCCTGGTAAAAGTATCTTCTTTATGAATTCCATGCACAGAAGACTGGCCCAAGCTTTGGTGCAGATGACTATCGATGTTGAGAACTGTGTTTGGGTGTTCTGCCTCAACCATCAGTTATGTTCTTTCACAGCCAACGTGTGTAAGTGAACAGTTGCTTTCATGAGTCAGGGATTAACAAACACACTGCTACACAAATGCATACATTAACTCTGGATAACACACACATTTGTTTAAAATTAATTCTCGGGTGTTCTTGCAAAAAAGTTTTATGGCTGTATGAAAAGCAGCTATAAAATGAGATTTGGCTCCTTGGTAGGTGGCAAGTTACATTTTTTTAAGAAATATTATTCTTTCCATATAAATGCACAACAGATGTAACATTCGACCTAAGCAATAAGATTTATTACTGTTTTTAAAGCAAATTCAGCACAGCTTAAGAGAACACTGTACAGAATTCTTTAAGCTAGGAAGAGGTTCTTCTTGACATCAATGCATGCTTTGCATTTGTCAATTCTTGCCCTCAAAGCCAACCCACAGTTTAGTATTTCAGGCTTTTTACAAAGGTGATGATCCTGCAATTCAATCTGCTAATGTAGCACATAGCAGGCTCCCTCCAGTCACAGCAGTCATGGGCTCATCTCTTTGCTTTTAATATCAAAAGAAATGTGCATGGTCTCTTTGGTCTCTTTTTGAGCCCCCAAAACATTTCACGTGATTTAAGTTAGGCGTTATTCCAACAGCACATGCAATCAAAAGCAAGTGTCACACATTGTTTGGCAATGAAAAATAAAAAATAAACATTACAGCTGTGATCAAAGAACGTGTCTTGCTTATATTGTCTTACATTAATTTCTTTACCTCATGCACTTTTGTGTAAGTATTTATTGTTTTGTATTTTCTTCAGAGGCCATAGTTCTTCTGGTTTCTAAAAATAACCTGCTTATGCATAGTCTTCTCTTTTCAAAGCACCATTCTTCCTTTTGTTAAGTTCATTTCCAAGATCTCTGTGCATGAAAAACGGTGAAAGATGAGTATGTGAAACTTCACTAACAAACACATTGAAAATACCCAGAAACAAGGAACAATTCTTGGATCAACACCTTCAGTGGTAAACAGTTCAGTGAAAAAGGAACAGGCCTCGAAGTTATGCAGTAATTTTGCATTTTGTATAAGGGCACGAAACATGAAAATTAAAACATACCTGAGAATAATATTAAAATCTCATCTCAAGAAAATTTTTGTTGCTCAACAGCTTTAACTACCAAGTAGTTTCACAGTTTTTGCATTTCATTTCATGTAACATAATCCAGATGGTCCAGCAGGCAGCCCCTGACCAACACACTCTCAGGTGAATCCTGCAGCTGACATTGCTGTATTCACATTGGAGAAATGCATGTATCTGAAAGTTCACCTCCTATTCCACCATGAACACAGCCAAGCACTTAAACTGTGAATCTCTATACAGCCTACAAAGAGAATTCTAGCATTAATATACACTTCCACCTCATTTTTCTGTTATGAACAACTTGTACTCAAAATCGTTTTCTGATCTCAAGTTCAAAGCATGGCACCAAATTTGGGGCTGCCCAAGCACATTCTCTTCCAAAGGAAGGCATGGGACAAAGTTCTTGGATGCTTCTCTAGAAGATCTAGGCAACACTGGGAATGCTGCAGATCTCAATCATATCAAGTGCAAGAGTAGTTCATCTGCCACCTCCCCAGACAAAGAGCACTTTCAGTAGCCCTTTAGGAGATATGCTGATAATCTTTAAGAAATATTCTAATCCCACTGAGCTCTCATGTTGGTGATTGCATATCAGCCAGTACAAGCAGTTTACAGACTTTTTAAAGGGATGCATCTGATTTCTGCCAGAGAAAAATCACATTAAGTCTTCACCTCTCATTAATGGCTGTCAGAGTCTCGGTACTGACATCCATACAGATGATGCATATCATATTTGAGGAGTATCTGAGTGTATTTGCAGTGAGTATAGGAATTGGATTCACAGGCCAGAAAAGTTTCTGCCTGTCTAGTGCCCAAGCACTGTTTTAATTTTCTTTCATTTTACACTGGTTTTCCCTGACTGGTTTTACAAAAGTAGTAGCAGTGGAAGAAGTGTCCAAAGCACCAAGTAGCTTGATCTGTTCATATATCCTCTTTACGATATGGTTTTATGCTGAGACTTCCTAGTATCTGGAATAGTGTCTGGCTTCCTTAAAAACAATGGGAACATGCATCTCTACTGTATCACACCCAGCTGGGGTAAAATCTGATATCCTAGAGAAAAGAATGGTATTTTCACTCCTAAGATCAAGAAATTCATGCCTGCTGTATACTTTCCTGCAGTGAGGGAAAATTGATTCTCCGTCCACCTGCAGAGACAGTCTCTTGGACTTGAAGAATGTCCTCAATCAGAGACAGAGATCCTTGAGGAACTGACCACCAGACTGCCAAATATTAACGACAGACTGGGGCATATCTCAAAATGAGGACTGGGTACTTCATTACATAGTGCATTTTTGCCTATCCTTTGGGCAAATTTCAGTACAAGGTGTGGGGATTTCAAAGTGCCCGTATTAAGGAGTAAATCACAAAGAGGCTCATCGAGCCACAGGCACATGTGAGGGGCTTTTGAAGTTCTGTATCATCTGTGTATGTCCAATGAGAGACTGTTCTACACAGAGAAATGCAACTGATAAATTGCATTGCTTCAAGAAAAAGAGATTTTATAAAAATTGTTTAAGGTTTACCTTTTCAGGTATTTTGAAAACTCCCTGAAATATCCAATAACACTGTGGCTGACAAAAGAAGAAATGGAAGGAAGAGAAAGACAGAAAAGTATTCTGGAAACAGGACAGTTAATCATTCATGTTGTCTACAATTCCTTTGGCTCACTAAAGTCTCAAGATAGACTGTGGCTTTGTAATAAGAAAAAAAAAATCCTCTACTGTCCTACCATCTCTCCTCTACAATGTACGATGGAATCTAGAGCCACAGACTCCCAGGACTTCACAGGCAAAGGACATATCCTAAAGCAGAGCATTTCATGGCTCCCTGACATCCCACAGGCACCCTTTCTCCCTAAAGCAAAGAATCTCACAATATCATTTTGTGTAGCATTCTTTACATATTTTGACTTATACTCCCAAAGCAGATTTATTTCAGTCAGACTGTGCACATGTAGGTTTTGAGTGATTGTTGAAGTTTGGGGTTTTTTAACCTTCTCCTCAGCTTGATATTCTGCACTCTTCCTGGAGCTGGCCATTGTGATTAAAGATTCTGCTTTGTAATGAAAGCCATGTACTTCAATGCTTAACTAGAGAGAGCAAAAAGAGGCAGCCAAAACATGTGGCAATTCTTATTTTCCTTTCACAAGTGACAAAACAGCATATGCAGTTCAATGCCCAGGATCAGTTAATTTTATCTGGAAAAGCAGCTTATGTTAAGTTCACAGTTGCTATGATTATAACCCCCATAACATCAATTTCGTATGTAAAGCCACTGTGGGGCCCATATGGATCATCTTTACACTTTGGGAATATGGGCTCAGGGCAACATAAGCCACCAGTTATCAGCCTTTGTCTTATTTTGCAATATATTCATGATTCTCTGTCCTTCCAATGGCAAATACATCGTGCTTGGTTGGCAGTGCTGGTATCTGATATTCCATGATTACCTTGGCTTCAAAGTGAGACAGTAAATGCATATTTGTGTTACTCTCCCTTTAATGTAGTACAAAGCTGGACACAGCTCAGAAAGAAACACCTAAAATCCATTACCTATTTATGATCATGTACAAATGGGTATTTATCATGTTAAAAGAGAACCACATGTTAAAGTGGAGGCTAGAGCCCAATAAATCATTTTGGATGAAAACCCTTTTCAAAAAAAAGGAATAAAATAATTAACATTTGCTTTTGCCAGGAGAAACATTTGCTCATGAATCTTCTGGGAAGGGAAAGGCATTTAACCTTTTTTACATGCCATTCCCTCAGACATCTCTGACCCCACTGCAAAATAGACAACAAAGATTCCCGACTCCACGCTGCTGATTAAACTCTTGTACAAAACATCTGGCTGAAATTTTCTTGGCAGTTGATTTGAAAAGTATACAAGAAGCAGAACTAGGGAGCAGCCATAGTTCAGCTGAGTGACACCAAGATAATGCTATGCAAAAGCAGATTTTACCTTGAACACATCAACTCCTAAATAATAGCCAGTGACTGTGCAAGCAACCTCATTAGCAGAAGAAAAATAAATCCATCTTCTACTCTGCAGGCCAGTGTAGAGAAGGCAAATGGGCTTTGAAAGAAACCCAACTTGACAATTTTGTTTCTTTTAATAAAATAATAAAGGGCTTAAACTGTTTACCTGCCTAATACCTAACTGCAATAGACAGATAGGAGAGAAGTCATCAATGCCCTTAACTTCCAGAAGCCATTCCTTGTATTTGTGAATGATTTCAAAACTTCTGTGGTTTCCGATAAACTCCCCAAAAAACTGGATGTAATGCTTTCCTACTTAGTGTCTCAGTCAATACACCCCAAGGCCTAAATTAGCAAAAGTGACCTGTAATTTTCATAATCTGACATTCAAAATAAAGGATATCCTGGCCCTCTTGCTGCTTTACCTTTAAAGAGCCTGTCCAGTGCAGGTCAGCAGATTGTTCCCTTTTGGAAATACAGACCCTGGAATTCTCACAGTTTTCTGCATGTGGAACAGGCCTAAAAGCAAGACATTTTCACTGCTGCTATTGACTAAGTAGCATCAGTGAAAAACCTCCATGAACCAGGCCAACTTTATTCTGCAGCTGCTGGGGAGAGGAGGGCAAAAAAAAGAAAAAGGAAGCAGCAGCACAGAACAGCCATAGAGTCTGACACAAAGGTGCAGGAAACATGAAAGCGTAGGGAACCTTCTGCCCCACAGCTGCCAGGCTAGGAAAATTCCCAAAGGAACATGCTGAGATCCTCTGGCTTTTTCCACAAGCCAAGGCAGAGAGTGCTTCAGATTTATCAGACTCAACCAGAATGACAAATGAAAGCTTCAGCACTGCACAGGGCCAGCAGTCTGTAATTTACTGTAGTTATGGAAAATTTGATGGTGTATGGAAAAGGCTTTGACTTTTTATTTGGGACCCTGCTGTAAAGAAACAGATTATCAGTATGTGTTTAAAATTGCTTGATAAATATTTTTAAATCATAAAGAAATTAACACATAGAGACAAAATCTGGTCTAAACATTTTATCTCCAATCCAAAGTTCACATTCTAAAGCACCCCTACTGCTTTGTGCTACACCACTGCCATCCCAATAGACCTAAAGGAGGGGCACCTATTCAAATTAGTTCTGCTATCACTTCCTCTCTAAATGAACTTACCCACAAACACCTTGTTCTATAGAACTCTTTAGGTTGGAAAAGACCTCTAAGATCATCAAGTACAACTGTTAACCCAGTGTTCACTTCTAAACCCTGTCCCTAAGTGCCACGTCCACATGTTGTTTAAACACTTCCAGGATGTTGATTCTTCCCACTTCTCTGGGCAACCTGTCACAATGTGTGACCACCACTCCCACGAGGAAATTTTTCCTAATATCTAGTCTAAACCTCCACTGGTGGAACTAGTCTCCAAAATTTAGGAAAAAAAGTCTGTCAGATAAATAAATTTCAGCAGGGAGCAAGAATAACCAACTGCAATGCAGACCAGAAATATAATCACAGAGTGTAACAGTAAGAAGTAAGTTTGAAGCTGTTCATTCTATCAAAATAAATAAAATATTGCAAGTATTTTGTACCACATTATTCAGTACTACCACTGGAATGGTAATGTATGAATAAAACCAGAAGAGATTATCCCATGTATAATCCAATATTCATCAATAATAGTAGAAATAAGTTGTCATGTAGAACATCTATGTGAGAGGGCCACACCACTTGTCCAGGCAGGAGCTAATATTGATGTAGATTTAGGGTAGCCACCTGCCAGGCAAGCCATTGTAACTCAAGTGAGTTGAATTCATGACTAAGAGAAATAAGTTAAGACTACTGCATCAAGGGAAAATCTGCCATTTTGTTAAGACCCTTTGTATGCTTTGCAACTCCAACAGACACCTTCTTCTACAGATTTGGTCTGCACCAAATAGGGAAGGTGTGATAATATTTTGAATCCAGCAATTTGTATGCAACCAACAAACAATTAAACCGAGCAGTAAAAAGCAGGTGATTGGAAAACATGGAACCAAGGCTTACAGTGTATCAAGAAATGTCCTTACACTTAAAAAATTATAATGCACTCCAAAATCCATTTGTTCAGGCAATCCATGTACAACAGAAGGCACTGTTATCCATATGAATCTATCAATTCTGCACAGCAAAAACCTGAGAAGTGCAACTCAATTAGATGCAGCCTGGCCCCTCCCGGTCATTCAGGTTCCTTGAGGACAAACATCTCCTTTCAGTCCATCAAATTATAAAAACACCACAAGAATTTGTACATTACAGTAGCTGGTTAGAAAGAACATTCTGGTGGGGGAAGCACACTGCTATTTTCCAGAAAACCTTCAGCAGCATTAAATTACCCTCCCCTATCACTCAGAAGCCACGATGATTTCAAGAAAATGTAATGATGAGACCCTTCCCATTGACCTTTGTAGCCAATCCTTCAGTTGCCACCGGGAGTACTTCCAGCAAAGTTAAATGCTGTGATCAGTCCTTTGTTGTCAAATGTGTAGCCACTTTGTTGTTCTACTGTCTTAGTCTCTAGAATTCAAAGAAAAAGGATATGAAAAATAGCCTCTAGCGAACACCTTTGTCAGAGACAATACAGCTCAGCTAAGAATGCAAAGTTATGGAAAAAACCCCCACCTGAGCCAAAATTTCATTCCCTAAATGCAATGACAGGAATAAATTACAATCAAGTGTGCACACCTCTGCAACAGAGTTGAAAAACTGATCCTTTACAGAATCAGTCTATGCTACACTGTTCTGCATTCTTTTTGACTAAATCTGAATTTTTTTTCCATGATGCAAGTTTTCTATACACCTAAAATCTCACACTGACTGCAAAGGCAATGTGAGTGGTTAAAAAGTTACAAAGCTGTTAAACACATAATAATTGATAGTAATCCTCATCAAATACCTGGCTGACAGGTAGATATGGCCTTAATTTGTTCTTCATTTCAGATGTCAGATTGTGTAAAACTAGTTCATAGCCTGTTCTAACAGCAGCACAAGTCAATGAGAAGGCAATTAATTAGAAACAACAGTAAACTTACTCTGAATAACACACACTTCCAGGCAAGGAATAATGTAATCATGATATCCTGCTCACGCTTCCTAGAAAACGTCAATTAGCACAGAGGTGGTTGTTACAGATTAGAAGCATTTCCAACATCTCTGCAACAGCTGGAATGGGCCCAGGGAAGTGACTCACCTGCAGCAGTTCTCCGGTGCTCTGCTAATGTGTAAATCTCCTGCAGCTGCTTCTTCTGATCCTCACTCAACGGCGCGGTCAGGGAATGGTACCAGGCTGCGTCCCGGCTCTGCACCGCTGTCAGAGCGGCAGTGGAGGAAAAGTGATCATCAGTTTACACGCAAGTTCATTCCAGAGTAACAAAATGAAACAGATGAATATTCTGGTTGGTTTTTTAAAACAGAATCTGCACTGCAAAACATGATCAGTATTCCTGTCGGTTTTCATCACACAGAATTCCCACTCTGTTAACAGAGGCAATCCATTTTCAGGAACTTAACTGCATCCTCTGCTTTCTGAAACAGAAAGTGAACTGTGTGGCCACTATTCATGGACAATGTGAATTGAATCTTCTCGTTTAAAACTCATATGAAAACTAAAAGCAACAGGATTAGTCAAACAGGAAAGGGAGAAAATAATTTCTGCATTAACATCTAGAAGGTGAGAAATATTTCTCTATATAGGAGTCCCTCTAGTGACCAAGCCCCACTTATTTAGGCTGTGATTGAAAAATTCTGAGGGAGAACGTGAAGAGAATTGATCTCTGGCTGTATTTGCTACCAATTTGTTTTTTGCAGCACTTGTAAGCCAAAAAATCTTAGGACTAACATTAGAAAGCAAGATCACATTTACCAGTTTCAGTAATCTAAACTATTACTTGTAACAAAGAAAAGGGTTTTTCCCAGTGATGACCATAAACATCTCCAATTTCACTATGTTATATCATTCCACCAACCAGCAAACACATACTTAGAAGTGCTTGTGTAAAAAACTGGTATTCATCAACACCATTTTCAAGGTCAAGAGGTGTGCTGAACCCTTCAAGAGCAGTCTCTTCCAATGCATCTTCATCCCAGTCATCATCATCATCATCCTCCTCTTCCTCTCCACCTCCAGCACTGCCACCTCCTCCTCCTCCACCGTGGTTCTCTTGCATTGCCTGGCTCACTTCATTTGTCTCATCCTCATCGCTCGGTATCTCTTCTGCAAAAGCATTGATATGTTTTGCAAAACTAAGTTTAAAAACTGTAAGAAAACAATGACTTATGAATTAAAAACAATTAGTAAATTTAGGATTTGGCTGGAAAAGGGACACACTTTCCCCAAAATCTTTGAAGCCTTGGAAAAATGAAGCTTTTAAAACATTTCCTACATTCAAGATCAGTTAAACTTTTGTTTCTACGCAGACCTGAGGAATGTGAAACTGCCATCTTTTCCTTCTTTCATTTATGCAGTCATTGTGCAATTATAGGGTCCAAAAATTTTAAGGAAATGTCTTCCATGAAGTGGAACAGCACTCTGCTTTTTAAATTACAAACAGAGACTTGCGTGGAATTCACAAATGTACATAAAACCATGAGAAATCCATCTGTACACCAACTGTCTGCCTTCTACTCTTCAGTGTTCCCTTATTTGAACAACTTAAACCAACACATTAAGTTGGCGTTACCTTCCATTCTGCTTATGCAACTATGACTCCCTGAATTAAATGCAACTACAATGTGCAATTCTAAATACTGCTCTTTCTTACTTAAGTATTTCTGAATTATAATCAAGATTAAAAAAACCCCCTTCAGTTCCAAACCTGCAGCTCTTCCTGTGTTAACAGTTTAGAAAGAATAAAGATGACTATAGATGCAGCAAGCAGGGACTGAATCACAGGACAGAGATTTGAAAATTTGTGCTGTTTCCATACCGTATTCCTATGTATTGAGAAGAATTCTGTAATTCCATTGTGTGAAATTCAAGTGGACTACATAATCTGCTTACATCCAATTAATTTTCACACCTCTAAACATCTATCTCCAACTCCTTGTCAAACAGATTTGCCTGCAATGCTGTGCATAATTCCCTCCCCATGATTCCCTCTGTAAGGCATTCTTTGATGCTTTTTCTCTTCTGGCAGACCCAGAGGTTAGAGGCCTATGTGCTCAAGGAACCTCAGCTGTCTCAAACCCCACTTTGCAAACAACATTCCATTTGGACAAAGAAGACCTGTCAGGATCTCCTTCAAAAATTCAATGAAAAAGATCTTTCAAACAGTTGGGTAGTAGGAACAGCTTCTTTCTAGGAAGTAAGAATATACCTAGTGGAGTCCTGGCAAATTCCTGCTGCCGATGTGAGAAGAATATTTACAACCCAGAAGAGTGGACCTGCAAGTTACTCTTAAACCAACAGACCCTTTCACAAAATGTTAGCTGTTACACCTTGAAACATCCTGATTACGCTTTGGGAGGAAAAATCAACTCAATACCAAAGATGGTATTTCAAGCACCCAGTAAGCCGAGTTATTTCAGCAGACTAATGAGTCTTAAAAATGAACTGCAATTTCTTACCCCCTTTAAATTAATTCCAGACAAAATCCACAATGTGAAAAGGGGAGATTTTACCATTATCTTCTGCAAAGTGTTTTTCATCTTTAGCATGATCCTCATGTTCTGTGAGCTCCCGTGAGGCGCAAACTTGTTTTAAGCCCAAGAAGAGGAGGAGGATTGAAGGAACAATCTGGGCAGCCACAGCATCCACTGCAGGTGGTCGGTTCTGCAATTCCATTAGGATGCTCAGTCCTATTATACACATCTTTCTGTCATGGAGTCTGAAACAAGACACAATTGTTAGACAAAAACCAGATTTTCACTGCAAGGATGTATAGAGAACACTAACGTCCTGGTGCTTGACATGGCAGAAGACAATGTCTCAGATGCTATGTTCAAAGTCTATGTTCAAAGATCCTACACAAACTATTTTCTTCTGAATGCAAGTTCCCACTGGAAAGTTCTTATCCCATAACAATTAAACATCTTTCAAGCACTGGTCAAATTCCTGAAGCAACTTTTTCTGATTACCAAATGCAAAATTTGTAATGCTAAATAAATACTGTTTAATAATTATGTAGAATATCTTGTCTTTAATAAATCATTTGACATACATTATCATTATTAAATAGGATGGAAAATTAATTTGCCTTGGCTTTGATAGCAGTACTGTTTCAGGGACGGAAATTGGCAAAAACTATTAGTGAAGAGCAATGATAAGCAGGAACGCATTGAATCGCAGGGTGTATTTATGGAATGCCCCAGGGATAGCTGAAATTAAATTACTAGAAGTCCATCAGAATGGCTGTCTTATACATATTTCAATATACAATTTCTAATGTTAACTTGAGACACATTGCTAACTCCAGAGAAAGCAGGGAAATAGTTCCACCTTATCAAGAATAACTGGCAGTATACGCAAAGTGGGAACTTGCAAATGAGGAGACCTCCAGTAAAACAAACTACAGATAATTGAAGGGAAAGAAATTCATTAAATTAGTAGCAGAAAGATTTTTATGTGACCATAGTCAGGAAACTGGGAAAGAATCTATGCTCTTAAACACAAGACTTGATTTTCACTTCCAGAAAGAGAAGTTTCTGCAAACAAGACGGAAAAAGTCTCTAACTGCCTCTGCAGATACTCTTTTGGTTCTCCTTTACTGGAAACATCAGAAGTATTCAACCTGGGGCTAACAATACAGTATTCTGCCATTATGGGCTGGAGAGGAGCTTTTTTTGTTTGAACTACTCCATTTTTATGCTGATGGCTCCTGTGCAAGCCTTCTGCAGGACAAGTAGTGCCAGCAAGACCTAGAGAAACCAAGCAAACCTCCAGAGCTGGCAGAAAGTGGCCATCCTCTAAACTCTTGGTATACTTCCATTAGTGAATCAGTTTTACTTTGGAATGAAGAGAATACAAGTTGAGAGAGATTAAATAAGATGGGCACCACAGACTGCAATAAAACTAACAGGGGGACAATCAGCTCAATCCACCATTTCAAAAACCGCTACAGAAATATAATTTTGAAGTGCTTAGCATTTCATAACCAAAGTTCCTATATAACATGCTACTGAACTATTATATCCTTTAAGTAACACAAGTGATCCTGTATTGCAGCTTTCTAAACTTTACTTGTGTTTAAACAAGGTTAGAGATCTAGAGGGATTTTATGACACCTCCCACATTGTTAGTCCTGTGAGGATTTACTGAAGTGATTCATTCTCAAAGAGTAGTTGACAACAAAAATAAATTATATATGACTACGCAGAACATTATGATCACAGCAGACCTTCCAAGAAAAACAAAGTCAAGCAGCATATCAAATGACACACTGTCACACTGGGTTTGGCTGCTTCGTTACATGTGTTGAAAAACGCACCAAAGTGCAATCAGGTGAAGAGTGTCCTGTAACCATAATCCTTTCTTTACCTGTGGAATGGGACACAGAAGAGGGCACACAAACCAGCCAGGGAGACTGAGATAGAGGAACAGAGTCTGCTTTCATAAAAAAAACCCCAACATAAATCCCTTACTCCTCTTAGCTGAAATGACTTAACTCCTGCATGTTGAAAACAAACCATTTGCTCTCATGCTGACACTTTGCAGACCAAAAGCCAAGCTAAAGATACTGCTACCTATAAATGAAGCATAGCTGTTATTTGGAGAGTTGTCCTTAGTGCAAGAGCAAAAGGAAAAATCTCTACTTCCTCTTTTTGCCAGCACTGTCATCCAAGTGTGACCAAAGCTCTGTAATCTATGCACAAGACTTCAATCCTGCATCTTGACACTGGGAAGCCATGAAATTTCTTCAAGACCCAAATGTACAAAGAAGCAATTTCAGCCACCTGCACAGAGTAGCTAACAACTCTTTGCACTGTTTTTTATCATACATTTGAAAAAGTTGCCATTGTACAATGCCAATTGCAAAATGCAACAGTAAAAGGTAAAAAAATCTTAGTAATTAATGGCTTAGCTTCATATTAAATTATCTTTTTGGGACAGCAAATCAAAGTACAAGAATGAAGCCCTGCTGTTTGAAAGGGAGTCAACATTGGGAAGCAGCCCAAATGACCAAAACCCGCAGCATATTTGTCATGCTCCACTGTAAAGCTGCTAAACAGAGAAGTTCCAAGAATGAACACGTCTTCAGAATATGCATGTTATTAGAAGGCCCTGCAGGACAGCAGAAATTGAGGCATTGAGCCATCTTTAGTGAACCTGAGCCAGAAAGAGCCTTTTCTTTCACCTGCCAGCAGAGACAAACAGCAGGAAAAGCATCTGCCCTACCTGAAGTTCAGTATTCTACTATGCCCCAGTTGTATTAAGGACCCACAGGACTGAACAAGCCAAATAGAGTTTTATATATTTTCATAATAGCAAAGAATGGCTTCAGGACCATTCCATTGCTATCAAAAGGCTCATTATTTCAGCATCCTTCCATCTGCTCAAGGGAGCCTGGATATGATTCTCCTCAGTAATTTGTGCTTTGAGATCTGTAGTTATTTGCTCAGAAGCACACAATAGCCCTCCCTAACAATCAGGGACTCTGCTTATTCCTCAATGGTTTATCAAGCCTGGAGTGTTAAACACACAACACACAGCACTGCAACGCACGACTCCAAGCCAAGTCTATTTTTAACAAGCTGTGTGTGGTCTTCAGAACCTGCAGGACCTCTTCTTGCTAAGCCACTTTCTTCTAATACAGCACAAAGGATTTTAAAATCTTTGGATTTTAAACCAAGCTGAAAGTATTTCAGAGAAAAATTGCTAAGCTGCTCTTTTTACTGGTTTGCTGTGCTCCTTTATGCGAGAATCAAGTTTCTTTCTATTACATCAATCTAGTTCCTGGACAAACTGCAAATAATTAGCCATTTCCTTCTAGCTGCAAAGTTGGAACCAACATAAGACTGGGATTTTTATATAGAACTCTGAGAAATCTAGGATTTTTAACTATTTAAACTGCTATCAAATATATAACCCTATGCAGCTTCAAAAAACCCAAAATCACTTACTGAGGGGTTTTTTGAAGCAAGTTAGATTTTCCTTTCACCCTAGTTACCACAGAAGAATTTTCAGTATGAGAATAAGCGTAAGTCATGCAGAAGCTTCACCCAAACCTCAGCTGTTAGGAAAAAGGTAGAAAGAGGTAAGGAACAAATGTTTCTGCAAAAGGCTTTCGAGTGTGAAGTTATTGTAGAAAACATTTAGAAATAAATACAATATCCTGTAGCATATGGGCACTATGAGCACAAAACCACAGACGTGATATCCACCATGACATACTGAATTTATGCACAGTCTTACAAGGAGTTCTGAGTTCTCCTTGCCTGGCTAATTTTTAATATACCAACTTTGTAACACTTTTTCAATAGTTTCCATGGTTTTAATAACATGGAAGAACAGCTACTGATCTTACCATAACTGCTCTTCCCATCCGTTTTTCCCATGGATTCCATCTCATGTGCTGCTCCAGAAATACTGCACTCTGCTGGCAAACACCATTGGCTCCAGCCTGAGCATGCGCAGCCATGCATAACCCTACAGCTGGCAGAGCAGGATCTATGGGGACTAAGACTTCACAGGAACAGAAGAAAGAAATAGAATCATAGAATCGTTTGGGTTGGAAGGGACCCTAAACTAAAGGTCATCTAGTTCCAACCAGTCTGCCATGGGCAGGGACACCTTCCACTAGACCAGGTTGCTCAAAACCCCATCCAGACTGGCCTTGAACACTTCCAGGAATGGGGTGTTCACACATAAGAGTGTAAGATTTATGTGGACAAAGCATCTTGAACAGCCACTGTTACTACCAAGTCCCAGATTTCCTGCATGGCTGACCAAGAAATGACAGCAAGATTCACCTGGTCCTTCACATCTGGGGGTGGATCTACTTTGATCTTGTCCAATTTCTCCAGGATCTGTGAGTTAACCAAATGATTTGAATCTGGGCCTAAAACTGCCTCTTAATGGAAATTAATCTAAATGTAAACCAAAGCAGCAAATGGCAGCTGATGAGAAAAAGGACTGTACAAATAAGGGTGCCCACTGCTCTCTGATGAAGACATGAACTCGGCAGGCGTGGACCCAAGAAAGGGTTTCAAGAACGCCAGATTTTTTTTGCATTTCTGTCTTTTCCTGTTCAGTTAGGCCTCTGAATATGGGGCTCCTTTAATACTCTTAAGAAAACAAATGGTCTTCTAGAAGCAGTGCTCTCCTGAAGGAAAAGGAGGAAGTCCCTTGCAGCACATCACAGCGCCTCACCAGCAGTACTACAGCAAAAGCCCTACCCTACACCTGCAAGCCACGAAGTGAGGAGACAGCACAGAAGGAAGAGTGACTTTTAGATTTAAGCAATATTACAGATAATTATTTCACTGCTGGCAGCAGCAGATCAAAGAGATTTTTGATCCTCCGCTGCCATTCAAGTGCAGTCTGGGCAGAATGACGGGCATGACAATCACGTGTTTAATTTTCATTTTCACAGCCTTTGTCAGCCTTTGTCTCAGATCTAAATACGAGTTTATTTGAGCAGTAGTTTCTTTAGCTGATGCTTTCTGAAAGCAACACAGAAGAACTGAAAATTAAGCTGTAGCTCACAGTACTATTTGAGATTGGGGCCTAGTCAGACCCTCAACATTTTTCCTCTCTGAATCTGACTAGTTTCTCACTGAATGCTCCAGGATAAACTGTTTTAGGCTATAAATCTCTTTCAGTTTACCACCTGTAGGGAATATCTTCTTTCCTACCATCTCTGTATGCATTCAGCATGTGATATGTAGTAGAAAAAAATGAAAGCACAAAGAGATGAAGCTCAAGAACTTTGCTTCAGCCATAAAAGAAAATTGGTACGTGTAAATCCTAAAATGTCTTGCTCTTTCCTAAAGCTGATAGATATACAAATAATTTAGTAATTAACAATAATATAACCACAAGGTGTGGAAGAAGCAACTTCAGGAAGACACGGTCTAAGCCTGTCCGTACACCTGCAGGCACATGTCAGCCTTCAGTAACAAAACAAAACTCAAGCAGGAAGGTGAGAGGTAGCTGTTAACTACATCTGACTGTCTGCTTTGCCTTTAAGTGGATTTGAATCTCACAGTTAGACACCACATCTCAGCTGAGAGGCAAGCACTGGCCTTCACCTCTGCTCAGCATCAAGTGCATGCTTTGCTAGGTGATGACAGGCTTTGTTCCCCTTCATTAACTTTACAAATATTCAGCTCCTGCCTGAGTGCACACCCGTGCAGCACACACACATTCAAGGGAGGTCACAGTGACGTTTAAGTTCAGCAGTATGCTAAGCAGTCAATGGCACAATGATAAACATGCAAGTTGATTGTGAAGAGCCATTTAAAATTCAGAGTGTGGGATTCACTGGAAAGAGTAATGCCTTTTTAAATTAAATAGAGCAGTTAAAAGTAACTTACAAAATACAGAACAGAAAGTACAGTATACAGTATCTCAGATAAAAAGTTAACATGCTGTTGAAAACTTGCTGATCAATTCCTAATATTGTAAAAAAAAAAAAAAAAAAACTTCAATACTTGCCCAAAAAAACAATCTGTGTCATTCATCCACTGGTTTATGAACTGTGCAGTGATGGGCTCAGGATTGTGTGGAAATCTGATGTTCTCCAAGGTGTGCAAAAGTAGGTCAGGATTGTAGTAGAGTGCAGCTATGGCAACTTGAAGACACATGGTACGAAGCTCACTTGTTTTAACTCCTCGAGTCAAGCGCTCCAGAACAGCCTCCACAAAGAGGGGAATACACTGGGCATAAGAGAAATGAGAAAAAAAGAAAAGGGAAGGAAAAAAAAAAAAGAAAATAATCATTAGACATGTTGCTAGATCACACAAAATTTTATACTACTTTTATCAGAATTATGTCCTGAGTTATCTGGAGTTCAGCTATAGAACCTAGGAACACATTCTATTCCCTTTCTAGCCTCCAATCACACATTTATAAATGTTCCCCAAAACAGCTCTTCTCT
Source organism: Corvus hawaiiensis (assembly GCF_020740725.1). Lineage (NCBI taxonomy): Eukaryota > Metazoa > Chordata > Aves > Passeriformes > Corvidae > Corvus > Corvus hawaiiensis. The sequence goes on along the minus strand of NC_063216.1, from coordinate 22,760,491 downwards.
GAGCTAAAAATTGCGATGTTATTCTGAGCACAGAATATTTGGGGCCACTTGGTGAAACTTGTTCTAGCATGCATACAAGCTTCAGAAAGAAACTCAGACATTTTCATCTTTAAAGAAAGATACCAAACAATTTCAAAACTAACAGGCATTAGAAATTGAATTATCTAAATCTGTAACATAAGAAGTTTTTCCTAATATATGTAAAGTGATGTTAAATTTCTTAAAAAAGTTTAAAATGAGTTTGTTCTGATAAAAGCAAGTATGCACAAATTTCTAAACAATGATATGAACATCTTCTAAACATGTATATATTTCAATGTGCAGATTTATACTTTACAAAAATTTGGGAAGCACTAGGAAAGTTTTGGTTTATGAGTTTCAGTTCAATGTGCAACCATTTTAATTCACAGAGTTGTACAGCTCAATTAAGCCTTCCACCACACGCTTATTTTCAATGCAAATGTTCAAATGCAAAATTTCAAAAAATGCATTGAATTCACTTTAAACTCTTCCAGATTTCCATTAAAAATAAAATCTTTCAGGGAGCATTTTTATCTTCAATTACTTCAGATTTACACTAGTAAAGTTGTATTGGTTTCAGTGAAAATTACCTGAAAATTTATCACTGATATCCATGGACTGCACTGTGGCAACATCAAACATGATATGTCAAGGTAATTTAGGCTCATTACCCAGAACTTGGCCCTTTATAGGAAAAAGACTACTTTCTAAAAAGGTGTTCTAAGAAACTCTGGAAAATTGTGATTATGTTTCTCCCTGCAATCACAATCCAGTCATGCTAAAAAATCTGCATTTCCAAATGCACTAAGTACTTAAACCATTCCAAGTTCCTGTAGCTTGGAGAAACAACAGTAGTTGGATATGTACAGTTAACCTCTCAGCCACAATAGTTTTAACTCTGTGTTTTGCATCAAAAGGGAAATTCTATTAAGAGAAAGCAAAAAAGGACAATCTTGCACAACATACTATATCCTTATAATTCAGTCTATATCCATTTTGTAGTCATGCCCATTAATATCTTGTCTCAAAACCAAAAAACTCCAACCTTACAAACTCTCCTGAGCTCATTTACTTCTTTCTGTCTTTCTCCCCACTTTATATTTCTCTCAAATTCTCTAATTCCAGCTGTTTCTCTCAGGAATCATGGATCATTAGAAAGCAATAAAAGAGAAAACCTGTTCAATTTGTATCACCTGGTCAATACCCCGTCCTTTGCACTGAAGAACAATCACTTCTAGGAGTTTGGCTGCATGGCACTCTGCATCTTCTCCTGCATCTCCTGTCAGTACCTAACAACCAGAATGACAATTTAATTTATCAGTAGCCACCGACAACACTGAAAGCAAATGCTCCTGTACCTGCATACATCCAAAAATCTCTACACGGCATATACATACGTATTCACGCTAAATTTTCTGGGACACATAATTCACCTCTACAGGACATAAACAAGTGGCTAACAGTGAATTTTAAGAAATAGAAGAAACTGCTGTAGTTCTTAAAGTATGTTATATTCTTTGTATGCCCTCACTTTCCCTTTTTTAGAAAGAAATGTCACTAGTAAGAATTACCGATGTTTTCCACATTGTGTTTCCATTTTTTCACTTCAATTCTAATAGGCACTGGCAGATTAACAGCCTGGTGAAGTGAATGCTATGTCTAGGCTAGTTTCTGATTAAGAACAAGATGTATGCAATTATTCTGTGTGTAGGCACATACATATGAAACTGAGTGCTTCATCTCAGTACATTTCAACCCTGCGGCCACTGTCAATCAAACCTCACAAAGAAGCAAAATTTTCACATTCAAATACTCTAAGTTTCTTAAAAATAAGCAGGTAGCTAGATGCCTAGCACTCTCTAATGCCCCAAATCAGAGGAGGACTACAGAATGATCTCATACTTTATTATACATGAGAGACTCAGCAAAAAAGAGAAACAAGATAAATGTAGGAAGAACTTCAAATGAGTTTGCACCTTAGCTGACAACCAGAGAGTCCAACTGCAAGATACATAACCCAAGGAAATCAGGCTTCATTAATTCCCTACCTACCAAAATAGCTCTCCATAGAAGAGAGTCAAGATGAACAGCAACTTTCTCCCACACAGATTTTTGCATGTATTTTTTTTAAAGCATGTCGCTTAAAAAGTGTGAAGGTGCTGTGTGTGCTCAGAACTGAGTCAAGACCAAAATTCACTTAGTTCTGAAATGCCTGGCCACCACCTGGCATGTTCAGGTCACTCAGCAACTCTAATTGTTATGTACAAGTGATAAGCTCAACAGTAAGAATCAGAAGGCTTACCTTTTTACACATAGAGTAAATGATTTCTAAATGCTTTGGGTTAGACAGTAAAGTATCAGTGTCAATGGTCACATAATTATGCAAGAGAGGCATCATATCTGCAGAACAGGGAGAGCAAAAGAGAAAACAGTTACAAAAAGTGCTAAGCAGAGAGGATGTAGTCCTAAAGGAGAATTCATTAGTTTAGATTCTTGAATATGGCTGGAAATTCAAACTCTGCAAAAGTCTTTTCTGGAAGAATTGTTCATAAAATGCACTATGCAGGGTGCATTCTAGGAAGAGGAACTAGAGTAAATTTTAATTAATCAATTTTTAGTTTCATATTAATTTTGAATATTCAGCTTTCTTTGAGTTCAGGACCCCTACTCACACTGACAGATTTGAACATGCTTCTCCTACTTAAATATCTCCTGTTACACTCCCACACTAAACAGACGTTCAGGGCATGACTCAAATACACGATCATCTGAAACCAAGACATTAAATGGAAGTGACCCTTGTTAGGATGGGTTTTAGAGACGAATTCTCAAAGAATGAAAACATCAATAGAACAGAAGCGATCGTACCTGCAAAGTATTCAAAGCAATCCTGCTGGAAAACCTCGTACAGAACACCTAAAAGCTGCCACATCTGGGGTGAAATCATCTGGCATGTTAAGCTGAAGGCCAAGGACAGAATTTCTTCATAAAACTCTGCAAAAGACAAACAATTTGAAGCAGGGTGCTTCACAAAGTAAATTTAACTTGCAAATACCTTGAAATCTGAAACCGAGTCCTGAGTCATAGAACAACTAGAAGACAACAATTAGAAACTAAATCATACATAGAAAAATAAAACAAATGGTAAAAGACTCAGACAGGCCTTATGTTGGCTATAGTTACAATGATATGCATAGTTTTCCACTATAAATACACACCAAAAAGATACATCAGCAGCACATTAAAGACGATGCTTCTAACTGATTTACTGAAAAATATATTATTTTCTCAGCCATTGTTTTTTCTGAAAGGCCTTATCACAAAACTGTAACTTTTAGTGCAGCATACTGACAAAGCAGTAATGTAATTGCAGACCATGTCCATAAGAGACTAATGTAATTGTAGACATTGTCCTTTAACACAATTAGCTAGAATTATAATCAGAACACCATCTTCTGCTTTTGACCTCCAAAACACAATAGCCAATCTGACTAATGTACAAGAGTAGATCAGGAGAAACAAATTACAATGGTAAAGCAGGAACTTTCTTTCTTTAAAGAAACACACAAAAAGATAAAATTCTGTTCTGGAAGATAGTAATAATTTATTTACACCAAAAATTATTCTTTTTTTTTTTTTCTAAAAATTATCTCTAAAACATACCGATAACGTGTTTCTGTAAAACAAGGCCAATGATCTGTAAACAAATGCTCTCGAGCTGTTGAGTGATCTGAAATAAAAACATAAAGCACCTTATTAAAAAAATTAGAACTACAGCAATCAAATAAATGTATTTGACTAATTCAGTCTGAGAAGTTCTCCAAATGAAAAAGGCTTTTATCATTTTTAAATGCTGCATTAACAATTGCAAAATTATGAAATAAGGTCTCCCTGATGCCGAAAGAACCTCTTTACCCTGAATACGTGATATGTAGACATACATTGCACCACAACTGGGAGACCAATTCCTAGGCATTCTATCCAAGAAATTGCTGGGTAAACTATAGATATGGGTCACCACTGTAAAAAAACTAGCCTTATGCAAAATATTTCTTCTTAAATTATACTTTAACATGCTGTAATACAACTAGCCACTGTGAGGAAAATTAACGCTACCCCAGCCAAAACCAGCACATTCCAATGAAGCATTTATCAAGTAAGAGCTAAGAATTTTACCCTTGGGACATAAGTTCCCTTGAAGTTGAGAAAGCTCAATGATTAATAAACTCCAAAAGTAAACTTTTGGGCTTTAGATTCAGATCTGTCAGAGATGGCTTGCTACCATCCTGCCAGAGTAAATGCACATTCATGCCAAGTGATGCAACATACACAGAAGTGCTTGTTGTCATGAATGAAAGGAGAAAAGCATGAAGGAAAATCTCACCTCCTTGTGATCTTCCACAACTGTCAGGATTGTGTCAATTGTGTGCAAGATGCCCATGGCCATAACGGTTTTGTCCTCCACTTCCTCATATTCCTCACTCTGAAGTACTTTACCAAATATTTCGGCCTGTGAACAAAACCAAGCAACTTGACATTCAAGAGCGAACCTGTGTTTCTAATTTGTCATTCAAAACCAAGGCAGTTAACGCAGCAGCAGCAATGCTTTATCTGTAAGAGCTGTCAGCACTGAAAAATATGCTTGCTACTTTTGAAAGGGGAACGTAGCAAATTAAAATCTCCTTTTTTTTTAGAAGTCTGACTATGTTAAGTCATTTGAAATGCTAAATAGTCAGAGCTTGGCTCATTAAAACCAGTGACACAAATCAGTATCTTTGAAAAATCAACAGGTTTTAAAGATGCTTCATAGAGAAAAAAAGCCATAAATACTGTAAATACTACAGGTGGGCCCTTATAAAGATTACTTTAAACAGTGCACACTTCAAACAGAGTTCCTTTACCAAATTAGGCATGTACTTCTGACTGGACTGTTATTTCCCTATTGCTCTTACCAGGTGCTGAGTCATGTCCACGGCAATAGTAGCCACTTCCTGGCTGTACTCATAGATCATCTTCTGGATTACATTCGTAAGATCATCGTTTTCTGTCTCTCTGACAATGTGCAGGAGCTCCTGCATCACTGGCCTTACATAAGGCTTCACATATTCCTTGGCTAAAAAACCAATAGGAACTAGGTGAAATCAACTATCTATAAACACAAATATACATACAGCATCTCCAAACTGCCAGGTAGCTGACTACTCTTGAACAAAGTAAGTTTTTTTAATGTGAATTCACTAGAGAAATAAAAAAGCCAAAAAACATACCCAAGGCAATTTTACAGTCCATAGCTAGTAGGCAAAGTAAATTGCGTAATATCGCAATGCCATCTACAGCTAAAATCCAGTTTTGAGGAAATATTTGCTCTCATATATAAGCAGTATTCATTCTTAAACATAAACACTACTTCACTAAAAAAAACCAAAGACAGGTGATATTTACTTTATTAAAACAACCATGCTGATTCTAATTTCTTTTGTGCCAAAAAAACTTGAAGTCAGAATTCTGGGATGTATACAGTAACTAATGAGCAAGTGAAGCTGTCTAAACATGATGAAATATTCTGAAATCTGTCTTTAAACGGCAGAAATGTTTAACAGATAAATCTGCACCAACCTTCTCGTCTCTACAAAAAAATCAATAGATCAGTGTATACAGCTGATGAATCACTGCCACATACCTTGCTCTTGGTTGCTTATTAAGGTCTGAAGAGCTATGGCTGCTTCTACTTTGACAGGCATTTCCTTATCATCAATCAGGCTCTTCTTTGCCAGCTCTACTGCATTCCTCAAGTTTAGCTCATTGTGAAATTTCAGAGCACTGAATGAATGAAGTACCCAACAGGACTGCAAGGCAAAAAGAGAAGCAAGTTAGGGACTATGGTAATTTTAAGCATTTTTAATTGATTCAAAACCAATATTAACTATCTCCCTGTTTGAATGCACTGCTTTTTTTTTCCCCCACTTAATTATGGTGTATTCATACATTAAATGTAACACAAGTTTTGCACTCAAGAAGTTCTTTATTCTCCTTTCCCAAATTCCAATAAACTCAGTATGCACATAACTGGCATTCATAGCTTTGGTACTTCTGGGGGAAATAAAATCAGAAAAAAAATAACGAAAACTGTTTGTCTATGACTGATATTGGCACTTGGGGATTCTCTTCAAGCAACACTCAAACTGACATTACCTACTTGCAGAAATCCTGCCTATTCTTCACAGCCATCCAAGTACTCTAGTTATTGAGCTCTGCTATGAAAAATGGCCACAATCACTGCTCAGATTCTCAAGTTTGATTGAAGAGGTGAACATTAATACAACACAGAGCCTTCATCAATTCATTTAACTGAAAAACCATTTTTAAATCAAAATAATGAAAAAATACTGCACAAGAGTGTTATTTTAAATTTTACTATGTATTTACTTAATTTCTTTCTTCAACATTCAGAATGAAATCAAACTGCAAAGGAAGGAACCATGGCAAATACTGGAATTGATGTAACAAGTGAACTTACTCGAGCTCTAAGATACCCCAGGTTAGACATGAACAAGGGAAACACGTGATTCTGTAACATCAGTTCCATTTGATCCTTGAAGACACTCTTCTGTTGGAGTAAGGAAAAATTAATTTTGGAGACCATTCATTTTACATACTTCTGTCTAGCCCATAATGCATTTCAAATATCAACCATGGGAAATACAATTATTTGTCTATATAATAAAGCCATTGTCCCACAAAGAGAACTGAATCCCTTACCTTGAATAGAACAAACTCAAGAGCATAGCAAGTTCAAAACCAGGTAAGTGAAAGAACTGTACATACAATACTCAACTTGGCATTATTCATTACAACCTGTAAACTGGAATTTCCATGTTATTTAAGGCAATTAATTCCAGCTGATTTTTCTTAAAAACTAACTAGGATCAATAACCTAGTACTTCCATTCTTCCCAGAAAGGAGTACATACATACCTGAAGATAAATATGAGCCTACTATGGAATAGATCTGAGTTTCAAATGACCTACTGTTACTCTAAATATCAAAACATATTATTTTGGACACTACAGCAACAAATCACATCTTTTTTTCATGTTTATTAATGGCTGAAGATAATTCCTTTGTGACAGAAATCTCCTTAGCTGCAGAAGGATACTGGATGAGAGTTTTTCTTCATTATTCCAACCTTAGCAAAACCCAAGATACTCACAGGAAGCTAGAACCAGCACGAAGATTTGAGACTTTCCTTATAGTCTCAGAACAATAGAAAAGATACATGCTAGGGATGCTGTTACCATCCAAAGGAACGATTCAGTGGCTAAGACAGGAAGAGGGTGAAATGGGACATTCAGTACAACACGTATCTTACACGATCACACTTCATTTCACCAATGCATACAGCATTTTTTCCATGCTGATTCCCCAGAGGCACATGAAGGACTAAGCAGAGAAACAACAGAGAGAAAGGAAAATAATGCTCCTTTGTGCACACAGGCCAGAAGTTTGCAGGCATTGAAATGGAGCTGCTGTGGGGAGCCAGGTGGCTAAGGCAGGGTCATTGTGCCTGTGAGCTCCTTAGACGCTCTACCTCAGTCAGCTTAAGAGACAGAAAGCACTTACAAATCCAGGATTTTATATGGAAACAGCTGATGGAATGTTGCTATGTATCAAATTCAAAACACGAGAAATTCAGATTTTAAAGGGGTCTGCAGTGTCTGGGGTTATTACTCTTTTATAAAGTAAAATATAACCTCATGTTTCAGGACTGAAAATTTCAAATAGGAGCAGAATATTGGAATAAATCCTCCTTTTTCCCCTCAGGATAGAGATAAGTATGTTAATATGAAAGTCTCCTTACAACACAACCAATGTCATCCTCTTTCATTGTTATACTCCAGCATGAGGAAGGGCATTTACAATCCAAAATAATCTACAAAAATTCTGCAAAAGTGACTGATGTTTCAGGATTTAAGATCAGCTAACAGATTGGTACATTGGTGAAAAAAGAGATGGTAAATCTTGGTAAGATGTTGCTTGTAATAGGAAGACACATCCTGCACAGAGAGACAAGTCAGACAAACTATAATAAATTACTTTTAAAAAGAAGCCTCTAGAACAAGGTCACCATTCTCATGCTAAAATGATAATGATTTGGAAATTACTTTTGACATGGAGCAAAGGCATATTCTGGACTCCACCATCTACAAAAGCACCAGGCAAACTGTAATCATTATTAATTAGAGAGCAACAGTGTGGATTAAATTTGTATTCAGATTCCAGAAAAATACTCAAAATTCTGAAGATGCTGTCTATAAAATAATGGAGGAAGGCTCTTTGTTCTTCCTAGCTTTTTTCAAAACTCCGAACTGGCAGAAGAAGTAAGACTTAAAGCTACACATTGCAAAGTAAAAAAGTTGGAAAGCTAGACAAAACATTCCTGCAACATGTTAAGTAAACCTTTTCCTGGAACCAGAAGAAGCCCATAACAGTGCAGGCTGTTGGGGAATTTCATAAAGAATCACAGGCAATGTTGCTGATAGAATGCATGTTTGATTTCTTAACTCTTCCATTTAACTAGTAAAGCAGGAGGGGACCAGGGGACTGCTCTCTAACAAACAGAGCTTTGGAAAAGCGTGAGAAGGAAAATCTGTGTATAAAACTGTGATATAAAAACCAGGAAAGAATGTTAATATTTTTAAATAAACAGACTCTCATATTCTGATTGCAATCAGAGTGCAATCTCTCTACAGACTTTATGAATATGGCTAAGGGCTAGCCATACTTTATAAAGCAAGACTATTTTATTTTAAATCACAGTTGATAGCAGGAATTGCAAACCTTTTTCATTTCTTTACCCACTTACCTTCAGTAAAATATCTGCTAGGGATCCTATAACATGCAAAGCTCCATCTTTTTTCCTCGGATCAATGTTTGGCTCTGTCAGAATCTGGTAGCAATATGCCATCATTTTTGGTAATACCTATGCAGGACAGAAAACACACAATCCCCTTTTGTCAAGTTATTTCAATAGCATCGTTTAAAAAATTCGCATGACATTTTCAAGAAGAAATTTTGTTTTGGCCAAAGCAATGTGAGGTACTAAGTGTAGCATCTTTCAATAGTTAAAATGTGGAACTATGGAATTTTCAACTTTTCAGCCAAACTGGTCAAAATTAGGTTAATCTCCTTGAAATTTTGCATTACTAATAGCAAGTAAGGTATTTTTGTTACTGTCTTGAGGCAAATCAAAAAAGGTGATGAAAAGGCACCTCACCCATTTTTTCCCTTAAGTTCTTTTCTGGCTTGTCTCACACATAAATATAAATACATATGCGTGTGTACATATATGTATGAAAATATATATGTGTATTTTCAAGGAGAGCTTGGACTAAAACCTCATAAACTTAATTTGATCTATTGATTTTGGCAGTAGTTTCTAAAGTTGACTAGACTTAGAAAAGTTTCTTAGCAAAACCAGCTGAACGTGATTTCCACACCCATTATGTCCTTTTCCAATTCGCCATTTTGATGGTCTAAATACAAATTATGAAAATGAAAAGGAAGATCAGTGGACAAGAACTGTTTTGACAATAAGGAAGTAGAAAGGTCATATTCCACCTAATGTAAAGACTGTGTTCTCCTCTGAAAATCCACCTGGAAATGGAGGTCCATGATTACTGGACGTTAAAATGGAACCTAGAAAAACATTTGCTGTTTTAGCAAACTGCTTTCCAGGGTTTGCCTGGGTATTTTTGCACAGATCACTGTAAATACAGAAGGATCTACAGAAAAGCTTCATCCTCATTTAAAGAGGAACTGTATGAAATGGGTTTTGTCCTTGCTAATTTCATTGCTGTTAAGAAGGATTTTTAAACGGCATCAGTGAAAATTAATAAGTATCAGGTCCACTTTCCCTCCTGCTACAGTTAGTGATACTCAGAACAGCTGTGACAGAGGCTGTTTGTAAACTTGGGAGAATCTATTCCAATACATCTATTCCAACCCAGTTTGTATCTGGCAGACGAATTTTAAACCTGCAAGAAGAATCCACTTAGTATTTATACACGCCATACTTTAACTCTCCCAAAATCGAGAGCATTCAGCCAGGACACATTTGACTACGTAGCAGCAAGTAGATTTTTCAAGAATAGCTTCCTGTACCATCTTCAAACATAAGGGGAAAATAACATTATTAAGGAAAATGCAAATAATTAAAAGCCACTGGTTTCATACCTCTTTTCTCTTCTTTGCAGCAGTGTAAAGGAGATTCTGTGCTGCTGTTGTTGTGGATGCATAGTCCTCAAATACATCTGAAAAATGGGGAGAAAAAGGCATTAAAGTTTTTTTCTTTTCTGAATAATTGATTTTTTAAAAACCATCTTGTTTTTCGGGTATCACAAAATCTGGATGAATTCATAACCTCAAAATTATTGACATGATTGTCTTCATGGTTAAAAATTCAGACCCAAGCTTATGTCACATACCTTAACAAAGCATTTACTTCTTGCCTTCCAAATCCACTGCCACTCTTCATTCCCTTAATTAAGAATATGCTATTTATTCATTAGCTTTTTTGAGACCATAGACAAGGGATGAAAAATCCCATCTCTTTTTTAAATTAAAACCCCTATAGGAAGAACAACAATACATTCCAGTACCATCTGTATACCATGTGTACACATTTTTGACTCCATTTTATTAAAACCTCATGGGAAACTTTTTGTACGTTAAAACTACTTAGATCTGAGGTTGTTTTATATCTGCTGAAAGGTCAAGTTTTTTAGTTTCATTCATTGCAAGTAAACCTCCTCTGTTCATATTGAAAGTATAATTTATATGTTGGAAAAAAAACCTCCTGCAAATATGTTCTAATCCAAACATCCCTACACAAACTGGATGAAACTAAAAGATTTTAAAATGTGATCTTAAAATGTGACCCAAATTACATACCAACTTTTCCTGAAAACTTTAAGATAAAACATCATTAAGAAATATTACCAGATTACTGGAATTCTTGCTCCAAATGAAAAACTGCCTCACTAAACTTGCATTTAATGTACTTTGATACTTGAGTGGTTTTTTACCTTCCATGATACAATCTGAATCTGTACTTAACTGCCTCAGCTACACATAAAAATAAGATTCACTACTTACACAGAAAGAACTGAATTCACACACCAAAAATCAAGGATATATTTATACTCCAGTGATCAACACTATGTTGTAATTAATTTGTTGCATAACAACTCCCCAAGCTTTTAAAATTATTCTATGAATATTTAAATTCTGTTTTCACATATGCTAATCCCAAATCAACTAATTAAAATTTCCCCAATGCTGCATATATATCTCTGTGGTGCCTGGCTCACAGGAGTTTTCCAGCTAAAATTGCTGTACTTTTAAAGTACCCTTCTCCTTTTCAGTGACAAGACTCTTTTAATAAATGTAATTATTCATAATATGGCCCTGTGTGTTATTCCCAAGATTTTGCACTGTCTCTTTTAAAAGAATATATATATCTAATTACCTTACAATTTAGTAGTAAAAAGTGGCAGAAAAATGCTGAAGGCATTGACAATTTTCAACAGGGAAAGAGTAAGTCAGGCCTCTTCTGGTCAAAGTGAGAGCTGCAGGAACCTGCAGACAGCTGGCACATCTGCAAGTCAGGATTCTGAAACTGGCGCTAACAAGTGAGCAAGCCAGTCTGTCTGGGCTGCTCTGAGCACATGTGAAGTAGAAAAAAAACTGAGATTCATTTAGTTCGAAGCTACCAGTCAAATGGCCCAAACTCACTTGATCTGCCACCTGCTTTTAGCTACAGATTGGTGAGATTTAAGAAAAGTTTTCTTCTTCCCGGAGTTCAGGTCACTGGGGGTAAAGAGAGACATTACAGTGACCATGCTGATCACTGGAACTACAGCGTGCAGTTGCAATGAAAGCAAAAAATAAAGCCAAATTACCAAATTTCATGCGGATATATTCATATGGATCCTCTTGCCAGAGCTCTTCGTCCTCATCTTTGTAGCACATTAGAGAGAATATCACCTCTTCTGTTATAGTCTAATTTTAGAAAAGCCAAATACACATAAGTACACATAAACTAAAATTCCAGTACAGCTTCCCTCCACCACAGACTAATTTATTAGACTTATTTTTCTGAAGAGTTAAATTCCTTTAAGCAGCACTTTTATTTTGTCTAACGGAAACAAATTCACAGTACTATAGGTACTTTCCTTTTGAAATAGTCCCAGACAGCAGCAGTAAGTATACAATCTATCTTTATAATGTTACATTACCATGCACAAAATATACTTCAGGACATAGTCTGTACACAGCAGAGTATTACATTCTGCAGAAGGATCTCACCAATGCAATACCTAACGAGAATGGATTTCAGAGTCCTTCCCCTTAAAAGTCATGGAATTAACTAGCTACAAAGAGGATCTTATGATATGAAAAAATAAAAGAGCAGGAAAACCACTTTTCATTTGTTCTTATAAAACATGTCCTTAAAATAGGTTTTAGCTCCTCTTACATGAATGTTCTCTTTGTGCACTATCTTTGCACTACAATCAAAAAATCTATTGACAATTCTGAACACCAGCAACTAATAAAAGCCAGAACATTATGACTTTCTAGCAGACTGTAAAAATTAAAACAAAGAACTTACGGAACAGAATCCCTGATTGAGTTAACAGTATCTGCAATAAAAGGCAGCAATATATTGCAAAACACAACCACATTTGTGTAGAAATGCTGTTTTATTTTCCAGATCAATTGCTGAATGATTCATGAAACCTTCTTTAAAACCACAGAACTTGTTGGGGGGGTGGTGGTGAGGTTTTTTTAATGCCTCTGATGGCATGCACTGTTTATGATTGGGTTTTATCCACTGACCTGTATGTGTGGCTTCATTTGCTTCCATGTTATAGAGTGAATCACCCCTTGGTTCAGGTAATTCAGTGTTTGCTGAAGAACACGTGGTGCAACATAGTCTTTCTGCCTGTACTGGTCTAAGATTCTTAAGAGAACCTAAAGAAGTGACAAATTGGTATTTTTAAATGAAGACTGAAAATTCTGTCTCATGCACTAACATGCAGTGCACTCCCTCAATGAATATACATGAACAGATAAATTAGTTTTACAGTAGATGTTCTAGTATTAGAAATCACTACAATGCCCTTGATCCAAAAATAGTAAATAATTTAAATATCAAGGTTCTAATCCTGCAAACATTTATGCAAATGTCCACCTTTACTACTAGCCTTACCAGATGAACACTTGTGATTATAAACCAAAGATACACTACAACAGTCACAAGCTCACAGTTTACAGAGGCCTCAGCAAAATTTGGAATAGGTAAGGAAAAGGCACAGGGAGATGTTCAAACTGGTTGCTTCTATACCTGCTAAGTGATGTCTGTGTTCATATTTAAGGACAGGTCCCTAAAGAAGACAAATTACTTTGGAAGAACAGTGATGAGAACTGAAATACTAAACCAGGAAAGAAAAATAGGTTCACCTAAATCTCTGAATCAGAAGAGATGCAAACCCTTTAACTTCAATTACCTATTGTAGCCATCAGATAGTATCACCTAGCATGCTATTACAAACTCTATTACACAAAGCTTCCTTGGTATAAAGGTTTGCTCTACTAAGAAAAAAACACAGTACAAGCCACTAATCTGCACTAATGGCAGGTCAATTATTAGTAAGTGTAAAGAAGTGGCATATATACGAATAACAGTAAAAATAAAGGGCAATGCAGAACAAAAATATGAGTCATATGCTTTTAGCAGAACAATTCTGCTTCCTAATACTTCAGAACATGGTAATAAATTTTATTTTTAATATAGCTCCTTCATTAGGAATACTAAGTCTGATGTTAAGTCTTCTATATGACATGTTCCCAGGACAAGAACTGTCTGTTTCTTATACAGACTCTAGCACAATGTCAGCACTTACCAACTGATGAGTAAGTAACAAAGGCTTAGTAATGTAATATTCACAATAGAATTCCGTAAGCAATCATGATAAATCGCTATTTAAGAGCCAGAAATTGAAGAAGTGTGCAGACCATCCAACATTTATCTTGAAAGCTAAACTGTCCCCTCTGCAACATAGTTTAATGCCTTAACAGACAAACTTTAAGTATTTAAAATCGTAACTGCCCACGGGAGTCTGTTTTTCCACTCTGGAGTTACACATTGCAAGGAATTTAGAATAACTATTAGACTGCTTCCCTTTTCATTTAATTTACAGCCTTACACAACCACTCCTATCCTGATGGATAAACTATTCTGTTGTCAAACTGGATGGAGGAAAGTAATTTTGTTTAGCAACTTTATCAGAACTGAACTGTCTCCACACACCATGTTAAAAACAAATAATTAGCATTCCCTAACAAAAATAATTTCCTTGCAAACTGAATTTAGGCTACATTTTCAGATAATATGTTTTCCAGGGATAAAATAATGTTCATTGCTGTTCTCCAGACATCTTCTAACCTGCTTGTATCTTCCTGAAATAAAACAGTATCATTGGATTACTGTACCTAAGTTGTTTGCAGCAAAAGCACTTGGGAAAGACAGGACTGAAAATACATGAAATGAGGCCTCTGCACCAAAAGTGTTCCTCTCAGTTGTATCAAGAGTGCTTATACACGACAATACCACCATTTTATCAGCGCTCGTCTTTTCTGAGAGTTTTCCTGCAGGGTTTTTTGAATTGGTGAAAATTTATGTTATTATACCTCAGCTGTATGGCACTGAAGAACTGAAGAACTTCTCAATCACTAAAAGGAAAACCTGCCAGACTCACTTCATTTTGTTTAATAAATTAACCTCAATACAAGCACACTGTTAAAAAGTAATACATTTCTTCAGCCAAAATAATGCAATTCACAAAAAGTGAACTGTGCTTACCTGTTGTATGCCCACAGCATAGGTTTTTAGAAAGAAATCTGAGAATTCAAAGTATTCTTTAGTTACATTTCCAGGACTTCCATATCTTTAAAAGGAAAAGGACACAGATATTTACACTTTGAGAAGTCTATAGTGTCAGGAAAACACAGTACTTTCTAAACCATAAAGGACCCCAAGTGGTCTTGCATCAGCAAAGGAAACCTTTACCACAGGTTTCTTCCAAAGCCACCCTTTCCCATAACACCTCACTTCCCTTTTCTTTTCTTAAATTATCCTAAGGTATGATATTATACTCAAGTAAACACAGCCGACTTTTTGTCACAAGCTCTGTAACTTCCATGTTTATGGACTTCTTTTCAAATTTTCCCCTGCCTTTATATTTGAGAATATAAACACTTGTAGCCGGGTGTAGTAAAATAAATACATATTTAGATAGATTTACTTTTCCTGTGGGGCAAGTTTCTTGCCATCTTAAGAGAGTCAAATCATTTCACTAGGAGCTGAGACCATTGTGCCAGTGCAAGGCAGAGGACAGCAGCAGGAAAACCTCTTCAGTGACCATGAGCTGTTTAATTGATCAAATTTCTTCTCTACTTGCATGTCAACTAATGGTATAGACTTGTAACCCAAATTTGGTTTTAATCAGTTTGTTACCGTTCAAAGAGACGAGCTACAATATGCAATGCCCACTTCTTGCATTTCCACCACACCAGCTCTGGTCTATCATCTTCATCAATTTGCAAAGTCTCCTACAAACAAATACATGTATTTTAAATTAGTTACATCACTTGTTGAGAGCAATTACACTTTAAACATTCCTTGCTGAGAAAACTAATATAAACACACAGCATGGACGAAAGCTTTGGTTCTATTAACAGTTACATAACACCCAGGAGCTTTCAATTATCTTAATTAGCCAATATAATGTGTACATGCAATACCTGCACAACAGCTGTACTTTAATTTCAAAATTATGCAAATTTACAAAATGCAAATTCTCAGATATACTTTAATACTACATCACTTTGGCTCAAAAATCCAAGGAAAAGAATCTTAAACAGAAATCTTAAAAAAAGAACACTGAGAAAATCTTTACACGGACTGCTCCTCAAACGCCAACACACAGGTATCAGAGGTCTTTACAAAGCCAAAACTCACCAGTGGCACATTTCTATCAATGATGGTCCGGAAGATCTCCATCCACTGAGTCATAGTCTGGTTATTCACCAACTGGAGGGGCAATGCATACTGCAATAAGGGAAAAAACACAGGTATGAAATACTATTTTCCTCTGTAAAAGGCAGATCTTCCTGTAATAGTTACATTCTAAGGAAGAAGAGGTTTTAAGTAAAACTAAAACCAATTAGGTTACATATCAACACTACTCTAATTGCAACCTTCTTGGTACAATTTGGAGAGGAATTTCTGAGCAGACATAATTTGAGGAAAGTTCCTTGGTCTAAGAACTCTCTTTGTTTTTCTTCCTCACAACAGCCCAGGTAACTTTGAGGACCACAGCAGTATCTGTATTACAGGGTTTGGGCAAACCAATAGCATTTTAGCAAGCAAAATGTACTCCTTACTACTACCTAGCTACTATCCAGTAAATCTTACTTCTCTACAAAATCCAAAGAAAAGTGACGATATTCAGGCAAGTTATTGAAAAGAAAAATAGGATCTTGGTATCTTTTTAATCCTCCAGCCATTTAATAACAAACTATTTTAGCTTTTTAACCCCCAGTAAGAATTTTCAGACTGCTCCTTATAAAGGATCTGGTTTGGTTTCCAATTCTCTGTAAGTACTCCTTCACCAAACTCATCCCAGTAAAAGCCAAACTCATCTTTCTGAAGTGCATGTGCCTCAACACACAATATCTGCCAGATCTTCAGCAGATAATGATAAATGCCACCCAGTGAAGTGCAGCATTTGACAATTACACTACAATATCCATTACTGACACTTTCAGAGGCCTACCACACAGTCCAGATAACCATGCAGTTCATATCAGGCTATGTGCAACTTTATAAAAATAGGAACACTTCTCTAGTGAGCTTACAGATAGAATGTGCAGAAGCACCTACATTCATTAAAAATTTAATCTGGGAGATCGTGTGACCAGCTTCGAAGTAGAAAAATCTATAAATATCCTATTTCTGTAACACCTGCTTATTGTACATTACTTTTCCCATCCAAATGGGTATTCTTATTTAATCACACCCCTGAGTATTCTGAAAGGGGTCACTGTGCCCAGCAAAGTAAAAGTTTGGTTTTCCTCTACACAGATGCCCACCTGAACAAGAGCATAGAAGATTTTTAAGATTTGTTTCTGAAGCAGTACAGAGTAATGGGAGTTATCAGGCAGAAGCTGGATCATCTGCTGCTGAATCCGAGGCAAAAATATTTGCATGGCGGCTATGAGAGGATCTCGCTCCTCTGCCTTTTTGTATCTGGAAAGGAAACAAAAGTGTTGGTCCAGGATCTACACACTGGAGATTCTAATGCCTATTCCCCACCAACAATTTAATTTCGGTGCCCTAAAAAAACCAAAAAAAGAATATCCAGCACTCAATCAATCACTCTCCCCTCCTCTAACCCCCATCTGAACCCTTTGTGCAAAATCACTAAAAACACGTATAAATAAAAAAAAGGAAAACAACAAATGTTACCTTATACAGTTACTGAGAGGAAGAACTACTGTTCTTTATTACTGAATTGTCACCTCACAGGAGCAGGGGACCTGAATTTCTCTGCTGCTCATACCAATGCCAAACCCAAGTTGTGTGCTGAACAAATGGGAGTGAACAGCCATTGAAAGGGAAAGACGATTCCTTGCTTTGGAAAAGATTCTCCTTCTCCATTTACATTTCTTTTGTGTGGTTTATATATATGTTTCTAACAATAGGTAATTAAAAAAAAAGGAGTGATAAGCCCTACTACACTGCTCCCATTTTAGGCTTTGTGGATTTAGACTATCAGGAAGATGCTACAGGTTAACAATATGCAATAGCAGTATATGACAATGACAGCACTGTAGTCATGACATAAAAGCAGAAAATAATTTGCATTCATACATCTAGAATTTGGGGAATCTTCAAACAAAGGAAGTTATAAACCTAAGGGTTGTTTTTACAGCCAGATCAAAAGTACAAAGCCTCAAGAAAAAAATCTCAGTAAATTCAGATAGATTACTGCTGGCAGCTCTGCTTTCAATTCACTAATGATGAATATTTTTCATTTATTTGCAGGAAAGGAAGCATATGATAATTATTCATTCCCATTTTCTATCTGAATTCCCTTGTAGAACTGCCAGTGCTCTTAAGAATGTCATTTTCAGCAATCAGCTCAGACCGAAAGTACCAAATCCTCATTTACTGATGGACACCAACTTACTCGTAAGTCTTCACCAGCTGATAGAGGCACAGGAGGCTCCCAAGCCAACTCCCACTGTTTGGAGACTGCAGGTAGTATCCTATCTTGTCTACTACAGCTGTCCAATGGCCAGGGAAGTCATGTTTAATGATAGCACGGAGGCACATTGTCAGCTGGGCTCTAGTGCAGGGGGGAAAAAGAAATATAAGCAAATAAGGTCATAGCATAGTGTTTAAGTTACAGGATAGATCCCAAATCTTAAGTTTATTGGCTACTATACATATTATGTCGTAAGTATCATACATATTTTGACAGCACTGAGAGTTTTGGGAAGCAGCAGAGGAAAAGCAAGAAATAAATCCCACAGGGTTTGACTTTAAGGAAAAAACTCATTTCAGAACATTTTAGCTACTTTTCTGCCTCCCTCCTCCCTCTCCACATGTATCAAGCAGTATTTTAAAAGAATTAATAAGAATTAATTGCTCATGAAACCAGCCAGCTTTGTGCTTTGAAAATGAATGTTTATACTTGCTTATCAAGCTGAAAGCAACCACAAAAACACAAATTTGTATGTTTTCATTAAAGAATAATGGCTTATGTTATGATCCGAGCCACAGGTTCCTCAAGAAATTACAGTTTTCCTGGGATCTTCTAGAACAGCACTTTCTCAACCTCCAAAGCATATGGTAGAGCCAATTAGGTAAAAAACCTCTTACCATTTCTCTCCTGACACACATTTTTAGATACCCCTCACAATGGTGAGGCAAGGCAGAACTGTTGATTGACTAAACTGAAGTGTGACTAAAAAAGTTGAGCAGCACTGAACTAGAATCTGTGGAGAACTACTTTTAGTTTTGCTAAGCAATGAAAAAAAAAAAAAGCCTGCAGAAAATATCAGTTCCCATCCTATCAGCCTCACCTTAACTAAAGGGGTGAACAATCACAGACTGTAGCATGTCTGTGACTCTTAACTATTCTTCCAGCAAAAGCAGAACTGCAATTTTCATTCTTTTAACACCTTAAAACCAAGAACCCTAATACATATTTAAATACTGGGATAAAGTAAAAAAAATTGATAAAGTAATTAAGAAAAGGGCTACTAGAAAACAATGAAACAAATCTTGGACAATATTTCCCTGAATGGTTAATTCTATATTGCAGACAGCCCTGTATATACTATCTGCCTTGAATCAGCCAAACAGACAGGCTGTCACTACAGCAAGTGTTACAAGACACTTTGAACAACACCCTTAGAGGATAAACCACATCACACGGCTCTCTGCCAGGTTACTACTTTTCTGAAAAACAGGAAAACATAAGTAAGTGTAAACAGATTATTATTACTTTTGCAAAGGAAGTACTTGTCTCATCTCCCAAAACATCGAGATTCTCATGCTAACAACATCCACACTGCTAGGTCTGAAAACCTGAGCAATAGAAACATCTCTATGCAATGTAAGGTACCTCACTAAGTCAGGAGAACGAATTATTCCTTCTACAATGTTATCCCGAATCTGCTGACGATCATTTTCATGAATGTTAAATGGAAAAACTGCTTCTCCAAGAGGTGGCTCACGGTCTGGCCAGTACTGTGTCACCATGTTCTTCAGGTAAATGGCAGCTAAGTACAGACAGTGGGAAAGAATAGTTTAATTCTACACATTGCCCAGTGCTCAACATGTAGAACAGCTAAAAGCAGAACAAAGAGTTCAAAAGGCGCCTAAATCCACCACCTGAATTCTTAACAATTATGGGCACTGAGCATAGCTGAGTCAGAAAATCATTCTTCTCATGATTTCACACAAGATCAGGCTCAAGCGCCTGATCAGAACAGAACAGGATAGTATTTCCATCAGCATCTACTGAAGTACATTCTTTACTACAGCACTCTTCCATATGGACATAATATTCCGTCATTCTAAGCAAGCCAACAGCAATCTACTTATCTGTGTTTTCACTCATCCCTAAAACAGCTACTCAAGCTCAGTAAGCGAAGCTTTGGAAGGCTCATGTAAACAAATTGCTGCACACACAGATGGGACCCTCTGCTTGGGGAAATGCCCAGTATGAAACTGGCACGTGGCCTACCTTCTATTCAGACAGAAATGTTTGTTGTGAATTGCCTAAGCTTTATCTCACTATTAGGATTTCCCATAATCCCTTAGAATTGTTCCCTTCTGTCTCACATGAAAAAAACCCACGAAAAATAAAGTTAATCTTCAACAGAAAATAAAGCAGCATTTATGCATCAGTACTAAAATGCCTGAAGGCATTCTTCAGGAAACAAAGAAAATATGGTGTGAGGCATTATAGGAATGTTCCTAATAAACACTTATGCCTGTACACTATTTTAGTTGATTACTAGCTAGGGTTTTAAAGTATATATAAGATATCCTTGGGTACAATTTTTTTTTTTTTTTTTGTGATAACAAATTGCAAAGTATGAAAATACGTAGTTTGTTAAATATTTTATAGGCACAAGAGGAAAAACAGCTCTTTGTCTATGACATGCCAGACTAGTCAGACAAGAAACAGGTCCTGAAAGACCAGCCCAAGACTTTAATCTACTTTGTCCATAGATCTTGTTGTTATACAAATTCTTGGCTTTTAAAAAATTCCCAGGGAAATCTGTTGGCTTACAAATATAACTTACACGTACTTTTCTATTTTACACCCCTATTCTGTAAAATAAATAAAATTACATTCTACGTAATTGTGTTTTTTTCCTGAATGATACTGAAATGAGAGATTAATTTATAAAAAATGACTTTATGGAGTTTAGATTAAGCCTCAAACTTTACTACAGAATGGACTAACAACACCATTCAAAGTTGGATTATCTTTGAAAAAATAAAGGCCAGCATGACAAACAGAGTATGTCAGCACACCCCAAAGCACTCAGGGGATTAATGGGATCTGTACCAAAAAAACCCAACAGTGCTTCTATGGGAAATGCTGTTCCATAGGATAAAAACAAAGCTGTGAAGAAAACAGTATTAATTAATTTATGGGAAAACCTGAACAGTCTCTGTATCTGACAAAAATATTATACACAAGTAGTTAAAATGGATTATGAGAATTTAGAATCTGATCTTCCATAAATGCATACCCCTGAAGTTGACTGCACCACTATACCTGAACTCACACACACAGCTGGGCAATCCTTCCAGACATGCTCAGACTGTAACTGTGTAACTTATCAGTGATGTGACCTTCCTTCATATCTACTTATTTAGGTAGTCCCCAAGATACTGATTAAATGTATGTGGCTACCCTTGATCTAGGGATTAAGGAGTTATTTCCATTTTTCAGAAATTTTCATTTTTCCAGGGAAAAGAGATTCAAATAGAGAAACATGTATTCAAATGTGATACACTTTTTAATATTTAAATTCACACTTGCCTTAGCATCATTACTTCTTCACCATCAGGAGACATAATACCTAAGGGTGCTCACTTTTGAGTGGAAATCATGCTTTTTTCATATCAGTATCACAGCAATCCAGTAGGGATCACTATACACACAGGGAAAGTCAAAGGAGGACTCTATCCTATACCCATGGTCTTACCTGACCCTCGTGAAGGAAAGACACAGCTAAGATAGATCCTTTTCATTTCCTTCTTCAGAACAAACCTGAACTGACTTACACTGCAACAGCTCAAGAGTCTGTTCAAACAACAGACTGACTTTCTACTGAAAGAAAATGGAACGAGGAATTTCTCACCTGCTTGACGCACTGGAAATTCAACTTGATCGGATACTATGATTTGCAGCAGACTTGGAGCAAAGTTGATGATCTTATAGGACTGAAAGACATAGACAGCACAGTAAGTCACTATGTTTAAAGAAGACCGTATCAGCTAATGCTGAATGGGAAATACAGACTAAGGACTTTGCACTCTCCTCATGATGTATGAAAGGTTTTAGCACTTGGATTTACCCAGATCTGCAGAAATCGAAACGATTACTTATAAAAGCCAAGCACGTAACAGCACATGGGCAGAATAAGTAATGTGAAAAGGTTCTCAATTGGAGATCAGTGATTATGAATATTTAAATAATTCTAAGAATACATAGTGAAAAGCACTAGATATCTGTCTTGGAATTATTCATCTTAGCCCCATAAGTCAAATGGATATTGACATGCTTCATCAATACACGCCATTTATTTGCAAAATAGTTGTGGTAGAACAGCAATAGCAAAGAGATTTTTAAAAGCAATTTAAAATTGCTTTCAAGTGTAAACAGCATCTGCATTAGCCATATGCATCTTTTAGCAAACTAGATGTATAGTGCATCTCAATAAAAACTGGGGAAACAGTAGGATAAACATTTTCAATTAAAATCAAGTGTAGGCAGATAACACTTAAAACCCACAGCCTTCATGGGAACTTTTCAAACACTGCATCAGCCATGCAGCTGAAGAATTTCAAAGACAAAACAATGCTCAGTGAACTTCTGAGCAAAGCACACCAGATTTAAAAGATGTGACAATCTGATAGCATTATCCTGCTGCCATCCACCAGGGCTCCTCCAGCGAGGAATCGCTGACTCAGCGTGGTGCAGTTACTACTAAGCCTTGGCAGATCAGTACTGGCAGGTCAGATCTTTCATCCCTTGGATCCATGTTCTTTATGTTCAAAGAGAGAGGTTTCTTGGGGTTAGATGGCAGCAGGTTTCTGTATTTCACCTTTTATAGTATTTCTTCCCACTAGATTATGCCTGGCAGTTCTGTGGTTGTTTCCAGACTTGTGCTTTAAGCACAGGTATAGAATGTCCTCCCATAAACTCTGCCTCATTTGAAAGCTGTGAAATAAGAGATACTTTCTGCCCTTCATGTCCCCAGTTCCTTGATCTAACATTTTCATAACAAGGTAAAATTACATCGCTTTCATGATGCCTAAGTGTCCCAGCTGCATCGCGACACTATCCTTCGATAATTTTACCAAATCACTTAACTTTCTGGCCCTCATTTTATTCACTATAATGATAGTGTAATTCTAACCTACTCTGTGCTCAGAGACTCATTCAACGTTTATAGAGTAATCTGAGATAAAAGCAGTAGTGGCAAATCAAAAGCACACCCTCCTGCAATTTCCTTCTCTATAAACTTTAATTATCCCTAAGAAATGCTCCAAATAAAGTAAAAGCTGTAACATCCAGCACAGGAAGTCCATTTATCTAGAGACATGCTGAACTGGTTGAACCATACTGGATTCCAAAGAGCACCTTTTAATCCAGTATCCTGGAGGGCAAATCTTGCCCTTCAGTCACTACTGGACAACATTGGTGGATTCTGACAGGGCCACAGTCGACTGCGGCACCCTCCAGCACTCAACACCCAAGTTACAGGGAGATAAGGAAACCATGAGAAATCCCAGCAGCACGGAAAACCAAAACCACGCATGAACTCTAACCACCCTTTCTGTTCTCAACAGTGCCTGTATACTGCTCTCAGACCCAATCTACAAAGCTTTTACTACTATAAACACACTGATTAAAAATGCAGCTTTGGGGGGTTGTTTTGGTGGTGGTGGTTTCCTGCTGCAATCCTACCAGTACCACATTTAGAGTGGACACGGTGCTAACAGTATTATTTCCCTTTCCCTGTCCAAACAGTTTTTACTGGATCTACATTAAAATCACTGCTACTTCAGGAAGCTTTATGGGTACCACTTGTGCCGGTGTACAACTGCTTTCCCTCAAGTTTTGCCAGGATCTGCACAAATATGGTTGTTTGCCTCCGTGCCAGATCCACTCAACAAGCACTCAGAGTGACAAAAGCCCCGTTACACAGACGGAAGGCACAGTGTCCCCGAGGGGGTCCCATAGCCACCGGCACAGCCCTACGTGCGTGTCCTTACACTTCACACACCACCACCCCTACGGAGATCGCCAGGCCCATTAAATCCTTCTGTTCCCTATTACTGTCACGCCCATCATTCACATTTTTACATAGCTCTGTTTACTACTCGTTATCAGAAACAAGAACACTGTAGAGATGAACAGAGACTGTGAGCCCACGTTAGAAACAAGACACCCGATTCTGTTGTATTTGTGAAGCTCAAATTACATCCTGCTCACTTGTGCAGCAACAAACCCCGGTCAGGAAAACTACATGCTGTCTGCAGTTTTTAGAACAGAGGACTTTTTAAAAAGCTGCATGCAGCAACATTTTTCCTGTACCAGCACATTCTCGTTTGTTTAGTTATCATGCTAATTGTGATGTTGGGATGCGTCCCTTCCCTGTGCTGTTCCGGACATCAGCAAACAAAGCTGAACCTATCGTACAAGCAGGTGCGGAGCAATTGTCAGGTGCATACTGTGACATGGAAATGGACACGGAAGAGACCTTGGAGCTGGATGAGTTCAACAAGACAGTTCTTTTAATCACTGCAGCTGCACCTTAACAAAAGGAGAGCAGGAATATTGTCAGTGCCACGGAAGGAACACAAAACTATCTGCTGATTTTGAAGAGCCGTGCCCAGGAGCCGCAGGGAGGCACCAGATGGCTGAATAGACCTTCAGCACAACTCCCACAACACAGCACGGTGCTTTGTGCACTTGGTGAATAATAACACTGCCTTGAACTCACATTGTTGGGATCTGGTAAAACTTTCTGTGAAAGTGCTGATCCATTGGGGCATGTGTTTATTTTGAAGGAGAAAGTGAAAGTTTTTGAAAAACAAACTTTCACTGAGTACTTACAAAGAGCAATTATTTTAAAGCTGTCTAAAACAGAGACTGTTCTTGCATGAATCACAGATCAGAGCATTTATGCTAAAAAAGAATCTCATTTAATTTCCACTGGGATTAAGAGGACGGTATACAGAAGTGTGCAAGGCTAGCAGCTATACTGGGAGAGGCACGCAGCATTGGGAAGACATACTTGGGTAAATTTACAGCAATGGAGAAGAAATGCAGGTCTATGACCCATGCATGTTGCTCCATCCGTGTCCACTGTCTTGGGATCTACACACTGCAGCTGCACAGCTTTTTGCACTCTGTTCCTTCAACTTTGGCCTGATGTATCCTTCCCTGCCTCAGCATCACAGCTCCAGGCTTCAAAGATCAGAGAACACATCTTTTTTTGCCTATTTTCCATTTGATTAGGTACAGAACATATGACAGCCAAGTGAGCTTCAGATGGGCCACTGAAAAACATCAAGATGAAGACCATCACTTGTAAAGAACTAGAATACAAGGAGAAGTAAGTAGGAAAAATATATTAAAATCTTCCCAAATGGATCCTACTGAAGCAAATACTTTTCACATCTAATGTTCAGATTTGGCTCCCAGGTTATCACACATTATACACTACTAAACCCATTTCATGAAGCATTATTCTTGCGTCTTGCTTGCTGTCGCATTTAAAGCCCACAACGAGCAACTGCTCCAGAACCACAACTGCCAATAACCTTCCCTCTGTACTGATGGCAACCACAATGCCCAAGTGCAGAATGCCACTGAAAGGTGCTTCTTACCCCGCAAAACAACAGGACACTCTAGGACAATGGATATGGGAAATCTGGAAGGCCTACTTCAGGTTCTGCAAGCCAAGATTATCCTTCTCCACCACGAGTAAACATCACTTTTTATTACCTCTGAATGCAAGTATGGCACATAAGAATTGCTGAAAAAACAAGGCACTGCATCTTCATTTCCAAAAACAAACACACCGAAGAAATTTGTACCTTGAATTCATGAGCAAATAACTTTTTAAAAATATAATTTTAAGGCTTAAATACATTTGATCCAAATGCTCAGCAACCTGGTTTACCAAGTCTTACTTTATTTTCTGTGTACTGAAAATGTATACTTAGAAATTCCATTGGCACACTTAGTATTTCTGCAGTCATTAATAGCATTTTCACTCCTGTTTTTTTACACTGTCAGTCCGACAGTTGTTAAAATAAACTAGAACTTCAAGAGACGCTTTTTTCTTTCCCTGCCTATATGCAAAGGTACTATGTGGGGAGGTGAAAACACACAGTGTTTTCACATAGAGTGAAAATAAGCTTGTGCAAGAACCCACCTGAATTTCTTTCCTCTGTGGGTTCCGCAGCCAAATTCATCCAGTATCAAAGAAACTTCACTTTCCACAGAACTTTTATTCATCCAAGTCAACTTCCTCATCAAATTGGTCTTTAATACCTGAGATTTCTCCCTCTAGGTATCGTGAGGTGCTCATTTGGCACTTACAGAGTGGCCTTAAGATCCCTGGCTACTATGGCAGCCAGCTCAACGAAGATGCGGAAAGATATGGAAGGAAGCCAAACTTTATTCTGGACTCTTCTGCTTTTGGGTAATCTTTTCACACTTCTTTCAGCACTGCTACTCAGTTTCTGTCAAAGCCAAATTATGTAACTCCTACTCAATATTTAAAAAAACCCAACTGTATTTCTGCAATTGAGTTCTTCTTTTCTCTTTTGCTACAGGCCAAAGGAATGTGTTACAGCACATTGAGCCACTGAAGATTAATGCATAAAAACTGTACAGAAATCCTATCTGAACTGGAATTAGAATGACTCTCTATGTTCAGTAATCAGATAGTATATTTCACAGCACTCCAAGAACTGGCACATGAAAGCAGTATATAGCCATAGTATAAATAAATAAATGAACCCAGCAAAAGTCCTTGAAGTCCATGAGACAGATGTAACAGAAGTAATAGCCTGGAACAGATACTGACAAACGATGCACTGAAACTGAGTATATTTCTTGGTAGGATAACTAACTGTTCTACTGAGTACAGTGTGAGTGATAAATATCTTCAAGTGCACGCTAATTATGTGACAGAGCTGAACTAAAAAAAGGCAGGGCAGGAGGGCAAAAGAGAAAGAGGGGGACGGAAAGATGTGTACACTTAGAAACCCAAGAGGCTAAAAGGGAAATGACAGCAATTACAGGACACAGACACTGACCTGGCAGGAAATTACTGCTCCAGTTTAGCAAGAATCAGATTTCAAATAAATCCCACACTTACAGTTGTGTTCAGATCACAGAGAGAAGTGAAGTTTGTTGATGATTTGAAAGTAGCAGCAACCAAGGAGAAAGACCAGAAAAATCCTACTAAGAACTGAATGATCTTTAGAACGCCACCAACAAAAATGGAGTGGGGTAAGAGGCCAAAGTACATGGTCAGGTACTCAAAGATAATAGAATTTCTCCTAAAAACATGAGGTT
Organism: Corvus hawaiiensis; assembly: GCF_020740725.1. NCBI lineage: Eukaryota > Metazoa > Chordata > Aves > Passeriformes > Corvidae > Corvus > Corvus hawaiiensis. The sequence goes on along the minus strand of NC_063216.1, from coordinate 22,732,991 downwards.
TCTGAGGGAAGAACAAGCATAGTATAAAAGACTAAAAGGACTTTGGTATATTGAGAGATAAGAACCATGTAGATGTTGGACACAAAGAAGATAATTGAAGATTTAGTATTTAATGAGGTATTAGTGGCATGGAGCACGAGACTTTCTGGAACACTGCAAACACAAATAACCAGATTGAACAAGAAAGATTAATTCAATGGGAAACCAGTGCAGAGAAGAGCTGTGCTCCTATTATTAGATTTCATAAATTCAGTTTTATGATATGGCAAAGGAAATATAGCCTGCTGAGGCTAGAAAAACAGGCCTCTAGGGGATCAGCCTTTGACAAATCTGTTCAGAGAGGGTACCAAGAAACCTGTTCTAGTTAAGAAGTAAGATTAGCACAAATGGATATAAATGGACCATAAACTAATTTTGACTGAAAACCAACACTTGTTTCTAGCTGCAAGAGGAAGAAGATTCACAAGCAGCCTTCCAATAGATATAAAAAGGGAAAAAAAAAAAAAAGGAATTCAGATTCCATTTCTGAATGCAGTTAGGTGATAATCCAGAAAGCAGACAGCAAATTCATTGATTTGGGTGTATCTTCACACAGCTGCAGGAACATACAGAGGAGAAAGAAGCATTTTCAAACACGCTGGCTCTTCTTACAGGTAGAAAAACTTTCATTCACGTAAACTCTACTCCCCACTCTCTACATTGTAAGCAAACTATGGCGTCAGGACTATCATGACACTGCTCTAAAGGACTCTCTGTACTGGTATAGCACTGAGGTGCCTACAAAGAGGCACTGTCTTGGTGCACTAGTAGGATTTGCAGTGTCTGGGAAGCTCATGGCAATACCTGGATACCAAGCTGAATGCCAGTGCACACTGCAGATGAGCTAACACAGCCAAGTTTTACCTCAGCACCCCTGAGCCTGTCTCAAGAGCAGCATCCCTGTAACTATGACACAGAATAAAGGTGACCCTCGTTCTGTTTGGCCATGGGCTACATCACCACTTTGGGTACTTATTGCCAGAGAGTTTTCTGTTTGCTTGGTGGATTGGTTCCTTTGCTAGAACAAGATAAATGCTAGAACAGCACCTGGATTTCAGCACTTTCAGGAACACAGGGATATGTCAACACTACCATCAGATATATGGGAGAGGAGTCTGACATGTTGCTTTGAAGCCTTGCTTCAAAAGCACCTAAAAGCTTCAAGATGTCAAAGTCCCACGTTAAGCAACATCGCTCAGGAGCACTTTTGTTCCTCTTATCCAAAGAGTCATGTCAAACCCAGCACTGCATCAGCACATTATGTCAGTCAGATACATCATGCTTCACCTAGTAACAGGAAGCCTACACAAAAATAGCTATGTCTTGATTTCAGGATTCAGTCTTCATAATAGTTACAAAAAAGAAGACATGTGAAGTATTTTAAAAGAAAAATCTGCATCTCAACCTGTTCTCAATAAGTCTACTTGCACTCTTGAATCTAAAACCTGTGTCTTTAATGAGAATTGCACTATCCATCGCTTAAACTTAGAACTTTTTACAGCTCTCAATCTTAAAATGCTTTCAAGACTTTTCCTGACCTTCACAGTACTTACTGGTGATGACTGCATTAGGAGCAGGACCTAGGAGCCCAGAAGCTGCCTCTTTGCTCTGAACAGAACACTGTAGTAGCAGTACTCTGTATTGTTGTTTTGACCCCTGTGCAACAGGCTGCTGACAAATATTTCTCATTTCCCTCTCAGCCCTTAACAGTAGGGACAAAACCAGATACTGATGGATTTTTAAAGTAACTATGCCAAAAAGGGAAAAAAAGCATCCTTATCTAAATATTCACAAGAGCATTCTCAATGTCCAGCACTTAATCCACTGATTTACTAAAGGAACTTACCAACTGCTAAAGCAAGGATTAGCTATATCTAATTCAGAAGGAGTTTTAAGTTGCCTAAATATAAAACTAAGCTGGAGGAGCAATCCTGAAGTACCATAATTCCTGACAGCCAATTCTTATTTTTTTCTTATTAGTCCGTTTTGCTAACACACCAACACAACCAAAAAATCCCGAGTCCTCAAAGAGAATTGATCAAATATTCTATCAAAGCATGGAAAGCAAAGCTTTACTAGTGCTGTGCAAAAGAACTTTCTCTTTTCTCGAACGTTCAAAGCCTGGGGTCACAGTTTCATTCAGTGCATTCTGCCGCTACTTTAGGAAAAGGTTTTTCCCCCAGTGGGTGACTGGACACTGGAACAGGCTCCCCGGGGAAGGAGTCACAGCACCAGCCTGACAGAGTTCAAGAAGTGTTTGGACAACGCTCTCAGACACACGGTGGGATTCTTGAGGATGGTGCTGGGCAGGGCCAGGAGTTGGACTCGATGATCCTGATGGGTCCCTTCCAACTCCACATTCTGTAATTCTGTGATTAACTGTAGGTTGCCATGACATATACTGTCCATGGAATCTAAGGCGCCTTCCTCCAACTTTCACTTGCCGCGCTCCGGACGGGACAGAGCGCGCCCCGGAGTGTCACTGCCGCCTGCCCCCTGAGAGCGCCAGGGCGCGACCCGCGCAGCGCCACATCAATGTCATCCCTTCCCATACCGAGCGGCAGCGCCCCGGCCACGCCGAGGGCCGGGCTGCCGCACTCCGGAGCGCCTACCCGGGGGTCACAGCACGGCGCTCACCGCCGAGCGAGGGCAGCGACCCGCCCGTGCCCCGGCCCCGGGCCCCGGCCCCCGCCGCGGGCGGGCGGTCCCGGCGCGGAGCAGGGAGCGCCCCCTCCCCTGCCGGCGGGGCCGGACGCCCCCGTGCCGCGCGTGGGGCGGGCCGCCCGCGGGTCCCCCCTCACCTGGTTGAGCTCGTTCTCGGCGGCGACGCGCAGCTTGGGGTCTATGGTGCCCTTCAGCGCCTGGATGATCCTGTTGGGATCCATCTTGGCCTTCCCCCTCCGGTAGGCAGCGCTTTCCCGGGGCGGCAGGACGCGGAGGAGCCACCGCTAGCGCCGCCGCCCCCCCGTGCCACAAGCGCGGGCCCGCGTCCCCCACCCCCCCCGGTCCCTCTCCACAGCCATTCACCGGTTTGCGACAGCTGGATATCGGGAAACGGGCGCTGCTTTACGGCCGCGGCGCCGCCTTCTGGCTTCGGGAAGGGGTAGGCGCGAGGTGGCCGCCATCTTGTTGTACGGATAGGAGTCCGCCGGGAGGGCTCGCAGCGGGTGCGGTTTGCAGGCCGCGGTACCACAGGGGCGGCCATGTTCCCGTACGGAGCGCTGGGCGTGCCTCCCGCCGCGCCCTGCATGGATTGTTTTTAAATTAGGATTTTAAAATCCCATTTTTATTTCTTAATGGTTTGCTCTATTTTTCTACGTACATTTTAGGCTTCCACGCCAGGCTTGGGTGTTCCGTATTTGTTACCCCGCGAGTCATTCGCACAAGAACACGGGGGCTGGATGAGGTGGCGAGGTCAGGTCCATGGAGGGGAACTGACATTGGTCACAGTTATCCAGGTGCCTCCGGGATGTGCCCTGCACAAGAGTGACTGACAACATACAGGAAGACAGAAAATTGCTGCAAGGAGCTTACTAAAATGCACAGTTGGGTCACACGTCGTAATTCCTACTCTGCATCTGAGCAGGTTTCTGTATGATACTTGTCTTCATCACTATGTAGATTAGTAGAACCTGAAGAGGGTTTGCTTATCTTAATGCTACTTGTGTGTGTGATTGTGTGTGAAAGGGAGTGGGAGAGGCTTACCCCTCATCTTATCAGGAATATACAAACACCACCTCTAACACTTCAAAACTCAAAACACTTGCCCCACCCTGATTCGCCACCTCTCGCCCATTATTTCCCCTCTTAAATCCTAGAACATGCAAGTGAACCAAAGATTTAAGCATCCGTGCAGCTGTAAGAAAGATGTCTGTCAAAGGTGTAATTCTCAGTAAACAGACCAGAAAAACCTCATGACTAACACGGTTTTGGTGAGCCAAATCCTTTGGTTACTTCTGCGGGTGATGTTTTACATAACATTTACAAACCAAAGACGTGATTAAGTGGTAGGAAGAACAGAAAGACTATTTGCTGCACTAAGGAGGAGTCAAACACAAGGGCAATTACAAGATCATCCCATTATATAGGTGCCTTAAGAATACAGTTGGACAATATGTCATTTGTTCATTGTAATTACAGTATAAACCAGAACGTTAAAGCACCTGGCACTAGTGATTTAATAATAATTTGAAAATGTCCCTTAGTAACTTTGCCTCTAATTAAAAAGGAATCTAGCTGTCACAACAAATTGCACCTACCTGGCACTTGGAGATCGTGCGCTCTCTTGTGGTTTTCATCACCTTTTGAAGTGTTGCAGAACACCTGATCATTATCTTTCCTTTCTCCTGTAATACAGCTCTACGGCATCTAGCAAGAAATTGTAGACACTTTCATTGACCTTTCCATTTCTTCTTAAAAGCAGATGAGAGTATGCTCAGTAACCATAAAATAAAAACCAAAACAGTGTTAGAGTAAAAAGTATATATTATTAACTATGGTAATTCTTTGTTGCTTTCCCATTTTGATTAAGGTAATAAATTGTCCAGGGGAAACTGCCCATTTAAAAAATCTTGGATTCCATATCATAGTAAATCCAAATTGCTTTAAAGGATTTGTAGTGGTGTATCTCTACTCCCTTTTCCCAAATTCCATGTTATGGACAGTTTAAGAGCAGTTCTGTTTCATTCCATTTCTGTTAAGTTCACCTACCATGGATGAATACAAAGTTATTAAATTTATTCATTGAAGAACTTTTGTAGAGCTAATGATGTAAAACATATCAATAAAGAACAAAATATACCTAAAGGGTATTATAACATCTTTCTAAAATGTTTCTCAGAATTTTTTTGCACTTACAATGGTACTTTTAGTGTTGCAAGCATCGTAGTTTACCTGTGTGCTGGGTTTGCTGGATGCCTGACACTTCTTTCTGGACAACATGAACCTTCATAGATACCAGTGACTATGTTACTCTAAAAATAATTAATTGAAATATTTTTATGTGATTTCAAAAACTTCAGGATGAAAGTAACTACTTATAAGCAAGAACTAATATGCCTTTTTGTTAGAGCAAAGATTCTGTTAATATTTGGGGTTTCATCTACTTAGAATGAATGGTTGGGTTTGGTTTCTTAAATCTGTTCTGCTACTCTGCAAATTAAGAATCTGAGGTAAAATTCAGAGATTTTTCTTGTTGGCTCTCTAACTGCTGGTGACAGAAGATCCAATGTGAAGGGACTAGTGAGATATTAAGAAACTAAAAGAAATGAAATCAAAGTTGCACCAGCATGCAAGTAAGGAAAAATAAAAGAATGACAGTACCAGGGAGATAAGGAAATAATACAAAACAAAGATGTGAGGTTTTTTTAAAGCTTCAAAGCTTTCCAGGTGTGCTATAACAGTTTTGTAAAGTATTTAGAACAAACAATCTTATTTTAAAACTCAGCTGTGAAACCAAGGATTTTCAAAGTAACCAGTTTGACCTGAACAAAAATTAAACAGGTTCTTTACAAAGTTGCCATCAAGACAACTCTATTAAGTTCAAGAACTTTGGGAGGTGTAGAAAAACTTGAAAAGCCTCACATGTTGCAGGTTACTTGGAATAAGTCCTTTGACTTTTGGTGGCTTTGAAATGCAGTCTGGTGGGGTCTCAGCTGCCTGTAACACACTGCTGGCAGAGAACAACCCCTCTCTCATCATGCCAACCACGTCCCTTTAGGACAGCACCTGGTTGTAAGTTGTTAATAAGAGGCACTCCTGAAAAAGCATAAGAAAGCAAGCGGCGCTCCTCTGTGTGATGTGCTACAGGCTAACAGCAAACCACTGCTTTCAATGTAGTGCCTATTTCATTGTAGTAAACTAATGACAAAGTGATTGGATCTGTACTTAGCATAAAGCCTTCATTCCGTACCAACCACATCTCAAACCTTACTCTAGGGCCCAAAAACTGTATGAACTAATACTTTCCATAATACTTTCCAGCCAGATTAGTACTTCACAATATTATTTTTTCAAACATTCAATCCACAAATACTAATGTGTAAGTTTTTAAAATTCTTAATAGAATTGTTTATAGTTGGGAGAAAATTAAGTTGATCAGAGACTTGTGAACAAGTGTGTAACTAGGATTAATTCATTTTTACCTGGTTATGATACTGCATCTCTCCAATTATAATACACAACAGACTTTTCATATCCTTCACAAGACATGTATAGGTTTAATAAAGAACTAGCAAGGATGATCTGCAGCAGATAAATGTATTCCAGTCCTCCAGACACAAGCTCTTCATCACAGCTAAAATTCTGAAGCCGTCCCCCCCACTGACTGTTTTGTTGGAGCAGCTGTAGATAACAAAGCAGTTAGGGAGGAAAAGGTGTCTAAACTGAACCAGCAGGACAGAGCAGTGACATTCTCTGCACCACCACTGCAGCCTGCAGGATGGAGGTTTCCTTAGCCACAGGAAGTCAGCCATGGCAGTGCTGGGAGATTATTCATTGTCTCCCCTCACTTCCATGACCTGGAAAAAACCCACAAAAGTCACAAGTCCATTAGAATTTTGAAAACTTTAAGAAACCCTTTGTCAGAGTTGAACCCCTCTGAGCTGGCAGCTCAGCCCCACACAGCCACTCACTCACTCCTTCCAACGGGACAGGGAAAAGAGTTGGAAAGACAAAAGTGAGAAAACCCACGGGTTCAGATAAAGGTAGTTTAACAGGTAAAGCAGAAACTCAAGCAAAGCCAAGCAAAGAATTCATTTACCACTTCCTATGGGCAGGCAGGTGCTCAGCCGTTTCCAGGAAAGCAGGGCTCCATCACATGTAACGGTGACTTAAGATCTCAGACACCATAACTCAAATGGTTATTTTATATATAGTACTTCTTCCCCCAGCTTGGATTGCTAAGCACAATGTCATCTGGTCTGGGGTATCCCTTGGGTTGGTTGGGATCAGCTGTCCTGCCTTTAACCCTTCCCAAATCCTTGTGCTCCCCCAGCCCACTCACTGGTGGGGCAGAGTGAGAGACCGAAAAGGCCTTGACTCTGTGCAAGGCCTGCTCAGCAATAACCAAAACATCCCTGAGTTATCAACACTGTTTATACAGTTTTATACAACCCCATACCAGTTACTCTGACTAGAATTAACTCTCTCCCAGCCAAACCATTACACCCCCCCATTTCAGGGTCCTTCTAGTATTTCACTGCTGTCAAGAGAAGGAAACACAGAAATTTACTCACTCTAAATGCAAACATAGTGTTTCTTACCCTTAAAGTTTGTCTTCAGCAGGCTGTACGAGAGAAGTAAATCAGAGAGAATTTAGGTGGTATCCAATGTGCACAGCAGACAGCAACAGGAAATGTAGCAGAACTATGACACCCCTTTCTATGTTTCAATTAGACCTGATTATATTCCTCATATAGTTAAGGCATTTTTCCTAATGCAACAATCCAATCAACTTCATTTAACAATTACTGAGAAAAAAAGGAGTGTAAAGACAACTTACACTGTCAGACAGTATTTACATGAAAACTACACAGTGAAGTATTTCCAGGTTGTGAAACTCACCTGTTAAATGCTTTGCCCAGAAGCAGAATAAAAAACTAGGTCGTTAGTCTGGACACACTGACTAGACTAAAACTGTGTCAGTAGAAAATGCACTGAAATATTCTGAAGTACTTTGGGAAGCTTTCAAAAACCATTATTAATCTAAAAGCATAATGAGATATCCCTACCTTAGTGTTTATCATCATGGAAAAATCATATGACATAACATTTTTAGGTATTTTGGAGATCAGAGTAGCAATTTGCTATCAGTGGATTTTGGCCAGCTATGGCTATGGCAAAAAGGTGCTTTGCTTGGTCTTATGCATTGTTTTTTTTAAACACACTCTTAGCATTTAAGGTTCAGTAACAGTCTTTTGAGTTGCTTCTAGTCTGAAAACTTCTTTAGGACAGTACCTGTTCAGTTGTATTTATACTCCTTTTTGTAACAGAGGTTACTAAAACCTGTGTTCACAAGGTGGCTAGAAACAGTGAAAACCAACAGCTCTAGCTAAAAAGGTACTATGTGAGAAATCCACAGGATTAAATCAATCATATTTTTTAGTTATTCTAAGGGATGAGACTTCTCCAAGTTATGTGTTCTTTTCAATAAAAAATAATAGGACAAAACCAGACATTTTATTTTAAAGTAGCTACTACTGAAAAGATTGTGATTCAGGCTGATAAAGCCTAAAAACCTTCACTTTCAAAAAAACCCCATCCACTACATGATTTACAGTCAAGGAATTGTATGATTAGATTTCATATTTCATCTTACCTGCACAACTCTGGCTGTAATTCCTTTTAGCTAGGAATTTAAAATCTCTTCTACAAGATACAGCTCTGAAATTGAAATGTTTACCTCCTATCTAGTTAAACCGCCACTTATTCTGTAGTGCATGTTCTAGAAATAAACCTCTTTGTTGGCTAAAGTCAGAACTACCATTTTTAAAATTACAAAATACAGGCTTAGTGTACAAGAGTTAAGGCTTGACATTTTTGTAGTGGTAAAAACTAGGTTCCCTAAAGCTTCTCCTACCTCAACTTCTCCTCTCAAAATTTGCCAAAGGAACTAAACCAAGACTTGAAGTATGATCACCCTCTAAAAATCTGTATGGAAAAAAAGCTGAGCTTGGAACAAATCAAGATCTTTATGCCAGTAACTTTATGAAGTCATGCCAGACTTGTTGTGGCATCTGCATGGTAGTAAGGGCAAACTGAAGTTGGAAGGTGTGAAACCACTTAACAAGAAACAGCAGCTTTATACTAGGCTTGAAGTTTATTCAGTTTAGGTTTTTACTTTTATTTAAATAAGCAGATAGCTCAGCTGCTTTCACTTTGCATAGTTCTGCTTCAGCCTTAGATATACCAGTCAGGCTTGTGCACCAGCTAATTTAGTACACTCAGATAAGTGCTTTATACTGCTAAAACAATCTACTGAAGCTTTTGAAATGAGAGAGCCAGTGACCTACCTTCTTACTAGTTCATATTACCATTTTAAACATTGAAACTATTTATAGTATTTGACACTGCAGCTTCGACAAGGACATACATCATGGCTGTTCAGTTCTCAGGCCACAAGAGTACTGAAGGCTGGTCAAACAGCCCAAGAGCTGTAAGAAAGGGATTTCAGAAATGCTTCCTAGCATTTGTATTCATGTTTGATTTAAAATGCAAGCACCAGGCTTCAACAACAAATACCAAGTTCCTCAGCAGTTCTCTGAAATGAGGAAAGTATTTTTATACCTGTATAAAGATTTTTATACCTGTATAAAAATCTGATTCAGGTCTCATGCAGGGGGAAGCCATACACATTTATGCTTCATAAAGTTGAATTTTAACTTTAAAATATATTGCAGCTGAATAACAGTGTAAGCCAGCCCCTTCTGTGACTGTTCTCAGGCTTAAGAATTTCAACCACATCACTACTGAAGGACTGAGGCTATGACCATGCTAGATTTTGACAGCGTATGTATTTAAAATAAGTAGTCCTAATGAAGTATGTAGCATTGCACTTGTAATTTCTTGACCTTTCAGTTGAAAAGAAAGAAGGTAACTAAATCCTGAATTCATTTTGATCAAGGTAACACTCTTGAGAATGGCATTAAGCAAGAACAAAACCAAATAATCCCAGTTAAATACAAATTACCCTAAATTATTGAAACTTTGACACCAGTTCTGTGTAATAGTCATGTACAGACCAAATCAGGAAAAAGGTCAGTGATATGTCTTAAAATTAAAACCACGGGCAAAATTAATACTAAAATGCATATTAACTTGTTTTATTGAGGCACAACAAGGCATTGTGAATAGCCCATACTTGAGGCAATCAATAGTGTAGTAAGCTGGACATTAATACAGTTTAGGGTAAGTGCAAACAATATACATTCACAGCTTTATTAGCAAGGCTACATCACAACTGATAAAGTGCCAAATTAGTGCTGATTCAGTACCCCAACTCCATGATTTCACCTTGCAAAACAGGACCACCATTTCCCCCCAATAATGGAACCACATATCCTCTATAAAGTCAGTAGTAAGTGCAAAGCTAGTCCCACCCCCCTCACCAAGGTGTTTGGAGCAGCTCTTTTGTAAACATCGCACTGGATTTTAGTCCTGATAAAGGAGGTATCCCGAAAAGGTGGAGTATTTCCAGCTACTTCCATAGATGGCTCCCCGATGCAGCCGTAGCCAGATCTGATCTCCCTGGAACAGCTGCAGGACTGCATGGTTGCTAGCTGTTTCATGGTCAGGAGCCCCATCATTTGCATAGGCTGACACGAGGACCTCTTCGTTCTTCATGAGATTCACATACAGGGGGACATTGACAGCCAGTTTCAGCATGTGGAAGATGAAGACATAGGTACCATTCACGGGACAGTTGAACCTACCAAGCTGGATATCAAAAGTTTCTCCAAGGTTGTTGAGCAACAGGTCAAACGCAATGGGCTGGTCTAGAGTTCCAGGGGCCAGGTTGGATGTTCGAGCAGCAGAGAAGGCAACCCTCATCTGCTGTGGGAGCGGGTAGACGTGCACTGGGAGTATGGTGGCAGCCTGGCTCGTCACTGGCATATCCACAGGGGTGATGCTGCGGGAGTCTCCCTGCCCAGAGTCCCCACTGTTAAAGGTCTCATTGTCTCGTTCTGGGCTGCTCACCTGAGAGGAGTCACTCCACCCTGCTGTTAAGAACCATTAGCAGCTGTAAGTATTAAAACCCTTAAGCCTGCAGGCATAATCTCAAGCAGCAAGTACACAGGCTTTGCAGCAGATTGATCTTTCAGCCACAGCAAGTTGTCAAAGGACCCCAGTGAGAACAGAACTGTGAAGTGGGCTTACATTCATCACACTTGCATTGAGCAGGATGGGACATAACTGAGCAATGAACAATTACTTCTTATACTTCTAAGTAAGAGAGGGCAGTAGGTTGCAATCGTTTTAGCTTTAGTATGTCACATGTGTCATCTTAAAAAGCATATGCTAACTTCTGAGGGGAAATAAAATGGAATTGCTGAAAAATACTGACAAAGTGAGAGCCACGGCACCTTCAAGATCTGAATTTTCACTTCATGTTACTCACTGTAGTTGCATTTCTAGTAGACCTTACCAACTTATGATGCCAGAATATTTAAAGTCTGACAAACTAGAGCTGCTTTTAAGTTCTCTGCACCTCACTCCCCAAATTAAAGCTGTTAATCTTTTCAAATACTCAAGTTAAAAGGGTCTATAATGAAAAAATTAATAAATCTGAGAAATTTAGAGCAGTCACACTCAAGTTGCAAACCATTGTTATTTCCACTGGGAAACAACACCTTAAAACAAACTATAAAATAAGTGAAGTTGCTGTGAGATCTTGATGCTAATGAGTACTTCTATCAGCTATTAATTCACCATGATCTCATATTTAGTTCTCTTCTGAGGTATATTCTATGAATCATCCCTCAAACTAGGATATGACCTGCTTTACCCTAAAACAGCTTCCACGGTATGCCGTAATTTCCCTTCAGTCTCTAAAATAGTGATCTACAGCTACTCTTCATCTCGCTTCTCATCTGTAGCACTGGAAGTCCCTCTTTTTCCAGCACACAGAATAGGAATAAATCATCTTGTTTCCAGCTCTTCAAAACACATGCTATTCATGCTTGGACTCCAACTAGAACACAGGGAACTGCCCTGAGTGCATTTTCCTAGTCAGGTTATTTGTGACATTCAGTAAGGTACCATTGTGTCAGAATTTGGTCATGAAGACTCCAGACTAAGAAGAGTAAAATTAAATCTTCTTGCTGTGCAATTCTGTGTAAGAACCGCACTCAAGCCTCCACCTAAGCTTGGTTAACTTACACCAAGCTCAATCTGTTAGGTGAGTGATGGTATTCTGCTTTTCACACTGTTCCCAGTAACACCCCAGCTGCAATGCCCAAGCACATACTGGACCACTGATGTCAGCCTTACCTCTTGAATTTGCTCGAGGACCGCTGCTTATCCCACCTCGTTTATAGCACTGCTGGTAATTAACATCCTTAAAGAGAAGTGTTAGGAAGATGGCTATAAGCAAATCTGAACTCAAGTGAGGCAAATACACTTTTTTTGCTCAATTTATTCAAATCTCTAGCATAGACAGTGACAGAGCTCAGAAACAAGATGCAGATAAACAGCTTTACATATGGAAAATTTACTTTTATAGTAGCTTGTATGAAATTAAAGATCTACTTTGATGCCTGTTGTAGCAAGTTAGCTTCTGAACTATGGACTCAGTTGAGGTTATGAGCACTACCCTTAAATCTCATGTCTGTTCAAAGTCCATGAGCCTGCACAGAAGACACTGACAGACCCTCCTCACACCAGGAACCTTTGTCTTCCTACTTTTTTTTTGGGGGGGGGGGGGAGGGGGGGGGGGAAGGGGGGCACATGGTTTTTGGCCTAACCACATTCTCAGCCAGTCCATTTAGGTGTTCATTATTTTACATTACAGAGGCATTTTAGTGAACCAACTTTTAAAATAATAGACTAGACTCATACAATATGTTATTTACCATCTGTTTGCATTTCAAAGATTCCTTTCAGACTAAAATCAACCTGCCATACAGCGATGTTACCTTTCTGAACTGACTTATTTCAGCTGCTGTCTACCATTCCACAAAAGGGTTTGTCTATGAAACAAAACTAACCTCTAGCTTGTAAGTAATAGTTCACCTGTTAAGATAATGAAAGGCTACCGTGTTAGAAGATTTGGCTCCTGTACAGCAGAAGGCTACTGGAAATAAAGTCAATACTTACCCTCTGAGAATATGGCATTCCAGCATAATCTCTACCAGGAAATTGTAACTGGCCATAGTTGCCATTAGCTAATGAAGGTGAACCTCTGTAAGCATCAAAACCTGTTCAAATAGAGTTGATTATTCAGTATCATTCATTGTTTGATTTGCATTACAAGTCCAGAATATAACTATAACTCTTTTTTTGGCAATTATGTACATTAAGTTATGCAGTAACACAGCTATTCTTAAATTTGGAATTGAATAGGGGCCTTGCTACTCCTATAACAAATGCATTTCATTAGCTACTCATAACTTACACACTGGCTATCTCAAAATTGCATGTTTAAAAATATTAATATCAGACCCTATCCATTGCCTGTGATACTAATGGGACATCCCAGAACAGCTGAAAAGCTTCCTAACTCCAGAAAAGGGATTTAAGGTAGAATTAAGAAACATTTTCTTTTGCTGTTACATACACTGAGCTATTACTGTTATACATTTAGGTGTTACTATAATTTTTGCCTTTTTAGCTATTAGCTTACTAACTTAAGCTATAATTTAACTACCAAAGCAGAGCTGCAAGCAATTCCATACCAGACACCATCAAACCCTGGACTGCTGTTAAGTCACAACTATAAAACTCATCATCTGGTACATGTTCCTACAAGGTACTGAGCGGGCTCAGCCCAACAACTGAAGCACCTATCGCAGACTAAATGCCCTTCCACTTCAAAGGGGAATAGGCCACAACCTGCAGCTGGTAGCTACCAACAACCTTAATTTAGTAACTGCTTAAAGTCAGCTGAAACTCTCTATAGTACTTCAGCTAGCAGCAAGAGAATAACTGGTCTGCAGAGACCAAATAAGCCTCCTCTTAAAAAGCTCTTCAGTTTGTAATTCATCTAGAAGGGCTCTTCGCTATTGGGAACCTCTCCCCCATCTTGGTTTCTGCTGGTAATATTAAAGTGAGAAGTGCTAAGCAAAAAATACCTTATTTTGGGCAAACACTGCAAGTAATATCTGAAAAGAAAGATGCCTGCCCAGTTTGTCAGCAAGATGCCAGGAGAAAGAATTAAGTGGGTAAAAAGTTCAGAACAGCAAGTGAAATTGCCAACAGAATAGTCCATATGAGTAATCTAATAACCTGTCACTGAAAGTTCCTATCTTCATGTTTAGGGAAGCTATGAAATTGCTCTGCCATTTGGCTTGACATCTCAAGTACAGGGACCACAAATAAAAGCCAGAATGAACTTCCTTAAATTCTACAACAGAGGGCCCCGTTCTCTGCACATTGCCCTTACAGCCTTGTTTTGAGATGTTTCGTATATATAGAACATGAATTTAATACTGTGTTGCGTTAAATCACGTTCCAGTGGTAGTACATTAGATCTTTTTTAGGATGATAGCAAATACAGACATACCTTTGTACCCACCAGGGGAGCGATACGAGTTAGCCAGCGACCTTCCACCTCTAGCAGATCCTCTGACAGACCCACGACTGTTGAGATAAGGCTGAGGGGGTCTGGGAATAACATTAGCCTGTGCTGGATAAAAGGCAAGGCTACCATTGCTAACAGGAACAGCTCCATCAGGTTGATAGTTCACTGCTTAAAAACAGAAGGCACACATGAATTCAAAGCTTTTTATAACTGCAGTAAGTTACCGTGCATAGAAGCAAGGGCAGCATTAGGACATTCAGAGACCAATTAAGCTGCTCTGAATATTCTGTTCTTCTGTCCCTTTATTACTTCATTTAAGTGATTGGATCCTTCCCTTTGTTTTGTAAAGTGTAATGCTTGTTAAAGTCTACTGTGGACAGCTCAGGCTCTCAGTGTAAGTCCCTAATGCATTCAACAAGAGTCAGTAGCATAGGTGAGAACAAGCTTGCCAGCGGCATGAAAAAACCCAATTTAGGTTAAAATCAAATAACATTTGATTAAGAATTTTCACTGATAAACTAGGTCACCTCAGTACTGACATCTGTTGAAACAGTGAGACAAACCACCACAGCTAGATAGCAATGATGGCTATGGAAAGCAGATATTTGGGTTCAGTCTCTTCAACAGGCATTCCTACCACATATTAGGCAGTTCAACTCCAAGCAAAATGTATTAAAGAATGCTTTTCACTCACAGGGGTGAGTGACTGGTTAGCTTTAAATACAAACCTTGCAACCATGAATGTACTTCCACAAGACCATGCTTTATTTCAATCCAAAAAGCTTAAAATTGATCCAAAACAATAGTATAAACACTCTGCACGTGAAGTCTGTGCAGAGTCACTGCACAAGGCTAATCAAAAAATTACAATTTTCTGTAAAAGAAGTACAGAATGCTTATCACCTGTAGTCTCAGAGATCAGAAAGAGCATTGAAGCTAAACATGCTTTCCTGACTGCTACTCTTACACTGTTCTTTTGAGTTCTTAATGTCTCATTCACTTCACACACTATCAGTCTGTTTCTAGCCTAAGACCTATGAAAATCACTCTGGCAGAAAAACAGCAGTTTTAAATGACCTTGAGCCATTTCATTAGATAGCGTTATGAATACAGATCCCTAGCTGTCACTTTCTTTCATCCTAAAACTTCAAGATATTTAGGGGCCAGTTTCATGTCAAATTTAGTGCCAGCTATACAAATCCACCTGGTGCACTACCTGAATGTCAAGTAGGTCAGGTTTGTGTTGAATGCAACAGCTCAAGACCACTTACTAGTTCGGTACTTCTCAGGTCAGATTGAAAACTTATCCCAGCTTTCTTACTTAGCATTCAGCAGCTCCCAGCACCGACAGCACTACTACCAGAGACCAGATTAATGATTTTAAATAAGAGTATTTCATCATTGCTGCTATTCCAAGCAAATGATTGTTTGACTGGCAAGTATCACCACATACTTGAATTTCTCACCTACTGGTGAGAAATTCAGGCATGTAAGTGACAACAGTCTGTTCATCTAATATAGAAACAAGTTTGAACCAGCCTTTCATCCTGCTAGCAGTTTTGAAATTAAGTTTACATACCATCAACTACATTAGAATTGATGTATGCCTAATGTTAGACATTTATGTAGCACCTGTTAGGAATTTCACTGGGTTAGAAGAACTCAACAGCACATGATAATGAATTTAAATAGTGATATAAACAGAACATACTTAAAGACTACTTGAAATACAGATTCAAGTGCAGTTCTCACCTGAAGACAGAGATTCTTGTGAAAGAGAGGTTTGTTCTGCAACATGAGAAGATTGCAACTGGCATTGAGGAGGAGTCTGTGTACTTGCTGTGGAGAAACTTTGGTTATATCCTGCTGAATATGAAGAATCCTCTTTAATTTCCTGGTCTTTACGTGGAGGCAGTGGTGCATTCACTTTAAATACCTACAACATATTTGAAAACGAGTGCTTAACACTACCAGCTAAAGTCTCTACCTATGCCACCACCCTGCTAGGCTGTGGTTTAAATCCATATGCTTTTTAACATCTCTAGAACACCAACTGTTTCTTAGAAATAATCAAGAACACCATGCATCAACCCATCCTTTTCTCTCTCAGTAAACTCACAGAACACACTCCTGTTTATGTAGCTAGTACCCAAGGAACAGCTTGATTGACCATAGCTACTGTACTCTATCAGCAGAGCTACTGTACTCTTATCAGCAGAACAATTACCATACAACAAGCTATTTTCCTTCTATGGGAAATCCACTGTGAAATCCACTGACTACCTGTCCTACAGCTCAACCTGAAGCTGGGACAGCTTACATTGAGATGAGATATTCCCATTTAGGAACAACCTGGGTGTTTATATGTGTCTTGGAACCTGATGCAACACTGCTATCCACTCAGACACCATATTAGACATCATTTGCCCCTTCAGTAAAGTCAACTTCATCTTTTCTACTCATTTAAAATTCCCCAAGAGTAAACACTTACTCTACATGAGCCTTGTCATTCAAATGTTATAGTCTGGGCAGTACAATGATGAGCAGATATTACTGTTAGTTAAATCTAATCAACCAGACTCCAGTCACTTCAGTGACTGTATTACTTTATAGCCAATAACACAATCACCAGAAATAATGCTGCTAAAAGTATCAACTAGTATCAACATCAAATAGGCAAAGTCTATTTTGATTAAAAGGATCTAAATTTCACATAAAGAACTGTCAGCACTACTGGTACTGAGTCTACACATGTATCTGACCATTTTCCAAGACTATAAACTCTCTGAAGACAGACTTGGGCAAAAGGCACAGCTACACGATGCAAGAAACAGCTTCACAGCTTGACAATTCTTCCCATTTGCTGATGCCCTTTAATTAAAAAGCAAGAAACAAATACTTTTTCCAGGGTCATGAAACCCACTATTGCCTCTAAGAGGCAGCATGGAAATGCCTCATGATATTGAAGTGTTGAGCATAAATTTTGAACCACTGTAAAAAAAACAGGCTTTGTTGGTTTTGGTGGTTTGTTTTGTTTGTTTGGTTTTTTTTAATTTTGATCACTTCATCTGGTAAACAAAGTGATCCAAAGCTAATCCTTTTTCTAAAAGAAATTTGAGAATGCAGGGCAGTCAGGCTGTCAACACCCACATGCTGAAGTATTTGTAGCAAGTGGTCTGCTTTTTCCTGCAGTGAGGGTTAGAGGTGGAATTCAAATCAAGGACTAGGGCTACAGGCCAAGTCTGCCTTTAAGCTTCCATAAGCACAAGAGCAGCAATAGGATGTTTGAAAACCTGTAATCAGATACTTCCATTACTGTCACTGTGATACCACTATTCGGCAAGGAATTATCCTGGCTATCTACTCAAGTGCAATGGCTATGTTTTCCTGGCAGCAATGAGAATCTAAGCAATGTAGGGAAGAAGAGAACCCTGCACTGCAAAGTTAAAGATTCCTACCACTACAAGAGGAATGAACATCTTCATGACTTAGTGACAGATGTTTGCCAGGTTTACCCAAAAATCCCAAGAGCAATCTTGGACATTTAACATCTCTGAAAACATGGCATTAGTTCAAGTGAACTTTCAGTGGTATTGTTATGATCAAAGCACTCTGAACACAGACAAGTTCCGACATAACCAGAATGACTGAGACCAAGACTCCATATTTATACCATGACAGACCCTTACCTTATAGACTGGGTCCCCAAAAGAC
This sequence comes from Corvus hawaiiensis, assembly GCF_020740725.1. NCBI lineage: Eukaryota > Metazoa > Chordata > Aves > Passeriformes > Corvidae > Corvus > Corvus hawaiiensis. The sequence continues at coordinate 22,715,002 of NC_063216.1, read as the reverse complement.
TCTGGATTCCTCAATCATAGCATGCTGCTACTTCTCCACTTTCAGGAGAAAATCACCACCTAGCCACTTCGCATAACTTAAACATATCTAGCTTAGAAAAAAACCCACCTCCCTACCACTTATTTGTAATGTGCATCACAATTCTGTGCCTCTGAGGTAGGTTCTACTTGGATCTCTTCTACAAATACAGAAAACCAAGCAGAAAAAGTCAATGCAGTGATTTTACTACAGACCACAGCAGGATGTCTCAGATGTTTTAGTTGTTGACTCCTGTGATTTGAAAGGCTATTAGCTACCTTCTTCCACCAGCTCCTACCACATATGTCCCCATACTGCAAGACAGAGATTATCCAGCAAGTTGTGAATTGCACTGGTACTTTCGTTAAAATGGAGAATGCCTTTGGAGAATCTAAAGCTTGCTTTTGAGGAAAACATTAAATGAATGTTTGTATCATCTTCTGAAGAACGTACCAAAGGAGTAAACAATGTTACCTTCTCTGCAGTTGAACCTAATGAAATGGAGAGCCTTCCTCTGAACCCCTCTAAGCCTGCACTGCAGATTACCAGGAAGTAACAATGTTTGATACTATTTTTTGAGGCCATACACTATTACTGATGCTCTATATTTGCAGCAAACATCTCAGACTGTTTGGTCTGTTTCCTGGATACGTACACTGACTGCTTGTTAACAACTTAGGATAATGAGCAACACCAGTTTTACCAAAAAGACATTTTCCGTAATTCCATTGGACTGAGTTTTACCCCACTGAAACAAACACTATAAAAAGCAGCAAGACAAACTCAGGCTTCCGAAAGCATTTTGTCCTAACAGCTATATACTTCAGGATTCCTGTTCTCCAGTGAAGTCTGTTTAATTTGAAATCTTTTCCCAAGAAAACTGTAACATCAAACCTTACTTTAGGGCATAGCTATAAATCTGTTAATTTCAGGCCTGCCTTCTCCCTCTTAGTTCCTTGAGGCTACTAAAATATCCTAGTATTAGTGTTTTGGGGACTATACAGAGCAAAACCAGGATCTTTGTTCTTAGCTGATGTGTTTTCCAGGATCTTTGTTCTTAGCTGATGTGTTTTAAGTTCTGAAGGCATTAGAGAACCAGAGGACTAATCTAGGTTTTATTGTTAAAACAAAACAATCTATCGAGTTTGGTACTATTCCAAGAGGAGCCAGTTCCTCAGTGCTAGTCCCAAGTTACATCACTGTCAATTCTTTCTGCGTGTTGCATACTTACAGTCTGCATAGCCTGAAAGGGAGCTGCTGTTATTGTGACAGAGCTGCTGCTTGCTGGAGGAGACTGAAAGCTTTGCGCTGGTGGCACTGATGGCATGGGGGTGCTTGAAGTAGGCAATGGTGACTGTGGCTCACTTGGGAGGGGAATAGTTGCCTGGGGGAAGAACAAATGTAATGAAAGGTCACTTGATAATTATCAGGCAGTAACAGAAGCAGTTAATTTGTTCTAAAGCCTAGCCTGACAGAAGTCAGCAGTTTCTACAGGATGACATTTGGACATAGTAGAGCTACAAAATAGCTTTTGCTTACAATTTCAAATCTTGCTGTGCATCCTCAGCAAACAGTACTTCTATTGCAGTCTCTGCTGATTAAGTGAAATGTGCCTATGAGCTACTATACATACCATTCTTTGGCATAATATCACAATAAAGAGACATTGGGTATTTTTCCCTACCACTAAGGACACACAGAATGCTTTCTGTTCCATTTATTAATAGAAGATTCTTTGGCTGATATTAAAAATTACTTCTCTTTTCTGGAAGAACTTAGGAAATTTAGAGGGTCTGATTTTTTTCCCTTTCCCACTTAATTATGCTTCAGATTAGAAACAATGCTGAGTTGTCCAGACAAAGTATTAACCAGCATTAGGCCTCAGCTGCGCAGATGGCAAAATGAAATGTTGATTTAGAACACCAATATTTTTAGGAATCAGGAGTCAAAAGGACCACATCTAGAGCCTTACCATTTCAGCAACTTAAATATTTACCTTACTTGTGATAGCTCACCTGGGCAATTTCAATCTTTTTAGGTATCAGTGGCTCAGAAATACGTGAACTTGTCTGATATAGAGGCTGGGAAGTGTATTTCTCATTCTCTTGAGAAAGTGATGTTGCTGCCTAGAAGAAGCCATAATGCACCTGCTATTACAAGCAGCACTACAGAGTTCTGGTAAAGCTATGAAACACCAGTGGAAAAGTTGAAACAAATAGATTTTGAAAGACCAGCACAAACATTAAGTCCAAAGCCAAAGTACTAAACAGTCATCTTAACCAAAGCTTCAAGTAATTACCTTTAGAGATCCAAATTTAGATTACTCTTCTTACACAACTGGTTGTACAACTAGCCCTGCAAAGTCAGATCATTTTAAGAACAGTAGATTACTGCAAGCACTTACAGTGAAGCCTGCAACACACACCTGTCTCACGGAATCAAATGGAAAGATAAGTTGAGCTTCTGGTAAGCTCTGTCAAAGAAGGCTTTGCAAAGCCTGCATGTTCTGTAGTTAGCTCACACTTGTAAAGTTTAGGAGTTGCTTAATACTTAAATACAGAGCCTAGGGCTAAAGACTACCAGTCCTGTGCTCACCATGTACACATCACAGTGCCTCAGACAGCACTGGGATGTACTTGCACACCAGGAGGAGCACTGTCGCCATGGTGTGTATTCCCTGGTTGCGCTGGAACAAAAACTTATCTACTGCTTTCCCTGGAAAGAAAGACACACTAGACTTCAGGCTGAAGGGACTAGAGATAGGCTGGGCACAAGCAACCCAAATTCCAAACAATAAGTTTGCAAGAAATCTCAGAACATTCTACTAAATCAGACGTTCTACTTTATAGCACAGCACAAGCCTTCTGGATGCATATTGAACAGCAAAATCATTGAATTCTTCTCAGCACAAGGAGTCTCATGGCACTGTAGAAGTGAGAGAAGGTGTCAAGAATTGGGACAGAACTGCTGATTCAAGAGGTAGTAAGACTAATAGCCCTGTCAGAGCATTATATTCAGCTATAAAGTATATTGAGAAAAAGTAAGTACTACATACACAGTATGCTGGTAACATGTACATCAGCAAAAAAAATGTAAAGAGAACATTTCCCATTATGATCTACATACTCTGAGTTATAGAGTCCAACAGGAAAGAGCCAGCTGTGTTCTTGAACACAGCAATACAACTCACAAGAGATCTTTAAGACAGTGATCTGCATAAATTGAAACTTCTCAGCTCTAAACACTATTTGAATGTTATTTGAAGATTTAACTGCACATAAATGCAATTAAGCAAAGTTTTAGGTCTTAGCTGAACATAAGGAAGTCAGATTCCCAGTATTTCTTCAGTTAGTGCTTGAGAGAACATCTCAGTCTTCAGGTTACACACAGGTTCTGCTGTTTCATGACAGTACCCATCCCAAATTTATGCAACCTTTGTCATCATTAGAGGGAATATTCTACACTGTACCCAAAGCAAATATTTATGCTGCTCCCATGTTCCCACAAGAATGTGCACCACACTTTTTAGTGAGCATTTTTCATCCCACACCCTTCCTGTGTCAAGAAGCAGACTGTTCACTTTGCATTCATGCAGTACTAGCAAGACTTTTCCACCCATCTTTAAGTATTCCAGATTGCAGGCTATACTACTGCTGCCACTTGCATTCTGTCCCTGTATGTTGTTCAAGTACAGCTACTCAGGAGGGCCCCAGCTCAGCTTTCTGTTAGGGCTGGCTGTCACACAGATCTGAATGCCAGTGAACCCCAGGGTATGGTACCTGTGGTGTCACCAAGTCCTCAGTTTCAGAGCCAGAAAGAGCGTGATCAGCAGATGCTAGGGAAGTGTTTGAACCATGCAGTGCCATGGATGAAGCAGCAGGCTTGCAAGGAGAGAAGACAGAGATAAGGTTTCGAAAATATTGAACGTAAGTGTTTGGTTTCACTAAGACTCACACCCTGAGCACGTCCAAGTAAGCCTCACAATAAGGCAGGGACCAAAGTGTTTTGACCAGTTAGTCAGTTTTCTAGGAATTCTCGTTAGTGGCAAGGAAACATTTAAAAGCAAAAGTCACAAGACATGCAAGCACAGTGAGTCAATTTAAGGTTCATTTAACCACAATTACCAAAGCTTGGGACACAATCTTTGGTGTAAGGATCTTGAAAATGGAAACATGCACTACCTAGGAAAGAAACTAGCTGTTCTTCTGCACACAACTACTAGCTATGACCTGAATCTATAGGTAAAATATGCAAGCTATTTCAGCATGTCTTCAACATACTTCAAGAATTTTCAAGCATTTATTGCCCCTTTTCAACCAGAAGAGCAGCCAGCTTTGTCAGCATTTGAGTGATCTTAGACTCACAAGCTATTACCTTGTATGAAATACAAAGCAACTGACAAGAAAAACAACTCAAGTATAAGTCCATGCTGGTAAATAACTTCTATCTGCCTCTTCAGGGCAGCCCTAACTTCAACTTACCTGAAGGGGCTGTTGAAGAAAATCACTCTGACTTGGCAGTTTCTGCTCTTTTGAAGCTGTAAAAGTAGAATGCATTAAGCAACATTTACTTTTAAATTCAAACACTACATATAGTTTCAGTGTGCAGTTCTATTATTTTAAAATATTTGGTATGTGAAGATACAAACTATTTTTATCACGTGGACTGCAAATATTTAAACCTAGCATCAGCAAACTACACCCAATTGAAAACTTCAGGTTTTTGGTAAAAGAGGACAGGTATTCAATGATAAAAATATTTTTACCACAGAAGAGATACCCACTTTCCAGATTAAGAAAAAAATTAATAAACTGGGTAATTGAGATCTACAGCCCAAGATCCACCCAGTCTTTTAGCATGGTCTGTTCTTTATAATTAAACAAGCTATCTTCACCAGGCCTACTGATCTACAGCCCAAGCAAACCCTGTTAGTGCTTGCAAAATTTTACATACCATTTACACTTATAGTATCACCTACCTACAGGACTACTTGCTGGAGTAACTGAAGGAGGTTGGGATGAACCAATGGCACTTGGTGAAGCTTTATCAAAATCCAGAATGGACTCCTTTCAAAAAAAGATCACCATTGGGTAGAAAAAAAATTAAAGTCTAGACACAAATGAAACATTCTCACTTGACAAGCTGCTGTTAGCTAATTAGAGGTAAATTCATTCATTCAGTGCCAACACACATTGTCAGCACTGTTCTCCCTAACCCAGTAGGAACTGGAGCTTTGTGCTACAACAGCACAGAAAAACATACTTGCATGAAGTTGTAAGTCCCTTGTATCTGAGTCATCAGATCCTGAAGTTTTTCCCTTCTCAATACTGGATCTTTTGGAAGAGTTGAAGTAGAGCAAAATTCTGCAGCTGGCTGATGTACAGGTTTAGGCACCTAATAAGGAGAAATTATATTAAATCTAATACTGGAAGCAGGACAAGATCCCTTATCCAATACACTTCCAGAGCAACCAAGAGGTGTCAGACACTGTGGGCCAAGGAATTCTGTGCTGTTATTGATATTTCTTGAATCAAGCTTTTGCTTTATCAGAAAAAAGTCATCTTCCTGTTGCTACAACTAGTTAAGCCACATATTTTATAGAATGGTTTGGGTTGGAAGAGAGATTGAAGATTATCTAGTTCCAACCTCCCTGCCATGGGCAGGAACACCTTTCACTAGATTAATTCACTTCAATTTCTTATAGTCTAACGTAAAGTTGACTGCATCTAGCACAAAATTAGGCACTTGCATCTAAGGACAGTCACATTTAATTTGAAGGACAGAGCAAACTTAAAAATCAAAGCTGCATCACTCAAGGTTTACTTCCTCCCAAGAGAGCCTACACCAGTAAGTACAGATCTTTTATTAGGATGGCATTTCCAGACAATCTGTAAAAACTGCACCTAAGAGATATACTGCAAGCAAGTAACTTGGGATGAGACCAAAGTGTTTCTACTAAAAAGCCAGATGATCTCAATGCACCAGCTCCTGCAGAAAGTATTACATCCAAATTTGGCATAAATATACCTGTGCTCCTACACAACAAACTAACATGGACTTTTGCAGGGCTTTATCACTCCTTGAGTATTTCAGCTGGTTCCTTAAGAGTTCATCCCAACTGGTTCTCACTCCACTTTAAAAGAGGGACATGCTTTGTCAGAGAACAAGTCAGTCTAAGGTAACAGAAAAATTATAATAGTAAGCTCCTTAAGTAGCAGAAGCCCTGTTGTTTAAAGGGTGACAATAATCTTAGACTGTCTAGATAGTCTAACACATCTTTTGAAAGCAGCTCAGAGAAGAGGCAGGCTTGTTAGAAGTATTTTAACCCAATAACTTTTCGTGGTTCTCTAAAGTTTTGCTGTTCTGTGCAGCTAGAGGGAGGCAAATCTGAAGACATTTAGTTGCATTATTTCAACTGGCCCAAATGTTGAGATAGCAGGAATATGTGAAAGCCTTTATTTTCAACACCTGTGTTTCTAACAGGAGGTTACTACTTCAATATATTGTACAGGCGTGTTAGTGAGTATTTGCATGAAGTCATTGGAAAATACATAGCAGAAGGCTATTTGTGTTATGACAATTGTCACACTAAATCCATAACAAACTGATGAAGTGCTCTTTGTCCACTTTTAGGACAAGCCTAAGAACACTCCTGCATTTCTTTTTTGACAGTTATCTGAAACTAATCTCTGGCCTTTGCAGAAATTCCAATACCATGCACAGGCAAGAAGCTTACAGCACATGATTAACTTGGGAGGACTCCGTCTCTAGTATCTGTGTGGCCCACATGATAGCTGCTTGATCAGCTGTGAGAAGTTTTACTTCATTCTAGAGTTCAGAGTGCATCTTTGTACAGCTCTATCTTAATTAGAAATTCTGCTGCACAAGCACTACCTTTGACTACCCGTTAAATACAAGTTTATACTGCTAGAGCTTCCAATAATGAACAGTAACTAAAGCTTTTAAGGATATTAGTGTAGGAAAAAAGATACAGCTGAATAAAGTTAATCTCAGTGAGTTATAGATTAAGTTGCTGGCAATCTGAATCTTTTTGTCCATCACTTTCAGTCCTCACTTGCAAATAGTCTTAATTTTACAGCACTCACTGTCATAGTAAATCCAGTATGGGTCAAACTGATTCATGCTTTTGTTACCCTCTTCCTCCTCACTACCATCTCTACTAAGACACAAGGACACTACCAAACTGGTTCTGTATGTTTGAAAATGGGTAACAGAAGCCTTTCACCTTTAAGTCACCTAACTAGGTCAAGTCTGGCAGGGTCTAAAGCTCTTAAGGTAGTCCACTAACTACATAAGTAAGACTTGTATATTAAACACAAAAAAAAGTTGAAAAAGCCCCAAGAGCACAGAAGCAGAAAAGACTTGTCACTTTTCAAAGTGACATTGCTTCCAAAGATGATAAAATTCCTGTATGCTTCTACAATTTGTCAGAGTTTTTATCTCCTTCCCCAGCTCACACTCTGTGCATTATGTTGGTAGCATTCTTTACTTCAAGAAGTACAAGAATGCAGGGTTACATATATGATATCAGAGCTTTAAACCAGGACTGAAACATTGAGACTTTACATTCCATAGAAGTTATTTTCTAGTTCATATATATATTAAAATACACCAGCCAGAAGCAGCCTCATATTGATTTGCTGCTTTGCTGGTACCTAGGAGTCCAAAACTACAATACTTAAGTGCAATATAAGATCATATACAGGAAGGTACCAGGAAATTAAAGTATTTCAGTTTTTATGCCTTTTTATAAAGAGATGCTTTGAAGAAGAGCAGGCACTTGACATTTAAGATGGTTTTAAACCAAGTTTTCTTTCTAGCCTACTATTGTTTCTGGTAGTCATTAAAAACTAGCAGCAGATTCTGACCTGCTAGTCTGGCTCAGATCAAACCTGTACATGCTAAGATCACTTAACACTAACCTGAATGTTGCTTGAACTACTAGAGTTTAACAGCACTGGTAAATTGAGGGTCTAATTTGTCATAAGAAATGTTTTTGAAACCTAGCTTGAACACTACTTATACATTCAGCAAAAAGTGTCTTGCCTTACATCCAGAGAATTGACTGAAAGTAGAGGTGAAACATCTAGAATTTGTTCTAGGACCCATTAAACCATTGCAAATAAACCAATGACCACTTTGGAATTTGGCTAGTCAGAGTGCCAATATACCAAGGACTCCTGTTAAAGCTGGAATTTTTAGAGACTGAAGGTCTGCTTACATGCACCACTAACATACCACTTCAACCATCTCATTTACTAGTAAAACTTCATTCTGTGAGACAGGACTTCAATTCCTCTTTAGGTTTGTTGGTTATGGAGTACTAAATGAGGTGGAAATACCTAAGCTGTAATCAGTTATTGCCAGCTGTGCCATGTAGATACACAATTAAAATCTGCTTGCTACTCAGAGCAGCATTCACAGCACATGTGAATTAAACGACACACTGGATGACAGCACAAGCCAAACTGTTTTGCTTTCCTGTAGCAGGCCACAAATTCAGCTCTAACCAAGTTTGCTGGTCCACAGGTTGCACAAACATTTAAACAGAACAACAGGTAAACAGGTCTGCACATCAGCTCACCCTTCTATCTTCGGCTCAGCTTCTTAGGTATGGCACCTTAAAGTACATTAAGTTAAATAAGCATATTTAAATACCTCAAAACATAGGTTTTTTTTAAAGACCTCAGAGCTCTAACAGTTTCAGCTCAGAGGGCAGCAGCAGTGGCACAAGTCTTTTATCTGACATGCCTACATCCTTGCACAAGAGCATTTATAGATTCTCTCAGAGTTAAACAGTTCCAACTATAGCACTGCATTGCCTCTTTTTTATATAAGCAAGTGCAAGAGAAATTGTTATCTGAAGAGCTTAACATGATTTTAATTGTTCTTTTTATGGACCTCAAGTCGAAGATGTCTTTTTTAGAAAGCTGGTTATGGAAACTAGTTATGTTGACAGTACACTGTTCTCTACTCTATTGAATATACTTTTGATACTAGGATTTCTCAATAGCTACTAAGCAAAAAAGAGCCAGCTGATGCTTTCCTATGGTCTATGTAAATCCAAGTTTGAATATTATAAAACACTCTTTGTTTACTTAATTCAGCAATCCCCCTTCAGTGACCTCACATTCCAGCATTTAGTTCAATTTTGCCAGTATATGCACACCTGCACACTACCAGGGAGATTCTGAAGCCGTTTGCAAGTTTCTCCAGATGACTGGAAACCCTTTTTTTACTTGCTGCAGCAAAGTTTTCTCAACCACTTAAGCCATCCATCCATCCCACACAAAAACAAGAGGAAGTATCTTCTCATTAGGAAGCATCTTGCATTTAAGGTAATCTGACACCAGAAATTCCAAGGCACCTTACAAGTGCTTGAGACTATTCCAATACCTAGTTTCAGTTACAGGAATACCGTGCATAGTTGGGTGCACAACACCTATTTGTGCTCAGAGTTACTTAGTGAGGCAACCAGCTTTTCTACTTGTACCACCACCACCACCAGTGGACACAAGATTCTACAAAGCTTAGTGTAAAGATGGATCAAGCTGAAACACCATAATCCCATGCTGTTACCCAGTGCTGCATGTTACATACTCTTTTAATCTCGGGTTCAACCTTCTGTTTGCGGTCTCGCCTCTAAGCACAAGAATATCCATTTTTCAGTTAAGTCAAGTTTACTGACAAGATACAAGCTTAATCATTTACCATGAGTAACATGGGACATACTGATTCCTGCTTTCTTGCAGGAAGATAGTAGTTGTGACAACACTGTGCACAAAGAAGCACTCAATTCCCCATATTTTCTTCCTCAAGTCTACCTTTAGAGTAACACTTCTCTTAGTGTCTAAGGCAGACATAGCAGAGCTCAGTTACCTGTTTTTACAGTGATCAGCATTAATGCTACCCAAGCTCAGGTGAGAAAGAAGGTAATGTGCCCAAAGGGTAGCAGCCTGCTCAGCTGTAAGCCATGCAATGGCTTTCATTTTACATTTCTAACACTCTGCTATTGTTAGAGTCCCAGGACAGCAGTATGGTTTATGCATTCATCTGGAAATACATATTTAAACCCCTGTACAGTTGGTATTGCTTGATCTAGACATTAGATCTCTCTTGAATCAGCAGCTATTTTAATCAAAAGCCTAAAAATTACTGAAGTGTTATTTGCATGCAGCCACAAAGTATTTGATCCCTGGATGAGTCATACCTGCTTTGTACTGCTAACAGTGGACAGAGCCAATAGCTACAGATGAACCAAGTTAATTCTTCTGTCTTATGCATAAAGCAGTTATTCAAGGTTCAAACACAGCAATACTTCGCTGATGTAAAAAACAAAGCAGACCATCTTGCTATTCAAATATAAACTTTATCCGCCAGGAGTATTTCCCCCAAGAAAGAATGAAATGGGAGTCTAAATATTGGCCTACAAAATACACCTTATACACCTCTGCTTGGTGTATAGGTGGCTTTATTCCAATACACTAATGTCAAAAGCTTATGACAGATAATACTACATATGCCAACTCACTTCTTTGGGTTCCATATCAAACTTCTTTGGCCCCATCTGTTCCTTTGGCCCCATACTGGCAGCTGCCCAGGACTTCGGAGGGTTCTGTAACTGCGGTGATGACACTTGCTGCTGCCTGTCAGCTTTTTCCCAAGCCTCTCGAGTCTCCTGCTTCTTTTGTTCTGGCTCCTCCCTAACATGTGCAGCCCAAGCCTTCACAGGCTCCTGCTTCTTTTGCTCTGGCTCTTCCCTAACAGGCACTTCCCATGTTTTCATAGGGTCTGGCTTCTTTTGTTCTGGTTGCTCCCTAGTTTGGGTTACCCAAGGTTTTGGAGATTCCCGCTTTTCTTCTGGTTCTTCCTTAACTTTGGTTACCCAAGGTTTTGAGGACTCCTGCTTTTTCTGCTCCTGCTCTTCCCTAACTTTTGTTACCCATGGCTTAGGTGATTCCTGTTTCTTCTGGTCCTGCTCTTCCCTAACCTTTGCTACCCAGGGTTTGGAAGACTCCTGCTCCTCTCGGACACGTGCTACCCATGCCTTTGGAGCTTCCAGCTTCTTCTGTTGTTCCTCCTCCCCACGGGTCTCCCAGGGCTTTGCAGACTCACGCTTCTGTTCCTCCTCTTTAGCACGAGCTTCCCAAGGCTTTGGAGAATCTGGTCTTTTTAGTTCTTGCTGTCTAACACGAGCTTCCCAAGGCTTTAAGATCTCTTGTTTCTGCTTCTGTTCCTGCTCTTCAATATCAACAAGCATCTCCCAGGACTTTGGAGGTTCTTGCTTTCTAGCACACTCGGCTTCCCAAGATCTGGGCTCTTCTGGCTTCTTCTTGACAGAGTATTCTGCCTCAGGCAAATAACGCCTGTTGAGAAACTATATAGACCAAAGAAACTTAATGGCTCCCAAGAACACATTTTGCTACTACAGTTCAGGTCAGTTAAATTAGGTCACCCAGCTACTGAAAACTGCTGACTAAAAGCAGAGCCTAGACAGTCTAAGCACTAGTCATAGAAACCGTGTGGACAGCCATGGCTTTATCCTGCAACACTGCAGACTAGCTTTGCTTGGCATGCCACAGAGAAACAGGGAACAGTACTGAACAGCACAAGTAAAACCCAGCTGAATGAATCTACTGCCCTTATCCTCAGTGCTACCTGATGCTCCTAGACAGTAACAATGCTATATTTAATTGTGATTTTTATAAAGGTAGCTCTCCTTCTAAGCACCTACAAAGCCTTGGTACTATATTAGACATTCTGCTAAGTGCCCCAAAATATTAGACCCAGTAACCAAGTATAACCCTCATTCTTAGTGGAGTTTTAATACTAAAATGTCACCATATTCTCAGATTTAGTACCACTGGACTTCAACTGCAGGCTGTTTAGTGTCAGTAAGTCTGAGAGTTCAATGATGATGTCTTAAGTTTTTCTAAGTTACCACTTTGTCATGAACAGGAAATAAATACATGAAGTGAAGAATGTACAAGGCTCACTGGCTGAAATCTTTTTTCTGACTAGACATCAGATGAGTGTTAGGTAACAGTGCTACCAGTAAGTTACAAAGACTTGTTCTAGAGTACACCCTCTAGTGGGACACCTTGGAAACAAGGATTCAGCATTTTAAGAACCAGTATTTCCACTTGGAAAAAAGACACCCTTCCCCACCTTTTGAACCAGGTCTAATGATTTCTATGCTACTGACAGTCAAAGCTTGAGTACGGGAGTCTGAAGAGCTGCTGAAACAGGTCTACACAACCTGTGCACACAAGTCTGTCTTGGGTTTCCTACCTTCCTGACAAATCAGAGTAAGACCAGCATCATTCTCAACCCCACCAATATCAAGCCTACTGCAACAAGCTTAGCTTTTATGGAAAGCTTTAGTAGATGTGTATTTTCTCTATTCCACAGTACACAAAAGATCAGTGTTTCCACTCTAAAGGCTGATGCTTTGTTTTATTCAGGAAAGTGCCAGAGCATTAAAGTACTATACTGCTTCATATAATCCTGCTCCATTTATCCCAAAATATCCCAGATGCCATAAATTTGGGGTTACAAATGGAAGTGTAAGCAAGTCTTTAACACTTCCTACATCCAGCAACACCTAGATTGCTGTTCAGACTCCCTTTTTAAGTTTAAAAAAGGGCTGCAAAAGAGCATTTGTGTCTGATAAATCACAATACTAAAGGCAAGCAATTAACAGTAGAGTATCTTACCTCCTGTGGCTGTATTTCAGACTTCATAAGCTCCATAATGGATTCTAGAGAAAGGATGTTAATTTGTTTCAACTGATCAAATGCAGAAAGGCAGATCAAACAGTAGCAACTCCTTAAATCTATTTTAAATAGTAGTACCAGTTGCTAAACCAGATCTTCTGAAAGCTGAGCTTGCCATTCTATTTGTAGACAAGCTTTTACTTTATGACTAGCTTTTACCATTTCAGTAGTTTAAACAAGAAACATTTTATAGTCTTCATAATTTTGTTATCCTAATATGTAACATTCCCTACACACCAGACAGTTCCCACATCTTCAACTTGCTCAGAGGGCAATAGCATTGTATTGTTATGAATTAATGTTTTTTCTACATTATTAGCTAGAATAGGGTTACAAGCCCTGCAGGTTCCATTTCAGCTACTACCTTGCAAGTAAGCAACAGCACAGCATCAGATTTAGCGCCAAGCTATGCACAGTCAGTGCTCAGTTTGAGCCTTTCCCAACACTGATATAAAAGTTGAACCCCGAAATATTCCACCTGGTTCTTTGACAGGCTCTCCTTTTGACATCTGTCTTGTTTTCTCAGGTTTTCTATTTACTTCTTCCAATTCTTTTACTGGCACAGTGGTGCGAGGAGTCGGAATACTTTCAAAGTAGCCAGAGTCTAGAAGTTTGGATAACAGGTCCTTCATGTGTTTATCTAAAGAGTAAAAGTCCATAAAGTTAAAATAGGAAAACCTGAAATTAAGGGGTATTCAAATTACTGATTAAGACTTGGTACTTCCTCCCTTTATATGAACTGCAGTTTCTCACATCTTATCAAGCTATAGCAATAAAATGTTTTAGTAAAGGAAATCATTTATTAGACTGCTTAATTTAATGTAGTTGAAAACATCTTTGCAATCCCAGGGCAAGACTGCAGCTTGTGTTTAAATATCCACAAGGTAAACACTGAGCCACCTGGTCTCCCGCATGCTTAGAAAGGGCTTTGTTTACCATGTATAAAGCTAGCCAGCATCAATACTAAAATTAGGTGAGACTGCAACAGAGGTAAAGCTAAACAGTCACAATGGAATTACTCTACAAGACCCTCTTGCTGGTAACAGGACGGTGTCTCGGAAGGAAAAGTTAAGAACTACAGAAACAAGCAAGGGAAATGCAAGGGACTGTTCGCAGACTGAACTTACTCCTCTGAAGCTGGAAAAGATTCAAAGCTGACATGGTTGAACAAAAGCTTATCTGTGTACTCTCAGGACTCTGAGAAGCACTGTCCAGTTCGCTCCTCTGTGCAAACAAGAGACAGCAGCTTAGAGTAGAGAGTAAGACCTCAGAAGTAACAGCGATTCTAGAAATTGTTTCAGAGGAGCTGGAAACAGGGCAGCCTTGAGAACAGGAGGAACATTCAGTGAAAGATCACTCCTACTAGTGACAACCACACAAACAAGAATTGTAGCTAGAATTTAATATGGCTATAAAAAAACCTGTCTTCCAAGGCAATGAACAATAAAACAACCTAACAGCTTTATCTGAAGTCTAGCTTGCATAGAAAGGGATGCAAGACTGACACCAAAGGGATAGAGATACTAATAAACAATCTATTCATGTCAACAATCTATTCATGTCAACAGATACAAGGCTAAGGCTACCAGCCTGCAGCAATACAAGCTTGCAGCTTGTCCAGAACTACATGGAAAGGTTTAACACCTAGTGTTCAGTTCAGCTACCCATATGTGGAAGTTAGACAGGGTACTCTAATGCTCTGGTCTAACAGTTTCAGCACTGTTGTCAGTAACAAATGAAAGATTCCTGCCACACAGCTGCTACAAGATCAGCATAAACACAACAAGCAAGGGCTGTTTGCAATAGGAAAGACACTACAACTCAATTAAGGACAGTTTCCTCACAAACAAGTTGTAAATAGGAACACAATGTGTATGTTGGCTTACAACCAGGGATTTTGGAACTATGCCACAGAGTCCCACAGATTTTGGTATGCTTGAAAAGTAAGGACACTTGCATTACATCAAAGAAAGACAGAAAGACTGCACTGTGCATGATGAGAGATCCCAGCAAGTTCTATTAATGACTACCCTTTTCCTTAGTGTGGAATCCTGCACTGTAGGGAGACAACAGGTATGAGTCTAAAATCCCAACAAAGAAAGCAGACTCTTCAATGCCGTGGGACCTTCAGCCCAGGGCCAATGAAGCTTTGTAATACATCAGTGTACCCAACTAAGCATTTCGTGGCTGGGTACTGTTCTAAGCTTAACCCATTTGCACATAACCATACAAAACCCTTCCCACTGTTCTGTAAGGTATTCATGCATCAGGTTTTGAATTGCTACCATCATTATTCCTCAAAAATATGCTAGTACACTGGTAGAAGAGTAAGTCTTGACTGAAAAACAAAAGCATGTGGCATTGTGATTGACCTGTACTTAACTGAACTAGGAACAGCTATTCATCCTTGTATAATCAAGATACACACATCTCTTGAAAGTGTTTAAGCCTTCCATGTGTATCCACTGGTTTTAAGATGTTTAACAAGCACACAAATTTTAGAACTTTAAGTTATTTCTCTAGATGAGACACTCACATGTTGTTCCAACCACAGGTTTCTCACTTCCTTCTAGAAGGTCCCAGAAGTAGAGAGATGATTGTTCCATCTGGTCTTCAACACTAAAACAAATGACAGTTTTACCAGGTAGAATCATAGCCAAGATCAAGTGCTGCACTATCCTAATACCCCCCATTTTATGACATTGACTAATGTCCACCCTTCCAAACCAAGGCTGCATACACCAAGTGAATGCAAGCCCTGAGATCACTGGAAGCAATTTATCTCTGTCTGCACAGGATTTAACCTAGCAAACCTAATTTCTTTTGTTGGTCAATATAAAGATCCTGAGCACTGCCCCACAAGACCATATGGCTGAACTTCATTCCAAGCCAGGATTCCCAAACAGGGCAACAATTGCTGTTTAATCAGCTGGTCACAATTACTGGATGAACACATACAGGTGCAACCAACAACAGCTGCCATTCTCACTAACTAGCAGCTACTGGAAAACTTTGCCATAGGTCCAAGATCCACCTCCTCCAGAAGACCAAATTTGCAGTCCACTGCAATGAAACACAGTATCCCAAAGGAAAGGATTATGCTTCTTGTACAAGTAATACCATAAGAGTAACCTAGAAACAACTTACTTCATTGGGATGAGACACTCCTGTTGTGTAGCTTTTTATTAGCAGCTGTTCTTTGGAAGTTAACTAAAGAACGAAGATTAGGCAATTCTAGTGTATGACAAGTGACTAGAATTTTGAGGCACTTAAAGAATTAGCCCATATTCAAACATGACTTATGGATAAAGGGTTTCGGCTTACCATATAATAACTACTTATTCCATATTCCAATACAATTCTTACTGCACTACCTTACCAGACAGGCTGTCACACTAAGCATGAGCCATCGCAGCACCAGAGCTGTGCCACATGAGCACTGATGCTGACATTACCTCTGTTGACAACCAGGTAACATGCATGACATTTAGTGCTGAGGTATCAAAAACTTCAGGCAATTTTTTAAAACCACTTCGAAGCTAACAGCAAGAGCACCTCAGTAGCACCATCTTACATTCCTCTGGAATAAAGATGCACATCTGAATCATCAATGTAAATGGATTACAGAAGAGTTCTGATTTTACTGCACTTTTTTCACTTCATGAACAGTGAGACCTCAGGGAAGCAGCACATCCCCTGCTTCCCTGCTCAGGATGGTATTGGATTGAAGAGAATTTTAATTAATGTTCCAAAACACAGTATTTAAAGACATGGCAGTGCCAAACAAGACATTTAGCACAATGAATGAAGCATATTAATTAGACAAAACCCCCTGAACTTACCTCAAGTTCTCATTTCTTTCTGGACACGTCAGTTTTGCAAATCTTATGAGGTAGTCTAGTTCTTTAGAAGGCAAGTATATTGCACCATTCACACCACCTTTGAAATCTTTCTGAACATGCTCTTGAGTGAAGTTCTGCAGCACATACTGGACTTGAAGTATTGTACGCAGCTTTTTCTTCTCTGCTTCAAGCTTCAGTAGACTCTCTCTCCGCTGAGCCTTCTTCTGTGCTTTCAGCAGCTATTTTAATGCACAAATTCAACAATTAAACACAATTTAGTGTGTTTAATCCTGTTTAGTAACAAAATTCTAGGATAAAACATTGAGTTCTAGTATTGGTTATCCTACAATGAAGAAACCAACTACTAATTTTGGTTAGACAACAGAAGCTCCTAACTCTTCATATATCCAGAATCTTTTAAGCTCTTCCTTTGGAAGAGCTCCCCATTTATCTACTAATTCTCTACACATCTAACTTTCAGTTGTTTTATTGTAACAGCTTTTAAAGAAATGGATAGAATTGATACCAGTGCACAAATCCAAACCCAGCTGACCTTTAACATTTGCCACAAAGTTAGAGATGCAGAAATTGTCTCAACTTCCTCCTAGTAAGACAACTACTCTTCACTTTTAAATACTCCAGCTTAAAGGATACAGCAGAACCCAACAATTATTTCTGTTGGCAGAAGACTGAATTCTCATTAAATAAGCAACACCAGGAGTTATAGAACACATACAGAATACGCATTCAAGTTTCTCATCATGCATTAATACAACTACCCAGCAGAAGCTATCCAAGTAACTGCAGAATTTAAAATGCCTCAATATGTGTCAAGATCTATGATTTTTTTTTTTTCCTACAAGACACTGCAAAGGATGCAAGGATGCTGTTGCCAGAATGGCCCCTAGTGTTCCAGTAATGGCTATTGGCTGTAGAATCCATACCAGCAGAAGCAGAGCCAAGTTAAAAACCAGGTGGGTTAGCCTTCAAATGCACCACAAGTCCAAGAACAAACATGAACCAGTAGAAGTTAATGCTGGATTACAAAAAACACCTGCTCAAAGATACACTGGGTCACCAGGTACCAGTCCTTCAGCATTCTGTAGGAGGCAGAGAAATAATGCCAGAGCAGTGACTAATCATGTTTAGCATCCCTACCACTACCTTGGATCAAAGCTTCCATAAGTGTAGAATTTGCTTGAGCCAAGAGACCAGTTTCTCCAAAGACAAAACAGTTGCTTACATAAAAATAATGTACATAGTGCTTTAAATCCTGAACAAAGACCTAAATAAAGCCCTAAATCTGTGACTCGCCACAATTAGAAACAGCTACAGCAGATTAAGTAGCAAACTCCACAAGCTTCAGTTAAATTTTACTGAGGGATGTACTTCTCATCAAAGCCAAAGTGATTTAACACCAGCACTTTCCCTCACCAGAAACATTAAAAATTCACTTGGGAAGGGATCTTGGAACATTGTCTAGCCAGGCCTCCAGAAAGGCTACACTGAATCAAGACCAGATCGCTTGGAGCTTTGCGCAGTCAGGTGCTGAAGAAATCCAAGGACAGATTTTACCACTTCCCTAGGCAGCCTGCTTCTAATGCTTAATCATCCACCGAGTGACCATTTCCTCTTACCTGGTTGGAGTCTATTTCAATTACTGATCATTGCTTCTCCTACCACATCTCTCAGCAAAAGTCCCACCTCCACCCTTTCAGTATTTGGGATCAGAAGGATAATAGTGCATCTCCTGGCAAGCCTTCACTTCACCAGGCCCAACAAGCCCAGTTGTTCCAGGCTCTCCTCACAGGTCTCATTTTCCAGGCCCCAGCCATTCAGAGACCCACCACTGGAGTCACTGAAGCTTCTCCACCCTTTGCCTACCAAGTGGTCAGAAACAGACAACTGGTTAACAAGTACCAATAATCAGTTCTCCTTAATCTATTGCTCCTCAGTTTCTGCATAGGCTTCACTACTCCAGAGATACAAGACAGGAACTTCTTAGTATGGGGTGTACTGGAATAGAGGTGTAGCCATTAAAGAAGCAGCACAAATTTTGAAGGTACCTCCTGTCAATACAGAGACAAACAGTTACTTACATCTTGGCTAAGTCCTGAAAAAGTCTTCTGAAGCTCCTTGGCAAATTCCAGGTTGTGCACTACTTCATCATATTTCTCTACTGCCTCCTACAAAGCAATAGATAAAAACGTGTTTTTCACACTTAAGACTACTCATTGCACTCAATTGCCTTGTATTTAAATTCTCATTGTGAAGCAGTCATTTAGTGTGTCCTTTTCTGAAATTGTAGCTTTTTAAAGATACTATGTCTGTAGCTGGTACTTTAGTTGCAAATACTATTCACCCGTAACTGTCTCTGATGCAGCTCAAAGCCAGCTCACACCACCAGACAGATATCCTACAAGTTTGCCTATATAGGTCTTGGCAATCAGAGGCAAAGAGCTACTTAAAATCAGTCTGAGAGCCTGGAAGGAATACAGGAGAAGTTCAGCACAGATCTTCTACCCTCATGCTTAACTGAATGCCTTTACAGAAAATTTGTACAAACTTTAGAAATATACACGGCAAGTCATACCTCCAGAAAAAAAGTCTTTCCAATTTAGTTTCCACAGAAGAAGCCACATTCTTGTCTTCATAAATGGCTTTAACCAGTATTTTACTGGCTAGTATTCAAAAAGACTAATTGCAGTAGATTATTAATTGCATTTTAATGAATCAGTTAATTTCTCTAAGTTCCCTTGACAGCTCTGAAGACAGAAAAATGCTGTAGTTCAGACATGCTGCCCATATCTTCATACCACAAGGCATGCCTGGGAAGTAACAAGTTTAATTCCAGTTGTTCACGTGTGCTTTACACTCAGTTTGGTTTATGCTCCTGACATGATATCACAGGTTTCTCTAGAAGAGGCCCATCAGTCCAATATAAAGCTCTTTCACAGCAGTATTAGTGTTAAGCATTTCATCAGTGCACTGACAAAAGCTTAATCTACTGTTCCAATAAGACTTGGGACATCTGCAAATTCCATGTGTTCCTAAGCAACTGGAAAACAAGTTATATGTTCATTTGTTCAGTTTGACTGCTCAGTTACTTTTATTCACTTGTTTGTGCTATACTAGACACTACCAGGACTAAATGCCACTCAACACAAAGTGCAAGCACTCACCTGGTAGTTTAAGGTGTCTTCACACAATTCACCAAGCAGCTTTGAAGTACTATTTAGCAATTCACCTAACACTTGAGAGAATGACTTCTAAGGCTCTAGAGCCACACATTTGAGGAAGACTCACAATTAACACCAACAATTTACCAGTCAGGTTACAATAATTGTGCTTTTAACAACAAATTGCAGAGTAAAACTCCCTACCTGAAAACATCAAGAACAGCTACCCCTGCTCTCCTGACAAGCTGTAACTCAGCCCACAGGAAAGCAATAGCTTTCTTCTGTCACACCGGTTATTAACATTCATTAACAGCATGTTGGAAGAACAGTACTGAGGAAAATCTGCTCAGCTTGCAAAAGAGCACAATACTGCCAGTAAGAGCATTTAACTTGCTGGAAGCTCCTCATTTTTGAAACAAATGTTTCCTAAAGCAAGGCTAGTGCACACATTAGGTCTGGCAGGCATGCACCATGAGTAATTACAGCTTAATCCAAATTGCTTGCAAAACTAGCTCATCACCAGACACGCACTTCTTCCTCTGTGTGAGAAAATAAAAACTATAGATAACATCAAGCTGTATTAGAGCACCACTGTGTTACAGGCAGTTGGTTTCTTTAGCTTTTAAGATCTATTAAGCTCTACTCCAGCTTCAGTTTGTATACACACCACAGACTTGCATCTGAAAGTTACAAATGCAGTATTTCTGTATCTTCACCACTGAAACAGGGGACTTCACTATTAAATATTGAGCATATATGTGCTTCTACAATAGTCACCTGGACCATCTGACTACCACTTGTCAGTTCACTATGAAGACTAAATCTAATTCTTCATTTTGGTAGCCTAAGAAAACCCAGAAACTGGGAAAAAGATACTAAAATTTAAAAAGTGAAGCCCAGCTAGGAATACTAAAATCCAGTAACCAAGTTAATGCCATTTTCCAAACACTTTCACCTAACAGCTTGTTGCAGTCCAGGGTATATACTGAAGTAGTCCATATATTTAAGACTATTCCAACTTACAGAACATTGTTCAATAGTCTCACTGTTCATGGCAGCAAACAGATTGTAAAGAACACCTATGATCTAAACACAAAAGTTTCTTGCCCACCTGATTCCAGATTGAGTTGAGAGGAATTGAAAGGCCATCAACCTACTTCAAACTATCAGATTTAATTCATTTACTTTTGCACTTGAAATGGAAAGAGACCACATCGGATTTTGCAGTTAAGCACTAAATGATGATTTACTCCAACAGGTTGACTCTACTTCTAAGAAATTACCATTTTCCCATCTTATCCCATTTATGTCTAACTCTTTTACAAATGATTCACAGTAAGAAAATAGAATTTGTGTTCTCAGACTGCTGCACTGTGATAAAGTTAGCAATCAATAACATTTTTCCAGCTGGTTCATTAGCAGGATCAGCACTATCACTGAAGTGTCAGTAGTCCTCATCAGACAATTACTCTTTAGCAAGTGTCCACCACCTTTTAAAAATGTGACTCCTAGATTACTACAGCAATAAACTCTTTGAATTATATGACACTGCTACTCAGATCTGCTAAAACTTTCAAGTTACAGAAGCTTGGTTTCAGATCTAGAATCCATTCCAGCCCAAGACAAAAAAAAAAAAAAGCCAGCACTGTCAGTTATATTAACAGCTACTTGTAACCAACAGCACTGCGCAGACAACAGGCAATTTCAAGTAATAGCTGCTAATGAAGAAATCAGGAAGATTAATTAGCCACCTCAGAATTCTTGAGGCTTGGGTTCTAACACTGCACTGCCACATAGGTCAGCTGCACACAGACACCTCATTAAGAAACAGGTGCAGGAGCACTGAAGCTGAAAGTATACAGATCAAAGATAAACAGGGACCTTCTATTACTTCAGGAAACATGAAGGTTAAAACAGAAGATGGAGCTTGTAGGCTCAACATCAGCCTGATTACCAATAATTTGTTAATTTGATTTTGTGAAAAATACCTTTACAAGCCTGTAGGCACTGCTTCTGTAAAAACAACACCCTCATCTCCTTCACCAACCCATCCCTCCTGACACATCAGAAGGTTTTGAGGCCCTCCACTCTTGCTTAAAGCAAGCTTACCAACTGGTCTTGATTGAGGGCTTCTCCCTTCTTCAGCCGATCTTTGTAATCTTCCAGTTTGAGCTGCAGAAAATTGAAAGTAAACATTATACAGAAATCAATATAAAAATTAAATAAGGGGTATGAGTGAAATACTGTAACTTTGAATAGAAAATCTCCTAGTTCCTCTTTTTCCTGGAGGAAGGAACACAAAGTTTTGCTATACCTTTGATTTGGCAATTTCAGTCTGCAGGACTGTCTACTTCCTTTCCCTACTGCTGATCTTTCAGTTCTTACTTGCTACTTTTGTTTCATGTAAGAACTGCTAACACGTTGATCCAAGTTCTTTAAGGGGCTCCAAATACATCCAGAGTCCTTGTTGAAGTTAGGCTTGTATAGCTTTTCCAAGTCAATGCTGGAATTTAGTTTTATTATCCTTGAATAATCCTCGCTATATCTTTCCAAAATTTGGCTTCAGTTACATCACAAACTTGTAGCCCTGTTCCCTAAGAAAGTGGACAAGTATACTCAGGGAAGAAATAAATCTATTTCCAATATACCAAAACAGTCTTTAAGTGCTGATGTAAACAATACAGAACTAAGCTATTTGGTACTGCAAACTTCTTTAGGGAAAAGAAAGGTTGACTTCACTGCCACGAAGTAAATACTATTCCATTTGTGTCTCTAGAGCTTCACTGACACAGCACTTATAGGAGCATAGGACTAGGAATACTTTCTACTCATTTTAGTAAGTCACACTTTTATTTGCTGATAAAGCCATAATATCATTCACATGAAAATCAAAGGTACCACAGAAATTCACAACAAGAAGCTTCCTTGGACAGAATTAGAATACAACACAAAGTTGTTTAATCACACAAAGAAAACATGCTTGTCTGATGTTATTCAAAATTACAGCATGATGCATGACATGAGACAGCAGTAATACTGCATCTCCTGCAGGAGGATCAAGTCCCCTAAGCACATGGCCAGATGTCTGATCTACTCTCTCCCCTTGCCTTCAGACATAACTAAAAGCTTTCCAGACATTTAGAGTAGCACAACATAGTCATACAATTGCTTTACTTGTAATCCTGATCCAGCACTGAAAGCAACAGCACCATTATTTCTTTTATCCTACAGAAAATAACATTCTCCCAATTAAAAACCAAGCACAAAGCCTTGTAGCCACCTGCCAATCAACTGAAAAGCCTTAGAACACTGAAGTCTGACTAGCCACAGCCACAATGTTTTAGGTGTATCATTATCTCAATTATTCTTACTTACACTGTTCTGTACCCCCAGCCTCAGAAAAACAGGTCAAAATGAGAGATCAACTTTTGGATGATTTCTGCATAAAAGTTTCTTAGTCTGTAACATTTTCCTGTATTTAAAATATTTAAGTCAAATATTTATGCAAAGTAAAGGGCAATACATATTTAATATAATCTGACATTTCCACTGTCAGAAGAAACACTTTTTCTAATTTGCAGTTTTACAAACAACTTGCATCTAAATTAATATCAGATGCATTTAATTGATGAAAGATTTCTGGCAAGACTATAAACCGTGTTTAAATCAGATCCAAGTTTGTTCTGAACTAATTTGGTCTAGAGAAGCATCTTCAGTTTTGATCAACATATATTGATCTCTATATACACACACATAACCTTATTCCAGCTATTAAAAATACTGGAAATAACATTAAATGTTATTTAAAAGGCAATGAGCTTTACTATCGGCAGCTTAAATAGGTGCCATAGGCAAGAAAACCGAGTTACCTTTTTTTTCTCGATGTTCCTGATCTTGTGTTTGAGGCAGATGAGCCCGTTGTCGATGTAGGTCTCATACGCCTGGGAAGGAGAGGCCGCCGTGCTCAGCGCGGACTGCAGGGGGCTGGCGGGAGCCGGGCTCTCCCCAGCCGGGGTCACCTGCTGCTTGGCCGCCTTCATCCTCTTCTCCTCCCCTTCCTCCGACCGGCCTGAAGGTGATGATGGACGATGGAAAGGGGCTTGGGAAAGCTGCACCATTGAAATGGATGGAGCTGCAAAGAAACTCTTTCATTTAGCTCTCTCACACCCTGCTCCCCCTTTTCAAGTTACATCTTTTCTTATCGCATATTCAGAACATGTAGCCACAAAACTGAGCCTCGGTACCAACCACAATTTTTCCACTCTCCTCCCTCCCTTTCAAAATATCTGTAGCAAGAATTTCAAAGCAAGGCAAACTTCGTATTGTTCGAAGCCTCCCCACCCATCCAGACAGCAAAAATCCTTTACATAGGCAGAATTAGACAGCACAGGGGATGATTCCAGAAACCCAATATAGTGACCATATAAAACTAGGCAGGTTTCCTGCACACATCACCCACAGGGGAAAAAACTGCAAGCAAGCAATTGCAAATCATGCCGCCAGCCTGGCATCCGGGCTGCAGCCTGAATGAAGATTTCGAAGTGGCATGCCTGAAGGTATGGCCCCTCTTCTTCTCACCCCCATTAAATCGGTTTTACCCTTTCACAACCTTCGCAGCAATCCAACCGAGAACTTAAAAGCAATTCAGTTTAAAAAAAAAAGAAAGAAAGAAAAAAACCAAACAAAAAAACCCCGTTTGATAAAGCAAAAAGCCGGCTTAGTTACAACAGCATCATTCCTCATGAGGAACCAGTCCCTGCCTACACCCATCCAAAAGACGTGCCTCTGCCACGGCAAGACACCAGCTTCCATGGGAGGGGCTGTAACCTTGAGCAGAGAGTTTCTGCAAGAGATGCTCGGCCACCCTCATCTTCAACTACTTACGGACACCTGCTCCTGGAAAGCAATGACACCACAATTCTGCCTGCCCGCCGCCGGGGAGGCCGCACCGCACCGCCCCGGCGGGCAACCAGGGCAAAACCCCCCTTTCCCCAGGACAGCCCCCGCCGCCGGGGGAGCCGGGGGCGGCCCTCCATCGCGTCCTTGCCAGGGATGAGCAGGAAGCTCCTCCCGGGAGGAGAAGGGCACGGCCACCGCCGCTCCCCGAGCGGGGCGGCGGCGGAGGAGCGGGGAAAAGAGGAGCAGCGGCTCCTTCCTGCCGGGTGATTCACCTCCTCCGCCTCCCGCCGCGCTGCGGGGGCCCACGGTCCGCCAGCCCCGCTCCGGCTCGCTCGCTCCCGCCTCCCCACTCACCTCGGTGCCCGCACACGCTCAGGCCCGCCCCACCGCCCGCCCCCCGCCTCATATAGCGGCGGGGCGGGGCGGCCCCGCGCCGGTCACCGCCCGCCTCCCAATGGCCGGCGCCGCCTCACCTGCCCGCCCTGCGCCGGGCCGGAGGGCGGGGCCGCGGGGCGGCTCCCGTGAAGGTCGGGGCGTCCCGCCCGGGTGCCGCCCGAGCGCTGTGGGGGGAGGATGTGGGTTTCCTAGGGCATGGGGGGGTCACTCGGGTGGGACCTGGTGCTCCTGCAGAGAGCTGAGCGACGGCCCTGGCGGGGAATGGGGTGTCCGGGGAGGGTGGCCCCGCCACCCGCTTCGTGGGGAAGGGACGTGAGGTGTGTCGCTCTCGGCCATGTGCCGCCCGTGAGGGAGAGGTTCGGCGCAAGGCTCTGGCGAAGCCCCGATGCGCTGTGGCGTCGCGGGTACCGCAGCAGCCTCTCACGACAGTCAGCCTGTGGCAGCTGGGCAGCGCTCCCTGAACAGCCCCACGACAAGGGCTCCATCACCCCAGCGCAAGGGGATCCTCTCGGCCTCCTCCGGTTCACAGCGCATTGTTCAGTCACACCCTTTGGCTGGTGCAGCCGTAAGAAAGAAAAAGTGTTGGTCTGTGCCCGTAAACCAGCTGAAGGGTTCCTCTGGGCCCGTACAAAGTTCCTGGAGGAGACTTGCAGGGCTGTGCGTCACCTTACATATCAAAAAATGTGAATGTCCTCTGAAAATCACAGACTCAATGAGATTGGAGTCCAGCCTATGACTGAAGCCCACCACGTCAATTAGACCAAAGCACTGAGTGCCATGTCCAGTCCTTCCTTAAGCACCTTCAGGGATGGTGACTCCACCACCTCCCTGGGCAGTCCATTCCAGAGTCTAACCACCCTTTTTGTGAAAAAATTCTTCCTAATGTCCAGCGTAAACCTCCCCGGCACAGTTTAGGACTATCCTCTCATCCTATCCCTTGTTACCTGGGAGAAGAACCCGACTCCCCTCTGGCTACACCCTCCTTTCAGGTGGTTGTAGAGAGTGATAAGGGGCCTCCTTTTCTCCAGGCTGAACATCCCCAGCTCCCTCAGCCACTGTCCATAGGACAACCCAATGCCACCCAACCATGTAAACTCTTGGTAACTAGGAAAAGCACTTAATTGAATAGACACAATAAAGTAATCACAAACTTCGTTAACCTCTAGCAATCAATGCCATGGAAGGTATCAAAGGCTGGAAGACTAGGGAAAATAGACCTTCCAAAGATCAGAGGACTAAGCTGGAATTCTGTTTTCTGTGTTTCTCTTTTTGTGGCCATTACCACCAAGAATAAATAAACCATATGGCAAGTTCAAAGCAACCCTGAAGGTTGTGAAAGTAACAAAAATAGAGACATTTTGAAAGAGAGAAAGGTGAGTCAGTGAGGAGGGATTGCAAAGACAGGTTTTACAGAACACAAGAAGTGTTTATGTAGTACACAAGATGGATGAGAGAACTGGGGAGGAAAGGCTTATACATAGGAAAGATTGCATTTAAAACAAGCAAATGATAAGTGATTCAAACAATAAGGAGAATTAATGGAGTATCACAGAATCAGATTCAGCTGTATGCAACTATCTGTAGCATCCGCAATCTTGCCACTTCTCAATGTGTCAAATTCTTTAATCACCTCAAAATTCTTCATTTTTGTAAAGCCCTGGCTCCTAGAATGAGGTCACTTTGTGACGCAGTTTTCATGACTGAAAAGAAATGCTAATGAATAAGACACAGCTTGTGTTTAAGATCAGCAGTGTGCTCTGAGAGTCCTTCTGGTAGATTTCTGTGTGTTTTTTTCAAAGCTAACACTGATGGGCTAGATCCTTGAAAATTAATTATAAAATGAACGATCAGTTAATGCATTTATTAATAGTAAGTCATAATTAATGTTCATACACCTGGGACTATTCTGTAAGTCATAATTACTGCTGACAAATTGCTTTATAGTGCACTTTTACAATTATTTATATAAAAGAGGAAAAAATCAAAGGGAAAATTCATACAAGCCAAATTAATATTTAAAATCAAAGGATATTTTAACTTCATTTCTGAAAAAATAGAGAGTAGCTAATTGAGACTAGTGCTGTATATATTTATAGTATATATGTGGTCTCTAGAGCACTGCGAAGAGTGTATTAGTGTGGTGAGGTCAAGCCCACAGAAGTTAGGAAATGCCAGGATTAAGCACAGCCTAAATTAATTAGTTTAATGCCATTTTGCAGATCCATTGTGAGATCAACTTTAAATAGATGATCATAGGTTATGATAATCTATCCATACACTGATCGTAGCCATGGAATCCTAGACACTCAGCATTCTCAGTCTGGGGATCTGTGCTTTTTACTCCAGGATCAGAAGGGGAATACACTCTAATGGCTGAAGAAAAGAGTTCTGTTCTTTTTTTCATGATTGACTGATTCTTCTTATCACCTCCCACTGGGACTGCCCTGATTTTTCCCAGTCCCAGAAGTTTATCCTGCTCTCATTTTTCTCAGATTCCTATTTCCACTCCTGAACCCCAGGTTCAGTCTTTCCTCCCAGGTGTGCATGTTGTCCAAGTCACAGGCTCTTTTGAGAAGAATTAGCAAGTAGCTCCTTTGCACACAATTCCAACCCTTTGCCCAACCACTTCCAGTTTCCCACCCCTGACTCTTTATCCAGCCCACTAAACTGCTTCCTAATCCCAATGGCATCCAGCGTTAGCTGCCTCCCTCCAGCTGCAGTGGGCCAACCCACAGCCAGCTGTGATGAACAGAGACCAGGTTCCCACTTTCATTCCCTGCCATCCCTTCTATTACTGCATTGTGAATCTCCAGAAAGTCAATGTGTAGAATAAGATCAGCTGCTTGTTAACTTTAGGAGAGAAAGACAGACAGTGAAGGTGTTGCAGATTGTCCACCGATGGACTAGGGGAGCCTGCTTCAGTCATGGAACATATTTCAGACAGGAAGGCTGAGGAATTCTGGATTCAACATGGGCTGAATACATTAGGGCTCACAATGAGGACTGTTAGTCAGAATTAAACCCGATTTATTGGAAGAACCTGGAGGAAATACCTTGCTACAAGGCTGTTTTATGCTGCAAGGAGTTTTTTCACATATAAACCCTATGGCCGCCTGCCTGCTGTTCAGAGCCAAGGGATCTGGAGAAAGGGTGCTCCACTCAGTGTCCAGCACTGCCTTACACAAGCTGCTGCAGTGTAAGGCAATGCTCTCAGTGATTTCTAACTAACTTTAGAACTGCGTCTTAAACATACAGTTCTCCCTTTACAGCTCCTTGTCTTCTGTGTTTTCTTCACAGGATACTGGTTTCAGTTTCCTCGTATAGAAACTTTCTCTCCTTTTTTTGCCTCCATGTTCAATCCTGCCCAGCAAACTGGTTCTTGTTCTTGCTTTTTGTGTGCAGCCAGTGCCAGGCACCCTTTCCAATTCCCAGCCAGTTCCAGCCTCCTTGCTCACTTCTTGCCTCACCAGAATTCTAGATTCTGTTGATTCCTTTCCATTCCTCTCATTTTGCTTTCCTTTTTTTTTTTCACTCACTTTCTGTGTTTTCATCAGAAAAATTCTTCCAAAATTTTCGAGGGAAAGAAGAAAGGGAGCGACAAAATTTAACAGAAAGTTACTATGCCTGGGAGCAGCCATTACAAGCTTAGCCAAATTTCACCTATGTAGCTCCAGGCCAAACAGCATGTGTTTAATTAAAGTCCATGTTAACACCTATAAGATCGGCGAGGGAATGGAGTTATGCTCCCTGACAGAAGCTGAAATTCCTGTTTCCAGGCTGTGGGTTTCTGGAATTTCAGTGGAAGTGCAGAAAGGATCCCATGAACTGCTTGTTTTTTCAGTCCCATTCTGGAAAAAGGTTAACCCACCCAGAATCACCAAATGATTGGGGTTTGGGGGGGGGGGGGGACATCTGAAGATGACTTAATCCAAATCCTAGTGCAGCTCAACTCAGTCTGAAGCACTCACCCAGAATGAAAGAGTTCATTTAGAACTGAAAAAGTGTTAAAGCAAAAGCAAATTTTAAAAGTGCTGGGAAAGCTTAATAGTAAGAGGGCCCAGCTGAGCAGAGAGATGATGTGATCCAAGCAGCACCTGCCTCTGTTAATGCCTCTGTCCTTGCTTAGGAGTTAATCAAACCTCAGTTGTAAAAGGGGAAATGTTGCAGAGCAGGCATTCATATGGGATTTCTTTTTGTGTGTGTGCATGAGGAAAAAGTTTTTTAAAAATCACTAATTTCCAGCTGTGAGATTAAAGAGTTGTTTTCCTGTAAATGCTTTGCAATAGGGACCAGTCCATGAAAGTGGATTTGTTATTTGTGTCAGAAGCATTTCTTTCATTGACCCTATGAAAAGAGTTTGCCTACTCTTGGAAGTTGCAACTCACACCTGTGCTTATCAGGGGTTTTGGGCAGCTAAACTCTCTCCAGAGTCTATGAGCAGAGGACCTGCAGACTGCCAGGCTTTGGATGGCCACCGTGCTCTGCTGTGGGGATCACTCTCATTTTCAGGACAGGAACCATACTTCTACTTTTTCTGTGTTTCTGCTGCCAAGCAGATTGACAAGAAGACGCTTAACTCAGATGCAGGGGAGATAAAGGGAGGAAGATGGGACAGAAGAGGAGTGTTAGACTAACTAAGAAACCTTGGAAATTTCACGTTAAAATATTAGTAAGCCTGTAAAATCAGGCACAGAGAAGTTAGGAAACAGTAAAAGGAAACTATCCTTTCAAGCTGGTATTAATTCAGTTCGTTCTATGTCTAACTGATGGCATTTTGATACATTGATATTTGAACACATGTAGAGTGTTATGTTCTCCACAACACCTCTCCTCTCCCCTTTCTCTGTGCCTGGCATGGACGTGGCCTTAGAACAAAGCTGGCCTGTGCATTAAAACAGTTGAGTTCAGGATACATTCTTAGGTTTTGCAGTATTTAGAAGATTTACAGTGAATGAGCAAAATAACTGCAGGAAAAGATATTTTTACAGATAATGCAAGTGAACATTGACCTCTAAGCTAAATTAAGCTATCTCTGCTACAAATTTCTGAAGAACTTTACATGCATGTGTTCTTCATTTTCTAGATGAATTAGGATCTGCTTGTAGGTACAGAGCATTCACAGCTGCAACTGGTATAAACAAGGGGGATGCTTTGAGCACACTATGGTCCTTTGAATACAAATTCCTGGAGACTGAGGAATTGGATTATGCACTCAAAGTTAGTCGCATCTGTGACCTTTGCCTGTTGGAAAGGGGGATAATCCCACCTCCACCATTCACAGGAATGCTGACAAAAAAGCTGCCATGGGTATTTCTCCATTTGAAACCAACACTGTCTCCAAAGCAGATTGTTATTATTGAGTTTTGTTAGTCTGTGGAAAAATGTTTTCTTTTCCTAAAAGTAAAGGAGAGTTTTGTGGTGGAAAGAGTTTATTGAAAAGAGGAACTATAGAACTGCAAATCCTCACAGTTCTGCACAGGGATTAACCACACGATACTGAGATACTGGGTGTGTTACCTTCATCTGCTCCTCTGGCAGAACCCAGATAGTCCAGGGATTCTTTGCTTCCCAAGAAGTAGCTATGAATTGCTCAGTGTCCTTGTCCTTCCATCGCAGCCCTGAAGAGCCCTTCGATGCTGCAGGTCTCCATTAAAATATTACTCTGTTATTATTTTCCTGCTAGAGCACTATTTTTTTTTGCTCTGGTTTTCACTTCCATTAAAGTAGCTTCTCAGCTGTTTTTAGAAACATTTCTCAGGTCCTTCTTTTTCAGATATCTGAGTTCTTATGCGATCACATTTTCTTCTCACAGAGTTTGGTTTGCTTGTCCACTGACTCAGCTGCAGGATCCTTAATGGCTCATGACTCTGGTCTCTGTGTAACAGGGATCTCCTGGCATCTCACAAACATGAATTTCAGACTGGCTGTACCCTTACAGCCACAGTGCATGAGTCAGAAATATTTAAGTCAAATAAGTCTTAAAAATATAACAGCCTGACTTGGTTGGGGTTTTTATCCAGTTAATCATCTTAAGTATGGTTTAGATAGTAATGAGTTGGACAGTTTTCATGTCTTTTATCCCACAACCAATAATCTGACTCCTCCAGAGAAACTAATGGATTTTTATTATTCCCAGGGAAAAGCTAACGACAGATTTATTTCCTTCTCATTGCCACCTAAACACCTTTGATCTCAGGCTTTTCAGGTGGACCTGTGAAAAATGTTTTCACTCGTGTTTCCCTTTGAATCCTACTATGTCACAGATGCATTCTGGGACTCTATTAAACTTAATTTCAAAGTCTGATTTCAGACCATTGCAGACTATCTCTGCAATTTGGTAGCTTCCTCTGCATCATTATGCAATAAGTTGAGAGGAAAGAAAAAAATAGGCCCCACTTTCTGATATTTTTTTCTCATTAGGAAGAAAGGAAGAGGGGTAGACAATTGACATTCCTGAAATCTCTCTGTGACCTGAATTCAGGACTCAATTTCTGCGGCTTCATTTTTTTTCCTTCTTCAAGTTCTGAGCAATTTAATATGCAAAATGTTGTGCATCTGTATGTAATTGAATAAAAAGAGGGGCAACATTCGGCAATTTCACAAAGTGCTATTGTGAGATTCACTCAGGAGGAAAAAAACCATCCAAAATTATTAGTGAACAAAGCTTGAAGACTGTAGAGATTTTTATTATCAGATAGCTTATTTCATTTATCTGTCTTCCTGTAAATACTTAAATTTTACATGAAATAACGTGGTGTTTATATGGGGAAGATGTTAAGAAAAGTTTAACATGCATGGTAAATAGAAATTATAGGGAAAAGTCATAAAGCAGAGACCCAAAACATCTCTCTTGTACTTTCATAAAGCAGAGAAGTGTTTTCTAAATACGTGCATGCATATGTTTAATTTTATTTTGGCCATTTTGTCACAATATAAAACAATAATGATCACATGAATGCAAATAAACACATTTAAAATTTATAGAATAGGCCCTGTCTTTCTTCAAGACTTCCAATGATTCCTTGCAGAATTCAAAGTATGAAAACCAATTTTGATAATAGCCCTTCATTTTTCTACTTTTTAAAAAAATCCAGGCTCTTCATTAATTTATATTCTAAAAAGATCTTATCCTGCAACCATTATTTTCTTAAACTCACCAGCAAATAAATTGCTCATAAATCTATCAGTATGTCTAAAAAAAAAAGCCGTCGATTTTTATGAGAAATAAGAATATTGTTGACAACTTTTAACAGGGCTGAAACCATCCCAGCAATTTCATAAAGCTCTCAGAGAGCAGCATGCATTTGTCCAGGGATTCTGACAAGCTGGGTCTTAGTATTTTTTATGCTATTAAAATCATTCAATAGTGGCCACTCATTTAAACCCCTGCCTCATCTAATTCCCATTTTGATTTACTCTCAATATCTGTTACAGAAAAAGCTCCCTCTTAAAATGTCTGCATAGAAACTAATCTGGTTTTCTCTTACTTTATTAAGTTTTGCCACAAGAAGGAAGCTTTCACTTGGAACAACTTTGATTAAAATCTAAGTATGCTTCATACTTTTTGATGAAATGCTTTGTGTATTTTATGTTGGCTGTGTTGATGTAAGTGCAGTCATTCACACCAGTGTCAGAACATGGAACCACAGGGGGTATAAGCTGCAGCTGAATCTGCCAATTATTTTTTTATTCAGGACCCTCATTAACCATCTGCATAAGCCCATGTTTAACTCTGAGCAATTGACTAATCCCACTGACTTCATTAAGACTATATACAAGTTTCATTTTTATTAAAAATTCATATTGAAAAGCATGGGGGTTTTTGCCTTTGCTGTTTTTCCTGCTCACAAGAGTTGTGATCTTAGTGAGATGGTTCATCTTCTTAAAGGGAAGCAGCAAGTGCTTCCTTGAGATAAAAATCTGGACAGCTTTCCAGGACAGTATTAGGATGGTAATGAAAAAGTTACATGAAAGAACTTTAATTAGAGTGTTTATGAATAATTATTCACTCTCGGTACTATTAATTCATCTAATTCAGATGCATATGTATGACTATGTTTTAGAGGTTATGAATACTGGTCAGTTCAGAGATCCTGTTAAAAGAAAAAAAAAAGAAATAAAACCTTAGTGTTTCTGCAGCACTTTGAGCATGCAGACATGTAGTTATAAAAAAGCAATGAATAATGTTGTCAAAAGCATACTGCTCTTATACCTCCTAGAGCCAATGGAATATCAGGAACATTTTCTGGTGAAAAAAATACCAGAACCATCTCTGAAACTTGACAGGATATAGGAGAATAATTACATTTTCCTGGTTTTCAGCGGGCTGCACACTAGATAAAAACCTGTGAAATAATGAGAACCTTCAGCATCCAGACAAGGTAACAGCAGCAGAGCGTCTTCAGATCCTTAGAATAGCAGCCTTGCACTACTATCACTGCTGATAACAAAACAAAGAGCCAGGAGTGAGCCTGGGAGGGAGACAGAGATTTAGTGACCATCCTACAGCTTAGCAGGAAAACTATAAAAACCACAACAAAGCACAAACCTTCTCTTACAGTAAGGCTGAAAGGCAGCACGAACAGATGTGGTTATCTTCATGTTTCAATGATAAATAAATATGTATTCATTTCACAGACTAAACTGCCCTGGATTGACTCAAGAGACAGCAGCATGATGATACACAGGATTGCTAACACCAGCTGAGAAAAAAATTCCCATGTGTGACTGGTGAGTGGATCAGAGCTCAAATGCAGAATCAGGAGCCATTCCATCTTAACATCCTCCAGACCTCTGGGGTAGGTAGGACCCCAGGTAGCCTTAGACCAAGCAGACAACTCCATAGCCAAAAGTCTCCACTTCCAGAAATGCTGAACCACCTATAGCTCCCTCTGACATCAATACTAACCAGAAGGGTCCAGCCACTCTGAAAACAAAACCAAAAGCCCCAGGGTCTGTACATATTTGTACACAGGTTTATCTCGAAGTACATAAGTAACCCCGCAAGACATCACCCAGCCTTCATTGAAGGCATTGGAAATTTTGCTGTGGGCTTCTTGCCAGCCAGTATTTTGCCCCTCACTCTCACTGTACTTATATATTCAGTGGAGATCTAAATTTGACTTCTGTGCTCACAAAAAAGCCCCAAACCAAAGCAAACAAACAAACACATGAGCAAAACCCAACAAATAAAAAACCCCTCACCCTGAATATTTGGATATATTTTATGGGAGAAATTTTAAATTAAAACCATCCATGTTCCCCCTTACCTTGTGATGATGCCTACACACGAAGCTGCTGTTAGTTCCACATTTCCAAAGGTTTACCAGTTTCAGGTTTGCATTTTAGTTTGCTCGTGTCAGAAGTTTCTCTTGCTGTGCAGTTCAAGTATATTGAATCCTCACAGAAAAGTCCTTCAAGCAGTGCCTGACTGCAGTTAGGTGGATGTTTCTGCTCTCTGCAGGGCAACATACAGTAAAAACTCAGAGTATCTTGAAAATTCACTAGAAACTGCATTACTCATCCTGATTTTATAAAGATACTCAGGTGTGATGGCCATATGAAAGGCCAATATAATTTATATCTGTTCTTTTGGTGGTTATTATTTGTCTTCCTTCAGTGGATCGCAGGCTGAGTCTCAGACTCTCTTACTTTGTAGCTCTGGGGTTTTTTTCAGGTGACACAGGGGATCTACAGACCTGGAACATTCCCAGGAATAAAATGGCTCTACACAGGGCAGTACAACTCTGCTCAGCTCCTCTTTTGCTCTTTGCTTTACATGGTGGGATGTAGCAGAGAAAATCCAATATAACAAACCCCAATAATTATGAATGACCTTAGGGTGGAACCTAAATTAGTTGCCTAACTTTCCAATGCAACTTAAAGAAAATATTTTTATGAAACTTCTGCCCTCCCAGCCTCACAGCAAATGACCCTTCTCACAGCAAAACAACTATGTGATTATTTACTCTGAAATTATATATACAGACTACAAGTGGAAAAATTATAGCAATTTAATGGGCTACAAAACATTTCTAAACTTTTTTTCCTGTTTAGATGATGTTACTCTTGCTATTAGGAACCTATTCAAGGCAGCAGGTGCAGTTGAATAGAACTTTACATGGGAACTTCCCTTGAAAACCAGCATCAAGGATAAAAAAAATACGTCAAGTAGCAGATTGAATTTCAGCAAATTGACCAGATGCTTTCTCCACCTTCCAAACAGCCTGCCCCTCCAAATATAGAGGAAGAAGAAGTTGCTATATTTTTGCATCACAATCATGAGAAGAGGAACATGTGCTTCACTCTGTGTGTGTGTAGGAACAGTGGGTGTTTACATTTGGTAGACTGAGAAGAAATGGGAGTATTTCTAAGTAGATGCATTTTATGTGATTAGTATGTTGCCAGTCCAGCAAAGCACAGACTTAAGTGCAAAAGAAATTAATTTACTCCAATTTAATTTAACACCATTATGTGATTTTTTGCTTTAGTTTCTTTAGGCTTTTTAAAAGTGTACTGATTAGCTAATAAGTGGTTTGTTAGACTCACGTTAATTGTTCCAACGAGTACTGTAAGTGCAGCATTCAGACAGAGCTCAGTTAATTTTAACCAGCACCTTTTATGGGAATCCCGTGGTTGTCTGGAAGTTTCCCATCCTGAGAGAGAACATCTGTGATGATGGATAGCATTCTGATGAGGGAAGGAAGTGAAACTATGTTTTTTAATCATCTGTTGATTAGTTTCATCCTGTTTCCTTTTTTTATCTATCCTCCAGATATTCCATTGTCCTTAGGGGCTGTAAGACCTGTGTCCAACGCTTCGTCATTGATGCTGCTTCTTTCTCCCGGCCCCAGGCTACCTGCTTCCCTTCTTCATCAGACAATTACACAGGATGAAATGTGCAGCATGAAGTGGTGTGAAGGAAAGGATGTCTTGAACTCGTTATTTGGAGAGATGCGTAACAATGAACTGTTTGTGATGCTGTTGGAATAACATATGAAATAAATTAAGTGGAACTGACTTTGCTGTTTTGCATATGATAATGGAGAGTTTTAAAGCAATGCTTGAAAAAAATTATGAAGTTGATTGAAATTATTATACATTTGGGTTCTACCTCATACATTAATAAGAGAGTTGTGGCAATGATTTCTAAATAGATAATAGAGAACAGTGAACTAATGCACATGCTTTAAAACCGTGATTTGAAAATTTCACACTTTGTTGCATAGTCATGAGGCTTGTTACTTGCACATTTAATTTCCTTTGAATCCTTTTAGCCCAGTGAATGATTATAATTATTAAATGAATGTACTGAAGACAGAATAATTTGTTATTTTTATTTCTATCTAGACACTAACGCAGGTAGAAATGATGATTAATGTGTGGGGTTTTATAAAGCCAAACATTGCATTTATTCTGTTGGACATAAGTTTTCAACTGACTTGAACATTTAAATGAATTTACAGGTTACAGAGATGACAGAAAGACAGTGCTAAAAACAGAAATCTCATTTTCCTTTGTGTTGCTTGGTGGTGGCTCACAATAACTAGTGCTCTTATATGGGCTATGGCTGAAAACAAGCAGTAATGGTCAGCTAATATCCAAGTTAATTTGTATGTTTGTTTTGTTGTCTGGCTTTGGTGGGGTTGTTTGGTTTGGTTTTTTGTTTGTTTGTTTGTGTTTTTAAGAAAACCGGAAGTTAAAAAAAATAGAAATTAGGTGCAAATTCCAAGGGGAAGGGACAACTCTAAAGTTAGCAAGGGGTCTGGGTAAATCCCCATCTCATGCATATACACATATAACTCACACTATTGCTACACTATAAATGAGAGAAAAGACTGAAACAAAAAGATGCAATTTTCACCTTTTTTTTGTTGAGATAAAAGCAGAGCTGACAGCATAATTTTTGTACTGCCTTCTCCCTAGGTGTAGCCAATAACTTGGCAGTAACTGGCCAAACTCCTCTAAACTCCTGCTGGCAATAATTTACACAGTTTAAAATACCTTCTCCATACTCATTACAGAATACAGAGCTGATGGCACCCATCCTGGACAATGGAGTGGGTTCCCCTGCAGCCACAGGCAGCCAGAGAGCATAATCCCTTATACAAACACTGCCCTTTTATTTTGGCCAGCTCATAGGTATGTCATCTCCACATTAGAAAATTAGGAGAAATCTACCTCATGGTTCACAGCTCACAGACATTGCTGCTTTTAACCTAATTCAAGAGATGTAGGAAATAGTAAAGCCACTAATGTGAAAGGAGAAGGCATGACTTTCCTGGGATTTTTGTGTTAGAAAATCAAAATCAAATCTCACTATGTATCCAAGCACCAGAATCACCCTCCAAACCACATGGCAAAAATTCCACCTCCCCCTCGCCCTTGCCCCTCAAAGCCTACAAAGCTCTGCACTACACTTTCCTGCACGGAGATTAAATCAGCCCTGTTTAGTTTTCGCTTCCTTTCCGTTTTGCCTGCAGGTAAAACTGGGTCTGAGGAATGTCCGCAGGTCCCCGGGGATGGGGATTTCGCTCGAGGGAGCGTGGGAGGAGTGTGGGAAGCCAGCTGTGCCCGCGCTGCTCCTGCGGCGGATCCGTGCCTTGCGCAGAGCCCCTCGCTGTCCCCGGGCTGCCATTTGCAGCTCCGCAGCTTCCCACGGCAGCCTGGGAGCCGGCTCCTGCTGCACAGAGCGCTATTCACAGCGGCACCAACAATAGCCCAGGGTTAGCTTGTGTCAACCAGCAGAGGTGCTGCGGAGGGGGTGGGCTCCTCACTCGCCCGCCTTGCACAGAGGGGAAAGTGCCTGCCCAGCAAACAGCCCGTCTGCCATGGAAAGCTGCGGATGCAGACGGGGGCAAGCTCCTGCCTCCTGGCTGCTGACAGGGCCTTCCAGAAGCACAAGACACAACAGATGGTTACTGTGTGTGAGCACTACTGAAGAGCTGTTCGGGTCCTGGTGCTTCTCAGCTCTCCTTCTATTCAGTATTCCCCCATATCTCCATATCCTCTCGGACCCTTCCTAAAAGGCACATTCCTCACCTGCAGTAGGAGCATACATTATACTACTGTTTACAGTTAGAAAAAACATATTTTCCTTCATTTAGAAAACTTACTCTTTCTGTTTCTTTTTAAGAGGCACATTTGCTAATTCTTCCTATGAAATCCATGTGGATACTCTCTGTTCCCGTTTTCCATGTGATCTTTGTTTCAAACATTCAACTCGTGCCAGGACTGCCATCTACCCCCAAAGGTGCAG
Organism: Corvus hawaiiensis; assembly: GCF_020740725.1. Lineage (NCBI taxonomy): Eukaryota > Metazoa > Chordata > Aves > Passeriformes > Corvidae > Corvus > Corvus hawaiiensis. The sequence continues at coordinate 22,676,613 of NC_063216.1, read as the reverse complement.
AGTCAGCAGCAAACCCAGGATGATTAGTTATCACTCAGACTTCAAAAGTGTATCCAACGGGCTAGACAAAAATGATGGGAACATTAAAAGAGACAAAGCCAAGAGAAAGGGAGAAAACACGGCAGGATCAGACTAAGCAGGTGATGTTGCTTAGGAGAGTTAGTATATAACTTGGTTAGATTTTACGCAGTTTTTCTTTCTAGAGTACCTTGACCTCTGTTCATGACCGTTTTGAAATTTCTAGAAGCTCTGTAACTTTAGAAGATGAAAAATAACAGAAAGAAAAAAAAATAAAAGGAGTAAACAGGTTCCTATTTTCCTGTTTTATTTCAGTGAGGCATAAAGGGGGACAATGAATCCGGTGCCCCTTCAGGACATAAGATAGGATAACTGCAGTAGTCTCCATGCCACAGCAGCTTCAGAAAAAATTGCCCCTCTTGTTCCCTCCCCGGGTATTTCTGTCCCTCTGGCTGGCTCAGCAGGAGCCCATGGACTGGATGTGTGGCACCAGGGCACACATGCCACTGCTATGCCCCAGGCACACCGAATTGTGCACACATGGAGCATCCCTCTGCGGGTGCACCCTGGCACACTGACACACATGGCACTGCAGCCATCCTGCCCAGCACTGCAACCCCTGCCAAGGCCCCCAGCAGGGTTCTTTGGCACAGAGTCCCCTGAGCCCCAGGGTGTGAAAGGGCTGGACCATGGGCATTTTGATAAATCAGACATTAAAAGGCTGCATTCACTGTTAATAATTTACATAGATCTAATTAGGTCCTCAGGAACCCTCCCTGTGTCACCATTACCAGGTGGCAGCCTTTCTGTAAAGGGTTCTGTAAAGGCTGGGGTTTGCTCTCCAATTCCTCACTAGGCAGCCTTGCCATGAAAGCAATCCTTGTGGGAGCCATTAGTGACTGACCTGTGATGCTTCACCTGGATTCAATCCACTGCATTTTGCCAATTACTTAGTGAGGTTTCTCAAGCAGGTGGAAGACCTCCTCCCACTAGATCAGAACTCTGCTGCAGGACCAAACTGCTGTGGAATGCCATGGCCTAATTAAGGCAATGTTAATGAGCAGCAGGAGCACATGGATGTGAAATCTCATTGGAGTGGAACAGAAGTTGTTGACTCTGATTACGTAGTGTCTGGAAATCAGCTGTAAAATTCACAGCCATTTGATTTGCACCTGTTCTCAGGGTCTTTTGACTCAATTGCAGTGGTCTGCATCTTTGAGCAGGATTTGGCCCTTGATACTTACTGTGCTCTGCAAGTAATAGATGCCATGTGTGCCTCGTGCATGTCCTGTACTTCCATTTCTTGTAGATAAAAATCACAGAAGGCATACCAGCAGCTATGGGGCTACGTAGAATGCCAGAGCCTCTCGATGTAGCAGCAAAGCCCACCTACTGATTTGTGACCTGATGTGTGCTCTCCCTAAAGCAGAGTTGAAAAAAGACTCTAGGTGGATATAAGATCTGTTTCTCTTACGGTCACATATGATGGGGAAGAGGTCATGGTGCCTGGTCATCTCGTTTCAGGCAGAAGAGGAGCTCAGAGATCATCACTTGGAGGCAAACACCCAGCATCCAGCTCCTTGATCAGGCAGAGCAATCAGGAAGCAGTTACTTCCTAGATGTCAGAAGGTGAAACACTTACGAGGTGCAGCACTGCCAACCAGGAGGGCATCACGCTGTTTCCCAGTTTAAATTCTTGGGAACAGATCTGGCAGCAGGGAAGCATCTCTAGCCCAGCTTCTAAGAAAATTTCCTGCCGTGTGTCCCAGCCCGCAGCCCGTGCCCTACTTTGCTGTGGAGGACAGCCAAGTAAAGAGCTGCTCTCAGAACCTCGCAGGGCAGCCACATCCTCAGAACAGCAGCACCCGGGCCAGGTTCACCGGGAGTGTAGCTGTGGCTCTCACATCACCACACAGCTCTCCAGCAGCAATGAGAGCAGACTGATGCGTGCATCATCCACTGAGCTGCTTTCCCTGCTAAGGGATCCCGCTGGCAGCAGGTCCTCTGCACGTCTCTTATAGTCTCCAAATACTTTTACTGGGCCAAATCTGGTGCCACCTGGCTTGGATGAGACAATGACACTAATTTACTCGGGCTGACAACCATGACCACTTCTGGTATTACTTGTGTTTGCCCAGGTAAAAACCATTTTTTTTTTAATTTTTATTTTTGGTGTCCGTTAACTCTTTGACGAGATGAAATTAAAGCAATTAAAGCCCCAGTTTCCTGCGCTTGTGAGCAAGGAAGGGCGGAGATGAGGTCTGTGCTCGGTTTTTGTGGCTGGAGAGCGGCGCCGGCCGTGCCGGTGCAGTGCGGAGAGCCGAGCGCTGCTGGCGATGCCTGAGCCGCGGCAACTCACAGCTCGATCCCGGGGCTGCGCCGGAACTGCAGCCGGGAAAGGGACACTGGGACTGCAGCCGGGGATGCCCAGGACGCTGCGGCTCCGGCCGGGCATGCCTGGGATGCTGTGGCTGCAGCCGGGAACGGCCAGGGCGCCGTGAGCGCAGCCGGGACCGGACACCGCCCCAGCGCCCAGCACCGGCCCGGGCCAGCGCCGCCTGGCGGCCTCCGGGAGTGGCGGGCGCAAAGCGGCCCCGATGGCTCCCGCGGGGACCGAGGTTTCCAGGTTTCCAACCCCCTCACGAACGCCCGTGGGCTCCCCGCTATTGCCAGGCCGTGCTGTAGAGGTCGGCAGTAAGGGCCACCCGTGCCACCCTTCTTTGCAGCCCGATTCCCCTATTCCTTTCCAAGAAGTATCACCTACGGCATGTTTCCCCGTCCATTTCCAGCGCTCTCCTATCCTCTGGCTTCCGCAGGGAAGTGGGGGGCCCAGTTCTCAGTTGAGGCATGACACTGACTGTGGTGATGAGACATCAACAGTGAGGGTGAGGGCTGAGCAGGATCATGAGCTGTCCCTTCCCGTGCCCAGAACTGAGGGTTAGGACGCCTGGGCAGTCTGCCCCTTTCCAGTCAATTTTCTGCTGCGCCAGAGGCGATGGCCATTAGATGTCCCACACTCCCGTAGTGATAACCTCTCTCTCAGGTACAGTAGAAAGTATTCTCCAAATAACTCACTAATAAATAGAAAAGAGATACAAAACCTAAATTCATGATGACAGATGGCAGGAAATGTTAGTGTCACATTCATTTCTAGTACACTCGGGATTTGGAGTACACAAGGGTCCTGTGTACCTTTTTTTTCCTCCCAGAATGTGTAAGTTCCCTATAGACCCACAACTGTTAACCTACCTGTTCTTCATTAATGGAATTCAAAGCTGCTGCAGGTAAACACAAACATGAAATTTCCAATGGAAATGCCACCAAAGAGCAAAATAGGGTTTGCTGAAAAGGCTAGGTTGACTACATGATGTCCATCATGACCATTTAGATACCTCCAACAGCTTTACAAACCCTACATATAGTTATCCTGAGAAAGAGCGTGGGTTTTGTGTCTGTTTACTGTAGACTGTTTACATGGAGGAAGACAGCAGCAGTTCCCTGGTGCAACTTCCAGTGTCTGAGAAAGTGGAGGTGGACAGGAGCTGGACATGTGCTCCCTTTCCTCCTCCTGGACAGATGTGCAGGGGAAGGAGACAAAAACAAGAACCAAAAGGGAGTTAATTGTGTCTCTGATGTTGACACTTGCAGGACCAGGTCTGCAGAATACATGGCAGACTGCTCTTACCCCTGATCTGGACAACCTAAAAAACTAAGTTAAATGATACAAAAACCATTTAGGAGGAGTTTCCCTTTTTCTTACATTGTATTGAAATGAAGTTTTTATACGACTTCAGAAGAGCTGTAACTTTTTGGTCACTGGGACTGAATTGTACCCAGTCATCTGCTCACAAAGCAGGTCTCATGCTCAGTGTTGTAGAAGTGACAGAGAGACTTCAAAATTGTACAAATCAGAATAAAATTACTCCATGCAGGACTACACAAAAGCAAACAATTTGCCGTTGCATGCTTTAACAGCAGCACTGGACACCCAGCTCAGGCTTTGGAGATCATGGATCTGCTGCCTGTCCATTGGTGACTTCCAACAAAATATCTTCTTGTCCTATGCCATGTTTCTCTCATATTTCAATACAATTCTCTATAAAGCACCTTTATAATGCATGCAGGTGTTTTAGCAGATGTCACACTTGTCACTGTGATAGCTGAGCCAGGTGAAGTACAGGAAGGCTTTCCACTCAGGATTTTGCTTCGCATCGGTCTGAAGATGCCTTCTCCATGTTCCCAGAGGAGCTTCCTCCTCTGCAGCTGTAACCCTCTGATAGGTTTTCTGTCCCACAAAGCTCTTTATCAATCAGCACAGATGTCCTCAGCACCAGAGCTTACTCTGACAGTAGCTATAGTCACTGGTGTGCAGCAGCAGAGAGTGAGAAAAGGAAATAATTGTTTGAAACAGGGTGGAAAGTTGCAAATAATTGGTTACACAGTAGGTTACCTGCTTTAAACCACCTTTTGGTGCACCTGCTTCTCTTAAGTGACTTAACATATACTACACGTGTTTGGTGAACTGAATTATGCCCAAGGTATGTTTAGGCACCTACAGCAGAAAATGTAAATACGTCAAAACCAGATGCTATTGTACTACAATCTGGCAGTCTATGCAGAGCTTTCACTGAAATATTTTCTACATGAGTCTCTGATTATCATTGTGCTCAGTTTGTAAGAAAACAGCCAGTACATCAGCAGGAATAAATCAGCATCTCCACTGAAGTCCAAAACAGCCTCTTGCAACAAGCCATCATGCTTAAGGTTGCAATGTTTTCCCCATTATCTTCTAAACTCAGTTACTCAGTGATAGCTCCTACCAGAGACCTTGCTCCCACCAGTCTGCTGGAGTTTATCCAGCTGACTGTGCCTGCCGTGGGAAGCAACGTGCCAGGCTCCAGCTTCAACAGAGGAGCACGAGTCTCTTCTACCAACTCCACTGGATCTGGAATGGGATGTTTCCAAATGCTGTCAGCACCAACCCATCAGTGCTGTTACTTCAGCTGGCCTTTGATGAATGCTGGTGAACTACAGGGAGAGAGCAAGCCCCCTGGGAACCCAGAATGCCAGCACCACATTCCCAGCAAAGGAATTCCTGACACACATGAAGTGCCAGGGGAAAGCTCTGTTATTCTGCCCTGAGACAGCTGTCTGTCATAATAAACACCACCTCCTTCCCTTGCTCTGCTCTTCTTTCCAAATTAAATAGGAAGGAAATTACTCCACTCCTCCCCTCAAAAGAAGGCTTGGTCTTGTTCAAATAGAAACATGGGTTCCCTAGGCTGGGTGCAACACCAAATCTAATTAACAGAAGAACAGAGCTGAAATAAACACAGGAGAAGTTGCTTATTTTCTAAATAAGTCTAAATTTATTCATTACCCTAGTAAAAAAAAAAGTTTGGATTACAAGTGTCTGAACAGTATAAAAGTACAAAACAGGTTCCATAGATTTCTAATACATTAATACAAAGTGCATGACTACTCATTTTGCATTACTACTGGGAATGGAAGAGGTGGGAGGGAGTAGGGGAAGCAGTTGGCGGTTGAAATCTAGCAATAAATAAATAAATACAGAAGAGATGATCCGTATCAGAGCACATCCTACCACCAACACTGCAGCCTTCTTAGGTGTACAGAATTACTGATGCTGAAAACACAAATTCACATGAAATAGGTGTCTGCAAAAACAGTGAGGACTCTTGCTCAAGCCCTTATTAGACATGACCAACCTAGTTGTGCCTTTATACAATCAAGTATCCATTATATCTATGGCTGGACTCAATGGGCTTAGGTATTTTTCAACCTGAATGATTCTACGTGGTTGAGAATAAAAGCAAGGTAAGCAGCTTTGTCCTCCCTTAAGAAACTCAGAGTTTAGGAAAAGCAAAATGAGTCCAAGGAAAGCTCTAAACTGTAAGGCTGTGATAAGTCAAAGCCCTGTTTCCCCTGATTTTCTTTCTCTCCAGAGGTTGGCTGACCCAACAGGAGAGGAAAAAAGAAAGAAAAAAAAAAGCTTTGAGGGTAGAGGCTCCTCTTAAAACCTGCATATCTTTCCCTATCTATATTTTCATTTGCTAAGTATTCCCATTTCAGGAACCAAGACTACATGGAAATCCAGTCCTAAACCCTACCCACCACAGTATTATGCCAATGACTCTCACAAAAAAAGGAAAGCTTAGAATCATAAAATATGCTGAGTTGAAGGGACCCATCAGGATCCACTCCAGCTCCTGGCCCTACACAGAACACCCCAAGAATCACACCATGTAGCAATCCATTGTAGGATATCCCAAAAGAGTAATAGTAAAAAAAAAAAATTTCCCTCCCCCTAAAACCAGGAAAAAACCAACCAAACAAAAAGCAGAATTCCCAACTCACACAAGTTAAACCTTCATAAAACAAACGTGCAGCAACTTGGAGCTAAAACTGCAGCACAATCTTCCAGGAAGCTGCTTCCACCCTACAGGCAAAGCAGAGTTTGAAGGAGTGTCACAACGATTTGCACATGAGCTTGTCTGGGAATCTGTGTAGAAAGTATTATCTTTTGATCGCGTATGCAAACAGAGCTGCCTTGATTCAGCACAGCACCATTCTTAGCAGAACTTTTCAGATTCACTATTCACAAAAGCGTTGATCTGGCAGTTGCTTAAACAAACAAACAGAAAAAAAAACCCAACAAAACCCAAACACAGAGAAGCACTGCAGGGGAAGGGTTTCAAAACAGTTATTGTGAATCCAGACCCCAGGCTGCAAACAGATTATGTCCCTGGACCAGAGCCTGATTTGCTTAGCAAGGGGTTTGGTTCTTTGTCAGGTCCAAAACCAGGAGGAGTCTTGTTTGTGGTCACATTTCAGCTGCACTGGGCCAACAGAGAACAGTTACTCAGTTTTGGCTGTCATCTACACCTGACTTGAGCATCAATGTGTTTCTTGGTCCATCTCTAACCACCAGGGGTTACTACACTAGGCCCAAAGTGCTTGCTGCTGCCTTAAAACAAAGTAACCTCCCATTTTGCTATGGTCAGTTCTTAGGTAAATCTTGCTCCTTAGCTGAGATGGAGAGCTCTCCCACCCCTTTCTCAAGAGCACTTTTATGCTGGACGCCTTCTCAGATAGCTACCACTTGTAGTAGAGATGTCTGCAGATTACCAGTCTGTGTCACAAGGAAGGGATGAAATATTTGTCTTTGTTATGTCAGTAGTATAGGGTGAAATCTCCACACCTTTAAAAATATATATTTTTATAACTAGAGAGGTGACTTATAACATTTCTATGTATTAGTTCATCTTATTGACTCATACATGTCTAAGAATGAAATATTTTCTTGGGGATTTAGGAAGTTTGCCAACCAACTTTTAAAGAAAAAAAAAAAAGCCTTACAACCACTGCTTCTTTCAATACAGAAACATGAACTACATATACTTTAATATACAAACCCCATCCTCATATTCACTTGGGAAGTGAGTGTGGGGGAAAATTAGACAACCTCGCAGCAGCATTCAGCTTTGCCAAGTGTAACGTAGCATCTTAAATATTATGTACAGTCTTTCTGAAAGGATACAAACTGGCTTCAGAGTTTGTGGAACTGTAGCAGTAAAACCCAAAATAGTTCTAGGGAATAGTCTTTTGGCAGCATAGCAGGTGTCCAAAGTGAATAGTCACTTTTCTAGTATTTTTCCAGAGAATAGGAGGATCTGTATAACCTTCTGCAGCTATCCAAGGAAGTCACCACTCTTCTTGGGTGGAGATTGCTGGAGACTGGGGTCCTTCTTGTTCTGGCTTTTCAGTGGCAGACTTTTTATTGCTACAACAAGGTTTGAAGAGATGAGTGTCTATGAGGACTTCTCCAAAACGCCCTTTGTAAATGATTCCACAGCAGACCTTTTGCCTGGAAGAAATGGCAGGGAGACAGATACTTTGTCTGTTTAGAATATACAGAGTTCACAAACATGCAAAAAGTAAGTCTGACCCCAGACACTACTTGACTGACCCTCCAGCCCAGAAGAGAGGGGCAAAAAGACTGCTCATAAACAGAAAACAAGTCTGTGTCTAAATTCACAACAGGTCTTTGGGAAAACAAAACAAAACAAAAAACCCAACATAAAAAAGGACAGAGAAAAAACCCAAACATGTCTATACAAAGCCAAGTCTCCCCACTTTGCTTCCTAGAGAAGTTTCAGACACACAATCATCTGGGCTGAACTAACCTTGGCTACAATGCACTTGCAAACATTATTTGAGAGGAGGCAGCAAAGTCACAACAATTGCAATTGAGCAATTAGCTAAACAAGGGATTACTGTGTCACAACAAGCAATAAAAGATAACAAGCTCGTCAGCTCCCAGAAAACCTTGTGGTTTTCCTCCCACTCCAGAATTTTATTTTTTTTTTCCAAATGACTACCATAACAGGTCAACCAAATCAAATGCTATGTTTTGCTGGCACGCTAAGAGCACTCTTGTATGTGGCAACACATCGTATCTACAGGGCATCGTTTTAAGAAAAGATAACGACAGACTAGCATATTACCTGCTACTCCCAAAACCAGCAAAAATACTTCCCAGCAACTGTTTTAGTGTTTAGGGAACTGAAGGGAGATAGGAGAAAATGTCCTAAATACATGGCATTTCTTTCCAAACATGGACAGACAGGTGTTGTATAATGCCCCGTGACTTAAATTATATCCTTAAACCAAATAAAGATGAAGAGGCAGAATCAAGCAGCACGTATGCAAAGTGAGCTTGCTGCCTGCACAGAGGGCACATTCTGTTGCTTTTTACCTTTTCCAGTATGTGAGATCTAGGAAGGAGAACACTGGTGTTCTGCTGGCCCCAGCGCTCATCTCTGTGTCGGAGCCATCATCCGACTGGTTACTGTAACAGGGAGACTGAGCTGGGGAGGCACTCGAAGTGGTGCTGTGGGCATCAGAATCTGCAGGGCAAAGAAGAAATGCAAGAATCCGGACATGCATCCAACGACTTACCCTCCCCCCTGATTTGTGGATTGGGAACAGAGACACTTGTTTTTTAATTAGCAAGAAAAACCTAACAACAACAACCCATTTATTTCACTTGCTCCTGCCTGTTTCAATAGAGAGTGGCAGGATTTGTGAAACAGACTTCAGAACTGGAGGGGGTCCTTGTACATGAGGGATTGGAAAGAGGTTCAGGATCAGGCTTCAGCTTCTGGCTCTCAAACATAGCCCACACAGGCCATGCTCCAAAATTACTGGGAGATCCCTCAAGACAATGGGGGTCTATGCTCCAGACTTTCTCTCTCACTGTTCATTTCCTCTCTCGCCCTTCCAGGTCAAGTCCTGCAAAGCTCTTCCCACTTGTGCACTTTACATATATATATATATATATATATATATAAATATATATATTTTCTCATTATGTGTTAGGTAGTATTGAGCTTTTGCTGGATCAAGGCTAGGAACTAGACTCAGTGCAGACACACACACCTTAACAGTGACTACTCTCCTACCTTTCAGCTGCCACCTCTAGCAGCTACAGTAACACAATTAGATTAACTAGAGTGCCTTGAATGAGGAGATAAAAGCTCCTCGGGTCAGGGCCTTTACTGATTCTTAGGAGACTTTTCCTTCTGACTAGGTAGGATAATTGAAAGAGAGACGGAGAGAGAGACCCCAAGTCACCAACAGTTAAGAAGCTGGAAGGTTTGCTTTAGAAGAAAAGCCTTAAGTACTGACATATATTTAGAGCATAACTGGCAGATGGTTTTGTTGGAAAGCTCTGAATCCAAGTCTATTTGGAGAGTCCATGTACTAGTGCAAAGTAATCAGAGACTGGCAGAGGAAGGTAGAAGGAAACATTGTAGGAATTTAAAGGGCGGGTAAATCTAGGTTAAAAAACACGTATGGGAGAAAAAGATTGTAATGTTTCTTGGGAAAAGAGAGCTGAAAATGGCCATAGCACATTACTGAAAGCAGGGAGAAGCCTCTTCCAACTTCAGTTTCAGTGAGATCTTTGCTGAAGACATTCTTTCTAGGGATATGTCATTTAAGTGTGGGACATAAGCTACAACTGCCTGCACTTTCAAGCCAGACTCCCCACACCCCCTTGCCACTTCCCCACCTCTGCCTTGCAGCCCACCCTGCACACAAGCTCTTCCTTCTCATTCCACCCCGTCCCCGAGCTCTCAGAGGATGAGGGGCTGTAAAAACAGGGAGAGCCCAAATGTGTGAGTGCACAGCTAAATCAAGAGGGTGATTCAGCTTGGCCCTTTAACAGTGAGTTGTGCTAGGGGAGGCTGAAGTTTATCGCCAAAATCTCTTTGGATCCACTTACTGTGCCGCTTGAATTCCTTTTGCAGTTTGCTGATTTGATTGCTCTTTATTCTGCTTCCAGACAGAGTTTTCATTTTCTTTGGTTTCAATGTTGTTTTAAGGCTGGGTCCAGCCCTGGCATCTACCACCTAGAACACAGAAAGTGCATGTCTGATACTTGTGCATCGCGCCCAGGTACTGCCCCATTCGATACAGAGGTACTGACTTAGCTCAAGATGTTCAAAACAGTCCAAGGCAGTTCTGTGCACTGACACTCTTATGTTTCATTTAAATCTGTCAAAATCTCAGCCTCTGTAAGAGGCTGAGTCTGCAGGAAAACACAGCAAACTAGTTTAAAAAGTACATTTGGTTCAACTTTTGCCAACTTCCCTTTTTTGACATATTCAGTTTAGAAACAAATAATTGTTTAAGGTAATACAGGTCCAGTTAAGAGTGTCTGCCAAGCATTTACACCCTGGAGTTTTTTGGAGGTTTTTCTTTAATCATAAATTTAACTTCTGAGTAAAGCTAGTGGTAGCAATATCCATAGTTCTGGCTGCCATTACTATATCAAGGCATCCTGGATAAAGATTATTACACACACAAGGAATCCTGATCATCTTCCCAGCCCTAGGCCCGAATTGAATTAGATGTATCAAAACAGAATATACGAGTGAAAATAGCTGCAAGATATTAGTCATTGTAATTATCTGATTAAATGAGATTGATTTATGTGTTGCCTGAGCAAGTCACCTTGCTTGGAAAAAAAAAAAAGCAACCAATTTTGGATAAAGGCCAAAGTTAAAATGTTTTGAGTGTCATGAGAGACTTTTGGACAAAGTTATGAGCTTGTGAGAACAAGGCATAACAAGGGAAGTCAGTCTGTGACTGCATCTCAGGCTTGCATAATTACCATTTGCACATAAGCAGGTAGGAGCCACATAGCAGGAAATACTCCAGGAAGGATTTAGAGATGCTGAGGGTGGGAAGGGAGAGTGTGGGTGAAAGAGCAAACGCCAAACCCATGCCAGCACCTCCCCGCTCTAGAAAGAGTTAGTTTGGGGTGGAAGAGAAATAAATTACTAACGTGATTCCAGTTTTTTTTGGATCCTGCTGGTAATTTTTTCCATCTTTTCACCAAAAGAACACAGGCATTGCAAATATCTCCTGAGCGAGCCTCATGAAGCCTGGTAAAAACAGAAGCAAAGATCACTTAATAAAATAATAAAAGCCCAGCCCCACTTGGTAACAGCAAGTATAAAAAATTGATGAGTAAGAAGGGTTCTGAAATTCTGGTTTTCTGGCATTACAATTCATCTGGGATGTTCAAACTGCACCATTTAAAAACCAGGTCTCACTTTCAGAAAGCACTCTTCCACACAGAAATAAAAGGTGTCACAATCTGCCTCTGTTCTCATCCTCCTGCCTTCCCAGACAGGCACTGAAAACAACAGTCCCATCACCTGCAGGTTTTGGAATTCTTTCCCCCAAAACCAAGACACAATTGCAGTGGATTGGTTAGTTTGGAGCAGGAGGAATAATCATGTTATTCAAACGTACACTTGGGAACAAACATCAAAAGCTTACTCAGGTCTTAACTTTCTCACAGAGCTTCAAGGATGAGTAACAAACACCACCTAAAACACTCCCACATGAGCACAGGATAAGGTTTCAGAAACAGCAAGTCACTGGAATGACAGCAATACTTGCTCCCTCTAACAAGCTTTCTTCAGGAACTGTCTCTACTGCTAATCCCTGCTAAAAAAAGTATAGGAGGGAAACACTGCAGGTTTTTTCAGCTATTTAAATAGGAAGACTCTGGATCATTTATAGATGAATGAGGCAGGCTCAGATAACCATTATTTGCTCAATGTTCAGTCTGCATTTTTACCTTGGCAAACATATTTCAGATAGCACAACAACAGTGGCCCTGGTAAACTGCAAGCTGCTTTACTGCAGTTAAAAAAAACAACCACCAGAAAAAAGCAATGGATCTGCATCCAGCCTTTGACTGCCAAGGACAGTAGTCAAGAAATATGATAAGGAAAACTGTCACCGCCAGACTTGTGTACAAAAATCCAAGGTGAACACAAAGCACGATGAAGTTCACTACATGAGTGTTTCTAGAAAAAGTGGGGAAAAGGGAAATACTTATACAAAAATTTCAAAGCTCTTCAGAAGTATCCAAAAACTGAAAGGTCACAGTAACTGGTACAAGAAATCTCTAGTATTTATACTTTTATTTACCAATGCTTTCAAGTAACATTTCCTAACTGGAAAGCTAATCACTTTGCATCAGAATGGGTTTCCAATGAGAAGTTTTAATAACACATTGCTATGTCCTGTTTGAACAAAGACACCAATATTCGTAACAGGGTACTCTGCATACACCCTGCTGAAACTTCTAAATATTTACTCATCGAGTTTTATCTAACATTCTTGAATCTTCAGAGCCACAGAAAGTCCCATGGATCTGTAGAGTTCATTATTTTGTGTAGGTATTTACACCTCTATGGAACCAGCAAAAAATGCACAGTCTGAGAGAAGTCTAAAATCCCTGCATGTGCTGTGAGGTGGGAGAGACATGAGCCTGATCCTTTGCTATTAGGAATTAACAGCTCTCCACTGGCAGTGACAGCAGATTGAAAATCAAACACTACCATACACAGCAGCAGAGGATCCAGCCCCTCCTGCTCTGCCCAGGAAAGCTGTGAGGAAGCTGAAGGCAGCCTTTCCCCACAACTCCCCTCTGCTAACCTAATCTTTCAGAGCAAGAAGGACAGTACATCAGGTTTGCAGCTTAGAGATCAATGCCAGAACTGCTGACTGAGGCAAGAATCTTACCCAAAACAATTCTGGAAATCCTTTTCATAACGTTTGCTGTCAGTGAAACGAGAACTGGAAGACTTAGCTCTGCAAATACAGCAGCCCTCTATACTCCGGTACATCTTCGGTTTGTGAAAGCCAAACATCTTTTCCTCCCAGCTGTAGCCTGTGAAAACAAACAGAAACTGGTGTTAATTATCACTGTTAGATAATTAAAGAAAAAACCTGCTAGATTAGGGCAGAGTGTTTTTACGCCATGTTGCCTCAGAAGCACAGATACACCTAGAATGCAGTTGTTAAAAGAATTATGTAATTAACAGCTGGAATATTAAGCAATACCCAGCAGAACCCATAACAAGCTCATTTACTGCACAAATCTACTCTAAGGGCACATCTACAACAGCACAATGCAGATGTGTGAATGCAGCTGACCTGGCCAATGAAAGCCCTGTGCATGTGGCAGGACAGGCAGCAGGACAGGCCAGGTGAACCTGCCCAAGCCCCTGGATAATGAGTTGGCACCTGAACTCCAGGTCACTGAACTACCTCATCATCACCACCACCACAGGTGCTGGTTGGAAACACCCCTGGCAAACTTTGCTGAGAGTGAGTAGGAGTCATTTTAAATGAGCTGCAGTCATACCCCTAGGCTGTAGGGCAGACATACCTGAAAAGCTGCTCTAAAAACAGCAGGGTGGAGTCCCACCCAGCCCTCAGTGGCCGTCTGCCCTGCAGGACCCGGGAGCACTTCTCTGTTCTCAGGGCCTGGGTGAGCATCCCAGCTCCATGTCAGCACATGCTCTGTTTTCACCCTCCTGCCTTCCCCACCCTGCCTTCCATGGGAAGGAAACCTAGCAAGGAAAGAAAGGGCCAGGGAGCAGGACCCTGGGGCGCACCTCAGCATGTACCTACCACACTTCCCCTGCCAATAAGGCTGGAACTCTGGTTACAGGGAAGTTGCTGCTTTGTAACAGCTCTGCAAACTCAGCACCAGCCCAGAAAGCCAAGAATGCCCTCCTGCTCTCAGAGATCTGCCTATTCTCTTCAGTACACCAAGGCTGGGATTTGCTATCAGAGCAGGTATCATACAGCGGAGCCATTTTCCAGGCAGAAACTTTTCAAGTTAGTTACTGCAGTCAGCATGCGCACCCCCCACCCAACCAGCTCTCCCCTAAGTTAGTTGTTCCCCAGTGCCAACTCCTGTTGGGCACAGTCTGACACGGCATGAGATGCTGTCAGAGCAAACAGGGTTCCCACAGCGCTTCAAAAACCCAAACCAACAACTGAGCAAAGCTGGTGCTCTCCTGGCGCTGGGCCTGGACACACAGCAAGTCCTCACAGGCCACACAGCATCTGTCTGATAACACGGGCAGGGACTGCTCCAAGCTGTTCTCTTTTGAACAGACCCTGGTTGCAAGGTTTGCCTCAAGCACCTGCTGCAAGGAGCGAGCCACCTCTGCTGCTCACCACGTACCAAGTGCTCAGAGAGGGGACAGGCCTCTGGCTGCAGGAAGCTCCAGGAGAATAGGTTCTCACTACTAAGAACTTCTGCTTAAAAAAAAATTAAAATTACATGGAGTCACGCAAATTACACAACATTTCCCTCTCTTTCCTTAACAAAGGCCAAGCTATTGAATTCTTTAAGAAGTTAACAAAAAACTACTGAATGGCCCGGCAGCTCAGGCAGGACTTTCAGGAGAGGAGCAACTCCATTGCTTGTGGAATAAGCGTGGTGAGAAGGAACTCTCAGTCACTTCTCAGTCCCAGGTACTGCCAAGTCCCAGTAACCCAACTCAGGTTACTGGTTAATGTATGTGGCATAGGCACCTGCCCCCAGATCCTCCTTGCAGGAAGGCAAGGGCTGTAATCCTTTTACCCTCCAGTGGGACAGAGAAAAATAATCTGAAATCTTCCGTCTACACTGCCAGGACTTGCCACATCATTATGGCAATAAAATATTTTGAAAGGCAGATTCAGGTGAGGTGAGAAACATGCTTCCACAAAACGACAATACCCAGTGCCACGCTCACCTGACTGAAAGGGAGATGGTGTGCAACGGGAAGAGACCCCGTGCATTTCTGTGGGACCACAGCAAAAGCTAGGGAACCACCCAAGCCTAGCCACAGTCCCACACAGAGGCAAAAATACAGCCCCCCACCCCAGAGGAGAAGATTAAGAATACAGCAGCACTGCAAAAAAAACATGCAGCTTCCCAGGCTCCCGAGAACAAGAAAGAGTAAAAATTGTATCCAATATTGTTGGCTAATACTCTTACACAAAATCCATTAAGGAACCTGTTTCCAGCTGAAAGTGTACATGTTTACATTTCAGTCTGGCATATACAAGACCACTTGGTGCTCACTGAGGTTGTGGCTCTTTGCAATTACTACTGCACCAACATTTAGAAAGACTCAACTCTCCATTAAAGATTGTCTTCACCTTGTAGAGTCTGTTGATGGCAAGGGACTTGCTCAAACTGAATGCCAAGATCCTCCAGGCCTAGGAGAGAGATGGAGAGGGTAAGTCTTTCCTTCCCTCCTGTCCCAGCTCACGCTGTCTTCCACAGGCTCGGAGTGCTGAATTCCTTTCTTCACATTTGCAGCACAAGGAGCTCACCTAGAGCTACATTCTCCCAAGGTTAACTTGTGCAAATATCCAGCAAAATGACCCCAAATGCTGTCAGGCTTCTTAGGAGATAACTGCTCCCTGTATTAGTACAGCATTGGCCTCGAGGCCAGGAGCAGATCTAGTAAGTAAAAGTAGGTATCCAAGTAGTGACCTGCTGAAAGGGCTCCTTGAGGGATGGTCGGACTCAGAACTTCTCTCAGCCTCTGCTGGATGCGTAGCAAATGAATGCACAGCCAAATCAGGTCAATATTCCTGACCTGTCAAGAAAATAAACAGCAGAGTGTCTAGGCAAACACTTGGAGTGTTTTGTTTCTAAGCATCTGATGTGCTTCTTCAAGAGACACTCTTGAGGACGCTGCTCAACAAGCCTCTGGAGATCTAACAGCAGGCTCACTTGGGAATTTTCAGCTTCCAAACAGCAATTTTAGATGTTGTTTGACTACTTCAATGTTAAATCCGTGGTCTGGTACTTTTCTTTAGAAAGTCAAAGACTAATTGCAGACACAAGGTTCATCAGTGCTGCCAAACTTAAGCTACAAGAACATCTCAACTACTACATGGCAAGAAACAACTATCAACAATGTTGTTTACTTCCTAGCCCAGTCTATTCCAGCAATCCAGACAGTGATAAGATGATCTCTGTCACCAGCTGGTATTTACACCACAGCAGAATAAGACGCATGTTTTACAATCAGTGTTCTGGCAAAGACTGGAAAACACATATACTCTGAAAATATTTTGGTTTGCATCATTGCTGCCATTGTCACAGGAGCAGCCTTTCAACACCATCCTTCAATAGAAGGGAAACTAGTGCCATCTGTTTCCCACTTGATGAATGGTCAGCAACGGTATTACCACACATCATGCCTGAATGGGGAAGAGCTAGTAGCAAAACCACAAGTTAAACAGATTTCTCTGACAACTGCATCCAAGTGCAGTTATAAATGGAAGGCGTCAGTCCAGTCACACATTTAATCCTGAACAGTTGCCATTTGACCATTACACACTAAATATTCTGTCAGCTGGAGAGCTTAATAGCTAATATGGACTTAGAAGTAAATATGACTGTGCCCTTTAAAAGGTTTAACTTGAAAGCTTTGCAATTTAGATCTCAAATTAGAGCCAGGGATTTAGGCTGCTGGCTACCCTAACACCTGAGTCTTAGCTGTGGAACTTTAACCATGTGAAACTCGGGACAGACAAAAGAGATGGCAAGTAGAAACTAAGAAACTTGACTAGAAGTTAAAAAGCATTACACAACATAATTCTGCCAAATCTAAGCATGTTATTAATGCTATTTAACTTTGTTATTATTTGCTAAATTTAAGCATGTTATTAAAATATATCAGCAGTTGCACAGAAGTGAAAGGGACAGGTCCCCAAAAAAGAATCAGAAATCTTTGCAGAGCATTATCTGTCATTCTGCAGAAATAGAGATTTATACACACTAGCTGGAAAGCAGTATTTCCCTCCCCAAGCCAGGGAAAAAGTGATTCTCCTCCTCCCTGGTGTTCCTCTCCACAGCTTCTCCCTGCAGAAGCTGCTATTCCCTCAAGTTCTGCTTTACACCACTGCTTTAGCAACTGAAATGGTCTCAGAAAAGTCTCCAGGAAAATGCTCTCTCCATTCTCCTGCTGTCTCACTTTTGAAAAAGCAGCATCAAAAATAGAAACTTGTCTTGCAAAAGAGAACAGTAAAGTCATGAAGAGTCAGGAAGAAAAAAGTAGGTGGTAAAGAAAAAAAAAAATCCCCACACCCTGCTTATTACCTTTGTGAAGGGCTGGTACAAAGCAGCATGCATCATACGTGTGTGAAAATGGTTTTATGTTTTTGTTACCTGTCAGGACTAGAATTTGGTGCTTAGTTTTCTTTGCAAAAATTAATTTGATGATCTAAATTAAAAGGAGGCATTGCTTCAGATGCTCATTAAGTTTTCAAGTTAGGGAAGAACTTCTGAACTCTTAGGTTTTAAAGTAAGCTAAGCCACTTTCATTTGCTTTTCCAGATTCCTTCTGCATTCTTTCTGATCACCCAAGAATGAAAACCTTTTGTAATAGAAAGGACTGAATTCCTAGAAGACAGGCATGTCTCCCTTTGTAACAAAGTTACCAGGCCCGTGGGAATGAACATGCTCACCTGCTCCTTGCAAAGCTGAAAGAGAAACATTCCCTGGAGTTATGGGAGAGCAGAGGCATGCCAGTCCAAATACTCAGTATCCTCCTCTCCTCCCATCTCCCCACTCTGACCTGGGATCGTTCACCCTTTGTGCAACCCAAAACTGCCAGTACCTTTGTCAGACAGGAGAACAACGATTTGATTTCCCTTTCCGTGTACACAACAGCCTTGGCACAGCCTCCCTGAAGCTGGGCTAGAGAAAAATACCATCTACCCTACGTATGTTGATGCAGCCCATTCCTGTCAGTAAAAACCTCACAATTGTCATCCCTACAGCATTTCATTGGAACTAAGAAACACAGTCAAAACTATACAGTTTTTTTTCTTTTAAAGGGAACTAAACAGATGCCTTAATATAGAAGGAACATACGTGCTCTGGCTTTTGCATCTGCAAGAGCATGCACCCAGGCACATGCACACACATGAAAAATGCTTCCAGAGCTGTCTACGGCACCAGAAGCGGAGTTGCTCGTCTCACAATAAATTCTTGGGCCTGTCCCTCTGCTGAAATAAACTGCAATACCTCTACTGAAAATCAACTGTAGGACAGAGAACTGTACATCAACAGAGGAACTGACCTGTATCAGAGACTCAACGTAAACATACCTCCCCTGAGTTTACAGGCTGCTGCAAAAAACCCTTGGAAGAGAAGTTAAAATTGGATCCCTCAAAAAAAGAACATTTTAACATGCACAAAGCCAGAATGCTCCAAGGATGTTAAAAGACCAATCTAACTGGAGTCATCTGAAAATGCAACTTCAGTATCTGCAAAAATATTTTTTTACTGTCATCTTTCCCTATAGTTTAAAACAGACGTTCTAATAACCAACACCCATAACCTTGGAATTGTGCATAGTGTATGCTCTTCTGGTCCCCTATTCCTCAGATTCTCCTTCCACTTTCCTTCCTCTCTCCACCCAAAACAACTTTACTTGGAGAAAAGCTGTATTTGGCCCTTACAGCCCAGGAATATCTGAATGTCACAGCATGCTGTGGAGTTGTCACTTGATGAGCTGAGCAAAACCAGAAAAGGTCAAAACCACATCTTCAGGAATCTTTCCTCTGACAAAATAAGTAACTCACTCTTTTGCTGGTAGATGTCCACAGCCACTTTTGTGTGCTCAGGGCTGAAGTGAAATCTCAGCACAGCAGATGCACCTAGCAGCAACTACTAAGCATGTATCAAAAATCAAATTGGACATTTCTTTCCCATGCTTGAGTCTCCACAGCATCCTGGCTAGGTCACAAGCTGTTCCTAGTTACATCTTCAGAAGCAGCCAAGTCATAAAGAAGCCTGCTCACCTGTTGGATTTTCCCTGGGAAGGAAGTTCCTAACTCATTTAAGCTAGAGAACTGAAAGGCTACGCTACGTGGGTGTTCCTCTGAACTGCCATGTGGTTAGTGCTCCAGAAGGGATAGGCCAAAGCATGAAAACAGTAATCAGTAAGATTTGCATAGGAGGAAAAAAATTTCCAAACCTGTCCCACCTGCAGACATTCCATCTTGAAAGATGACTTCCCCCTGCCTGAAACTCCTATTGCATAACTAACACCACACTTAGACTGAGCATGAGCCCAGCAAGGAAAACTGGGATGTTCTCAACCATGTGCTGGAGTTCAGTCTGTGATGCTTATCTGTGTACAGTCACCACAGCTGTTATGATGCTGTCTGCAACCACCTGCTACTGAAAAAGCATCACAGCCCCTCGAGATCATGAGGCACTGAACAGTTTTGGTTTGTGTTTTTCAGCTGGGTTCTTTTATGTTTGTTTTTAAAGAAGGTAACATACCTGGATGGGGACTTGAACAGAAGGAACAGTAATTATTTGGCAGAATAGCTGAAGTGACTTCATTAAAAAGGATACATTCCATGTCCTTAAGCACTATTACTGGTCATTTCACTTGGACTTTGGACTGAGCACATTCTACAGAAACGCAAAGGCTTGAGTTGTGAAATGGAGTCTTGCCCAGGTAATTTTCAAATCCCAGCACACCGGCTTATTCTTTGTGTTTAAAAAAAAAAATGCTACAGGGGGTGCGAGGATGAAGCTAATTGTCAAGTAGGACCATGTGGATGTCGTTCATGTCATTATGAAAGAGGTACAAGGCATCAGGTGTTAAGAATCAATGCAAAGCAGAGTTTGGTAACACAGAAAGAGCTGTTCAGTATGAGTAAGACAACAAACCGTCACAGTTGTAACTTTATTTTTAACCTCTGTGAATTTATCAGCTTTTTTAACATCTTCTACAAAGAAGTCAGTGGCATTTTCTTCTTAAAGGAAGACTGAATATGTAGGCAATTAGCTCCTTTTAGAGAATGAATTGAGGAGGAATTTTTCCCAGAGGCTCTGGAACTCAATCCCACCTACTTTCAGTGGGAGCTGGATGTTGCATGCCTGTAGGTGTGTTTGAAAATCCCGACTTGCTACTTGCTGATTCCCTACCACGGACCACAGATCCCACGAAACTGAAAATTCACCTGTGTAACAAAGGAGTTGAACATCCACTGGTGTCAGCAGAAAGGCTTCCAGTTCACTGCCTGACCCTATGGTGCAGAGTTTGTGCAATCTTTTGCACGAAAGCTGTAAACTACACAGTGGATCTGTCTGCATGCAGAGGGGCGAGAAGGGGATGCGCACACCCTGCACATGGCTGCCAGAAACAGCATCACCTTTGGAAGCAAGCACACAGGAGGAACAGTTTGCTGAGGAGCCACCACCCTCACCGACTGCCTCGTCCAAGTACCCACGGCTGCCAGCCTGCCACCTTCCTAAGCGCCACATTAAAACTCAGAGCAAAAAAGAGCATCGCAGGTTGTGCTCAAGCACAGCCATAACTGCAGTGCTGTTACAGTTGCGGGCTCAGTGCAGGACGCTGGGCCTTCTCCTGCCGCTCCCCAGCCACGAGGGGACGGTGGCAGGGCCCGGCCTCCAGCCCAGACACGTGTTCAGGGCACAGCAGCGGGCAGCATCCTGCATCGGCTGCCTGCAGCCTGCATCGGCTGCCTGCACAGCCACAGCGCCGGGGGGGCAGCTCCCAACTTTTTTGCAATTGTAATGTTCATTGAATAATTTAGGTCCGAAGGACGGGCCGTCAGTCGGGGAGACAAGGCTCTTTGTAGGATGAACCGGGGCCGTTCCCGCCAGGAAAGCGCCGCTGGGGGGGCTCCGGGCCAGGCGGGATTCAGCCCTGCTCGCTGTGTGCGGGCACGGCCCGAGTAAACAACAGGTTTGGCAGGTCCCTTTAAATCCCTTCAGCTACACGCATCCGGACAGGGGGGTACGAGAGGAGACGGCAACTTTTATCTCACCGAAGCGAAAGCACAACGGGGAGCAGCAAGACTGCGAGTTTAAAACAAAACAAAAAATTCCCAACCCCAAATAACAGCGCTAAAAAACGCCCGAAAAGGCAGAGCCCGGTCGCGCCGCTCCCGCCGGGCACCGGCGTGGCCCCGGGCACGGCCCCGCTGCCCCCGTTAGCGCCGGCGGCTGGAGCGGCGGCCGGGGCCGGGCGGGCGGCGGCGCCGGGAACAAAGACCCCCCCCGGGGCACACGACCTACTTTCTCGGGCGGCCCCGCCGGTCAGGTGGAGCGGCGGGAGCGCACACGCGGGTGGCCGCAGCCCCCCCCGCCCTGCACGGGGCTGCCAAGCGCTCAACTCGCCGAAAGACGAGTAAAATTAAAAATAAATTAGAAGAGCACAGGAAGGGGAAGACGGCGCGCCAGGGAGGAAAGCCCCGAGCGCAGAGGTGGGCGCTGCGAGGCGGCCCCCGCGCTGCAAACGCCGCCCCACCACGCGGTCGCGGAGCAGCCGCCCCATCCGGCGCGGGGGGAGCGGCGGGAAGCGGCGATGGAGCCGCGGCCGCACCGCGGAGCGCTCGGACCCCCGTCCCAGCGCGGTGACGGCCGTGCCCCGCCGCCCCCCCCGTCCTTCCCCCCCTCCCCCTCGCTCCGCGCCGGTTCCTCATGGCTCGGCCCTGACGTAATTCAAACATGGCAACAGTTTCACTTCAAAGGGCCGCCGCAGACCTCCCGGCAACGCGGGCACGCCGCGGCGGGGGCGACGCGGACCCCCGGACCCCGGCGCAGCCACGGGGCGGCCGGCGGGGCCTGCCCGCCCGCCCCAGCGCCGTGCGCGCCGCGCGGTGCCGTACGGACCGCGCGTGCATCCAAAGTTTCACCGCCCCTCCAAACTCCTCCAAAACCGGCAGCCAGCCCCTAAAAAACACCGTCCTGCGCACGACAAGTGTCACCCCACCGACACTCGCCGCCCCCGGGCCGAGCCCCCGCCGGGCGCGGACGAGCGCTTTCCCCCAGCGCGCCGGGGAGCCGCGCCGCCCGCAGCACATGCGAGCCCTTTGTTTTCCCTGCAGCCGGGCGCTGCCTACGTGCCGCGCCGGGGGCACGCCGGCCGCCCCGCGCCGCACAGCCCTCCGGAGCCCGGAGTTAAAACTTGTTGGCGCCGGGCGCGGGCACACGCCGGCAGAAACGGGAGCCGCTTGCACTGGCGCCGAGCTACGGGAGCGGCAGGACGCCATCGCCGCCCGCCGCACCGTCCCCACGCCGGCAACGCCGCGCACCGGGCCGGGGGCAGGACGGGGAAGGCCCCACGCCGCGACCCGTGCGACCGACAGCACGTGTCCCGCCAGCCCGTGTCCCGCCAGCCCACGGCCACACGTTTTGTCCCTCTCTAGCGTGCACGGAGTCGGACCCCTCCGCATTTACTAATGATAACTGGAAACAATAAGAACTGCCCCCCTCTCCCCACGTGAAACACAGGGAGGGAGGGATGGCGGTCGCCAGCGGGTCCCCCTCCCCTCCGCCACGCCGCTGGCACCAACTTGTGCGCGGGCGCTACAGGTGTGCGCTGCGGGGCGCGCCGGGGCCGCACCTGCGGCACTCGTTCCGCACCGGCGGGGCCGCGCCGCCCGCGTGGCGAGCCGGGCCAGCCGCGGCCCGGGAAAGGCGCCCTGCAGCCCGTCATCGCCAGGCAGCCCGGTTTTCCTAACCCGCTCCGCGCCTCAGGGCTGCTTTCGGAGTTAAATTATCGGGAACTGGCTAGTCTTTCCTCCTAAAGACTTGGAGATTTAACCGTACTTTGGGGTGGGGGGGCAGAAGTCAGAGTTCTAGGGATGGGTCCGCAACAATGCGGGAGGCGTTTCTCTCCGCTCTCACATCCTTTAAAACTCTACTAATCGAAGAAAAAACCGGAGGAAACGCAGCTCACAGAAGCCACGCGCGTGTCAAAGTGTTTCAAGGCGGCAAAGTCTTTTTGCCACTGCAAAACTGCGGACAAGCTCCGGTGAGTAACTTGGAGCGAACAGAAACCACCGGCTGCTGGGAAAAAAAAAAAAAAAAAATCCCAACACCGACAAAAAAAAGGAAACCCACCATGAGCAAAGAAAACGAAAAACCCCGAACAACAAGAAACAAGCAGCCACAAAACTCAGTTTGAAGCCGCCGCTCCCTGTCGCCCGTACTCTCGCTCCCTCCCGCCCGGGAGAAAGGGAAGGCATCACTCACCGCCGCGCTGCGCCCACCAACACCCGTGCGGTGCGCGGCGCTCCCGCCGCTGCGCGCGCTCCCCGGCTCCCCGCGCTCTGCCGCCGGCGCGGGCGGGCGCGCGAGCCCGCGGCCCCCCCACGCCCCGCCCCCTCGCCCCGCCCCTCGACCGCTCTGCGCAGGCGCGGTTCCCACGGCTCCATTCTCCTCAATCGAGCCCCGCCGGCTGCGCGCGCCCCATTGTCCTTTTAAGGCAGAAAGGGCCGCGCGGGAAGCGCGGGAGGGGGCGGCGCCCGCCCGTGACGGCGGAGGTGACTTCACGCACGCGGCGCGCGCCCCCGCCCCGCCCCCGGTCCCCCGCACCTGCCTCGCGCCGCCCCGCCCGGAACAGCCCCAAAACATCACTGCAAACACAGCCCCATAAACACAGCCCCGAAACATCACTGCAAACACAGCCCCGGGAACACAGCCCCGCGACATCACTGCTAACACAGCCCCATAAACACAGCCCCGCAACATCACTGCAAACACAGCCCCGGGAACACAGCCCCGCAACATCACTGCAAACACAGCCCCATAAACACAGCCCCGAAACATCACTGCAAACACAGCCCCATAAACACAGCCCCGCAACACCACTGCTAACACAGCCCCATAAACACAGCCCCGCAACATCACTGCTAACACAGCCCCGCAACATCACTGCAAACACAGCCCCGGGAACACAGCCCCGCAACATCACTGCTAACACAGCCCCATAAACAAAGCCCCGAAATATCCTTCAAACACAGCCCCGGGAACACAGCCCCGAAACATCACTGCAAACACAGCCCCATAAACACAGCCCCGAAACACCACTGCAAACACAGCCCCATAAACACAGCCCCATAAACACAGCCCCGAAATATCCTTCAAACACAGCCCCGGGAACACAGCCCCGCAACATCACTGCAAACACAGCCCCGTGAACGCAGCCCCGAAACATCACTGCAAACACAGCCCCATAAACACAGCCCCGAAATATCCTTCAAACACAGCCCCGGGAGCACAGCCCCGCAACATCACTGCAAACGCAGCCCCGCAACACGACCCTGCCAGCCCCGGTGACACGCCGTGACGCACGGCGCATCCCGTCCCCGCCGCGCTGCCTCTCCGCCCCGAACCCCGCGGGGCCCTGGAGCGTCACGGCCTCCGTGAG
The DNA here is from genome assembly GCF_020740725.1 of Corvus hawaiiensis. Lineage (NCBI taxonomy): Eukaryota > Metazoa > Chordata > Aves > Passeriformes > Corvidae > Corvus > Corvus hawaiiensis. The sequence goes on along the minus strand of NC_063216.1, from coordinate 22,651,981 downwards.
TAACAGGGAAAGTTTTTTTTCCGTGTGGGGTTAACTTTAAAGTTCGTTTTTTAAAGCGCTTTAGAAGTCATGAGTGGCTTATGTAATTTTTCCTGCAGCGTCACAATGAGTGAATTAAAAAAGTCACGTCATCGCAACCTTGGGGTTCACGCTCTTTCGTGCAATTTGGGAAGAGCTGCTTCACGAGGCGGCTGGCAGGTTACATTGAAATAGATTTCCCCTGAAAACTGTGTCAGACAGATTAGCATGTGATATACAAGGTAACACCTAAGGAGTTATGACTTAGCACCATTACAGCCTCTGACTGCAATAAAGCTGGGAGCTACTCCCTCCCGGGCTGGCACTCAAACCGAGCCCAAATATGGATTCCCTTCTTTTGAACTACTGAAAAGTTTCCCACAGAAACAACTGCAGCTCAGGCACCACACGCAGGTGTTGTTGAATACTCTAAACACTGAAATAATGCCAACGAATATTTCTGTAACTGTTTGTTTTTTTTTTTTTTTCCCTGACAGTGACCTTTCCAGACTAATCCTCATTTAGACACAGAATTAGCAACTCACCAAGAACTCTTGCTGAAATGGTCCTTTTGCTTCCATCAGCAGCACTAGCTAAGCTCTGGGAATTTTCAGGAGAGCAGGACGAGGTGCTTTTCCTTACCTTAGTCTGAGGATCTCACATCGTCTCTACTTGCTTGTAAATCCGTGGTAATTCTACCCCATCTCCGTCTTCAGTGCTGCCAAACCAGTCAGTTTGGCCACTAAGCACAGGAGGACACCTCACAAGGAACCCGCCAGGTTATCATTTGAGTTTTGGGGGGTTCCTTTTGAATGATCATAGAGTGCTGCCTTTGCTACCAGTGGCTTCCTTCCAGACAGAGCTAAACCAAATCACATTCAACTTGTGAGCCACAGGTGTACCAAATGCTGAATAATTTCTCAAAATATTTCTATAATTTTACTGCTTTTAACTGGTCTAGGGAACTCTACCAGCACTTTTGGCAACTTCTGTTTGCATATAATGTGTCTGATTTCATCTGCCTCTTCTTTTTTTGATTGGAGGGAGTGGTTCTCCTGGATTTTCTCCCATTATTTCCCCATTTCTTTATTCTAGCACGCTTCTCAAGGCCCCTTGGTGACATTCCTTTTAGTCCAGCACCACCTAGTCCAGCATTTCAATTCCCAAGTGCGAATGAAGTGGCGTTTTCAAGGAGAACTCCCTTAGATATCAAGCAGAACCCAGTGTAACAAAATGGATTTCTCGGTGCCAATTAATTGCTGCCCTCTTCACCACCATGCTGAACATTCACAGAACATCTCAGGGTGGTCTTTGATTGCAAACAAACTATGGTCAGGACAACTTCTCTGGTACTTATTTCACTTTGTGCCCTTCCACTCCAAATCTCATGACGACAGGTGTTGCTATAACCTGGGGAGGATTTGAGTTTCCAAACTCGGTGCTGCTGCAGCCTGTGAACAGCTTGGTCATTCCTGTTCTCTCAGAGGAAAAAATCCTTCTGTCCACAGAATTCCAAATGGCAACACAGAAATGAAAAACACGGTCAAACCTTCAACCTTCGTTTCTGAAACATCTCTGGTCCCTTGAAGTGTTCGCTGATGACATTTCAGGGCTATGCTGTACCTAGAGAGTGGTTTGAGTTTTCATTTTTGGCTGATGGCCAGCTTGCAAATAAATAAAAGGCCCTTAAACAGCTAATGAGCTTTCATCGAGGTTCCCCTAGCCCCTTCCCCTTGAGCAAGCCACGTGTGCTCTCCACAGCATCAGAGGGACACCTTGTCTGACCTCACTGTGTGGAAAGAGGATGATGAAAAATGGCCCCAAAACTGGGACACACCTGGGGAGTTTAATTTGGAAAATGCAGACGTCTGAAACAATGTATGCACATTTACACTACAGGTAAACCCTCATTTCACAAGGTTCTGTTTTAAAAAATTGAGCATCTTCCTTTCCACTCAGAGCTTTGTATAAAGGAGGAATATGGGATTTCACGGAGGTCCCAGATGACCTGGAATATGAGCATTAGACCAGAGGGTTTATCCTTATCCAGATCAGTTCTAAAAAACATTTACTTTAAGAATGCATGTGGTCTCTGGAAAACTAATGGGACTGTTGCTGTGTTCCAGTTAAACTGGTACCTTCCCTGCCTGGACTCTTAATTATTTTATCTGGGAAGCTAAATTAAGTCAATGGTATAATAATAAAGCGAACCATGAGGGCTTTTTAAACATAAAACTATGCTGAGGCAGAGGTGCTAACATAGAGGAAATAAGGCATTTGCCAGCCAAGACATCTGATCCTATTGTGTTATTTTACAGTATTAATGAATAAGTAAACACAAATGGGCTATTCGTTGTTAGGTGAAGAGCAGCTGTCATGATGAAACCCAGGCAGCTGTTCCTGCTTTGAGACTTTTCCTGTAAAATGCTTTTTTTGTAACTTCAGTAATTTGAAAATTTACTTTATTGGCTAAACGTTTGGCCAAATGAATTTTGAAAAAATTACCAGGCATTCTTTCAGGAAAGAAAAAAAAGCGTTGATTGACTTAGAGTTGTAAATAAGGTTTTGCCAAGGAGTACAATTTCAGAGGGAGATACCATCAACAAATCAGTTCTTTAGCTTCTGCCTGCACCAGCTGCCCATAAGAGTAACAGCATGTTAGTTTTTTGAAGGTGCAAATGCTCTGAAAACTGGTAGTTCTAAGCAAGCAGGTTAATAAAGAAATGTGATTTTCACCATTTTATGTTTTAGGCCAAATAACAGATGACTACAAACGATGACAGCAAAGTTTGATGGTAATCAAAATCAATACTATGATATTCATGTTTCCAGAATGAAGTACTCAAGCTATGTGGCTCAGAGAGACAGGACCCTGAACTGGCTCGCTCCTAGGAACGAGGCAGATCATTTATAGCCCTGCCTAAGAAATCCATTGGGGCTTAACAGAGAATAATAACCTTTCTGGAGAGTTTTTAATTGACACTTCAAATTCCTTAAGAGGAAGATAATTCTTTTAAATTCTTAAGGATTGCTCAAATTCTATAGCAAAATGACCATTTTCTATTACTGGTTAAACACCTTTGATGCAGCTTCTCAAGTGCTGCTCGTTTCTTTGCAGCACTATTGCTTTCATACCTTTTAAAGCCAGTAAGACTATTCTATGGGGATTTATATTAAGGCGATTTGAAGACACCATTAAGAAGATCAGCCCTCTCTGCCTGCCAGGCTGTTTCCTGTCAATAAAGTTATCCCCCCTCATCCTGTCATTTGGGGCAGTTCTGAAAACGGAGACCATGTTTGGAAACCCAAAAGAGATTTCTCCTCTGAACTGAGAACCATTGTTCCCAAAAGTGTGGGGAGAAGCTCCAGATTTTATGTTGATGGTTTTAGAGTAATCTTTAGGGAAGAGGAAGTTAATAACTCCTTTGGAGAGTGTTGTGTAGGCTTGGTCTCAGGTGGGATCACTTAGGGGACAGAATTTGCTCTTTGAAGTTTCTTACTGAACCTAAGACTTCTTACCAGGTACATCCATCTCCTTAATCCCATTTTCTACTGCATGGCCCTCAACACAGACACAGCTGGCTGAGAGAAGATGAAAAGCAAGGGCAGGTAGTTGGGAAAGTATCCATGGTGTCTAGGAAGCAATGCTTCAGGCTTTTTCTCTTGACCTCTTTCTCAACAGGAATCAAGAAGGTAAAGAGGGATGCTTGGGAATGGAAACACTTAGGGAAGCAAATTGGTTTTTGTCTGAAATGTCTGATGCCTGAAATCCTTTGCTGGGAGCAGCCAGCATGGGGGGCAACAGGACCTGCAGAAGGGTTTTCTTACAGGTGTAGATTCTCTGCTAAATAAAAACGAGAAACCTGAGGCAGTTTCTTTCCAGGTTAAAGCATCACCCATTCTTTCTTCAGAAAGGTTTGTACTCAGTGACACTACTTCTTTATCTACAGTACCAGCAGGCAGAATGAAAGGAAAAAAGACACTTTGAGGAGGTGACAGAATTTCAGATTTCAGACTTTGACTGCAGAAAGCCAAAGAAACAATGGAAGAAACATGTCTCTGTGGGCAGTTTTCACTCAGCCAAAGCAAGGTGGAGGATGGTGATACCTCTCTGGGCTCAGGTACAAGTGATGAGTCTCATGAGGAGATAAAGTATTGCTGACCTTCTTGCCAAGCTGTCAAAGGCAGACACAGTAATTGCAAGTCTTCTGGTAAGGAAGAAGAGCTGTGGGCAGACTTGGCTAACCAGGGAAAGGAGGCAGCTGGAGGAGCTGGTCCTTGAAGGAAATCTGCAGAATCTGCAGTCCGGATCACAACCTTTGATCAAGCAGCCAAGAACCAAGTGGAAATCTACCACCAAAATCCGGAGGGAGGAGCTGGAAGCAAAAATTTTTGCAAGGGTAGGAGGGAATGGAGTTGACTAACAAAGCCGCCACAATAGAGAGATAACTTCAGATAGCTTAATTGGATTGAATCAGCTAATTGGACTGCTACAAATCAACCAAATTTGACACTCAACATCCTCTGAAAAACAAGCCAAGGGCAGGTGGAGGAAAAGGGCAGACAGGGAGAATGAAGCACAAAAGGAGGAGGCAGCAGGATACATCCCCCTTCCTCAGGGCAGAGGCATCCCATTCTGAAAATGAAAAGGAAATAAGAAAAGGTGAAAGGCTTTCCAGGAGGAAGTATTCACTCGCAAATCCAAGTAGATAAGGGGAGGGCAGAAGCAGGATGGGCAAGCTTCAGGCAAAATTTGAGCAGATATTGATCACGGGGATCCCCAAAAGCAAGTCGGGTCCCATAATGGATGTTCGTAGTCAGGAATGAACTCTGCGGGGTGGTGAAAGAGAAATAAACCCAAACCAGGCACATATGTGACCTTAGTGACATCCCTCAGGTCTGACAGCCTGTTCATGTTGCAAATTACAGCATGCAGAGAAGTCGAGGGACCTAGATGTTGCCTCCAAGGCAGAGGTGGCAGAGCCTGAGCCACAGAGCCTGTGTGCAGCATGACCCCTGTGCTCCACAGGCACGGAGCGATCTGATAGACATCTCAGGGCCAGCGGGAAAGTTCCTCTGTCTTCACTGTCCCCGTGATGCAGAGATCACCAAGGGCACGAGCACCAGTGCCGTGTGCACGGAGGAGAGAAGGGATGCAAGAGGGGACTGCCCCGCAGGGACAGAGAAAGCATTTTGCAACTTATTTCCACCTCCGGGAAAAATGTAAGGAGCCTCTCAGAAAGAAGAAGGCGTGTTTTGAATCAGGAGAGTTTAGGACTTCTATACCACATACCTTTTACCTCCCAAAGAAGTTTCTTTCGTTAAAGCCACAGCTGGAGTTTTCTGTCCCTTTCTCAGTCAGTGGGACGTGACTGGGTTTATCTGTGAGGGTTATGGCTGGCTAGGAGCTGTGGGAGGGCAAATACTCCAGCTGGGACTGAGCTCACCTGAGCACGCAGGGGGCTTGGGAAGCAGTGCCCTGAAGCACATGGGAAGTCTGAGCACGTGAGGGTGGCTCCTGGAGCGATGGCATCCCCAGGACTGGCTGAATAAGAGCAGCCTGCAGGGATGGCCAGGCCATGAGGAGGTGCCCTGGGATGGCATTGTCCTCCAGGCATGGACACTTTTTGAAAAACAGCTCAACAAAGTGATTGCTATTTACAGAGTACCAAGCTGGCTAGTCAGAAACATTTCAAAAACTGGCCTTTCTAAAACCACCTAGCAGTGTGGTTTCTGAGATGCTATTTTCAGCATGCTGTCAAAACAAATCTCTATCCATAGCTGAACTGACTGACTCTTCTCTTCAGGATGACAACCCTTAGCAGTGGTTGAACCAGTCCTAACTCAAGGTTTCAAAAGCAAGAGCAATATTTACCGGTTGATTTGCATTATCTGTAGGAGGAAAGTGGGAAAACTGGATAGCTCTGGAAGTGACCTCTTGTGCTGATCCTTCTTTGCCCTGCATACGTTGGGGCTCAGTATTTGCACTCAGAGTTGATTGGGAAACCACAAACATCCAATTCACACCATGTAGTAAAAAAATTTTGAACAAGGGCTAAATCCCTCCTGCTTGGACCAGCTGCTTCATGGTGAGCAAAACAGTTCGAGGTCCCAGGCACTTTCCTCTGTGACATCTTGTACCAGCCACAGTCCCAGACAGACCCCAGACTGCAGGTCTGGCCAGCATGGTGTTCCCTCTGCTTCTATACCCTCAAGCTGTTCCAGAACAGAGAGACACTTTAGCCGCACAAAGGAGGCAGGAGGAGTGACTCAGCTGCCACCCTCAGGAGCAAGGGCGTCGGTGCCCATCCCGCAGACATGTATGAGCTGGGAATGTCCAGGTCTTTCCCACTCATGTGTGTGTGTAAGTGTTCAAATGCTTCTCACTTACACACTCGGGCCAAACTTACCCTCTTATGATACACATCCTGCTGTACATTAGAATAAGTAGCCATTCATAGGAGGCCTGTAAAACAGGAGGAGTTTTGTTTGTGCCATTCTTTAAGGCAGCAGCAGGCCTTTAAAGCTTCTTTTATAAGCTGTGGTCAATGGGCTCCCAGCATGCTCCTTACACTGAGTCAGCATGTAGATACTGACTGGGGCACTGGAAACAACATTTTTAGGGTGTCCTGGGAGGTCTGGAGGACAGATACCAATGGCTAAACTCAGAAGTCCACTTCAAATCACTGTCACCCATTTATCTATCCCTAGACAGACTAGGACGTCAGGATGTGAACCTGGTGCAGGCAGAGTGTGCCAGACTCAGCTTCTTGGGGGCTGAGTGAAACAGGTCAGTGCCACCGTCCCCTTTCCTTCAAACCCACTGCACAGGTGCCCCTGTCCATAGCAACAGACCCTTGAGCTCTGGTAAACACTGTGTGTGTCTGTAATCTCTGTGCTGGGACAGTCCCCTCCCACGCCCACGGTCCCAGACTCCCAACGCTCCTTGCCTTAAGGCTGGAATGCCCCTGTGCTGGCATCTACATCCATCCCACCTCCTGGGGGACAGCAGGACTCGGTGATGGCTGCACAAATATTTCCTTCCAAGTAGTTTGGTGTGTCCTCATGCTGGACAGCTTCTGCTCTGCAGCAGCACCCCTCTCTGCTAGGTTTATATAATCTACTGTCATCACTGCTTCCTGCTCCACTGTTTTTAATGCCCTAAATGCACAGAGGAAGACTCAGACTCCCCTCCAACAGGTACTTGTGGTCATGCTTCAGGCAAGTCATGCTCTAAATGACCAAGGACTGTTCAGAGGCAGTAGTTATGATAGCAGTTTATCATTTTCCATTCACCAAGTCTGTAATGGTTGGTAAACCATCTGCCTGTGTGAAATTCACATACAGCCCTTGCAAAAACACTGAGAAATGCTGGCTGTAGCATCTTAACTGCATTCCTCAGAGAAATTTAGGCTGAGTTGCTGGAGGGCAATCTGTTACCATCAATGGAGGAAGCCCTGCTAAGGAATTAGTCTGATGTGGTGGGGTGACAGCTGCTTTAGACTTGAAAACATCCAAAAACCTCTTGAAGAAGTGTGACATGTTCCCTTCACTGCTAGTTCTCTGCAGGCACTAAGGGCTTGTAAAACTCACCCTGTTCTATGTATGGTCCTGGCATTTCCCTCTCCTTAAATAGGAGATGAGAGTAACTAATTTCTTTGAGGTAGTCAATAACCAGTTGCTGGAAAACTCGTGTTTCTCTCAAGGAGGATCAATAATGCCCATAACACCAGTCACAGGAAATTAGAAACAGTGCTCAGCATTAACCAGTTGCAAAGTACAAGTACCATAAAATGACCTTATAACAAAGGACCCTCCAAAGTGTTCATCCAGTGACAGCATCCATTCCACACAGTTGTCTCAAAGGACACACAGGGCCACACATGGTGTGTGAAGCAGAGTGGAGTCTCCTGTCCTGGGAAAATAAACTGTATCATTGTGTCCAGCTAAAAAGTAAATCTAGTCTCTTACCAGGAAGCTGGGGCTGGCTCGGAGACCATCCCTTGTTCCCAGGTTGTGAGGTGTCTCTGACCAGCATGACCACATCTAGGGGGCTAATGGCAACAGGGATTAGCTTTTGGAAGGCAGAAGGAAGCAGTACCTGGATGTGCAGAATGGTTCTAGTGCAGAGCCAGCAAAGCATACTCCAGTAATTCTCTGTTCAGGAATTGGAGACTGCTCTGACTGGATGGAAACCACCGGATCTAGATTGTATCAGATGAACCTTAGTAAGAAGGTCATAAAACACTTGTCAGCTTTCGTGTCTCATACTGTTCACCAACACAGGATGCCCATGGTGTGGCAGGAAGTGAGAGTGATAGAAAGAATAAATCAAACTGGTAACTACTACCTGATAATTTCTTCCAGACTGTGCAGCTTGTAGGTCCAAGAGCAGCGTACTCTGTATGGAGCCATGTTAGTTGGGCAAATTCTGGGTGCTAAACAAGGCTGGATTCCAACATAAAGCAACATCTTGGAACAAAGTTTTTTCACTAGACACAGAGACAGAATCTTCTCCCAAAACTAAAACAAGACAGGAACTGTGATTTTTTTATTTGACCAAGGCATACATTGATGGTTTTGATCCTAGTCTGCTTGCAAGATGGCAAACATTGACTCAGTAGGATATTTGTGCCTGTGGATCTGATCCTTTGGGACAAGTAACTTAAACTGAGACCACAGAATGAGATGAACTCCTAGACAATGCAAAGAAAATACGTTTAAAAACATCTGTTCTCATGTGGAACTTTTACAAACCCTTCATGAATTGTTTCCAAAGCCCTGCCAACTGTACTATAATGGTGGTGGCAGGACCTCTTACTGAATGGGAAAGGTTTTGTTTCTGCATTAAAGCAGGAGCACTTCTCCAAATGTCTCCACATCTCAAGAAACAGGTACTTAGGATGGCTCATGCTGTTCAGCTCAGCAAGGCTAGAATATGCACTTGGCTTTACGTGCTCTGGTAGTCCCAGAGTTCCTAATTTACTTATCTTTAGAGGTTTTATATATTCAGATTAGAGGGCTCAAAAATTGGATCAAATTTTTTCAAGCTAGTCTGGTATTGCCACAGCTGAAGAATTACATCAGGCCTGTTCCATAGCATCTTTATCAGGTGCAAGGAACAAGCAAGGAGTTTCACTCACTCGCTTTTGCACCAAGGGCTCATTCTGTGCTTGGATGAAACACGCTTGGGTTTTGAGATAAACGTGAATACACAGGAGCTGTGTGTCCTAATACTGGACTTAACTTTGTTCCTGGCTTCACATTCATGGTTTTTTACATTACATTCCCTTTATTTTACATTACAGCAGATCTGCTATTGAAGAGGCATTGTGCATTTAGCCAGAGAGTCAAGAACATTCTCCTGTCTCATCAAAACTTTTTTTTCCCGCTTTGATGTGTTTTGTCTTCCAATTACTTTGATACTTGTGCTAAGAACACAATGCCCTTGGAGAAATCTTGTTTCACTGCATATTCCACTCCCATATTCCATTATTTGTGCTAACTCCAGAGATGGGCAAAGCACAGTGCAAAGGTGTTCAGACAGCTTTGGCCCCTGCCAGCTGTTTGTCCTCTGCATTTCATGCATTTTTAATTGTACACCCTTCTCTTTGTCCCCAGCTTAATACTTTCATGAAGAAAGCCCAGTATTCACTTGATTTGCAGCCATCTTCTTCACAAGCAAAGTCCTGTTTCATAACAGCCTTTCTGTAACTTGGGTGCTGGTATACCACAGAACAATGTTTTAATAAATGTTATTTACATTTTTCAGGGTAGCTAGAGGGGTTTTGGTTTTAATTAGCTGAGTAAGAGAGTCATGAGTTATTATACAGACACAAAAAGAGCTGCTACCATGATCTCCTTACCCGTGGCTCCTGTGCCAACACAGGAAAAAATAGTACAGGCCCTTGCAGGCAAATATTTTTTTTGAAAGAGGGGGAAATTGATTAAGATGTACAGTGTGTATTGCTCCTGGAGTCCTCAACAGTTTTTCCTTACCTGATTCATTGCCTAAGCCAGAAGTAGAAAGTCTTTTCAACATTTGGGAGGAGCAAAGGGAGTGCAAGCTCTCCTGCCATTGCCCCCCAAGCAGTACTTGCTGGGGGAAAGTCAGAGAGGTGCTTGCATGGAAACGCTGCCTGCTGAGAACCACTTCAAATGAATTATGGACTCCCTCCTCCCCCCTCGTGCTTCTGCTTCCTTCTCCTTCCCCTCCTAATCCTTATCTTCAGCACAAAATCTCTCAGAATCCCCCTGCTTATGAAACCTGGAAGGAGCAAGGTCCAAGGCACAGAGGCGCATCCCAGGAAGCTCTGTGAGGAGAAGCTTGCTCAGTAGCTCAGCTCAGGACATCACCAGCAACATGGCCAGCTTGGATGATGAACCAGACAAGGGATTAGGCTTGCAGTGCTTGGGAAAATGCACTGGTAGTAGCCCTGCACCAATTTTTGCATGAAAACTTCCCAACACTTTGGATGCTTGCAGGAGCTGGTCCCATTGCAAACAGATTTAACTTCCAGTATCAAAGGAAAACTTCGTTCAGTTACAGGCCAAGTGCAAGTGAAAGATGGATGTGTGCATCCTGCTGAAAAATGCTTCTGATAACGAGAGCCTGGAGTGGCTGTGGAGGGGACAAAAGGGACATGCCTGTACTGCTGTCCTCTACTGCCAGTTCCTGCTCTGCCATGGGGAATGAGGGCTCAGATTTGCCCCCACCTGCTGAGGGGGATCTATCCAGACCATCCTGCACTTTGTGATAAGACAAACCACGCTGCTCACAACTCTATCCAGAGTCACCAATGGCAGCCTTCACAGTGTCCTGCTTGTCACACCCTGTGTCCTGCCACTTCTCTGTCCCAGGCTATCTTAACTGAAGAGATTAACACGAGGCTGTACAATATCTTCCCTAGCACAAGCCTGGCCCTTCACAGAGATAACTATTTGTACTTAAAATGCTGAGATCATCTGGAAGCCAACTCTTACGTGGAAGACTAGGACTGTCCTAATAAACACTGTGTGTTGAAAGCAGCAACAACAGTCACTTTATTATTTTCCCAAAAGAGGGTCGCTTCTTTTCTGTGCACAAACTAATAGATTTTGCAGACACCAGTGTTCATGAATGCCTGTTTAAACTCATCAGTTTTAGGAACTTCCACAGACTTCAGCAAGCCATGGTGGATCAACTTGTATTTGCACTTCCCAGAACACACATTTGAATTGAAGATCAGCTAGTTCATTCCTCACTTTTTAGCATTGTGCCAGTTAAACACAAATGACTAAGCCCAGAGCAGCTATCCTATTTCTCACTGAACACAGCTACCCACACTACCCCTGTCTAGCACAAATTCCTGCTGACATCTGAAATTCTCTTCTAACAAAGTCCATGCCGAGGATGAATGAAATAGCTTCTCTGGTCTGCAAGTTTTTCCTAGTTCTCTTGTGTTCCTGTTACCATGAATGGAAACTTTTTCCACAGCTTTAGGAACATGAAAGCTGGGCAGGGCCATAGGGTGGTGTTTCCACTTACATTCCCTGAATGCAGTTTTTCTTTAAGTCATTTTATGGGTTGGGGGAGAATATCCTGTGCACCACACCCACTTCTAGCCAGCTTCACACTATTTATACAGTCAGGAACCACAAACCATCGCGAGAAGTTTAGATCTCAGGCAAGCCAGTAGCCACACTGATTCCAGGCTGGAGGGTTCATATTGCACGGTCCAATTTAGAGCACATTCTCGTTATCTCATGGGGTAATGACAGTTCAAAAGCTGCAAGCGTGCAAGCAGGTGAACTTAATTTAGGTGAGAGCACTGAGCAGAAGAAACAGGCTAAGGAGACTTCATGGAAGAGTTCACACTATCTCAAGCACAGAAGCACAGAGTCTTTGGGCTGACTTCCCAGCTCATTTGAAATTAAATCCATGCCTTTAAAAAAACCCACAACCGCACAACAGCACCACAGAGATGGTTCTCAGTTGTACTGACCATTTCTGATTACTATTGGAAATCTCTTGCTAGCTAGCACTTCACAGGTCTTCCACCATGCATTTTCTGGTATGGGTGTGGTGGATCTGGTATGATCTATCTGGGCTTGCAAGGAGCAGGGACAGGATGTGAGGCAGAGAGGGGACATGATTAACTTGATGTTAGTGAATGTCTGCACCTCCTAAAAGAGCTATGGACTCAAGATGAAAAGCCATGGAAAGGTGCTTTTGCAAAATACCCGTTTCCTCTTCCTCCCTTTTGGAAAGGAATCACTGCCATCCTCACATAACAGCCAAGCAAGGATTTTTATGCATTTCTGCAGTGCTTAATCACATTGCTGATAGTACCCATAATTACTGTATTGTAGCTAAGTAGGGAGAAAGCCTGTTCTTCTGTCTGGACAATTGCAAAACTCTCCAACCACACACAGCTGACACACTTGCAAGCCCAGAACGCCACAAATCAACAGGTTTCACCAATGCCTTTAAACTGCACTTAATCACAGATGAGACCTCAGGGCACTTCTGCCACAGCAGCACTGGAAAGCAGCTCTCAGTCACACACCAGTGGATGCTGGAGGAGCAGTTACTGACCCCAAGGCTGAACAACCTTCCTTGGTGAGGCAGAACTGGCTGCAGCAAAGCCCCCCCACTCTGTACATCAGCTCCCTACCTGCAAGATGGGATATGACACAAGCAAATTGCTTAAAGCTCTTGGGGGAAATGGAAGCCACCTTTTCTGGTCTTTATTGTATGCCTCTGTAAGAAGAAGAAGGAATTTTTCTTCATATCTAAACTATCAATAGATTGTAAAAAATAACTGAGTCCATCACCTTTAGATTTTATTCTTGTAAACTGTTTATTTTTTGATGTGTAAATATATCACAATATATCACTTGGGTGCCTTTGAAGGAAAGAATTCTGCATGGGAGGACATTGCTGGTGGGAATATTGATAAAGATTAATGCTTGCTTAGCCTCCAAGGGCAAGCTGCCTCTGCTGGACTTCTTTAGGCATAATTAAAAGCAGCCAAGTGAGGTTTCTCCTTGCAAGGCCTACTGAAGGAGCCCATCTCTTCCCACTGGCTGCAGGGGCAGGGTAAGGGAAATGGCTTTCCTAGGCTAACACCAGCCTTTGTGGAAAGCTCTCGCCGAAAGCAGGACAATGCAAGGTTTGCAGAGCACCAAACCCAACATCTGGCTGCTGTTGAGTTTAATTCCATTTTAGTTTAGGCTTGTTGGCCTAAACCAGTTTAGGCTGGCCATAGGAGCAGGGGAAAATCTGCCACTGAATGTACTGTGTGGAGATGAGGACATCTCTTGCATTCTCCATGCCTGCCTCTTGCTGAGAAAAAGATGCTCTCTGATAAGCATTTGAGCTCCTTGGGAATTACTTCTGCTGCACAGTCATGCCACATGCACTCTGCAAGTCCAACTCAATTGTTCATTCACCACATTCACTTCTTTAGCACCTCATCCTGCAGCAGGGCTGAGCACCCAAAACTGGGTGAACTGGCCACAATTCACCCATTTCAGCTAGCTGCTCTGGCCAGTGACTGAAAGTCAATGGATACAGGGAAGGGGCCATATAAAACTAAAAGGACCATACTGGGCAAAGAACAGTTATTTTCCACAGAGAGAATCGTAAGTGTTGTCTATCTCCTACATTTACCCCTTGTGCAAGATGAGTGAGGTGCACGAGTCCTGGACAACCACTGCAACATCTTACAGATTACTCTGTTACTCAGTGACTGGTGTGAACATCTGAGGCTCTCTTAAGTAAACCACAATTATTTTACATTTATGGACCCCACTGAACCCATTATTGAATGGTAACAAGGTAGTCATTAGGTCACACAGCAGTGAGCTCCTTTTCAGCATGAGAAATATGCTGTGGGTAAGGATTGGGGGGGTTGGCTGTGTTTCCTCTTACGGCTTTTCTCTCCCTCCCCTCAAGACAAAGGTGGGTTTGGTCCAAGGAGAAAATAATTTGCCTGGTCGCATTCTGACAGAAGTTCATTCAGAGGATCTGAGATGCCCTGTGAGGTCTGCAGGGAATGCAGATGGGCCCTGTGAAGTGTCAAGGCTTCCTGCAGAACCACAGCTCCCCACTGACAGACAAATCAGCTCTGCAGTGGCTTCAGCAGAGAGCTTACCATAACCAGCCACAAGATAGCAGACCCGTACAGGAATTTTCCCATTCCCTTCCCACCCTGTGCTGGGCTCAAAACAGCTTTTGATACATGGCTGATGGAATAGCAGGAGAGAAATTAGGAGTGTTGGCAATGAAATGCTCCCTGACTGCAGTGACAGGAGCCTCAGCCTCTGAGCTGCTGGTGTGACAGCCAGGGAAGCAGTTTCATTCATAACCTGAGCATATTTTTTTTCATTGAATGAGCTTACCTGAAATGTTGGAAAGGAACAAACTAGGTTGATGAGCTATTTCAACTCCTACCCATGCAAGTTTTCTCAGAAAGTTTTCTTCTATTCCTCCTCTGCAGAAAACACTGCAGTGCTCCCAGACTGCATCAATGACAGCACAGAGGAGAGGAAGTTATCTGCACTTGCTCACCTGGACAAGCTTAGTTCTGCCCTACTTCAAGTACAAACTGCCTTTAGGATGTCAGACCTCACTATCTCTGATTTACACACATTTAGTCAGGAGGTGCACAGGTACGGACACCCTAGCCACTGACATTTGACAATAAGCAGCTCTATGGATTTTATTCACATTTATGGGATGCTGTAATATTGGTAAGCACCAATATCATCACACAATGTATTTCAGGATGCCCACATACATGGCCCAAGCTCTGAGACTTTCAGTCCTCTCTTGAGATCCTCTGCCTCTTCCAAACAGAGAGTTAAAATGAATGAGCAGGCATGCCCCGCCTCACACACACCATGCACACACACATGCAGGGCTCTGCACTTCAAACTGTCAAAGTTTCCAAAAATTCTCCTGTTTCTGCCAATTCCAGCATACCCAAAGCTGGGAGGGACATGGGGGAAATTTCTGAAAATCCAGTCCAACTTAGAAGAGGGGGCATTTCACAATCTTTTTTCTTTTTCTTTTTTTTTAACGTTTTTTTGTGGCAGGCATCCATCTCTCTCTTGTCCATCAACCTTTCTTCTTCCACAACGTGCTACCTGACAGACTGGAGAGCATGAGCTTCATTCCAGCATCTTAACCCTGAGTTCTAATATCAGAGCAACTCATCTCAAGAGAGGAATGAGACTCTTTGCTACAAGTTAATCCCATCCTCCTTCTCCCCGCTCTCCCAGATGCCAAGGGCAAAGCAATCCAGGTTGCCTAGCCAACGCTACCCTGGTCAGAGCTCAGCTTCACTGTGATCCCATTTCTTCCCTGTAATCAGCCACATTTTCCACCTAAGCCTTGGAATAAAGAGCTGCTCATGCTCAGCATGGTCTCTGCCTCCCCTTTGTGTCAGGGGAGGCAGAAGGGCTGGTTTTGGGAACAGGCCCTCACACCGCCTTTTCCCCAGCTTTGCTCCAGCAAGTTCCCAGTACCAGTCAGCACCAGCTGGATCATTCTGTCCAATTTGTTCCCTCCAGGCTCAGATCAGCTCCTCGGCTTGAGACCCGAATCTCTTGATTCCTCTGCAAGGAGAAAGTGACACCAACCATTATTCTCACAGTTTTATTTGTAAAGGACATAGCATGAAAAGCTGTATTTCAATGTACTTCAAAACCTGAAAAACCCATGTCGGTTTGTGGTGTGTATGTTAAAGTGCTCGATAGAACAATACTTTTACTAATGTCATCTTGAAAATAATCCAGTTCTTATTCCGTTAGTAATAATGTAAGGACAAAATATACTTAATGGAGACATTTAGGGATCATTTTAAGCTATACAGGGCACATTTGTACATTTCAAGTGTAACACACAATATTTCCCCTCACGATGAGCACCTTCATTTGATTGAAAGGAGGAATTTTCTCAAATACGCTGCTGCGGAACTACCCTAAAAACACATTTTTGAACAATGATAGCTCATTACACAAACCAACTTGGAATAAACATGAGTAGGTTTTTCACTAAACAGTACAATTTCATTTATTTCAGAGAATTATAAATACACATTTTGTACATAGTGAGGCATCTGATTCTCTGACTCCCTCAAGTTACCACGCTGGCTGTTAGTAGAACAGGACTATGCAAATTCAGACATCTGCAGATGGGCATTGGATAGGATTTTTTTGTTCTTTTAAAAAGCAGATACCAGAGAGCTTTGGTCTTTTCCAATATTCCCTTTCTCAACCAAAGAAGGTGCTTTAACACTGAAGTAAAAACCGTGTTAGCTTAGAAGAATCCTGATGGGTTTCTCACCATTCTAGTGGGTAGAATGATTTCTGAAAACCTTACAGAAAAAACCTCTCAGTTTCCAATAAACAAAAGTAGTCCACTAAAAAAAAATCATACATGGCAGAATAAAAATTCACTATGAAGAACTGTTCTCCCAAGGCTGTCAAATAACTACTCCTCTAGGAAACTGAGGCACTCAGCTGTGCCCCTTTCAACATATCTTGGAGTAGTTTATTGCCTACAAGGAAAGATGAAACATACATAATTTTTACTGTATTATTATTAATATGATGTGAAACCTGACAAAACCAAACAAGTCAACACTTGCTGAAAAAGCTGACGTGAAGTTGTGTTAAGTGCTAAAGGTTTCTTAATGTAGTCTGAAATGGGGAAAGGCCCTGATTTGAATTTTAAAAATTCTCAGGTTTTGACTTCTATTAACTTAAGAAAGACTTAATGTAGTTATTGCCTTTTTTCTCTGTGTGTGGTTTATTCTTTTAAATGAATAACCTTTAGAGGTGCCTACATTTCTACTTTATCCTGCTTGCACTTAACCCTTGTCATGTCAGATGAATGCTAGGACTGCTCCAGTCATACGTAGCCTTTGGAGAAGTCTGCAGCAGTGTACTTTGGGAAGCATCCAGCCAGCAAATGCAGATGATGCTGTGAAGAAATCCAAGGACTAAAGAGGTGGTTATTTCAGTAAAATGAAAGTCACTTAGACTCTGGGTTGGGCGTGAAAAAATCCTGTATAGCAGTCATTAGACATGAAAGGCCTGAGTTGTAATAGAAATCAAAACATCCTAAGCAGTCATTACCAAATAATGCTGCCACATGGTTTCTGGTGCTAAATGTATAATTCATTGATAGAATTAAGTACAGGGACACATTTTCAATTGCTGCTGAAGGGCTGTCATGCATTGTCTGCTGACTTTAAGCAGACATGCCTGGCTACACAGAAAATCCTAACACCCCAAATTTCACATTTCTGGAAACGTAAGAGAGATGTCACACATCCGTGGGCTCTGGCTACTAACTCAAGACACCATTCACAGCCTTTACATTAGTTACTCACACCCACAGCAGTGACATGGCAGTGCTGCCTACAGTATTTGGGATGAGTTTGGTCAGTTTAAGGAAGCACAAGCCCAGGAGGAAAGAATGGTTACTGAAAACTGGAACCCCCATTAAAGTCAAAGGCTCCTTGACAGTGTTATTTTACTGCTTTCTTAGAAACAAAAAGACTTCTATAACATAAAACTCTCCAATGAAACAAAGTTCCACGAGGAGTTTTCTTCTGGCTGGGAGTATGACGTGAAGCTTTGACACTGAAGTGAGGGATGTTCTAAGAACTGGGCAGCAGAAGGACCACAGGAAAACAGAGAAGCTTAACAAAAGGCAGGTGAGAAAGCAAACCCTAATTTTCACCCTCTTTCCTTTTCCTCATCTCCCATCCCTCTTTCCACCACATGCACACTATGCCAAGACCTGCCACTGTCCACCATTGCCAAGCCCCTCCTAATGCCACTTGAGAGCACAGTGCAAGGCAACACACAGTACCAGGGGGCCTTTCCCAAGCCTCAGCTGACAGTGAGACATCCAAAGAATCCACTGACCAAATGCCCAAGATCACAGGGAATAAACAAGTGAAAACAAAAACCTACATTTAAACTAACTTCCAAAAATCAAAACCAGGTGAAGCTACCTATGTCCTCAGATCCTTCCAACTCCCAGCCACAAGAATGGAAAACACACTCTGTGTCTGCTGCATGGTATTCACGAGGTGATTCTGACATAACCTCTTGGTAAATTTGTATCATACAGTGGCTCCCAGTTCCTCACCGTATCTCTATATATGCAGTGTATTAGTAACACATGAACTGGAAAGAGTGTAAGAGAGAAGCCTCAATGTGAAATTAGTCTTTCTTCCTCCTTTTGCTTAATTCCTTTTCTTTTTGTAGCTGGATAACAAGGAAAAAAAAAAAAAAAAAGTAATCCAAGATCCTGTACTCCCCCTAGGAACACTCATTCTTCAGGATAAAGGAAGACTCAAAACCTGTCAGCATTTCAAAGCCAGTTGATACAGTTCAGTAGCACAGCAACAGCAGTGTTTGTGGCTCTACAGCAATGATTCTTCTCAAGTACAGCAAGAATTTGGTATAAACCAAATTCCTCACCATGGAAAAAAAAATGGTCATCCACAACACAAACTGGCTGAGGGTGAGGGTGAATCATGAGAACATCTAGACAGGGAAGGGACAGACTGAGTTGAGTCCCCATCTCAGGCTGCAGCAGCAAAGCTTCCACAGGTGTCTCATACTCTCAGGCTCTAAGGCTGACAGCAGTCCTCTCCTCCAGTGTTTTAAGCATTCCAACACTTGTTTCCCCTTTTGGAGATCAACAGGAGTGACACAAAAGACCTTACAGAAAAAAAAAGACGACTCACGACTTCCCTGCGTGGGAAGGTGAGTCTTCAAACAAACAACAAACTAAGAGAGACCATGTACAGTAAGGTAACCAGCATATGCTTACAGCGTTTCCAAGAGTGACACGATCACAATGGCTACATAAGGATATTTGCTGAATTAATTTGCAATACCTGAAAAAAGCCCTGCTGAGTTTGCACTGTATTTACACATTGATTGGCTTCTTCCTCACAAGCAAGTAGCGGCATCCCTTCCCACCTTGGTCCTTCCCTCCCTCCCCCAAGACCCTCCCCTGCTTTAAGCTACTCATAGTCAGAACAAGAACATTCAGTCTAAGAAAAATTTCTTAGAGTAATATAATTTCTTAAAGAAGATAGCGTATTTACACACATCTAACACATGAAAATACTCTATTTTTCGTACTAAATTTCTGTTTCAAATAAACTACAATACTGCATCTTAGCATTCTGCAGCTTTAGAGGCCAGTCCCCATCTGGGCTTCCCAATCCTGCTTCCACCAGCAGCTTTGCCTTACAGTGGTGCACTACCGTGGCATTCAAGTCCTGACAGGTCTCCAATTGTGGTTTGCTTGTTTGGGAAAGGAGTAATGAAGTTCTCAGCAAAGCCATGCTAAACATCCACTCCTTTAATGAGTGATCCTTCTAGGATGATGTTGAAATCTTGCAATGTCTGTAGGACTCGGATAAGGGAGTTGACAGTCATGCGGTCCCGGAGGAGAGCGTTCTCCTCGTACATCCTCGTGATGGGCGGGCACTCTGCCAGCAGCGGGATCCACTGGGGCAGCAAGTGGTCCCTGAAAAGGGCAGGACAGGCATTGTTTTAGCACCAAGTACAACGGATCTCACACTGGAATTCTTCTCCAAGAACACGACCCTAAACATGCAGCCCCTTTTAGCGTGTTGTTAGCACGTACAAGTTTCCCGTGTAATCGCAACCCTTGATTTGGTTAGTAAAATACTACCTACTGTAGAAATGAGAATTGAAAGATACTAGCAGAATTGGACATTTGTAAAAATTCAGCAACATTTTCAGATCAGGAATAGGGAAAATATAACTTGAGGAAAATCTGACAGACTGTTTTCCAACTGGTTTTCCAAGTATCCAGACAGACAAGACAAAAATGGTACTTATTTCTAGACATACCAATTTCTACCCTCCAAAATACAACTAAGCTCCACCCTCCTGCCCCTCCCCAAGTGCAAGAAAGAAAACGCCCTATTAGGAAAGAAAAGTTCATCTAGAACAGTTCTGTCAAAATTATAACAGACATCCCATTTTCACAGGCAACTGAATGAGAATTTAGAAATTCACCAGCTCCTGAAAAGGAACTCTACATTCCTGAAGTCAGTACTCCATCAAAAATAGCATTTCAAGACAGATTTCATACACATGACTGTCAAGCTAACAGTTACAAAAAAGCTCAAAACATTTTTAGCAGTTTAGACACTAGCCATGTATTATTAGTGCTTCTTTGCTCCAACTCTTGACGTAGTACTAAAGCAGCCTAAGATAGGCATTGGATAAAAGATAGGTGTAAGATGTCCTAAAATGGAAAACTAAAGGTAATAACAACGGTGGGAAAATATTCTTCTAGTCTAATGCCAGAGGACACATAATGAAGAGCAGTTCAGTACCTTGTCCCCAGGCAAACCAGGATTTGGAATTTGCCATCCTTTCCAATGTTCCTTGGAGCTGTATTGATGGCATTCACATAATGACAGAAGGTTTTGCACGAAGATCTCTGAAGCAAAAAGGCCTCCTCGTTGTCTCCAATCTGATCACTGGTTTCAAAATAAGCAACAGCTTTCTCTGTGGTAGGGAGAACATCAGAACCCAGTGAGCAGAAGCACTTCATTGTGACACAGAATCACACAAGGGAATCCTTAAAACACCTGTTCAGAGCTATTCCACAGCTCATCTATGGATTCCTGATTCTGAAGACCATAGGTAGGTGACCACTTCCACCTTTAACATGGCATAGCATTGGTCAGTCTGGCTGATGTCTAACACAGGTAACACCAAGGAGCTGCACCAGAGCACCTCTCAATGGTTTCACTCTAAGTGATACCATCAGCCTTGGTTTCTCACTTTTTCTGAGTAAGCATTTACCCTCAGGCTAAGCATCTCAGCCTGCAAGCCTGTTCTGAGGGAGAAAGAACATCTTAAATTACCCCTACATAGGCCTGCAGGTAAGGATCACCAGAAGACCAGTGCAGTGATTAGGAGAGTTCTCATAAACAACTAAAAATCCAAACCTTTCACTTCCTGCCCTTTCCCAGCTCTCCCTCTAACACTGATCGCTCTTCTACTCCAGCCCATCTTCTTTCTCTCAGGAAAGCAGCTGTTTGAACTACAAACTCTTAAATTTCTACACAGACTCACACTCTTCTCTTACACAGAGTTTAGTAATTCTTGTCTTCCATCGGGTTTCTCATTGACTTTAAGCAACCTGGAGCAGGTGCTTGGCAGGAGAAATGGCACCCTAGCTGATGAGAATCCAAGGTCTGAGTGTGAGGAGTCATTTTGCCTTAAGCTTTCTCCTCCAGATCACATACCAGCTTACCTATGAAATCCCAGATGAAGACATTCTTATGAAAAATGCGAGCTGATTTGAATCCATGGTGGAAGACCTGCTCCAGTGCTGCAACCAGACCGTTTTCTCCACACAGCAGAATGGTAAGGCTCCCTCTCTGTGGGTAAGGGAGAGTAGGTAAGTACAACTTGCCTTGTTTGGATGGCAGAAACTTCAGATCTAAAGGTAGTACATCTACTGGTACTTCAGTGTCATTTCTGTTTATAAAAATATACAGGCAAGTAATGAAAAGTAGGAATTACCTCTTTCTCTGGCTTGTGAAAGTGTTTCACAATATTGTTCACGGCTTCCCCAATTCCCTCTTGGATCTGCCCCGCATTAGGCTCTGTGAAATGATGGAGAGCAGACTAGCTGAAGTGGTTGGTTTTAAATGCTGTATTACTCCTGGAGGCTAATCTTTCCTTGCTTGACATTTCAGCAGTCATGTCCTCTAATTTTACAGGAGCTGGACAGATGTATGAACAGGATCTACACTGTCCCATCTCCGTGCTTTAGCAGAGAATGCCTCCTGTGACCCTCACAGTCCCGTGTCCTGTTGCAGCCAAGTGCAGTTACTCATAAAAGCTAATTTTAGGGATGTGAGGTTGATGTGCACAAGGGTCCCTCCAGAGATAAGCTCTGCCATAAGGCAGTTCACAGCAGCCACATCAAGTTCTGAGCTGCCCTGAGAAAGGCCTGTCTTCCCACAGACTGCAAAGTAAGCTGGGAGGCTGAGCAGCATCAGCTACTGCAAATTCTGCTGCCTCCTCCTCCCTCATCTCATATCTCCATGCTCCAAAGAAAGAGATTATTATCTCTCAACAGTCAAAAGGGGACATTGAAAGAGGCAACGTGTACGTCACAGAGCAAACACCAACCAGGGAAGGCAGGAAAAGCTCATCAGCTTGCAGCTGCTGCTCTGCACCAAGCCTTGCTTCAGGATGAACCCTCCTGTTCACAGCAGCTTTTTTTTTCTCCCAGCAGTTGGCAGCTGCCCCCTTCTCTGTGACCCTGGGGAGGAAGGCAAGGACTTACTGGTGTTCTTCCCTGTGAGGGAAGTGATGCTCAGCCTCCGAGTCACCGTAGGAGATTTCTGCTGGGGCGGGGTGCGGCACTGCTTTCCCAGCTCCTCGTCAGACGTGGAGGACACCAGCTCTCCAATGAGTATTCGCTCCAAACTGCCATCGTCAACGCCTTTTCCCAGCCACCGCCCACAGGGGAACCTGCAGCGCACCCAGGACAAGCACAGCTCAGCCACACACGCAGTGCAGCCTGATCTCAAAGCTGGGGGACAGCTGGCACCCAATAAACACTGCCCACAGGCAGGGAATACTTAGCTCCGAGAAAATTCTCACAAAGCAGAACTCTTTGGTGCAGGAGGAGCCCCTGCACCACAACTGATCGTCCTTAGAAACAGGGAAATAGGCAAAGTTTGGGTCACACACATATTTCATGGTCCACACATTTTTTTCTACCAAGTTGTTTTTCACTTGCAACCACAACTGATATTCACCCTTTAAGCACGTTGTGATGATGAACAACCAAATCCCCACAGAGTTCCCCCCAGCTGAGGCTGCGACATCTCCTCATATTCAAACCTCACCTCACATTTTACTGCTGTGCTTTTGGATCCCATACACAGCCCTAATAAAATCCATGCACATGTTCATATCCCCAGTCACTGTATCCCATGTAATCCTACTTTCCCCCTATACACTGTGGCCAACTCTGAGATCTGGAGCTCACCTCTCTGAATTACAGTCTTCCAAGTTCACATTTTTAAAAAAATTAAGTCTGCTAAGCCACGTTTTGTAAAACCAATGATGAGTTAGGAGATCATTTTGACAGAGACCTATGTACTCAATAGAAGATTAAGATATCATCAAAACCTTTTATTTTCTTAATATTTCCCCTAGACCACCCTTTCAGCTCTTGGGGTTTAAAGAGTTAATTTGTGCACAATTTTACCACACTACTTTAAATCAAGAGATTTAATTATTAGACACAAACATATGAATCGCTTCAAAAGTATCCATACTGTCTGTCCTGTCTCAGACAGATGCAAAGAAAATCCTGCACTCAAATCTCATTTAATATTTATCAGATTATGTGACTTCTACCAAGGCTTCTGAAATGAGAGAAGCGGGGATGGGGGAGACCAACCCAACCCTACCAGGGACCCCAATCAGCCCCAATCAGAGTGAAGGAGAAGGTGAATGCTTTCTTGCTTTCTCTAAATTGAACAAGAATTTCAGACAAGGAGAATTAAAACTTGTTGCTTACTTGTACGTGTGTCCTGTTATTTCATTCCTGACCATGACACAATCAACCAGCCACTTGGCCAGTAGCCCTGAGTTGTCATGGCCAATCTGAACGGTCGTCAGCTTCCCCAAGTTCTGGCACTGAAATGAGTAACAGTTTTTGCTTCATTTAAAAAAGAACAGACAACACACACCCCCACCACACACACACATATGGTCTCAAATACAGGCTTTTATTCAGTTTTCTTTTATTTATAGAGTAAGTATTTTCGACCAAACATGCAGAGCATTTTGAAAAGCAGCATAATTAAGACAGGAGAAAAGAAATAAAACTATTAAAAGCTTGTGAAGAGATTACGTTCTTTGTTGGGTGCACTCTGAATCCTTCTGAGAAGTATTAATTACACATTTCTGAGCTAAGGTGATAAAAATGCATACTTTTGCAAAAGAAATAGATCTTCAATACAAACAGCTTTTCAAAAATGCATTTGAAGCATACTGACCTTCAGCTGACTCACTCTACACTATGCAGCAGACCCTACATCCTTTCTTATTTTCAAAGATTGATTTGCTTTGATTGTTGGGCCAAACAAAAATCTCTAACATGAGACACAGCATCACGAAGACACAGAAGAAGGAAAACAAGGCACTGTGAATTCCAGTGCAATATGTAATTGTAGGTGGGGCTGGCAACAACATCTGTTAACGTCACCTAAACGCTTCCCTTGAAAGACCTTGGTTTTCACTGCTTCTGAGGCTGCCAAACAAGCAGCTTGGGCTGACATTTTCAGTAGTGGGTGGCTACCCAAGTCGATATTTTAGGAAAGTTTCAGCCAAAGGAATAATCCAGAACAGCATCAATATGGTCCTTAGAAATATCTAAATATGTCATTTTGCCTGTTAGAAGCCTGCAGATCTTTTCTACAAAATAGTAATATATGAATGAGACGTGGGCATTTATCTCAGAAATATCCTCTCTATGTCAAAATTGACCTATATTTGGCAAGAGGCTTTTTTTTGCTATTGTTGTTGAAGATCAGTCTGCATATGCTCAGTGGATACAACCCTAATTTCAGTAGCAGATTTTCCTACAAAATCACTCTTTAATGGATATGGTACAGCCCGGAGCTAGAGGAGCTTGATGGGGCTTTTCCCTGCAATTCCCGCTACCAGCTGCTTTGGCATGGCACTGAGCCAACCTGTAATTGATGGGTGGGAAAGCAGAGGGGAAAGCAAAGAGAAAACCCCAGCAAGCCTGGAGGAGAGAGCCCGGTGGGGATGGCAGCTCCCAGTGTGCCAGGGACAGCACCTGAGGCTGGGAAGTTGAAGAGCAATGGCAGACAAGGGGCTGAGAAGAAATCTGGGACTGTTCAGAGGTCAAAAGGGACTTGGGTGGTACTAGATAAACAGAGCGAAAGAAGGGAAAAGAAACTTGGAAGGGAGATGAGGAGTTGGAAATGAGCACTGAAATGGAAAATTAGGCAAGAAGGTGTGGAAGGGAATGAGACATGGAAATAGATCTGCAAGATGAGGAATCCTGGGCTGGACAGGGACAGCAGTGATGCCTGTGGTTAAAAGTGGTGTGTGCTCACAGGAAACCTTCATCTCACACAGGAGGGGCAGGCTGTCTCCCTGTACATATTTGAACCTACAGTGACGTTGAAAATCAGGACAGAATCTGAAATGCTGTGCTCTTAATAACCCCTTAACAAATTAATATTTATTTGGAAGCACGTTTCAAACTGAAAGGAAAATGTGAAGAGCACATACTCACCTCAAACGTCATTTCTAGGTGGTTTTTAGGAATCTGCATGACGCCACTATCTCCCAGTTCTCCTGACACACATATCCACGGGTTTGATGTGGTTATTGCATTGCTTAGTTTTTTGATAGGAATTATCACTGACCTGTAAGGGATCACTGAGAACAGGCAGAGGGGGAAGCACATTAGTCTTGATCTATTTATTTTTTTTTCCCCTTTACAGTAAACGCAATTTCTGGCAAACCACGCCTTTCCCTTGAAGGCAAGCTCTCGTTCCACGTCTCAGAAGCCAGGCAGGAGCCCGCTCCCGCTGTGGGCGGGGGTGAAGGGCAGCGGTGCCGCACGGTGGAGCTGCAGCCCCGCGGCACAGCCGGGACCGCTCCGCAGCCCCGCCGAACGGGACGCACCCGCCTACGGGAGGATGGGGCACACGGCAGGCCACGGGGAAAGGAGTGGCACGATCACTGAACACTCTGGTTTGGAAGGCACCTTTAGAGGACGTCTAGTCCAACCCCCTGCAGCGAGCAGGGACATCTTCGACCAGGCCAGACTGCTCACAGCCCCGTCCAACCTGACCTTGAACACTCCCAGGGATGGGGAGTCCACAACTTCTCTGGGCAACCTGTGCCAGGGTCTCACTATGCAAAATGTAAAAAACTTCTTCCTTGTATCTAACCTAAACTGACCCTCTTTTAGTTTAAAACCATCACCTCTTGTCCTACTGCAACAGGTAAATGATAAAATGTTTGTTCCCGTCTTTCGTATCGGCCCCCTTCAAGTACTGAAAGGCTGCAATAGGAAATGGCTGGCAGGCTGGTGACACCACAGCCGAAGTCTCAAGTATGGTGTGTCTCTGTGGACATCCCCCTGTTTATTCTTCTTCCTATTCCTGTTCTTATTCTCTTATGCTTCTGCTTTTAAATCTGTACCACCCGTACATGCTTAAGACAAGGACTGCCACCCACCCCAATTTGGATTTGACTCTGACACTGCACCTCTAGCACTGCAAGACTCTCTCTCCCCTTATGTTTCACAAGCTGCCTTTTTGACTGGGGAAGCTAAGCCAGCTTCTTTTACTTTTGTGTGCCATCCAATCATACTGCATCCAAAACAATACCCTCAAATTCCAAGCACTCAAAACAATACCCTCAAATTCCAAGCACTTGTCCTACAGGAGGAAGCTGTCAAGCTGGATGCCCCACAGAAATAGGTAATCAAGGTTGAATGCACTGCACTAGTTCTGAGGGGATTTATTACTTTAAAAGGAGAAAAAGTAGAATGAGTGCCTGTTTTGACAGCCATGTAAAACTTGCTTCACTTCACTCTGAACAGGCAGGGAATTTAAAAATAAGGGCTGCCCAGGTGAATCCAAATAATTAGGTCATCTCTTGGGATCCTGCTTTTTTGCATTGCCCAGTACTGGAGAGACAAAGATGCATTCTCAGGTATCAATCAGATCTCTGCTCTCCTCCTTACAAGAGAGGGTGACAAAGGGAATCTTTCTGGCATTTAAGAAGAGACAAAAATACATTTAAAATACACTGAGGAGCACAAAGTATTTAATCCCCCAATCTTCCATCTCCTCAGTCTGAAGAGAGCAGGCTGTTTGGATGCACACTTAATGAAGGCCAGAAAGAAGCATTAGGAGATAGAGGACTTGTCTGGGAGGGAAGATGAAAGAAACTGTACAGAGAGCAGCACTCTCTGCTGATTACCTTCCTTTGTGCAATGCTCTTATCCAGAGCACTCCCACACAACCTTGGCTCTCCAGCTGGTTTCCCAGAGCAACACCCAGCACCCCTGAGCCTGCAGCAACAACCAAGGCTTCCAGATAAGGGCTCAGCTACTCAGGCACCAGCAACATCATCTCTTACAAATCATGACAGCAACTAATTTTTAATCAGAGGGAAAAAAATTGATTCTCCAACTCACTGATTGTAGTGAAGACGCTTGTGAAGCAGAAGTAATCCACAGCATTGAGTGAGAGCAGGTGATACAGAAACTGTTCCCGTTCTTCTTCACAGCGCAGGAAAGCGTAACGCTTGTAAAGTTTCCTGGGAGAAACAAGTAAATGGCATTTTTGTTGTTGCTGTTGAAAAAGCACCATGTATCTTTAAAAGGTGCTTGAATCTCAAAACACCAAATGAAGAGGGGCTCTTAATGGGAGGTATGATTCCCCAGTAACAGAAGCTGCTAGGAACCCACCGAGGGCATGTAAATGTGCTGCACGTGTTTTACAGAGCACTCTTTGCTCCACGCTCCCACAGCAAGGCTACTGAGCTCATCTCAGTTTGGGGTTTGCTGCAAAGCACAGATAAAAAACTAACACTACTCACAGCAGCAGATCTGAACTAACATACAGCAACCTCCTTTCTTCCCCATAACCTCCCACTGTGGAATGGTCTCGTGTAATAACCTCATCTTAGTTCTGCTCCCTACTGTGACAGAGAAAACTCAGCAGAAGGCACCAAGCAGCAGTTGGAGTCCTCCCACCACTCTGTCACTTCAAGGATCATAGGGCTGCAGTGTGGCTTGGATCAGTGCAGGGATCTAACCAAGAACTGATGCCTCCTTCCTGAAATTTGTGATGCGTATTCCATGCAAATGAGTACAGTTTTGCCCTGCTGGGTGAGCACAATCAGCTCTCCCATTTACCTGCTGCCCTTCAATCCCTTCTAGCTGGAAACCATAGTACCCAAACGGGGTGCCTGGCTGCACCCCAAGTAGCAGCACCTTAAGACACCACTTCACAATGTGAAAGTGAAGATTTGAAGAAAAGAGCTGGCTTACTTTGCAAGTGCCTGGTTGGAAAGCAGCTGCTTCAGGTGCTGAGACAAAAGCTTCTTCTCCAGAGAAAGTCTTATCCAGGCACGGGCTCGCCCCACATCAGTCTTTATCTCACTCATGTTCTGAACATGCCTGAAATGTGTGGGGAAGAAAATAAATAGATGAATCATAAAAATTCTACATGCTTCAAATGGCAACATCCAGTGTGATGATGCAGCAGGTGAACTGGAAAATGTCTTCTGACATAATTTCTAGAGAGATCCCCAGCAGGGCCCTCCAGAACCCTGCACTGTGGGAATGAGATCCCTGGCAGCCCCAGGCTGGCATGAGGACATGTTGCAGCTTTTCCTGGGCATGGCAGGCCATAGGAGCTGCTCTGTGTTTGCCTGGCCAAGGTGAGGAGGGGTAAACCTGCTTACCCCTGCACTGCCAGGGGTAGATGTTCGCATGGACACTGCTAGTGCTTAAAGCAGCCACCTTGTGAGACCCAGTTACATCTCAGCTGCCACCTCAAACTGCTGACTTGAACAGGTGTGTCTGGGAGGGCAGAGAACAAACACATATCCTGAGAGTTTCTCCCAGTCACACTGGCTCTGAAGACTCTAACAAACCCCTCACAGGCAGCAGCAATGGCACATCTGAGAAAAGGAAGACTGCTGAGGCAAAAACAGCAACAGGAAGCTGCAAGCAGAATCCCATTTTTAGGGATATAAGAGGCTTTCCTGTAAGTGGTAATTTGAACAGCCCTCCATATGTTTCATCTGCAGGAAAGCAGAACTGTTCCATAGGGGCTTTCTGCTACAGTTTTGCTTTTCCTTTTTAAACTCCCCACATTTCAGTTTGGAGAATGCCAGAAACTCTAGTTTTAGAGCACAGGGAGTTTTAGAAGAGGAGGAGAACTGCCATGGCAGGGTGAAGCTGCTTCCAAAAACTCCCCACTTCGTTAAATACACCAGAAAAATGAGTAACAGTTTCCAGTAAGGGAAAGAAAAGACTACAATTTCTTAATTTTCATGCACTCTGCATGTTAAATGCACAGGCAATTCAACCCTCCAAACCTCCATGGCAGGCTCGAAGTACCATCAGCAGAAGTCTGAACTAGTCCCAGCTGCGATTTACTGTCCGACTCCTGCAACTTCCTTGACAGCCCTCCACGCATTGCTGAGTGTTGGGGAATGTGGCAATATTTACTCCAAAGGAAGTGCTGTGACTGATGCTTTTTACATTGACTACTATAGTCTCACTGTCTCGTGCTTTCCCCCATCTGTTACACCCACGCGTGTGCTTTGTGTTATATTTAGTCCCTGCATTATTTGAGAAAACTACCCTCTTGTTTACAGAGCCTCTAACGGAGCAGGTCCAGGACCTTTAGGTCAAATTTGCAAAGAACAACTTAGAGCTGTCCAGAAATATGAGTTTGCTCTGCACAAATGAGGAGCATACACAGCCCAGCAGCACTGCTGTGTGCCAGGCTGACCTGCAAGGCTGAAGCCTTGCTCCTGGCATGGGAAAGCCCTTCCTGGCTCAGAGCATGGCAGCCAGCACTAGACCTTCCAGCTGAGAGCTGGACACGTGACCCTGCAGTCCTTGAGAAACAGGATGCACGCTACACTCAACTACATCATGTTGAGACACTCTCTTCAGACATTTCAAGTCTTTTGAGATGGGAAGATCAAAGCACAGACTATCATCTCCCTCCCCTTCCCCCCCCTGCCCCGAGTGCTCAGCTTGAATTACATCTAGTATGAAACACTGAACAGAATATGTTATTTCACTGTGAGAAGATTCAAGTACAGATGGACTCAACCTCATTCCATGCACGCTCTGTGCCTCTTCATTACCTGTTTCTGGTTCAGACTAGATTAGCATTAATTGTGCATTTGGGAAAAATAAAGATCTGCAACCATGCAGCTTGCCAGAGATATTACAAAGATTCAGTAATCAGTCTTGGTGTCAGCAAAAGCAGAGTGTAACAGAATAGAGCATGCAGGAAACCAAATTTATTTCACTGTCAGTTGTGAGAGTCAGAACAGCTCTATTTTTATCAGTGACCTCAGTGTAAGCACCGTATGCTCACCACAGCACAGCAAATTCTTCTTGTCAGAGCACTGAACAGCCATTTCGATGCAACTCCCCTGGTTTGGACTTGCTTTTAATCCCATTAGTAATAAAGAAAAATCTATTTGCCCTGTCAAATGAAAGCCTGTGGGTAAGGCAAGACAAACCCTCTGCAAACAGCTGTGCTGACAGCAGAGGCTACAGCCGCTCAGCATCGCCGTGCCCTGAGGATGCTGTGCACGCTCCCATCCCAGCACAGTCAGGGATGTGCCTATAGCTCATGCCAGGGAGGCAGCAGGTCTTTGCTCAGCCTTCTTTTTGAACACAGCAGGTTAAGCATCACTGCTGTGGGCCCAGTGCCCAGCTCACAGCCTCCACTGCAAGCTCCTGCAGGAGGGAGGCAAGACATGGGCATGAGAGCAAGTGCTGATAGTAAGGAAGAGCTTGCCCAAAGGGTGAGGATCAGAAACTTGAATCCAGCTGGACCAAAGGTTTTGGGGAGGCCTTGATCTTGACTGGTTGGGTTGGATGCTCAGCAATGCCTGAAGGGTGAGGCCACGCTGGAAGCAGGCTGTAGCTGGAAGAGGGGTGGGAGAGATGATGCAGATCCTTGCCAGGGGACAGGCTGGAGGGCATACCCCCAGACTGGCTTGTGCCATTGAGATTCCATGCACAAAACCAAAATAAACACCCCGAGCATCTTCCTTACCACATCTGTGATGCCAGGCTTTTAGGGGGGCAGAGGACACACCACAGTACCTGTAGCACAGGCTCAGGGCACATTCAGAGCATGACTGTGACTCAGTCCTACTTTTAAGTTGTTTACATAACCTTGCATGAGCCATCAGAAACAAGCCCTGCTTAAGGCAATGCTTAATCCTCCAGCCATTAGTTCAGTCAGCACCACAAGCCCCACAATTTAACAATTACCCATCCTTCAACTTCAGCCCGGGTCTCTGTGTGCAAACAAATATTAGGCAGCATTCCTTCCAAGCAGGAGAAAGTGTGCCACGAGATTACAGATGACAGATTCAACTCACCATCTGCCCAGCATTTTCTATGACCAGACATGTTTGTGGACAATCATGAATACCCAAGATACTACAAAAGGTAATGTTCTGCTTCTGAACTTTTTCTCTGAAGAGTAGTAAGAAAGACTTTTGTGATTCAAACAAGAGAGCTCAGATCCGTGCTGGGCTTTCATTACTCCAGTGGAAGCTCGTGGAAGACAGAACCCATGCACGCAGCAGTGAGCACACACAGCCTCCTCTGTCAGCACTCCCCTCCCAGCACTGGAGTTTCCGCTCCACATCCTCCTTCATCCTTCCCTCAGACTGACCCTCTGCATGCCTGTCAGTCTCCCAGGACTGAATTAAGGAGATAGCTGCCACATCCCATGAGAGGGATGCTAAAAGGGCAGACACATGTTCAAAATGACCTCTTGGCACTGCACCCCTAATTACACTGTATGTATTCTCTCTCCCTCTGTTGCATGTTGTTTTAGCCTTACATGGCATGTCATGTTCTTTGAAATCAGAACAAAAGACTCAAACTACAGAGCATCAAACTAAAAGGTTGCACACTGCAGGTGGGAAGTACAGTGATTTTTTTCCCCCCCGAAAAATCTGACTTATCTATCAACACAAATAGTAAAAACCACATCACTGTAATCAGGGTTTTGTGAACTAACGACAATTAATCTTATTTTTACCATAAGATTTTTTTTTTTTTGCCATATTTTTAGGTCTAAGAAGGATGTGGTATTACAAGAAACAGTACTCATGTTGTCTCACACATTAAATTGCCAGCAATTGCTCTCAGCCCTTTACAGATGAGCATTACTACATTACTCCTTCTCTCTTTGCATGGCGTGTTTATCCCACTGCTATCCTTAGCCCTGGCAAGACAAGTGTCAAAACAGTGGCCTGACCTGGCAGTGGCTTGATCAAGGAGATGCCCTGAAGAACTTCCCCCTGCTGCTGCCACACCAACCTCCACCTCTTCTGACTCTCTAATCCTTCTGATTCCAAACAAACACTGCTTGAAAAGGTCTCCAGAGCCAGGCTGTGGTCTACTGCAGAGAACCTGCCCAACTTCACATCCCAACTTTAAACTTACCCGAATTCTAGGTCTGATTAAATTTCTGAACTTGTACATCTATTACTATCTGCCATGAAATGCTAGTTAAAAAGAAAGAATATTGCTCAAGCATTGCAAACAGGTTTTTATGTGCCTTTGCTCTGCCTATGAACTGTACTTGCTGGGTCAGTAATTAAAAAATGGATGAAAAGAAACAAACTGAAAATACCAAGGAATTTAACATATCTGCTGTTATTTGTAGAAGTTGGCTTTATTACTGGAAGAACACCCCTGGGAAAAGAGAAGTCCCAGTAACATATGTGTGGTTTTCATTCTCTGTTAGCTAAAACAGATCAAGTGAACACACAAAAAAAGTTTTTCAAAACAGAAAGGCAACACGCTGTAGATTTAAATGTGGGCTGAAGAGAAGGTTGAATTCTCCTAAGCCTTTGCAGAACCAAAGCCAGTGAGGACTTTACCTTATGCTACACAATTAAACCCACAATTAACGCTTTAGAGCCAAATTGCATACCTCATATCTTGTATCAGGGAAACTCTCAGTGTAGGCAGAGTAATTCCTGTATCAGACTTTCGTCTTTCTGTTCCACCACCAACTACAGCGGAGAAAATACACAAAGTTAATACAACACTACAGTAACAGTCTGCAATGCATTTATTTTACATACAGCTGAAAACAATCTTAAGTGGCTGGTAACTGCACTGTTCTGTGCACTGTCATTAACTCTATCCTGGAAACGGTGAAGTAGACAAAATGAAAATTCTGAACATATCACCTATTCCTTTCTTAATCCAGGACGGAACTTGGAGATTTAGCTTCCTTTTTTGTATGTGAAATACCTTAACTTAAATCTGTACAGCAATGAATTTTATTAGCAGAAGTTACTATGGAAAGCTCACAACTGAGAACAACTCAAATAAAATTAAGCTACAGTAACATATTCAATGCAAAGAATGCCATGCATTTCTGTGCTCTGTTCTGCACAAACCACTTTGTGGTGACACATTTTTCTCTCAGGAGTTTGTGCCTGCCAGCCAGATTGTTTAGTGCATTACTCACTGAAGCTTATTAAAAAGTCCTTTCATGGGAGAGACTTGTTTGTCCATAAATGCCTCTTTGAGGACTGATCATACGAGTTCCCATCTGTAGGATCCAAACTGGAGAGTCCTTGAAATATGACTCACTGAAGTTCAGAGTTTTACTACAATACCCCTGCCACGGGGCAGGGAGATCTCAAGGTTATCAAAAAAACCTCTCTTAAAACACTAAAGTCATTTAGTGACTGTAAGGGGCCAAGCCAAAGCACAAATTGAGTACCTAGACTGATGGACAGAGATTAATTACAGAATTTCTGAACTGTACCACCCACCAGTATAAAGATTTACTGAACATGGAGTTATTAGTATTGGGATTTGAGAGACAGATTATGCTCACTGAAAGAAAAATGCCAGCTGTCTTCTTCCCAGCTCCACACTTCCAGCTTCTTCAGAAATCATCTCTTGTGGAGACAACTGCTTCTTATACCTCACTCAGTGCTCATTAAAAGGGAATGAAGGTAGTGAACATACATCAAGCGATTTTCCAGACAAGGAGGGAAACTATGTGCCTTCGCCTCCAGTGATTTCAATCTACTTTGTCCAGACATCAAGACATCCCCACAATGATTATGACAAGTCTCAGAATGTAAATGTGGTATTAGCAAGGAAATACACTGAAAATCCTGCACGGGTTTCATGTGGTTGCACTGTTCCTCCCATGGCTGAGTTCATTTGCTGTGATGGACTCTTCACGGAGTTACCTGCCAAGTACTCACCTGGGGATTCTGCACTGTGCTCTTGCTTCTCTTCTCTCTCCTGGTACTGAAGCAAATGGGACCACAAAGCAGATTTCCCCTGAAAATAGAATATGTAGTACATATCTTTAAATAAACCAGGCAAAAAAATAACCAATAATGGCCAGTAAACATGGCAGAATAATGGTATAGCATTTGAATGGGTAAAATGTTCAGTAGTGAAAACCAATCCTTCTCTCTTGGGCCATGAAACCTCAGGAAGAGAGAGGACCATCCCACTGACCTAGCAGTCACACTGCCCACCTTTTTTCTTTGTCCTCTGGGTTTCCCTTGTGAAGGTTGAAAGGGAATAAACCAAATACGTACTTGACAACAGCACTGCAATTTCCAGAGGGGAAAAGCTCCAAACAATCTCCCCCAATAAAGCCCCAAACACCCGAAACTCCTCAAACCTTCACAAAATATGACACAGGGACACTGATCCCAAAGACACCTCCTGCTTTATCTTGGAGTTACACCATTGAGTAGCAGCTTAAAAAGCAGAGATGGCATTCAGTATTTGCTAGAGTACTGCACACACAGAGTCCCAAGTTTCAAGCTACCAACCTGCTTGACCTGCAGACCATGGCTCCAGATTCTTTCTAGAAGATCACAGAGACTGGCAATCAGTGTATTTTCCTCCAGACCCGTTATATTGGCTTCTCCATGTCCCAGCTCAACTGCTTCATGGCCCATTTTCTCTACCAACATGCGTTTAGTCTATTAAAAAAAAATCCCAACAGCTTCTAAGAATGTTATCCAACAAGGGACAGAATTTACAGCTGAGTTTACTTACACATGCTTAATCTAGAGACCATTGCTAATAGAGAGAAACTTCAAATCTACTTGCAGAGATTGTAAATTAACAAATATAATTATATTAAAAATGTTTGCTTGATTACTTTGAATCATAGAATACCCAGAGCTGGAAAGGACCCACAAAGACCAAGTCCAGCTCCTGTGCCTGCACAGGACAGCCCCAAGAGTCACACCGTGTGTCTGAGAGCATTGTCCAAACGCTTCCTGAACTCTGGCAGACTTGGTGCTGTGACCACTTCCCTGGGGAGCCTGTGCCACCTGTCCTATTTCTATACCCTTTTTCTATTGTCCTATTTCTACACTGTTGATTTACTACCAAGCAGAGTACAGAATACATCTCCAGTCTTCCTCAGCTTCTGTTTTAATTCTTGTTACAACCATTAAACACTCAGGTAAAGCAGTATACCACCAACTGCAACAGACACAAAGAAGCTGCACGTCCATGGCTATAAAAGCTTCTTTAATATTAGGAATTGTTATACTTCATTTGCTCTGCATAAACAACATGCACAAGCCACATGTGCTGAATTCTTCCCTTTTGACCAAGGATCTCCAGGCCATTCTGTTTAGGCTATGTGTAAATATGAACAATTAAAGGAAATCCTCCAGAAGATGTCTGATCATGCTGGTTCTCCTTCCTGTCCTTTCTACTCCTTCCATCAACTTCAACTGTGTAAACAGAAGAGCGACAACACGTTCCCTTCTCTTCTAGCTGTTGAAAAACACTACAGGGATATCCACCCTGCAATACCCAGGTATTCCAACAGAACAGTGCCATTCCAGCTGTGAACCAGGAGAACATCTGCAGGTGCTATTTAAGCTCACTGCAATCAAGGGGACAGCACACAGGGGATGACCTACCTTCATGCGACATTCCTTCAGCAACCCTTCCACAAATTTCCAGTTGGTCTGTGCAATCACAGCTGGAGAGAGGTCTGACAGTTTGGGCTGCCTTAAATTTTTTCCTAAACTCCTTGCCTCCTGCATGTATTTCTGAAAAATAAAGAGAATAATTTTAGATAGTACAGGTCAGAGTGACTCACCTCATTCTACTCCTAGGCAAGCAAGGTGGTGAAAACAAATGAGCTAGTGTTAATCTAGAAACAAAATCTTTATTTGTCTGATGTTTAGGTGTCAGGCTGGAGAAATGGATTGATCCCTTTTGACAACAGAAAAAGCAAGGTATTTTCCTGAGTGGTAAAGAATCAGTCAATATTAGCCAGTAAGCTGTGCTGTTAGTCACTAGCATGAAGTTAGGCACAAGTGCATAAAGTGTAATACCTTCATTCAGCAATAAAGTCAAAACACCAAGAAAAGTTCTTTCCACTATTATTTGATTCTCACTTAAAAAAAAGTAAATTAAAAGAATTGTCTAATTTTTGACCAGACTATACACAAATAGAAAAAAAAATCCTTTGAAAATAAATTACAAGAAGCAGAAATAGACATAGTGAAGGAGAAAGATTTCTTCCATTACTTTACATCTACATAGTTTATGTGGGAAAAATGAGACTTGATCTTATTCTCAATTAACTTCTTGATTACAACTGAACCTCATTTTAAACAGAGATGACACTTGGGCTCATTCATGTTTTTACTATGGTAACTGTTAAGTAGGGACAAAAATCAACATACTTTTTAAAAAAACCCCAAGCTATAATAGAAGACTTTTGAAGACTTTTAAACATTCCTATTCCACTTCCTTGTCTTCAGAGGTAGGGTATTTTTTGCTTTGCTTTGATTTTTGGGGACTTGTTTTTTCTTTTTGGGTTTTTTTTTTTTTTGTTAAGGCAAAACCCACAAACCAATCAGCAAGTGACCTCTGACACCAACATCAGTGAGAGAGCTACATGCTGAGCAAGGCCAAAAAGTTGGCTGGGACTATCAAAATGTTGTTCAAGCATTATTTGTAACTGCTTCTTAAAAAGAGCAAGGTAATAGAATGGTGCCAAATGAAAGCCTTCAAACGCAGCGCTCATAGCCTGGTGTGGGAATGCTCTCTTTCCACAGTGGGCTTTTGTGTGGCTAATGATGCCTCTCTGGGGGATGATATGTGACAATGACCGCTCTTTCCTGGAAGGAGCAGATCACATCCCTCCAGGGAATTCTTGCTGCTGCTGGCTGGGTTTTCTGGGGAACTGAGAGGTCACTATGGCTGCTGCATCCTCAGAGCTTTCTGTCTGGGCAAAAAATTTATTCCATAGAATCATAGAATGGTTTGGGTTGGAAGGGACCTTAAAGATCACGTAGTTCCAACCTTTCTGCCATGGGCATGGACACCTTCCAGTAGATTGGGAAAAGCAAAACCAAAATCTAAGCATACTGAAGTTAATTGCAATGCCTCGTACAGCTTTTCTGACACAACTGGATTTTCTCAACACAGAAATTTGGACAAGAATCACTTAGCATCACTCCAACAGGTCAGATAAGAATGTAAGGTTCTGCCATGAAAAGCTGTGTTCCACTGAAGTTTTCAGTTAGGTAACTACAGTTTCACCAATACTGTAAGGATTTTAGAACAGTTCAAAAACTACAGGTGGGAATAAAAGAAAAAAGTTACAGACGACAAAAGTGTGTTGTTCAGCAAGCAACCTCACAAGTGACTTCCATCTGAGTGCAAAAATTAACAGCAAAACCAGTGATAAAGTAATACAGGGAATATAAAACTAGAAAAACTAATCTTTCTTTTTAAATGTGAAGGGATAAAAAGTGTGGTTATAGTCTGAAGAGTATAAAACATAGATAACCTTGCTTTATTCATTGTATATCTTCTTATTATATTAAAATTTAAAAAAAATATTAACTCTAAGGTTCCAGAGAAGAATAAGGGTGGGCTGAGAGAATCAGTTGATTGCCCTCTGCCTGTTCATCAGCATCCACGCACTACAACCCTCTTGCACACTGGGATGCAATGATCCAACAGTCAGAAAGCAATGCTTTTGGGATTTGACACCCTAAACTGAATTGCCAGGTGGGAAACATGGAAAAAAAACCAATCCAAAGCAAAACAAAATTGTTGTCTTTTAGCCTTGGAGCCATTGTGCTTTCCAGGGAGCTGGTGTGGAAGCTCCTTTCCAGCTACTTTTCCGATTATAACCACACTTCCAAGCGCTATAGGGATGTGCTCATAGTCTACAAGAACGGGGGAGGTTTGAGGCACAGCGAGGACAGAGGTTCCTCATGCTAACAACATCTCAAAAGCAGCTTTCAACAAGAAAAACTAAAACATACCAGGCAGCATTCAGAGAAGGATTTTTTAGGAGGCCGTGCAGGAGGGGGTGGTCCCTGATCCCACTCCCAGAAGGCCATTGAGTTCTGACGAAGCAAAAGCTCCTCCGATGGCTAAGAGGAGGCAGATGCCCCAATGGCAGAACAGCCAGAAAGAAAGAGGAGACAAAGCAAAAGAAGCATGCATATGATCCATAGCCAAAAAAAGAAGAAAGTAAATACATGACAAAGTACTGAAAGGGCTCTGCTGAGATATACACACACAAGGCACTGTTTAAAATATACTTGCAAAGCCATGTTAGCAAAAATAGCAACAAACATGTACAAGTGCTGTTTTGCTGTGTTTCCATGAAACATCATTCAAAGTTATGGTTGAAGAGTCCTCTCATCCACTCAGGTTCTTTTGGAGGGCAAACTGCAACACTGACCAACCTTATTCAGTGAGTTTTACCACAAAACAGCAGGAGTGTTATATTTTTGCTAGTGACATACAAAAGAAGCATATGGACATCAATGGAAAAATGTGGCAGAAAATATTTAATGAAGGATGAGGAACTGAAAAGATGGGAAAGAAACGCACGTATGTGACTGACATTTACAAGATGCATGGGAGTTTCCAAGCTCTAGGCATAAAAAGGCCCCAAAGTCTTAACCTTTCAAACAGGCATACTCATGTCAGAAATCAACGTAAGAGAAAGGAAAAAAGTTCCTTTAAAAAAAAAAAAGGAAGAATCCTGCCTCATTTGCTTCTACAGGGCTGACATTTACTCAAGGACTTGACTTTTCCAGAGACTTCCACCCTGGCCAGAGTTTGGCAGCTGCACTGCCAGGGCTC
Organism: Corvus hawaiiensis; assembly: GCF_020740725.1. Classification (NCBI taxonomy): domain Eukaryota; kingdom Metazoa; phylum Chordata; class Aves; order Passeriformes; family Corvidae; genus Corvus; species Corvus hawaiiensis. The sequence continues at coordinate 22,612,956 of NC_063216.1, read as the reverse complement.
TGCTGTCTGCATGCAGTAACATGGCCAGGGTCTAAATCAGCAAATAAGTCATTTTCCTGATGACAATGGGGCTGTCTTGTTCCCATATAATAAAAGCACTTTATTTATGTTGTGTGCTTTGAAGTTGTAGAACATCTGTGACAAGCAGAGCAGCATCTAAATGGCCACAGAGACCCAACGAAACCTTACAGTAGCCACAAAACTGCCCTAAGCAATAAGCACATTGTTGTCCAAACCTCCACCTCCTGGATCACAGCCTGTGCTGCCCTCAGATGAGGCCACCCACCTCCCTCATGTCGTTGTCCAGCCCGATGTGCTCCGAGTGCTGCCGCAGGCGGTCCTTCCTGCGCTGCGTGGTGGTGCTGCGGCTGGCCCAGCGGCTGGGAAATCAGAGAGAGAAGACATGTGTGAGCAGAAGAGAATCAGGAGGGAAAGCCTGGGTCAGGAGCTGAAGGACATCCAATGGGTCTGCAGCAAAAGAAGGGAAAGCCCAAGCTTGGACCTTGCAGTAAACATGGGTGCGAGCTGGCGCTTGGCCTCCTCGTGGGGAACCACCCGGGAGGTGACAGGCCAGCACTCACCCAAGGGACAAAAATCCTGATGAAAACGTGCCCAGCTGCCTGCCAGGGTCTCCAGTGAGAGCTCCTGCTACCCGAAATGCAGGTCATGCCACAGCATTGATGCCATCACTAGGTAAGTCACTGTTCTTAGTTACCCAACACCACTGCTGCATTTGATGAGGTTTGGTAAGAACAGTGTCTTTAGCAAAAACCAAAATACAACGATTTCTTTTGAGCAGCAACTTCTACGATTTTGCTCTTTTGTGAGAAGTGCTACTTCTCCTTTCTCCACTTTCTGTGGTACTTACAGGAATTATTTGAGACAAACTTCTCATTGCAATGTTAACTTATGCACCTATGTCTAAAGGTTATAAACAATACTGGTGTTCCTGGGACTAGTCATGTTGCTATTTTCACTTTAACTTTTTTTTTTAATTTGGTTTCTAAGTACCACACAAAGCCTGGGTTTTTTTCCACCTGTTCATGTATGTCCAGTTGAATTCTTCCTCTCTTCACACAGGTGGTATTGGTGAGGACAGCAGTCTCCAGATCCCAAACCCATGTATTTCTGTGTCCACCCCGAACAGAAGCATATACAAAGAAAATCTGGGATCTAATTGTTTGGGCAAGGAGTTTCAGCTGGCGACACAAGCAGATGAATGCCTGGGGAGGAAACTCTTGCACAGACCTGGACTTGGTTTCTGACCTGTCTGGCAAAACACTGGGGATGTGTAGGGAGTGGAATCTGACCCAAGAGAAGTGCAGGGATGTGGCCCCTGGTGACCAAAAAACCACCTCTGTTTCCAGAGAGGACTTTGCAAACATGTATGTAACTATCTTCACCAGTTCCTCCAGCAAGTCAACCAAAGACTGAATTTTGGCTCACCACACAGATACAAAGGGAAGAAAAGCCACAGGAACTGTTGTTTTAGAAGTCAAACTGAAGTCCCATGTTACCTCACAAATAACGTCAAGAAAACAAATACAAAGGAAGAAATCTGGGTCTGCATGTAATTATGGTTCATCACCTCAGGATCCCATATGACAACACATTTATTTTTAAAGCAATTTTATTTTTTTGTGGCCTCAAGTCTCTGCTAACAAAACAAAACAGCTCAATAGGTGTCTGCACAGCAAATGCTGATACCTTCGCAGAGGAACACATCACTGACATAAGTGTCTTTGCACCTCCACAGAAGCCTTAAAAATATACAGCCCCTGAGTTTAGTAAGTCACCATTATAAAGTTTTTTTTTTTTCAGAAGCAACAGCCAAAGCCTTGTTAGATGACTAAGAGGGGGAAAAGAAACCCCTACATTTTAATAATCTCAACAAGCAGAGATGTCACAGAAAAACACTCAAACAGAGGATAGCAGATATTAATGTGACTTTAGCCACTGGGCTCTGGAGACCTTCCATCTATTGCAAGTCAGGACCACGTTTATGTTTCACACAACAGAATGCCAGTAACACATTGGAAATTTAAGTTATAGATCAAATACTACCCTGTATCACAGTTTTTCTGCTCCAATTTATATGGTTATTTTCTGATTTTAGACAGAGCTTGGATCCCTCTCCACCTGCATTTCTGCAGTTACTGCAGATGAAAGAATTGCTAAAAGTGTCCTTTGAGGGAGCACATCTCACCAAAGGCGAAAGCAGAACGAAAGCCACAGAATAATTACAAAATAATACACCACCATTAAAGCATTTTCAGTTCATTCCACAGCTGTACTTCACCTGGGAGAAGGCACAGCCCATTCTCCAGATTATTAATCAGAACTATTTGGAAGTTTTAAGCATTAAAAAAGTGAAGATTGTTGGGTATTTATGAAAAAATAGACTGCTGCTTGTTAGCTGGAGCAATTACACACACTGAGCTGCATGTTCCCTCTTTTCCAAACTCTAAGTTGAAGAAGAGGAGCTGTTGAGTCGATGGGTGAGGTCTGTGCATTTGGATGCTGCTCTGAATCTGTCTGGGAGGTTTTGTGAAGATCTAACAGCAGGTAAGCAGGATTAAGCAGCTAAATCTTTTAAAGCCTTTTCTTTACTGGGCCACATAGAATTTTCCCAAAACAACGCTTCAGTATTACAATAACCATTCCCTCTCCTCAGCAGTATGTTTTAAATTGCTCTGCCTCTCTTTGTGATCACTTGAAGTGATTTTAAGGGGGATAAAAGCCCCAGTGGCCACACCACCTCCCTCGGGCTGCCGAAATCCATGCGGGTACCTCTCCTGGCCCTGTCATCAGCTGCTGCTCTATTCACACCTCAGCCCAGGTGCTGCCAAAGCAGCACGGAAAGCTGTTCCCCCACCAGCAACCCTTTGCTTCTTGTTAGCCCTCAGACTTGGGCTTTTAAAATAACCACTACTGCTGGTGTCCCTCCTCTCCTTGTTCTGAGGAGATGAAGCCCTCCTGGCTGGTCTGCCTGGCACCTGAGAGCACGCACAGCACTGCTGCTCAGCCTGGATGCTGCCCAAGTACTCCCTGACCCCCAAAATGTCCTCTCCCCTTTATTTTTTGCTGGTAGAGGCATGAGCATGGACTACTGGCATGTTTCATTTATTCCTCACAACGGAGACATTGCTACAAGCACCAGGTCTCTGGGGATGGAGAGGATGCGGCTTGGGTGCAGTGTTGCAGGGAGCCCAGGGACCAGCTGCCTCCATGGAGAAGTGAGGAAAGGCTCATTTCAGTGTGTCTGCCTGTATCTAACTCCCATGTCCATAGATGAATGCTCCTCACCTCCAGGGACTGTGGAAAAGCAGTGATATTTCAGAGGAGGGACCAGGAAAGAAGTTCAATACATGGAAATGAAATAAGGCACCTCCAATTACGACCTTTGTAACATGAAGGCAGTCAAGTCAGTATAGTTTAGTATCAAATTAGACCCAACAAGCACAGGAATAGGTTTGCAGAGGTTGAAGGAAATGTAATGGTGCCATTTGGAACACCCCACGTTAAGTATCACCTTTTACATTTCTGTAATAAAGAGGTAAGGTAGTCAGCAGCAAAGCTGCACTGTCAGAAACAATCTAGCAAACCAGCACCTCACACCAGGGACTGGCCACACTGTACTGAGACCATGTGTACACACCTCTTTCTTCCCCTACCTTTTCCCTGGCCTCCCTTTTTAAAGCTCCCTGGAGAAATGAAGAAATTATGTCTTCCCAAATCAGATATGGGTGTAGCAGGCAAGATTTATACTGCAAAACATGAACATGCTGCTAGAGAACTTCTTTCTCAGATGGATTTAATCAACATTGCTGTCACCATGAAAACCACTACTGTAATTTAGAATCCATTTACATGTGATAAAGGAGAGAAGGAAGGAGACAAATGCACTTGTCTATAGGACAGAACCTAAATCTCCTCATATACACCATCTCGTGAGCCAGGCTGCTATTCATGTCTGCAAATCATGACAGTACCCATTCTACCTATATATGTCCATCAAAGGAGTTACCTGAGTTTCTGCATCCATAAATTAGCACAGAGCTGTACTACACCCACCACCAAACCCCCCCAAAGCATGCACACATTAAACACACACAGACTGCACATGCAAACTCCTTGAGCTCAGATGGAGTTTCTGTGGGACCACACAGAGATTCCAAGTCAAATACATGTCAGACCAAACAAGAAAAGGAATGTTGAACCTGAGCTCCACCTGATCACGCATGGGCTGACAGGGGAGGGGACCCACAGTGTGAATCTGCTCCACAAACACTGCTCCATGGTAAGGAGAATGAAGACTTAGATGGAGATCTCTGCTGCAGGGTGGAATAGGAAAGCTTTGAAACTGCTCATTGGGTGGAAAAAAATTAGTAAAATGCCTTAAAGAGAGTGGCCTTTTACGCGTTTATATGAAAAGAAGTGATTTTAAAGGGTGGCACACACAACTGTCATCCTTTGCAAGGAACAGCTGTAGTGAATGACCAGCACCACCTCTTAAGCCCTGAGGAACCACTGTCTTATGAGGTATTTAATTTTCAAGTCCCTTGAGATAGAGGTCCTGTTCAGGGCAGAGCAAATGGAATAGCGGATGCAAGGATACAATGCACATTTTCCCCTGTCAGCTTCAATTCTGCACACCTATGTTAAAATGATATATTAACTCAGGGAAGTTAATTGCACTTTTCCTGCCTTGCACCAGCTGAGCAGAGGATCAGTAGCTCAGGAGACTTGCCCATCAGGTTCCAAGTCACCATAGCACACATTTCCTACCTCAGAAACCATATTTAAGTACAGATTTTCCATCACAATTCTTGAAAATGAATATATTCGAATAAAGTAGTTCATATTTTCATTGCACCCATCAGTGGTTTGCTACATTAGGTTACCTAAATACTGTAACTGCTTGTTTCAGATCTTCTTACGTAATAGGTGAACTTTTACTACTCACAAAATTTAAATAAGCTCAGTGCTGCGTATGGATGGCTCATTGCTGACTCATTTCATGCTCATCCAGATGCACTGCAGAGATGCTACTCTATATAACTTGCAATTGTTTGACTTGATCAAAAAAGAAGGTATCTTCACTTAACATAGCCTTAAAACAGTACCCAACAGATAGGGAGGTAGTAAAAGGCCATATAGTATGAAGCACTCATTAAAAGAGAAAGGCCATTTCCCATACAAAAAGTAATTTAGTTAAAACCAGAATAAATTCTGCCATCATACAGAGAGCTACATCAAGCCCTTTGCATTATATTTGCATAATATTTCCTTTAAAATCATTACCCGCTGTTAAATGCTAGCAACAAGCAAACAAGAGTCCTGTTTAAAAATGAGGAGAACCATAGCCCCAGGCAGATAAACCCTGGGCAATTCCCAGCTTGAAGGGAGGGCCGAGGATGAAGGCCACAGGACAGTGCCCATACAAGTCATGTCATAAAATGGAGCACAAAAATGAATCAATTTCATACACTCCTAGCGCAAGGGTTTTGTAAATAAATACTGACACATTGGTCAGATCAGCAAAACACAGCTGAGGAACAAATGCCTGGAGAAAGCAAACAACTTCTGAAATCTGCTTCATGGGTAAGAGCAACACATCACTCAGCAAAAGCCTGAGGTGAGAGGCCAAGTACAGTGGGATCTATGCTTGAAGACTTGGACTGTGCCCTCCTTTGGGGATTGCTGCACGTCAGGTAGGACAGACAAAAGCACAAGGCTCACAGAGAGCTGGGATGCGAGTGAGAGGGCTCAGGTGAGAGAAGTGGCCAGGGCAGGAAAGAGGAAACAGGCTGGTCAGGGAAGGAAGCAAGGAGGAAAGCAGGGCTCCAATAAAGAAGTGGGGGGAAAGCAGGTCTAAACAGAGAGGAAGGCAAAGAAAGGGTAATTAAAGCCATTTTGTAAATGTGTAACAAAGCAAGCCCTTCATTTGAAAACCAAAAGAAACAAGAAAAAAATCAGTTCAGTTGTTCTTTGAGGGCATTCAATACAAATCACCAGAATGCAAATATATTCCCATGCTTGGGAATCACTGTTTTCCTCTGCAATATTTAATCTCATTTATCAAGCTTCTTAGTACAAATTAAGTTACAAGGTAATCAATTAGATTGAAAACACAGCTTGTTTCATTGTTTTAATTTTGCACTGTAAGCATATTCCCCCTAATTTAACAATTAGCTAATCAAAAACCATGAAGTGTTTATGTAGCTTGGCTTTTTGTCATTCAAATTCCACTCCTGGATCATTGCAAATGCATCAGCCAGTGGAGTCCCAGCTACAATTTTAAAGCCTGGCAGAAAATGCACACAGGGAAGAAGGGAACACATAGAAACCACAGCGTGGGCTGGGGTTTGAGAAGGGAAATGAGGGCTCTGGAAACCACAGCTCTTTTCCAGAATAATAGACAAACTGCCCAGGGACTGCAGCCTGTTTTCTCCTGGGATGCTTTCTAGGAGGACTTCTGCAGAAGCCACTGCTTTACACAGTTAGAGCAGCATGTAGGGGACGCTTTGGTACCCAGAGGAAGCTGCAGCTACTCTCTGCAGATTCAGAAGGTTTTCCCATGATGTGGGGGATGTATCAGAGGCAATGAGCATGGAGGGAGTCCCTCAAGTGGGACACTCCTGCCTGGTGGGAAGGAGGACAGAACTGGATGGGGTGTTCTGGGTTTAGTTTAAATTGTTTAAATCACATATAGGATCTAGAACTGAAGCTAGAAGTGTTTGTTGTCTGCATTACATTTGTGATTTAGATAAAACATACCACAGATATAACAGCCCAGTAAATGACAGAGGTATCTTTAGTGCTCCTCCTGCTTACAGGAAGAGAACAGCCAGATAACATTATGAGCTCTGGTTATATATTTGTTAGTTTATCAGTCCAGAAAGGGAAGCAATAAATCCCTGACTGCTGGCCACTGAGGACATGTTTCCATTAAAACACCTTTGAATTGGTCTATTTGCTACTGTCCAGCAACAATCAACTGCAACATGGGAATTATTCCCACCTTCCCACAAACGCATGTCCTTACAAAATTCAGGACAAAATTTGTTATGTAAAACTGAAGCCTGCAAAAATAATTGTCATCTACACAGCAATATCCTTTGCATTCGTTTTATAATATAAATATACAATATCTACATCTAAAGTGTCTGGAAATGTAGCTGGAATGTTCTCTTACCCCATACCCAATATGCAAAGGCCCAGTCCTATAAGCAAAATGTATCTCCAAGAACACTGGGAAATTGAAACTAATGGAAGGCTCTACTTAAATTGATTTTGTGGTCAGAAGAGTCATGCTGTATTTGCAGAAAGCATGGAAAAGCTGTTCAATACGTGGGTGTAAAATCAGCAGAATTACATGTCTTAAATGGGAAAGAAAGAGTCTTCTCAGCTGCTCACATGAAAACCAGGAAGAAAAAAGATATTAAACAGATGGTCTTGAGATTTTTCCAACTACAAACCTTTTTGGCAACATACAACTGGAGGAATTCCAAACATTTGTCACTTTGACATCGCTTTGCGGTAAGTAATGGGATTTTGGTACTTACAAATTCTGAAACATGTTGCAATCTAAATCAAAATTATCACTCAAGGAGTTAAAGTCACATTTTAGAACAGGTACCAACCTAACAGAAGCAAATCTCAAAGGGCATAAGGAAAACTATTTTAAAGTGATGCTTATTCATAGATTCACATAGATTTTGCAATAGAGACAGAAGATTTAAGCACCTTCAAGCAGGCTGGGCACACTCACACTGTTGCTGACACTGTAAAACTGAAACCCACCCATAAGGATAAGAGGCAGACTGCTAAATACAGCACCTCACAAGATGAAGAAATCCTCCATTCCTCAAAGGACCATTACCCATAAAATTCTGTCTCTGTTTGCAGGAAGACTGAAAGCAAAGGAACTTTGAAATATGTGTTCCTCCTTTTTGGTTAGTCCTGGGGTTTTTAAAATTTCTTTTAAAGAATTGCATTTCTTCAAACATTCAGTGCTTAAGGATATCTCATTTTATCATTTGCAATTCTTATTTCTAGCAGGTTATTAAAAAGGGCTTAGCTAGCATGGGTATGCACAAAAGGTGTATAAATAGAACTTAGTGGGCACCTCATGCAGAAGCTCAGAGCAGCGTGTGTGCATGTACACAACTAAAACAAGAGGTAGCTTTAACATTTGGACAGCTGCAGCCTTTGAAGCTCTTGGATTTACCTGTGCTCCCACATTTTGTCTTCCAGACTGGAATTGAGAGCTTCAACTGGTAATTTAATGAATTTGTAATCAAAGATGCACAAATACTTCACATTTGAAGAGGGAGAAACCCCTCCTCATTCAGGGGTTTTGAAGGAAGAAAGATTAAAAATAAAGGAACTCACAGCACTTACTTTGTATTGTAACTGTACAGGTGTAAAGTGTATCAGTGCTCCAGGTTCCCATTTCACATTAGGTAAATGAACCATGTAATGGCATGCTAAATTCCACAGCTATAGGTACCCCTATAATCTTATCAAAGTGCACCAAAGAACCTTATCAGACTCAAAAAAGAAACCCGGGTACAGAAGCACATACTTTCCACCCTCACCAAGTTATTCGTCCAGGGTATTCTAATGTGGAAACTGAAGGAGAGCTGTAGAAATCTCTGGGTCAAGTAATAACAGCTAAAGAGAGGAACGGAGTGGGCATTATTTCATTCTGCAGGATGGTATAGAGGTTTCAATACCAAAATTTCTTCCAGAATCTGAATTTTGGCTTGAGTTCCCAAATTACCGTATTCAGTGCAAAACAGCCAAACAATTCATTTGAAACTCGTAAGAACATTGCAAACCAAAAACTATGTATGAGAAGACAGAGTACTTACCACTCAACAGAAAACAGTAGTGAGGAATCTTCCCCAAAACAGAGCTAACGCTTCCTGACATAACCCAAACAATGGTTATATCTTCAGAAGTGGCAGCCCATACAAACCAGAAATGGGAACAGCTGTTGGGTTCATTAGACTGGTTATATGCCATCCAAAATTAGGACTTCTGTCCAGTGATGTGAAGCATTTGTATGAGAAACCTGCTTTTAAATACAGAAATAAAACCTGACTTACTTGTTATTGGTGGGTCCCGTTGCCAAGACATCAGACTGCAGCTTTGGGAAAAATCCTTGTTCATATTTCCCTTGGCCAATCTTCATATCGAGCAGGTGAGGGTGGATGGCTGTGTGGTCAATCTTCATCAGCCGCTGCTCGATGGACTGGGCTGCAGGTGACAGTCACAGGTGAGCAGCTGTGTCACCAACACCCCAGGGCACGCGCTGTCACTACAACAGTGCTCATGCTCAGACTCCTGAAAACCCACTAGAATGTTAAACAGTGACCTCAGACACAGAAATCTGCCACTCACAGAGGTGAGGAGACACTTGTGCTGGTTTTTTTAAGTTTTGCTTTTAGTTTCTTTACCCAACACAACGAGCACTGGTGCAAACGTGTTAGCTGTTAAGCAAGCAGGTATTACAGGAGCCTACGAGATGCATTAGGAACTGGCAAGAGCAGTGCCATCTTCCACCAAAATCCCTTGTTTGGTTTTAAGGCTTCTTCAGCAGAACAGAGACCTCCAAGGCCAGCTGCAACCCCTGGGGGACTGGGCACCTTGCTTAGCCCCACGTTCCCTGGGCAGATGCATGGCTGGGGGACACCCGAGTTCTGCAAACATCTGGGACTATAATGATCCTCCTCCTGAAACTGGGTATGCCTTTACTGGATGACAGGCCTTCAAAAAGCACAGCTAACTGTAGCAAGACCTGAGCAGCATGAAGAAGATGAACAGATTCTTGGAAACAGGGAAGCCTGTGGTAAGATGGGAGAGGGCTCCCCAGGAATCTCAGCTCCACTGAGACTAAAGCGGTTCAATCCTTTGCTTGAAGGACTTGCGGGTTTCAATCTCAAACCTCAAGCAGGATGAAAATAAAACCTTGTCACCCCCCCTTAACTTGTGAAGAACTGGGGAAAGGAGGTGTATGGGGGAATTCAGAATTTAATTAGCAACCTTAATATTCAACTCTTTCTAGCCCATCTATTAACAGGCAGGCCTGTTCTTTCAGCGTATCACATCTAGTGAATACATATGCAAAATGCGGAAGCTAAATCTCTTTTTCATTTGTCAAGAACAACACAGAACTCATTTCCTCATTTTATAAAACTGTGATGGGAAAGAAACTGTCACAAGATTTACATACATTATCATTAGAAACTCAGCAAGTATTTTTTTCCCCTCTAAAACAACATAAAAATCACTTTGTATGGTTCCATTTTGGAGAAAAGGAGTGGGTAGTGTGGGGTCAGAGGGTTTGAAGGGTTCCAAAAACAGTTAAACAAACAGGTGCTGGATCAGTGCTGGGGTCACATATACTGTGAATGGTAAATATGAAGGAAAATTGGTATTACTATCAGTTTGCTGCTTTTCACAAGACAGAAAATGAGGTTCTGGTGCCACAATATCTGCCAAAACTAGACGTTGAATAGACAGTTGACCTGCAAATTAGAATTGGGTTTAGACAGAAAAAGTTAAGCAGACACAGATTTCTATTTCTGACATGTTGATAACAAGTAAAACACTGAAGGAGTTAAACAGAAAAAAACCCCATGAGAAATGTGTTTGCCCTAGCTTACTAATATGTGTCCCAACAAATTTAAGAGTATAATTTCCCTGTATTACTTAGAAATTAAATAAATACTTACACAAGTATTAAGTAAGAAACTCAAGTATAATTTGAAAATGCATCCTGTGGCTGTAATGGAAAAAAAAATCCAAGCCTTCAGTAGAGCGTATTGTTCATTAACACTGAACATCTACTGCTGGAGGTACTAAATATGCCACACAGGATTACGTCCCCGGCATCCCCTGCTGCTTTAACCAAATGGTGTAAGGCAAAACAATGTCTTTTTATGGGAAGGGGGAGACAAGGCCAGTGGAGCAGACACCGGGGCTCGACTCCTCAGAGTGGCTGGCACTGGTCCAATCACCAGGCTGAAGGAAAGCTCTCCTGGCAATGGAACAGGAGCTGCCTGAAATGAGAAATTGTGAGCCAGTTCCATTTGGGTTTGGGTTGAGTTTATTAAAGGTACCAGCCTAGGAGAGCTCAAAGGGAAAGGAAAGCTCCTGCCATTTCTGGTGTTTAATAGCATGCTAAAGTTTTTGCTTAGATGAGATAAGGACATTGCTGAGTCCTCCTCAGGTAGCTCTAGGACTTCCTCATCAACTGCAACACTCAGATGACTGAGGACCTATATTTCTTGGTGGCTGACACTGTACTTTTGAATATTTTACCAGCCCGTCTGAACGTACCTGCTTCTTTCAAAGTGCTGCATTTCTGGTAGTTGGATGTCCGCAGTGCAGGGGCCCTGACATTATATAGCCTTATTTTCTCAATTCGGGAGTCAAAAACTCGTAGAAAAGGGTCCTTCTCTTCCCACTGGGAGATGATCTTATTGTCTATGAAGGTTGCAAACATCTGTGTTTCGATGAAATGCGAAAGGAATGGGAGGTAAGGCTCGGGTTGGTCCGAAAGGAAGGAAGCCTGAAATACAGAACAGCTCATTAGAGCCATGTTCCTGCCCAGCACTGACATGCCCAGCCATCCTTTGGCAGAGAACTGATCCAGCAGCCAGCAGGAAGGCTTGGACAAGGTCTCCCCACCATAAAAACACCACTCAGAGAGGTGTGAATGCATCTACAAAGGGGTTTGGTTCAGAATTGTAAGAAGTAAGCTGTCAGGGAGGCTTTGTGACAGCTGGAACAAAGGGAATATGGAGTCACTGAAGTAGGGCTCGTGCTGCCTGCTTTTTCAAAGCAACCTAGCAGCTATCACCCACAAGAATAAACCCTGTGCAATGCACGGCAGACCAGCACGTGTGCTCACTTGGGACCTCTGGTCTGGGCCTCACTGCTCAGGACCATATCGCTTATTAAGGTGTCACACCTATCAAGGGGTGTACAGTGCTCTTCAGCTTATGCTCTTCTGTGATGTTACACAGGGCAATTAATCACGAATTTCCAATTAGAACTGTGTGTCTAAGCCTTTAACTGAGCTTTGAAAACCCTAAACTTAACAGCCCATTTTATTGCAGAGGCACTAGCAGAGATTGCCTAAACAACCCCATCCTTTTGAATGCTGCACTGTTTAATGCCTGAATACAAACAAACCAGTAAAAGGCATGGCAGCAATTTTTTTTAATCAAAAACTCAGATCAGTATTTAGTCTGTTCCTCACTACTCATCCTTTTAACCTTTTCCTTAGAGAAGGACTTGTATCTGAAAAAGATGATGGCTAAGAACACTATCTACTTTGTAGGGTCACTCAGCAGTTGTGCAAGCTTCCCAACATTTCCCATTCCTTTTGCTATCCACCCATCTCTTTATATCCCCAATTTTAATCTTGAGGGATTCCATTCCCTCTTGTGCACACACTACAATGGAGTCATAACAGTACTCTTGTGCCATAACGAAGTGATAACCTTCTTCAGAACAACAGTACCCATTACCAAAAACCTCTACAGTGAGATTAGGAAACATGAAAGACTAGATTTGTTTTTTTGTCTCAAGTGTGCACCTCTCCTCTCAACAAACAAAAAAAGAAAGAAAGACAGACAGAAAAAGAAGTCACTTTGCATTGCAACCCTTCTACCGAGCCCACAGGAGCAGCCCCATGAGCTAGGCAGAAGCCTGCCAGCTTGGTTTGTACCAGTGAGGATGGCTCTGAACAGCTCAGTGGATGTGCTCCGATTTACTCTGGCAGGAGATCTGGCCCTGTGTACTGGAAATGGACAAAACTCTCCATGAGGCAGATGAGGAACAGCAGATTAAAGAACACCTAGGCTATACATACAAATACAGCTATCCTCCCTCCCCCTTTTAGATAGAGACACGAATACACGGCTATCTTTACTTTGTCAAAGTTTTGCATTTGTTCCCTGTTTGTCAGCCACGACTCCATGTCGGGGGCAGCCTGGATGACAAAAGCCTCGTAGTCAGCGAACATCTGTGTGAAGCGGTTGGCGAAAACCTCGCGGAGCTGCACGTTCAGTTTGTAGTCCCTCAGCTCCAGCTCCTCACACGACAACTTCCCATCTTTCTCCTCTGTGAGGGGAGTGGTGATGGTCATTTTCTCCATGGTCACGCCCGTCCTCTTGGCCAGGGCTTGCAGGCGGGCGATCGTCTCGTTGCCTTTCAGCAGCTCGTACATGTTGAGGGCATTGCTGGGGATGTTCCCGTTCTTCTTGTCATTCACCAGGTCACTAAGAACCAGATTCTTGAGTTTGGTGGCGCTGTCGCTGCAGTGCAGGTTGCCTTCTGGAGGGATCCCGAACTGCAGGAGTACCTCAGAGATTTCCTGGATAAACTCCAGCTTGTTGGGGAACTGAGGGAATTCCTCTGGCAGCTCGATGAAATGGTTATCGATGTCTACAAAGCACAAGTTTGCCTGAAATACAAACAGAAGTCTCAAAATGGACACTCAGCACTGAACTGGTTCCTCTGTGATGTAGCCTTTTTTCCCAGGGTGCTTCCAGACAGAAGGGTAAGCAACATGTACACAGGACACTTTAGCTGCGTTGTCTAGCCCGTGACATTTCAGACTTCAGTAAAGCTGAGGGCCAACTGGATGACAAATAAAGGCTCCTGCCCTCTCCTGTTCCCCCAGGACATGCAGACCCCAAACTTTCCACTACAAAGATTTCATATGCCCTCCCAGAGCACATCGCCTGTGGGAAGACATAAAAGGTAGAAAAGCTTTAGGTGTGAGAAAAAAGCAGGATTCAGGAATAAAGCAGAAGAGTTTAGAGATCAGCTTTGGCTGAGAAAAGTTGAAGAAGATACACTTAATAGCAAGCAAGGACATTAAAACAATGGTTAGAGTTTCTAGGTTTGGCAGAGATAGGTTTTGAAGTTGCAAAAAATTTGCTTAGCAGGATAGATAAGTTTAAGCTTAAAAATGGAATATTGTGTGTTCTTACATAAGGTATAACAAGTGAGTATTGTGTACAACAGATGTATGTGCGCTGTTTGTGCTTGGTTAAACAGTTGTCTGTAACTTTTAGAAGCATGCTATTGGCTGAGAAGCTTTTAAGAATGCTCTGTAACCAGGAAGTCTTTGGATGTCTGGGACAACGTGAGCTTTGTACCACCTCTGCCTCAACTCAGTATGTGAGACTGATAATGGAACAAAATAATAAAAGGCTCCTGGAATGCTTGTTCAAGCTCCCCATCCCGTTTGCCGATGAAAACGCCAACACCACCAAGCAGGAAGTGCAGCACCACTTCTCAGCCCATATAAATACCCCTTGTGTGAGTTACTGCATCTCACGGGCACATTTATTTTACCAGGATCCAACTGCAAGAAGCCTCTGCAGCTGTGCTACCAAGAAATGAGATGTTCAGCAAGAAAGATGACACTGCTTCAAGCAGAACTACAAAAGAGAGTCCCATGGAAATCCTTTGGGATTATATCTGAGGACAGCTTGTCCATTAGAGGCCAAGCCCTACCTCCCCACTCCCCTGACCCCCTGTTTCCATGGAGGCTTTTAATATTGGCAATTCCTCTGCCTGAGATTTAAAGAGAGTGCTCTTAGCTTTGCTATGAATGGAGACGGATCTCAGCCCATAAGATTAAAGCTAAGTGGAGACATTAATCTAGCAGAGCAGTTACTTTTACTAGGAAAGTGTCGATGGAGGGATGGAAGAACCCCACATAAAAATTAATTACATTGCAAATGCACCCTCAGGAATAACAGCAGAATGAAAAACAGTAATTGATCTTCTGAACGGCGGCTTACATCTGAAATTCGCTGTCTGAGTGCACTGTGCTGAGTAAAATCTTAAACCAGGTCAGATTCCCAAGGTGCTGGGCTCTGATGGGTTTTATCCTGGCATAAAACTGCAGAACAGGAGATGCAGAAAACTTAGAAGGCAGCAGCAGGTCTTTGTTAGCCTGACTTGGCCATTAGCACAGCTCCTCTGCCTTCTCTCAGGCTCTTTTCATGTTCTTTACTTCTTACCAAACGCCCTAGACTAATCTTCAGATTATGTGAAGATAAATGATTTATTTTCCTTCTTTTTCGAAAAGGTTAATTTTCAGCAGGACAATACATTCCACAGCAAACATGTTTATAATACATTGGGTATTTCGGGGACATGTTAATTAACATTAATCACCTTTCACATAGACACTTTAAAGGGTATGAGGATTCATCTGGTAAAGCAGAAGTGTCCCTTCAGCTTTTTCATATTAAATTTAGTCTGTACAAAGAAATGCATTTCTTCATACAAAACAATTTGCTTTATTTAACTATGCAGCTATTACAGAGTTGTGGCATGTGTCAGTACCATTCGTTTGCTCAGGGACTGCCTTCTTATCTATCAATATTTCATTTCAAAGGCTTTTTAATTTCAGCTCTGCATATCATTTACAAAATTTGAAAACTGAGATTTGGATTCAGAAAACCCTTGGGGAATTGGTCTCACTTCTCTCTTCAAAAACATCTGATGATTAAAGTTAATGCAGGGAGATTAGTAACCTTAAGACAGCATGATAGCCAGTTGTTAGAATTTTTATCTCTAACAAACAAATGGTTTATATTTAGAGCAAGAGCTTGAAAAGCTAGCCTCTGGCCTGAACAATAAAGGAATGCTAAAGCGAACGGTGCTTCATCACTGCTCACATGCTGAGGGGGTTTTTATTTTTTATTGTCTAGAGGAATTTGAGATTCAAGATCTTCCCTCTTCAATATGCTTTCTTTCTTTCCCTCTCCCACAGAGCATACTGGACCTGTGGTATTCATAAATGCTGATATTTTCCACTTATTTGTTAAACGTCATGGAGGGGGCAGATTCCACCCCACTATTACTCTTCTCTCCCTGGTGATATTTGTTATTCCAGCGATACTGCAATATTAAATACTGTCACGTTAAAATTTTAATTTAAGGAAAATGACAGCTTAATCTGCTAACCAAAAGCATGTGACTAAGAATTTTAAAAACCACAGTAATTATGTAATATTAGCACGGTTTTACTGAGGAGCATAGCTAGATAGCAGCTTTGCTTCCACACCAGTGCAGATTTCATGTGGTCTGGTCACTGTATCCATGAGGTAAAACTTGATTTCCAGTTCCATGCCACCAAGGCTGACTCAGTCACCTTCATGCAATACTTAAAACAGACCTTTATAAAAAATTGTATTACCCCTGCCCTGTGTGTATCCCTCCACTTCCACACAAAACCTCCCACCCCTGCATATTCTCCTCTGCTGCTGCTCCCACCTGCATTCTCAGTCAGAGCAGGTATTTGGAAGCCTTAGGAACTCTGCCCCTAGGAGAGGTCCCCTCAGCACAGCCACTGTCAGGAGATGTTACTGCTGTATGAACAGATACTCTTGGGGTTCCCACTGATTTTAACAAGAAACCTAAGTTAAAAAGCACATGGCATGCTCTGGTTCCAGTCACCACCTGGAATGCAGACAGGTGAGCCATGCTCCAAAGACTTTGCTGTATGGCCAGGTTAAAATGTGAAGCAGTTTTAATCATCATCAAATTTTGAGGAGCAAAATCTCCATTTCACTCTCCACCACCACCAAGGATTTAACCCTTAAGAGGATGACCTCTCCTTCCTTTTTTTTTCCTCTCTAAATGGTTCACAGGCACAGTATTAATGCAAACCTGGCTTGTTTGAGGCCAGGATGCTGGTCTAGTAATAGACCAGGAACACATGGGCTCAACCAAGGATGGGATGGGGCTGGCAGGACAAGGTACACTCCTCAGCAGCAGGGGGACAGGAACAGGTTTACACCATCTAGCAACTGCACCTGACATCCAGATCCATCAAGATCCTCCCTGAATGAAATGCTCTTTAGCCCTCTGTCAGTAGGACTGTGACACTGACAGAGTAACAAAACCTGGTGAAGTGTGTGATATAGGGAAAGCCAAGAAATGTTCAGCTTTGTCACAACAAATAGCAGACGAGAAGCATTTAGAAATCAAAACAGTAAGTGGAACTCATTAAATTCAGAAATGGACCAAGAAGGGCTGTGGAGACTTCCCTACTATCTCACTTCTGCTGGCAATCAGTCCTCACAATGCCAGACAAGCCTCCTAACACCAAGCATTGTTTTCCAGCAGAAACTCACACAAATATTAATAAGGCATTTCAGGATAGTAACCCCAAAGGTGGACACTGACCTCCTGAGGCAGCTCCAGCTTGGAGCGGTCGGTGCCCTCCTTAGACTGCAGCCCCATCAGGTAGGGAACAGGAGCATCCAGAAAATGCAGGAGAGAGGCAGGAAGGATGGGGACGTACACATGCTGCCACTGAAATGGGAACAGCAGCGTTGTGATTCCTTCTGCCACCGTCATCAGACGCTGATAATCTAGACATGGGAGAGAAAGAGAGGCAGGTATTGAATTATCTCCCTGTGTTCTGCTTTTGAGACCTGTTTGGCAAGGACATCAGTGACAAAACAAGACAGAAACCATGCTTATACGATAAGATGTTGTTTGGAAAGTAAGACAGTACTTAAGAACCTTAAACATTATTTAATTTGTTAAAACTCCTTCCTCCCACAAAGAAACTGCTGAGCATAGATATTCATGCCTTATCTAGATCTTTTCTGTCATTAAATTAATTTATTAAAAGGATACCAAAAGTTCTGTCTGTAGTACAGGATAATAATAATACTCTAATTTCATAAAAAGCATGTATTTTTACATGGGGAGAAGAGGAGAAAGAAGTGAACTTCAAGGAAATATTGTGGTTTCTGGCTTGCTCCTGCCTGCCTGCTTCTGCCTCACTTGCTACTATTTCCCAGGCTGAGTGTACTCTCCAGAAGACTTGTCTTGGCCACATACCAGCAGAAGTTTACAGTCCCTAGGTATATAAAAGCAGTGCTTTTAAGTTAAATCCAAACAGAAGCCTAATATAAATTTAGTTCACAAATACATTCTGTGTAGCTAGCATATGCATATTTATATTACATTACTTTCCCAAATTTGTATTTAATCCACTAGTTCATTGCTTTGCAATATTTTGGTTCCAGTAAGCACATTGTGCATTATTTTTGAAATTAAAATTTATTTTGGCCCAGCTGAGCTGGATGTTTCATATTTTGGGTAAGAGCAAATTATTTATCAAATATCCAGCTGGCATGATGCAATACTACAAGCTATTTAGTAATATAAATGAGGGGATAAATTGAGAACTAATTTTTTAAATAAATAACTAAATAAATCACATATTGGTATTAAAGAGATGGTCATTCTTACAGCTCGAACTGCAGACAATCCATCTGGAAACAGGTAAAGACCCCTAGGTTTGTAAGCTCCACAGCTGTATCTGAACCCAAGTCTCATCAGTGCCAGGCAAGTCTCATGAGCTCTAGCTTGAGCAACTAAAAGATTTTCCCTCTCACTGAGGCCAGACCCAGATCCTGGGTAACACTTGGGCTGTTGCCCATCTCTCCTCGTCCTCTTTACCCCACTCCAGGAAAGTAAAGATACACGTATGAACACCCTGGTTCTGAGTCAGGTAAAAAGCCATTGATGGCTTTTGCCTGGAGAGGAGCCCAGCCTGACCCTTCCTGTTTCCTTAACATCCCAGCCCGAGACCTTGGCAGACACCAACAACAGCAAAAGCACTGTCATCTGACACTGCTCAGCTATTAGGAGGTCTCTGGGAAGATGCTCTTGAATAAATATGCAAATTACAGCAACAAATGCATAACCCATTCTCCTTGCTAGCACCTCTCTGTGAAAAACCAGCCACAATCTGCAGAAGGTCAGTTGGCAGGGCAAAAACATTTTTCATCTTGTCTTACCAATAGCTATTCAGTCAGTCTTTGAAATTATTTTCATGCATACAAGTCAGTCTCAAGGTTACACCTCCCAGCTACTGATCAGTCACTTACAAATCCCTAACCACGCAATGGTCCATAATTATACATGTGCATTCACTGTCCTGGTGAGGAGCACTTACACAAACTCCAGTTATAATACCTACTGTCTCATAACATCTCACAACCCTGAAAGGTTTAAAGATTAAAAACAAAAGAAATCAAATAGAGAAAGTAGCATGTCTTAGTATGCAAGACACCTTCAAAGTCAGTTCTGATCTACATAGCCACATGAAGAAACAGGTCTTGGCAGCAAAGTTGCAAGGATCTTTTTGAATAAGAGCATTCAATTCTGGAAATGCATGCTGACTTTTCTCTGGTGCTACTGATAATATTTAACATGGTCACTAGCACAAATTTTGTAATCAATTTAGTACGAGAAGAGCTGTTTAAAAAAAAAAAACCAACTAGTGATGACCAAATTATTAGGCTGTTACCAACTAGCAATGCTTGTCAGTGATTAGCAGATAAAAAATGTTTATGTACCCAGCAGTTTTAGCTGAAGAGAGGGACGTTCCAGTTTCCTCCAGAAAAATAATCAAAAATCTCTAAATTATTTTTTTGTTATCTGTTTCAATAAGTCAGAAACTCTAGTTACTTTTCATGTACTTTCAAGCCTGTACAAGGTTAGACACCTATCATGTAAAGCCTGAAATAATTTTTGATGGAGAGATTCTTGTACCTATCATCATTTGAAAGAAGCTTACATGGTTACTGAGGACAACCTGGGACCAAGGGATTGAGGAAATGACCTCAAATTGTGCCTGAGGAGGTTTAGATTGGATATTAGGAAAAATTTCTTCACTGAAAGGGTTGCTGAGCATTGCAACAGACTGTCCAGGGAAGGGGTTGAGTCATCATCTCTGGAGGCATCTAAAAGACATGATTTTGTGGCAGTCAGAGACATGATTTAGTGGTGGGTTTGGCACTGTTAGGTTTACAGATGGACTTGATGATCTTAAAGGTCTTTTCCAACCATAATTATTCTATGACTCTTCATGTTCAAAGCTCAGCCTCTAATTTGTTCACAGAACGTTTTCCAAGAGAAACTGCTCAAGGAGGATAACCCCAGGGCAAAATGGTCCCTGGGGTTTCTACTGCAACCACTGCCTCCTAACAGCTTAACTGGACTCGGTGCAGTGTTGTCTCTCACGCCCAACCTTTCCACTGAGTGAAGGAAAGGGCAACAGAGTCAAGCTCAAAGACTCTGGGTCTACCTCCCTTTTCTGGCACCATCTGCTGGGGGCCCTTGGCCAAGTATCTCAGCTCCCTGTGCAGGACACTCAATGGCTGCAGGGCCGTGCTCCACTGCAGGTTTGTAGTTCAAACACCATATTCAGCCGTGCTTTACCAAGGTCTGGCAACATTCACATGGCTCACAAGGTATAGTGCTTAAAATGCAAACCCTGAGATATTCCTGTAGAATTACAAATCACTATTTTCTATTGGAGGTGGAAATGGTTTCAGCATTTGAACATCAATTCCTCATAGAAGTTTTTCTGAAAGAGGACAAAACTTGACAATTATTTGTATTGATGTTGATTTTCTGTAACACACTAACAGGAAATAAGCAATCAGAAATATCTATCCCGAAGAGCTTAAAGTTCAAACACAGGCAGTGACTGAGAGAACAAAACAAAATAATCTTCTTTTCATTTTACAAACTGAGTATAGAAGCTCTGAGTTGTTAAGCAATTCACAAAGCTCAACATAAAAATTGCTTTTGCTGCCACAAAAGAATGTGTTATCTCAAAACCCTTCCCATGCTGCAGCAAAGCAAACCCAAGATCCTTTGAGAAGGGAAAAAGACATCAGTGCTATCCCTGCCCCAAAGAGCTAAGACCTCATTCAGGTTCTACCATCGAAACAGGTTCAAATCTTTGGTCATAATCAAACAGAAGAGAATTTCACCTGGGACCTTCTCAGCAAATGCCCAATCACAGGAATTTTGTGTATAAGGTATGCGTAAGAGCACACACGCTCATTCTACCCAGAAACGGTGTTCCTGCTGGGAACAGTGTACTGTTATTCCAGTTTCAACACCTCCAGCCTTCCCAACGAAAGCACAATTAGGCCATTTTCCAACTCTCTGTTCCAGTAACCTACCAAAGGTAGGGCAGAAAGCCTACCACAGCACTGGAGTCACAGCCTGGATCCTCTAAATCCAGTCCAAGGCTTTAAAAATAGACCGTGCTTCTTTATTTTCCTATTGAAGTCTCACTTTATATACAATTTGAAAGCACTTGGAAGCTTTTGAAAAGATGAGTTACCTAGACACCACTTCCTTTCCTCTACTGCTTTTTAGAACACGCATAAAGGATAACTGCAGCTTTGCAAAGCCACGTATTTAAAAATGTGTCCTGGAAAATAATGATCAGATGGTGTTCTCAAAGAGTACCTTATCAATATGCACCAAACAATTGTCTTTAAACAAAATAAACCAAACCAACAACAGAGAAAGAAAAAAAATCAATGAACCTTAATGAAGAAAAGCTAATTCTTTAGAGGGAAACACTTGAGCGGGCTTTAAAACATTCTTGTGACCAACAGTTTTTCCACATGCTACCTCTTCAAAGTATGATAAGCAATTGTTATTCAACTGCTTTTTTTTCTTTTTATTTTGTAACAAGATATGAATTAGATGAGCCAGATATATTGGAAAAACTGGCAAATAAAAATATTTTGCTTTGAGCTCTGAGTATGAGTCAGGAACAGCGCATAACCAGACCTGTCTTGGGTCTGGGTACCTTCAGATCTGTAATGTTTAAATATAGCACACTGCAGATGAAAAACGAAATCTGAAATTCACATTGGGAGACAAAAATTGTTTATGAAAGCAAAGGTTTTCAAATCAGATCTCAATAGGTCCACAGAAGCAGCACACACAAGTGCTGCAGACATCAAAGTGCCCTGGAAGCTTCCACCTTTCATCTGGTTTGTGTGCTGGCAGCTGTGATGGCTGACAAGCCAGTCCAGGTGACTTGAAGAGATGTTCAGATAAAACACACAAAAATGGTGTAGGAAATGTTTACTCAGTATAGAAATCACCTTGTTGCAGTGCTGCATTCAGGAACCCGGAGAGGCGCTGTGTCATGGGGCTGTAACCAGCACTGACCCAAGGAAATGACCCCTGGCATGTCACTGCCCCTCATCCCTGAGGGAAGGGGGGATTTACCAGCGGGTGACGTAGCACATGAGTTACACCATAAAAGCAGAGTGGCAATTTATGCAAGTATGAAAATACGTATTTTCTTAAACAGAAGGGTCAAGACAAGCCTGCATCTAATTGCCTGAAGTAAGAATTAGCCTCTCAAACTGGGGGTCAGCTCTGCCCCAAGGGAAACATCCCAAGGCCAATATTCACTGAGGCCAATTTTCACCCTTTTTCCTTGTTGGCCAATGCTTAATGTAAAAAGCTTCTGCTTCAATACATTTCCATTTATATAATTTAGCTATGTCACAGCCTGCCACCAGCAGTTCAGCATAAATTATTTTATGATTAAGAGCCACCCCAAGAATTAGCTCCCATTAGCAGCATGGTTAGGACCACTTTAGACCGCCGTGTTATTTATCTGTTATTTGCCATAACTGCAATGTAAAGGCAAGTTTAAATTTCTTCCCCTCATTCTTGAAAGGTGAAGATGTTTCATCATGGAAAAAAAATGAGATCCAATTAAAAAAAATAGTGGAGAGGTTGTGGTGTGTGTATGTGCATAGTGTTAGAAGCAGTGGCCCAATCTCCCTTTATAGCTCACTGTGAACACAAACAGAAGTGGGGCTGTGGCACAGACCTGAACCAGCTCCTTCTCCTTTTTTCCCAATGCTTTAAAACCTTCACTTTTCAAGTCATACTGACTGGCTAACAAAACTGAGCAACTTCTAATTAAAAAATAATATTGTCTCTTCACCTAAGTTAAAAAGGAATACTATATATCATTCTCTGATTATTCTACCCAATTGCTTGTCTTTTTTTTCAGGAAAACACACACTGCAGCCTCCTCTGAGTGTGGTTCTACTGAGGCCCTAAACCCAGGTCTCTTCCACAGCATAGAAAGATTCTTCCCATAGAAGACAACTTCCCACTGATTTGGATGAATATTAGTGTGGAGGGCAACTGTTTAAATAATGAGCAGAAGAGCAAAGGTTTTCTATGGAACTATTTGGTGTAAGAATGCTTTAAAAGGCAAACACATTATGCATGTATTAATTTTTAAAAATCTCCCCCAAAACAGACTTCATAAGAAAGATTGTTCAGACACAATGTTCTCTAGGCAATGACTTTATATATGCATAGTCATTTGTATTATAATTTCAAAGATCAAAAAAAAAATAATGCAAAGACTATTTCAATCTTGGAGGAGCAATTACTCAAGCCCTTGGAAAAACAACTTGGAAAACGCTCAAAATTATAATGAGTAGAAACAGCCTAAGCTCTAAGAAGTTTATCTCTGCTTCATCCACACGTTCCCTCTCATGCTTAAATCCCTAGAAAGGCAGACATACAAAATGGATTGCTGAGGTTTCCACAGAGCTCACAGTTTAATTCATCTCTCTCCAGCAGGAATCTCACACCAGTGGTGTTTTGTTACTGATCCTTTGGAAACTGTAGTAGCTATTGCAGAGTGGACACAAACAAGACCTTACACCTGTGCAGTTGCACAGGAGAGCTGTGCTCTGAATAAAGGGCACTTACAAGAGCACTGCAAAGACTGCACCCTGAAGAATCACAGGGAAAACATATCTAATCCCTCTTTCAAAGCCCAAATGTTGAAAACTTGCCCTATTTAATCTTAAAAATATTCTCTATATGCAGAAAGATGTAACCTGAAGCTACAGGAATTCAGGTACAGTGAAAGTGATTTCAGGTACAGCTTTCCACACCACCTTTGCAGATCAAAACTGGCACTTCCCACCAGCAGTGGTTGTGACTAATTCCCTGGAAGTCCACACTGTCCCCAGGAACAATAAGGGCTGATCTTTTCAGTCTTGCCACTGAGGTGCAAGCACAGGTCTCTTCCCGTTACCCAGCTATGCAGTCAAAAATGTGTGGGAACAAAGCAGCTGAAAAAATAAGCTCATCATTCTTTGCTGTCAGTCTCTTCAGTCCTCTGCTTGACCACCACAGCTGTAAAGTGAAGTTACAGTCCACTACAATCCCTGCATTTTCCCAGGTGATGGGGTACCAGTCACTCCTAAGACACAACCAACAGTGCAACTGGATACCCAAAGACTACTGCAGCAGCCATGGTACAAACAGCCACTCATTGGTCCTGTCGCCACGGCAGAGCTGTGCCAGACACTCTCGTATCATGCTGGGAACACGTCCAGGCAAGCTGGGTAAAGTCACCCAACACCCTCACCTCTTCATTGACCTAGATGCCTTTGTTCAGACTGCTGGAAACATTATGCCTCAGCTACAGGGTTAAAAATAAACTTTTGCATCTTCAACTCCTAGTTCCCTTGAGAAAAACCACTCCAGAAAAGCCAGTACAGTCTCTGTGCAACTTTCCTGCCAGCCTTTCACTGCTGTTATCACCAACTAGGCTCACTGTATGGTCAGGGTTGTGCAACAATTTATATTTTCACCCAACTTTGCAAAAGAAGCCTTTATTCTATAGAAGAAGAACAAAATTTTTGGCAAGCTTGAATGAAATCTTCCTTCCAACAGGTCTAGGAGAACCACAAAAAAGTCAGCTTATATTTCCCATACATGTTAATTGCAGCTCTCTCACTGAAATAGTTTAGTGAACTGAAGCAGGTTTTGGTCCAGCTCTGATTTCTCGAGTATTACAGGATTATGTAAGCGAATTGTGATTTTGTGTAAATAATGCAACTGATGGATCCTCTGCTAATCTCTTATTGAGTTTGGGTAGGTTGCACCAAGGCCAGGCCTCTGGAAACACAGTCCAATGAGTCCATCCTCGTTAAAGCAGGAAGGCAAAGAAGGACGAATTCGCAAAATCCCTCTACCATTTGTTATTTTGGAACAAGAGATACGTCAGCCAAAACCTTTTCATCTTTTGCCTTGAAAGAACTTGCGAGTTTAAAAAGTGTTTCTCCCTCATGGATCTCAAAGCTGAAGAGAGCAGATTTCAGTACCATCTAGGTTGGTTATATCTCAAACTGGAAAATAGCTGCTGTTTTCTTTTTCAGGAATCACAAGACTGACATTTAAAAGAAGCCTCAGTGCACAATTAGCCAAGCACTCAGCTGTCAGGCTATGCCAAAACTGAGGCTTTGCACTTGCCCTCCACTCCACATTCCTCACCTCTGGGAACCAGCATTTCGCTGCTATTTACATAATCACAGAATTTCCCTAATACAGCTATATACTTTCCCCCATGCACCATCAAATTGTGTCTATATTAGACAGACAAGTAAAATTCATGTCAAGGACATGCCTAGATTCACAAATAGAAGAGAAGAGAAGGGAAGGAGAAGAAAAAAATTCTGAAGTTTGAAGGGTGAAAAGAATTACTTCTCACTATCAAATTTTTCTTTTAAAAAAAACCCCACACAATGAAACCAAACAAAACAAGTAAACCCTTAAATTATAACCAGTAATTGGAAGAACAACAATTATTTATCTAACTTCTGGTGGACATGAAGGCAGAGTCAAAATTATTTAGTGGATATTTTGTATCTGTCTCAATGACTACTGCGGAAGTAATGCATATACAGGCTGCTCTCCACACGCACAAAATATTGCTAAAATGTAACCTGACAAGCACATGTGGGAAAGAAAAAAGAAAAAAAAAAATTCTCAGCTCTCAGGGAGTCCATAAGCAGGGAGCAGGGTGGGACTGATGAGCAGGGATGGGTGAGAGGCATTTCAGTGGTGCTGCGGTTTAATATCAAACTCCGGTGTAAAGTGGCAAAGGCAGCATGATTCAATCCGAGGAAGAAAGGGGTAAGTGCACACACACACACAGAGAAGCAGGAGGGAAGGGAAAGGCAGCCTAATCAAAACTAACAGCAGGATTTCTGCTCACACTTCATACTGAGAGAAGATAAAACCTTTCATTTTCAGTTCTTGAAAGCAAACCCCTGGAGTCCATGTGGAGAAGAGCTCTGCAAAGAACTACCAATCCTTTGAATTCAGTCATTTGCAGAAGAACTACCCTCTTTCCACCTCCCTGAACATTTTTCCCCATTCTCAGTCATTTAGTTATTAGCATTACCATTACACACTTCCTGACCTTTTCTTTTATATGACAAACCCAAGCGATCCCTTCTGGAGCCTGAAGGTTCATTATCCACACTCATTTTAGACTATTTCCCATCCTCTCTCCCCGTTCCATTTCAAGCTGTTTGCTGCTTGAATCACTTCTCTTGAAAAGTCTAGGCATTCAGCATCTTTTCACTAAAAGGTATGTGTACCTCCAGGCTCCAGGTTTTTCATTCTACTCTGATGAAACCACCCTCAAAATTTTTTCCCTGATGCACATTTTCCTAATGTAGGAAATCACAGATGCCATTTGGGAACCTAAATTACATGGACAGGCTTCCAGTGAGACTTAGAGGAACACCCAGAAAGTCTGAACATCCCTTTGAAAATCAGCAGAAAAACTTGAACTTGACATGTTGGGCATCCAAATACAACCAGGGCCAGACTCAGAGGAATCAACATCGTACAGGAAACAGTAACAGGGGTATAAAATCCCAGAGCATGCCCAGTGCTAAGTCAGGATTCCCCAAACCTCCAGCAGAGTATTCCACTATTACAGAAAGACACAACCATAGGACAAAAGGTAAAGACCAGATTTTCCAAAGTTTGCTGGCACACTTCAACACGGACAGGCTCTGTGCAAGCAACTTCTGCCAATGCTTGGCCAACTCCATTCTTAGGGTCTCAAAAAGAAGTACCAGCATCCTTGTCAGCAAAGTTCCCAAATATCTCAAGCAGGACTAAAAAGGAATGACCTGTAACCCCACTCAGTTTCAAGCCACCATTAAATCTTTAGCCTCCAAGTGCTAAAAGACTCTCAGTGTTCTAACAAGAACATATCCATCATATGGGAAGCACGAAATTTCACCAGACTTTGATACGCTACTGAAATTTGAAAAACAAAGTAGCAAGAGTGTCTTCTGCAAGATGTATTACTTTCTGCTGGTATTTTTGAAGAAGATAGGATTAATTTCATGCTGTCTTGCATGATCAAGGGCAGTGTGAGGATAATAATCAAATGTATTCTATTGCTAGCTGCCACAAGTGATAAATACAATGCATAATTAAACAAGCAGCACCTAGACTGCCTGGAGGAAACAATTATTTAGTGCTTTCATTAGGACACACTCATTTCTCTTGTTTTTTTAATCCATTCTCACATTTCAAAAATCAACCT
Organism: Corvus hawaiiensis; assembly: GCF_020740725.1. Lineage (NCBI taxonomy): Eukaryota > Metazoa > Chordata > Aves > Passeriformes > Corvidae > Corvus > Corvus hawaiiensis. Next base: position 22,585,670 of record NC_063216.1, on the reverse strand, counting down.
TAGCTCCATATAACATTAAATTCGAAGAGCTCCTGTGGCTGCAGCTGCCCAGGAATTGCCTGCTGGAAACAGGCATTGCTGGGTGAGTGCCCACCTTGTGAGTACAGAAGGATCTGCATCTCCAGAAGAACACAGGTGAAAACCTGGACCAGGTTCTCCAGGCCCAGCAGCTCGAAGACCTCCCTTAGAGGGTAGTCAGAGAGCGGCAGCTCGTTGGGCCCAGGTCTCTGGCAAATGATGGGCTCGTAAACCCCATAAAACTTGAGCGACCTCCCTGGGGGCGGCAGGGGCACCTCATAGAGGATGTTGTGGATGTAGCTCTCCAGGGGCAGAGGTGGTGGCTGCTGGGAGGTCACTGCTTTGTAGAGCTGGATCAGGAACTTCTTGCAGGCTTGCATGAAGGGCAGAGGGGTGATGAGGCATATGCACTTGGAGACGTAGAGCGTGTCCCTGCTGATGTCGTAGGAGTTGTAGCGCTGGAGCTTGGCGAGGGACGTGGCGTCGCCCTCGTCAATGCTGCTGGCCAGGGAGTCCATGCTGCAGGAGGAAGAGGCGCAGACGCTGCTGTACTGCTCTGCGTTGTGCATCTGGTACAGTGTCTGCATGGCTGTGCAGATCTGCTTGCTCGTGACCTCCTCGTAGAACGTGAGCACAAAGCCGTACGTGCGGGAGCCATCCTCCCTGGTGATGATGAACGAGTGCAGCTGCGGGTCCCTGTTATCCGCCTGCGTCCTGAAAGACAGCCCCTTGGGCATGCACAGCTAAGAAAGGAGAAAAGAAAAGAGAGTTACTTAAGAGACAATTTTGGTTTTTATTTTTGCTGTACAGGCACATTCTTTTTATCTGCTGCATCACAACAAGCCATTTACCTTTAAACATAAAAATGATCCAAGAACAAACAGCCTAAAACTGATGCTACTTAAGAGGGAGACATGAGTGAAGAAAGGAAAGCACCTTCCAAAATAACCCATCTATTAAGTCATTACAACTCATTTTCATTACTTGCTGAAACTGTTTTCACTGCTGAATAGCCTTTGTGTTATTTACTTAAGCATCATATAAAAACGTCCATTTTTGCTCTCATTTGCATATATCATGCCTACAGTACTCTAAAATCAGAGAGCCAAGGAAGCATCTTATACCACTGAATTTAAATTACATAGACTTCTTGGAATTCTTTGATCTTCCCTAATTTTCTGGGGAAAAAACCCAACAAACAAACCAAACCCCAACTGTCTGGCAGCTATTACATTTACTTTCTTCTCTAAGTGCTACCAAATAGCTTAGATTGGAAAAAAGGCGGGGCAGGGAGGGAAACACCCAAAATCTATGAAAGCCTTGTTTTTGATTTACTACTCAGCAAAATCCCTTGCAGTGATTCTACTACACTGGGTGTTTCTCTGAAGCATGGCCCTAGTGATAAATCAAGGCATTTTTCCAGACATTCTTTGGGAATGCTATCAGCCACCTAATACAAAATAAAAACCATCCAGCAAAACTTGTTTGAATGTGCATCAGCAGGAAGCTCCTCATGTTCTAGCTAAATAGCTATGTTTATAAACCAAGAACTAAAGCTTTATTTGTACAATCTAAAGAAATAAAAGGAAAGAAGAGAAGGAGAACCTTCAAAGTGTTCCTTTTCAAAAAAGGCAACAGTAGAAGCCAACTTCACCACAGGATGTGAACCTACTCATAGCTGAGTGCGTCCCCTAATGTCTCACCTTGATCAGGAGTAAATTCTTCTGAGGCTGGAAGAGGTCAGGAGAAATAATTGTATGTTTTCAGGCACATCCTACCCTGAACTTCAGCAGTGCACCTTGCAGAGACCACTCAACAGCCTGATAAAGCTGGGAATTAGGCAAGTGGTCCAGACTCACCTCACAACAGGCTATCAGGCCCCTAAATTATCCAGGACAGCTCTTATGTATTGCTCAAAAAGGTAATGTGTAGGGAAATAAGTAGCCTGGAGTTGGCAGAAGAATTTAATTCAATTGATGGGCTTTGCTGACACAAACCATGAAATTGCAGCTTGAACCAGTTCTGAAGAGCAGCCACTTTTTTATTCAAAAGCTTTATAGCTTTTATTGAGACATTAACAGCAGTGCCATGGTTAAGGCTTCTCCAGTAAAGAAGTAGTAAAAAATCCTTGTTTCACACTTTATTTAAATTTATTCTGCACAATAAAGATCTCTCTTAACCTCATTTTTTGGCAGGCTAGCTTAATAAAAATTTATTTCTAGAATGCGGGCTTTCAATGGTGGCTATAAGCCTTATCAAAGCCAGCCAGGCTGAAATCATAGGCTTAAATCTCAGTGCTATCAGAGATTATATTTTCTTCACTTTACAGAAAAATACCTGGACAAGCAAATTAGATACACTATTACAATCAGGCACAGATAGGCATTAGGGAAATTCAGATCAGCTGAGAGTTTCAGAAGGCTGTTTAAATAAATTTCCTCCAAGACTTAATTATTATTCCCTCGTCCTTTATATACTGAGTAAACATACACAAAGGGATGCCCATCTATTAAGTTTCAGCCACAACTTGACACATGCAGAATATTGACCTTTTAAGACCCTAGCTGCAAACCTTGGCCCAGAGACTCCTGCTGTTGTTAGACCTAGAAGAGGACATGGGAAAAAGCAGAGGAAAAAAAAAAAGAAGATGGGAAGAACTGAGCCAGGAGGAATGACCAGGAGTCGCTTAAGAAGCTAAGATCAAAAGGAAGAGCCTGTACTCATTTTCCAGCAGTACAGAAAGCTTTGAATTTGTGGTTAATGCATGAAAACTTTCATCTTAAGGCCTCGGACATCAATCACTTCCCATCTCATCTGTGTCACACATGCCACAGGAGAGTGTTGGAGAGTGGCTTGGGATGTGCTAAGGGAGGTGAAATCTTACCCGGCTGGTGTGAGTCTGGCTCACTATTGCTGAGAACACAGTCAGTCACTTGCATTGCATCTTTGTATAAACACTGAGAACTATCCAAGATTACTGATTTTGGTTTCCAGAGCACTTCACTATTTATATTTAAACACAACCATCAGCAGAAAACCATGGAATTACACCATATTTGCAACAAGGCTTATAACAAAGATGGTTTGTAAAAACAAAAGGAAGCTGCACCAGGATAGATAAAAAGGTATCAACTAATCCATAACCTGAGTATCCATAACATGAGTAGGAGGTACCCCTTCCCCAAGCACAGAGGCAGGACACATACACACACCCCCCCCACCATAATCCCTCCCTCCTTCTTCTCCTTCATCATTTGCAGATATTTCTGAACCAAAGGTCCCCCCCTGGACCACTGCCCACTAGTATTGGTTCACCTCTTCTCCATTAGATCCTTCTTTTCACTTTTTAAGCATCTACATATTTTTCATGTTCACAACTTGCCATGGCAGCAAGCTCCATACCCAAATTGCACTGTGGGTGAGGGGGTGGAAAGATGTTTTTGTTTGTGTTAAAGCCTGCTCCTTCCAATTCCACCAGGGAACCTTTAATTCTTTTATTTCAGTACATGAGACGTTAAACAGATAATGCTTCCTTGAGCTTCAGAAACACAGGCAAAGATATATATATATACCTTGATGAATCAGAGGGCTAAAATAGGAGGCTCATTTCCTAAAAATTTCTGTTTCTCTCTACTGAGAACTTTAGTTTGGTACAACACTTACTTGCATAATAGCCACAGAAGATAGTATGTGAGTTAGGCAAGGATAATCACAAAAAGCAGTGGGGGGGAAAGACACAATTCCCTATTAAAGAGAACTCTGTACTTTGACACACACTTCGAAACAGAGAGAAAACATGACTCTTTGGCAGCTTGATTGCTTGGGACTTCAGGGGGCTATTTTTAAAGCGACAGGATGGTTCCAGAAGGCAATTGAAATTCCTTAGGCATCCAGCAAAGCCAGAGTTCTCACAAGTTAACCTTCAAGGATTTATGCATTTTCTTCTCTGAGGAAAATTGCTTCTGGAAGCTCACATAAAGCAAACACATAGGCAGAACTAATGCAGCAAGGCAAGATCAGAAAGGCCAATAACTGCCTCAAGGGATTCTGTGGAGGTGGATATTACTTTAAATTATGTTTCAGATCAAAACAATAAAGAAGTTTTCCAAAAGATAATTTAAAAGATCATTAAATACTGCTGCTGTTAGTAAACGCTTTTTTTTTCTCCAAGACACATTGCAAATGAAAAATGTGTTCTTCAGATATTTGACTTTAGTTGAATGCAGCTCAGTTCAATTATTTTAATAGGTCTCCTGCTGGTTTTAGCATTCCATTTTTGTCTGATACTATGATCACACTTCATGAATATTAGACATTCTCAACTGTAACATGAGAGACAAATAACGCAGCAATTCCAGCTGCTTTATTCCTGCTGCACGCCCCTCACCACTTCGTCCTGGAACACCCCCAGTTCAAAGGCAGAACTAAAAGGCATAAACAGCTGTGGCAGTTGAGCTATTACCATCTTAAGTGCTGAGGAAGCATGGCTCCGAGTCCCTCGTGCCTTCTGTATAAGCAAAGTGATGTGGAGACCTGCCCAAATACCACCCCAGCTCCAGCAGTGCACGTTTGGAAGCAGAAGACAGAAATCCCCAGCTGTCAGCAGGCAGAGGGCGTGACCGGGCTCATCTCTGCCTTTCTATGCACGTGCAATGCCACACGATCAGCTCTCTGTGTCACTGCTACTTCCAGCTCCTGTACTTTCATGTTAAATATTTGGCAGGATGCTAAAAATGAAACTCAGTGGAAATTGAGATGAACTCCAGGTTTCTACACCTTCATGACTGCAGGGAAGTTCCAAATGCATTTTTGCATTTGCAAAAGCCAACTTAATGTGGGTTTTATGTATTCCCCACCTCTCTGTCTGCTGGGTGAGGGTCAGGAGATTCTCCTGACTTCACGCCTGCACCATACAATGAGGTCAGTTCTGTTTTGAAGCAGGTAGTGTGCTATCCTACCTTCCTCAAATGCAAAGCACACCTAAACTAGACTGGGGGAAGGGGCCCCCTAATTTTCCAAAATTGAGTTAGACCCAATACACATTTTTGAAAACAGCTAGGAGTAATATTGTTTAATGCTGTTGTTACAACAATTGGTTACTTTTAAATGAAGAAACAAATGGCATTTTCTGTACCGGGAAGCTCAAATACCAGTAATCTGTTGTCTTTGTCAGGTTATGTTCTTAACAAGTGCTTTGGTGATTTTAGAATCATCCTTTAATTACCAGTTCTTCAGAAAAATTCCCAGGGGACCATCAGTCTTTCAGTTGTCACTGCCCCCACTCCAGGAACTGTTTTCTCCTCCCTTCCCAGTCCATGGGACTCAGCCACACGGATGCTCACATCAAATATAACTGAGAGGAAAGAGATGTACAGGAGATGTATTGGTGCAGAGGTGCCATTAAAAGTGATGACCCAGCAAAAGCTGTGGTTTAGATAAGTTCCAGCTTCTGTGTAAAGATTCCTCTTCCCCTGCTGTCTGCAGAATCAAGGTGCTTTGTATTCAAAAACCTCACATGGATATCAGTATCTTAAAAATTAATTGGTTTGCCCCTCCTTCCTACCTGTGGATAGGTATCCCAGGTGACCACACGCCTTCTCACCCAGTCCCTGGGATGGTGGTTAGACTTGTTTCATCATGCAGCAGACTTAGAACTAATGAGGGAAACGCAGCACTTTACTTTTGCTGGGCCTGAAAGCATCATGAGTTTTCACAATACCTCTTCCTCTACAGCTTTTCATGCATCATGCCCAGTGAGTGCTCTTAATCCCAGCAGAAGCACCACAATCACAAGATCACAAGAGCATCACAAGGGCTGGCTGTAAACAACTCAGGAACCTCTCGAGAGCTGACACTGTCACGTAACAATTTGAGAAGAGAGTTTTTCTCTACCTACCATGTTGACAGCATCCTGGTCAAAGGGATTCCACTCAATGTTCTGAGGATAATGGGCCAAAACTTTGGACTTGAAGGTTCTTCTTAGGGGACTCTGGTCGAAGTTCTCTCCTGCAACAAATGAAGAAATAATGACTCAAAACAGCAGTGAGGCTTCAGAGAGAGCTGGCTTGGGTTTTCTTTTTTTTTCTTTTTTTTTTTTTTGGTGAAATCTGATGGACATTTTAACTCTCAACAGAGGTACTACTCTTAAAAGAGAAACAGAAAAGATTCCCATTCAGTGTGACCTTACCCTCCTTTCCACAAAATCTTACTGCAGTTGCACAACAGCTTACAGGTAAGTATTTACAGAATAGAAATATATTGTCAAGAGAAAAATCACTGCTGAAATTTTATAGAAAAAGACCTTGCAATCAGCTGGATTCTTGACCTTCCCCTATAGCTTGAGTATCAAGAGATGGCTTTACTTAGTCACTGAAAGAGCACTTTCCCTCAAGTTTGTTAGAAGCTGTCTTTAAGGTCAATAAAAAATATGAGCACCTCTTGGCTATTATAAATTATTCAAGGATTCATTACAGATGATCTTTTTTATATTACAAGTCCTGTGTGAAAATTAAACATTTATTTTTTCTACATCAAATTTCAAGGACAGACTTCTGCCACACAAAGAATCCAGCAAGTGCAAAGAGGAAGATTGAAATTAGACATCAGGCAGAAATGCATCCAGTTATCAGCATACAAATTATTTCACAGTGATTCTGTTAATGGAGTTCCCCTCACTGCATTGTCTACAGCATGCAAAACAGTAGACATATTGCAGCATCATGGTGGTGGAATTACCATCCTGGAAGTGTTCAAAAAACCTGTGGATGTGGCACTTGGGGATATGGTTTAGTAGTAAAAAGGCAGTGCCAGGTTAATGGTTGGATTTGACAATTCTAAAGGTCTTTTCCAACCTTAATGACTGCACAGTTATTTTTCTTTTAGCACTAAACGCTACAGCTGTGTTTCCTGGGGAAGGGAAAGATAGGATGAGACCTGGCTGAGGGGACTGGGGGAGAGACACCTTCTTGATGTCTCCAACTCCCTGAAAGGAGGTTGTAACAAGGTGGGGGTTGGTCTCTTCTCCCAGGCAACAAGTGACAGGACCAGAGGAAATGGCCCCACATTACACCAGTGAAGGTTTATACTGAATATTAGGAAAAATTTCTTCACAGAAAGGGTTATCAAGCACTGGACCAGGCTGCCCAGGGAAGTGGTTGAGTCACCATGGAAATACTTAAAAGACATGTAGATGTGGCACTTAGGACATGGTTCAGTGGTGGATTTGGAGTGCTGGGTAACAGCTGGACTCAGTGATCCTAAAGGTCTTTTCCAAAGTAATGATTCTACAATTCTACAAGAGAAGCTCTGGCAGGAGAAGCCAGCCTGCTTCTGGAATTGCTTAAGGCAAACCAGAAATCCAGCAAAAGTGTATGCATCATAGCAATAAAGAAAACTGAGGTTATCAGCTAAACTGGATCACATCAAAAGGTACGTCAGGGTTTAGTTGGTTAGTTCATCACTTCTGCCAAGTTGGACCTGACTTGCCATGAGCTGCTATGGCAGTCCAGAGCACAAGATCTATGAAGATCCTCCTCATGCTCAGTTACAAGTTCAAACAATTACACAAAACCAGAGACCACTTCTCTAGTTCAGAACATGGCAGTAGAATAACCTCTTATTTTGGTCCAAAAGTTCCTTGTAAATCCATTAAAGATAGGAAGTCCACCAATTCCTAAAATTCTACAAAATAAAGATCCCAACAAGTAAAACCAGCAAAAATTCTGTCTCCAGGTTTGTACTTAGACATACTCAGCAACATTTTTAGCTCTTAGAATCAAACAGTAATTAACATGCTTGCATAATCAAACAAATCTGCATGAGGTTATTTCCCAATTAGATCTTCAATCATTCTCACATCTGACAGAGGCTACCTTACCACCGTGACTTGGCAGAAAGACAGGTAGTTGATGCTAAATTTATTTGGTTGCTTCTATTAAAAGTTAGAAGAGAATATCTGGGTGACTTCATGAAGTTCTCCACCACTAACAGTAAGTGACTGCTGAAGTTTAAATTTCTTTAAAGGTTTCCTTTCTCATGACCAAAAAAAAAAAGTTTTGGTTATCAAGTATAAGCATTGCTTTAAGAAATCCAGCTGCCCAAAACCAGCAGTTACAATGTCCCCGTAGGCTGACAACATGGATTCATTTCAGCCAGAAAAGTAAATGGCACAAACAACTTACCTCTCCAGAGTCTCTGCAGTGTTTGCATTTTACTAGTCCAGTGGTTTAAGAAAAAGATAAATTTAAGGTAAAACACACACACAGAAAATACAATTCTCTCAATCAGTGATCACGAGGGAAAAGAGAAGAGCCAAGACACCACACTGGAGTAAATCAACGTGTCGTTAGCTTGAAAGGACATGACATTGCACCCTCCATACAAAGCTGCCTCATGGAAAGACAAGCAGCGCAAGCTTTTAGAGGAGATACATAATTTAGGAAAGAAACAGTACAAGGCTGTGACAGGAGCAGCCTGTGTGTGAGGGTGAAATGTCGTCATTTGCCCAAACTAGCAGGAAACACCCCAACTCTCACCAAAACCAGCTGAGAGGCATGGACCATGACAGTCAGCTCCACACTGACATGCAGCTGGAAGAGAACCACAGGGAGCAGAATCTTCTTGGCAAACATAAGGGAAGGGATCTGGACTGAAGGGTACCTGATGCTATCAGCTCTCAGCCTTGGTAGTTCTGACCTGCTGGGTCACACATGGCAGAGAGAATTTACTTAGCTGTTACTCTGGGCAAACAGTGAATTTTCATTAAATCTCCTACGTGCTTTTAAGTGCTTCTTTGCTAACTTTCCAAACAGGATTAGCAAGGCACATTAAAAGTGAACCAAGTATCAAATGCAAATTGAATCCATTTGCTAAAATACTAATGGCCAGATAACAGTACTATGAATATGGACAGGAGCATTGTATTTGATGAGTGCTGCCCATGCAAGCAGCACAACTTACAGAGACAGCTGCCTATCAGAGGCAAATTACAAAATTGGGTTTGAATTGAATCCTTTTGCTTTCAGGATATTAAAAAAAAAAAATTAAAGTACTTTTAAAAATTGTGTAAAACGTTTCAGATTCAACTTCCATTTCATTTGGATGCTACATCCTGTTAATGGCACTCTTAAACAACTTGTGCCTTCCTTTTAAGGAGCTGGCTTTTAAAGGGACATCTAGTTTCAAATTAAAAACAAATGGTGAAGCGATGGATGCTAGATCAAAAAACTGTGCTAATTTCATTTCAAAACAAAAAGATTGCTCAAAATTAGAAAATAAGCCTGATCCATGTTTTGGATGAAGGATACAATTACTAGGGAAACTCAGCTACAGCAGTGAAGTTGTTAATCATGATGACTTTCCTAAGAGTGATCCTATGTAAAAATTTAGTGATCTTAAGTTTTAAGCAGATCTGCTTCAATTAATTATCACAGTGACAGAGGCATACAAAGCCATGTACCAAATAGGCAGAGGCATCCTCCACCCACACCCTCTGGTCCAGGGAATGTGAGCTATCTGTCACTCCTTCCAAGCTCTGGAACGTGGACAGGAATGCTTGTGACTACAGAAACAAAAATATCTTTTATTCCTTTAGAGGAACATTCTGGGAGCACAACCATGCACAGTGCTCATGGTGACCACCTCTGTGATAGCTACCTCTAATTAAAAGCTCTCAGCACACGCAGCTATGTTCTCTCCCTGCAGATGGAATTTTGTTAACCTTATTAAATAACAGGATGACCCTGCACGAGAAGCAAATAATATACAATGTGTGAGTGAGAAAACAATGCGGGCACAGGAATAACAGTGCTTGGCTGGGGAGCAAGCAAGCTGTTAATTGTCAGGCTCAGGAACTGGTTAGTTTAAGTAGTGCAGAAACTGTGCTCTGCTGCTTTTCTTCCATGCCTCCCCAGGATGCCAAGGTGGCAGTGGGAGGCTGATCAGAGTTCAAGGACATTAACTCAAAGGCCTTATTTCTGACCACATATTCTCATAATCTTACAGCAGAGGATGGAGATGATATGAAAAGAAGGACTGCGACAAGGCAGACTGAACAGTTCTCATTCCAAAGTTTTAAAATCTGCCTTGTCTATAAGACGGTAGTGGATTTGGGGGGGCTGAGGAGGAGGGCAGCGTCTAACCTGACTTTCTTATGTCGATATGTAAAGGAATTGATGGATCATATTTAAGCAGGAAGTCACAGGGGGATGTGTACCCTATCAATACATCTAAATTATCTGGAATTTTTTGGGGGGGTTATGTGTCTGTGTGAACCTCACTATTGCTATTTAAATCTAGAGTGCAAAATGTGCTTCCTTGAGGTGTCAGGAAGCTTTTGTGTCTCTGTAGCAGAAATTGGTGGAGCTGAACTTTCTGGGCCCCTTTGTTCACAAATCCACATAACTAAGCCTTGTTAGATTTCTGGGTTAGTATCCTCTAAGATGGCCTCATGAAAGATAGTGTTCAGTCTGCCAAGCACAGAGATCTAGCACAGTCTCCTCTCCACCAGTATACTGACACCACTACTGGGATTTTGCTGGAGAAACACATCTGCCAAGAGAGTTTCAAGAAATAGAACAAAAATTACCAAATACTGATTTAAATTAGGTAAAAGAATGAAAGAGTCCAAGAGTTTTGGTTTTGATTTTGATCTGTGATCTTTAATTTGATTCAAAAGGAGTTAGAAGACTGAACACATAGAAACAGAGAGGTCCTGATCATTGTTTTATCCTTAACCCCTCTTTACCTGAGGTTTTGTCTGCAGTGTCTGAGCTCTTGCCATGGAGGTCTGCTTGTAGCCATTGGTACAAGACTACACAACATAACAAACAGAAATAAAAAAAGCAAGTATGAACAAAATGAAAAGATACACAATGTACTAGGGAAGGGGAAAAATATGAAGCAGACGTTAAATACTCCTCCTCGCAATCTCTCTTCCCCCTGCTACCAGCAAAGGGTAAATCCACACGATAAATAAAACCTTCCATGCCTGGATTACTATAGAGGTGTTGAATGCAATGACAGACAGGGTAGAAATACTTGTCAAAATTAGTAACAAGATTAAATTCTCAGTACTTCAAACAACACGCTGCTTTACAGCTTCCCTATTATGAAAGACATCTTTGTTCACATGTTGAGCCCTTCCAGAGCCTGAGAAACTCAGAGGAAAAAACACATCAGTCCTTCAGCTAGTGTTGAACTAAACCCAAGAAGTGTTATTTAATATAATAGTGTTAGCTATGCTGTTACACCTTCAATCCTGTACTGCATGCCATTTTCAGGACTTACTGAAGTTACCTAACACCTCTATTCGTCATTTGTCTCGTAACTGGGTGTTTTTAGACTAAAATTTGAATAAATAAGCTATGTTTAGAACTTGGATGAACAATTTTAATGTCTTCCAGCAACAGCTACCACTTCTAAAGGAAGAGCTTCCTGCTAGCATGTCTAACTGAGGCTTTTTCCAACTGGTTTGCTCATCTCCTGCAGACAAACAAAAATGTTTCCACAGATGCCTTGGTATTTCTTCGTCAAAAAAAGTCACATTCACACACTACACAAAGGCATTACACAATCCTCTTCAAGTTAAATCTCTTTTTATAGAGCTGGCACCTATGTTAAAGCTGCAATACCAATGACCTCTCTGGTGATTCACTCTCTAGGTGTAAACTCAGAGTAGTTCTGCTACAACCTCCTACTTGAGCTGTTAATCCAGACATCAGTTTAGAGGACCCAGAGAGTTCTGCCAAGGCCAGATTTTTTGGGAAGGCAGCCCTCAGCAGAGGGCACAGGAGTTCTTTTAACAGAGGTGTTTAGATGTGAACTTGTATTTTAAAATCATTTTCTCTTTTCTTTAGGAGGCACCTGAAGATAGCCCACATTCAAATCTGCAGGATGATGTTTTTCCACCCCACGTCTTGTTTCATTCTAATTTTGAGCTGTTTGAACTAAAAACTTGCATAAGTATTAAACTAAAGGAAACAAAACAGTTGTCAGAACTAGAGATGCCTCCTGCTAATGGCCCATATCTACACTATCTTTACAAGTCTCTCTGCCAGGGTGTCCTTTCAGCTCTCCCCTAAAAATTTTAATTGAAAGGGAATTTGGCACTGAGCTTCCACAGAGGTAGCCACCACCTTTGCAGTAGGAAGAGCGAAACGGAGCAACTCATGAAGTAATGTATAACCAGATGCACTGGGACAGGTTCTGGTTTGCTGCCCATTTCAGTCCTTTGACCATTTACTATCATCAATCACAGGGCTAAACAGTCACAGAAGTTATGCAAAAACTCCTCCACAGGAAGTCAAATTGACAACAATGATAGAAATACAGAGCTATGGACACTCCCCTGGGTTGTACAGCCTAATTCTTTACACAAACACAATGTAATGAAACACTATTATTCCCAGAAATTAATTACACTTGGAAAAGGTGCAGTATTTTAAAAGTTCTATTAAAAAGGAGATGTTCCCATAAAAGTCATTGCACATCTAAATAAAGACGAAAAGGCTCTTAGCATGAGAAATTTAGTTTGCCATCATCTCTTCCTTCTGTCCTTGATTAAAATACTGAACTATCTGCCTACTAAGTAACATCATACAGCATCAACACTGTCAGTCTTAAAATAGCCCCAAGTCCCAGCTGCCAAGAGACCACAGACATGTCACTACACTAGCAAGTCAGTATGAATTATGCCATCCCTTTTACATAAAAATTGTATTATAATCTTGTCAATTCCAAAAAATTAAATTATGTCAGTTTGGGTGTTTTTTTGCAGTGGAGCAGGTGGAGTTTAATAAACAGGTACCCCGTGCATGGTGCTCCAATGCTTGGAGTCTGTCTCCAAAGGCTGAAGGCATTAGCAGGCAACAGAGGAGCAAGTATAAAACTGGACCTATACTTAAAAGTACAGGAAATTATTTAGGCTTCAGGACTTTACTTTTTCTACGAATCAAGGTGTGGAATTCACTCATACTCTTCATGCTGCCTTAACAAGTATGGGCTCCCAATCTAGGGAAAACACGCCCCAGAGATCCTTGGCCTATCCTGTTCACATACAAGTGGCATATTTTCATTTCTACTGCACGTTTATATTCAAATCTGCTGTATTTTTTGAACACTTGATATGGAATGAATGAGCATTTTTACTAATAGAGAAAACAATCTGAGCAACAATTAAAAGCTCATTTAAACTGAAGTTTCAAACATAATTATTCTTAAACTGCCTGCTAAGTTTTTGTTTGGTTACACAGGATATGAGCAAGGTACATAAACACATGAAATTGAAGAGTTTGAAATGCAGCTCTCAGCTCCCAAAAGAACGTCAATGATGGCAGAGTGACAAATGTTCAAGCAGGAGTAAGACACCAGCTCAGGTCCTTAAACACAGCAGGATGCTAAAGCCTGTCCAGCGAGGGGATCCCTGGCTTTGGACCAACAGGCACCTGACTACTGCAGTTTTGGGCTGAACTGCAAAGAAAACGAAGGCATTTTAGATGCCATCACATCCCCTATGAAGTCTGAACAGCTTCCTACTCACTGCAATGCCAGTTTCCCACTCCTTGCTTCATGTGCTCACCTCCCTCCACAGACAGAACACAGGATGAGGTGCCCAGTCATGCCTTTTGCACAGCACATCTTCCATGCTTGTGCTTTCTACTTATTTTCAGGGACAGGATCAAGTTCAAGTGCATCTAATTTCTGTCGTAGAATACGATGTTGCATTCTCAGACTGGTTTTGGAAATAGTCTCACAAATACAATTTCTGATTCAAATGAATCTTAAAACAGGTTTTGTTCTCTACTCCATTGTGACAGAGGTAGCACAAGAGTCTTGTCCCAAGATCTGTTTTGTTACAGTTGGTATTTCTGGAAAAAAGGAAAGAACCCACCAAAACCCACAAACAAGTAGAACTTATCATCCTAAAAGTCCCTGTACTATTACAGTTTAGGTTTGTGTGCAAGAATGCAGGAAAGAAAGGGAAGTTTATCAGTAAATTTTGCTTTGGGGCTTTTTAAAGACAGGAACAGCCAGCTTTATTTTAAAATTTCCAGTCCACTCAGTTATCTCTTAAACCACTCTGCAATGCACATTCTACCATGCAGCAGTATTAGTCTCCACTCATCCGGATGGCAAGTTTCAGGTGTTTTGTTACTTGAAGTCAGAAGCACTTGCACCAAAGCTGAGTTTATATAGTAGCAGAGCATTAATTAATTCACTGATACAACACCTCCTGCCAACCTAATTAAGCTCAGCTTGCAAATCAGTACAAAAAAAGAAAGTTTAACTTGGCCTGAACCATTTTCAGCACTAGACAACTTTGACATCAACAGAGCATGAAGATGTCCACACTGCAGCTTGAATACTTGGCTAAACCCAGGGATTTAGTTTTCTTTTTACCCACGTCACACAAGCTTGAGGCCTCAGTTCCCTGGACTCAGCAATGTTACACCGGATTTCTCCAGTTTAAAAGAAGCCCTTCCTTGCTGATGTTGCCAAGAGCTACCCCTTGATGTGCTGAGCCACACATGGGATGCAAGGGAATCATGGTTGGGCTTTACTCAGCACTGTCCACATGCTGTTGGCACCAGAAGGAAACTATCCCCAGTTTCTGAGCAAGATCCATCTTCTTCCAAGAGCACAATCCATAACCCAAACACTGGCACTCAAGATGGATACTTAAAACACCCTGATCAGGGATAGCCTCTTTGCAGCCCTTTGAAGAGCTGGCCCACACCTGTAAGGTTTAGACAGCTGGTTTCGTTAGTGGGGCAAAAGAAGGATTTAGAAAGGGTGGACCCAGAAGTGGCTCCCCACTGTAGTGAGTTACTTCTTTTGCACACCCTTTACAAGCACAGGGTTACAGGAAGGTGACTGTCACCTGTCAAAGCTGCAGCTGCTAAGCTTTAGGAAAACTTAGTTAATATGTGGTCTTGATGGGAAAAGGGTCAGGCAAAGAAAGAATTTTGCTTCTTGCAGTCACCAAAGCTCCTTCATTGGCGTAAAGTAGAAGCACTCCCTTGTGTAGCACAAACTCTGCTTAGGGAGTTTTGAGAAACTGCTGTTTAAGTTGCTGCCAATAAGGAATTGTCCTTATGACAGTTTCCAAGAGCCAGTCTTCCACTAGTTTTCAACAAATGAATCCTTTTAGAAGGAGAAAAGACAAAAAACCTTCTGCACGCTGAAAAGTCACAAGAACCCTCAGGCAAGGTTTGAAATTACCAGAGCTTCCGGATGGAGAAGGGTGGCAAGCAGGAATGGAGATGCAGAGAGACAAGGATCTGCTGCCCACACAGCCATATTCGTTCTTTAAAGCTGATACTTCCACTCAAGAGCTACCTGAAAACCATTTCAATTTGGAGACTGCTCTCAGCTGCTTCAACCCAGCTGTACCACAGTAACTGGAGAGCAGCATAACACTGTAAATGCTTTGATGGTGGGCAAAGCTGTCACCAAAGGACTGAGGCATTTATACAACATGCTGGATGATGCAGTTATTAGTAGCTCTGAAAAAAGGAACAATGGAGTTTTGTCAACTAGAAGTGTAAGAACATTGTTAAAAGGAAAAAAATGCCACCATGAATAAAAGATCAGCTGTTGCAACTACTTCAGGAACATCTTTGCAAGAAAATACAGGTGTTAGACAACACCAGCTTCATTTACAATCTGAAGAATGACAGTGAGTTTACAGAAGGGATAATTAAGTGCATCAGTGCACAGTAATTGTGCATGTAAGCCACATGAAGAATATTCTTTATGCTTGTGTAAACCTTAAGTAAATCATTACTAGTTAGATTAGTTAGATACAGCCTTAGGTTTTATTCATTGCAGCAGACCTCTATTTCAGACAAAGCATAAACCCCCAGTTTTAAGCTTTATCACTCCTGCCTATTTTATGGCCAGTTTCCAAGTTTACTAAAAATACAGAAAGCTGACACCAGTACCCAATCACCAGGTCACTGTAAAGCTTCAGGACTCAAATCCAAAGGCATGGACAAACACTAATTTCTGCATCCAAACTAGATTCCAGGTGGAAAACCCAAAGCACAGCATCTTTTCTACCATGCCTCTAGATTTAGTTCAGATGCCTACAAAGGCTACCAGAAACGAAATCCTTTGGCGTTCCTTAACACCTTGGGGAGTATTAGGTGCCAAAGCATCTGTGGAAAGAAGGATCTCACTTGAAAAGGCCAGAAAAGTAATTGTCTCTGGGTACAGCTCACAAATGCCCCTGTGCCTCAGAGGCTTTCCTGCCTTGTCCCACTCATCCCCACAGACATCTGGAAATAAAGGCAATTCTGCAAGTGCAGTCCTGACCCTTGTGCCTCAAAAACACTGCTTCAAGGCTTCTACCAGATTTCCTCTCAGGGGTATTTTGAGGTTGCTTGCTCTCCCAACAACCCAGCTTTAAACCCCAGGATACACCTTCCACTGCCATCAAGATCTCTTAAAGAACACAGAAAAGTGCAAAGGGCTCTGTATCTTACAAGTCTCCCCTTTGCCAAAGCTCAGCAATGAAAACCAGTCTCTCACCCCTTCTTCCCTCACATTTCCACCGCCATTCCAGCAAAAATCCCTCTATCAGAAGATATCCATTTAAGAATGGCATATGTTTCAAGAATGTTTTTAGACCCTAAAGGTAAAAAGACCCAGGAGAGCCACAAAAGGGAACAGGGAGCAATTCCTGGCCTGAAACCAGATTGAAGAGAGCCAGTGGGACTCTGAACAAAGGGAGAGATGCACAGAAAGGAGAGTAAGAAACTGAGGTCCACTTTCAACCAAAGTGCATGTCTTACCTATTATTCAGTGCCCCGCTAGTAAGAGTTGAAAGCAAGAGAGAACAGAGATCTAAACACACCTAAAATTACTTGGCTTTTAAGCAAATGATTGCTCTTTACCACTAATCCTCTAATCTTCTGGTGCCTGGATCCCAGGTTGATTGGCATACTAAAAATACACAGGTAGAAGGCATGTAATTGCTGCTCTGATTTTTACATAAACATGACCTGCCACCAACTACAGATCTACTTGAAAACCAAGGCTTTTAGAGCCACCTCAAACAGACACCAGAGCCCTCCTGGCCGTTGCACACAACTCCTGTTATTTCTACATGACACATGTTGTAGTATTTTACACCTTCCTTGGGCATAAAGTGGAATTTCATGGAGTTAAATAAAATGCTTCACCTAATGAGGCAAACCATACCACGCTGCTTTGGAGCCTCGGCTGTTACATTATTACACATTAGAAACGGAGTGTTTCATACTGAGCAGAGCAAGGCTGCATTAGGCACGGACCACAGCTGAATACACTTTAGCAACTACAGTCTTTGTGAGTGTACAAAGGTCTGGAAGGTCTAATAAACACAAGGAGTACATGCAAAAGGAGAGAGAATTAACACAATGTACGAGTGTAACAACGTAACTCTGAAAAGTGTGCTGTCTTGGTGTGACAATGTGGGGCAGCTAAATCTGAACATCCTGTTGCGAAAAAACAAGAACATTGTAATTTTGCATTGAAAAAGTTGTTATTCCTTCAAATCAAGGCAGAAGAGAGTAATTTTGGGTGCTTAAGGATGGGTTTCAATAGTCCCCACACAACCTTCCCTATAAAACATAAGCCCACTGACTCAATCATTTTTCTGTGTTAGAGAGAACACACATGCTCTCACAATCTCACACTTGTGCATGCCTCCTCTCTCCCAAAGAGAGGGGCCTGGCAGGAACACTCTGCTCTGGGATAAAAGCTGCCCCCTGCACCTGCGGCTCTTCCACAAAATGGCTTGAGCAACAATAGAGACAGTCCTCAAACCTGGACACCAGCTGGCTCCTAATTCCACACAGCAATGCAGTAGCATCAGGAGTTCCTGCATTGCTCCTGTGAGATTAAAATTCCCATCTCAAATCAGGCAGGATACACACATGTCAGATTAAAGAGACGCAGGCATTTGCATACATCTTCAGGGTTTGACAGGTTTGTGGTGATTTATTCTGCAACCTGCAAACACACCAGGAGCATCCCTGATGGATGCCTCCTCAATGCAAAGGTTAACAGGTCTGTGTGCATTGTATTAAATATTTACATTAAGGAAGCAATTTCTTTTCTTTTTTTTTTTTAATATTTAAATGGGAAGCACACACAAGAGGAAAGACCCAAACTAAAAAATATTTGTGACAACAAACGATGCAGATCTCAGCAGTTACACAGCTGTTAGCAATAAGCTAAGCAGAGGATAGCTGAGCACAAGTATTACTGGATATTTGCTAAAATAAAGTCTGTAGTTTTACTATCAAGATGAAAAAATACTTTCTTGTTAAGGACTATAAGATGATTCACTAATATTAGATTACCACAGAATATAATGAATATTTCAAGGGCTTTACATGTATACAGGCAATCAGTCCAATAGGGCGGCTCTCCAAGTTGTCACAAGAACACGTGGTGCATGTGGGGAACAGAATTCCCCTTTGAAATCAAAAACACTATGTATGTATAAGATTAAAGGAATCTGAGCACTCACATACAGCTGCAAATTCAAGGGTCATAAAGGAATTCCAAAACATTCAAACTTCTAGCTAAACTTATTTATGAGCCAAATCAACAAAGCTTCCAAAACACACTTCTTTTGCCTCTGTAAAAGGCTGCTTGCTGAAGTAGGACTTCACCCCAGGCTTTGAATTCAGTAAGGTTTATTCTCTGTTTATACTGATATGACAGCCTGAATATGACTTATTTTAATGCAGAAATATGAAACTTCAACCTGAATCTGTATTTTGTAGCATCAGAGTATCCATTTATAAACAGCCTGAGGAACGGTGGGTTCTGGGGGTGCTTCTGGTTAACCCCTTCCCAAATTATTGCCTCCCTAAAGAAACATCCTTCTGCCACCCACCCCAGAGCTCTAAACTATTTGGTGTGTTTATTCAGGGACCTTCTCCACCTTTCCTGCTTCCTTTCTTACACTGGTGCTTCCCAACAAAGCTGCTTTAGGCTGCAGGTTAAGCGCTGAGCCCCATTTCATTCAGGCCAGGAACACTTTGATTTTGCAATAAAGGTGGAAGATGCAGCAATCCTGCACTAAAGGCACTAACTCATGTCACCTTCGCACCTTTCCACTGCTTTCTCCATGACTAAAGAGTTGAGGGATTTTGATGCAGCCTGCAGGGGTAGATCTTGAGCAGGTGAATTAAGGGCAGCAAAACCTGAGCCCTACACAGGTACAGCTCCTTCTCCATGTTAGGTCAAAGTGCAGTGGCCCTACCCAAATGACAACACACAGACTCACATGACCCTGCAATAGTCATCCAGGTGGACTCTCCAACAGAGGTCTGCACTTCCCTAGACAAACAACAACATTGCCGCATCTCCCTGAACTGTCAGGGCATGACAAAGAAGCCATGGAATCAATATTGTCTAAAATAAGTGATATTTCATAAATCTTTATTTTCTGCTTTGAAAAGGCATTTAATTGCAACCTTGTGTTAACCTGTAGAAGCAAAAGCACTGACTTCTGTTCTAACCCAAGGTCGATTTTTCTCTTTCCCTAACCTTTCTTTTACTTAGTATTTTGGAAATTGTGCTCTTTTAAGAAAGACCGTAGTTCAGTACGGAAACTACAGTACGGTGTATTCCAAACAAAAAGTAACACAAAGCTTTGCAAAGATCCTCAACAAAAAACAAAACTCCAAAGCTAGATGATGAACTTGGAAATTGCTGCACCTCCATACATTTCAAGTCCAACATATCCCTTTCTTCAAATCCATGATCTGTGCGAGCTGAGCACATACAAAACTTGAAACCACACATGGTCTTTAAGATGGAGAAAGGAGCTGCACCAGCTCAAATTTACTGTGAGGGTGGTGAGGCACAGGAATGGGTTGCCCAGGGAAGCTGTGGTTGCCCAGGGAAGCTGTGGTTGCCCCACCCCTGGAAGTGTTGAAGGCCAGGTTGGATGGAGACCTGAGCAACCTGTTCTAGTGAAAGGTGTCCCTGCCCACAGCAGGGGGGTTGGAAATACCAAAAATTCCAAACCATTCTATCATTCTATGAACTCTCCTGAAGAGCCCTTCTACTTGATGACAAATAATTAATTCCCTGACAAGAAGAACAGCTCTGCACTTTTCACAGTGCAGAGGCAGAAGAGGCAGAAAGCAAGAAACTGAAATCTGAACATAATGGTCAATCAGGAGGGTGTTAGGTAAGCAAGCAGGACCTCAGACCCCAGCACTGGCCATCACAGAGAGCATCAAATCCCCTCCACGTTTGTCAGGGATACAGGATCTGTTCAAACAGATTTGTAGAATCTTGCTACTCCCTCCTGAAACCCGGTTTGTCATCACCAAGGTAGGAGTGAAATTGTTCCAGCATCCCTTTAGCTGCCATCTGCGCTCCCACAGGGAGGGGGCCCAAACTTGTCAAATGCCTTGAATTAAAAAAAACCCACTTCTTGCATTAGAAATGGGAAGAGGTGGCAATTTCAGGATAACAGCCTGAAGCCACTGGCCATCAGCAGAGCACACTGCCTATAATTAAGCAAGAAAAACAGGTGCCCCCCAGAATCCAAGTGTAACAACTGCATTGGGGAAAGCAATTTTTGAATATCCAGAGACTAACAGAGACTCTGAAACTCAAAGTGGTAACTTGTTTAGGAAAAAATGCCAGTCTTGAAGGACAGAAGATAAAAGGGGCTTTGGGTTACAGCAAATCTAGTTTCTGTTACTGGCCCTACCTCATTTGAACAGCCCAGCCCTCCCCATCTGCTCTGCCCACCTGCAGCATGGGCACAGCTCTCATGCAAGCCAGGATGCTCCCAGCCAAGACTGGCAAAAAAAAAAAAATTTTTTTAAAAATCACTACCAGAGTTGGAGAGGTTCATATATATTTTCCAGCCATTTCAGTGACTATTTGAGGATGTACACTGGAGGCTCCTTTCAAAGCCCATCCAGTTCTGTAAGTACCCAGCTGGATGGCAGGTTTTCAGAAAATCAGTGGTATTTTTGTTTAGTTGGGGCTTTTTTAACCTTTTACTCCTGCTTAAGAGTCTGCCCCAAACCATTTCATCTCCCTCTAGGGAAATGGTGTTCCAGAAGGCACTGCTGGTAGCTAATACTCTTCTGCCTTAATGAATAATCTCACAACCACTAAATGTTCCAGGCCATCAGACACTGCCTGAGGAGACCATATCATGTATCAGTAAGCACAAGGCAAGGCTGGGCCTTTGGTCCCTTTTTCTTCACTGAGACCTGAAGGAGTTTTCTAGTGATGAAAGTATTCAGAGACCTGCTCTGTTCCTGTGTCTCACTTCACTCATCTCAGACAGGTTTGCTGCTCCAGATTTTTCCCTAAGAAGGAGGATTTCTTACGTTGTGTAGCTTATAATTAATTGGGGCACCTCAGACCAGAAGGTCTGCTTGCTCTCCCTAAATGAGCTTCTGAAACAACAAAAACATGCTTAGCATGTGGCGGGGATATGGTTCAGAAGTTCACTTGGGCTTAGCTTTGTACAAGAAAACAGTTTTGACATGCAAATTTAGGCAGACTCATATTTAGCAGAGGTTTAGGAGGCCTAGAAAGCATTCAGAGCATGGCTGTGCCTGCTATGGATAACACATGAGCCCATTCCAGGTTGTTCCCAGTGAACTCTCATAGCTGCAGTCAGAGAACGGATGACTAATGCTGAGCATATACACAAACAGACAGACCGCTGTCAGAGTCACAGAGGAAGCTGAAGAATTTCAGGTGTAGAATCATCCAAAATATGGACCTGTAAAAGCAGGGAGATCAGGATTGAGTGGATCAGAATAACCAGATCAGGAAGGACCTCTGGAGGTTATCTAGTCCACGTCCCTGTTCAAAGCAGGGCTGACTTCAAAGGCAAATCATAGTGCTCAGGAGCAGGACAAAAATAATTTTTGAGATGAAAAACTGCAATGACAATTCAATAGCTGCAAGGAGGAGAGAGCAAAGTAAGACATCAATATTTCAGAATCTTTGGAGCAAACAGTGTAAGGCAGGTTCTCTCTGATTTAATGCTTGCAGTGCAAACCAGGAGGCACTTGTGAACCTGCAAGGTAAATGCCAAGCAGGAAAAGTCTGTGAGGCACTTGAGCTATGAATCAGCCCTTGCCAAGCCTCTGCTCTTCTCTTCAAAATATTTCCACCTCCTAGTCTTCATGTTGTTTAGTACTAACACATCTATAATGGTATAACACAATAGCAGCAGCATCACTAACATCATCTCTTGCTGGAGACCACACACTGAACTCATTTCATTGTCTGCCACCTTGCCTTTCCAGGAGAGGAGAGCCCAGCACGCTCAAAGGCATCATTTGTATTTCCTGGATATTACAGCTCCGTGGACACTGCATCTTCTCCTGGCTTTTTTATCTATGGCCACATACAGTCAATCATGCTGATTTCTCACTGTGAAGCCACTTTTTTTGGCAGCTGTCTGCTTTCACAATAAGGCCCAAGAAAAATACTCTGCACAGTTTCAGTGCTTCTCCTAGCACAGCTGCACCCCGAACAGGACTTAGGCTAATCCCTCCCAAACAGCCCTGTTGCTCTTGCCTTGCCACAGACCAGCCTGCTGCAGCCCCTCTGACATTGGTTTAATGCTGATTAGTCCCGACACAATTCTGGTGCAGGCTTCCTGCCAGGCAAGGGAATGAACAAAATTGGTTTGCGCACAGACCAGACGACAGCTGCAGTCACTCCAGCTCAAATCTGTTGAATAAGGACCCTTTTCTTGTTTACCAAGATGAGGCTAAATTAGCCCAGCATGAGACAGAAGGACAGAGCAAATCCTAAAAGCCAGCGATGCCAACCTGGCTCTGAAGGTGTGAGATGAAACTTGGTCAGGCCCCAGCACTTGGGCTTAAGGAAGCCACAGGGGAAGTGTATGCTTTGTGTTAAGCAAACTCCCAACACAGGGAAGAGCTGGAGTTTTAAAAAGAAAGTATTTTGTGGGGAAGATTACAAGCAGGATGCCCCCAGATTTTTTTCAGAGCCCGAGAGACAGTCTGTGCATACTTTCTTGGAGCATATTTTTCCCCATCGCTTTTTTCCTCCAGCCCTAGGAGAAAAGCCTCCAGCTTTCATAATCCCCCTATCCCCACACTGCCCTTGTTTCTAAAATGCAGAGGGGTATTCTGTTAGGAAGGTTTCCTCCTCAGGAGTGACCTATTGATTTGATCTGGAATATCACCTCTGTTTGTGGAACTACATACAGATCTCTTGACATGAATTACAGAATCCAACATCTTCCCAGAGGCAGCACATGCACAGAGGCAAAAGATGCATGTGAACTGCTTGCACAAACTTACTGTCAGCATGGCTGGTATTACTCAGGCTATTACAAAATGGATTTAATGGAAAAGTAACACTGCTGAGCTTTCTGGTTTTTGAGAAGTCTTTAAACCCATATCCAAAACTGGATACAGCACCATAGGATTTTCCTTCGATATTTAAGAAAAGCCTGGCTTTTGGTGCTTGCAGGGTTTGCTGCTCACTGACTGGGGGTTTATGGATTTGTTAAGTAACTCCTCCTTTGGTCTGGGCACCTCAGCTCTGCAGAATGCTCTTTCCCATCACATTTCCTCCCTCAGCCACCAGAAACAAGGCTCCTGCCCACGTCAGCTACAGCTGAGGCACCACCTTCCCTGGTTTCTAGTCCATGCATGGCCTGATCCAGCAAGGAAAAAAGCTTAGAGTGTTTTACAAGCATCCTCACAAAATGCAACTACAGCTTTGTGCTGGTTTTGGCTAGAGTAGAGTTAATTTTCTTCACAGTAGTGAGCTATGGCTTGGATTTGTCTTCCCAAGCCACTGTTACGCGTGCTGGAGCCCTGCTGTCCTGGGGATGGCTGAACACCTGCCTGCCCATGGGAAGCAGTGAACGAATTCCATTTTTTTTTTTGCTTTGCTTGCACAGGCTGTTTTTAGTTTACCCATTAAACTGTCTATCTCAACCCACAGTTTCTCATTTCTACTCTTTCAATTTTCTCCCCCATCCCACCAGGGGAAAGTGAGCAAGCAGCTGCATGGGGCTGAGTTGCTGGCTGGGGCTAAACCATGACAAACTTCTTTCTAAGGGGCTGCTCTAACACAGAATAAGAGGTAGAACATTTGCCTTCAGGCATGAAAAATGTGTTCAATTTTTTGCTTACTGGAATGAGGAGAGACTGTGTCTAAATTTCCCTCTCCCACTTCCCAAAAGAGGCGATATCAACCCAAAACGGCTTGCTGCACAACAAAAGAAATGCACCATAAGTACATTGAAAGAAGACATGCAAGAAGAATCCCAGCCATTATCCAGCTGTACTTTCAGTCAGGCCATGAATACATTTGCTTCAGCTTCACATGCACTGGGATACTCCTAACCAGCCCTCATATGACAGAAGGCTCTGTGTGGTATCTCTCAAGCGGTGTGTCTAGTCACCAAAGGAGATCCCGGCAACTAAAAGCATCTAAAGAAAGTCTCATTTTAGGTTTACTTCACATGTCACCTACAACACTCCCAAAAAGCAAAATGCCATCTTTTATTTTAAAAAAACCCAAAACAAAGTAACAAAAAAAGTGGTGTAGACCAAAGGAACTTTGCATTTAAAGCCATCTGGGGAACTGTGCAGAAGGACCTGGCCATGCAGAAAGCTGCCTCAGGTCACAATCTGAACACCTTTTTTCCTTATCAGCTGATCAATAGACAGCTTCTACACAGAGAGAAAAGCAAAAGCCAGTCTTTTTGAGGACGCTGAAAAGAAAAAAAAAGGAAACTTTCTTAAAAGACAAAAATGGATACAGAAGGGGAGGGGAGGTACAAGGCGAACTTTTATATATCTATATATTGACAAGACAGAAGTGTTACTAATTTTAAATTCAGAATTTATTCATGCAGTTACCAGTCTTTCTGAAGTTCCCCATTTTACCTCCAAGACTTGCTGTGTCTACATAAATATAACCATATCAAAGACTGAAGAAGATTTTAAGCATCTGAAGATGAGCACCAACAAACCACCAGTTTCTGGAACAGTAGTTTCACTTCCCTGAAAGTAGCAGACAGGGCAGAAAGGTCTCTCAAGCAGTCAGCAACCGTCAATAAACAGTTCAGTAAATTTACCATGGTAGAGTTATTTACTGCACTGGTGCTGGGAAGTCACTTCTGCTAAAATATTATTACAGATGAAGCTTAGCTGAAGTCTCAGATCCAGCACAGGACAAGCAGTGCTTTCATCAACCCATCATCCTTCAGAGAACAGGCACTCAAGTGAGCTTGTGGTAATCCCTTTGCTTCGCTATTCCCCTGTGACCAAGTTGCACAAGTTACCTTTAAATGGATCAGCACCTCGGGTGACTGATTAAAGTCATTGCTCATCTTGAGTGAAACCTCAAAGCAGGCAAGGTGTGTTGATCACTGTTACACCTCATATAGGTTTAAAGATTTGATATGGAAAAGTCTAAAAAGTCTAGTGATTTGCCATCAACCCTTTAGGACATAAGGCTTAGCCAGGTACGAGAGCAACACACAGCTGGCTGGCTCTTGGGGAGATGGGTTGGAGGGATACAAGGATCTCCAGTGGAGGAAGGTACAGTCAGCTGGTTGGCTAAGCAGAAGGTGTCCAAGAGAGCGCAGCTCTAATTCTCCTTTCATCCCTGTTCACCTCTTTTTCTCAACTTGGCAACTGTACTGTCTGCATTTCAATCTCGTGATTTATTTAATGAAATAAATTTAAAACAAAGTATCTTTTATGCTGACCTCAAGCTGCTTCCCGTGAGAAAAGGTTTCAGGCCAAGTGCTGGGCATTAGATACTGTCTTTCTTCAGGGTGGCTATCCCAGAAATGAGAGCACCAGAGCACCATCACTGTATGAAACCCTCTATCCTCTGGATATTCTGGAGAAACCAGCACAGCCCTGAGGTGGCAGTCCCCCAGGCTTTGTGTGGCAGGACACAGCCAGGCTAGCTCTCTGGCAGCAATAGGACAGGGGGGTGAGAGAACCCCAACCCTGGTGCCAGAATAACACAGGCCAGAACCAAGTGGCTGACTCAGAGAGCAGAGTCCACAACCGAAAGCAATTAAAGTATCACCAAGCCTAATTGCCAAACAGGTGTATATTGCTACAGTCTGTTGCTTTGTTACATTCCCTCCCAATACCCCAACAGCTCGATGCTATTCCTAACTCCACGGCCCCAGGTGTTCCTGACACATTACCTTTGATACAAAGGCATGGATTGCCTCAGTAGGCACCATACGATGTAATGCAGCTTGAAATTATTCAGAACAGGAAGCAGAGCCCCCATTCCTGATTTGTAGTCCTGCTGCTTTCCCTTCAGTCCCTCTTAAATGATATCCATATTTCTTTACTCACACATGATCTGAGTCACAAACAGTTAGAAGAGAGTGGGAAAGTTTGCATTATGTGATTATAATCAGATTTTTTTGCTCCTTGTCTGCAATGATCTTCTATCCACCCTTTACAATAATGTAAAAAGCAAGGCAAATTCAGGCATCCAGAGAGAAGCTGGAATAAACATTGTTCTGTTTTAATGTGTCCTCAACTGTTACTTATATGAATGTCTAATTACCCTGGGTTTTTTGCAATACAAAAGCTGACTTGGCCTGCGCTCATGCCACAGGACTTGGGGATGTTTTCACAAAGGCAAAGCTTTTGAACAGAAAGTGAAATTGGGGAGACCACTCTGCTGCAGCCCAAAGGTGGGTGTAGGGTGGGAATGAGAGAGGGAGGAGGATACCATAGATCCCACCAGCACTGCTGTGTGTGCCTTCCCCCAGGAGATGCGACACAAGGGAAACCCCACAAAATGCCCCAGCTGCAAGGAAATGCTTATGCTCGCTCTCAGATGGCAAAAATCAATCATGCACAAGGCAAATCCACAGGAGACCTGGGCTCCATTTGTTCCAGCACTCAAGGAACTGATGGTTGTTTGCTTTAAATATGTATTATTTCTACACAGTAGCAGTTAACATACCACTTATTACTCCCAGCATCTGATAGGAAGGTGCACATTGATGCTGGTTCACAGTTCTCATGCAAGTTACCCACCCATAACACAGGAACGGTCTCTTAGAACTGCACACAAACAGTGCTTTGCAATTTAAGCTGATAGAGGGGGAAAAATATAAACCCCCTTGCAAGCAAAACAAAAACCTGTTTCCGGGGGTGTGTCTCCATCATCTTCTAGCTACTGTTTTCCAACACTACCAGCCATTAATCCTCAGAAAGATACGCTTCCACTTAAGAAGAAAATACTGCACAGAAAATGAAATAAGTTGGAAATTATAAACTTGCAATCATGACAGCAACTGCTACTAGAAGATTTTCTGTGCCCTTCTGGCTCCTATTTAGCAGGTTTCTGTTCCAGTGTAACCATAGGAACAGCAGTGAAGAGTCTCATTTGAAAGCCTTCACTTCAGCTGGTAGGTTAAGTTATGAGACTGCAGTGGGCTTGAATATTAAAAACGTTCAAACAGCTCTAAAAAAAGCTCAATTTCTATTGCAGGAGACAGACATCTATGTTGTAAACAGATGAAGTGCCCCACCAATAAATAGAACAAACCAACCCTACTGATGGAGGTTACTAAAAATCAGGCTCAATAAACAGGTTAAGAATACAAATCTTGAATTGTTTAACACACTAAAACCGACACCATATGTTTCCTGTAGCTGGTTTTTTGTGTAACAGACCACAGCAAGACAACTGGATGAACAATGACAGTCCTCAGTAACACCACAACTTCACTGCAACATTCACCCAAACATGTGAATTTAATATTCTAAATTTTACTTAATCTTTCAAAATAAAAAATGACACAGTTCTGGCACATCATCTTTCCTTTGGGAAAAAACAAAAGTCAGCTATCTTAAAAAAAAGCCACAAGAACCAAGCCAACCAAACACATGGCCCAAAGACATAGGGATGTTAAAGGGAACACAGGTAAAATAAATAAATTATGAATCAAAAAGGTCTACCTAGGCGCCTGGTATCTATGCACTTACACCTTTTTCCTAAAGAACTTTAGACAGCCACTACCCTAAAGCATCTGTTAATTTTCACACCTTAGCAGTAAGACTCAAGAGTTGGAGACACATTCAATTATTCAGCAATAGCTATTTAAAACACTGTATTACAATAAACAACTGAACAAAAAACCAGATGGGAACATGTTCATGTTGTATTCACTACAAGGACAGGCCTGTACATTATGGGAAAGCATCATGTCCATTTTTTATAGATTAGTGAATACAGTAACTTTTAAGTGATTATTATGTCCATGATCTAAAGAAAAAGTAACTAATCTTTTGGTACTTATCTGTTTGATTTGCTGCCTCAGTTCAGAAGGAGTATCGACATTTTTCAAGCGGTTACAAAAATTATGGGATCTCTGCGAGACCACAAGAGAGATGAAGAAGAATATAAAATGTACGTAGATGGTTACTGAAGCTTCATTTTAGGCAACAGGATTTGCTGTCCTTAAAGTGGCTGCAATCTTCTGCTTAATTTCTTATCCCTGCTCCTGCTCCACAGGCTCTGGCTGGGGAAGAGGCAGGAAGCGATGAGTGTTCTGTTCTCAAGGCTGTCTTAGCATCTCTTATCAAGTATTTAGCAAGGATCAGACACATCCAGATTCTTTTTCTTGTAACTTTACTCATTACCATTTCACTGGCCCGTTTACAATTTTCTGTCTATTGCTGCTGCTCAAACACACTCTTCAGTCTGTCTTGCACACATTCACTTTTAACTGATGCTGAGACTTTGCTCCCACAGGCCACTCTCTGCTTTGCCTGTAGCAATAAGATTTTCAGGAGTGTTTGGGACCCCACAGATCCCTGCAAAAGTACAGCTGATGTGGCAAATAATGTGGAAAACCCCAGTACTTTTATTTTCTCTTTTGTAATATTGGCCATCTCTAACCAGAGCTTCAGAACTATGATCTGTGTAGCCTTAGAGAAACTGAATAAAACATATGCTCATGTCACTGGGAGCTCTTCACATCTAACCCAGAGCTAGCAGCCTTTACTGGCTGGACTGTTGTCAGGAGACTACAGGTGTTCTACCAAGAAGGTTTGTACTGGCTATAAATAGGAATAGGCACCACAAGCTGTGCTTGTAGTTAATTTTGGCTTTATTTTAAGAGAGAAATCAAAGTTTTCTATTTCCTGTGTCCTTGTTCTAAACACCTGTAAAGCTGAGTCAATTCACTTTGTTACAAATGCCACAAAAAGATCTCGGACATCCCTGTTCCAGGTTTTCACATTTCTTCTGTTTAATGAGTCTCATTATTATTGAAAAGCCCTGTCCCTGCTTTATTTACAGATGGTAAATCATGCTATGTTCAGATCCACAGATAAAATTTTCATGTTAAGCATCTGCACGTTAATTACGATACAAAAGTCTCCACAAGCTCCAGTGGGTTCCATGGTAGGCTGTGATGGCTCAGAGGAGTTTTCAGCCTCCTCTGTTAAAAAGACAGCTGGAGGATGTGGAGGATATGAAGAAAAGGATGCAAGCAACACCAGCTTTAAACTTCAGGGGAAACTGTCTCTGGTTTTGCAGGCAGAAAAACTTTCAAATTTCTCAAGTGTGGAAATTTTACATAAAGGAAAAAGGATTTCAACGTGCACTGATTAAAAAAATGAAAACAAAAGACAGACATGCTCTCTAGAACTTGAGGCCCCAAACTTGCAAAAGAAAACTGCTAGGACACAGAAGAAAGGAAGGTAAGAATGAAATAAGTGAAAACCAACCGAAATGTGGGATGATGAAAAATATTTAATTACCTCCTTTTGAAAGAAGGTTTCCATAGCTACCTTACCAAAAGCTGGCTTTTGAAGGAGTAATTGTGGGGTTTTCCAAATGTGTAGCCAGCAACTCCCTCTTAGAAAGATCCTGCTCATTTCTCCCCTCCCTCCCACTCTCCCACACACTGCAAGGCAGTCCAGTAATATGCTGCAATTGGACACAATTGCTTTTAAAATTTATACCAAGGCAACTACTACAGTGAGAGAACCTTGCACCTGAAGAGCCTGAGGCTCTTCACTGCTTTAGAACAGCCATCCCTGTGACTGAGCTGGGGACATTTTCTTTTAAAAAAAATTATTCATTATTGAATAATTGCTGTAACCAAGAACAAAAGGCCTCTTAGAGATGTATGAACAGTGCTTGAGTTCTCCGTATGGATCACCCAGCTGCAAATGGGGTGCTCCAAAGCATTGCCAAGACAATCACTACTCATAGTCCGTCATTAAGGATTAAGGAGTACTTCAAATGATGCCATGCCATTGACAACACTTTAGGAAAGGAAAAACATCGTGCCTGGCTAAGCCAGAAAGCTTGTAAAATGGCCACAGACAGGACCTGTAAAAGTGACTGTACTTCCACAGTTCCCTGGTGACACCACTCATCTCACTGGGATGAGCTCAACGTTGTCAGGTGAAATACCTGGCCCAATCCACAGCTGGGTAAAACACAGGGACAAATCCTGGGAGTGTGGACAGGGACTTCAATCTCATGTTGAACCTGTAACTGCATTACAGAACTAAGGTTCCTCTTGAGCTCTGCAGCTTTCCTTAGGACACAGAGATTTATGAGCCCCATTAAGGAGAAGGTAATGAACAATTGCTTTTTACTTCCTGGAGGCGAGCTCTTTTATAGATATGAGCCTGGTGACTTAAGTCCACGCATGTTGCTGTAACTGGCACTGCTGATGTCACACTTTACTTTCTGATGCTTCCTTCCTACTATTCTGAAGAGGAAGGGCAGGGGGAATCCTGTTCACAGGCATATTTCAGGATGATCTTCGCCTGCTTGAACTCACACATTGAACATCAAGTTCTAACATTTTAATGTGGTGGCTCAGGCATGTTTGTTGTAATTAAAGTTTAAAAAGTTTTCAAAGCAAGATTTTAAGTTCTACATTAATATTTCACAATGTGCTGCATTACCTTGTGCCATGCCCTACCAAATACTTTACACAACCTGCAAAAGCCTTTTATTCAGCCAGATACTGCAGTTCTCCAAGACACAGCAAAGCAGTGACCTGGCTCCTTCCCTAGAATAATGCACTCCTTCACACAGCCCCTTAGAGCCACTACTGGCCTTGCAACACAACCAAAAGGTTTGTCCTTGTAAGATGAAGCCTTGGAAAACAAACTACAGGATGACATTGAAAAGATAACAAAAGACATCAAATTGTGTTTTACACTGTAAGGATATTTAATCTTCTCATCAGTGACGACTGGGCAGGAGCTGCTACTCAGAAATCATACACAGCATCCAGTCCCAGCCACGCCATGTGCTCACACAACTTCCAAAGAGATTTCCCACAAGAGACTTGCTGTAGGCAACCATCACAGACAGTGGGACCTTAAATTTTCCTTAAATAGCCAAAGTACTTCATATCCCCTTTGTGAGGAAAGTTTTAGCAAGAGGATTTTCTGCTTCCTCGATCCCACAGGTACTGAGCACCAATTCTGATGAGGAGGCAGCGTTTTAGTATCACTACTCCTCTTGAGGGGCAGCTCAGGAATACTGCCTAGAAAGGAGAAGGGAAAGGCAGGGAAGAGCACACTGCCTGGGAACAGGACTCTGAAAGGGAGCCCTGCCAAGCCTTTGTGAGCCTGTGCCCCTCTCCCAAGGTGCTCAGAGGTGAAGATCTGCAGAACCCTCAGCCAACCACAACATAAAACTGCAAATTAATATGGGACCTAGAGGCTCTTTTTGCCCTTCCTAGAAGGATTCTGGGGACCCTACGAGGAATTTTCTATAGGCAAGCCCAAACTGGAGGTCTATAAATAACCACATGTATACTTCATTGGCAGACCTGTAAAAAACCACTGATAAAAACTAAGTTTTGCCATACCAAGTTGCTTCCTGTAAAGGACTGAGACTATCCAGTGAGAAAAGCTGTGTAACAAATGAACTGGATAAAACGAATATATCAAAAATCAAAGTATTGATGGAATCATTTGGAAGTGAATGAAATCCATACTGATGAGTCCATTACTTTGTTTCAGCTGGTTTTGTAGAGGAGGGCAGTTTTGATTAATGCAGTGATTGTGCTGAACTTCAATCAGCTTAATATTTTATTTCTTCATAATCTTGACTTTGTTTGAAGGACCATGGCTTGTTAAGCATGAGTAATCATGCACTGAGAGGCTGCTGTACCACTTGAGATAGGTTTCCAAGAGGGCAGGGTACACCAACTCCCTTTTGGGGCAATGCACACACTGTTGCTGCAGTTTATTAAGACTACTGGAGAGGTCCAGCATCTTCCTGAGCTGGAAGAGTTTCCTAATATTGTGTAAAAGAGCAGTAAGCATATTCTTCAAAAATGCCAAATCTGCCTGCTTTGGGAGTCTTCAGAAAGTCGATCTGGCAGCCTCAAGGAAGCAATCCAAATAATTATGTTCTCCTCTCTCTCACTTCTAAAAATATCATCACAAGCTATGTTGCTTCCCTCCCCCTCTAAACTGACTAAACCACTTTCCAAAATAAGGTTAAAAGTTGCAATAGAGAGGTAATACAGTGATGGGGATAAATCCCATCCATCAAACAAACTGAAAAAAGTCATACAGCCATCACCTGAATTATTTCACGTGCTGGGGGTGATCATGAAGAGAAGAATTCTGAGTGCACAGAAGACAGCAAAACAAAAACTCGCTTTGATATAAGTAGAGGATGAAAAAGCCATTGCCCATGTCTGCCCGTCACAGCACACTGAGCTCAGCAGAAGCATGCACGTGCACACACACAAGCTCCCTACTATTTCAGTATGTAAATCAACCTTTCCAAAGGGTAACCATGAAGATGTGCTCCCTGCAGGAGAGTTATTTCATAACACTGTCCATGAATCATACTCCACAGCAACAGCATATACCAGCTATTAGACAAGATGGACATTACACCTGACCAGGACAGGAATTCCCACATAAGAGTTAACCACCGTTAAGGGCTAATAGAAAGCACTCTGAATCATCCCTGGCATTAGGCTGACTCTTTGGCAATCTACACAGACACTGATACGCAGCACAGAACAGCATCTGTAGCTCAAGCTTCTTAATAAAGATGTGGGATTGCCTGAGTGAGACATCTTAGTTTTTAATTCAGCCTTCCAACAGAATTTAACCCAGTAATACAACATATGGTCACAACTAGGATTAGCTGTCTTGCATTAAACTGGTATGTTTCAATAAGGAAACTGC
This sequence comes from Corvus hawaiiensis, assembly GCF_020740725.1. NCBI lineage: Eukaryota > Metazoa > Chordata > Aves > Passeriformes > Corvidae > Corvus > Corvus hawaiiensis. The sequence continues at coordinate 22,552,434 of NC_063216.1, read as the reverse complement.
TTTTCTTTGGACATGTAGAAAGGTAAGAGAGAAGGCAAAGAGAGTGTAAGACCTTTCTCGGTTAAGTATTGTGAAGACAAAGTTCACACAGCAGACATCTCTTCTGAAGGGTATCTACTGTCAGAGCAAGTCCTTGGAAGCCTCTTCCACCACATCTCTCTTTGCAAAACAGGCTTAGAGACCCTGAGACAAACCCCTCCTTTTTGTTAACACTCCAATACAAGAGCCTAAGATTGGAGAAGAAGAACATTTCTTTTGAAAATTGTTTTTGAAGGAAAGAATTTCAGACACCAGTGAACAGACAAAGATTTTGAAAATTGTCAAATCTGTTCCGTGCTCCTCATGAGATTTTCAGCATGATAGTTTGGCTAAGTCTTCTTGTGCAGTTAAGTGTCACCTGTGACACAGGACAGTCACAATCATGTCACACATCTCCCTAGAATCTGTCACGAACAGTTGCAACTCTGCTGTTCCTGCAGCCAGTGCTTTGTCAGTGCTGCAGTAACCATCACCACTGCCCTGAAACGGCCAACTCGGTCCTCACTCACTGACCCAGCTGCAGGACAGCTTCTGCAACCAGTTTCAGAAGCCACCCATCACCTTGCTGAACTATGTGGTATCTGCAATGTAGTGACAAAGATGGTGCAGCCCTGAAAACCACCACCTTTGGCTGACAACATGCTACCTGCTTGGAAGCTTCAAAGGGAAAGGAAAAAAGACTGCTGTCAGCCATGAGTTGCTTCTAATTTCACTGAACATTTTACTGAACTTGGATGTGAGTGAGCTCATGCTTCCACAGTTTTCTGGATAAGCTTGAGGAAATGACTCCACATCAGAGCCATATCACAAGAAAAATGTAAATGCTGTACCCATTCAAGAAATACTGTGATTTTGTCTGTCAGAGGTTTAACATTAGTTCATCTTGTAGTACAAATATACATATATATATATGAGGTAATCCCTATATGTCATCAATCTCAACAAATCCTCTTAGAAACATTTATCGAAAGCACTTCCCATTTATGTCTTTTTACTTCTTACCTCACAGATTTTGAAATATGGATTTTATATTCAGAGCCTTAAGAAAGTTAAGAACATTATCTTGATTTTTCATGAACATACACAGACACACACACACAAAAATATTGATTTCTTGTTTCACGTTTCCACAACTTTCTGTTAGTGAACTGAGGGACAGAGTGAAGGAACACAATGTCAAAATTCCTCCTGTTAGCATAAGTAAAAAGTTTGGAGAGATTTAGAAGATCACTCCTGGTGGAACAATAAGACCTGTGGAACAATGAGGCTCTTAAACAAGCACTAGAATTGGTTTTCATCTGGCACAAAAAAAAAAAAGCACCACTGCACATTCCTCATCTGCAAGAGCCCTGGCACCAAACGAAGCCAGCTCCTTCACTCAGATCACTGACTGGACACCTTATGCAAAAGATTACGACAGTTCTCTGATCTGGTGCAGAAAAAATGCACACAAGAAGCCATCAAGCTACCAGAATTCTTGAAGCCTTCCTTGTTGGCCAGCTGAACCATTGAGGTTCTTGTCTCTCATTTAGGACAATCAGAAATATCCAGTGAATTGAAATCTAGTGAGTAGAAAAGGGTCTCAGAGAGCTGTGAGCCTGCAGAAACTCCCTTTTCTAACAAACCAGGTTACCTGGGGTTCTTCTGTGATGAGAAAGAGTAACTTGACCCACACATGCATCTGTACACATACACACACACACACACAGAGTTCCCCACTGATCTGAGGAAAGAACAGGCGCCACCGCCCGCAGCCTCCCAGGCATTGTGCATCTTTGCTTTGACTTTCAGCACCCCTAAATCATCACTTCCGTTTGATAATCTTTCTTGCCTTATAACCTAAAAAAGCCATCAGGTCTCTTACTGGTTTTGCTTACTTCTTAGGCTACAGACTTTTTGTTCTCTACAAATTTCTGCAATTTAGCTTTTCCAAACAGTAGTCTGTATTCCAGCTTTGGTGTGCACTTTAACCTCATTTTATATCTGGGCTATTTTAGTTCAGTGTATCAAATAAAAGTGAAATTTACCTTACGTTAGAAAAATACTTTTGTTCATTGCCTTCTATTTTTCTCACACACACACCCAACACAATTCAATGCATTTGAAAGTCACTTCCTCTGGGTCCAACAGAAGCACACACCATTGCCCTTAATCCAGGGCAAGAATCTCACACACCCACAGGAGCACACCCATGACCACGGATAACCTACATCATTCTTCCTCCTACATCACTCTTCCTCTTACTGCATTAAAGTCCTCCTTCTTGTCAGGACATCTTACTAATCAGCATTTTGGATAGCACAAACAGAAAGCTCTCATTGCAGGACTGGGAACACAAACCCAGCACAGAGTCTGCCTGTTTTCTCAAGGAAGTGACACAGTCTCCTGTCTTGCTTGGTTGGTTGAAACTGGGCTTGCTTTTCAGAGGCATCTCAAATATATTCAAATATCATATTTAAATATACCCAAAGAATTGAGGTCTCTGCCTCTTTTACCTTAAGAACTTTGAAGAATTGGCATTTACCCTGAACCAAAGCAACATGCATTTGACAAGGTTATTAAAACAACCTTCCTGCTCAGGCTTGAGCCTGTGCCCTCCAATTTCCTTCTCCACCTCAATTTATCTTCCTCCAATTGAAATCACTGTTACAGCAGATGAGGTTTATCAAGTTTATCAAACAAAAACAGCAGCTCCTACATCCAAATGAACTCAAATGGAAGGCATTCATTTACACACCACTCCTCTTCTTCCCGATTCAAGCAACAACGAATTTGGTAGGATGTTAGCTCCCCACTGTCTCACTAGGCAGGCTGGGACTACTCATCACTGAACTGGCTCAGAACCACCCAGCTGTATGTGTAAATGACTGCAGCTTTCATAGCCAACGCTTCATTGCCTCTACAAATAACACTTTTTTTCCAGCAGACTGCAGGAATGACAGAACATAAAGCTCCTCGGGACCTACAGTCAATGCCACATCAGGACTTAAATTCAGGATTTAGGCTCCTCCACTATAACCCTTATTCTTCTAGACAAAAGTAAGGCTGCTACGTAATGGTATGTAAAAACTCCTGCTTTCCTCTTGCAGCTCTCAACTAATCTGAGTTTTCCTTCTCTGTAGAGGCTTGATCAGATCAGATGCACTCTACAGAGCACAGCTTGTGCAGGCACCCGCCCGGACAGTGCTGAGTGCACACACAGACCTCTGCAGGGAAGAGAATCCCTGCAGAACACAATTCATTTCTGTGTGCTGGACATGTGCCAAATGTCCCAAACTGATTCAGAAGGAGGAAATGACCCGCCATCACCACCAGGTCAAGAAGGCATTTCAGTGCTGACTTTCCAGTTCACATAGCATTTGCTCAGCGTTTTTCATCACTTCTCTGCAGCTCTGAATGCTGCTGACTAGCAAAGGCAGGGGTTGAAACTGCTATGCCAGGGCTTGTTCCAGCTTGGCAAATTCAATTAAGTACAGCAGAAAAAGTTCTTCTCTGATAGAGCCAAAGATTCTTTGGCTAAACTGACTACATCAACTGCTGTTTCTACAAATGACAATTCCATCATTTTTGTCCTCAGTCTTCAGAAGTTTATCCCCTGCCACTTGCCCCTTTTGATCTTTTTTTTTAAGGTGTGGAAAAGACAAAGACTACACAAAAAAGATACTGAGGGTCATACACCTACCCCTTCGATAAATTTGACAGCTCCAAAGCTGCAGTATATACACATTGCCAAAAACCTGGAGTCCACAAATGGACCATAAAGAACATATTGGCTTCTCAAACTCAATACTCATTTTAAGTATAATGATAACACAGCTACCTAGAAGTACTCAATGAAAATTTTTCTTAAACAAAACCCTTTCAATTTTTATCTGATCCTCTTAAGCTAATGACTGGACTTCTGTGAAGCTTGTTGTGTCGCCCTGTATTTTAGTTAAAGAGAGGCAAGAAAGTCTCGGCTTTGGAAATTTAAAATTAACTGCAAGAAAATGATGGGCTTCCTCAAGCATCTTTCCAAGGGTCCCATTTGGTGTTAGGACTTGACACCATGGCACTGCTGCACCTAAAAGGAGACAGAAGTTTCTCTGCTGCTTGAAAGTAGTTTAGAGGTAGCTGGATGGGCTCACCCCTGGGACATATATTTGATGGTTGAACCATTGTCAATGTCTACAAAGAAAATCACCAGCATCAGCTATCCAAAGCTGTCTAGATTACATGGCCAGACCTGACAAGCCCTTCCTTGGCAAACTATTTAAATTCCACAAAATGGCCAGATACAGCATCTAGGAGCCTGAATCAGTTGAAGCAGCCTGTGCTGAGACTGCCTACTATGGATCAGCTCTCATCTTCATATAAGACCTGGGTACCCCTTCATTTAAATTAATCCTACTGACCAGGAATGCCACTTTTCTGGGCCTCAGGTCTTTATCAGTAGCATTTTCCACTCTCCAGAGGAACATTTGGCAGAGGGACAGGGTATCAGCTCTTCTGGCAGAAAGCTCGGTACAGAACCAGGCCACCACATCAAAGACAGTCATTTCACTCCTTTAATTCCCTCAAAAAAAATTTTTTTTCCTCTTTTCACTGCTGCCTGCACAGTGCTGGCTCAGGCACAGTGCTGGGAGGAAAGCCAAGGCAGGGAAGCCAGCAAGCCCCCTCTCCCACATCAGCCCCCAGCACCATGCCGCTTGCCAGGGCTGGGAGCAAGTTTGGAGAACAGGTTAATTCCAGGAACAGCCAGAAACACGGCACTTCTGCAATGAGAGCATGAGTCCCAGTGCAGCCTGCCAGCTTTCTGCCAGTGGCTGGCAAACACTGGTTTGCAGGAGAGTGACAAGATGTCCGGGATGTCTGCGGAGGCAGGCCTTGGGCTGCTGTGTTTGGGGGCAAGGGGAAGGTGCCAGTTTCCTTTGGCTGCCACCACAGTCTTAACATGACATTCAGCAGCAGCATATTAACTCACTTGTCACAACATGGCACTTTCAGCCTCATTTTCAGTGATGCTCCTGTGTACCTGCACAGCTACAGCAGGCACACCAGTTACTCCCCTCAATAAAAAAGAAAAATGCACCGTAAGAGTGTTAGGAAGGATTGCACCAGGAGAGTAATGGGCTAAACAAAGGGGCAGGACCAGATTGCAATCCAGGACCTCTTTATAGTGCTGGAGGTCCTGCTCATCTCCAACTGTACAGAAGGAAACCGCAGAGGCTTTACTCATTATTTTTGCTAAGTCCTGCAGCAGGATGTCTTCCTGCCCTCCAGACCTGGATTGTGCAGCTCTGTGGTTCCTCCAGCAGTTATACATAGAAACAATCCATTAACAGTCAGGTTAACACACAGAACATAAATAGACCGTATTTGTCAGCATGTCTAAGCCCTACAGGTCAGCTGGCCACTTTATTTAAGAGACTCTGCAGCGGACTCACTGCAGGAAAGCAGGAATTTCTAGTCTGGATTATAGAGGCAGAGTATGATCAACTGTTTCTCTGCTGTTTTTAAGACAGCACAAGACAAAACTTCAGCACAAGAGAAAAATCAAATGAAAGCTGAACATTATTTCTTCTCCAATCTGTGTCTTATATGCTTATGTATATAATGTAGCAGAACAAAGGCAAACAACCTGAATGCAGCCAGATGTTGCATTTCAGAGTTTGGGTGGGGGCTGAAGAAAACAATAGAACCCACTCTGGGGATCAGTGCATGCATTCTAAAATACAAATATTTTAGAAGACGTCAACACATCACTAATGTTATTTGGATGTTCAGCTTGCCTGAGAAAGGGCAAAAGGAGTCCCACTATTAATAAACTGTGTTTAGTTTTGAAGTTAAAAGCTCAAATATAAGGGCACAGCAGCTCTCAAGAAATAGACCCCAACTTTTTCAGCATGCAAGCTGCATCACTTCTCCACAAAAACTTGCTTTTAGAAACAGATGGCAGCTTGCAAGACCTACAAATCCTTTGTCTGGAGTCGCAAACTAGGCCCTATTGCCCATCAAAGTCAACCGTCACATTGTGAAGCACTGACCCAAACAAATCCATTATGTTTCTTTCTACCACAACGCTAAACCAGACAAAATGAGTCAGACTTAATAGGAAAGGGTGAGGGATTTTAAATCCCTTTCCCCACCATCCCCACAAAAATAATGACAAAGGGGAGAGTCCGCGTTGACCCTCCACTGACAAGCCCTGCCGTGAGGGCTGCCCCCTTGGGCCAGGCTGCCCAAAAGAGGATTGATTTGGGGTTGGAGCATTTATGTGTCGCAGTGCAATGGCTTTGGGATCAGCACGCTCTGTTAGTCAAACTACCCACACAGGCAAAAGTGAATATCCCGAGCAGGAAAGAAAGGCCCTTATGCTGGCTGAATAATTAGGTCTGATGTGCTTTGTAGCTTCTCAGCCCTCCCTTCCCAGCTGTGCAGATACACAGCACAGAGATGGGGAAAGCTCTTCACAGGTACTGCAGGGAAGAGAATACAATGTTTTTTCTTGTCTGCCAGCTGAATCCAGGCAATGTGAAGAAATAGGAGCTCATATCAAAGAACTGCTCCCTTCAGTCAAGGGAGAAAACAACAGAGAAGCCTGCTGAGGTGGTGACGAACAAGGAGATGGTGTGGAAAGGACTGAAAAGCCTTTTCCCTGCTATGGCTATTTGGTGCATCTTGACACACAAAAGGAAACACCCATCACTGGTACTCTGAGCAGACGCCTCCCAGCAAGGAATACTTTTATCAAAGAAAAGATCTCTCTCCATAGCAGTGGGTCCAGTTTATGAAGAATTCAAATTGCTTTCATCTCACATATCTAAAAACAAGAGACAGCAAGAAAGTCAGTGTCCTCAGAGCAACAGTTTGGTCAGATTCTTCACACCCTCATAAAAATTGCTCCCCATCCATCCCCCCCCCCCCCCCCCTTTACTGGTTTTCTTCAGCATAAAACAATCTCTCAAGGACATGGCAACAACGACACTGAAATTCAAAGCATTGAGATCAAACACACGAAGCTGACGCTCATTACAGCTAAATTATGTCACCTATCCAAAGGCTCAAGCTTATTATTTAAGACAATACAGCAGTGATTAATCACAGCCATTGTGTATTGCTCGAAAGGCGTCTAGAAAGCCAAAGAATACAACAGAGATTTATTATACTACAGTGCCAGATTTAATTACACGGTTTTCTCCTCAGCATCTCGCCGCTTGTAGTTCACCACCTGTTTGCACCAGAGGACCCGAAATAAAGACGTGCTGGCCCTCGAGGCCCGGCACGCAAGAGAGGCTTGTGCTGCGCTCTTCTGTGGTTGCTGTAGCAGAACAGACCGTTTTGGGGGACGCTGGCAGGCAAATCACTTGTGCAAAGCTACTGTTTTCCTTTTGAAGCTTTAAATTTCCAGTTCCTTTTCATATATGTTCACATGCAGAAAAAGCACACCGTAGAGCCCATGAGCAAGGAGAAACAGGTCACTGCAGTGCAAAGATGCATGCCCTCGCCACCACAACAATGTATTTAAGCAGTATGTCTGTCTGCTGGCAGCCTTCTGAGTTTGCATTTTCTTCTATAAATATTTAATGTAGAAGAACTGTTCATGTTACCCACTTTGACCGAAGTGTTTTGACAGCCATGCTCACCACATGACAATGATGCTCTGTTTAACACTGCAGCTGCAGACAGGAGGATTTGGTTTCAGTTTTATACAATATTGTGAAACTGATGACCTCCTACAAATAAACCAGTTAATACATTTTTAAGGAGTAGAATTTAAATGCATTAGCAAGACAATTGTCAGTAAGCCACTACAAGAAAGAAAAACAGAAATTTAATTCCTGAATGCAAAAGTCTGCAATTCCTTTCTTCTTATTATTATTAATATATTATTAAAATTCAGACGATGAAAATTAAAGATAATCAAGCCTGCAAAAGCTAAGTAGCCTCCTGAAACTGTTTCTCTCAAAGGTAGAATAATTTCCAAACCTTCTGGGCCACAAATTGTCACCAGCCCTCAGAGGCCTCTGCACATTTTTACCAACCAGTTAATTGAATACACACAAAAGATGATGATGGCTCAGTGGATCACTTGGCTGGCCCCGAGGGAGGTTTGATCCCACCCTCTCTCTAAAGTACAAAGACTCAGCATGGTCTAGCAACAGCTAACCAAGAGTCAGTCTTTCACATCTGAAGATCATAACATTTTTCAGGTAAAGAAAGTTCAGAGAAGCAAAAAGGCCTAAGTAACCCAGCCAGTCAAACCCACACAAATAGCTCTGCTACTGTTAGTTCAGCAGAAAGGCACTTTAATACTCTCACTTTAAAATGGAATCACTTAAGCACAGTTTGGAAAAAATATGTGATGTAAGAAAGAGAAACTGAGTCAGCAATGTTTATCCTTCCCCATATCCCCTGGCCCCGAGCGTCGTCTCGGTTACCCAGGGGCTCATTAATGCATTCATCTATTACAAGCTTGCTGGAAGCATGGAGTGGTGCCACTTTGGTGTGAGCAGATTAATCAAGCATGGATTGCCAACCTTCCACTGCAAGGCAATGCTGTCTCCTTCTAGGCTATTTCAGCGGGCAGATTCAGCTGGATGTTGTCATTTACTTCCAAGACAACTCATAAATGCAAAGTGATTAGCCATCCCTTGCAGCGCCTTTTACTGGCGTTACTCAAAATTTAATGCACTTAATACAGTTTTATGACTCCTAATGCATCATTAGCACTCTAATATATCAGACTACACATCATGGTTCTTAACAATATCATCAAAAAGGTCAGAACAGCATTTTAGAACAATTAAGCATGAGGATGAGCTGTTTTGTTCTTGAGTGTAGGAAGGGGGAAGATAAGGAAAGAAAAAGATAGTAAAGAACTCTCTTCCCCAGTATATTCTGCTTCTGTATCTCCCATTCAGTGCATTTTGAAAAAATACAGAAGTGTTTTTCCATAGACATGCCTGGATGCAATAGTACCAACACAGTCAAACTCTTCCGTTGAGCTTGAGGGAGGACTTGGACCCTAAAAACAACCATCTTAGAACTGCTATTTATTGCCACACATAGCTTTGTTCCCACTGCCTGTTGGAGCTGAGACTGAGCAAGAAAGACTAAGAATGATGACATTAACACAGCTGTAGGGTTTCACAGGTATGGGTGAATAGCACTAGGAATTATGCAACAGGATGCCAGGACAGAAATCGTGGTCCTCTCATCTGCAGCTCCTTTTGCTCACACAGGCCCGTTAGCTCCGATCTTCCTTCCTTCCTTCCCCTTCAGTACCAGGAGTTACCTTCACTCCCCACCCCACCAGATGGGCAGGAGGCAATGCACGCTCTGCTCAGATCTCTGCTTGGATCCAAACTCTGGGGCTGCCAATTAGCCTGCCAGGATACCCACGTGGAGGGGCCTCCCTTCCTTTAGAAAGTGCTGCTGCTTTTCCTGCAGCCTTTGTACTATTGGAAGGTTAATTAGGATCTTTGCTCTAGCTGCAGGGACTTAAAAAAAAAAAAGTCCCCCCTCTTTTCCAATCCATCTCTGACAAAATTAAATTGACCTGTGTGCTCAGAAGTTGGTAGATAAGGATAAGATTCGTTTGGGGTGTTGGTATTTTGACTTTTTTTTTTTTTAATAAAAAGGAAATAAGCCTAGTGTGAGCATGTTATCAATCACTCAAGCTGAGTTTTGAGTGTGATAACACTACACTATTAACAACACAGATGGTCTCCTACTTAGCGTCAGCTTCCCTTTTGAGTTATTCAGTGCATCACAAGCAACACTGGGACACAGAAGTCATTGTCACAAAGTGCTGACAAAATATTAACCAATAACTGAAACCCAATACAGATTTTGAATTGCAAATAGCCTTCAGATCGTTATCACCATCACATATGATCTATATCTTGGACACTCCACTGCAATGGCTGCTCTGAGCAATTCTCTGGGACAGACCTAAATCTGTGCCTTTTCTCCCTGGCTCCTGGACAAATGGCTCTTCCAGCACTAACACAGACCTGCAGGCGAGGAGCATGAATACATCCAGGCCCCCAGACAAGATGTTTTGTCATTCTTATTCCCGCCGAAAGCACAAGAGCTGAACTAATAGGGGCCCCGAGCTCCTGGGTCACAGCCAGGGCACCCGCGCCAGGGACCTTGGCTCTTTCTCACCTGCTGACAGGGACAAAGCAGGGCTGAGGGGTCTGAGCTCATTAAGGCAGAGTTTTCATGGGAAGTTCTGCCCACATTAAGCTAGAGTGGTATTTTTCTTTGGTTGTTTTTTTAACAGTGTGTTAGGCTGAGCAAATTGCAACAGGGTTCTTTCTTTCCCCACTCAACTCACCACCCTGTGGACAGCTCCAAGTAGAGAGAAAATGAACACATGGGCATAGAAATGACAGTAAGTTATTACCCAGAACTGCTATTGTGAAAGTTAGCATCTCCCATCACCATTCTCCTTTTGCTGAGTGCAACAGCAGACCACAGCTACAACTGCCTCACCCTATGCAGATGTTCACATTTATACAGGAAAAAAATGATTACTTAATAGCATTCCCCACACCAGGATTCTTTAACTCTTGGTCATTCCCCAGTTTGAGACAGAAACACTAGACTACGCATCCCTGCTTGAATTAAGAGAGTCAAACAACATCTGCTATCACACTCACTAAAGCCAGAAGGAGTTAACGTATTTGCAAATATGTTGTAAGAGAAACCTATCTTGAACAGCATCATCTTGAGAAAAGGCTAAACACCTAACCCATCCATGCTGAATAGTTGCTATCCTGATCTCCAGAGATAAATGTTCTCCCTTAACAGATTCATAGCAACAGTAGTTACAGACAAAGGCTGACAACCCCAAAAGGGGTGCGTTAAAGACACTGTAATACCATTCTTCCTGGCCTTAATATTCCTGCAGTGTCTACAAGGCACAATGTACAGCAGAATACACCCTTCACAGCTTTGCACACATCTACCATCAGTCATTTTTACAAAGCACTTGGCAGTTTTCAAGCACTGTGAGTCATGACCAGCATTTAATCTTCATATCCTCACAAAATATTAGGGGGTTGGGTGTTTTCAGTGGTTTTGTTTGTTTTGTTTGGATTCTTTTGTTTTGTTTGGGCTTTTTTTTAAACAAAAAGTGGGGATTCTTCCTCAGATACTTGGTGCTGTGTATTTTCATATGGTTATACTTGAAGAATAAACAAAGTGATAAAGCACAACATCTACATTACAAAAAAGTCCCATTCTAGAAACAGTGCAGCAGCCCTTTATCTTTTCCACACCAGCCAGCATCACAACTGAGAGAAAGTCTGTGTTAATAGGGCTGGTGTTTTGTTTCTAAGCATAAAATTGTTCTTCATTTTAAATTCATGTCAGAGTATTGCACAGCATAAAACAAACAAGAATACCAAGAGGGAATGCTGATGGAAAAATAGTATTGTGTCAATAACTAACTCATCAGCAAATCCTCCCCTCCCTCAACAATGAAAAGCCAAATATTTATTCAATTGCATATTGCATTCTTTGCTCAAATACTTCATAATTTAAAACAAAAAAATCTCAATTCTCTTTCCTGAGCATCTCGGGGGAGACCAGAGAGCCCAGCAGAAGGTATTTACACCATCTGACTGGATTAATCTCGGCAACAATTTGGAGAAAAAGCAGGAGAGGGGGGCTCTTAAACAAGTGATTTGGACCCTGCAGGCAGGCTCCAGCTCAGTGAGGACATGGATTGCAGAACTGAAGTCAGTGTAAGCAATACCTATTTGGACCATGACAGCAGCATCCTCTCCCAGCAGGCTCCAGCTGCATCCCAAACACTGGTGAGTCCAAAGCAGGCTGCTTGGCCAATCTGATCAATATTTCATTGAGGAATTACTAGATAAGCGAGTGCTGGGTTTCATCATTTCAATATGAAGAGCTCAGCCCTCTTGTCTTTCAGCCACAAGGGACCTGAAGCACCTCTGACACCTGGGCAGCCTCATGTAAGGAGCAAACGTGGTGATACTTGACTTTCCTTGTAACTCTAGTTCCTGTGACCACAGGTCACATGGCACCACATCGCGTGCCACCGCATGCCAATCCGCTTGTACGTGAAAATAGCTCTGCATGGAAATGGGCAGAGGTTTATAGAGATGCTGAGGGGAAAATGCAAATTTATACAAATAATTTCAGCCATCCGTGAAAAGCAGCAGCCACTACACACCCATGACAGTTGAGCTTGGCTTTTTTTTTTTGTTTAATCCTGTCATTGTTTACACAGAATGGTGCTTCAGATTAAGCCCCCTTACCCTTCCACACGTTAGTCCTTAACATGACAAGAGAATGCCAAGAAGGGGGTGGACAGAGGATTCTTCTGGCTTTCAGGCTGCGCAACTTACCACTCACACAGATTCAACACAGAATTTGACCCCATATGAAGCTTGATATAAAGCTTGCTAAGTTTTTTTAAAGTGCTACTAGATCCCAGAATTATTACTGCAGTTTGATTATTAAAATGACTGTAAAGCAAAGTCAAATTCATGCTCCAGGTTGAAGGGGGTGCTCACTCTACAAGACTGACATATTTAACATTGCCTCTGAACACAAACCAAGAACAGCTGACATGTTTGTATGAAAGGGTGAAGGTTGTTCTCCAGTGAGAGAACAAGTTTTCTTTACAGATCCACCAAAACCAGGCCCCTCACTCCAATATTATATTCTACTAAGAGTCAATTTTTATACTGTCACTTGAAGCAGGTCACTGAGATCTGGCAAAGTCCTTCGAACCATGGAGTATGTATTAGCATGGGAATACTCTTTCCATTTCACTCTTCAAGCATCTTCTTGGATGTTTTGATATTATTTTTCATGGCTTGGGTAGATACGGAAGTAGAAGCAAAACCTCACATCTCAAAGGAGAATGGCTTCACATTTTCAAGCCAGGCACCTCCACCAAGCCTAGGACACCCTAATGAGAGAACCCCCAGCTGAGATACAATGATCACACAGCTGAGTAAAAATTATCTTTGACTCCAAGCAAGAAGCACAAATGGAGCTGTTTATATTTTCATACCGATAATGTAGCAGAAATTTCTTCCAGCCATGCCTGTATCTGACACCTCAGCAGTCTGCCACGCGTTAGTCATCTCCTCAGTATGTTTCTTTTACTATGATGACCCATCACCATTTCTTCCCTAATTACTTTTGGGATTATCAATATGGCTAATGTGATCAAAACACCACAGTAAAGGCTTACTGTTTCCTGACCAAATTTGTTTTTCCTCGATGCAATTTTTCCTACTGTATATATTTTTGCTATTTGCTGGTTAAGAGGTAGATAATGAAAAAATAAAAACAGAGAAGAAAAAAAAAATATTGTGGGCTATATGAAGGTTCATATGTTCCACAGAGTTCCTCTCCATGCACACCAGAGGTGCCTGAACAAGCTACTTGTAATGTTCTTTCCACATATGTCAGTGGTCCTAATTGATCTCAAACAGCACCAGCCGAAGACCACAGCATTAACAGCATCAAAGTGCACGCACTGCTTTTTCCCCCTTCATTCACATTTCTCCTTGACTCCAGCCCTCATTGCAACAGACCAGAACTGCAGCAGGAGCAGTGTGCCAGCCACGTATCCAGCGCCAGCCCACGCAGAGGCTTTGCGGGCTGTACACTTGCCAGCATGTTTTAGGGACGAGCTGGCACTAAGGACAACTTGATTAGTCCATGACAAGCGGGTGAAAGAAGGCAGGCAAGAGAGCCCTGACAACCTTGCTGCTTATGTGCAGCTCAGCCTCTCCTGAAGCAGCTCATTTTGGAGTTATTCCTACATGGAGCTGTGCATTGGCACAGGCGAGCTGTGGGAAGGGTGTCAGGGCACTGGAACAGCTCCTGCAGCACTGGGAAATGGCTCTGGCGAGGACATGGGAAAACAGCTGAGCGGAGAAATCAATACTACAGTCACGCACTGCCCTGAGCAATTCTGACATATTTATGGGTACTGCTCTTCTGTTTGCAGAGTGGTGGGTATTGCCCTCCCCTAGAAGCCACCATCCTCCAGCACCCTGGGGACCAGGGTGGAGGTGGACGTTGACACAGGAGCCTCTACCCCTGGCAGCAGGGACCCTGACCTCAGGCTCCCACCCACCATGCCCATACCCTCGCTGCAGACACAGAGCCATGCCGAGCCTGATCCGGCACTGCCGCGCTCCCTGGGATGTGCCACCTTTGTCTTTCAGAGCTCTGTGCCCCAGGCAGGCGGCTGTGAGCCCGGGGACCCCGTCTCTCCAGAGCCACTGCACCACTAAGCCGCCAGGATGGGGCCAGCAGTGACTTCAGGCTGATGCGCAGGAACAAGATTAGGCTGGATTTAGGTCGTTCTTATAAAGGACAGCAGCTCAGCCATTCTGCCTGGCATTGCTTTGATTACCACTGCAGTTTACACTGTGTGAAGGAAAAGGGCTACCTCCAGCAATATTAATGGAGCAGTTCCTGGGGTTCTTACCGAAAAAGCCCCCCACCTACACTATCACACCTTCTTTTTCTCTGCTACTGCAACAGCCACTGGCAGCCAAGCAGCCTCTGAGCCTGCAAGAGGCTTTAGTCGTTCTAAGTGGAAATCAAAACAGCAGCTTATCTGGCAAGCAAAGTACAAGAAATTCTCTTTGGTTTAGCATTAGTGAGTCAGTGCTATTGATAGGAATAATGATGTTTTTCCAACCCAATCAGTACCTTATTTTCAAAGGAATACAGTGTAAAAAACTTAGATGAAGGCAACTGTATAACAGAATCATCACACCAGGACTGGGCAAGCATTTAAATCCAGCATTTCTCTGGCATATATACAGATAGAGAATGAAAGTGCTATTACTAAAACATAGCAATACGTCACAGCCATCAGCAATTCCACAAATGCTCTGTTACCCAAGCGAGCAAGAGAGTTACTCCTTATTAAAGGTTATTGTAACTGGAGATCATACTTGTCAATAATATTGACAGCTCTTTATAAAAAGCACTGTTGCCTTTGGCTGCAGAAATCCTCCTATAGGAACGAAGTCTTTAATGCATAATTCAGATTTTTTAAAAAAACAAAATTAAAATCTTTGTGGTATTACAGTGGAATTCTGGTTTTCTCCAATAGCCAAAAAAAGAAAAAAAAGTGAAGAATGAACCATTACAGCAACTATCCATGCCACCACCTTTAAAGATGTAGAAGAGAGCAGAAACATTATTTCTGTTTCAGCACCCAATTTTGGTATCCCGAAAGCAAGGATTATCTCTGTATTCCTTTAACTAGAAACTCAACACTTTATTTATGCAGAATAAGATTTGGTTTCACATGAGCAAAATATTAACCTGGCTTAGATTTTTATCAAACAGGTTTCCTAAATGAATGCAGTATTTCACTATTATCATGACAGTTCACAAAAAATGACAGTTACTTCAATAAGCCAGACACTCTATCCAATCCCTAATCCATGACACTTGCTTTTTTCCAGCTATAATGTCAGAAGATTTAGTGCTGCATTTGAGCATCACTTCTTAAGGGGGGCTGGAGAAATGCTTGAATTCCATCCCTCCCACAAGCCCTGCAAAGACGAGAAATCCTAAGCAATCTACTTCAGCTGCTTCTGAGGAGCAAGTTAAGTTTTGTTAACTTGAACAGCATAAGCCACCTCTGCCTCTACTTGCACCATTCTCATCCACCTGGACAATCCCTCTGAAAGTGCTTTGTGCAAATCTGGACTTTACTGAAAAACGAAAAGCAAAACTTCTGCTTTTCAT
This sequence comes from Corvus hawaiiensis, assembly GCF_020740725.1. Classification (NCBI taxonomy): domain Eukaryota; kingdom Metazoa; phylum Chordata; class Aves; order Passeriformes; family Corvidae; genus Corvus; species Corvus hawaiiensis. The sequence continues at coordinate 22,536,639 of NC_063216.1, read as the reverse complement.
TTGTGCCAACTGAGTAAGTCATGAACAAGAATCGCAACTGCTCAGATATTCCTCGGTAAAGGGAAACTTCTTAGTCTATTTCCAGCAAACTAGGAAAAAATCCAATTGCCTATTTTCAGAAAAGCCACGCACACGAGAAGTTGTATCGCTGTAGTAATGCCACCAAGTTTTCTGGCAGTGCACTTCGCGCACAGACTTGGCACGGAGGAAGCGCGAAGGAGAACAGTGAAGGCGGTGGGGAGGCTCTGCAAGGCGTGAGCGCGCAGGTGCCAAGCACACGCAAGGACGAAAAAGTCTTTCGGCTTTCTAAAAATAAGAGCCTACTAGATAAGAAGCACAGCTAGCCAGACTGCAGCATGCCCTGTTTGGATTTCAACATTTCATTGAAGGGAAATTAATTACCAATATCTGGATATTTGTAGGGAAACAGCATGAGGTAGAAGAAATGTGCGTTTCCCCCAAGACACTCAGCATTTTCAGTGAGCATGACTAGCATCTGCTCTCTGCTTTGCTGGCCGTTAAAATAAAGGATTTGGTCTTTAAAGTAAAGGAATGAAGCTCTCTACAGTTTTCAAGTATACACTGAATGGAGCAGAAAGACATTGAATCTTTACACAATGGCCCAAACTAGATAGTGTAAAATATGTTTGCTAGACAAGACACCATAACTAGAATGTCTCCTTATCATAAGCACAGTCTTGAGGTAATATTTACAGTTCCTGTGTGGAAAAAACCCTATAAAAATCCTATCAATCTTTTCACACAGCAAGCAGGCTACCACAATTCCACCAATATTCACGTTCTAAGATGGAGAAGGCACCATCCAACATGGCCCTTCAAGCCCCAGCTCCCATGCTGGTTTACTGCACCTTCTCTTCCTCCAAACTGCACCCTCAATGGAGACCAGTCCTTCCACTTCAGAACAAAATGCCCATCCTTAATTCTCTCCCTACTTTCCTCCAGAGCACTAAATTACTTCCCCAATAAAATATATTTCATTTGCTTTTTAATTGAGTCATATGTATTTTGGATTTTTCTAAATTGTAGTTTGTGATGCTCAAACAAGAGACTACAAATTTTAACACGCTCCCCAAGCAAATGGTAAAAGCTGCTACAGCCAGGAAACCTTGTGCCCTGCACATAAAGTTCATGTAGTATGACAAAACATATTATAGGAACAATTTAATGAATTAGGTCTTTCTGTTAAATGCAATGTTAAATATTTACTATAACAAATTCACTCAAGCACAAGCAATTCCAGGGCTGACAGTCTCAAAATGGCTTTACCTGAAAGAACCAGGCATGAAGAGGACAGTGAACTGAACTTTATTTTCCATCAGCCCTAAACATGACAGAAAAGCTCCCATCACCCTGCTTCAGTGCAGTTCAACAGGGCACTGAAACCAATACTGAAATTTTCATGCTTTTCAAGACATTTCAAATTAAATACCCTGCTTTTCTTTTATGACCTCTCCAACTATTAAGTGCCAAGAAATCCTTAGATAGTTTCCTTTCCTTCCTCAAGTCCCTGGAAAGAGCCTGGAAAAAAAAAAAGGTTTTTTTCCCCCTCCATCCTTGAGTGAGAGCTTTGTGATAAGGGCCACAAGTGTTTTGACAACATCATAATCTATACGCAATTTTGTTGTTTGCCTGGATACACTACCAAGTTGAGCAATAGGTAAACAGCTTTTAACTCTTCAGAATTAGTTCACTTAAAAACCCCAAATCAGCCATCTGTAAAGCCAGCTGTGGAGCAAGTCACTACAAAAAAAAAAAAAAAAATCTGTACCAGAAAACATCATACATGCAAAACACAAAAAAAAATAATCTAAGGAAAATGAACCATTTGCTTGGTGGAAAATTCTCATCTACCAAACTTATTTTAAGCCCTGAGCATCCATCCAGTGGAGCAAGAACTATAAAACAAAATACTCTTCCCTAAAAACATGTCAAAATGCTACACACCTATAAATGTTGATTTTATTTCATTTTCTGACCAGACCTATCAATACTACAAGAAAAATTAGAAAAGCAGTTCTTTGCCCTGCTTTCAAAGACTGAAACATCTCACTTCATGCCCGATGCAGTAGATGAGGATCTTTTGGTGTCTTTTTTTTGTTGTTGTTTTTAATTGAAGACACTTTTTATGGAAAGAGATTTTGGGCTTAAGCCATGGGCAAGGAAAGCCTCCACAGAGGGGAGAGCCCCGGGCTGTCCCCAGAGAAGGCAGGGCACAGGTCAGGGATCTCCAGATGACGGCAGAGCTGACTCACAGGCAGCTCCTTAGCACGCCACGTACCACGGCGAGCTGCCTGTGTCTCAGCACATCACCACCGAGTCCATCTGAAAGCTGAAAATCCCTCGAGGATTTTCTAACTACTGCTTCTCTGTTCACAGGAGAGGCTCTGGGGCCTCCGGAGCTGCAGCAGAGCTCCTCTTGTGCCTTCCCCTGCTCCTCTGCACAGCCCCAGAACAGCTCCATCAGGCAGACCTGGGGCGAGCACGGCGCTTTGTGAACACCGGCTGCCAAGGGATTCACGGGTTTGGAGATAGGCACGCTCTTGATTACTTTTTTTTGGCTAAACTGGGGATGATCTGCGCAGCAGCTTAAGTCACAGCAACTTTTCATTGATGCCTTGTGACTTACCTCAACAAGCTCTTGAAGCACAAGGACAGCAAGATGTAGCTATCCCTCTACATAATACTGAAAGAACAGGATCATTTACTTCTACAGAGTTTTAAGAACATTTTTAGAAAGAACAGCCATTTGTGGGTTTCCTGTGATACAACAGACTTTCTGTTCCCTCAAGCATCTTTCTCCCCACCCATTCTGACAATGAATTCAGTCCTAGTAGCTTGGTTTTTGAAACCTGTAACACAGATTTCTAGACGGGTTCTCACTACTGCCTGCCTACAGTGGCATTAGTACTCCCCAAGCTTTAACAGAAATGTTTTCTCAGCTACATCTCAAACCAGAGTTAATTTTTCCACGGCTGTATTATATTTGTGGCTCACAGCACTCCCTGTTCCTCCCCAGCATTTCCCACTGCTGAGCTCCCAGCTGATAGCAGAAAGCTCCTGTCATGAGTCCCTAAAAATATAACATTGCTCAGTGGCAATATTAAGTCCCATCATATTTCTATTACTCCACTTCTTCCTCTATCACATCCCAATCCTCCTAAGGTATTAAGAATGCCTCCCGAACTGGCATTACCAAAAATGTTTGTATGTCCAAACCATACTGCTGGACCTTGCCTAGTTTAAACCAGTTACAAAGACATTGCTTTAAAAATTACTACTTTTGGTAATTTCTCTTTGAAATTACTCACAGCTGCACTCTATTTTATAAATAGGTATATCCTAGATGTGCCAAAATTACTTTCCTTTACTGAAAAACGAAGAGGGAGATTCCTTTAGCTTTGAAATCTGCTCAGTATTGCCAGAGCAGTTCAGCTAAAACCACTGAATGACCATGGAAGATGAGCCCTGTAGTCGGGGCACTACATTGCACAAACCCACCACACTCAGGCTGTCCTTGAGCCGTGCTCCCCAAGAACATACTTGTGCACCTCACTGAGAAATGGTGCAAGAATCAGCAAAAGACAACTTGGGAAGTCTGGGTACATCAGGGAAGGCACAGCCTACCAGCCAACACAGCTTTAAAAATAGTTTATTTTCAGATACAAGAGTTGGAGATGACTCAGTTTAGGTAGCTGAAACCCCAATAGGTCATATCATGCAAATCAAACCCTGTATGCCATCAGCTGGGAGGTGGCTCACGAGCCACGAGTTTTCTGCTAAAAGCAGCAAAACTGAAAATACACGACTGTGGTCACTAGTACTTGTGACAAAACAAAGAGATGAAAGCACCTTCGGCTAATGCTTCAACTTGGAGATCCCAGGGCTATCTCCAGTGTGTGCTCACTGCAAAGGGTAGAGACTTAGTTACCCTGCTTTAAGATAAGGTTCCTTGGAAAGTCATTCCTTGGAAAGATATGTGCATCCACCCCTTTTACAAGTGACAAAAACATGAACTTCAACCAGTGTACATTGATCAGTGATACAGATCATCATGTCTTTCTCTTACACAACCAGGAGGCAAGGTACTTCCTGATGCAATAGCTGCAGAGACCTCACTAGGATGCCACCCCCAGGACCCCATCCTCAGGATCCTATTACCAGGCAGAGGTGCTCACTGTGGCAGCTACAGCTGCCTTCAACTTCAGCCATGCACAGCTCATTCGCCTGCAGTGCGAACGCACGGGAATGGGCAAACATTGGCACTTAAGCACTTCCGAACTCATAACTCCATGAAGAAACGCTTAGCTTCCACGCAACGAAGCCCTGCTATTAAGCCTGAAGTTGATCAAATTTTATACGTAAAAACCTGATTTAAATAGTTTCTTTTATATAAACAAAAGTGACATTGAGGAAGAACTGCTGCCTTATGCCAACGTAATCAGCTCATATCCAGTCATGAACCCACCAAAAATAAACATTTCAGAAAATGTGTTAGACCCTACAGCAATAGTTTTGTTTCTTTTTTTTCTGTAACATTCTTGGGGTGGAGGGGGAAGGAAGGAAGGATGCAGGAAGACTCTTTCTGAATAGGCATAAGACGTGAATAAACCAGTATAATAAAGATGCGATTCTATTAATTTATTCAGCTCTTCCCAGACCCCTCCCCCCCCTTTCCAGTGCAGATACTGAAGAAAATGCATCTGCCCCGGCAGAAAGCTCGGTCATTCGGCTCCCTCCCATTCCGTAACCCTGGGCTCCCCTCTCCCGCCAGTCGCACCCCGCTGGCCGCGGCCGGGTCGCTGCGCCCACCCGCCGGGGGCTGTCTGTCCTCGCCACCATCAGGGACCCGGGCGAGCCGCGGGTCAGCGGAGCCCGGCCTGCGGGGGACGGCGCATCCCGGCGGCCAAAGCCCCCCGCCGCCCGGCGGGAGCTGCCCTCGAGGGGATGCTCCAACAGCCCCTCCGGAGGATGCTTTATCTTTCAAAGTGGCCCTCTCCCTGCGGCTCCCACCGGCGCGGCGACCCCTCCTCCTCCCCTCCTCGGGGGGAGCAGACATTTTGAGGCAGCGCATCCCAAGCGCCCGGCGAGCCGCAGCGGTGCGGGCGAGGCCTCCCGGCGGCGCCGCTCACCTGCCAGCTCGTCGGGCTCCAGCCCGCTCTCCGCGTCGATGCCGCACAGCACGAAGTAGTGGGCGAAGCGGCAGGGCGCCGCGCCGGGCCCGGGGTTGCCGCTCCCGCTCATCCCGCCGGCGGCTCCCGGCGGCGGCTCCCTGCGGCAGCAGCGCGGCTCGGGCGCGCCCGCGGGCCGGTCACGGCGCGCCGCCCCCCATTCCCGGCGGGGTCGCGCAGGCGGGCACCGAGCGGCGGCGGCAGCGGCGGCTCCAGCGGGCGGCCCCGCTGTCAGCTGAGCGGGGCGGGGACGGGCGGGACGTGCCGCGCCGCCGGACCGCCCCCGCGGGGCATTTAAACCCTGGGCGGCCGCCCCCGCCCCGCGCCTCGGCCGGGCATTCCCGGCGTGTCGGGGGAGCCGCGGGCGGCTTTGTCAGCCGTTGTATCTGCAATACGTGGGATATGCGATTAAAGCTTAAGGCTCCCCCGCCCCCACGTGTGAGCAGGAGAGGCTGGCTTTATTTAAATAAAGTAGAAGACGGTGCCGCTTCCTACCGGGAATGTCTCTTCCCCCCCGCCCCGGGAGGGAGCTCCCGGGGCCCTGCTGCCGGAACGGGCCGAGCCCCGCCCGGCGCCCGGGCTGCGCTGAGCGCTTCCTGCGGGAATCCTGCCGGGGGAAACGGCTTCTTCTCCTCCCCACCCGAATGTGGACGCGCCAGCCAGCACCCGCGGCGGATTGCTTTTGTGCAGTCTCCATCCCCGCTCCGTGATGGATGGCACCCGTACCACGTTACGGGAGAGCTATTTCTTCGCCACCCGCACTCCGTGTCAAAGCAAAAATCTAAAATATTGCTTCGTTCCTAGTTTATTTAAGATTTACTAGCCATTCTGCAGCGTCCAGAAAGAAATCAGCGTTATTTTACCCCCACTGCTCGAATCCTTCTCCATACGATCACCCGGTGTCAGAATACTGGCAGCTCCGTCCAGGAGCGGTGCCTACTTTTACAGGGGCAGAGATGATTCTTTTGAAGTTCTATTTTTTTTTTTTTTCTCCAAAGCGATGAGATCCCCGCATATGCCGATAATTCTGACATCTGGATATCATAAGGAGGTTGTTGGCAGAAATCAATATTTTTACTTTTATCCTTTTGTGTTTCATCTGTTTACTGGTCTTGGTCCATGCCCTCTATAGTAATTACAGTCTCGTCATTTGCTTACTGCGGACTCCTATGACCCCTTTATTTTTCCTCTTAGAAGTGCGAATCACATATTTTCTTTATATGGTTTACATTTGTCCTTGTTCAACAAGTGCCTTAGATAAGAAAATGCCTACAAGGAATGTGTCATTTTATGGAGGTACATGGAGTAACTATTCTGACCTGGAAGCCACCTAGGTCAGCATCTCTCTTCACCCCGTCAAATTAACAAATTTTATGCCCTTTTATTTCTTAGCTTCCTGTAGTGTTGTAGTGAAAGCAGACAAGAGCTAAACCAATTTTCTCCCTTTCCAACAACCCCAATGTCCAACTAAAAAAATTTTTTAAAAATAAAAATAAAAAGAAGATTAACCCTTTCTCACAATCTCGAATTCTTGTAGTTGCAGCACTCAGTAACAACCTGAACCTTGCTAGAGCCACAGAGAAATTTTCAGTGAGACTAGTCATTTTCTCGACTTTGCTCCAGAGCTAGGTTGTTTTATTTAGTTTGGTTTGTTTATTAACTTGTATGTATTTGCTTATTCAGCTTTAGGTCAGATGATAAGAGCTTGACAAGTCAGTCTCTGACTCTCACTCAAAACCAAGTACTCTTATTGTAGATATCTCTGGTTTTTGAGGCCCAGTGGCATGGGTGTCTCCAGGAAGTCCAGGACAGAGGCTTCATCAGCCTCTCTAAAGGATATATGAATTAAGACTGCTCTAAAAATAACCTGAAAATTAACACAATGGTTCTGACTTTTTTTACCTTAAGTAACAGCTGGTTCTAGATTGCTTTGCTTTATCTGTCTTCTGTACAGGACAGTATTTTTTGCTTGAATAACGTTCAGTGCACAGACATCTCAACCTCAATAAAATCAGTAGTGCATATAGCATTAAACAAGAGGACAAAGCACAATACATAGGATTGGAGGTATAAAATTAATAAACTCATTCTTGCTGGGTTAGCTGTGAGGTTGAGCTCCCACTGCTATACATACAGCTCCCACAGACACTTTTTTTGTGGGGGAATTTTGTGGGAGCAGTGATTTCTTCTCCTAAGACAACTGATCTTCTGGGCACAAAAGTCATCCTAATGAGACCACTCAGATTTTTGCCAAGCAGGGCCAGCAGACCCAGCTTGCCTGGGCTCTGGTAAGCCATATTATATGTCCCTGGGCCTGGATTTTCTTGCCTAAACCCCTCCATCTAAGTTCTTTCAGTCTTTCCCTCCAAGCTGATCTAGCTTTGGATACTGCACGCTGCCTTTGGGTAACTCTTTTTCATTCTCATGGGGTTTTTTTCCCCTCCATCCTGGCTCTCATCCCAAGGAAACAGTAGCTTTTAAGAGATTTTACCAGAATCTAGGCATTTTGGTTGTCTTTTCACCATCCAAACCCACCTTGTACTGATCGCTAGTGCCTCCCTAAAAAGGCTGCCCTGCTTTCAATACTTCTGCTCTACTTACAACATTGAGTGCTTAAATTTTACAGAAGTCTCAGCAGGTCCACAAAGGTGCTGTGGAGCTTCTTGCAAGAGCAAGAGAAAAACAAAGATGAGGCCTAAAAGCATCACAAAGTGCTGCACATACTCATTAATCAGCCAAATGCCATGGAAAAACTTTTGTACAGTAGTGTCTAATAGGATTGTGCCATGAGGTACATCTGGGATGATCAGAGATAACTGGGTGGGATATTGAGCATTTTTTCCTTTCACCAACAAAAAGTGTTAAAGTTCCACAAGGGACCTGGATAGGATGGATGTCCTCTATTCAAATCATGTTAACAATAACCCCAGGGAGATAAGGTTTGTCCCTGGCACATCAGAGCACAAAGCAGTGTCAGAACTTCTTACATGCTCCTCCAAGGAACAGGGATAAGGCAGGACTGAGAATTTCAGACTGGGAGAAGCACAAAAAACTTACTGGAATAGACCAGATCTGCCTGGGACTTTTTACTTTGATCTGCTCTTCCCGTGGCTGCAGCTTTGTCCCTTCACCAGCTGGACTGCCACTGGTACAACAAAGCCAGGGAAGGTTTTCGCTTGGCAGAATTCTTCTTCCTTAAGTACTTGTATCTCTAGTTGCTATGAATATTTCTCTCAATGTCAATTTGGTTCAGGTTTCCCTCTCAGTAACTTCTCAGTGAGTCTTTGTTCCTCAGAACCCGTTAGTTTAAACTGGGTCAAATGCTAACAAGCATGTCAGCTCTCCCTGCCCTTAGGATCTGCCATAAAAGATCAGACCATCAAGCTCTTTGTCCTACTTCTGCAAGAAGCCAATGCCCAATGCTTCAGAGGGGTGGAAAAACCTGCTTTTTAAAGGTTACATCCCTTCTCCTTGCTGTGACACTGCTGCTTCACTTTCTATTTTCTTCATCATTCTTCCATGAATTAGAAATCATGCTGCTGTGATAGATTGCTCACTCCTCCATACAGCTCTATAGTTCCCTCTTGAAGATCTTTCACAAGCTGCCAAGCCACATTGATTTTCCATTGAAAGCCTCTCCTGTCCTGCTCTAGTATCTATGGGGTCATGAGATCCTGTAGGGTGGAAGGAAGGAAAACCACTAAGATGCAATACGAACGTTTGTAATGCTCAGAACATTTCAACTCTTGGCTGACTTTCAGTTGAGCAGTGTTGTCAGCTCCTTCACAAGGAGCTGGATGTGAATAGTCACCTGAAAGAAATGGGATAAGGATGGCTTAATGATGGACTGTAAGACTGAAATCCAAGTCATTCTGGCACGAAGTGCAGAAGTGTCTATAGCAGAAGTTGGAAAAACAACAGCAGATTTTATAGAGAGGTTCATAAAGAGTGCAATTTCCATTCTCTGAGCTTATGCAAGAAGACTGCTTAGAGCATGGGAAAAGTGTTGGCTGCCTTAAGGTCTAAACCCAAATAAACCAGCTCACTAACCATAAGGCACAAAGCAAAGAACACTTCCTCCAGCCCAATCCATCGTTGCTTAGAAAGCAGATACTGCAGGCACATATTCTAATATCTAATCAAATTATAATACCATTAAAGCAAGTAGCTCACCTTCTATACCTGCCTTGTACCTATAAAGATTAAACTTGAATAAAAGCACATGGCTTTCCTCTGTCACATTGTGTAATTATTATTCATACAGCAGACTTACAGATAAAGTAAAAGGTGATTACATTCTAGCATCTCTGCCATAGGACCTCTGAAGCTTCTGTGATTTAAAATTTGAAGGTTTTAAATCTCTAATTCCCTATTGTAGACCATTGCATTTTATTAATTTTATGTACTTTTATCATACACATGCCCTTGCATTGCAAACACATATAGATGCATTCCAGTCTTATCTGCTTTCTGAGAGGATCCTTGAGGGACAGGTTTCATGAGGCAACAAATTATGCAATAGTTTATTGCACTTTCTTTCCCCCCTCCTTCTTGGGACTGGCTCTATGTTCCCACTGCATCCTTCACAAACAAATCTGTAGCCTTGTCTGCCTTTCCTGAGTCCATCCAGTTCACCATCAGCAAGCAAACAGATCCCAAAACATAGGCAGCGATGGAACTGTGTTGTCTGTTTTCATTCACATCATCATCATGCTGCAAGCCAGGCTTCTCAGCATGCAGCTCATCCCTCTGCTGAGGGGGCCCCTCTGCTTTAGGGCTGGCCTCCTCTCTGGCCTTTCAAACCTCCCCCCAGCCTGAATCTGCCTCCTCAAGGGTTTAGTCTTGGAGGGGGGAAGTGACAGCAACCCCCCCAGGCAGATAGGGCACACAGACTTCAGACTTTGAACACCGCCTTAGAAACAGCTCCTAGGCAAGTCCTGCCGTTGCCATGCCTGGTTTCTGGAGGTTTGTGTCCTTCACCACCCCGCTCTTTCCTCTCCATGTGTTCAGTGGCACGGTATGGCAAAAATCTGTGGTGACTCCTGCCGTTTTCCTCCACTTCTGCCTGTGATTCTGTGCTGAGCTTGTGAGATGCACTTCCTCCTGCCAAGCCACCCATTAGGTGAGGGCTTGCTCCAGTCCCTCACTCCATGAAGTCAGGAGAGGGATCATATGTAACCATCACCTTTTGTGAGGTTCAGTGCCAAGACCCTGGGGTCAAAGATCATATTTTGCTCAGACTAAAGGTACATTTTCTGCTCTTTGGATGTAGAAGACACACAGACTGTTCCCAACTGCTACTGAGATAAAACGTAATCAGCATAGTACTGCTTGGATAAATCACTAGCATGTCATGCACTAATGGAGGTGTTGTGCTGGGATCATCAAGCTAAAGCACCCACACAGAGACTTCCATCTATCTCTGACAGCATCACTCACTCGCTGCATTACCTTGGCCAAATTGCTTGTAACCTGGCTTGCAGAAGAACCAGACACCCTTTTGCAAATCAGGTCAGTGCACTCCCTATGTTTCAACTGGCCTCAGGAAAAGAAAGCAAACACTGCCTTGAACATCTGCCAGGCACAAAGCTCTATTGTTCCCCAGGCCAGCCCCGATGGCATTGCACCATGAGGCAGATGCACCTCTACATGGGCAGCAGCCCCGATGCTGAGTCCCTCCAGCTCACGCGTCCCAACATCATCGTCTGCTGACAGATGCCTTTCACACCAGGCCTGAGATGAGGCGGGCATTCAGTGAGGACAGCAAACCTCTGTTCTTCTTTTCAAATTAATTTCTGCTCTCTGCTGAAGGTGTTTGTTTCCCTGCCTCTAAACTCCAATTCCTCTGTTTTCAGTGCTCCAGGACCCCAGTAACTTACAAACTGTCTGCTTGGGAAAGACCTGAGAAGATAGGAGTCTTGCAACATAATACACCTGCTCACGTAAAGCATGAGGAAAAGGCTGTAGGCTTCTTTAAAAAGAAGCACTAGACCTTCAAAGGCACATATTGTGGCAAGGAGAAAGGCATGAGGGGATCCTGGCAAGCTGCTTGGACCACATGCCCACAGCAATATTGTCTGCAGTGGCAGGGGTTCAGGCACAGCTGTGACAGTGGTCTGTGCTCCCAGTCAGACGATCTCTGGTGCTGGGAAAGCTTCCAGAGAAGATGCATTCAAGCTGGCACATGTACCTGAGTAACAGCACTGTGTTCAAAGCCTAGTCACAAATATTGCCTGCCTTTATCTCAGTTACCAAAAATCAGGTAGTCCCATGTCTGCCAATACCAGTGGAAGTGTGAACCAACCCCACGGTTTCAAGTGCCCAGGACAAAGTCTGTCCATGAACAGCAGGTAATCGATTTGTCAAAATGCCTTTGGCGTTATTACAAATATAATTAGAGTCTGATTCCAACTTCCCTTTGAAGCCTCATTCAGTAAGAAGTGCCAGACACCCTGCATCTACATTACAATGCATCCTAGCACACTTGAAAGCCCAAGGGCATGCTAAAGAAATCCAAAGCCATCGAATCCATAGCCAATATACAACATGCAATCAAGGACGGATGAAAAGTATTTCCTGCGATGAATATGCATCGTGAATTGTTATGCCATTTAGCAAGGACTGCCTTTGCTCTGTACTCTGTGTTCACATCATTGCAGTGATGTTATGTTATGAATCTAGAAGGAGTTCATACTAATCAAGGGTCTGTTTCAATTCCCTTACTAGTGCTTTTAGCAAAAATCTAAACCTTTACATCCACAGGTTCATCCATATATTTCTGCCACTTATTCCTCATTCCCAAGAACAGCACATCTCCTTACAGTACTTGCTGCTTAGGAGAGTTACTGACAGCAGCTACACTGCAGCTTTTCTGTGCTGGCTGACTGTGCTCATGCTTTACTGGAAATCAGCTCCCAGCTCACACAGAGGAGCTCAACCAGAAGGACAGAGATCAAAGGAGTTTGCTTCTCCTTGAGGATCGTGTTTCTTAGTGACTTCCTTGCAAAGCAACAGTCACAACTTATTTAAGCCCGGATCCGTGCTGAGCAATTCCAGCCGTTCCCATCAAGCACATCCTTTGGGGGTGGGAGCATTTGACACTGTCTAATGTGGCAATGGGCTAGCTCAGCACCTCCCTCCAGGCTAAAATTCAGCTGTTACTGGGAAAACCCAGTAAAAAGTATTTTCCCAGCTAAATCAGAGCCATTGTCTTCCTGGTGCTCAACACTACCTGGCAGGGATGAAGGCAAGAGATGATCAGCAACCTTTGGTGCCAGGCACTGTCAGAGTGCCTGGCAGCTCCAACTCTGATGTCAGCCCATGGGTGACACTGAAGGGAGCCAGACTGGAAACACAACCTTGGGATGGCCAGGGGGAGGGGGATGGCTTGTTGGGAGTCCATGAATGGGCTGAGCAGGACTGTGGGGAGCTAGAAACCAGCCCTGCAGCAACATTGCTTGGGCAAGGACTGACAGCCCCAGAGGTGCTGAAATAGGATCCTGGGCTGTGGGCAGGGTGTGGGGAGAGTCAGGCCCAGTAGGACCCATTAGTGCCTTCAAGGCCCTGATACTCAGCACACACAGCTGAGATGTGCTGATTTCAGTGGCAGAAGTGCTACCTTCTTGTCTGGAAGACAACAGAGCCTGTATGCTTCATTATTCTTGGGCCATTTATTCAGATTGAGGATTAGTTCTCCTGCAGGTGCTCCTGTCCTGGCTCCCCCAGCACCAGTTCATGGTGCCACAGCTGCAGAGGGTCACGGTGACACTGCTGTCACAGTGACAGAGCTTTAGGGTCACAGTGACACTGCTGCTTCCACTCGATGCAGCTGCTTGCATTGAAGCTTGACACCTCAGCTGATAAAACCCAAGATGTGAGATCACACAGCACAAGGCTGGGGGTTCTCAGGCTCCCTTTGCTCTTAGGAGCCCTGGGAGATGTGACAAGGAGTTGTCCAAGCAGCTCCCCGTGCAACCTGCCCAGCCTTGCAGGTAACAGGTCCAGCTGGAAGCAAGCCTGCTCCCAACAAGCCATTTGGGTGTCACTGCACCATGTCCTCTGCTGCAGGGAAAGAAATTGCAGTGTACTGCCAACACACTGAACTTGGAGAAGCTTAAAATACACGAAGACATTATATACAGGCTATGTCAGCTTGAATTGTTTTACAAACCAACCCTACAGAATTGTTTAGATTGGAAAAGACCTTTGAAATCCTCAATCCCACTGATTCATCTATTCACAAGTGTGTTTGAAATCTATTGATGTAAAAGTGACAGAGTTGCCTGTATCCTGAAGGACAGGTATGCCAAACACCCCATTTTAGAGGATATGCTGCATAAGCATGGATGGGAAAGCCAGTGGAGCTAATGCTTTGTAGGATACCAATGAAAATTGAGAGGAGTTTCAAAGACTAAATTTTTTCAACCCCTTATGACCTTCCCATGCCTCCATTGCATAAACAGTAGCTATTCTGTCCTTGGTCACATCCAACTTCAGTTTCGCCCTGTTCATCGTGTGAGGGAGCTGGCTGGTGTTGCAGGGGAGTTTTTTGTCCATTCCTTTCCTTGCAGTGGTATCACTTGTTTTCCCTATCCTCTGGATATTAATGCAAAATAATGAATAGCACAGGTCCCGACATAGCATGACCCTGACTCACAACTAAGTTGCTTGAGGACCCTGACACCCTCCCAAAATACAATAGCAAACATCAGCTAAAAGAGGAAGCCTGTTGTATCAGGTCCTCAGCAAAGAGCTTCCTCTAGATGCTCTAGAGAGTAAGCACCACCTGTCTATTTGTCTGTCTCAGATCTCCATTGCTTTCTCTGTCTCCAGGTCCAATTTTTTGGCAGACTACCATGTGGAAGGTGAAAGGAAGAGCTCTGCTGGTGCCGGGCTCTGAACACCGGTGGAAAACTAAAACCTTTGAATTGCAAAATCAAATCAGCTGCTGTGAACTGATGCAGCTCCTTGAAAGCCTGATTTGCTTACCTTATGCCTTGGCGCCAGTGGCTGTTAGCATGATCCTTAAAATCAGATGACCAAAGGTACTATGGTTTCAGAATTTGTTTCTGGAACAAGCTGGATCAATTACTCTACCTGGAAAAAAGAGAAGAAATTAGTCAGAAGAAGAATTAGAGGTTTAAACACAATAGTGAATCCAGCCTACTCAGCAGGAAAGAGAGCCAAGCATAGGAAGCATCCCTTGCATTAGGGCCCCAGCTGGTGGTCATGATCTCATTCTCCAGACTCAGTGTTGCCTTAGCTCTGGTCTTTGACACTGTTTCTGCCTGTCTGGGAGGAGCTAAGGACTAATAAATACACTGAAATAATGAGATTTGCATATCGCCCTTCGTCCATCACACGTGGAGGGAATGTGGGACAAAGCCACAGGGAAGGCAGATGGGATGGGTTTTACTGTCCCAGGAAGTCAGGAGGGGTGAGGTCATGAAGAATGTCTTTGTATCATTCAGCAATACTTATCTACCTGTTGCCTGGAGACCCCATAGAGACACTCCATGGTGCCTAAGCAGCCTTTTTCCCCGGCTGCCCATATACACTCAGCTTCCATCATCCTTCAGGGCTTTGCAGGAACACTCACACAAAACCCACCAAAAACAATGATAACAACCCCAAACAAATGAGTGCTCTGATGCCAGGCATGACCATTACTCAGCTGATTGTCACAAAATATTGCTGGGACCTGAAATTCAGGAGCCCAAGGGTCATTGCTGAAGAGCCAAAGTCCCATTAGCTCAAGGAGATTTCAACTGTTCAAAAACAGGGCTTGAAAATATCAACCCTCTAGTTTTAAGAGAAAAAAAAATATCCAAAAATACGCTAAAGAGAAGCACAAGCCACCTAACTCTGTGCATCTTTCCAATCTTCATTCACGCTATAAAAATACTCTTGTGTCTGACTGCTCATGAATAAATCCAGCCAGCTAAGGCCAAGAATACTTTAATCACAGACATGAACAAAAGACAAAATCAAGAATGAGCTCAGAGATAATAGTTTTCAACTTCTCACTCTTAGCATCAAGGCTCTCACAGAGGAGAGATTTTCTATGCCAGAAAACCTGAAACTACAGCCGCACAAGGATCAGATTAATACAGTTTCTCCTCACTTCATCACCCCACCTCCACTCTGAAAAATAGCTGCACCTTACAAATTCCCCTTCTTGCCTCCACTGCTAGAAGGTGCTTGATGTCTTCACCTCTGCTAGCTGCTGCTACTTCCTGCTCCTAACCCAATGCAGCTGGCAAGGGGGAAGGTAATGCTATGAAAAGCACATATAGTGCTTTCAAGACACATCACAGGTAATATGTGATTGTTGTTAAGATGTCTATTCTTCAATTGCAAAAGATGTACTATTATTCTAAAATTGGATTGTAGCTGAAGGCATGACAGAATAACTGAATTGCCTCTCCCTTACCTAGCCACAGCTCTCACCTTCAATTTTACCTTAGCGACTTGCACCAGCTACACTCTGATAATGACTTGCTTCCTCTGGGCAACCACAAATTGATCCTGATGTACAAAAATCCTGACTGTTCACACTGAGTTGCTGGAATGCTTTTTACAAATCAACAGCATCCTGAATCCATCCATTTTCTCCTTGGTGAATTTCCACCGAGGTGTTTTCACCACAGCAAACTGGAGCAGCTGGCCTTGTCACCTGTACTGGCTGGAAGAGAAAGAGCGACCTGGGGAGATCACCTGGCTGCTGAACCACTGCCCTGCCTTTCTTTGAGTTTAACCTTTGTATCTGTGAAGATTCCCGAGTTGTGGGCTTGCTAATGTGAACATAGCTCCTCTCTGCCTTGCCCTCCTCTCTGTCCTTGGGCAGCTCCATTTCTTTGTTATTAATTGGCTCGAACAAGATTTCCCCAGACACTTGGGCAGTTGTATCGTCAGCCAGCAATGCCCTAATTCCCTTGGACACGCAAGAGTCCCTTGTGTGCTACTCTACAACTGCATTTTGCAAGTGTTGCACTCCTCCATGATCCACCAAATTGATGTTCTGTGGTGATCAAAGATGTCCTTGTCCTCAGAGCAAATTCCAGCACACTTCTGGTAGTTTGCATAGGACACCAGAAATTGTAGCAGAAATCCTTAAGATGTCACCATCTAAAGCAAAAGGCCTTTGGAAATTAAACTCTTTTTCTCACAGATGACAGATTTTGCTACTTTGCTGAAATAATCACCACAAAGTTTGTCCTGAAAGGCTAAGTGGTTCACCTAGACTTTCACAAGAGGCATGGCAGCTATCACTGGTATCGGGGCTTTCTTATGTCATGCTAGGAATCTGTACAATCACAACTAATTATTTGTTGTTAAATGAGAAAAATTTCTGATTTTAACATCCCTGCCACTGTTACTAGGAAGCAAAGACTTTACCCCTCCTTTTTCACCTAAGAGATCTCTCAGCTGGGAGCAGCCAGACAACTTCTTTGAGAGGTAGGAATTAGATGATCTTTAAGGTCCCTTCCAACAAAAGCCACTCTGTGATTTTATGATTCTATCCTTTTTAGCTGCCTTTTAAAGTAGGATGTTGGTCTGTATTAGACAGCAGTGACTTCACTGAGGTTCACATAGCTACTGAGTAAAATCATATATCAGATGTTCAGAAAAACTAGATTTGAGAACATACTTGTTACAATATCAATCAAAGAGGCTGGAGATCCAACTGTAAAAGCTTCCCTGAGAACCATGTCAGGCGTAAAATACAATGCGCAAGGTAGAGCTGTATCATCACCTGTCAGCATCCTGGTACCACATCTTACATGGCATCCTGAGCTGATGTTGATAATGTTTTCCCTGTTACATTATTGAGTTCTTTATTCCTAGCATGGTGGTGAGTATCTAGAGGGCACAACCCCCAATGTTTTATTCACAATTTATATTTCATAAAAAATTGTGTGTTTTATTCACAATTTTGGCTGTTACGAGTGTTTCCAGTGTCTCCCTTCTTGGAGAGGACCAGCAAGAGCCGCTGAAAGACCTTTGAAACTTCACAGTTCCCCTAAGGGCTCCAAGAAATTATGTCCTTCCTTGAGCTTAAACCACGAAGATCCACCTTTTTACAATTCGAGGGATCATTTCTAAAAAGACTGAGTGTGGGTTCTGCTTCAGAAGAGTAAAAGGCATGCAAGTATTCCTGTAGCTTAACATGTCTGTGGATTTCAGGCTCCTTCACGTGGCAGGAGGACACCAGCTTCTGTCTGGGTCCTGGTCACTCTGCAGCCCAGCATGGTGGGGTCACCTTCTCTCGGGAGACTGCGGATCATCCGCATTTAAAGAGATCCTGGTTTACAACGAGCTCTCCCACCGTGGAGAGTACATTCTAATTGTAACAAGCTTGCAGATCACTAGATGGCCTCGTAACCTCAGAGATTTGGGCAGACCCAGGCTTGGGCTGAGGAATCGCCAGGTTTAAATCCCTGGCGCCCCAAGTGCTGCAGAATCATCACCCCGGTCAATGCACAAGAGCCTTTTCAAAACGCAGCACAAGAAATTTGGGACACTTTGCCCCATAGGGAAGCTAGAGAACCCCCATCTGTCACTCCTGTTGGAAACTGCTGGTATTCCCTAAATCCCAGATTTAGGGAGCAGATGGGACTGGAGATGGGGCAGAGACTAGGTGGGAGTTGTTGGGGAGTCGCAGGTGTCTCGGAGGGAAGCGAGCCCGTTTCGGGGGGGATCTCTCTGTGAAGGTCAGAAACCTTGGGGAATTGGAGGGGATGCAGGTGGGTTTGGTTCCTTGTCCAGCACCAATGGGTCACAGTCACTGCCATATGAAAATGTGGCCCCTTCGAGGCCTCGAAGGAAACACCAGTGTTTGTAGGTGCCGGTGTGTCGAGTGATTTACCTGCCACAGAGCTGTGCCCTCCTGAGGGACAGCAACAACACGGTGCCGTGAGGGAAGCCCCCCCTCCTGCCCACAGCGGAGAGGGTCTGGGGAGAGAAGCGAAGGGCTCTTTGGAGCAGCAGCAATATGAACGGGACGGATGGAGCAGGTGGAACAGGAACATGCAGAGAAGGAGCCAGAGGTCCCGCTTGCCCGAGGGGCAGAGCCGGCGCTGGGCGCTCCCTCGGTGGCTGCTGCCTGTGGTAGCTGCTGCTGTCTCCAAGAGGCTGGAGAGCTTTCTCTGGGCCACGCCGGATTGACAGAGCCCTTGATCTGATGTGCAAAGGGGAAAAAAACCCCTTATTTTCCCTGCTGTCTGATGCGGACGTATGTTATCGCTCCTTTTCCCGCGTGGATTTTATCAACGCTTTTAAACGCAGGGCTAGTTCACATTGACGCAAGTCTTCTAGAAAAGCCTTTCAAATGCACTAGGAGCGGAGCAAGCAAACGGCACCGAGCAGGGCTCCGGACTCGGAGCGGGGCAGGCACTGCAGGACGGGAAAGAGAACCGGCCCGAGCACTAGCCGAGGCCTCGGCGGCGGTGCCGGGCGCTCCGGCGCTGCCGCTTTAAGTGCGGGCGGGAGCGCGGCCCGGCGCGGCCCCGGGAGCGCGGCGGCAGCAGCAGCAGGAGGTACGTGTGGGCCGGGCGCTCCGGCCGGGCTGGGCAGCGGGCCCGGACCTCCCCTTGCCCCGGCCGGGAGCTGCCCGTGCTCCCGAGGCCTGCGGCGGCTTTGCCGCAGGAGCCCAGCGCCGCGCGAGTGGCGATGGCGGCGGGGCAGCGCCGGCCGCTCGGCCCGCGGTGCGGGCGGCGTTTGCCCCCGTCGCAGGAGCGGGCGTTGGGAGGACTGGCATCCCCCGAGGGGAAGTGGGGCGGTGTGGTTGGGCTTTGGAAGGCTCTTGCTGCCTGAAAAAAAAACAAAAACAAAACCCAACATAAATTGCGTAGAAATTGCGGGTTGGTTTGAGGGTTCGGGTTTTTTTTGGGGGGGGTTGGTTTGGAGGTGGGTTTTTTCTTGTGGGTTTGGCTACGTTTTTTTCTTCTTGTCCAAGTTCTCCTTGCCCCCTGATACTATGACTTATAGTAAAATGGGCAGACCAGGAGTGTCAAATGCAGGGCTATCCATCCTGCTATTCATCCTGATTTTATTCCCAGTAAAACGGGTGGGCCAGGAGTGTCAAACGCAGGGATATCCATCCTGATGCCTTCCCTCACTATGCGCTTAAGCTCAGTTTGGCATTTTGAGCACAGAGCTCTTGGCAGGTGTTTCTCTACCGATGATTAATTTCAGGAGAGTAACCATCGTGACAGGCCATGCAAAATAAACGCTACAGAATCTCAGACCTGCTAATTTGCAGCAATTCATGGAGAAAAGCCAGCATACAGCATTTGCTGACAAGATTTATCTCTCCGATTGATTGCAGTTAACATCATGCTTCCCTTAGGCAGATGAGGATTATAGAGCTCTGCCTTCAAGAAGGAAGGCATTTGCTAATTGCATTCATTAATTACATGGACTCTGCTGAATGGCATTCTCCAGTGTGGAAAAATGCAAAATGTTTGATTTTGTGTATTTATTTGTAATAGAAACATAAAGCCTTTAGCCAATGATTTAAACAAAGATTTAGTGAGAGTATCAGCCTAAACAACAAAGTGTGAAGTTCACAGCTTAATGTTTTAGTAAGTGATGAAACTAAAGCCAGTACTTAAAGCAGAGGCCAGCACACAACAAAAATACCACTAAAAATGTGTGAATTTTTTCTAAAGATACAGACAAATAAAGAAAAACTGATCTAATGAAATACAAAGTGTTAAGACTGTTTCATTGGCATATTCTTCCTGTTGTCCCTTTGTCTAGTTAAGGACAACCTGCACAGCTCTCAAATGGTGAAGATGTCCATGATTCTTTTGTTGTAAAAAATTGTCAGGGGTGGGATGAAAGTTGTTTTTCTTCATGCATCATTCTGCTGTTTTGTGAAAACCTCCAGAAGAGAGAAAACAATTGCAAAACAATGAGTTCAGTTTCTTGTCTGTTTGTACTTGTAGTCTTACTGCTGTGGGAGCACAGGCCTGAAATGCTTCTCTGGTCATCAGTCTCAGGGGTGGTTCAAAAGCTGTGCCCTGAAGCAAGGAAGTCTGAGTTACTGAAAAGAAATTAGAGAGCAAGGTGGGGAAGGAAAAAGGGTATGGAAATACTAAAGGATGGGTGAAGGAGATCTAAGCAGGAAGGCTAGAAAACATTTCCTCTCCCTTCAGACCACTTCTTGGTGAGTGTACTTGCAGGATCAGAATAGGAAAGGCCCAGGGTCTGCAAGAGATGGCGGGTGAGGAAAGTTTGGTGATGAAGTGCTGAGAGGCTCTTCCTTTGCCTCTCAATGCAGTGCTGTGGCTCTCCACTCTCCATTCTCTTGTTTCTTAAATGAATCGAAACTCTGACATACCAATCTTTCATTCTCCTTCACTGCTTTTGTGAAGTGTACTGCACACCTTGAGTGGTGTGAGAAGGCTGTCCAGTCTGAATGCATCACCTTTTAAAAACTTGATTTAAATGTGTTGGATTCCGTGTCTCTCTTCATACAGCTTGGAGCATGTTTATATAGTTTCTCAGAGTGGGCTACAGGGATGGAGGTCTGCTTTCTTCTACAGCTGACAGCATCCACATGAGACTATTGCACCATAAGACTAACCAATCCTTTAAAATACAGACTGATATGCAATGAATTGGGACTACTCTGGTTAAGATCAGGTTTGGGGATTTTTTTCTATTTTTACCAATTTTAGAGCTTGATCGATAAATCTTAGGGAGAGAGAGGAAATCCTTTAATTGCTTGCCTTTAAAAAGATGCTTTTGTATAAAAGATTCATCACCATTATAAAACTGGTAATTAATGGTGTCTCTTCAAACTACCTACTGATAACCATTGCTATGTCCACAGGCCCTGCAATGCCAGAGTCTTCCTGTAAAATCTGAAGATTCAGTGGATGAACCTTAAATGGGAGTAGATTGCTGTGTGTATATCTCCAGGGCAGAGGGAGAGATGTGTTAAAAGGTGGCACAGTTAATTTTTAGTTCTATCAGCTGTCCCACTAACTGGTTGTTTCTCACTGGATAAGTTTAGAGTTCTGAATGGATCCCTTGATATCTTCCTCCTTGAATACCACTTCTTTCAGGTTTAAGACTGGGCAAGGGCAAGGCATGTGTTTATGGGCACAAGAGCACAGGGACCGCCTCTTCTTAAAGTCCCTGGTCGTGCAAACCTTGAAGTCACTGAAGAAACATCACTCACGTAGTGTTTTTCTCCTTTCAGGAATTGTCATCCATCGCTATCAAAAAAAACACCCTGTGAGTTTGTTTCAAGCTTTGTGCCTCATCACTTGCTTCAGATAAGCTGTGCTCCGAGTTCTCCTGGGGAAGGTTGGTGTCCTTGGGGAAGCATGGCCTTCCGTGGCTGGAAGAGGCTGCTCCTCTTGGGCAGGCAGAACGCCCTTGGCAAGGTCTGGAGAAGCAGGAGGGGAGGCCCCTCTCTGCGCTGGAAGCGCTGCTGCCATTGGAGCGCGGGCAAGTCTCTGGACCCCGAGGTGAGAGCGTTTTTGGAGGAGAACACCGAGGTCACCAACAGCGGGCACCTCACACCAGAGATCCGGCTGCGCCTCCTCACCCCTCGCTGCAGGTTCTGGAGAGAAAAACCTGATCTCTGGCCTTATGGGGACCCCTTCTGGGCAATTTACTGGCCGGGAGGCCAAGCCCTCTCCAGGTACGCAGCACAGATCACCACAGCTGGTAATTCCAGCGTGCCAGGATGTCAGACCTGGCTCTGATTGTAGCAATTCCTAGTGATGTGTGTTTGCTATTATGGGTGCGTTATCTCCTCTCTGCTTATACTGGAGCGTCCCAATTTCTGCTGGCGGGCAGCGAGTTCCAGCACCTGCTGTGTAAAATAACTTGTATCTTTTAAGTAGAAACTTGTTATATTCAGTGGCCATGCGTTTGCTGACAATGGGGCTGAATTTGGATCCATGGAAGGGCTGTGCAGTTGTCATCAAAACCTGGTGAGGTGTTTAATTCTATCACTCCAAACAAGAGGATTGCTGTTTTGTCATAACATGTGTGGGTTTTTGTTGGAGACAGACAGGAGTATGGATGTGCTTCTGATCTGTTGAGAAAAATAGTTTAATGCTGATGCACTTGGAGTGCTGTTTAGCCTGAATCACTCTCCTCATCTAGGATTTCAGTAGCTTTACTGTTGAGACTTATTGCGGATTTTAGTCACATCAGAAGCCACATTTTGATTTTGGCCACTGACTGCCAAAATGTCTTTAATGTTCCCGATTCCCAAGAAGTAGTTAAGAGTTCTTTTATTTTGTAAAATCAAATCTCTCACTTTAAACACCAGGAAAAAAAAATCTTAATTTTTACAGCAGAGAACAAGCTGTCAGAGTCCCCACGTAGATGAAAGGGAAGAATCTGAATTGGGGCATTAGTGTTTTTCTGCAAGAAAGCATAAATAAGAAGGCAGTTTGGACCAGGTAAAAGATGAGTCTTACTGTTAAGTTATGAGTTGATTATCCTGCCATATAGATGAACTAGAGTGCTTCTAAACATGGGGTAAATAAAATAGATAAGTTAATCTCTACATTTTGTTATCATATGATTCATATGCTCAGATATTTGGGTGGCAATAATAATTATCTGGCATTTCACTACTTTATTGTCTTACTGTCTGTCTATGCACTGGTTTGATGTACTAAGACATGTCAGAAATCAGCTGCGTAATTTGGAAGAGTAAAAAGGGAGCATGAGAACATATGGTTGCCTCCATAACTGTCCTCCTTTCACAGCTGGCGTTTCCACAGCATCAAGAGTCTCCTATTTCAAGCTACTCCTCTTGGTGTAACCCAAGATCGCTGCTTAACCCAGGAGGGCAGAGACACTGTGTGCACTGTGCCAGGAGATACAGCAGCATCCAGCTGTCCTGAGTCACCACAATCAGCAGCACTAACTCAGTAACCACTCATTTGGGAACAAGGCATTTGCAGCATTAGGGCCACATCATGCCCTACACAAATTACTAATGGAAAGTCATGGCAAATCCAAGCAGAGCCCCTAGGAAGGAGAAACAGAGCACTTCTGTGGAGATCCCACGGCCTGTTGGTAAACTAGGGGCTGTCCTTAGAGGAGTGATGGCCTTAGGGAAATGTTGCTAAACATCTGAGATGCTGAGCCTCAACACCAATGTCCTGCACTTGACACTCTTCCTAGGCCTTTTGGTGCCATTCCTGCTCATGCTGCCAGGCCCAGACATTTCCATGCATCTATTCCCAATGTACACCAGTCTTAACATTTCTGTTACAGTTATCTGCCCTGGAATCCCCCTGCAAAAGCTCTGCTTATCAGTAGCCCTGTGTGAAGAGTCAGCCATCACTCTCCCTGTCAGAAGAGAACACAAATGTAGAACCCTTTCTTGTTTCTACTTCAAAAGAAGTTAGGGAAATTGGTAGCAAAATTATGGCAGTTTGCAGTAATTCATTTCACCCAGGGCTCTTTTCCCTGAAACATGGGCCTTTCCCCTTTGCAGCCAACTGAATTTCAAGGCAGTTGTTAAAGTTCTGAACCCTCTGCAATGGTTATATTATGATTCATAGTATTTAACAATAACTGGTGCCTGCCTTCTGTCAGTTCTCCACTTCCAGCCTAAAGGTTTCTCAGGATTTCTCTTGGCAGGTGTCAGCAGTTAGATGAAGATACCCTTTCTGCTCACCACAGCTCTGTTCTTTTTCTTGTTGCTACTCAGGAACAATGCTAAGCAGTCTCAAAGTATTTTCACCTCTGTCTGCATGGCTCAGGAAAATAAAGAGGAGAAGTTCCTCTTCTTCCAAGCAATTGCATAAGCAGTGTTCCAGGTTGATCGGTGGGCACCATATTCAGTGTGAATACATCATGTTTGTTCAGTCAGATTGCTTTTAATTTCTACAAATTCTTACTTTACTATTTCTTGTGCATTCTGATGAATTCTAGTTACCTAGAAGTGTCTACTTACCAGTTTATGTCTACATAACAGATAAGCTCACCTGTCAGAGAAGGATCTGATTGACATAAAATGTTGCTTACTTGGCTGAATTTCTTTTTGTTTGTGGGTGGGGGAGGAATAAGGGAGAAAAATGATGGTTCTTGATTTTTTTATATCATCAGAGACAAATAAGGAGCTTTGTGGCAGCTGCACATGTGGAATAGTGTTAAGGTACCACACTTCATTACATGTTTGGCAAGAAACTCTTATGCAGTGTAATGTAAACCTGAGAAATTTGCATGATCTTATGCACTGCTTTAACAGCTTTTATTTCTCAGGTATATTTTAGATAATCCACATGTGGTTAAAGGGCGATCGGTTCTGGATCTTGGAAGTGGATGTGGAGCAACAGCAATAGCTGCTATGATGAGTGGTGCATCCCAAGTCCTTGCCAATGACATTGACCCTAGTAAGGCCTTTTTTTTCATCTCTGTGTACAGATATTTACTAATTTTTAAAGCACCTTTAACACAGACTTTTCTTTGCTCCATTTGGGAGAAATTCAAGTTCCAAACAGAATCCTAAGAATGCTAAAAAGAGGAATGGATTTTGCCAGTATTGGAAGCTGGGTTGTACCAGCCTCTCTTGGCCCAGGTATGGTTCCATAGCTCCTTAGAACAGCAGATTTTCTGTCAGGTGTTGTCCATATACCATCACAGTAGGAGAATGGTTTGGAGTATGGACAACATATGAGAGTATGATTTGGACAAGAACTCCAAGCACAAAAGCAGCAAGTTGACTTCCCTGTAGAACCATAGCATTTTCCTGTGCTTTCATGTACATCAGGGCCTAGATTTTGCCTTTTTCTTCTAGACTTTGTCTTTCCATAATTGACTTATGAATACAGTTTCTTCATAACTGAATTACTCATTAGTTAGGAAGGAAGTATATCCATAGATTAAGGCAGTTATTATATTCTACTTCAAGTCATCAATCAATGATTGATTTCCATTGTTATCCATCCTAGGAATAGTTCTTCCCCGTGTCTTGGTGTAATGAGGATAAACTTTCATCACTTCAAGCTAGATTTTGACTCATAATGAAAGCTGTGGAAGCCCCCTAGATAGGATGAACAAAAATATTTGAGAGATGAAATTGAAAAATGTGTCAAAGAAATATGTAAAGGGGCTGAATGGCAGAATCCTAAAATGTAACTTTAATTTTCCTTTGACTTTTCTTCAGTTGCAGGAATGGCCATGATCTTGAACTGTGAACTGAACCACCTGAATCCCTTCCCCATCACCATTAAGAACATCATTAATTCAGATGCTGGCAACTGGGACCTCATAGTTCTAGGAGATATGTTTTATGATGAACAGCTTGCTGATGGGCTGCATCACTGGCTGCAGAAGTGCATCAGGATACACCAGACTGAAGTGCTGATTGGTGACCCTGGCAGGCATCAGTTTTTAA
Source organism: Corvus hawaiiensis (assembly GCF_020740725.1). Classification (NCBI taxonomy): domain Eukaryota; kingdom Metazoa; phylum Chordata; class Aves; order Passeriformes; family Corvidae; genus Corvus; species Corvus hawaiiensis. Next base: position 22,511,064 of record NC_063216.1, on the reverse strand, counting down.
GCCACAGCATTCACAGTCAGCTACACAAAGTTATAGAATATTCACTTCCTGAGTGTACTAGACAAGAAAACTATGGGCTAACATCAAGTATCGTCTGGAGTTATCAACCCTCAAACAGCTTAGAAGACTCTTGAGCTGGCTTTCTATGAGATTTTGTCTCACTTGGTTGGCTTTTTGCAGGTATATAAAATGAAAATGGAAATTAAGCAGGGAACGTTATTTGTTAATGTGAAGCAGATTACTGTACCTTCAGTGGACTGATTTCAATCATACTCACTGAGGCTTTTGCTCAATTTGAGGTAAAAGCTACATGCAAACTGTGTTCAAAGAGGTCTGCAACTGAAGTGCAGATCTACAGACAACTTCCATGTAAGAGTTTGCATGCTTGACGTTTCTCATGTATATTTGTGTCTTGCTGACATTACTGTGAAATGTTTTGGATGTCCAGCATACTGCTGTGGGGACAGGGCTGTGGCTGAAGGACTACTGCACTGCTTCCACAGGCTTTTGCAGCTTATTTACAGAGAAAATTATTGCTGTCCTTCATCAAATTCTCCACTATATTAGCTCATAATATGCTCAACTTAAAGTGCCTTGCTCTTTTTCTGGATATCTCTGAATGTCAAAGTAACTAATTTGAATCTCCCCCTTTTCCTCTCTAATAAAAATTTCCTCTTCCTTGAAACTGCCAGAGTGATTATGTAGGAGTTGCACCCAAATATAAACTCTGCTTCTTGACTGCCAGCCAATGTAAAAGCTTTAATAAATAGAAAGTGACTAAATAGTGCCAGCTGTGGGATAACTTCATCCTCTCGAGAGTGGGGTCAAATGATCTACGTTTCCTACATTACCCTTTGCAAGGGTAAACCAGGCAATCTGCCATCTTGGGAAGCTGCTGAGGGATGAAGAAATCTTTACTTCTGTGACAAACAGAGGGTAACTAAATAAAAACAGGGAATAAAGTCTGATATAATTATTTTGCTCTTCCCTTGAGGAGATGCTGGACAAACTCCAAAATCATGCTCAGTTTTATCTGCCAACTAAGAATCACTTTTATCTGCTAAACATGGTCCAAAAAAAAAATCTGATCCTCAGGTAAGATGCTGTAGCTGTAGCCATTTGAAGAAGAAACCAATGCTTTCAGAGCAGTCTTACAGGAACTGTTAACTTTAGCAGTCAATTATTGAACAAGCAGTGATGGGGAACTAATAAATGCACCTACAACTATCCCAAGACCAGGTCACGTGGTGGAAGCTTACAAATGTGAAAAGGTGTGTGGTACTCACTCAGAAAACCATGGTATTCATGAAGTATGAGGTTTAGGAGCACAGTCAGATGTACATGGTTCTACAATCCAACAAGTTTTCAGAACTATCCAAACAGCCAACTTCCAAACTTTAATCTTCATAACAGTATGTGAGTATTCTGCAAGGCTGACAACAGTAACAATGTCCAAACAATACAGAATATGAAGCAGTAAGCACATACACGAGGTTCTTCTTCCACTTCCCCCAGTGCCTGTAAACATTTGTTTAAAATTACTGTGATTTAACCTAAACCAAAAAACATGCCAGTAGAGTTATGCAAATGCTAGACACTGTAAGGGCAGACTCAGGCTCTAATGGTGAAGGATTTAAAGTAACGTACGTTAAACTTTCAAACCTAAATACACAGTGTTACCTCGTTGCAGCGTTGTACAGCTTTTAAAGCACCAGGTGAGGATGTACCCCTAAGTTACACATTGAGAAGAAGCTGTAGGGGAAGATGGTAAATCTGCAGGCACACTTAAGGACACAGTATAAGCTGCATTTGCCTTCAACATGACAAATCCAAGGTTATATTAGCAAGGAGAAAAAGGATAACTTTGCCACTGAGGTTAGCAGTAGCATTGTTTCACAGGGCTGCCATATCAAAAATAGTGCAACACAGATTTATTGTCTAAGTGTTCAAAGGAATGATGGGCCTTGATTGATCCCAGGGATTCCACAGGCCATAACAATAAACTATTCTTTAGCAAAAAACCCCCCAAGGAAATAAAATCTGGTAGATTAGGTTATTAGGCCTTTATCTGGTGCAAAGATTTGCTGCAGTGACAGCTGTCAGATGCTTGTGGCTACTGGAGCAAAATCAGCTCCTCCTTGCAAGAATGGTTTGTACTGGTGCAGTTACACCCACAGGGACCACAGGAACACATTCATCACTGGGCTGAGACATGCACCAAGAGTAAGGGATTTAGGCGCTGGTCTTGAAAAATATGCTTTTACTTACACCTGAACAACTTTTCTAAATAGACTTGCACTTTCATAAACCATATAATCAACAGAAGAAACAAGATTATTGTCAGACATCATAATATCCTTTAATATCGGCAACAAAAAATACCTTCCATGCAATTAGACTTGAACTTTAAATAGATTAATATAAGACTGCTTTATTTCTGCCATACTTTAGTGTCGTTATGACAAGAGTTAAATGGTAAACATATTCCTTATGGTTGCCTAAACTCTTTAGGTTTCCAAATGTCATCAAATCCATGTTAGACCACCCTAGCTAAACTCTTCTACTTCCAGATCCAGAGGATGAACCCAGTGTGCTCCATGCCCTTACAAAGCTAAAATGGCTGGCATTAAGGAGCTTAATGCAGAAATCATTGAACTCTCACTAGAGGTTATGCTGGTTCAAGAAAGCCAAGGAAAATGACTTACAATTGTGATGAGAGCACTGCTCCATCATGTAATAAACTCATTCTACCATTCAAAAATTGTTTTTTGATATGACTATAATTGAACAATAAATTTATTGATTTTTTTCAGTTTCTGGGGGCCACTGGATATATAAACAACTGCATACAGCAAAACATACACTCTACCATCCTGAGATTTATGTGCTCAGATACTACATTTGGTCCTATTTCATTCACAGATATGCTTATGAGTACCAGTGTTTTGTTCTCTAAAAGGATTTTCATGTAGAAACACAGGCAAAAGCCAGAGCAAATTAATATTTGCCCATATATAAAATCCTTTTCTTAGTCATAGGTACTATGAAATTTGAAAAGTAACCATAACAATTCCAAAGCAGGTTTATGTTTACACATTCACAGGCTGTAATTTTGGATGTGTAAAAATCCAGCAAGTATTTGATGGTAAACAAGAACAGAAATCTGCAGCATCAGTAACATCAACAGAAAGGTACCAACATTTTTTATTCCAGACCTAGCAAAAGCACATGGTGAAAGGAGATTCTTTGTTACTACTGAAAGTACCTTTGTATTGCTGTTAATGCCACCTCCATTCACCAGTTCTGTCTGTTGATTTTTGTTAGATTAAACGCCCAACTTTACAGACACTTCTGTGTGTCAATGTTATATTTGGGCTCAGTACTTTAGTTGCAAGTACCATCCCAGAATACAAACTCAGAACACAGACTTACCTAAACTGGGTTTGTACATGTAGCTAAATTGCTAAAGGGTACTAAGTAGCAGCCAAATCCAGCACTTCAGGAAGCCTGAGCAATATATTCTGTGTAATATTAATTATAATTTAACCTTCCTCTTAATGAAGTATGATCAATACCAAGACAGACAGGGCTCCAAGGAGAGACAATGGGGAAGCCCAGGCTCATGGGCAAGGACTGGAATGGCAACGGAGACCTCCAGTGGGAAGCAGGAGGGATGCAACCTGGTGGTACAGAAGCCACCAGCTAGTTCTCCAAGATGCTTGTTTGCTGAAGGAGCTCTCCCACCTGTAAACTTGACACTCACATGTACAGGATAAATAATCAGTAAACAGTCCATGTTAGTTGCTTGATTTTGTTTGATATGATGAGTTGCTCTAAAGCGTCTCGGGAACGATCTGAAAAAGAACAAAAGAATTTCTTGTTACTCATTCAGAATATAGAGGTGGTGTTTGGAATTAGGTACACAATACAGTAAAGGAATTATACATCTGCATTTATGCTTCTCTTGCTATCACAATATCACACTTCAGATACATCTGTAGTAATCCAAACCCTCTTGGTTCTTTTGATTTACCAAGATATGAATATTGATCTAATATCGACACCCAGCTGAGACGGACAAAAACTCTCTAACAGTTTAGAGTTAGAAAGTGAATGTTTTATTGGCACTGGACAGCTGTGTGGAATAGCTTCCTAAGATGCAGTGTGAAGGTATAAATGGTTATAGAGTTTATTTATCCACAAAAGTTATGAATATCCAAAATACAAATGCATATTCATAACATTAACACCTCCCATTCTCCGCTTCGTATGGAAATGAGCTTTAATGTCATTAAGCATGCCTCGTGTGTGCTCTAAATTGAATTGGTGGTCTTGAATTGGGTCAGTGGTCCCAGATAAATGGAAGTAAGCTCATCTCCCTCATTCTGACCTTTTCCACCTTTCTGAACTTTAACAATCCTAATTACTTTAGTGACCTCCAAATTTCCTCTTGTGTGACTTTTGAATAGGTTCTCACAGAGGGAGGAAATTGGTAATTGTCCTTGTTCCCTAGACCAGCTTATCAATGTTCCTGTTCCTCGTTCTAAGCACAGCTAAACAAACATACAAATGACAAATAATCAATTAGTTAGTAATCAATTACTAACATCTTGAAAACCGTTTCAGGTCCAGCTCTCTTAACTATTTTAATTAACTCTAGCTGGGCCCAAATTCCTTCTTATTCTAACTAATTTCAACACAGCTAGCCTATAACTAAAATCTTTGTTTCTTTTAAATCTATGTTTCACTTTCTCCAATCACCTAACTGTAAAGCATCACCAACCAACAGAAGTTAAAATATCCACAGGCTGTCCTGCTCCGTTCCACTGTGTCTTGAATGGATGCTGTTCCACATTTTTGGAATAGAGCAGGTGTTTAAGATGCTAACATTTCTATGAAGTCTTTGGGTCTTCATCAGCATGCTGAAGGGGAAAAAAAAATCCAACTCCCAAACAAAAAAAAAAATCCCCTCTCTGAAGGCTGCCATATCTCAAAGCAAAACTCTCACCTTGCTTTGAAAATCTCAGTGTACGATGATTATTTTATCTAGTAAGTTATTGTTTGTTTGGGATTACTTAGTGTGCTTTTTCAGAAAGCAAGAAGGTATGATCAGTAATTAATTATCTTCTTACTCCCTGTGTGATTGGACCTACCTGTTATCAGTGGGCATCCGTGGAACAGAAAAATGTGTATCTTGGGACAACAAGTAAGGACGGCTTCTACGGCGATATCAGTCAGATTCACACAGCGCTCCATGTGGATCTCCTGTCAGGAAAACAGGAATGACAGCAGCCTGTCAGAGCACAGAGAATTTTAGAGGCAAAGCTTTCCTTTGCCCAACCAGTTTCAGAAACCCCCAACCAGAAGGAATTATGACCTCTGTGTATCGACCTCATATGTGGTCCTGTACAGACCAGGAAAATACCCTAAGGAAAAATAAGACAGCTTTTCTGTGAAGAATCTAAACTAAAAACATAAACCTGAGTTTTTCCAACATACATGTACCATTTAAGACATCTGAGAAAACTCTTCAATGAGATTGAATGGTGTTTGAGTCCCATCACTTTGCCTATGACATTCTCCTACCAACTGGTTGTCCAGGAGAACAGAACCCAAACTAAATTCTGGTGTTTCCCAAAACAGGAAAGATTTATGAGCCTCTGCTGAAGCTCCTGGTATTTCTATTTACCTACATGGTTCCTAAAAGAAATCAAAGAACTTCTTCAAGATTAGACTAAACCCTGCTCTTTTCTTCATTTCTCTGCAGCTGTACAACTCCTACCTCTACTACTACAACTACTACATGCTAGGAAAAGATGAAAAGCAGAATAAATAAACGGATTATTACCAACATTTTTCCCCTCCTCTAAATTGCCTTACCTATCAATAAATATAACATACAAGAAAAAAATGCAGAAAGAAGACCATCAAATCTAATGAAATTAGGATTTGGTAAAATATACTCTGGAGATCAGAAGGTAAAAATAAAAAAATTTCTTATGGGAAAGTCTTTCCAATTTATAAACTCCAAGGATCTTGAAAGAGGACAGAAATGAAAGTCAGTAAATACCCTCCCTCAGAAGTAATGCTGCTGCTAACAATAATTATAATTTTAAAATGCAGGTATTTTCTTTTGTTCATCCCTTTTTTATTAGGTTAAGTCAGTTACCTTTAAATTCTTTGAACAAGTTCCACTCACTAGTGCTACAACGCCATCATCTGTTACCTGGAGAAAAAACCACAATGGATTAAAGCTCAGTTTTTTCAAACACAGCTATTTGGAAGCAAAAATGGCATTAATTTATTCACTCCCTGAAAACAATGAATACACTTAACACTACAGTATTTTCTTCCCAACTAAACTTGTAGAGAAAATTATCCAAGGTGGTTTTTTTTCATTCTGTTAAATACTGTTTCATTTTCCTGCCATGTGATCCATCCTGGCTTTCTGCAAGGATGTTTCCAACTGTGTCACTGCTATTTCTGCAGCTTCCTTGTCTCATTTAACAGTGGGTACACTAATACGGTCAGAGCACAGCACTTTTAATTTATAGATTTTAAAAGCATTTCTGCTCTACCTAGACCAATTTGGGTTGGGGAAAGAAGTAATCCTAGCAGAAAAGTAAAGAAAAAAAAAAAGTGTAAACTAGTAGTTACTTGAGAAGCTTTTATCTCATTTAAAATAGACACAGGGAAACAGCTATTCTCTATAAAGGAAGAGAGGCAAGGAAATAAAAAAGCAATGAAGGAAGTCTGGAGAAATAAGAGTTAAATGGCAATAAAAAAAAATTACCAAATGAAATATTAAGACTCTTTTGACATCCTACTTTGGGAAAAATCAAAAGAAGAATAGTATCTAAAATAAGAACCTCCTACATGTTTTCCAGAACTGACATTTCATTGTGAATGCTCAGTACTGGACTCACATTCAACATAATTACTCACCATCAGTGTCAATTGAATGCCACACTTACTGCAAAAAACCTTTCCCTCACTACATTATCTCACTGTAATTATGAAATATGTTACAGGATTGCTTTTGCAGCTCATTTCCCCCTTCTCATGCTAAATACTGTTGTTAAATCCTCTTCCCTGCCATTTCTGACATTTAAAATGTCATTCTTTCAGTGCTGACTTTGTAACAAAACTCTGACAAGCCATTCAGAAAGCACAGTCACTCCTAAACAATCATTTAATTATGGAGTGTTTACTTCTACTAGGGGCTTGAATTGTTTGACATCCTAGATTATTACCCACATCAGTTTGTCCTAACTGAAAGCAGGCAATAATCTGTCCAAGATTCTACTTTCTTTAAATGGAGTATTTTGGATTACTTTACAACTTAAAGAAAATGACTGCACTAAGTAAAGTTACTGAAAAAAACCCCTAGGCAGATTCTAACAAAAGTTTGTCATTGCTTTACCATACATGCTGTAATACCAAAATGTGTACTTTTCCAGTTACCACAAGCAAAATATACCTTTCCTTTTCCTTAAGAGGGAGAAATTAGAAGTAAACTATGGTTCTAAATCTTGTCAAGAGTAGAGATAACAAGATCCCCTTTGAACTTTGTCATGAGAATCTTAAAAAAGAAACAAACACAAGTCAATGGGCCAATTGCCACCATAGCTACCTGAGTAGATGAGAAGTCCACACTGTGAAGAAATTTGCAGTGTTCTCCTAGTGCCTGCAGAGATGCATCCATGATGCCTGAGCAGCTGCCCAGGTTCACTATTTGTAGGAATTGGCAGTTGAATGCAAGAGCAAGAACTCCACTGTCAGTTATATCACAGCACCTTTTGAAAGACGCTTCACGCAGGTAAGGACAGGATAAGGCCAGTGCTATGACTCCTGCCAAAGAAACAACACTTGACAGCATTATTCATTCTTTAACATAACCACCATGTCCAAAGGCTCTGGAAGTTTTGAGGAAGGAATAATTAAGATAAAGTGGAAAACATGTTCAGCATAGCACAGTTTTACCAGATATCTAGCAGAAGAGTAACTTGATAGCTCTCTCCTAAGATAATTAGTGCTCTAGGCCTGTAATTTACACCACTGAAGAGACTTTTAATTAGTATTGGGGTGGCATGGGGCATTTTTTAAAGCAATATTTACCCTAGACATTTTCTTTGCAGTTTATTCCAATCTAATAAGAAAAATAAGCCAGAAATAAGATCCCAGTTATCTGTGCACAGATAACACACCTTCTGACGTGATTCCAAATCTGTTTTCCTTGCAAGAATTTAAGTTGATTTTTTTCAGCTGCTTGCAGTTATAAAGCTGCAATAATGCATTATCTGAAATATCACAGTCTCGGAGGTCCAGAGACTCCACAGCAGGGTGCAATACCTGTAATGAAAACCCACCATTTCAGTCAAACTCTGCTATGCCATCAAACACCTACATTTTTATATAAAATACTTGTAATATTAGACATCATGCAGAACTTCACAATAGAGGGTGGGGTTACCAGTCCTAGGAACTAACAAATCTAAAGAAAATATGGTCTATTTGTGCAACAGTTCAGCTCCTACATTATGAACTGTTTCTGTGACATGCAGAGTAGAAACACATTAATCCTGCTACTTAAACAATGGAAATACAATCTTGGTGGTTCACTTGCTAGCAGTAGTGGTTCTACCAGGACAGTACCCTCACACTTGCTAGCACAACTTTGGGGGCAGAAATCTGCAGTGCAAAAAAAAAAAAAAAAAACCACCCTAAACCTGCATAACAGGTAAGAGTGGTATTTGAAAGATATTTCCCCCCAGAGTGTTTTCCTCACCCCCCCACACTCTTTTGCTCTTAAACAAGCACTCTCATTACCATACCATGAGGAGGTACCAAATTCTCATCAAATGGGATCTTTCACTCCCACAAGACCTAGATTGGAATTTTTGTAAAATCTTTCCCAAGAGAACATTTATGAAAGTTGGACCCAAAGCAGTGGAAGGCCTCAGATTTTAGTAACAATAGCCATATACTCCCTTCAGCTTGTCACTCCCTTCCTTAACTCCCAAGGACAGGAACATAAATTTCCATAAACTAGCAAAGATAACAGCACAGCTGACAGGCTTGTTAAAGGCCTATTTCTCCTCTTGTTCACTCTAACAAGGTACAGCAAAGATACTACAAGGAAAATGGACTGTTTTGCAAATATATAACATTTTTTGATAGACAAAGGGTGGTCTGGATGCAGCACACAAAAAAAGACATTTAAAAATACAGGTTTATATCCTGTGGACACATGCTGAATGACCTTATAAAACTTTATGGTAAAAGGGATTTAGAATAAGGAGTTTGGCACGCATGTGGATGGCTGCTCCAAGCAAAAAGCAGAATAAGGGGGAAAAAGATGCATGATAACACAAATTTGGACAAGAATAGGGAGGTAAGAGATTAAAGAGAAGTTTATACAAAGGTTCAGATTAAAAGAATTTCAACTGAAATTTAACTTTAAGCAAAATCCCTTAAAAACCCCTGAAAAACAGAGAAAAGACATGAAGGACATGTATAAAAACAAATGAGAAACTGCTAGCAAAGAAAGCTAAGGTATAATATGCCCAAGGAAAGTGATGACAACTAAGGATAGAATTGCAAGAAATTGCAGGAACAGAGAAAGGAAAAACACATGAAAAAAGAACCAGAGCGGAATTTCCCAGTGTCACATGGAAAATAGGCTCCAAGAGAAGGCACTGATCAACTGCTGAATGAAGACAAATATAGATCAGACTTTAGAAAGAGACAGCAGAAAAGTCTGTAAATTAAGGTCTCTAGTTTGTTTACAGACTAAAAATATCCTAATGGATTTTGTGCATTTATACACACACAATCACATGGCTTTAATTATATAATCTCTTAGGATGTTTTGAAATCTTTCCTTACCGAAAAGATATCTTAAACCGGATTTTGTCCAGTCAAATTTTCCAAAATAAGATAAATTCATAGGCCTTTGATTTTTTACTCAAAAACTTACTTTGTGTAAGCACAAAATCATTTTATCTAAAGCTAAATTGTTTTGTTTGTAAGTTTTCCACAGTGCTTCTGCTTCTAGTCTTGGCTTCACCAAGAGAAACTGATAATATTTGTCTGTTCTGAGTTACAGGTCAAAGCAGGAATGCACAAGGAGTCATTCATTTTCTGTTTCACCAAGGCCAACCTTTAGCTTCCCTCAATTCTCATACCTCCCTTTGAGGCTGAACAAGATAACAGTGAACAGATACCAAAACAGATGTGCCTCTGAATTTACAGCTGAAGAAAAGTCATTAACTGGTGTCATACTGAAACACTGACACACACCGTAAGCAAAAGGGATGGGAGAACCTGAACTATCAATTTCTAGCTCTGGCATAATTACATTTCAAGGAACCAAAATTGAAATAAATTATATGGAGATGGTGTGCTTACTGGCAATGGAATTCTACCAACAGAATTTTAACAAGTTGCTGAAATCCTTTATATAATATATATAAAATAAATTATGCATGAGCTTCTTGAAACACACTACACTGAGGAACAGACTGGTGCGCTAGAGAGGCCACTTTCCCCTCCTGAAACAGACAGTATAGTTTTGAATGGGTTCTTACCTCACTGATATTTGCATCAGTTATTTGCCCTTGCCTACTCATTAGTTTAATCAGTTTATCCTTTATATTGGGTGGCAACAACTTAATATCTGCAGAGTATCTGGAAAGGTTCTTTGTCAAACACTGAACGCATCTGAAATAAAGGGAAGTTACAGAACAGTCAAAAAGAGGCATTACATATTAGAACTAGAACAATCAAGCCATAAAATGTCTTCTTCTGCATCCAGCTATGGTTCCCTCAGACCTTATCAGCTCCAGCTGTTACATGCTACCAGTGATTCAGCCGTTGCCCTTTGGGGTCAATCAGCTGATCCTTCTGTGAAAGTGTTCCCCAAGAAACTGAAGGCAAAATTAGCCCCTCAACTACTTTTTTCTGTGCCCTCCTCTTGCTGTCTCTGAAATTCTCAGTTGCAGTGTGAGCTGTTCAGCATCTGATCGGAATGAAAATCCCCTTGACAAAAACTCGGAGGACACAGAAACAACACTGCCAGGACAAGTGGCTGAGTGCAGGGGGCAGCAGCAGCCTGGAGATACGCCAAATTAAATTTAGCGTGTAACCGTAGCTCTGGAGTCCCTACAGGCAACAAAACCTTGTCTGGCATCAGAATGCCACCAAACTGCAGGAAATTAAACTCGCACCAATTAAAAACTATAGAAAGTCAAAATATTAATGCTTTATAATCTGACGGGTAGCACATACTTAAGGCAGGAAAGAAGCAAGATTTAGAGCACAGAAGCACATTAAAAAAACCCCAGTGAAGTTAACACAGTGCAGGAAGAGCACCTCTAGCAGGTCACTGCAGAAGACACTGTATGGAGGACACTGATTTCAAGCAGAATCTGGGCAATTAAACCCAAGCCTTGCCTGCGGAGACCCTCATAAACCTAAGCACACACACCACGAACACCTTTAACTCATTCCTGCAGAGAAGATGTGCAAGAATTCCATGCCTTCACAGAACCTCCGTGACTGCTGGATGAACTCAGCTGACTGACCAACAGAGAAACCTGTACCAAGCTCTGTCTCAGCATATATAGGTTACCCCATCCACATTCTTTGTTTTGAGATTAAACAGCTTATCTGTATACAACATTCCTTTACTTGACTGCAGAAATAAGGAATAGTTGTTTACCTCTAAAAAAAAAATTCTTATCAAAGACAATAAACACACCACTTATTATCATCTCTAAAGACCACAGATGTGAACTTCCCCACAGGCAGGATCTGTGCAACGTGGGGAGCAGAAAGCAGGGGCCTGTCTCACTAGTGCAGCCATGCTTCAAGAGGCCTCTCAGTCTAGACCAACTACTTAGTTCAAATTTGCAGAAAATACTCCAAACCCAATGCAGATACATGGAAATCAATGTGAGCTATGCCAAGTATTCTAGATACATTGAACTGTCTCTTACCATGGCATATTAAATTTAGCTTGAATGGTTATTAAGATTAATCACATTCTTTTCAAAAAGCTGGTTGATATTCTCATAGTACATTACTGATCTGCAGTTTAAACAATTAATCATTTAAATTATAAAGGTTTTCACAGTAATTCTACTTTATAGGAAACTATAAAACATTTATTGGCTACACCATGGCAACTATAATCTCATCTTCAGTGCTTTAAGGTGCGAATAACAATCTAACTGTACTCTTTGCTAGCTATTTTTCTTTTATCTTTCAAATGAAGTATTTTATTCCTGTGCTGCTTCTAACTTCCTCCGGAACACAAAGGAATTTGACATTGACAGACAACGCAGGAAATAGAAATTTTCAGCTGCCCTTGAAGTTGCAAAATAGAAATTAAAAGACTAACTAGCAAATTAGCTAAAAGAATAAAAAAGTAGACACACAGGATGCTAAATGTAACTGGAACGAGTGGATAAACAGATAATAAAGAATATAGTGGCTTTTGTGCCAAAGTTATGTAACAAGAAGCAAGAGCGCATGCCATAAGAGAAGTTCAAGGCAAAGTCATCTTTTGCAACATTGGGGACACTCGGTGACCACCAGAGACCCCTTCAGACGACCCTCTACGACCATAAAAGGACTTCTAATAGGAGGTGGATGCATGCACATTAGTTCTAGGAAAGTGATGTTTATATATTAGCCAGGAAGTACATTTTAAAGAAAATGTATGTGCATGATGGAATAAACACCTTGTTTTAAAGTGTCACGACACTTTATCCTCCAGATGTCTCCGGCTATGCAATAAAGAATGCCTGCTTTTTAATACTTCGAACTGTGTTAGAAAATCTGAACATGAAGAAAAACTCAAAACAAAACACCATTCACTGGATTCTCTGGGGCCAGGTGAAGCCTGGGATCCTCAGCCGCTCCTCCACATCCGGATCTGTCAAGGATCATCCTGTTACCTCCCTGCCAAACCTCGTCACCCCTGTCACTCCTGTCATTCCCTGTCACCTGTCCTGTAACTCCTCCCAATGGGGCACCTCTGACAAACCCTGCCACCTCTCCTGCAGCTCCCGAACGCTGCCGAACCCTGTCAGCACCCACACTCGCTGCACCCCCTCCGCCGCCGCCGCCAAAGGCCGGCCGAGCCCTGCCCCCCTCCCCGGCCCGGCCCCTGTCACAGGGCAGGCAGGCGGGAGCGTGTCGGGGCGGCACTCACAGGTCCAGGAGGAGCCGGACTTCCTCGCCGGCGCCGTCCCAGCTCATGGCGGGGAGCGGGGAATGCGGCGGGGCCCGAGGAACACGGCGGGGAGCGGGGAATGTGGGGACGCCGGCCCGGCTCGGCGGTCGGTGCCGAGATGGCGGCGGCGCTCGGGGATGACGGGAGATGTAGTCCCGCTCCCGGCCCGCCTTGGAGCGCCTCGGGGTTGCGCGGGGAGCGCCTCCCGAAGCGGCTTGGAACGCTGAAACACCCCACAGCAAAAAACCCGGGGCTGTCACTCTCCATTTCCAGAGCTTAACAGTTAGGAGAAAGTGTCTTGCCAAGCCTGGAAGAAGTACAGGGGAGGTTGGGAACCTTCAGGCAAGGGGCACAATGGTTTTAAGGGCCCTTTCTCTCCTTGCTGCCATCAGCGGAGTCATTCCACAGCAGCGGGTTTCCTATTACCTCCATCCATCTGCAGCGGTAAGAGCCTGCTGTCTACCAGCTCTTTCGTCCTGCAATCAATTTTGTCTTTGGTTCTGGGCTTTTTTCCCCTTTTTACATTTCTGCCTAGATGGTGTGATATAAATTGAGACCGCACAGTCCTTAAAAGTTAGCAGCATTATTAATAAATAAACACTGCATCATCCTCTTCAGACCCAAGACCTGCCACCTACCCCTACTAAAAAGACCAAGTGATTGACTAACAGAAGGAAACGTCTGTTTTCACAAAATTAACGGAAGGATCCATATCTATGAGAAACACAGGTTGTTGCTGATGCCTGATAACTTTGTTAAGTCAGCAGCTGAAACATCTGGATAAACAAATAAACCACAAGGATGCTGATGCGTGATGATGCTGCAAGGCCTATAAAATATACTTTGTGACTGGATAATTAGAAATATGCATTAGTAGGTAATTGGATGATTAAGATCGTACACTTGCGGTAAAAGCTATAAAACCCCCTAAAGAAAAATTGCTTGTATGTGACCAATTTGGCTGGGACACCTCATGCACATAATTAAATATTTATTCTTGCAATGCTATTCAGTCATCATGAGCCAGTTATTGAAACAAAGGTCAACAGACAAACAATTTTGTCTGTTAAAAACACATTTATTAAGCCAGCTGAGAGAAAGCATTAGAGCCCATGCTTTATGAAATGCTTCTCTGTTCCATATAGAGTTCAGTGGGTTTATATAGCATTTTTACTACATTTCCTTATTTCCTTTTTTTGGTTAGTGTTCAATAAGCAAGTGGTTAGGTATACATTGCATCAAGCTACTATATTTTTAACCTATTCATGCAAAACCAGCCAGTTTTCCTTATCTCTTCCCGGCACAGGGGTATAGGTATACATTACATCCAGCTGCTTGTCTTCCTGTTTTACCAGTTTTGCTTACTAAATTTTCTTCCCATTTTTAGCTCTTCTGTTATGCTGAATTTAAAGTCTTTATTTTGTTCAGTTATAATCATGTCAATACTTTAATTCACATGTGTGAATTACAAGTTCCTGGTTTCATTGGCAGGCCTCCCTGGAGGTCCCTTTCCTGGCATCAGGAGACATGATAAAGCTGTAGCAAACTGTGTGGTACTGACATATTCTGTGTGCCTGGGTGACAAACCTAAACAGCACACAAGGTTTAGGTTGGCCTGGCCGACAAGCAGCCAATTCCCTTCCTATTTTTCACAAGACTCAGTTCATCACTTTCTCCATCAGTGAATCTGGAAGGGGTAGTCTTGTGCTGAGGGTAGCTTCTCAGCTGGAAGTAATTAAATAATTACTAGCCCAGTGACTTTAACTAACCTCGGGAGCTGCTTCTGAAGCAGCTCATGAACTGCCAAACTTCACACACCTATGCTGTATCTCAAGCTAGCATCAGGTTATCCCAAGGAGCAGACACATGCTGCTTTTACACTGGTTTGACTGCAGGCAGCTGCGGGAAGGACTTCAGCCACATCAGCCTGAACATGGTGAGAAACTACTGATAAAGCACCGGGCTATAAAGAGTGACTCAGGAAACACTCAAACATAGACTCTCTGCAAAGAGTGAGGCCTCAGCTTGTACTGGTATATGGGGTTATTCCTCCACAGGTGCAGAACTGCACTTGCCTTGGCTGAGCTTCATTAGGTTCCTGTCTGCTGATTTCTCCAACCTGTCAGTTGTCCCTGTCCAGAGGGACATCATCATGTTGCCAGATGAAAAATCATCTGCACGTGGTGGGGTAACACAATGTTTATTCTTCAGAAGCCACTGGCTTATGGAACTGCACAATTTCCATTCTGCGAGAAGAACTGGAGCACAACCAGCCCATGTGCCAGCTTCTACCAGTTCACCAGGCAGTCAGGTATCACTTTGGGGTCAACCACCACAGACCGCCTGAGAGACCCCCAGGACAGAAGAGTATGTGCATAAAGGGGAGGGAAAATGTTATGATTTCAGGGAAATTATTATCATTGTATGTTTATTTTGGGAAAATCAATGACTATGCATGTAAAATACAGTATATAAACAGGAGCTTTTCTTTATTCAGCATTCACAGAGGAGATATCCCCTTGTGCATCCAGCATTGAATAAAGAACGCCTACTTCTTAATACTATATTGGTGTTAAAGGGTTTTAAAATTTTTACCCATTTTTGGTAACAATCAGGAACATCAATCATTATTCCTAGTTTTGAATATCTGCAAACTTGTGTGCATGCACTCTTTGCATATCACATTGTCAAGGTCCTTAAGGAAGTTGTTGAGTGATATGACCTTAGTATTGACACAAGGGACTGGTCTCCAGCTTGTCTTTGTGCTGCTGATCCTTTGAACTCAGAAGCTGAAGCTGTTTCCAATCTACCTCACTGTATAAATATCTGTACTGGGCTGGATAGAAACCTGATCAAGCTCGATGGAAACCTGATCTAGTTAAACATGTGCCTGCTCATTGCATGGATGTTGCACTAGATGACCTTTAAAGATCCCTTTCAACCCAAACTGTGTTATAAAAACTAAGGCAAATAAGGCATTGAGAACCTCAATCTTTCTATGTCTGCTTTGTAGTGTGAAGTCCTGGCTCTGTTAGATCTCAAAAGGAAAAAAAGCACAAGTTGCTTAAGAGAAAAAGGTGTTTTTAAAAGTTAGTCTTACATGTCTCATGCAATGCTGGGAAACATGCAATGCTGCAGATCTGGACAGTCACTGCTGTACAGAGTTCTGTGGTGAGGTTCAATAGCTTCATTGTTCCTCACATCTTTACAGTATTCTTCCAAGTAAAACAAATCCATCCATCTCCTGCTGTACAATACTGAATGTTCTAGAGGGTACAAACTGAGGTCTGCTGTAAGCATTACACTTTCACACATTCCCATGGGAACAAGCCCTTACAAAGAGTACACACAGACTGCATTTTTAGTGGCAGCACACCTTGTATGCTCAGGTTCAGCCATCCCTCATGCTAACATATGCTTCTCTGTGACCAAAACCTACCACTGAATTCTGCCTAAGTTCTGCTTGAAATCCCTCTCCTTTACAATACCTTCTGTGGTAGCCTACTGCAGTGTTCTTTTTTACTATGTCCCAGTCACATTCAGGGGCGGGTGCACATTTTCTGTTGTAGAAGCATTTCTTATTGTCTTTCACATCCCTTTACCAGATTGATTTGGTTTTCCTCTCATCCTTGCACAGTTAAGACAATGGCTTTATTCCTTCTGAGTCACCTGTGCTTATGTCCACCTCTTGCATGCTTCTTTTTCATGGTTGACTTCAGTCAAGCTCTCCTTGCACATCCATGCAGAGCCTCCTGCCATCCTTGCAGGTTCTCCTGCACACCAGAATGGGCCATTCTTGAGCTTGTAGAAAGTGAATTCCTTGTGAGATACAAAAAAATCCAACCAGTCAAAAACAAAACATCTCTTCTGGACTTGTTCCCTTTTCAGGACCATATCAAGTAGATCCCTGAACATGCTGAAGTGTGCCCTCTTGAAGTCCAGGACAACAGTCCTGGCTTATGTCTTCTTCCCTCCTTTCAAGATCCTGAACTTCATTCCAATGGAGTCCATTTCCAGTAAAAACACTTTTTAGTGTTGAAGGATGCTGAGATCAGCCTGACCAACAATCCTAAATTAAACTCATCACAGGGATGTGAAAGATAGATGTTTCCTGACAAAGACTGGCACAGACAAGGATGTGAAAGACAGATGCTTACGAAAGGAGAAAAACAAACAAGTGACAACATCTTATTTAAAAATAAAGCTGGCATGGCAGTGACTAGCCTAGCAACAACCAATCGCTTTGTGCTATAAAGGCATAGTCCTGTCTTCCAGCAGGGAGGACTTGTAGGAGTGTGTGTGGAGATTCCTCCCTTGAGTGGGGAGGCCCCTTAAGGTTAATCCTTGAACCTGAGCAAAAAATACTTGCTCATGGTCATCAGTATGGGTAACATCAATCGACTTGATAATTATTAAGACAGCTTTGAAACTTAGTTTCAAAGTTTAAAAAGCAAGGGAATCCTTTCTGAACCTTGTGTTTATATGCATGTACTTGGGTAACACCCAAGTTGATGATAAACTCCCCTCTGTTTGCACAAGCCCTCATCATTTGCTTGATAACCGCATCCATCACATCTTCATTTGATTGGCATCCTCTCTTCCCCATCATTCTTAGTTTAAAGCTCTTCTTACCAGCTTCACCATCCTGTTGGCAAGGATGCTCCCCCACTTTAGTCCAGCCCTTCCAAGCAATATTCAGGCCTCACAGAGCAAACCATATTCATAGAAACCAAAACCCCATTGTAGCTGGCCAGCGGGGCTGAGAATACACCAGATGGGCTCTTATGCCCTCCACCATCACTCCAGAGCTATATTTGTCATATTTGATGCTATCCAGGTCTGTCCAGTAATTAGAGAGCATTTGATGCCCACATGAAAAAGCAGCAGGCATCAATAATCAGAGAGCCAGAGAGGCCTCTACAGGCTCTCCATGATAAATCAGAAAAGCAGCAAAGTTCCCCCAGACAACAGGCCAGCAGACAAGCCCCTTCTCTACAGCATTAAGGAAGCAGCCCTCAGTGCTTCCTTCTGGTGCTCTGTAGGGCTTAGGCAGTTCACTTGGCAGAGCTCCCAGCCTCCTTTCTCCAACCACAGCACTGAGCATATTTTGTACTTACAAACGTGCAGGCAGAGCATAAGCATTCATCCTAGCAGCAGGAATGACAAACGTGCAGCTTTCACCATCCTCAGAGTTTTTACATCCCACCCTGACACATAGCCTGGCCTCCTTCAGTACATAACTCTATGGTTTCCTGAAGCTGTAGGGCCTCAGAGAAGATCCAGTCTTTCACAACCTCTGATGATGCATAGCACACTAACATCCTCCTGCAGCTCAATGAAACATTTTCAAAGGTGCGTGTCTCCCTCTGCTCCACACAAGCACCCTCCTTCTGAAGGTGTGTTGGGGTTGAGACCTCCAACATTACGGGGGAAGTTTTTCCAAGAGCTGCTGAGGACAACAGCTTGTGGCACACCCTCAGCACTGCAGAGGAAGTGTATTCTGCTATGAGATAAGACACCAGCCCTTCCCACACCAAATACCTCAGAAAGTTTGTGTGTTTCAGGCCCAGCTCTTATATAGCCCTCAGGCTGAGTGGGGGACCAGACCTTAATCAGTGTCAGCTGAAACAAAACCTCCAAGGGCCTCTTAAATCAAAGAGAAGTGATAGAGCTCACTAGCTTTGCTAGAAGTCAAGGCATCCTGTAACTGTCTATTCCCAGTAGCTTTAGGCAACCTCAAGCTTCCACAAGGCTTCCTAGATGTCCCTTGGCAATGATCCCAGAAGGCCACACATCTAGAAGCACGAGCCCATGCACTGCTGCTCTATTCACTGTCTTAGCTGTGCTTAACAAGGGAGATTTTTCTGACTATTACATTTTGCTAGCAATGGTGCTAAATCTTGTTATTGCTCTGTATTAATGTGACTGAGAATTATGTTGGCAAGGAACAAGGTACCAGAACGCATGTTGGAATAGTAATTTTAAAACTCGAAACAGCTGGAAAGGTATATTACAATGTCATCATGATCTGATCCGACTGGCAGCCTGTGCTGACATCTGGATACAAAACAAGGAGTTGGGAGGCGGCACAGCTGGGACAGCTGATCCTGACTGGCCCAGGGGATATTCCACATCATATGGCATCATGATCAACAATAAAACTGGGGGGAGTTGGCCAGGGAACGGTGGCGCGCTGCTCAGGACTGGCCTCAAGAGCTGGATACTTGATCCTATACAAGCATTTGTCGTTTGTTTTCTTTAATGATAGCAAGATAACGCTTGCAAGCAAAGCATTGAAGAATGCCAGACGGATTCTGCAGACCTAGTTGTGAAACAATGGTGCATGCATAACTAGTTCATTTTGGAATATAAAGATCATGCTGTTTCTAATGGTTGTTATACAATCCTTGTCCAAAATCTATGTGACTCAGTGGTTGGCTGATATTCCAACAGGCAGTGCCTTTCTCTCTTAGACATCCTTCAAGATACACTTTTCTGATAACATGGACAGTGTTTTGCAGGTGTGGCATCTTAACAATCTTTGCTTATGATACTTATGCATAACATGCATACCCTTGATTTAGGGTCAGTGGATAGATTGTGCATGCGTTCTTGCCCAAGGTTTAATTTGTTTTAGAGACTATATATATACACACACTGCTTTTGCATTATAGTTATTACTATTTGTTTAGTTATGGCAGTGTTACTGTCACAGTGATGTATCAGGTTTACTTAAATGTATTTGATTCCCTTCAGGTTCTGACACCAGATGGACCTATACTGAAGTAAGTAATCATAAATCTTACTTGATTTGCAATTCAGAGCTCTGTTTACTGCTTAAGGAGCCAGGAGGTCACTGAGCTGTATAAAAAAAAAGAAACATTGTCAGAGTTTAAATAGTAGTAAAACAATTTTATAGTTTCTACTCTGTCTTGTTTGACAGCTTTTTTTTTTTTATTCACTCACACAGTGATGGCTTGGTTCTTCAGGCACAAGAGAGGATAGGATTCACTGAGTGAGGGCTTCATTTTCCATGATTTTGAACCCATGTATTGTGTGGGGTCTTGAAAGCTTTAGCCAGCCCAGCTCAGCTGCAGAGCTTCAGAATGACAGGCATAATGAGGGATCCATACAGACATCCCAGTGTGGGAGACTGCGGTTCTCAGACATAGTAAATGCATCACATATACAGGGTGCCTGGAATGCTTCATTGTAAAGGATGAAATCTTTTCATGTCCTGGAACAAGATACACAGATAAGGACATCTGGCTAAATAGCCTCCTAGGAAAGAAGGGACATTTAAACACCCCTAAGTAATTTTCAGTTGATTATTTATTTACAACTGGCAGACTTTTATTATACCACAGATTAAATCTTATTCATCTGTCATACTCTGCTTGAAACCTTCAGAATGGCTTCCATTTTTTTATACTACAAATCTTGTGACTGTTAACTATCTATATATTGTTTACATAGTGCCTTTTAGCCCATAGCATGTATTAAGGAATTTCTAATTTCTCATGTAAGTTCCGTTTTTTTTGGACTACCCCATATAAAACCACCCTGAGTTCTTCAGAGTGATGCAGCAAGTGTAATATGTTCAGTTATGTTCATTGAGGTCAACAAGAGTGGTCTCACTGCATAATTTTATTTTGAAAATAATATTCATGATACTTCCATGGATAGTTCATTGCAGTTATCACATGGTGTGAAGAGTGAAAAAAATGTAATTGAAAATGTCAAGTCTTTTCCAAGGGTACCTGCTTTTTTATTGTTGCAATATGTAATTGTACAGAAATAGCAATAGACTGCTAGAACAATTTACCAGAGACAGTGACAGTTCACGGGCATTTTGAAAGATCCTCCATTTTACATTAACTTAGAGAAGAGAAACACACATAGAGGTCTATTGCTCTGGCTTCCCAGCTGAGATTTGTAGTAAGAGTATTGCAATTACTCTGAATGGATTATGAATGTAACATTTGTATGTGAAAGGAGGAGGAAAAACAATAGAGGAAGGGTTAAAAGAATGCCTTGTGTTGGTCTCTAAGTTGCAAGATGACTAAGAGCAGTAAAACTGGTAAGCACCAGGAACATACTGTCCAAGGGTATAGCATGTACCTTATCTTGGATGCCAGAAGGTTTCTTTGCCTAGCAGTCACTAACTGCTACTGCTTTCTGGTTCATTAGCCTGTATGAATTGTAAGATGCTCTTTTCATGCTAACAAGCATAGTATTTTTCTTAGGAAAATTGTCTCATGTTCTTAGCCAGTGTAGTTTGTGTCTGATCAGTGGACTCTGTCACTTGAAACTGGAATTGCTGCATAGAGAGCAGACCTTGTGTCCTGCTTTTGTCCCTTCAAAGGGTGACTATAAGTCAGTGATGGTGGCCCAAATCACAGGTAATGGGCGGGTGAGGGGAAGGTAGTTTGTACAGCCCTCATTTCAGAGCTGCAGCTGAGGTGATATTGGTGTAGGAGACCACAGGCAGTGCTGGGGTACAGTGAATTCTGTAGTGGCTGAAGTAAAACCAGGTTTTGTCTCCAACTATTCCAGAAATGGCCTAACCTAAAGAGACAGAGTAATCTAATGAGTTACTTAACCCTGGATTGCTAACTGTTAAGAGTTTCAGGTATGGACAAGTTAGGGCAAGAATAGTTCAGGAAGCCAAAGAGCTGAAGCTGGCCTGGAGAAGCCCAGCAGCGCAGAGAAATGTGGCACTGAGATGGATCCTAGGCAGGGCTCGTGAGGAAAGGCTTTGCTGGAGCAGAAGCTGATCAGCCAGGGTGTCACTGTGGTGAAATGTTTTAGAGAAGGAGCTGAGTCTCTTGGAGCAGCTTTTCTCTCTTGCTCCTTTTCACTCATTTTCCTATTGCTAGTTGGGAGATGGGCTTCACTTGAACTCCTTTCTGCTCACCCCAATGGTCCTACACACTTGCTGTATTTTGCATTATCTCCTTATAATGGTCCAATCAACATTTATCACCCTTGTGCATCTTCTTAACAGACATTTTCCAGCAGTTCTTGTCTCCTTTTATTTTGCAGCTGTTTGGCTGGCTCATGCTGTAGGCCTTGCTTAAAATGCTCCATCTCCCTTTTAGTGCTTATGTTAGGTTAATTCACAAAAAATAGGTACAAGTGCTCAATTGCTTTGTCCCGGTAGGAATAAGTAATTAACTTCATTTCCATGAGCCCGCACTAATTCACAAGCACATTGATTGTTTTGTGTCTAGTCAATGATGCTACCTCTGAAATGATGGTGAGATGGCAACTATAATTATCTCAGTGGTGGTCTGAATTGTAAATGCTTAGATTTACTTTGGACCTCTCTGTTGTGAGTTGATCTCTACAGCCACTCACAAATCTTGTGAATTCTAACAAGGGGGGTAGGAAATAGGGCTTTACCACTGAGAATAATAATGAATTTGACTGTAATGTAAAAGGAGAACAAATTTAAATTGTGTAAATGGGGCAAGCGTGAGAAGGGATATCATGGGAAGATAAATACCTATGAACTATAGAAAATTTGTGGTGTCCAGTGAGGGCTTGGAGCTGCTTGACATTTCTCCTTGCCTCTGTGCGGTGATGAGAATGCTGGGGCTGCAGGGTGATACTGAAATTGGCTAGGGAGGAGGCTTTCTAACACTATTTTGAAGTATTAGAAAGCAGGAGGTTTTTATTGCACCATGCTGGACACCTGGAGGATATTTCCTCTAATCTGGTGCGTCATGAAACTTTAGAACAGGGTATTTATTGCATCATTAGTATACATATTGATTACAGTGTATTTCCTGGCTGATACATACACATCACTTTGCCCAGAACGAATTTGTATGCATCTGCCCCTTACTGGAAGTCCTTTAATGGTCCTTAGAGGGTCATCTGAAGGGGTCTCTGGTGGTCACTGAGTGCCCCCGACATTATAGATGATTTTGTCATAAATTTCTCTTAGTGCTGTTGTTTCTTATTTCATGGCTCTGCCACAAAAAGCACTATATCCCCCTTTATCTGTTTATCCACTGGTTCCAACTGCATTTAGCATCCTGTGCATCAACTTTATACATTCTGCTATCTACTTCTTTGAACTCATTGTTCCCTTACTCAGACAAATAAGGCATCGTTATATTCCATTCCTTTTATCAATTGCATGTCACCAGGAGTGTGTAAGGGGGGCAGCTCCCCAAAATACTCTTCTCCCTGGCTGCAGGAAGTGGCTTGGGTCACGGGCCCAGCTGGTGGACATAAGTTCCCAGTACTGAGCAGTGAACAAAGTTTTGTGTGCTAAACTGAGGCACTTCCTAATTTTTCCAGGCCTGTTACGATCTGTAAGTGCTTGTGGTTGTTTATCAGGCTGGTAACTTAAGCTGAACAAGATGCCCCTGCTGCTCAGGTGATTGTGGATGACAACAGGCAGCAATAAAGAAATGATTTGTGAGGCAAATATAGATCTACTGCCTGGTTTACAAGTCTCAAACAGAAGCAAGGCAATACTGCTCACATTGTGCACAAAATAAACATCTTTTGGGAAAGAACATGAGCTACTGCTATGAACTATTCAAGCAGAAGTTAAAGGTGATTGAATATTTGGCACACTGCAAAGGCTCTCAAATGAAGTAAAACTTAACGGGCATACCATGTATATATGTGAGGGAAGTGGACAGTAATTGGATTAATGCAGGTCTTTTAAGAGATGCAGGTGTAGAGCAACGGGAAAAAGTATGTCTAAGAGCAATTTGAGGACTTGATATTGGTTGCAGGTGAGTTATTTTAATCAAAATCTTTGCAATGAGTAAGTTTTTGCTCTGCTTTTGCTGCTTAGCTTGGAAACTGTCAAAGATGACAAAGCTTGAAAATCCCCGCACATAACGTTCTGTTCTTTAATTAAACTTAAAATTAACATAAACGGAACTTTCACCAAACACCCTAGGGTTTATAAGTGATTGCAAGAAATGGCTGGCAGATTCTGTTGGCTGACCAAGCAGTATGGATGGACCAATACTGGCTGCACATGTGAAGGAAAGAAACATGTTTTTTTCAACTTCATTGCTTCTCTGAGGATAGCATCCATCAGGAATTTCTGCACTTGTCTCCCTGTTCTCTGCTTTGCATTTCTTTAGCTTAAGCTTAACCCTTTGAAACTGTCAGCCTGGCTATCACGTCCTTGCCCTTCCCCTTCCCCTTTTAAATCCAATTAGCTGACATATGTTGTGTAATTGAGAGAACTTCCATATCAATCATACTTCCAGACTGATTTGTTTCTGTGAAATTCACACCAAACTTGTAACACTTGCTGCTGAAGAAGTAATGTACCAGCAAGAGGGAAAGGTGGATGATGCTGCCTGTTCATGCCATACAGAAATGTGTATTCTGTGCCAGAAGTTAATACAAATCTTTCTGGAATATTCTGTTTAAAGCAAAAGAAAAGCTTGCAGAAACAGCTTCATGGAATGTTTAATTAATGGTTGCTGCAGAAAAAGCAGCTGGGACATGGTTGTCAATAATCATGCACTAGGTAGGAGACAACAGGAAAGTGTGTCATGGGAGGAAACCACAGGATAGAGATTTCAGGATGAAGGTCAGAGAACATATGCTTTTGTCTGCTTAGACATCTGTGAGATCTGTAAGAACTACCTAACCTATTTTAGCTTAAATAAGGAGAAGCTTCCTCTTAACTGCGTAGTTGCATAATAGTGAAACTTGGGTTTTCTTCAAGTGTCTTCCTCTTTGGTGGTGGTGGGGGGAAAGAAATTAAAATAGAGAACTAAATATATTTTACAAAAACTAACCACAAAAACCAATGGAAAAAGGCTACTTCTCCTTGAACATATATTGAGTAAACCTCATTTCAGAAAAGTCTAGTCTTATGACTCTTAACCAACCACACACATGCTCACACTTTGCTCTCTCTGCTGCCTAGTTTTGTCTTGTGCAAAGCCACATTACCTGTTGCAATGCTTTGTGTCTAAAATTTACCAGAAATATTGTACTGCTAAGTTACAAGAGCATAAATATTGAGGAATACACATAGTGCAAGTAGGTTGGGTTGCAAGCTGCAGGTTGAGCTCTGTGTGCTGGGAGCCCCAGGCAATGAGAAGTGACCTGTCTCCAACCCTTTGCACAACAAAGGGCACCACGGGGACATGTGGGGTAACTGGACACCCAGAGACACACCAGGAGCCCAGGACTCAAAACCAGACTACCACAGGCTTAGACAGTGAGAGTATAAAGGCCCAGGGATTCTTTTGTTTGCGGTCCCTTCTTGGAGGCACCAGCTTGAGCTGTTGCTCAATTGTTGCTGCACCACAGTTAAGTCACTTAAAGGAACCAGACATCTGAGGCTCTGCTATGGGCAACCTGGAGTTGAACCAGTAAGGAAAACTTGTCTGGCTATGTGAGTATGGGGTGTGTGGGGAGCCAGGTGGGGACCTGTGGGGTCACTGGAGCTGCTGCTGCAAAGGGACCTCAGTCCCAGCAGTGGAAGCCTCTGGTGGTGGGAGTGTGACTGCCAGAGTGGCTCCTGCATGGTCAGACAGGAAAATTTTGTCAATTATATAGTACACTTGTATATTGGGGTTTACCCTGCAGGGATGGGGTAATGTGATGGACGCACTTGACCCTTACCTGTCCTTTGTTTCAGACTCATGAAGAAAAAACAGGCGTTGTGTCCTTGGGGAGCACTTGCAAGCTGTAAAGCCCCTGTCTCACCTACAGGGGAGTGAAGGCATTTTGAAAATATGAAAACATGGTTTCAACACCCAAAGGTTCAAGATAACCAGAAGTACAGAACAAGATATCAGAGCCAAAACAAGATATTTGTCCTGTTCTTGCTGTTGACTTGCAGCCAACTACTTCACTATACAAGCACGGACAGCCTGTGCAAAGCTTTGAGCTCCCTTTGCTGAAGCAGAGACTGCATGGCAATGATACCTGCCTGAGGTTACTCCTTGAACTTGAGAGACCCCTTAGCCAGGACAGGTTCTCACAAAGGGTCTGAGAGTATGCTGAATTCATACTGTGAAGGATTACTGACCTATGTAGCTGCTCAGGTGTTATGGTGTGGGTAATTCTTTAGAAGTGAACCATTGACTGAATCTCAGACTAAGACAGGATCCAGCTGTATCTAGGCTCTGGAAAGGAGCAAAGGGGTCTACTCTGCACCTCGTGGCTCAACAGAAGGGTCCTTCTTACTCTTCATACCTCCAGTCCCTGTCCGAGCCATTCTAACTCAATTTTTCTTTGTATGTCTCCTCCATGCAGTAATTAATAAAGAGAACTTTGCCATTGAACTTCATCAAAAATCATGGTTCTACCTCAACAAAACATATTACTGCTTCTCTCTTTTGAGTGAGGTGCATCCTTCTTGCATGATGGAATCTTCAAATATTTAACTTAATTTTGGACAGTGCATCTGATTTGATAGCCAGCTTGTCTCTAAATGGATGTACTTCACACTTATTATGAGCACAATAAAAACAGTAGGTGAAGTTAGACATTTTATTCACCCACTAAAGTGAAATTATTCTCCTTCACTGAAAGAAGTTCTGCAAGATTAATCAATAGAGCTGTAACCACTGAGTTAGCAGAGCAGAGTTTATTGGGCATTATAATTAGTCCTTTTATTAGTCTAAGTTTTAAAATTGCTTTTTAACAGTTATTATATATAGTAACAATGGCTCAAAATGGAAAATGGGGAGTTGCTTTTCAGTCATGATCTGTAGGGCCTGGGTCACCTTGAATCAAACAACTGGCACCTTGTAATGTGGGGAAGAACTATCAGTTTTATTGATTGTGTCTGAACTTCATCGTATGAGCACACAGAACAGATTTAGTGCCAAGAACCCATCTCCTGACATACTGAGTTCACTGCAAGTTCAGGGGTGGATTCTTCTGGGCTCAGCCTCTTTCTCTGCCTGAGAAGGACTTTATTTGATCACACTGTTATATGCTAGAATGAAAGGTTGTACAATGGGCATCCCTATTAACTGCTTTTCACAGTAGCAAGTATTAATTTAAAAAAAAAATTATTATAAATAAAACAAGTTAAAAATTTGTTTCATCGGGGTCCCATTCTCCCTCATCATAATTTTCATCAGACCTCACTATAAAAATGTGTGTATTCAGTTTGTTGCCTGCAGCTGTCCCCCCTTGATAGGCCCTGTGACTCAGCATTCGGGTCACAGCCCCATATGGTAAGAGTTAAGATGCAGCACAAGCCTGAGAGCAGATCAGTTCCATCAGCAAAGTATGTCCTTCATCCAGATAACCACAAACAGAAAGGATTGAAGATACTCTTTTTGTGTGGTGTAGAATACATCAGCAAGGGATAACACATTGAAAGGTTATTTAAAGTAATACAAAACTGGGCTATGTCAGAGGTTGTGATAAGTGTATGAAATCAGGCAGAAAATAACCCCTCTGGCATTCCAGCTTGTCCTCAGATCAGAGGGGTTGGGTGAGGCAGGTTTTAATTTCGGATTATAACCAATTTGGCACTATAGGTCGTGTTCAATAAGAACTTTCATGATCACAGGTTAACAAAAGGTGTAGTTTATTCAAGCAACAGGTTGTAGATTCTTGTAAGATTACTGGTGATAAATGCACTAGGTCTACAAAATGTAAGTGTATAGTGCCATGTGTAGGTGTTCCCAGGTATACTCCAATGCAGCTGGAGGTGCAGATCTTAAAAAAGAGGTGTTGCTGCTCTGGGGAGGACAGAGGAACCAGCCCACAACCTTGTCTGCAAAGTGGGGTCATATTCTTGTTCTCCAAAAGTAGAGGATTTGAAATATAAAATGCATACTTTTGGAAAAACGGAGATGTGACTATAGTCAAATAGGATTGGTTCAGGAATATCATATCCTGCAAATGCAGGATTCAATTTGGGAACAGTTGTTTTCTCATGCTGTTATTGGTGGGGATATTTTATAATATGCAAATGAGAGACAATGAGGGTCTTTGGTTACCTTCGGTAAAATGGAGTTACGTGACTTACAGAGAAGCAAAGACAGAACAGAACCATGACACTTCAGGACCCTCCTCCTCTGGCTGAAGCAGCAGCAGAGGCCATCTGACCTTCACCAGAGAGTCTTTACATCCTTATCTCCTCAGAGGACCAGAGTTATAGCAAGGCTCCCATGGATGAGGGGGAGTGAGGCTGGTACAGTGACACTGTTGTTGTTCTGTGCTTCTCAGAGACAACACTGGGCTGTGAGACCTCTGCTTCCTCACAGACAATGTTCTGTTGTTAAGCCTTGCTCCAGCCAGGTGCAAAATAAGCATGGCTTAGCTCATGTTTTTCCTCAACCATCCTCAATACTTCATGAGAATTTTGGCTGGCAAATCACAGCACTTATGAATCCTGACATAGCAAGCCTGGCAATTTTCCACAAGTATCACCTAAAGAGCAAATCAGAAGTGTGGATGTGAGCATTTAGAGCTGTTATGAACATTTTATGGATGTGATGTACTCCTGCATGGGTATGTTTTTGAAGTGCCACTCTGGCACACAGCACAGTAGTATGGTTTCCTAGCCCATTTTAATCTCTTAAAAATTTAATGTTGATGTTTTGATATATTGAATACCATGGGAATCAACAGAGTCCCTGATAAGAGATCAGCTTGCAATGGGTTTCAGTGGAAAAGGTCACAGGGATAATTATGTGATTAATCTTTGACAAGACTGATTGTCAAATTATTAAAAATATTTTAGAATCATGGTAGGTCATAACAAAGTGATACAGTTGCTCTAATATTAATGTTTTGTATAATGTGTTAAAGATTACCTGTATTCAAAAACAAAAACAAAAAAAAAAAGAAAAAGAAAAAAAAAATCCTTGTGTTCTTTAATTGTTTCTTTTTTTAATATAAAGGATTTCAATGTCTTACCAAATTTGTTGGTTTGGGTTTTTTTAACCTTACTATTTTACCTTAAAGTTGTGAGATAATGACGGAGAAAGTTACCTAGTCTCACTATCTGAACCAAACTTTGCAGGTTTTTTTGTTGTTAATCAGTAGCTATATCTAGGCAGTTAGGATTAAGCAACTGCATTGTGAAATTTACAGAAACTTGTAGGCTTGGCTAATCCTTTGTATTAAGGAAAAGGGAGCACAATCCCGAGATGAATGGGCTGTCTGGATGAGAGCCACCAGTAGTGAAGTCAGCAGGACTGAGCCATAACTGGGGGAAAAGTAGTTCTGGCAGGGGAATTGCGACCACTGACCCACTGACTGCCTCCTCAAAATGGACACCCAGTGCAAATGGAGGGAAGAACTATCCATGTGGACTAATTAGCATCAGAAGTGAGAGATACAAATTAGCAAATACAGGTTTGAGTACTAAATAATGGAAAAGCTATGTAATTTGTAACCAAGCCATGCTGATACCTTTGTTTGTTAAAATGTATAAATAGTATAAAGTTTTGATGACTGGGGAGTCAGCCCTTTGGGGGCTACTACACAGCTCCCGACTTTGTGCAAACTGCAATAAAGAAATAGAAATATCTCTCCTTGGCATGTGAATTTGAGTTGCCCACTGGGTAATGACCCCGCATTTGGGACAATAAAAGCTCAACGAGGACACAAAAAATACGTTAAAACTATTATTAACGGGGTAAATGTAAAACTTCATTTGTAGGAGTAATGATGGTCTCGTGAGGATGGAAAAGGGCTCTTCTGAAGTCAGCTAAGTTGGAGATGGTTAAAAGATTGGATTGACCTGAAGAGGGTTTGGTCACAGGAAATACTAGCGCAGTGTTGTATGAACTGCATAGGAAATACCCTGGTGAGAACTTACAGGGGGTGACTTTGTTTAGAACAAACTGAAACAAACCTACTTTCAGTACTCCACACATGCACCAGAGGTTTGTGGTGTCCAAGGAGGCTACCCAGATTCCAGATATCAGGGCCTGGGTGTTCAAGCTGTGTGACCACCAGCCAGGCACCATGACACCATCCAGGTGTTGTATCCAAGATCTGTTGTGACAGGGAGGACAAGTGATGCTAACTACTACTAAGTACTCCCAGCCCCTGGGTGGTTCTTAGGCTGATGACCATGGGCAGGGTTTGGATATGTAGTTTGTAGTTTGGTAGTTTACTATCTTCGAAGTGATCAGTTGTGTTTCTATCTCTGTGCTCATCAGGAGTCGTTACAGTTCTTTGTCTGCATGTCTGTCCTGTGAAACCGGATGGTTCTTGATGACCTGCTAGTTGGGTGCTGTTAACACAGGCTCCTCTTCCTGATGGATGCACTTAGCTGTCTCCACACCCAGACATTCCCGTTTATGTTCCATTCGCACCAGTTTTAGCCTTTCTGTCACAGTTCTCACAGTTAAACTCGTGGACATGGCTGGTGTCAGCTAATTATGTTGCAGAGATAAGACCTAAGGCCAGGCCTACATTCCTTTACTTTGACCCAGAGCACTGTTCATCACCAGGGTGCTTTTATTCATTTTGTAGTGATGCAGCTGTATTGACAGAAACTAAGAAGCCTCAACTAAATTAATAAAAGAGTGATCCTGCCAGCATACTTATGCCACTGAGAAAACCTATATGAATGATACATAATTGTCTTCAGCTTTTCTTCATCTTCCTCTTGTTTTTGTAATAGCTATGCCCTGCTTTTATTATAGTTACCACGTAGTATAAACATCTGTATGAATATATGTACACATATGTGTGTGGGTGTTGGGGAAGATGAAACAGGAAAGCCTTATAAATATGATTGCCTGACAAAAGATTTTGAGAATATGAAAACTATAAGCGACATTGAAATGAAAGCCACCTTTGAAATACCAAGTCTTAGTTACTGAACAACTAGAAAACAATGGTATGGCCGACTGAAGGTAATCCCCTTTTGATTGAACAATACCCTCTGCTTGCAGGCAGGTCCAAGGGTCTGAGCAGACCCTACTAGCTCAGCAGAAGGGGTCCAAAGAGTAGTTTTTAGGAGTTAAGATGTAACACTCTATGGTAATATAACAATTCTTATAGGCTGTATGTAAATGCTATAGGATTTGTATCTTGTATTAGATTGGTTAGTGAAAATTAGAATATTCAGTACAGAAGATGATTTATTGTATTGTAACGAGGACTTCTACACAACCACTCTACTTACTCCCTTACCCGCTTACTCTCTTACTTACCTCCTCTTCACTCACTCTTACTCCACTCTTACCTACTTGCTCTTACTTTTACACTCTTGCTCTCTTGGGCCTGCTCCGAGCTGCGGCTGGCAGCTCTAAGCAGTGCCCCTGTGCCCACGCCCTTTGCAATAAACCGCATGTTCCAAGATCTGACTTCAGAGATCTCTCGTCTCCGTCCGTCCCGACCGTCCGACCCACCCAAGCTCCTACATGTGGGTGTATATATATATGTAGATAGTTACTGTATAGTTACAGTCCATAAATGACTAGTGGCTTCTTGTTCCACTGCCAGCCTGAGATATGTGTGGATGCAAGGTGTGATGCTCCTCATTGCCCAAAAATTGAGGTAAGAAATGCTTCACCACAGCAGTTGTGGGAAGGATGTCAGCAGTTGTTCCTTCCAATAACAGAACACTTCGTATATGTAGGGACGCTGATCAGGATCCAGAATTCTGCACACCCAGTCCTGAAGAAGACAGGAATCCAAGCAATGTTTCTTGCAGTCTCACACCCACACTGTAGAGGCACTTCCACCTCAGCAGTGAGAATGGTTGATTTTTCTCTGGGAGGTTGGGGTTTTCTTTAGCTTGGTATCCTGTTTATCTGTAGATCACCCAGGAGAAGACTGTAGCTAAGAGTCTTCATGCATTCTTGCTAATCAAGATAAGTTTGTTAACTTCAGACAAAAACTAAGGGTCTTTCAGATGTTGCTGTAGGTGTCACATTTTCCTAAGAGTGATTCCAGATAGCCCTAATACCTTCTTTGTCTTGTATAGCAGTTTAGAGATCCCAAATTTCTCAGAATTCCTGAATATTCCTATTGCATACCCTTTATTATTTACTTTACAAATTGAGCTGCAAATGGCTGGCAAATCCAAACATTCCTTCTCCTTCCCTGCCTTCTGAACTACTTACCTGTCCTTTACTTTTTAAGTTCATCAAACAAAACTGTTAAAGCCAAGGAAAATTAAATAGTCTAAAGACCTGTTTGTCTGGCTTTCCTTCCAAACCTACTCCACTCTGGTCATCCACCCTTTTCCTCCAGAAATAATAAACAAGAATGAGCTTTGCTGATAAAAATTCAATAAACTTGTGTTAAAAAGCTTGTTTGTTTTTTCCTAACAAAAACTCGTGGGTTTTGGCCTGCTGATGCATTTCAGTGGTGCACTGAAGCAACATACAGTGTTTGTCCTTAAAGCAGAGGGAAAGGTACAGGTGGCCTGAGAGCAAGAAGTTCAGTGGGAAGACTGATCAATGACAGCTTCAGAGGTGAGTAAGCCCCCATAATTTTTTTCAGTCCATAACTTGAAAATAAGTGAATGGGAACAACTCATGACATGATGTAGGCTCATATCCTACAGAAACAGGCTGACCACGTGATGGGAAAAGCCCAGGCACAAGCCCAGGCAGAGGTGATTACTGAAGTTTATGAAGTGGTATTTGGGTGGGCAATCACAGCTTTCCAGAGACAGTGCTTGTTTACCTGTCCTCCATGGGGGAAGGCCCCTCAGGCTTTAGGCAGCAAAAAGAGACTCAGCCCTTTTATAGAAAAGTCCCTTGACTCTGTAGGGATCTGAGGGACACAAATATGCTGGTGCTGTGTCCATCTGCTCCATTCCTGTATGGTGAATGCATCTGTCCTTGGAGGAGGGTACCTTGAGATGCTGCTGTCTGTGAGGCTCTGCTACTACAGCTGTATCTGGCACAGCCTCACTGCTCAGTGTAGGAGCATGTGTCCCACCTGACCTCAAAACAGCTGCCAGGATCTGCTGCTTTCTTGTGCACACAGGGTGAAGCTTTTGCAGCAGACTGTGCTAATGCAGCCCTTGGTATAACCTTTTCTATATTCCCACTCTAAGATGCAATAAGAAGCTGCACTTTTAGGGAATTTCCAGTAAGCCCTTTCTGAACTGTATTCTTACCAGAGAGCAGAGAGAACCCAGATTTCCTCTTGGGGCCACAGTTGATAATAGGCTGGATGAGCCTGGCGTGTGTCTTCCTGAGGATTATTGTCCCTTTCAGAAAGTGATCAAAGTGTGTGTGGGATGGAGGTCCTGTCATTTGTGTAATTCCAGTGGAAGGGAAGATCTTTGGGAATTATCAAAAAGCTGTTGAGGATTGATGCCCACAGCTGATTATGGTGGCAGCAGGAAAACACCCTACAATGATTTATTTTCTCTAGAGACAGAAACTATTTTACTGGCTTTCAGTGAAGATATCCTTACATTTCCCATGGAGAATAGCAAGCAGGAGCCAAACATATTTCTGTCTGTAAGAGGAGACAGCAGAATATATTCAGCAGAATATATCCAAACAGTTCAAGACAAGGCAAAAGCATGATGTACCTGAAACAAGTAACCCAGACCCAGGTAACCCTGGTGAATCAACCAGGCAAGACAGTAGAGTTGAAAAGTCAGATAGACAAATACCTGATAGAAATTAATGGCACTTTCCCCCTCTTTAAATTATATGTAAATAGCTGAACATGCTGGTACTACTTCTCCTAAGGCATGAACCTGTATAAATCCATGAAACGTATCACAGCTTTTCCACGTTTTGAAAGTTCAGCCTTGAGAAAGGAAGTCTTATTAGTCTGCTTTTTATTCAGTGCTTATGTCACTGTGAGAACATGTAATGCATTTTTGGGAAAGGCTCTTCATTTGGCGTAGAGAACATGACTGTACACTGCCAGTAATTTTTCTTATTAGTGAAGAGAGAGAGAGAAAAGGACTGTGAGAATACTGGCTCTATATACATTTTGGTTGGGCTAGTCAATCTTTAAAGGTCCCTTCCAACCCACTCTGTGATTCTGTGATTTTAGCATATATGCCAGGCATTCTGGCAATGTATGACATTTGATTTAACAGGGTTAAAAAGCAAAAGCTATAGGTACATGGATAGAGGAGAAAACACAGTTTACTGTGGAATAATTGGCTACTTAATCTATGTTTAAATTCTTGGGCTGCTTCTCCTTTACACCTGATAGGACTAAATGCTGTTCGCAGGAGAAAAATGTCCTGCTACTGATCTGTATTATTTTGATAGAAGTGCCTCCCTAAATATATTTAGTGATAATATGTATCTAGGAAAACAGTGGGATTTTATCAGTTTGTTCCCATGAAATGCAAGTAAATCACAGCTCCTCTGTGTGACCTTGCCTCCCCACGTTGCTTTTCATTTTTCAAGGCAGGAGGGTTTACAGTGTGCTTTGAGACAGCATTAGCTTAGTTGTCCTTTAATGAGCTGGTTGTATTCTAGCAAAAGAACAGCTATTCACTCATGAGAGATCACAGCCAAGAGGACAGCTGTCTTTAGCACTACAGGAGACATAAGCTCACTAAAAGATGCACCTCTGACACAGAGTGGTCCCACCAAATCCTCTGAAGCCCTGTCTTTCCCCAGCAGATGATCTCAGACTGAGAGCCATGAGAACATTCAGAGAGTGAAAAAAATAAAAGTGGTTTGAGAAAATTCATTCAAATGGTACCTATGTGCTTGGGATCTCCAAGGTCCCGGGTAGCAAGCATGCAGGTTTAATGTCCAAGTTCCCAGTGAGACACACAAACCATGATGGTCAAAATCAGAGTCTTACTTGACAGAATCAAGTACAGGAACATGAATGTACGAGTGTACACATTTTGCTACAGGTCTTGTTAAACATCATCCCTGGTTGTATGGGTTAAGAGTTGCTGCTCAGTGTACGTGGAAAATTGCTGGGTTATGCCAGAAGGTCAAGATGACCTAAAGAATCAGTAAAGGATTCAAAAGCGTACCAAGGAACAATGACTTTGAAGGCCAGCCTATAGATCTTGGCTTCAAGGCCCATCTTAAATCAAGAATGTGAACTACATAATTAACTGCTTTGGCTCAAAACCAGTGTCCTTAATGGAAAAGTAATTCCAGCAGTGGGAGATTGTGACCACCAACTCACAGCCCACCCACTCAAGAAACCCCCTGACTCAAAAGATGAGCAGTAGTTATGTTGCCTGCAGGACTAGTTAACAAACACAGAATAGCTGTTAGATAGGGACAGAGAGGCAGATCCAAAGTGTATGATTATGCATATATTCTTCAGATGGGGTGCTAGCTTTGTGGAATTACCTCCTAGCAGCCACCTTGAGTCTTCAGTCATGTAACTGACACTCCTGCTCCCGTTTGATATGGACCTGTTTGTCTTCAGCCACACAACTGAGGCCCCTGGCTCCCCCCGATAAGGGCTTGATGAGCAAGCCCATGCACCCAGATCGCTAATGTGGTTAACCTCACTTTTAGCTCCTCATTTTATAACAAGCAGAGTCAAAGTCCATTGTGTGGGACTTGGACAGGCCTGCTCTGCTGCCTTCTGCTATTTACATTGATTCTTAAGAAGATTTTTTAGGCTTACCCTCTTTAACAGAAAGGGGCTCTTCATTTGGAAGCAGTGTTTGGGGCAGCACCAGCAGAGAATGCAAGTCCTGGGCTGAGTCAGGAGTAGTAGCTGGCTGCTTCTCCTGGGAACAAAGTCATTGGGAGAATCACTCCCTTGAAAGGCCACTCAGGGCAGAGGCATTAGCAGCTAACAGCTCTTTCAGCAAGCTAAAAGCTCTTTCTAGCTCCAGGCACTTGTGGCACCATGCCTGGAAGGGGAACTGCACCATGATGCATCCCCAGTCCATGCCCATCAAAGGCTCCGGGATTCCAGAGCTTCCAGGGAAGAGGGTCCAATTGATTCAGTATATCTTGAACCTGATTGCTCATCCAGCTCATTTCCTTTTCTTTATTGCCAAAGGCTCCTGCCCACTCACCCTCAGGCACGCTGGGAAACCCTTCCTGCTTAACCCTTCTGTGAGTCAGTGGACTACCCAGGAGGCAAGCTGGAGCTTCGAGTTACACAGCAGTTTTCATCCAAGGTTTTTGGGGAGTGTTCATTTCCCGTCCAATCAGGTGCCTCTCCAGAATTTTCATAATGTCTTAGTTCTTTATTTAGTGATAAACACTTATCACCTGGTCTGTTTAGCCCAAGTACAGTATTCACCTGATGTGTTTAGATTCACTTACTTTTTATTCTCCTGACCTCGTGGCTGACCCTGGTGAGATGCCTGCACTACTGCGAAGGGGCAGAGAGATGCACACAGCCAGTAAGAGCTATAGAAAAATGGAAGTATTCTCACAGTCTTTCACTCATATAACTAATAAGCAAAACAGCTGGCAGCCGTGAGTTCATGTTCCCTGCAACTGAAGAGTCTGGCCCAAAGATGCAATCTATGTTCTTCTAGAAAAATGAACCTAAAATAAAAGGTGATGATGAGTCATGAGAGTGGCTCAGCCCTATCATGCAGCTTTACCTTGCTGTGGTTTCACAAGCAGATGGGTCAGGATTAGGTCTCACTTTCCCGGACCTCACCTTGCCTCTTATGTTCGTGGTGCCAACCTCACCCTTGCACTTCTGATTTCAGAGAGAGCTGATGAAAATAGCAACCTACCCTGTGTGTGGTATGTTCTTTTTTTCAGTGTAATTACTCCCCTGTATTAAACAAATTTCCTACAGTGGATTTTAAAGTGGAAACTACAATGTGAATGGCAACAATCAGTATAGTGGAGGTGTGGTTTCACACACCCCCACACCCCCCAAGGCATAGCCATCACCAAGATGCATCCAGCTTACTCTGGACTTCGGGGGATGGATGGCAACATGGTGACCAAGTTCTCTCTGAAACAATGGCCCAGATGTCTTGCTGATCTGCAAATGTGACTAAAAGTCAAACATCCTGCTGCATAAGTACTGTACAGCCCAGGGCCCACTGAGCATTCCTGCGGGTCAGCAGGCTGCACACTATACCCATGGAACAAGGATGCCTCTCAAGGTTATTCTCCAGGGCTGAGAGATTCCTTGCCACATCAGGTTCTTGGTGAGTGATTGATAGCATGCTAAACTTTGAAATCTTAGCTAAATGATATAAAGGATTGATTGTGCACATAAAATCCTTCAGACACAAACCTTGACCAAGTCTGGTACTAAGTCCGGATCCAGCTGCACCCAGACTCCTCCCTGAGAAGGAGTTCAGAAAGCAAGGGGGTCCTTTCACCAATTTGTGACACAGTGGGAGGATCTCTCTGTTTGACCCTGTTCTCCATGCAATAAGTAACCAAATGTACTTTACTGAATCTCGTTAAACCACTGTCACATTTGCTTTTTTAACTCACTGCTTTATATCGATAAATTATGTTGTTGCTTCTCCCTTACAAGTGAAGTGCATCACTCCATCCATGACAGCATGGACCTGAGACAGCTGGGACACAGTTGAAATCCACACCAAGGGCACTAACTGCAAAAGTAATGTGCCCCACAAGAAAGACTTTTTTCTAAGGTGCCTAGAAAATTAGAACAATGATGATGTTCAAGGGAGAGTGAGCTCAAAATTTACGCTGCTTCTTAGAAATTAATAGATTTGTGAGATGAGGGTGTTTTCTTGTAAGCGGTGGATTTGCTTTTGATTCAGGAACAGGAGTGTTAGGATGCACCAGAATAATGTTAGGATCCCACTTCTGGAATAATGTTACTGTTCAATTATTAAAAGATGCCTCTGCCTGAATTAAGGTGCAAACAAGACCATATGCCAAAGTCAATGGTACAAATAGTACTTAACAATGAATGTGAGGTAGAGAGAGAGAGAAATAGGAAGAGAAGGGGGGGAGAAAGAGAAAGAGAGAGGGACAGAGAAAGATTGTAGTCATCACCACATGGGTTCTCTCACGCAAACTTCTTGCATGGCAAGAGACATAAAATACCTTTCCACACCCTCCACATATACCTCCACTTGCTCATCTACTCAGAATTTTGTGCCTAAATCTGTTCAAGTGATGTGGTTAAAACAGGTGCTTTGTGGCTCAATTTGTCTGTGACAAACACCATAAGATTAGTCAAATGATATAAAAGAAGTCATCATAAATGTACTATATGACATAACGTATGTGCACATGGTTCTAAAACCCCACAGAAGTGCTGAAAGATGTTTGTACTGGTCATAGCAGAGAGGAGTTAATCCAACAGTCTTGAAAATCCTCCAAACAAGCACTAAATACCTACACTCAGGAAAACAACCCCCAAAACAAACCAGTACTAAATACCTATGCTAACGGAAAAAAACCCCACAAAAATCTCCAATGCCCCAAGACTTAATTAATCAGCCTAATTAAGGCTTAATTAATGAGCCAAAGGAGAATAAAAATTCAGTACCACAAGACCCAGGGTCATCACCATGACTTTTGCATCACTCATGCAAAGTTCCTGCAAACTACAGCAAGGAGAAATAACTGTTTACTTTTTTGTCTTATGCTTTAACTTTTTATGTCTTTGTTGATATCATTAACCATCTAGACTGACACTCTCCTAAAAAAATATAGCATGGAGGTTTATGTCCTTCCATACCTGACAGAATACATGGTTTTCAGAGGAGGCCCTTTCATAAAATCCAGTCATACTTCAGAGAAGAATTAGTTCAACTGATTTGTAAAAAAGGGGTTATAAAACACACTTGCATTGTACTAGAAAATCCTCAAGTTGATGGGGATGCAGAGAAACCAACTCAAACCTTTAGAAAAACCTGAAAGGGAACAGCAACGGCAACATGTAAATTACCACAGATCCCAGAGGCTGATCCTCTACAAAAGCTTCAGCCAAGCTTAGCCTGTCTGAATCAATGACTAAATGGCAAAGGTACCCCCCTCAGGGCTGGGGTACTCCAGACAACCTCAGACCCTTCTCTCAAGAGACCAATTTGCAAATAAACTGGGCTGCAAGCTGGCCCTTGAAAGGCAGCATTCTGTTTAGCATCTAGGTAGAAAGCAAGTGTGTTTAAAGAGGGTTTTTTCTCAGCAAAGGGACAGATCTCTAAATTACCTCTGAACCTTGCCCTGTACAGGCAAAGCATTACCAGTCTTGCTTTGAGATGAAATATTTCCATCAGACTATATTGTCACTGGGACTCTTTCTTGTGAAAATTATGGCGACCCAACAGAGGAGCTGAACAAATGGTGAGTGGTGTTGTAATAAACCCTATCTCTGCAAGATAACCATCAGAAACCAAGAATCAAGGCCCCACTGCAGAGAAGTGAGAACAAGATGACACCATAAATCTGCCAAACAAGGAGATAACACTGGAACAAACTGTTGATAAGGCCAAAGAAGAATTTTGTTTGAACTTTTGTGCTAACCTTTAGTTATTTGCATAGTAAAATACACACCCATAGGCTATAGTATCCCCTTATTCAGATAAGCCCCTTCCCCATAGAGCATGCATGCTAAAATAAATGGGTGCTGTGCCTTTACATGAAGGTGGGAAGATATATTCACAATGGATGTGAGTTTAGACTGTTGTGTGTAGGGGAAATGTTTCTCTTCCACAGTCTGAAGTGCATAAAAGCAGGTAGCTGGCATACTGAGTGGGTGCTAGCTTTGGATTTACCACCTTGCACCCACCTCTGTGCAGAAATGAAATAAATATCTCAACTCTGTGTGAACTGGCTTCTTGCACGCTGGGTAGAACCCATATTTGGGGCTGCACTGGGATTGTTGTAGCTGGCAGTCACCAGCTGGTTTTGCTCTTGTTTTGTCACAAAATGCTCTGTAAGGTCTCAAGTCCTCTGCAGTGTTGTGCATGACACACATGTTCTCCAGAGGGGTGAGCCAAGAAAACTGTAGGGTTACTTTTAGGGCATTTGATAAGCTTCTGTTCTTAAGACACTACACAATCCTGGGTTGCTGGGTCCACAGATACTAAATATGCCTTAGCAACTTTTAAAACAGTGTATTAACCTATACTGAAAGCATTCTTAAAATTCTTAAAAAGATCCAAAAGAACTGGAAAGCATAACAGAAAAAACACCTCAGAAGCAAAGACCTTTCCTGTGGTGAGTCCAGCTAGAACTTGTTTGACAACAGAATAGACAAATAGGACTAGCAATTTAACTTTTATACATTATGCTAGTGATTGATGGCATTCAAGTAGAAAGCAACCTGGAATCCTAATCTGTCAATGAACCCCAAACTTTTACTTGGAACTAACGCAGACATTTGCACCATGAATATTCAGGTTGTTCTGGAAGTGAGAGTGGAAATGTGCTTGGGCAAGTGGAAACATGAGAAGAAACAGTAGAACAAGAACTAAAATAATGACCTATATTGTTATCTAGGGTCAGAAGTTCACCTGGATCACAGTGCAACCTATGAATGGTTTCAATCAATAACCAGAGAACAAGAAAATGAAACCATGAGATAAGATGACAGGCGGATAAAGGAGCTGGGCTGGAGCCAGAATGGAACTAGAAAAGGAAAACAAAAGCAAAACAGTGACCCAGCAGTGTTGTCTGAGACTCACGTGCAGTGAAACTAGATACCAAGATTAGAGGAACTGTTGACTCAAAGGCTATCCAACAACAATGAAAAGGAAGTAGCAAATGTAGACAGGATTCAGTACTGGCATGCCCTGTCCAACATGTTGTGCACAAACTGTCCTGGCCAGATTACCTGTGTTGGAGTGAAAGCTTCTCTGGACTCAGGCCCAGAGGGAAGCCAAAGCACAAGGGTTGAATTAAAACCTTTAGACAAGCTGAGATACATGAAGCTACACCAAAGTGAAACAGAAATATAGATTTTTAACTTTTAGTAGAAATATGCTAAGTGCCTTAAACATAAAAAAGCTGCAGCAGTGTTACCTTTTCACAGAGTTCTTTACTTTAGACAAAATATAGATAGAATTACACTGTTCACATTTTTTAGATAAAGTGTTCACATAAACAATAAGGGCTGATAGAAACTGTATATGCAAATCTGTGTGATACCTATGTAACACTTGTGTAAGGCTTATGACTGTTAGACAAGGGTAGGTTCAGAAAAGAAAACTAGAATCGTGTGTTAATCTTATTGGTCAGTTAACAAATATAATCCACACTTCTGTAAGAAAAAAAAAAATATGTATGGAGCATATAGAAGAAGAAGAAGCTGGTTTTGCCTGTTGTTGCTGTTGCTGCTTGGCTTTATCGTGTAACCCCCTGTGAACTCTGCCTTCAAGAAAGCTGTGAGACTATGAAATAAAGAACTTAGCAGAACAGCAGCCTCCTCTGCTCTTTTACCCTGGTCCAAGAAGGAAGGGTATCCCATCAAAAGCTCAACATACCTGGACACACACACACTGATACTTCTGCTGGTGAAAATATGAGTAAATAGAGTCAGCTGATTTACAAAGTAGAAATCACCTTCCTTATCTGTAGGGCTTTGAAGTGAGTTTTGTTTCATTAACTGCCATATAAGTTGGCAGAAAATCCAAAGTGAGAAGGCAAGAAGAGATCTTTCCATCACTTCATTGTGGAAGGAAGTGGTTAGACCCACTCACTGGAAAAGAAAAAAAAGGTAGGAACCACACAGAGTGACTGATAATTTAGACTGAGCAAAAAAAAGCCGATTTCTATATAGTGGCTGGGTATATTGATGCAGAGATTTGTGGTAGGAACACTAAGGTGGACAAATACAAAATGTGTCTGAAAGCACCAGCAGAAACAGTTAAAACAAGGTTAAAAGAACTGTGAATGTTGGTGGCATAGAGACCAGATTGTTACCAAGACCCCAGAACATCAGTGAGCATACTGGGAAAATGATCGACAGAAATGAAGACGTGGAGAATGGCAGGAAGATAAAGAACAGTATCTGATCCATAAAATCTCCAGAGGGAGACACATGGAGGACTATATCAGCAAAGTTAGTTCAGGAAGGTTGCACAGGATGAAAAAATAAGATTACAATCACTGCCAACTCCAGAAGTACCTTGAAGAGTGAAAGACACATTCAAAACCCACTTGTTTTTCCCCAGTCAAAAGAGACATGATGACCACTCTTCAGCTGATATTCCTTGTCTTTCTTGTCATATCCGAGTATCTTGGCCAGACCACAGACTCCCTTAGTGATCTGGCCAAGACAAATTGAATATGATGGGTAGGCTTAGTGGTTGTGTGTTTGATACTGTAAGACCATGAATGTGAGTTAAATCAGTATTGTTTAAAACAAAAAGCACCTTCTGTTTCTCATTTTGCTACATTAGCAGCAACACAGACTGAAGGGTGGCTTATTGAAAAAGGAAAATAAAAGCTCTGGGCAGACGAGCTGAAAACAAATAGGTTTAGAAATAAAGAAGAGAAAATAGAAGTTGTGTGGTGGAACACCCACCTGAATATAACTGAAGAACGGGGGCCTAGTCATTGAACTGATGATGGCATGGCATGCTGCACAGACCCTATCCATGGTCAGGGTGGCCAGCTCTGTGGTCACCTGTGCTCCTATAGTGAGTGCTTTGCTCACAATACAGACTCATCAATCCCAATAGCAATCAGATTTGGGATGTGCACTTAGCTTTGGACACTGCCTTGGCAATACATCCTAATATCCTTATTACATTAATATACATATAGTTCCTAGGAAGAATAAATGCAATTGGCGATCAAAGACACATGGTGTTTCCCATGGACAGAAAAATATACTGCACATGTACTTATGATTAAACACACTGATTAATTACACAATCATTAAATTACACTTTAGGCTCATCAATACCATGTGATCGTTGCTCAATCTTAACAGGTGCATTTAATGAGTGGGAATGGGGTCCTGTGGGGGT
The DNA here is from genome assembly GCF_020740725.1 of Corvus hawaiiensis. NCBI lineage: Eukaryota > Metazoa > Chordata > Aves > Passeriformes > Corvidae > Corvus > Corvus hawaiiensis. The sequence goes on along the minus strand of NC_063216.1, from coordinate 22,468,039 downwards.
GCATCCTCACCCCCTCTCCTCTGGCCTGCTTGCACCTGCTCTATGATCTCCATAATTGTGGCCTTGGCCTTCATGTAAGAGCTGAGCAGTGAAGTGCCCCTTGACCATACTGGGAACTCTTGCAAAGCTGAGGTGGGAGCAGCACTGACCCTACCAGGAACTCCTGCTGCCTGGCCAAGGTGGGAGAGGAGAGTAGGAATAATCTGTCATCCCCTGACAGCCCAGAAACATCCCTTATCTGAATTGTAGCCTGAGTGGAACCGTACCACCCTTATTGGAATTTTGAAAATTTCAGTAATTTCCAGGCCTGGATTGCAGCCAGGAAATTCACTGGTGACTGAAGCCAACAATCTCATGACCCTATAAACAGCATTCCTTTAAGATCTTCTGAACTGCAGTGGGCTGCACCAGCATCTCCCTCTGAGTGGGACCTCTCAGAGTGTGTGAACTCCCAAGTTTGTGAAACTTGGAGGACCTTTGGCTGGTAATGGGACCTGGGCTAATATCCCAGCTACTTGACGCTCAGCCCCTGCCACTGAGAAATGCCAAAAGGCATTAGATGGGGGTATCTCAATCATTCCTGAGGGAAATTTTTAATAGGTGTACCTTTGTACATATACATATCTTGTGTGTGTGTGTGCGTGTGTATTGACTTGAACACCCTACAGCAAATATAGTATACATGTTATTATCTTGAATGCATAACTGTCATTATTGTCATGATTGTAGTTGATTATTGGTTAATTCAACATTTAAGGGCTGCTAAATCCTTTAGATGTAAACCATTGATCAAGTCTGAGCCTGAGTTTGTATCCAGTTGCATCCAGACTCCTCTCTGAGAAGGACTTTAGAGAAGATTGCCCTTACCCTTTTCTGCTTTGCCCCTTTTACCTCCCTGTCCTCCATATAAATCACTCTAAATTGGTTATATTTTGCTTTTCCTTTATATGTATTATCTATATAATAAGTAGTAGGGCGGACCTTGCTGTCAAACTTTGTTGTGCTTTTGCAAATTCATATTAAAGTCTGTTTTCACTGATACCTTCGACAGTGATTCTTTAAGCAACTGAAACCACTCATTTTGTTACAGGTCCAAGGCAGGAAGAGGCTGTAAGACAATTGAAACTGGCAACTTTTCAAGCTGCAAGACTAAAAATGCCACATTCAACACATCCTTCAACACCATGTCAACTGCATTGCCAAAGGCAATAGTCCTGTCACCAAACAACCATCAGAAAGGCAAGCTGGTCCCAGCTACAATCCCCAAAAAACCAATCAGCCACAAATCAGGTGATACGGTCCATGTTTGGAAATGTTTAGAGAAAACAAATATTCTGGGTATATATGGTCAGAGATCCTGAAATCCCCTTTGGGGCATAGATTATCAGATTGACTGGGAGGAAAAAGTTTCTGAGATTTGTATTGCCCGAACAAGCAAATACTCCTGAAAATTCATCTCTTGGCCCAAATGGTTGCACCCATATTACAACAGTTACTTCAAGTGGAAGTAATGAGAGACATCACAAACCTCAGAGGCGTATTTGCCTTTGCTAAGGTAAAACTGAAATAGACAGCATGATTATAAAATGGCAGTGGTTGATTCTGCACACCTGATTCTGAAACAGTGATGCCTGTGCCATCTGTATTTATTATTACATTGGAGTTATAACTGTTACCCTGCTCGTGGTGTGTGCGCTTTGTTGCAGTCTTAAGCGTACACCTAAAGATGCTTCCAGTTCTGATACCAGTCATACACATCCTCAGCAGGTCCTGGTGGTCATGTTACAGGTCCCTTGTGCAATGTGTGAATTACAGGGTTTTGGTTTTCTTCAACACTGGGCTGCAACGTGTACCATTTGTGTGGGCTAAAGAAATAACTTGTACCAGCAGAATTTGTGACTAAAGTAACTGAAGTCTTAACAGCAAAGCATTGCTATCCGTCTGGTGACAATGGTAGCAACATTAATAGTCTAAAGAATATAAATTTTACAGTAAAAGCCACATTAATTCACAGTTAAAACAGCTGTAGGGAAACTTCCTAGTACCTGTCCCTCTTCTCTGGTGTTAGAATCACCCTCTCATGACCCCTCTGGCCCCAAAGGTTGACCGTGAAATAGGAGATTTGTTTGTGTCCCTTGTTCTTCTTTGGAAGAAATTTGATGCTGATGGTGGAAACATCCTCTCTCTAGGGTCTGTGCTTGGATTTATTTTTATATATTTTGTAACGTGCATCACATCTTCCTCTTTCTTTATTGCCTCACAATTCCTTGTTATAACAAAATTCACTGTCTGTGGTTTAGTTTACATTATGTTAGATACTTGCTCTTTGTTCTCACTCTTTTTTTTCTTCCCTTAAACAGGTTTTATCCAGCTCCCAAGGCTACATTCCTTTAGTGACCAGTAATTGAGTACTGGTAATATGTTTATGACCCTGTGGTCTCTGGTATCATCACGTGCCTGGACTTTCAAGGCCTCTGCTATCATCCTGCACTCCTACTCTTCTAGGCAATTCTAGGTCACAGACACAGAATAATGACCTATTTGCACTAACCATAGTTGCACAAAAAACTTCAATAACAGTACAGCATACAATTGCACAAAGTTACCTAATGTCAAAATAATTTAGATAATATTATATGTCATCTGATTGTTAGGCAACTGCTGTTACATCTAAACAAACAAATGCAAAGCCCCTTGCAGGCCAAAATGAGCTCAGACAAAGCAACTGTTGGCAAATCTCAGCCTTGAAGCAGTTCAGGACTAAAGTGCAGCCTCCTGCCTCTGCACCAGCAAAGGCAACACCAATTTACTTGGGCTTCAAGGCTACACCATCAAAATACAGTGTTCTGACAGCATTTCCATTCATGACTCCATGGGTTTTACATCTATCAAGATACAATGCCCTGGCAGCACGGCTCATGTTTTCTCTGATGTAACTTGAGGTACTTCAATAGAAGGTATCTGGATAGTTTTATCTGAGTCTAGAGTTCTAATAGTCTTAGCACATTCGACCTTCAAATTTCCCTTTATATATTAATGGTAATACAATACATGCATACAACACTGCTTTTTTCAACTGCTTCTCCTTAATATCTGTCTCATTATGGCATATTACTGGTATGAGTTTATATTTTATTCTGTTCAGGTTATGATTCCGTGCCCTTAGTAATGAAGGACCAAAACAAGAATGCCCAACCACTGTAAAAGAATACCATGTGGGTAGAAGGCTTTGAGGCAAGAACATGTAATTTCAGCACAACCAAAATGTGGCTGACCATTGGAAGTTCAGTGTTAAGTGCATTGGGTGTGCAGCTGTGAACATCCACGAGGATGAAATTCTGGGCAGATAATCCCAGTATGCAGGCCTGACAGTGATTTTAGAGGTCGTGAAGTGATAAAGGGATGAGTGCTTTGAGACTCAGATTATTGAGCGCAGGGATTATGGTTCTGGATATTTGCTTGAGCCAAAATGTGGTGGAGAGATGGGAGATGGGAAGATTATTTCAAGCAAGATCCCTGTAAAGAGATTGATAAATGGATGAATCAGTCTGGGAACCATTTGTGGATCAGATGTGAAAGCTCACCAGAGAAACAGGATTAGGAAACGGAATGAAAAAATAGTGGTTGTGCCTGTTAGAGAGACTGCCAGCCTGAGGCACGTGATACGGTCAGTAACAGCAAACCTCAGTGCCCAGCAGAAACATGAAGATTAAGAAAACAGGAAACTGGAAACTGGAAATACGCCCCACATGTGTGACTCTACAAGTTGCTGACTCAGCTGGAGGCCTTTGCTTCAGGGGTTTAGTGACCATGACCAGCCTCCAAGGTCTGAGGATGAAGCAAGAGTTGCAAGTGTCGACTGACCTTCAGCCATCCTAACTGCATAAGTGGTGCATGAAAACAGCAACAGCGTTGTTAGAGAAGACAGTAGGCAGGAGTGGGAAGAACTGAAATTACCACTTATCCCCAACTTGACGGTTTCAAGAAACCCAGGTTGATTGGCATTGGGGATTTAATTTCTTGAAACCTTTTTCTACAATGAAGATGCTGTTCATTATGCCCTTAACTTCACTAGAAACTCCTTCAGAGCGAGATATTTTAACCTGGATAAATGAATTGCATCAGGAATAGTCAGAGATACAAAATAACATAGGAAAATGCAAGAGTAGAAATGATGGAAGTGAAGGTGCCCTCTGGAATATGTGTATATGCAGCTTTGTGTTTGAAGTTGTTGACAGAACACAATTTTCAGGATAAAGGTGAAGGTCCTGCTGTGACTATAAATAGGATGCGTCGTCTGTCATATAAAATCAATGAAATGTCATAATGAAAAATGAGTACTTGCACCACAGTTAAAATGTGTAGACTACTAAAAATATTCTGCTGGTTTATATCCCTTTGATAGCCGTGTTATTCACTGCGAGGGGAGGACTTGGAATATTGGCAAGGAGTCAAGGACAGGGCTTGGTGTGCATGATCCAGACTCAGTTCACAAAGTGAACATCCTGACAACCATCAGTTCACAGTGACCCCAGCCTCTAATTACTGCAACATTGAATTGTTTGACATGCAACTGTGTGGGAGCGATAATCTGCTGTCAGAAAGGAAGGAGTGTGTAACTGGGGATGGGGACAACCCTGAGCTGAACCTCAACTGGATGCCTTCCCCAACTGTCTGCTTTTGCCATGGGCAGTGGGGCAGGGCTGGCAGGTGGGTTGGACACAGCCCCAGGATGTCTCAGCAAGGGCCAGGGGATGGACACAAGTAGGGCCACAATATGGATCTAGGTAATAAAAACTGGATCCTGTTTGACAGCACTTCCATAACAAGTGGAACACTGTTTCTTTCAGTGAAAACAGACTTTCCTCTTATTATTAACAAAAAATCACGGAAATAACAAGTGTGGGAGTATGTCTGGGAGCTTCATTATTCTGAGAATTCATGTGTGCCTTCATTATTCTCAGAATTAGGGAAAGTCAGTGCAATGGATCAGTAATGTTTTTTGTGTTTCAAGATGCAGGGAACAATACTGTTACTGATGCTGGGTTTTGATTGGAATAAAATTAACTTTTTGTGGACTACAAATAATAGTAATCTGACCAGTTAATACAGACTCAATCTTGTCAAAAATCAACATAGTGTAGAGTGATTATAAATGGAATCTGGGTACCTAGATGAGCTGAAACACACGAACAAGACATGCCATGGACTGCGTGTGAACTCAAGACAATGGAAATTGAAACCAGGATGTGTTTAGTCCACAGTGCCTGGATTTTTGAATGCCACCATCCATAATCACTCCCAGTCCTAGTGCCAAAAGATCTCACCCTTCTTTGTCTTTACTTCATATCTAATTACCCATTTTCTCTTTCCCTGAGCCCACCTTTTCACTGTCCCTGCACGTACCTGCTTGCTTCTGCCCAGATTCCTCCCAAAAAACCCAGAATTCCCCATATTAATTCTTTCTAATTGGCCTTAATTCTGCTACTCCTGATGTTCCTTCTCAGCCTGGTGTTTCTTACACTGTTACCTTGGCAATTTGGCCCAATGCAGAATAACGCATATAATTGCAGAACTGCATCAGCCTTCAAGTAGAGCATCCTGACACCACCTTCCAATAACCAATTCATGGTGGTTATGTTTCATGGACTCCCTTACTTTTTCAGAGGGCTCTCCTGTCCACAGTTCAGCCATGGCACACACCAGGGCTCAGTACAGCCGATTCCTGCAGAGTACAACGTGTAGGTTTCCACAAATCAAGCACACAGAGGGGCAGAAAGTTATCTCTTTTACATAGTAAAATTCACATGAACCCATCTAATACATAGTCTCTGCCTACCTATTTATTTATTGCATATTTATTAGGGGATGTAATCATACACAATGCTTGAGTGATTTGGGTGAATCTTACCAGTTGAGGAAAACAAAGCTCTTCATTAAACAGCTTCTATTGTAGAAGTTATCTGATGACATCAGTTATGTTTACAAAAGGTGAGAAAATTCAGCCTGGGGGGCAGATAACTTGACTCACAGAGTGCTGGTCACACCTCATTGTAGGCAGCTCCTCTCAGTGAAGAACTTTATTGTGCAAGTATACATACTTGACCAAGGAGAGACCATGCCTGACAGCGGAGGAAGGGGCAGGGGTGCCACACCAACAGCACTAGGCTGGGAGGCATGCTCTGATAGCTTGGAACCTGGAGAATGCAAAGGTCTAGGATCCCCAAAAGATTAAGCACTGACTGGCAAGGAAACCATAAAGCCTTGGGCAACAAGTAAACCAGTACACAATAAGCACCCCGAGTGCATCTGCTGCAACAAACTCCTGCTATCTCTGCTGTAATGGGAAGTTGTGAAGTGCCTGTGAGGGTGTGGGTATGTGTGCAAGGGTAATTAGAAATGTAGCATGATATTGAGTTTGTTTTAATACAGAAACAAGTTTTAATTCCTCATTTGCACGGGCTCTTGAAACCCGTCTGGCATGTTGAGGATATTCAACCCTGTAGCAACTGATTTTCAGATCACAGAATCACAGTATATCTCAAGTTGGAAGGGATTCATGAGGATACTCAAATCCAACTCCCTGCTTCTCACAGGACTTTCTAAAACCAAACTATATGACAAAGAGCATTGTTCAGATGCTCCTTGGATTCTGACAGAATTGCAGCCACAAGCAATTCCTTGGGAAGCTTGTTCCATTGGCTGACCATCCTCTCAGTGAAGAACTTTTTCCTAATGTCCAGTCTGAACTTCCCCTCACACAGCCTCATTCAATTTCCTATCACTGGTCACCAGAGAGAGAGGAGATCAGCACCTCCTCCTCCCCTGCTTCCTTTGGTGGTGCATTCCTCCCCTCCTCAGACTACTCTACAATCTCAGGAATTCTCATTAGGATTAAGCCTTGAGGAATGACTTAGGCAATGAAGCTTCCCTCAGTCTTATCAAAAACTCATGCATGACTAAAGTGGGAAGGCACTGTCCTTAGCAGAAGCTTTTGTTGCCTAACAAAGGACAAGAGATAGTCAGCCATGCCCTGACAGCCCTGGAACATTAGTTGCCTGAATCATCCTGGAGACTAACAGAAGACTGAAGCCAAGCATTTTGCAACCCTATAAGCAGCAGTTTTAAGTGAGACCCTTGGAGCTCTCCTGGACCAGAGCCCCAGCCTCTCACTCTCAGTGGGACACCTCTAAGAGCCAGCCAACTCTCACACTCTGATACTTGGAGGACTGTCACTGAAAGCTGACAATGGAGCCTGGGTTGATACCCCACTCCTCAAGGCTCAGCCTGCTGAGAGATGCAAAGGTATTCCACATGAGTACTTCACTGACCTTGGTGTGGGGGGAATTTTTAATAGGTACCTTTGTACATATTGCCTTATGTCTGCATGTTTGAGGATCTGAGTGGCTTTAAATACCCTAGAGCAAGTACAGTATGAATATTGCCAACTTAGATTTATAGTTCAGTTACTTTGCTTTTAGTAAAGTCTATTGAATAATTTTGTAAGTGTTAAATTAGTTAATGATTAAGTGCTTCTAAGTACTTTACACATAGAACTCTTGAGCAAGCCTGAGTGTGGTGATGTGATGTTTTTATTGTATTTTGTATGTTCTTTGTACCCTAATGGTTCATCCCTACCTTCCCCACTTCTACTCCCAGTTGGTCTGCCCCAGATCCAAGCTGCTCCCCCAGTGCTCCCGATGTGGTTATCCCCTCCCCTTGTTCTGGCACCTTCCTTGTCAATCACCCAAACCCCTCCCAGAGTTCTGGACTGTTCTGTGCCTGTCACCAAAGCCCTCCCTAATTACCCTTTTATGGTCCCCGTCAATCCCCCGAGACCCTGCCCCGTCGGATACCTCCCCTCTTGGAAATCCCCTAAACCTCAATGCCCCATTGGGGCATGTGACCCCTTTCCCTCCATCCCTTGAGACTATTGGTCCGCGTGAATGTCTATCCCTGTCCATATCCCTCCCCCAAAGACCCCTATTGGTCCCCTGTCGGGCCATCCCCGTTGTAACACCTCCCTTTATAAGTTGTTGCACAGGGTCTGATCTTTGCTTGTGCTCCTTAGACTCCCTTCGGGCAATAAATTTGAAACTGTATCCAAAGGCAAGCCTCCCCGCAACTTTCTATCCTCTCCCTCGTTGGGGCTGCTGACAGCCACAGCGCCTGGAGCTTCAGCTCCCCTGGGCAGAGCTGGACTCCAGAGGAGCAGCTTTAAAGCCTCGAGCCTTTGGCTGCTCCCCGCTCCTGCCGCACACCAGAGGTGCTGGCCGGGCTGAAGACAGTGGTCACTGCGACACCTGAGGGTAAGTTTGGCAAGGGAATCCATTCTGAATGTTGTGACCCGATGGGAGTGTCTCCCTTACCATGTAGCGCTCTCATCCTTTTGTAACCCAGAGTCTGTGAAAATTATTTTAAATATGTTCTGATCCAGTTTTTTTTATATGCTTTATTTTATGTGGTAATAGGGTAAACTTTGCCACTGAATTCTGTTAAGTCATGCTTTCACAAACATATATTAAAACCTCTTTTTCTAATAACTTAGATGGTGACTCTTTTAAGTGGCCAAAATACTCATTCATGACATCCCCCTCAAGGAAGTTGTAGGCTGCAACGGGGTCACCCTTCGGTCTTCTCCAAGCTGAAGAAATCAAGTGGCCTCTGCCACTGTTTGTAAAGGTGGCACTTGAGGCTGTTCACCATCTTGGTCACTCTCTAATAATTTGATGTCATTCTTATACTGAAGTGCCCAAAACTACACACACAACTCTCCCTACAGAGGTGAGGTCACACCAGTGCAGAGAAGAGCTGGACAATTGCCTCCCTCAAACAGCTCAGAGTGCTTAGCTTGATATCCAGCCCACGACATGGTTGGCCCTTTTGGCTGCCTGGGAACACTGTTGAGTCATACCCAACTTCCCTTCGATCTGAGCCCCCAGATCTCTTTTTGTGAGGCTGTTCTTCAGCCTCTTGTCCCTGTTATTAGTGATAGATGCCTCTGCCTGAATTAAGGTGCAAATGAGACCATATGCTGGAGTAAACTGTATGGATTTTATTTAACAACAAACATGAGCTAGAGAGATAGAAAAAGAACTAGAGAAGAGAGAGAGAGAGAAAGAAAGAAATCAAGCAGAAGATCCACCACCCACACATCCAGGAGTGTCCCATTGGTCCTTCCTCACTCTGGGCTTCTCAGTGGTGGGGGTCCCAGGTCGTTCTTTTGGTGGTACCACCTTTATACAGTCCAGGTTCTGAGTATCTATGGAGATGTGTTCCTAATTTACATGGGAAGCGAGGTTGAGCGTGCCTTCATTGCATGCTAAGTGAGGGTGAGGTCCTCTTTCTGAGCATGCTTCCTCCAAGGTTTTGTTGGTTGCAGATACTGTCTGTCCCATAATATGGGGTGATCTTTGTTTGACCAGTGATGTGCATATGAGTAGTTGCTTCCTTTCACACAGCTTGCCATGGCAGAAATTTTTTGTCCAGATGCATTAAGCAGGATGTGCTAACCAGATATAGCCTCCACCAGGCCTGGAATTAGTGCCTTCCTGTTGCAAATTCCTCCTTTCTGTGCTTATCTTATGGCAAGTTCTTTCTCTAGCCTTAACATTAACAGTGTTTCAGAGAGGCAAATGTACTTTTTAACTCCTTACAGTCCCCAGTTTGCATATATAATCAAGATTACCCTATCTCAGGTGATGAATTCAGCACTTGCTCTTGTTATCTTTCATACAGCTGATGATTGCTAAAGCTCTCCAGTCAATCTAGATCTCTCTGTAGGACCTCTCTAGAAATGGGTTGTGGGAGGTTGAGGGTCTTTGGTGGTCTCAATCCTTTGGTCAACAGCTCATGCCCACTTCTTGACCTCATCTCGGCACTTGCACTGTCTTTTGTGTTGTGTGGTCTTCATGGACCAGAATAGGGAAGAATGGCTGTGGAGACCTTTAGGAGAAATGCGTCTTAATGTCTCTGTAAACACCGAGCAAGTTACAGAACCCAGACAGTTTGACCCAGACAGTTTGATTTTCTGAGCTTTAGGGTAATAGGAGTAATGGGTCTGCACAAAGTCTATTGCAGAACCCAGAGAGCCTGAACTTCAGGGGAAAATGACCATACATGTTCAAGAGGGAAAATATAGTAGGTGGTTCAGGAAGTCTATGCCTTCCTAGTACCTCAGCCAATAGGGAAAGGAAGAGGAGGGCATCATGGGGTCAGGAGTTTAGATAAAAGGAGGCTGTGTGCTCCAGAACCTTGAGAGACACTCCGTGGGGGCATGGCCTAGTGAACTCTCTCCCTTCATTCGAATACATTTGCAGAATTCCTCTGTCTCCTTTATGGATACTGGCTTTTCTCAGTGTGGTTTTTCTGCACAATGTGAATAGGCAAACACTTCTTTATTTCGGTGCCAGGAACACGGGGGATTACTCCTCCAAGCGTGTTCTGCTTAGTAAATAAAATCCATCCATTCTATATACTTTTTCTGGTGAGTCATTGTTACGTAAGTTCTTTTACATACTATGCATAATATGCCTGCTCTTAAATTTAACCTTTACCATAGCTGGTTTTGCTACTCAAATAACTTCATCAGTATTCCTACCCTAATTCAATCATTGGGCATCTCTACTGAGCTCTACTGATTGGAATCCTGGATATTCCAATCAAGATGGGAAGGGTAGGGGGTTTCCAAGCAGCGTAACTGGTGCGTATGATGGTCTCAAGAGTTTCTTGAACAAAATGTAAGATATCCAGTAGCTTCTCGTCAAGGTTTCTGTGGTTGCATATTGTAAACACGGCACTCCTGACATTCCTATGCCTTACACGTCACAATTTTCTACTTGCAATCATAACTAACTCTTTTGTCTGATTAAATCGATTATTTTATCAGAATATTTACAAGATTTCTTCTACCTGAAGTCTCAAGTGGTCCTCAGCTCGTGGCGAAATGTGAAAAAACCACTGTATTTTTCTTTAAAAACGTGATGCGCTTGAAGCAGGGAGCTGTGGGGGTTCTCTGGAGAGCTGAGAAGGCTGGAAGGGAGGCAGAGAAAGCGGCAGGGAGGAGGGGCTCAGCCCGGAGGCCCTGAGGACCGGGAGGCTCCGTCTGTTGCCGCTGCCCGCGGCACTGCGCTCGGCTTCCCCCGCGGCCGCGGCCCCGCATACCCCGCGCTGGGCGGGCAGGACGCGCCGGCCCCGCCTCTGCCGCCGCCCCGGAGCTCCCGCCCCGCTGCCCGGAGCCAGGGTCTCTTTCCGTCTCCGATTGGGGCCGCCGGCTGGGGTTGCGGACGAGTGGTCGGCCGGGTTCGGTGAGGACGTGCGCGGCGGCGGGGAGAAGGAAGGAAGGAAGGAAGGGAGCCGGGTGGGGAGCGGCGGGCGGCGGGGGCTGTGCCGTCCTGTCCTCCCCTCCGCCCGCGGGGCCGGCACCCAGCGGCTGCCTGGGGCCGCTCCCCGGGAGCTGCCGGCCCCTGCGGAGGGCTCGGGGCCGGCGGGCGGAGCCCTTTCCGTGGCTGGGCCGGGGAGCGGGGAGGCCGCGGGGGCCGCGCAGCGCCGGAGCGGGGTCGCGGTGGGGCGGGGGGCCCGGGCGGAGCGCGGGGCCCGGCAGCTAGTCCGCTGCTCGTCTCGCGGAATCAATTAACATCAGTTAATAAGAGTCCTGCGAGTGCCTGAACAAGGACAATGCGATGCGCAGGCTCCGGAAACATCCCCGCCCCGATCACCTTAAGGACGCAGAGGTTTGTTTGCTGTGTTTCTCCATAGGATATGGCAATCCGGGGAGATGCGGTCGAAAGATATTTAAAAAAACCAAAAACCAAACAACGAGGAAATCCCCCTCCCCCCCAAAACAAAACAGACAAAAAAGAGTAATCACTGTCAGGGTTGAAGACCAGGTATTTCGAGCGTCCTGTGTTTAAATTCTGCGATGAAAGTCCAGCGTTAGTGATTTTTTTGCTTCAGACACTCAGACGGCATCACAAGGCGTGCGGTAAGGAGCCGGTGCTCTGCTCTGTGTAAGAGGGACATCTGCAGTTGTGTATTGTGGTTGAACTGATAAAACTGTTTCTATTACTCAAGAAGAAAAAAAAGGTTTTTAAGAGGCATAGGCTCACTGTTTCTGCTTTGGGTCGTCTGTAGTTGATAGAATTAACTTGCTTATTCCATCTGCAGAGGCAGATGGAGATATGGGAAAAAAATGCAAGTACCCCATCAACGCGTAGCAACTTTCCTCCTGTGCTGTGGGAGATGTGCTTTGTATGCCCGTGGCATAAAAAAACCAGAGGCATCAGGTAGAACATGAGTAGATTTTCCCCTGGAGCACTGGATATGTTTCAGAAGCCCATAGGAATGCTAGTGGTTGTTTTCCTAGAAGTTGTTAGTAGGTTGACTCATCTCATTCTAGGAGCTCTGTGATAAGTTTGGGCATTTCCCTGCTCTTAACTAGCCTCCTGGGAGGACTTAAAAATAGAACAAAACAAACCCAGCTCATCATGACTCCCGGTAAATATTTTCTCCTTTTTGCATCTGAGAATGATGGGAGTAAAACTTGCTACTAACAACAAAAACTCCTAACTGGGCTCTTATCGCCCTGTTCCCTTGAACTAGCCAACTGATGTCCCAAAACATTTAGATATTCCTGGCAGAGAAAACAGACTTGTGATAATGATTGCTTTTATGTTACTGTCTGTGAAATTAAATCCATTACTCTTGATGCCTGTGCCAGTATAAAGGTTCCCCCGAGTCTCAAGGTGCAAAGTCTTGGAAAATGTACTGAGGTTGTTCCCAAGATGTTTACCAGCAATTATTAGTTCAGTGTTTGTGTGGATTACTGCAGTGAGTTGGGAGGCAGAGTTCAAGAATCCAGCTCCTTTGTAGTTCAAGCTTAAACAGTATTTTTTCCCCACGAAATAATATATTGTCTGATGTTTTGGCAGAAGAAAAAAAACATTACAGCATGCTTTATATCAAGTCTATTCTGGGGTGTTTGGGTTTCCTTCTAAATAGAAGCTAAAACTTTCTCCAGTTCATTGGTCTGCTAGATTTTTAGAAGAAGTTTTATTTTGTCATTTTGGTTCTGTTTTCTATTTAAGGCACAGCTTTTTTGCATTTCCCCCTTCCCACTAGTCTTAAAAAAAAGTAGTTGTAAAATCAGTAAAATACTCTGATTTTCAGGAGGCTGTCTCTCAAACACTGTCTCTTTAAAAGCCAACAAATTGCTGACTTAGATTGTTTTCTGCAGGCTAAGGTGTTTTGGTAGGAGAATATTTTTGTACATTTCTAAAAGTGACACAAAACAATCTTTCCCAACTATTTTATTTGCCTTTTTTTGTTCAGTTTCATTTGCTGCACCCATATCAGTGAGTTGGAGATGTGACACTTTGTCATAGCATTTGTGGTCTTTCTTGTAATAATTAACCTGTTGGTTTGATGTTGAGCCTTTCTTCTCTGTATTGAAGACTAAGAGTTGTCAGAGGGAGAGCAGTACTCCCCACTCCATAATTTTAAAGGCATGGCTGAAGACAGCAAAAGGAGTAAAGGAGGGAGCAGAAAACCATGAAGGTGCAATTCAACTCTCTGAGTTCCTAGAGCAGCTCCTGCTTTGCTGAGCATAGCTATGAGAGCTTGTGAAAAACCTTAGACCCTGCTGGTTACTCTGACGAAGAGGAAGGAAAAAAGCAAAGGCAAGGAAAATGTGGTTGTTCATTAGGTAATGCTAATCTTTGCCTGTATAAACTGTTACTGGGCACTAATGAAAGGAGACTGGTGCTTCACAGCAAATCGGAATTCAAAATCTGCCAGGGGATCTTTTGATATATTACTGGTAATCAGGACATAGGAGACTCTGGTGGTCTTGTTGGTACGGGTCATTGCTCCTTTGGTAAAAGCAGCACTTCAAGCTTATTGGCTGTTGTCCCTTCTAGGAGCCAAGACCAGTGAGGAGCTCCTTTTCCTCCAGTGAGTGCTCCACCTCTGTCTGAAGAGACACACAAGATTGCTGAAGTAAGTGATCTTTTTTTTACTTTTTAAAGTGAAATTGTGGGAGCCATTTTATTGTCTAGTTTGCTTCATCCTGAAGCATCACAAGTAGCAGCATCAGTGCAACTGAAGAGGTAGAAATGGGGAAGAAAATAGGTTTGGGGAAGATATAAACTTACTTACCTGTCTTTGTTACTCAAAGCATTTCTAAGTTATATTCAGTACTGTTACAGCCAGTTTTTTTAAGAACTGTAGTACTTTCCTATTGCTGACAGGGAATGGATTTTTATTTTTTCACACATTTGATTGCTAGACACTACTAGGGTGTTTCTGACTACCATTTGTGTTTCTGATAAACATAAGCAACTCAAGTTCTCAGGAGTTTCAAAACTGCATAGGGCAGTGGAAGTGTAGAAGAAAAAAGCTGTCGGATTTTATACTTGGAGGAATTTCAGGGAAGCTAATTTAATGGAAGGATTGATATTGTAACTTATAGTAGGCAGGAAACTTCACCAGTCAGAAGAGAAGCTGTACTTTTGAAAAATACTCCTGATCTTGAAGGTAGCGCTGTGCCTTCATGCTGGATATAAATGGTCTCCAGAAAATGCAGATATGCCAAAGAGCTCTTCCAGTACTGCTTGTGGAAGATTCCCATGACTGAAATTCAATTAACTTCCTAATTTGCACTTCAGTGAGTATCCTGTACATAGATTGCAAGCTTGTCTCCAATGAGTAGTCATTAGACATTAAGTGATTAGGGAGCAATACTTCTAAAAGGGGATGTCTACAGCTACTGGGGATGTAAGACAGTTGTTGAAATGGGCCTTGAAACTTGAAAAGAACTTGCAAATTCTTCAGAGGTTGAAGCATGTTCATGGTTTCTCAGTGTTTCTCTTGTTTCTGTGAAGTGTGTGAAATACTGAGGCCTGGAAAATAGGCCCTGAGATGAAGTTGACTCTCAATGAACCTTCCAACCAAACACTGTATAATGGTATTCTCTTATTAGCGAAAGATGCGTGATCATTAGTGAAACATGTAGTGTGATAGGAACATATTTCTTTGTGTTCAGAGGCCCTTCAGGGCCGTGAAATCAGATATCTGGCCTTGTTTGGAGGTACATGGTCAAAGCCAGCTGCCTTGGTTCCTCCTTGGGCCCTGGCCAGGCTTTGTGTGGAACCCAAGAGGACAATTGTTACAAATGGAGAGGGGAGTTGTAAACAATTTTCTGCCTCTGCCCAGGCCTCTGGCAGTAGACAGTAACTTTACTGAGGCGGCCAGCACCCCAAAACCCACTCTGGTTGCAGGTTCTTCATAGTGACCGATCAGGCCTATTACAACATGGATTATTTATTGAATAGCCCAAGAAAAACAGACATAAGACTTTAACCAGACTTCTTACTACACAGGATAAACAAAGAAACACTACTAGTAGATAACATACAGTGCACGGTTAAAGTACCCAGTTTTACAGCTAGCAAAGACATAGTAAGAGATTAGAATGCAGTGTATCTTACCAACCAGTTCCTCATGGGGCATACATCAAATCCTTCCTCTCAGTTTCTGGAAAAGTATCTATGAAGATGTGTCCAAGTGTCATAAGAGAAGTCCTACACGTTTCCAGGGAGTGTGTAAGAGGCTTTTATCTCCGTAATAATTTGTGTGGCTTTTATAGTTGTAAAGAGCAGTGTCTTTAGGTCAATAGTGTTTACTTTTTTTATCTCCTCGCACATCTGCTCTCCAGACCACCAAGATGTTGATTCTTAGTCAGAGGATCTCAGCCCTCTTGGCGCCAGAGATGACTCCTTGCTGGGCCTTTGACCTGGCCTGGGTTATCTCTTCCGTGTACACCAGCCATCTGTGATAGAGATGGGGGGGAACATGTCCTGCCACAACAATGAAACCAGGTGTTCCTGCACTAGAAGGTATGGAAGCTTGTTTATTCAACAACATAAAATCTGGACCCTCTCACAGCAAAGATGGAGACCTCACCAGTGGGTGGACGCACCTGAAGAATTTCCCAGTTACCAGGAGTGGCTCTCCAGTCCTTCGCTGTGACTGGAGCTCCCCAGCTGAAGTGCAGATCTGGATGATGATAAAATATTAAGATAACTGGTGATGTACCTTCATTAATCACTATAGGCAACCTGCTGTAGTAATGATTAGGTGCATTGCTTAGCTTATCCTTTTGTAATCATTTGCTGTTTTGAGCTATAGTAAATTACACTTTACACTAAAAAACACCTCAAGTTGTTGTCTGTGTCTTTTGTGCTGACCATGTCAACTGGCGGAACAGTGTGATGGTAAATAGAAATTTGCAGCTGAAGCATAAGGGGTATAGGTATTTTCTAAAAAATGTCGTTCCAGCCAAGAAAAGGCAGCTTCATCTTTAGCTGACCCTCACCCATCGTGGTATTACTCACAACTAGAAAAGCATGAGCTAGAGATGATACTTACAGATATGTGTTTCAATTATATACATGAACTTTGCTACAGAAGCAAGGATATTCCTGTATAAAGGAGTCTGATGCTACTAGTAGAAAAGCTTTCATCTGTAGGATTCTGAATAGAATGTCAATTTGTCTGATGAATCCAGTCCCTGTTATTAATGCATTTTCCCTGCAAATCTTTTCTGTTAAAAATTGCTTTCTCAGGCTTACAGCTATTACTCAAAAGTGAACATTTTTTTTTTTTTCTCTGAGGAGTGTAAGCAGTGAATGCGTGGTTGAAACAGTCAAACAATACAATCTTGAAGATTTCATTTTGTTCTGAACAGTGACATCGCTTTTGCTGGTGCTGTTGCTTGGTATCATGGAGAACTAGAATGTTAAAATTCCTTGTGAAGCATGGCTCCTCCAAATGGCGGGAGTTCATAGTGTTTGCAGAAGATTCACTTCTACCTTTCAGAATAACCTCTTGGAGCTCAGTTTAGATGCTGCTTATGACAAATTCAGATTTTTCTGTATCTAGTGCTTCTGGTTGTTGGTATGTGGAATGGTATTTATCTGTATTAGCTCATTTGTGGTGAGAAGAATGACTTCTTTATTCTTGACCCGTTGACCATGACCACATTTCCCATGACACTTGTGGCAGTGTTGCTGGGTACAATTATTAGCTGTAGGACAGTGGATTGAGACCATTGCCAGATACCATGGAATGCTTTTTCCTTGATTTTTGTACCATCCCTGAATAAGTCTTAAAATTGAATTACATAATTGTAATTTCTCAACTGCAGAATTTCCAGATTCCCTCCAAGATTTAAGGCACATTCAGAGATTGAGGCTTGTTTCATTGTTTTTCTACATTTGTTTTGCCGATGGGCAGGGCGAGAAAAGACACAGGCACCAACTATAAAGGAGTGAGTGTAATTTACTATGATATGAAACTGCAAAGAATTGCAAAAGGATAAGATAAGCAAAGGATAAGCATCAGCTAGGGGAAGCCACTGTCACAGCAAGGGACTGGAGAACCACTCCTGGTAACTGGGAAATCCTGCAGGTGTTTCCACCCACAGGAAATGAGGCTTCTGACTTAGCAGTGAGAGGGTCCCATTTTTCTTCTGTTGAATAAACAAGCTACCATAACTTTTAGTGCAGGAACATCTGGTTTCTTTCTCCTACTGGATTTCTTCCAAAGCATGGCTAAGGCTCAAGGAGGAACCAAGGGAGTTGTCTTTGATCCTATACTCCAAAACAAGGCTAGATTTGGCCTTGCCTGGTTTCTAAATACTGAAACCATGTTTTTCCAATGAGTGGATACATGTATCAAATTGTTAATTATTTGGTAATGAGCAGATACCTATAATATTTGGTTGGAAAGTTCATCTAGAAGTCAACTTTCGCCCAAGGTCTGTTGTTCAGGCCGTAGTACTTCATCATTTTGCTGGTGGTACCGTGAAGTGTGATAAGTAGAAATCTGCAGCAGTAGTCCTGCATCAAACATTTTTATTGAAACCAAATTTCAAATTTTTCTAACATAAATACTGAAATTGGAAACTTGTGAGTGCAGCAGGATGTTCTTTCTGTATAAGTGGGGGTGAAACAGCTTGAACTTTGCCCTACTTGCAAAAATCACCAGTGATGGAGGGAGGGTGGTCGTGCTGCTTTTGGTGTTGAAGAATGCTGATATCAGCCTGACTGAAACACCTCAAAATTAAACAATATGAGGAAGTGAAGAAACTGGTGTTTCCTGACAGGAACTGGCACTGGCAGGGATGTGGGAGACAGATGTTTCCTGATAAAAGGAACCAATGAGTGGTAGTGCTAATCATATATTTTAAATGCCCTTGTTAAATTTGATACAGTTGATGATTGCCCATACCTCTGATCTGTCCAGGTCTCTCTGAAGGGTCTCCCTGCCTTCAAGTGAGTCAACAGCTCCTTCTACTTTAGTGTCTTAGACAAACTTACTTAGTATTCCTTTGAGTCCTGCATCCAGGTCGTTAATGAAAATGTTGAAGAGCACAGGGCTGAGGATGCAGCCCTGTGGAACCCCAGTAGGTGATGGGTCACCAGTCTGATGTCACCCAGGTCACTACAATGCTTTGTGCCTGACCCGTGAGCCAGTAGCTCACCCATCACATGATGTGTTTATCCAGCTGTGTGCTGGACATTTTGCCTGAAGGACACTGTAAGAGACAGTATTGAAAGCTTTACTGAAGTCCAAAAAGATTCGTGTGCTGGCTTTCCTAGATCAACTAGGTGGGTTACCCTGTTGTAGAAGGAAATCAGGTGTGACAAGCTGGCTTTCCCCTCATGAAGCTGTGCTGGCTGGGACTGGTGACTGTTGTCCTCCAAGTGTTTTTCAGTATCTCCCAGAAAAATGTTTTCCATGATTTTACCAGACACTGAAGTGATGCTGATAGGCCTCTACTTTCCAGGGTCCTTCTTCTTGCCCTTCTTGAAAATTGGGACAACGTTCGCTAGCTTCCAGTCAGCTGGGACTTCTCTGGATTCCCAAGATCACTCAAAAACCATCAAGAGAGACTTTGCAATGACACCAGCAGCTCTTTGAGGATTATTGGATTAATCCCATCGCGATTTGTCAGAAGTTGATAGGTAAAAGGGGGAAAAACACTGTTGGAAATGGTGGAATGGGAATCTGCAAAGTGAAGTGACTACTAATCTTCATATGCTTAAGGTTAATGTAAATACACTGTGATTGACTGGCAATCTGAGATTTTGGTAATTTCCGACAAATAATCCCCTATTTCACTTCTAAGAATTTTGGGGCAAGAAAATTCAGGTGTACTGGTGCTGTTGTGACATCTAAAATACAGTTATAAAGAGAGGAAAATGAGAATTATGGGTGTTTATGTACTCTTTGGGCATATTTAGTTGATTCAGGCCGTCTTTCTCTGACACTGTAAGTCAAACATGCTGAATTAGATTTAAATGCTTTAGGTGAAATGAGACATGCTGCTGCAAGTCCAGAAGCAGAAACAGGAGAGCAAAGTGTTGCTGGCCTGCAGCTGAACTTTAGTCCTTTCAGTTCTTGGAATCTTCTGTTTGCTGAACTACGTTCTGGAGAGGTACAAAATAGCTGTGATCGCAGTGGCTGGCATTGAAATATGTGTGTTTATAGAGTTTTGGTTCTATTAAATGGAGCTTTTAGCAATGAATAAGAATATTTTAGAGCTATTGTGAGTGCCTTCGGTACACTTGTTGTGGAGGAGATTTAGACCACTTAGGGAACCACTGGCACAGGTAGCTGGAAACGTGGTTTTACTGAAGTAAAATGATGTAGAAGTGAGGCTTAAGAAAGTGCCCTGGCAAGGTTTTACAATGATAGTAATAATTCAAAAGTATTCATACGTTATCATAATGCCCTATGATACAAAGTTATGCACGATACCAGTCACCAAAGATCTGCAGTTGGTACGGAGTCTTTCAGCCTCAAGGAGTAACTTGGAGGTGACGCAATGCAAGGGGAGGTTACAACCGTACAGCTGGCTGCTTAGCAGGGAGAGATCAAAAAAAGGCTCCTTTGGGCTTTCATATTTGTGGGATGAAGTGGTTGGCTCGTAGTCAAATTGAATGCCATGGAAAAGGTAGGCATAAGATTCCTTGCACTCACAACTTCATTTGTTCCTTACTAATTAGTCCTGGAAGAACTACCTGCTATTCATGTCTTATTCGCATGACTGGTGTTCCGGTTTCCCAGCTCTTACACATCAAAACTCTCTGTGTCACCCTGTTCCTGTGTGGGTTTTCAAAGAACAGGTTGGAACTAGAGAAGTTCTTGACCTGGTCATGGCCTAGGCTTTTACTTCCTTGTGAGCCTAAGTCAACCTCAATAATTTGGTCTGGGAGTTGAGCTCATCCCTATGACTACAGTCAATCCACTTTATTGACCCAAAGAGTGGTAGTACAGTTACCTCTTTGCCTCTGTCATCAGTGTGTGTTGTATTGCACATAAGTGGTGAAGGTACAGTTATTTGATGAGTTGCTTAGCTTAAGGTTTATAATTAATGCTTGTTATGTACCATTGCACAAACAGATACTGATTTAGGAGAAGGGTTGGAAGTGTTGTTGGCTCATATTCTAATCCCAGGTGCAATGTGTGCAGAGCAAGGAATAGAGAGGGTGGCCTAGCTGACCTGGACCTTATCATGACAAAAGTTTAGAGCCTAGGAGACTTAATATTTGCATTTGGAGGAGGGAATAGATTGGGTAAAGAAAACAGACTGCAAGACACTTTCAGAAATACCTTTGGTACTGGCATACAAAAAGACTCCTTTAAAATAACCCCAACACTTTACATTCTGGGCAGGACCCTGGCATTTACCAGGGAGAGAAAAAGTTCCTGGTGTTCTTTGAGGGCTGAAATTTGGGATTGTATCTTGTGTATCATTCCCATACGTATGTGCTAGGAAAGTCAGCAATATCCTGGTGATGAGAGGCACATCAAGAGTGGGAGAAATTTTAGCTAATATTGCTCAAGCTATCTTAGCATCAATGGTAGGACTATAGCCATAGCCTGGAGGTAGATGAGTAAAGGTATAATTAATGCCATTCCAAGTACAAGCAAAGTGAGCTTGGTAGGCCTAGTGGGTTGGACACTGGAGGAATGTCTTTAATGTCTAACCTGACTATGCACAGGTAAGAGGAAAGGTAAATGGCACTGATTGTTTTGGCAGCTTTTGAGACTGCAGTATGAGGCAGAGAGGGGGCAAAATTTATGCCTAGGTAGCCATCACAGGCAGAATGGAAGCTTCACACAAGGTTTATCAGGGTGACCTTTCTGATGAGTCACAGGGTGCAGAAAGGATCCCGTTGCTTTCTAAACTCAGAGAGGAGTCTGAGTGTAGCTGGATGTGGTTCTAGCCCCAGGCTGAGTCAAAGGTTTATGTCTAAAGAATTATACAGGTGTCGTTGAATCTTTATACAACTTCATCTCACAGGATAAAGGAAGGCAGACCAATATGGAAAAATGATTTATTTTTATGGTGTTAATAGCGATGAAAATATTGATCATAATACTGGTTAGACTAAAGGACCTTAATCAGAATTAGATGCTATGCAGTTCAGATAGTTAACTATAATTACAGTGACAATTTTAAAGCTGGCAAAATAATTAAATACAGATTGATGTTGCTCACTCATACCATGTCTTTGGGCATATCTCTTTAACTCAGCTTCAAGAAATAACCTTGAAGGTGTCTCCATTCAAAGGAGGAATCTCCACCCACAGTTCTAGAAGGGAGTATGTTAAGAGTGTTGGAAGCATAAAACAGTGAAGAAAATAGCAAAGCTCAGTATGAGGTGGAGCCCACACATCAGAGCATCAGTGATCAGAGCAGACATGGGAACCTGATGGAGGTTTGTGTTTCCATGGCATCGGGGAGGAATGTAAAGTGGGAAAGGAGCAGTGCAGTCTCAATACCAGGAAATGTTTTGTACAATTGCTGCCAGGTATACCTCCTACCAAGAAATACTGCATACAACACAACCACAAAGAACAGAAAATTTGACCACCCACAGCACTTTGGACAATAATGGCTGATAAGGTATGAAAAGACCCTGATATTGTGTTTAGCTGGGGGATGACAATTTGAAATGAAAATTTTAGGGACTCATCTTCCTCGCCTTCTGCAGAAAGGGCACCATTTGGTAAGACTTGTGTCCTCGGCTATGCTGAGTGTTTTGACGTGATTGCCACTGTATTGTTAGGGCTGCTCTGCAGTTTATGCAGATACCACTGGCAATCCAAAAGAGCCATGTATGTTGCATTTAATAAACCACAGTATTTGTGAATCTGACTCGTTCTTTTGAATGCAACTGGACTTACAGTTAATAGACTGTTGGAACACCTAGTGCCAGGCCCTTAGTTATGTTTTTGTAACAGGTTCCTGCTGTTAAAAATTGGGACTGGGCTTTTATAGTGATTGACTTGTCAGTCAGATGTTCCTGGCCAGCTGTTTCCACTCAGTAGCCTTAAGCTCAGCAGTGTCAGGTAAATTACCAGTATTATCACTTCTTGTTTGCTTTATCAGGAGCTTTGTTACATCCTCACCTGTGCCCGTTTCTGCCAAGAAACATTGTTCTTCACCTCCTCAGAGTGTTTAACTTTGGGATTATTGGATGAGGCTGGTCTCAGCATTGTTCTACACCAAGTAGAAGCAGCATGATCCCCCTTCTCCATCCATCACTGCTAACTTTTACAGTCAGGGTATTGTTTGAGCTGCTTTACCCCCACGGAGGCAGTGTGTCCTGCTCCAGTAGCCCTGGTCAGATGCCAGGAGCCATTGGACTTGTGAGCTGACTGGCTGGGGCTGTGAAAAGGGGAAGTGGTTGCAAGTGAACACTCAATGTTTTTTCAGTTCTCTGAAAATTTGATGAATTTTGGGGCTTGCAGGATCACAGGGTGTTAACAGCATGGGTCACTGGAGGTAGGGGAGGTGCTTCTCAGAGTCCCTAAAGTAGGGGGAGTTTGATTCAGAAGTACCAGGAAATTGTACCTTCCCTGGAGCATTATGGAGGGTCTGGTCTGTGAGTGGTTCTGTCTGTGGAAGTAAAAAAGCTAATGCCTTGTAGGCCTTGGTAGGCCTTTCTGGTTAGAAATATCTGCAGTGTTGCCTAATGGCCTCACTGAGTAAGAGTGGCTGAATTACTGGAGTGAAATACTTGTAAAAGGATGTACTGTCTGGAGCTTATCTTACGTAACCTGTATGTTACCATTCTTTCTGGTAACTTACTGCATCTTGCTTATCTGACATGTAGTCCTGTGAAAAACAAGGCATGTAACCCAGAGGTATATAAATATAAACTCTATCACTGCCCCAGCTGGGCAAGGTTCAACTCAGCAGAAGCTGTTATTTGGCTGCTCTTGGTGGTGCACAGCTCTGCAGCTACATGCAGTGATAAACTGCTGCTGTGCAGACCTGACTAGAATTGTGTAAGAGCAACTCCACAGTGGAGGTTAGAACCTCCCAAAAACTGCAGCTCAGCAGGCTGGCTGGCTCTTGGGGAAGTCACACTTGACTGACCTTGAGAAGGGCTGAAGGGGCTCCTGTAACTCGTGGACTGCTGCAGAGGGTGAGAGAAGTGGTCCCCTCCATTGTGATCAACTGCAGGCAGAATTTTGACTGCCCATGAGGACACACGGATGATGATATCATTGATGATGGCATGCATCTCTAGATGGGAAGTCTCTGTAAGGTGTGCTCTCCATGGCACCTGAGAAGGATTATCAGGTTCTGTCTGGGATGCTGATTTTATGTCTGATAAGTCTGGGTAACCAAGGGCTGGGGGGTTTCCAGTTAAAGAAGTGGTGGGAGGGGCATTAGGGCCCTTGCTAATGCTCTGGTGGGAAAAGGTGCAACATGGAGGCTTGTTGGCAAAAGCCAGTAAAACACGTGTTGGGACTCTGTGGGCTGCCCGGTTGGAATACCCGGGGCTAAACAGGCTTTCAAAGTTCCTTTGGTCAGGACTCTTTAGCACAGGCCTAGGGGGGGTTTTAACTACCTTGACACAAGGGGTTTGGTGGTAACTATGTCTGCATCCTGACAGAGTAGGCAGGATGACAGAATGAGCATAGCACTGGCTTTACAAATAGCTGGGGCTGTGTGGTGCTGGGCACTGTGCCTGCTGATGTTAATGGGCTCCGAGTGGGCCAGGACTCTTTCGCTAGTGGGTGCTGCTGGGCCGCAGATGGATGACAAACTCACAGGACTTCATCTGGCTCACAGAGGCTACATCTATAGAATGATTGATAACCAGCCTACCTGTGCTTAATCCCAAATTTGTGGGACTGCCCCATGAAATAGTCAGGGGACCTTGGTCATCTCAAGGCCTTTATCTTTGAGTATATGCTAGCGATAACTGAAATATAGCCTGTGTTTTCCGATGGAGTTTGTAGTTAGATTCCAGACCCTACAGGAGGGCCCAGGCTTCTGATTCTGAAATTCAAGGGCTATCTGCCTGTCATGTGACATGTTTGCAATTCAGGTTAAATAGCACACAGTAATAGATTAGTGAGAGTGATCACCTGATTTGGCTAGGGTTTATGCCTGTGAAAAAGCACACAGAGACACAGTCATGATGCCTCCATTGACGTAATACTCAGTTTAATAGTTCGGTCTGATTCATAAGCCCAGTTGGGCTTCAAGGAGGGA
The DNA here is from genome assembly GCF_020740725.1 of Corvus hawaiiensis. Classification (NCBI taxonomy): domain Eukaryota; kingdom Metazoa; phylum Chordata; class Aves; order Passeriformes; family Corvidae; genus Corvus; species Corvus hawaiiensis. The sequence goes on along the minus strand of NC_063216.1, from coordinate 22,443,456 downwards.
GGAATATGACATATGATTGTCTGAAATTGAACTGGACCAAGTATTTCTGTCCTGATTGTCTTGATGAATTTTTGTTTCAGAAACTCACTTTCAGTCAGCTTCCAGCCACCTGTCAAGCTTTTCCTGGGCAGATACTGCCATTGCAGGGACCCTGTGGCCCTCTGATTTCTCCACAGTCACCTCAAGGCTTCTAACACAGACAGTGGCAAGAGTCGTAGAGTTGTGTCTATTCCAGCCTAAGTGTCCAGACACTTGTTCAGACAATTCAGACACTTGTTGTTTGTAGGGAGATAACTTGGGCTTCACCTTCATTCAAATAGTGGTCAGCATTTCTAAGACCATGAGCTAACACAAATAGGCAGGGTAACTTTCCCTTCACTCTTTCGTCTTTCTGACTTTTTCTATTCAAAGAAGGGAACAAGTAGTCTCCTCCATAAGAGCATCTGGCACCCACAGGCAGAGCAAGGCCCCAAAACAATCAGTTCAGGCACCTGCTGCAAGGCTCAGGCCAGTCGTGATGCCATGTACTGCATCCCTCCTTTGACACCGGAATGGAGGGACTTGATGCAGCCTGGGAGAGTTAGATTTGGAATATAGTAACAAACACCAGACCAACAGCTTTAGGGATAAACAGTTTATCTTAAAACAACAGATGACTGACTCTAGGGGGTAGTACTGTATGATTTCTCTTACAGTAATGATTTACCAAAATATGGGTGTGGATTTAATATCGACACCCAGCTGAGACAGACAAAGACTCTCTTAACAGTTTAGAGTTAGAAAGTGTATGTTTATTCCAGCACTGGGCAGCTGTGTGGAATGGCTCCCTAATACGCAGTGCAAAGTTACAAGCCAATACAGAGTCTATTTATCTACAAAAGTTATGAATATCCAAAATACAGAGGTATATTTATAACATTGATACCTCCCATTCTCCGCTTCATATGGTAATTAGCTTGAATGTCATTAAGCATGCGTGGTATGTTCTCTGAATTGGGTCGGTGGTCTTTTTATTTGGGGAGTGGTCTTGGGGGATGAAGTAAACCCTATCTTCCTTGTTTTGACCTTTCTACTTGTTTGGTTTTTGACAATACAAGTTACTCCTTGGGGACGTCCAGTTCCCCTCTCTTCGTGACTTCTGAATAGGTTCCCAGATGGAAAAATTAGTAATTGTCTTCATTTCTTTAGATCTATTTATCAGTGTTTCTGTTTCTCATTATAAGCACAGCTAAGCAAATATAAGAATGACAAGTAATCAGTTACTTACAGCTTAAGAGCATATTTCAAGTCCGGCTCTTATTAACTCTTAACTAATCCCAGCCTGGCTTACCTGTCTATCTATTTTAACTAATTTCCACAAAACTAATCTTTAGCTAAAGTCTTAATGTTTCTTTTAAAATCTATGTTTCAGTAATTCCTGTAACACACAAATCACGGCTTATAAGAATTTCAGGGTACATCCATTACAATCTCCACACCTGGTCCTTTTGGGCCAGGTTATAGGGTTTAACATTGCAATGAACCCCCTCCCTTTGTCTCCAGCCTGGCTGCAACAAGGGGTTCCTAATTTTTTTTGGTCTTGATGGTGACAATAATTGGATTTTAATCTTGGTGAAGTTGTGTGCTGCATGGAGTCAAAGTTCCTGCTCTAGCAAGGATTTTGCAGTTACTAGTGGTTGGCATCTTAGTCTTGTTTGCCTCTTTTACAGTTATGTTCCCAGAAAATGTAAATGTCTTATGTTTCCTCAGCATTTGTCTAATTCAAGAATGTGATTGTTTTATGCCTAATCATTTTTCAGGAAATACGCAGCGTACCATTAGCAGCCTGAAAGGTTCACCGTGGATGCAAAAGCCTGTTTTCTTCTCTAAGATTCCTGCATCACTGTAAGTATTGCCTTAACACTGCTGTTGATGCTTTTTACGAATTTCATGTGCAACTTTGTTTTCCTGTTTTCTTTTGTTATTGGTGTCTTATGAGAGCAGAGAAGGTAAAAGAGTGAAGAAAGAGCTGTCTTTGAATCTTGAAAATAACACCCAGAAAATTGTAACACTGGGTCTCTTATTTTTTATAGGCTAGATACGAGAGATACTTCTGATTCTCAAATTTGAAATCAAGAGTCTTAAAATCTAAAAGAGCCCACGAAGGAAAGTCAGGAGCCTTGGGTGATCTGGGAGAAATGGCACGAAACATTTTCTTGAGAAACTGTTTAACACCCTGCACAAAGCAAGGTGTTTCTTCTGTCCTATCTGAGTTTGACCATACTGAGAGGAGCTTGTCGAGATGCAGACAAGCATTGATTCTTGTGGGTTGGCATGGGGGTTTTTGTGCTTTTTGTGCATTTTTGAAGTCTGAAATAGTGTTTGGCTTTGAAGGCATTGTCTCTGACAGCTTTACAGAGTAACATGCTCACCCACTTGGGTTTGCTGGTAATCCATGTGCATTCTGGAATATAACACATGAAGACTTGGAGATATGTGACTTCGTCACCTCCTGAAGGTGTACGTACTGCAGTAGCAGAAGTGTTGCTGTCATCTCTGTGCTTCATGCCTTCTCCCAGCTGAGTAAGTTAATGCTACCTACAGAATTAGGTAGCAGCTCACTAGAGGCACAGTCATATTTCTCAAAATTAAACTAGTGGGCCACATTATTATGAGAGATTTTTACTAAACACAAAGTATTTTTTCATTTCTTCTGTTGTAGTTGAAGGTATAGTTGAAATTGAGTCTTACTGTCTGAAAACCCTGGCCTGTATTTTATTCTTTAGGTGTTTCTTATGTTCATCTCTTAATTATTGTTTATTGTGTCATGTTATACACATACCTTGGGAGTTTTTTCCATTGTTTTTGGATGAAGAAGGTAAATATAGCAATCTATTGTTAAATTAAAAGGTTGAATGATAATAGCATTAGCAGAATAATGTGAAGATTTTGTTAGTCATTAGATAGTCAATAGAATTGTTAGTTGCTTCTCTTTTTATACTTTAACTGTGTTCTGGGAAACAATTTATGCAACTTGACATTGACAGCATTCATGTCCATTAGGGTTGTGCTAATGGGGTTGCTCTCCTACCTAGCAATTATAGTTCAACAGTTCTGTTCATGATGCATTTTAAATCACTTCTTAGTAAGCGACATAGGTCTTGGTCAAAAGGTTGTAATTTTTGTAAAATTTTTTTTTTTTAGCATTTTGGTTTTGCCTGAAGAAAAAGAAAATAAGAAAATATGGACTGGAATGTAAGGCCAGTCCAGAATGCTGATGCAAATACAAATATGCAAAACAAAGGAGCATGTTTCACTCAGTTACTTTCTAATGGACATGCCTTTCCTCAGACAAATGCCAGCTCCTCTAAAAATGCATGCACTTATGCTGAAAGCAACCAAATCGTGTATGTGCCAACTGTCAATGTTGCCTTCCCTGCTGTAAATGGTGAAGGATTCAAAACTTCAGATCAAACCTCACCAGGAGCATCTGTAACCGGTAATAATTTTTTTATGTCAAAGTACTCAGTTACACAACATTCACAGATGTACGTGACAGCTCCGAAACCTCCCATTCAGAATTCACCTTTGCGGGCACAGATGACTCCGACTTCTTGGCCAGTCTCTAATCCCTACAGTTATCCCTGTAGAAATTTACCTCCCCTGTCCTCTCAAATGAACGCAGGGAACAACGTAAGGAACGTCCTTGGGGAGCCTCAGTATGGCACTACCAACACTTACACTGTGCAGCCAGAAATGCTGCAGCATAATTCTGTGAGACTTGCCTCACTGCATCAAGGTGGCATTCATCCCCAGAATAATTCTCTTCCTCTTGGTACTTCCGGGCAACATGTCCAACCCCAAATATTTAATTCCAATACTCAGTGTAAAGTTTTGTACTCAGTGAATCAAAATACTGGAACAAATGTACAGCTGCCACAATTTCAGCCAAGTCAGATGGGATCAGAAGCTCCTAGAGGATGTTCTGCACCATCTTTGTTGCCTGCCAACTGTGTTTCAAGACCCGCAGCACAATCTTCAATGGGTGTACCACAGGAAGTGCAAAATGTACCTAATGGATACATTGGCCAGCAGAGGTGCCCACAGGATGCAAAAAATGCTCCTGGGTTTAACAGTATCCAGCAACACTGTCAGAAGCAGCAATCTGGAGAAGTCAGTCAATCAATCAGGAATGTCTGTAATCCAAGTGGAAATGTGACAGCAAATAGGTCTTTTAATGAAAGCTCTGTGCCATCCCCTGGCATTCCCAAAGAACTGCTTGATGTTGTGAAAGAAATAGAAGCTCTTTCTTCAAAGCCACTGAGTGATCCTGCTTCAGTTCCAGAGAGCCAGACTAGTAGTTTGATGAATGGGCCTGTTAATGCTCAGATTTCTTCATCAGCAGCAACACGTGGAGTAGCAATTACAAAGGAGAGACTGGCTTGGGAAGCTGAAAAGCTGAAATGTCTTAAAAAGAGGGTTGTCCTGCTTGAAAGGGTTCATAATTATAAAAAAAAAATCTATCGTGACAAAAATGCTCTCCCTCCTCCTTATCCATGTCCTCCTGCTAATTGTCTTCCATGTGTGCCCAAACAAAATGTACCATCTTCCCCATCTGAAGCAGTGAGGACAGAGAGGCCTGTGCTCAAGGTTTCACTTGAAGAAAGAAAGGACAAAAATCCAGCCAGTGCTGATAACAGAAGATTGGAGGTGACTCAAAGTAACCCTCCGGTGGAGCAGGGCAGCCTTTCATCAAGCTTCACTCCTGTTCCCTCTCAGAGCAAAGTCCCAGCTCAATTTAATAATCCTGAGAGCACCTTGGAACAAAGGGATGTGTATGCCTTGGCCTCTTGTCAAGGAAGTGTGACTTCCTCGAACAATGCTTCATGTTTTACTCAAGCAGGGAGCTCTGTCAAGACTGCATCAAAGAGTGTGCAAATTGGCCCCGAGAACTCATCATTTCTTCAGTTTGTATTGAGCAGCACAAATGTATTGAAAGAGAAGACAGCTGGTGCCACTGCTGATAAAATACTGACGAGTCTCCTGTGCAGTGAAAAACCACTGCTCGATACATCTCTCTCAGGTGGAAGCTTGCTAAAAGACACTAGTGAGAAGAACGTAGAAAGTTTGAAAGGTGGGCAGGCATCTGTGGCTCACACAAACTCTCCTGCATCAGAAACAACAGCATCTGTTGATGCTAAATTCCAGAGTGAGGTAGCTCAGAACAAAACTCCATTTACTGAAAATAGATCCTGTAACCAGAGCAATTGTAGTTGCTCTGTGGAAGAGCTGGCTGCATGCCTGCGCTTGTGGGGGAAGTATCCATCAGAATCTGTAAGTGTGCAAAATAAACAGTCAAATGAAAGCCCCACAGCAAATCAGATTTCACCCTCCAGCCAAAGCACGAAGAAGAGAGGGGAAAAAAATGTTCTGGCTAGCATGGATGAGGCAGTTTTGCCTGTAACAACTACCTCTGTGGCACAAAAACTCGATACATTGAGTTCCAATTTGATAAAAAATTTTGAACCCCAAGTTGCAGTTGTCTCTCCTTTAGTACTTTGTGAACAGAGAACACTAGGTGAGCAGGCAGGCAAGATTCCAACACCTGAAGGTAAAACCTATCCAGTGATTGACCCAGGGAGCATGTGTAGTTTGCAAGAAGAAGGGAAAAATGGTTTAAGTGTGGCAAATACTGCCAAAGGAACAACAGAAAATGCTTGGTCATCACCCAGTGATTATGTTCTGGAACAAAACGTGGACTCAGATTTGCAACAGATCAAATTAGATGATGAAAACCACAGGAAAGTTAGTCAGTCTGCACAAGATGCCAGAAAAAATCTGCATATTAGATTACAAAACAAGACTTCTCTTCCTGAATCAGACATAAATTTTTGTAGTCAAAACTCTCAAGAAGGTAAAAGACACCATGAAGACAAGCAAGCTGTGTTAGAGGCAGGAGATACATCCACAGCTGTGCTGGAAAATGAGATGTTTTGTATTTCTAGTGTATGCTCTCTTGTTGAAGGTGATAAATTTTATAATCCACAAATAGCAGGCATCTTCAGGTCAGTCTATGAGACGCATGCATCAGAAGGAAATGCATCTGGTGCAAGGCAAAAGGAACAACATCTGGACTTGCATAAAACTGAGCTGAGCAATAACACTCCCCAAAGAGAGAGCTTGCTGCTAAAGATGTTGGAAGAATCATCAAGTAATTTGGAGAAGGAAAGTGGCAATCCTCTTAAAGCAGTTTCTACCTCTCTGAACTCTGAACAAAACCTGTCATTCAAGGCATCTTTCAAGCATCCTGAAAATGACTTAGAAAGTCTTGTTAATATAAACCAGAAGTTAGCTCAAAATTCACTAGATTCCTCTATTAGCATAAGTGCTAAAACAAATGCATCTGCTGTTCCAGGAGACCACAGTAAACAAAATTCCATGCCCAATAAAAATAGCACAGAGAAGGAGGTGAACTTTTTTGAAACAGAACCTAGTAAATATCTAGAAGATCAGCTGTTTGATCTAGTGAAAGAGTTTCCATATGGCATTGAAGGTGCTGATATGCTAAAAAAAGAAGCAGCACAAAATCGTTCTGTGGCTGAAGGGATGGAGAATCAATCTCAAAAAGAGGTTAGAATTTGTGACAAGAATACTCATTTGAAGGATCCAGTAAATCAGATTAAAATTGCAGTGTTAAGCTCTGATCAGGTTGAAGAACCGTCTCCTGGACACAACCAGTGTTCCTCTAGTGACAGCAAGAAAGCAGCGAGTCAACAATCAGAAAAGGCTTCAGCTGACAAGGACAACTTTGAAGACAGTGTCCAGCCTAGTCAGAATCTATGTGAGAAGGAAAAAGACCCACAAGAAACTTCTAACCCCAGTGAAAAAAGTGAAGATGGCTCTTCAATAGGTTGTGTATCTGTAGCATGTGAAACACCACATAGTCTCTCTCAATTAGAAACATCTGGTTCAGAGAAAAATGATTGTCAGCTTTCAGAAGCTGAAAGTACTGGCTCTGCAGAGAGAGAAGACAACAACAGTCAGTCTGATGCCTTGAAAAACTGTGCAGTGGGAAGCCTGACAATTTCTGAAAAAATCCCAGACAGTATTAGCAAAAATAAAGATATTTGCAATTACACTTCTGCAGTGAACGAAAAATCTAGGCTGAAGGTAGATAATGAATACAAACTGCCTACAACACAGCAGGAAAATACTGGGCCACTTAATTCCTTTGAAAACCAGGATGTTGATAAATACAAAAGCAGCAGTTGGAAGGAAAACCGGCAAATTGACAAAGGAACCCAATTGTCATATAAAGAATTTCATTGTGACAAAAAAGAGCACCAGACAGCATCACCAGAGTTACCAGAGAAAACTGATCATACACATGCAGACAACATGGCAAAGTTGTCCGGAAAGAAGGAGAGAGTTTTCAAAACTGAGCCGCTTTCAAACGATATAACTACACCAGGTTTGGCCACGGACATTAACCAGTTGGTGAAGTCAGACACTGTTGAAATTAAGCACTCTGAAGTCAGTCAAGGACAAAAAGTTAAAACTTGTGAAGAGAACTCAGCTGAAAGACAAAACAGTAAGAAACAAAAGGAGGTGCTTGGGCAAGATGTAGGAATTAGTATCAAAGAGCAAGTGAAATTACCAGCAGAAAGAAAACATAAAAAATTGAGTAGTTACCAAACTGATGCTGTAAACTTCTCAGATAGTAGCGCTGTAGACTTCAAATCAAGAAACATAAAATATTCTCAGCATAAATCTGTGAAAGCTCATCCTTTGCAGGACCAGCCATATAAACGGAAGATGAAGGAAAATATGGTTGGGAAGAGAGAACTTAAGAAAGTAAAGCTAGAAGAGGAAAGACTGAAACACTCTGAAGCAAAGAGTTCTAAGCAGCTTGCACATAATTGCATGCTAAATGCTGACAAAGCTAAAAAACTGAATGGAGAAAACGGTTGGAAACCAAGGAGTTCCTTAGCAGATTGCTCTGTGCTTAAACTGCAGAGGAAAAGGGCTCGATCTTCTAGCATGTCTAAAAACTACTTTTCTAACAAAGAAAGACGTCTCGATGGTCAAAACAAAGACAAGTGCTCTGACAAAATGTTTCCTGATAAAAATCTTCTATACCTAAACAGAAGAAATAACAGACTAAAGCTGCATCTTCAAAAGGAACCCAAAAAACACTACCTGAACAGAGTGGCATTTAAACGTACAGCACAGGAGCGCATCTCTCTGACAAAATTAGAGACATCACCTGTCAGACCTGTCTGGCATAGAACCACCAAAGTGCCACAAAACAGCAACTCAAAAAGAGATGTGTCTGTCTCAACAGTTGAGAAATCATGCAAAAGGGAAAAACTTGAGTTCAAGCTGTGTCCAGAGATACTGTTCGGAAATGCAGCCCCTGGCGAAGAAAGCTTAGCTGCAAAGAATTCTCCAGAAAGAGATAAAGTCGTTGTAACAGGTATGATGCTATCTTGGTTATTCATTTGTAAGTAAAAAGTCTGTATTCATTTTTAAATTCATGTTGCACAAAACTACAGACAGTGAAAACCTGGGACTGTAGAGGCTAAAGGCTGAGATATCCTAACTTGTTCTCTGGCAGACCACAGATGTGTGTTAAGCTGAAAAAGAACATGGGACTTTTCCTTCAGTTTTCTCTAAGTCTTAGAAAATGAAATTATAGTACTCTAGAGCATGGCAGTTTCAAATAACTTTGGGGAGAAGGCTTCATAAAGTACTTGTAGAAGATAGCTTGGCTTGGTTGTAGAAAGTAGATTCCCTTGGCATAGTTACCAAAGGTGATCTGATCTTTAATCGCTGTTCACCTGGTTGTGCTTAAGTCTGGCTGGGCAGAGGAGGGAGTGATCTTTTGTGACATTGAGGAAGACAAGGCTTAGGCCAGATGTATCCTGCACACAGTCCCCATAACCTTTGCCATCTTTGCTTTAAGCATCCCTTTTTCCTTCTCTTCTTCCCTACCCCATTTTTCAACATTTTACATGGTGCATTCTGAAGCATATTTATATCAAATGTTGAATTTGATTTTTAAATAAACCCAAATCTTAAGCTGTATATATCAGCCCTTGGAGTAATTTTCATACCCAAAAGAAATTTCCTTTTGCATGTGCTAGTATATGTGTTAGAATTTGATGCTGAATAGAGGCCAAAACTTGTGATAGAGGAACTCAGAAACATTTTTTAAATTTTCTTTTTAGGTGTCAAGAGTAAAAAAGAAGATTGGTTAAAGTGTGAACCAGTGAAGCAAAAGAAACAGGAAGAGATCTCTACAGGTGAAGTGACTTCTGAGTGTCCCATTTGAAATACAAGTTAAATCCTCTTTGCTTGGTTTTAAATGTTCCTTTACAGTAGTAAACCTTAATAAAGCATTTTAAATTATTATTTACTAGTTCTGCTGATTAAATGGATACTGTAGAATAGACATACAAGTCTCAAAGATTTGTGGAGCTTTTTATTGCTTTATGAATATGTTGTTGGAAATGTTGAAATTTTCCTGTGCTGTTAACTTGGATGTAGCACTGGTAACAGCATTTAAATACAGTTTTAAATTGTATATGAAGACTCTTTCGCACTTTTGAATGTAGGAAGTGATGTAACAGAATCTAGTGAAAGGCTTTAAAAACAGAAAGTGATTTTTAAAAAAAAAATCTGTCTTTCACAGTACATCGCTGCTGTCCACACATAACACATGTGCTCACAAGTTCCAGGACCTGTGTGTCCCAGTAATCTGGACATTATTTGTATGACACCCAGAGGAAAAGTGGGGCCACTATTACATCTTCCTTGTTTCTCTTGATTAGCAATTTGCTTTTTGGATGGTCTTTTATACCCTTTAGGAGTCAAGTGTTACAACAGTGGCAACTTTCATCTCAGGATCTTGTTTGTTCCATCCTTTGTAAATCTTGGGTGAGGTTGCTCCGAGCTGTCCTTGTTTCTTTGCTTTAAGTACCTTTCTAGCTTTAGTCTTGTTTTTCTACTGGTCTGACAGGAAACAAAATGCATGGTGTAGCTTTGTTGCCATCTGCTGCTTAACTTCCGAGCAGAGGGTTTGCATGCTCATACCTGTGCTGTGGTATTGCAAGTAACATATTTTGCAACCTTTGCATCTTCTGTTGCTGTCGCCTGTGTCCTTAGGCTTTGGTGTCTGCCATCTTTTTTAGCCCTTCCTCTTGCTTCTCCTCTTACTTTCACAGAGGCACGTTTTCTGTCACATCTTTCTTAATACTCTCCAGAAATCTCTCTTGCGAAGGCACGCAAATAGCCATTGTGTGTGTAAAGGTGCACTGGAGATTGTTTTAAATCTGAGGTGCCTGGTGCTTTAGGAAGGAAGTTTGTAGCATCCTTTTTGACACTGGAAGGTCTTAAGTACCACATGCATAAGGAGTAGAGTCCTTTGAGACTCTTGCTTTAATGTGCTTGTCTATCTTGCAGCTGAGGACAGTATTCCCCTTGATACAGCTATACAGATCCTGGATGGAGATGGAGAGACTCTTCATGTTCCTGTCAAAGACTCAAAAGAGATGTTTCAGACCTACAGGAAAATGTATCTGGAAAAAAAGATGCAAAAGTCTTGATAGCACTCCTGTATCAAAGGTCTTACTATCACTGAGGAAAAAAAATGCCAACACTAAAGTTTTTTTTCTGTTTACTTCATATTGCTGAATAATTGTAAAAACCCACAGTTTTCTGGTGGGTGTTGAAAATTTCCCTCCCTATTTTCCTCATATTTGTGAATAATGAACGTCTTATTCTGTATTTATTGTGCAAATATGCTTTGGTGCTGTAAATGCTGTTTTAAGTGTATTGTTTCTTTCGGCATATTTGATTTTATTTTTTTTTTTAAGATAGAGGAACTCATTGAATCTTGACCAAAAAATAACAGACTCATTTAAATTGTCATAGCCTGTTTTCTTTCCTGATTCTTGATAACTTCTACTTGTTATACGTTCCATTGCTGGCAGTGGAAAAATATTTCTGCTGCAAAGGGATTGCAGTGGATTCCCAAGCATTACACCTTTATTTCCCTGTTACGATAGTCTGCTTGTTTTGCTCCTAAAAAGGCTTTCTGTTTCCGTAGAAACTTAATTTTGTAAACTGGGAATAGAAATACAAACCCCTCAAGTCAAGCATACAGATCAGGGGCATTAATGAAGTATTTATGCTGCTGCCCAGTTTTGTTACGTTTCTTTTTGTGGAGCTTGTATGGACTGAACTCCGAGTTCTTAGTTTGAGCACCGTGCTGCAAACCGTTAGTTTACTGAAGAATTCTCTTGTTTTTCTTTCCCTCTGCTTTCTTTGCACTTGAAAGAAAAGTGCTGTTGTTGAAGTGCAGGGAGTTCGAATTCTCTCGTCTGGATTATGTTGCTCAGTTTAACTAGACTGTAATTAATTTCTTCGTTTATAAAGTGTTAGATTATGTTTGATTACACATTCACTGTGGCGTAACAGTTGTATTTGTCGTCGGGTATCTTTTGTTTAAGTGCCTTTTCACTGTTACTCAAAATTTTAAATCAAATCGTATTTTTACAGAGATTTGGTACTTGATTCTTTCTATCTTATTAAACCTTTATGCTGAAAGAAAAACCTGTAGATACTTCACTGAATGATTTTTATACTTAAAATAAACTTTTGAGGACTATACCTTGTCTTTTTTTTTTTTTTTTTTTTTTTGTTGTTGTTCTAAAAGTATGAAGTTGTATTTATGGCAGTTAGTGAAATAGGCCTTGAAGATATTCCTGTAGATGAAATGCAGCTTTAAAATGAGTGATGGATCTTCCTTGTTAAAAGTAAGTAGATGTGAATTGTTTGTTTTTCCTCTCTGGATGCCAAACTATTAGTCTGTGGGGATTGTTGTCGCTGGAGGATTTTGTAATAATGTCGTCAACTCTGAGAAGGTTTTTCATTTTCTTGGCAGTTTAGTTACCTGTATTACACCGCTTGCATTAAGGAGGGTTTATTGTTGCCTTAAGTGTACCCAGTGCAAACAACACAGAGTTCCTGTCAGGAATTTAGTCTGGGTTTTGTTCTGCACAATGATACGTGAAGCTGACATAAATGCTTGAGTCAATTCTTTTCAATAGGAAGTTATTCCATCCATTGACCCATGTTGTTTATGTTCTAAATATTTGGAGAAGTCTTCTCACTGACCTTGAGCATCCAATAAGTGAGAATGCCAGTTTTGAGTCCCACTGGATACAGCTGTGTCTTCTTCCTCTCTTATACCAAGAAGTGAATCTTGGCTCTGTGACAGTGTTTACATGGTGACTTGTACCTACACTGATTTGGTATGGCTGAGATCTTTGGGATAGGATGGCCATGTGCCTTCTGCTTGGTTCTTGTGTGTGTTGGTTGTTGTACAGTCAAGAGAGCCACGGATGAGGTTCCAGATTAATGTCAAGAAGAAATACATATATATAATTTGCCACCCATTTTCAAAGACAAGAAGGTGACCCACAAAACTACTGGTCAGCCAGTCTGACCACTTTGGGAATTGTATAGAAGAAGCCTCCTTGTAGCCATGACTACCAAAGTACAGTAAGGAGAAAAAATTGGAACAGTCAGATTGGATTTGCAAAGTAAGATATGTAAATCACACCTGCTCACTCTGATGGCCTTCTGTGATGAGATGAGAGATTCTGTGGACAAGTGGACTGTACAAAATATTTAACAAGACTCTTGATATGGTTCCTCAGAGTATTCTTGTAGCCTGTTCACCTTAGAGAGAGGTGGTTTGGAGAAGTGACCCATTGCTGTAGGTGGAAAATGAGCTGACCAGCTGGGTTTTGGACAGATACCTTTTGTGATCAGTGGTACAAAGTCCAGCTGGCGTCTGATCACTGCTGCACCCTTCAGCAATTGATACCCGAGCTGTAATTATTCACTGTCTTCATTAATTAATTGGAGAATGGGATATAATGAACTTTTGCAGGTTTGCATGGAGGAATGCAGGTCCTCAGAAACTCAAGGGTAACTTAGTGAAGGAGTTGTGAGGAGAGGGACACTGTGTGTCTCCCAGGAACATTTGCTTCTTCTTGCTTGCTCCAACAGGTAAAAGTAGGGATACTCACAAGAGCTGGTTCCTAATGGTGTGATGAGGCTGTGGCCTGTCCAGCATGTCCCTGTCTTTGGCTTCAGGCAGCAATGCCTGTGTAAAAACAGATCTGCCCCAGAGCCTGATAAGGACCCCCTGCCCTAACCATCCAGTGATGTGATGCTCAAGAACGTCAGTAGGGTGGAAGGCTGTGTAACAGTGGCCATTGACTTCACATAATTGTCATGACATGTTGTAAATCACACCCGTTGGTTTGCCATGTGTTGCAATCTGGTTTAGACCCAGAAAAGCAAAGCAAGCCAAGTCTCTGAGCATAAACCGGAAAGAACTTAGAAGGTTCAAAATATCCCCAGAAATGCGATTAAAACCAAATGAGGTTAGATGTTGTTGCCAAAAAAATGGATGTATTTTATTTAATAGTAAAAGAGGCAAAGAGAAGGAAAGAGAAAAGAAAGAAATAGAAAAAGAAATGTGCGTGGGGGTTGGGGGGACAGGGAGAGGTGACAGGGGTTAGGTGGAAGCAGATCACCCATCTGAGGGTCCCAATGACGTGTCCTTGCTCCCCTCCATCTGCTCTGCTGGCAGTGAGGGTCCCCTGTCGCCCCCGTGGCCACGGTGCTACATGCTGCCACACCACACAGTGCCACACCACATGCCCAAGAGTGCAGAATTCCATGGATTAATACACCCTGTGGTCCAGGTGGGAATGCCCATGTGCCTCCCTTTGCAGGGGCCAGCTTGACACTGTCCCTTGCAACACTGAGGGTCTGTTGCATCATCTCTGGTGCAGGGTCTGGGGACCTTTTGAGGGGGGCCCCTGTGATGGGCCATGTCACCCCTTCTGCTGTGGATAAGCTTCCTCCCTCCTGGTGAGCACCCCTCAGCTGCACAGTTGGAGGATGGGCAGTCACTGCCCCTCTGACCAGGGGCTTTTCCAAGATACCCAAAGCCTCTCCTCCCTCCACCCCTTGGTGCGAGGGTCTGTGTGAGCCTCGCAGCTGATAGCCCTGGGGCTGTGGTCCTCATCTTGGAGGTGTTAAACCTGTGCTCAGTGAATGTCCCCAGCCCTGAGTTGTTACTTTATCTTATCTTCATCATCGAGCAGTGTCAGGCCTCAGTCAGGGCCCCATTCAGGGTGTGGGAGTCTTCTCTTCAGCTTTTGTAATACAGTTTTAAAAGTGCTTTAAGAAAATGTTTAAGTCATAAAATATAATATTTCAGTCTCTGACACCATGTGTCCAGTCATGCAGTGATCTGGTCCTTGTAAACCAAGAATAGAGCCAGGCACCAGGAAAAAACAAACAAACCACTGAGGAGAACATGCATTAGCAAGTACTAGGCTTGGAAGCAAGTTACCACCACATTTGGTATGAACTTTCCTTCCCAGGTTTTCTTAATAATTCTTTTTCCTATTGCTGAGTTGATGAGGCATTAACATGAGTGCTAGAAACGTGTGTGCTCTGTTTTCCAATCAAGAGTGATTTTCTTGGTGGCAGACAGGTGAGCTCTAATCTGCAAATGGGCCTTTTTTCTAGAAACCTGATCCTTCAAGCTTAGTCCTCCTCTAAACCTGGCCTTAGTGGCTACACTTGCCTCCCTGTCTCAGTCCTTCTCTCTCTGCCATTCTAGACCTAAATATTTTGCCCTACCTTTTGAAAACCTTGCCTTTTTCCTCACTTTTTTTCCCCCTGCAGCTTCTTGTTTAATGTGTGAGGTTGCCATTGCCACCTTCTTTTTAAAAATATTTTTCTCATCTTTCTGAGCTCTGACTTGTCTTCTACTGCCTGCAGGCCTCCAGCCTGGTTTCATCCCAGCAAGGATCTCAGTCTTTTCCTGGGCTCTCTGTCAGCACCTCGGTCCTAGTGCTGAGACTTTGTGAGGGGGGACACCTTCTACTCATTAAGGCTGTGATGATGAAAACTGCTGTTTGTTGAAGTTCAAATGAATGCAGGCCTTGCAGTCTTTAGTGTTAAAGGTAAAATTCACCGCAGTGTTTCCACTTAAGGAATGGTAGGAAGAGAAAGATTTCTACCTTTGGGGTAATCGGGGCATAAAGATACTCATACAGTGCAATAGTGGTCTTTGCCAAGGTGTCTCTTTTCTGTAATGTTGCTTTCTATGACTCCATGCACATATTTTGCAGTACAGAGTAGTTCACATCACTCCCTGTCCTTGTCATGGTGCTGTGATAACTGATGAGTGTTGCTTCTTGGATCCCTGGGGGACTATCCTCTTTCCTGCAATCATCAGTGCTATTAAAAAAGTAATACGTAGCATTCTCCTGCAAAATAAATAAGTCCCTCTGCCATGCAACACTTGTTCAGTAGTCTACAACTGAAATTTAGAAGCAATAAACTGTGCAACAAAATAATCCCATAGTAAATCAACATAGAAGTGGTCTTCAGAACAAAACATGGAGATACAGCTGATGAGTAAAAAAATACTTGCTGTGTTAATAGTCCCAAAGTCTTTCCCTTACATCACATTAGGTATTTTTTCAGGAAGAAATTAGCCTGGCACTGTGATACCTAAAGGGTTAGAAATAGTTAACAATTCCCCAGAGAGTTACAGAGGATGAGAAGGGGGTTGTGGAACAGGGCCTGCTTTATCAGTCGCTTACTGGTGATGAGTCCCACTTCTAGGACCGTAACTGTGCTCTCACCCAGTAACTTTGGACTCTGTTGATCAATACCAGCAAAAACCATAGAAGATAACACTGATGGCTGATTTGATAAAAGAAGAACTGAGTCCTTCCTTCCCCCAGCACTGGTAAAGGCAAGGCCACCTCAGCCCTCATGTTAGCCCACAAATGACAGTGTGGTTCCCAGGTAGACTCAAGAGGTGCTGACTTGTACCTGTAGCAGGATGCTCTGGCTGGAGCGGGGCTAAGACAGCTTGAGCAATACTCTGTTTGCAGAGCTATTAGTGGTGAGTGCTTCTTCAAGAAGGCTGAAAACAGCCTGACTCATCAACCCCAAAGCTAAACATCCTGAGGAAGAACAATGTCTCTGGATAGAAACTGCCACAGGTGAAGATGTGGCAGACCTGATAAAATACCTCATAAAGGAACTAACAAGTGACATTACTGATAGCTTACCTAAAGCCTCTGAGCTGACATAGCTGGCCCTGACACATCTGACCTTTATTTATAAAGGCCCAGTTCCACTTTTTAAGGGTAGGTTTGTCTAATACAGTTCTTTTTGGTGTGTGGAGATTCCTTCCTTGAGTGTTGACACCCCTCAAGGTTACTCCTCAAGGCTAACACTGAGCTCACCTATTGGTAAGTAGCAGCAATCTCTACTTAAGAATTGTTTTTTGCTAGCTGTAATATAATTACTTCAATATTACTTCAAAACTAATGTTCTGTAATGCTAGTAGTTTACACTTTACTGTGTACTAAACAATTTTGATTACAATATTTTAGTCTAATCATTATAATAATTTATGTAAGTGATTTATTATTATAAATATATTTGGTTTGCCATTCCTAATCCTGAGGGAGAAAGTTGTATAAGGGTTCAATTACACCTGTATAATCCTTTAGACATAAACTATTGTCTCAGTCTGGTGCTAGGATTGGATCCAGCTGCATGCAGACACCTCTGTGAGGAGGCATTTAGAAACACGTCTGGTTCTTTAATGATTTAATTACATAGGTTAAAAAATCCACTGTTTTTCTTGTGCTTTAAAAGCTCAGAGTCTGTCCCAAATCTCAGGCACTGCAGAGACAAGCTGCAGGGTTGTCAGAAGCAATAGAAGCAGCCTAGGCAAAGAGAATCAATTGCAGGATTCACCTTTGAACCAAAATTAAGTTTTGCATAGAAAGGTGATTGCTCATGGTCAAAATTAGAAAGAACAGTACAAATACAAACCTGAAAGATGTTTAATTCATAGTGTTCTCTCAGAAGGGCTTCAAGGAACCAACAAAACAGTATGGATTGGAAATAACAGGCTATAAATACAAGGGATAAGAATGAAGACTAAGATACTCTACCTGTCCATGAAATTTTTCTGCAAGTAACAAGAAAAAAGAATGCTCATTTTAGACACCAGTAGGAAAAAGATTCTGGCCCACCAGCAAATTAATGGTCTGGGATATTTAATTAGAACAAAAAAATGTCATAAATATTTGATGGGCATAGACATATTCTGTAGGTGGATGGAAGTTTTCCTAATACAAACCAGCAGGACCAGCACATCAGCTGATCAGCTGATAAAGCATTCTTTACCTGCAGAATCCTAACTGGATCTGGCTGTGTGCTTTACAGGAAAAACCTGTCCATAAACATAACATAAGAGATTAATGTTCTTTGTGCAGGAGAAAAGACAAATGGACAGCTCACGCCAACATTAGGAATCCTTGTGTCAGTAAAACTGCAAAGATTATCTCTTTCCAAATATGAACAAATATCAATGTACTCAGAAAAAGACGAAAGCAAAAATCACACAGGTAGAAAAAGAGAAAGCAGGTTTTTTCTGTTCATTACCACAACTGACTTTCTGAGGCATATTGACAAAGGGAAAATGGTCTGATCTTACCAACATGGAAGAATTAGTTCAGTGGTAGTTATCCTTGAGATGTGTCGGAGTTGTCATAGACTTGTAATTTGTCAAGCCCCATAAGAGATGTCCTTTAACATAATGTGGGTTCAACAGGCTCATTGGGTTCAATTATGCCATTTTCAGCTGGTTGCTGTTATTTTAAACTGCCCTGTGCAGTTCCACTCTCCAGTGTACTCACATCATAGCAATTTTTACCAATATTGGAATCTCTCTGATAAATTGCTGTGGCTCATAAATTGGCCACTATCCATCCAGACAGCTGCTGGAAGGAAAATATCTGTAAGGAACAGTGTTAGGGCTGCAAGGAGTACCTACAGGGAAAAGCCTGGAGACCATCTGCTCCACAGAATGAGCACTGTGGATATGTGCATAAATGTCACATGTAAACATCACACCTTCTTGTGGTCGTGCTAGCTTGACAGACAGATACAGAACAGATACAACTGTCTCTAGCACTGCCTGTTTCACCTGTGGGCATCTCCAGCAACTGCAATATAAATGGGCAGTCACAGGAGCCAACATGAAAAGCTTTCCATAGGGAAGCCTGATGCTGCTTCTCAGCATTTCTGCTCTGCATCTCATGCAGCTAACTAAGGTTGAACCTGTTCTGATGTACAAGTACATCCAACACAAACTTCTCCCCTGATAAGACCGTAAGCAGCTACTTAAGACAAGACTTAAACATGCATGAGCCCCTAAACCTTACATTTAGAAGTGTTGTTATGACAAAAAAGATGATATTTGTTATAGAAAGAGTATGGGAAGGAGAGTTCAAATAAAGGACAAAATTGGCAAGCTTAATATTTGGAGGTGACTGTTCAATAAATAAGGTAAGTTCTAAGGGTTTAATGGCTCTGTAAACTTTGCTGGTTTTGTGGACTTGTATTCATTTAGCACTGTGATGATAAGTTTCCATACACAGTGTAAGTAAGTTTCTCAGGGATTAGAAAGTGCAGTAAGATGAGAAGCCCCACTGCTGCCTGGTGGGAGGCACTCTGCTGGGTTAGTGCAAGGGGCTTTCAGCTTTTCTGTACTCCTGGGAGGCTTTGTGGCAAGGGAGACAAGAAACTGCAGAGTTGTTCCACAGTGTTTTGATGAGAACCTCACTTACTCCATTGTTCTCTGTGTTGGGAACAGGAGAAGGTTCAAATGCATAGTTAATGAGGGCTAGACATGGATGCTGTAGCTGCAAGTGCTGTTCCCTGTATGGAGCTGGTCAGAGGTCTTCCTGGGATTCCAGCAGAAGAAATCCCTGTTGTCTTTTCATGGCCCAGCTCTGCCATTGCCTCAATGAAAGAATTGAGTGTATTGCACCCTGCAGTGATTGCAAGATGGGGAGGAGAGGTGCCTGGGGTGATGGAGTGAAGCTGGGCCTGGAATGGGGGAGGAATAGGCTTTTACCCATACACAAATGTTTGTTTCTTTTTTTTTGAAGGAAAAATCCAAATCACTACTCAAATGTTTTTATTTACTGGAAATTAAGTTAAATTCCCTGAGAAAAGTCTGTTCTGCCTGTAGCAAGATGCTCTGCCTGGTGTGGGGGTAAAACAGCTCAAACCTATGGTGAATGCAGACCAGGGTGTCATGCTGCTTCCCCCCAAAACTGAGCTTAAGCACAAGTACCAAAGCAAGTATATCTACATGCCTTACTTGGGAGACTTGGTCTGTGTATTTGTGATAAGATACAGGAGGAGAACTCTGTTCTGAAATAACTGTTCTCCTGTCCTGCCTTCTGTTACTCCAGTGGCCCTTTCAACAGGGACAGGTTTCTGTTAAAAGCTTGGCGACAGGGTGGATTAGCTGTCATCTCCAAGGGAGTGGCTGCCTGCTAGCAAGGTCTAACACAGACTTGACTTCCAGCAGTTGTTCTTAGCTCCTAATTCCTTGTCCTTTTTGTGTCCTATCCTTCATTTGCTTATCATCATTAGAGTCGATCTAAATTCTTGAAAATTAATTGCTGAAGAAGCCAACACAGGTCTCTCTAAAGGAGGTTTCTGCAGTCCCAGCTTTTATTTAGGAGTCATCCATGAATATGAATTTCTCCCTTCTGCTGCACGTCAGTGGCCTCATATTCTTTGTTTACTACTTCTGACAAGTCATTTTCCTTCCTCTCTCTGTTTTTGTAAGAGAAGCTGCAGGTAGTGGAGGGTCACAGACCCCTGCTACAGAAAAGGGACCACTGAGCTGAGATGGGACAGTGTCAAAATTGCCAAAGCAGCACAAACATATTTAGCATTTCTTCTATAGGACAGAGACTGGCCAAATCACAGACTTACTATAACTGCAAAGCAGTAAGAGAATTGCTGACCTGGAGATAATATATTTAGCTAATTGCTGATTTAACATGTGGTAGACCATAGGGTTGATATTGCAAAATCACAGTTCTTGAACCAGCTGCAGAGTGAAGAAGTGATCAGTTGTCCCTGTGTGAGCCTGGGGAGCTGACTCCTCAGGAAGGCAGCTGTGGGATGTGGATGGAGTGATGGGCTGCCTCTGGGACACACTCAGAACTGACTCCCAGGAATGAGGAGCAATCTGGCTCCATAAATGAGGTAGTACAGAGGGTCACAGGTCACTGCAGCTGAGAGGATGAAAAGAAAAATCAAATATCAAGAGGTAGGCTTAGCAAAATAGGATCAGCATTGAAAATCCCACTGTCTGGGTGAAACATGGGTTTTAAAAGAAATATTAAGATTTTAGTTAAAGGTTAGCTTTGTTGAAATTAGTTAAAATAGATTAATAAGTAAGCCCAGCTGAAATCAATTAAAAGTTAATCATTAGGACCTGAAATGAGCTTTTAAGATGTAAGTAACTGATTGCTTGTCACTCTTATATTTGTTCAGCTGTTCTTATCATGAAAAACAGAAACACTGATAAATAGATCTAAAGAAGTGTAGACAATTACCAATTTCCTCCATCTGAGAACCTATTCAGAAGTCACGAAGAGAGGAACTGGAATTTTACCAAGAGTAATCTGTATTGTCAAAACCCAGAAAGGTTGAAAGGTCAGAGTGAGGGAGGATAGTTTTACTTCATCTTCCAGGACCCCTCCCCAAATAAGGAGACCACCGACCCAATTCAGAGAACATACTACGCATGCTTAATGACATTCAAGCTAATTACCATATGAAGCGGAGAATGGGAGGTATCAATGTTATAAATATACCTTTGTATTTTGGATATTCATAACTTTTGTAGATAAATAGACTCTGTATTGGCTTGTGACTTTGCACTGTGTATTAGGGAGCCATTCCACACAGCTGCCCAGTGCTGGAATAAACATACACTTTCTAACTCTAAACTGTTAGAGAGTCTTTGTCTGTCTCAGTTGGGTGTCGATATTAGATCCACACCCATATTTTGGTAAATCATGGGAATCCACAGCTACAAACATCTCCAGGCCACCTTGACACATGAGGTGGGACACTCCTCATGAGCATGGATCCAACAGCTGCATCATGCAGACTCTCTTGAAGTGGGAGAACTCAGGATTTTGGGGGTGATTGTCACGCTCATAACTGCACTTTGCTAATATTTATCATACCTGCACACTGCTAGGTTTATCGTTGTTCCGTACTTGCTAGGTTTAGGCAAACGTAACTGGCATAATTGTGTGTCATAATTTCCTTGTGTTTGGAGTATTTGGATTTATCTGGCAGTTTCTCAGAAAAGGAGCCTGCAAACTGTGGGGCTGGAGCCTGGAGAGGCAGAGGCACTGTGTAGATACAGACACCCAGTGTCTTCAGCCTGTAGAGCTGTCTTTGAAGCCTGAGGGGTATCAGAGGGCACCTACATCACTCATATAAATCTCTCAGGGGATTTATTCTGTCCTGCATGCACGTGAAACTTATTTATACCTTAATTTAAGGAAAAGATAGAATCTCCTAAAAGAAAGGAAAACACATTCTGCAGTCACTGGCTAGCAGTGGGGAACTAGCCTGCCCGGGAATTACAGTAACCCAAAGAAAAAGTCGTTGTTGTATAAACGGTTTAAAATGAAGAGAATGCGATTATTGTAAAAGGGGGATTCAGAAAGGAGAAATCCCAAGAGAACTGGGCGAGAAAAGGCAGAAACTGTACAGGAAAAAGAAAAAAAAAAAAAGATGTTTAAGCTGCAGTTATGTTCAGTGAAATTACAGTGTAGTATTTAACTGAGCTCCGGCTATCACCACTAAATCCACTAGATGACGGTGTGGAGACTGCATTCAGCGTGACAGCAACATCTGTCTGTTCCTTACGGGCCTGTTGCCATTGTCTCGCTGCTAGAAAACCAAAGTTTGCAGTGTGCCTCTGCTCCTGCGCAGGGGCTTCACCCCTGTCCGTGGAGAGAAGGTTGTCTTGGACAGTACTAACAATAAGGTGACACTGGTGTGAAGGATTGATCATCGTTTCTCTGGCACTGGCTGTTTTTTCCAAAGCCTAGGGGTCTGGGGACTTGGATTTGGGGAGTGGTAATGGAAAGTGGTCTGAAGGATAGAGGGACACCTGCCATCTCTCTTGCTGTGCCTTGCAACCAGGCATGGAGGGGGACAGACATTTTAGCAGAGCCTGTTGTGACAGGACAAGGGGTAATGGCTCTAAACTAGAAGAGGGTAGGTTCAGACTAGATAAAAGGAAATGATAAGAGTGGTGAGACACTGCATAGGTTGCCCAAAGAGGTGGGGAATGCCCCATCCTTGGAAACGTTAAAGGTCAGGTTGGATGGGGCTCTGAGACTCCTGGTCTTTGTGTGGTGGCCTCCCTGGGGCAGGAATGTTGTGGGAGGCACTGGTCAGAGGGCACAAAACCATCCCATTGCTGGCAGTGAGGTTAAGCTGACCAGCTTCTGCTATGTCTCTCCCCTATTCAAAAAGATGCCTTAATTCTAGAGGCAGGAAATAGTAATCTGTTGGGCCATTTATTCTAGCGCAGCATGCACTGGAATCTCAAAGTGCCCCGACTTTTGTCTTAGCCTCATACAGATGCCTTGAAACTGGCACTTGGCAGTTGTACTGGTGATTTTATAACACCCAGGGTTTTAGGATTTTTGATGCATATGCTGCATAAACTTGCCCTTATATGGGATAACATGAAATTCCACGAGTGAGAACAGATGGATTTTCTTTTGCTCTGCTTTTTCTTTCCATCTAGGGGAAGATTTGTCAGTCTAATTTTCCTTACTGCCTTTTCTGTGGCTAGAAAGAGGAAAAGAAATGCCATGAGTGATCTCACTTAATAACAACCAGTCTTTCATGGCCTTTGTATCAGGCAGCTCTGTGGAAAAGGATTTAAAAAAGCAGCATGTCTGTGAATCTTCCTTTTCTTCTAAATTAACCATATATTGCAATTTCATAAACAATTATTTCAGTCTCTTTACTTCTCAAACACAGTATTATTTATCATTAAAGGCTGCTTTGAACATAAAACTATTAGGATGCCCCTTATTAGAGTGGCTTACTGCAGCTCCCTTTCTAATGAAATTTTTGCTTTATGACTTGCTGGCTGAGTTTGGGCTCTTACTTTAAATCACACAATTGATTCAGTGTTCAAAGTCAGTTTATCAGACCGTATCTTCATGAAATTGCCTGCCAGAGAGCAGCCAAGGCAATGAAAAATTAGGATGGAAAACAAAGTAACCTTGTTTTTATAAATTGTCAAATGTTTGGGATTTGCTTCTGCAACCCTGAAACTCAGAAGGGTAGGGAGCTTCTGACGCTAGCCCAACAAAGCCAAAAACAATCCTCTGGAGTGGCAGTGCTTCCTTCTGGAAGGGGTAATGGACAGCCTGTGACTGTGGCAGCTTCTCTGATGGGTTTGTCACATGGCTGGCTCCCTCTTCCTAATTTCCCAGTGAGAGGTCTGCAAATGCCTATGCTGCAAATTCATTTTCCCAGTGGAGTGCACGGGGAAGGTGTCAGGCCCCAGGAAAGCTACTGCTAATGCATGTGAGTCTCCTTACCTGCCATAAAAAACTATGAAGTAGCAAAAGACACTTTACAAGAAATTGTAGTTGAAGTGATGATGAAAGACATCATTGGAGAGGACGAGGTTATGATGGATACTTCAGGAAAAACATTTGTCTTCTCTCAGCTAGTCTGGTCTTACCTTGGTAAGGCAGAAATCGAGGGATGTCACGAGGGAGACATTTAAAACTGTGCTGGGCACAGAGCTGAGGGTGGTTTGTACATGGGAGATCTGCAGTCATGGAATCATGGAATCATTTAGGTTGGAAAAGACCCTTAAGATCACGGACTCCAACTATTAACCCACCACTGCCAGCCCACCACAAAACCATGTCTCCAGGTGTCACATCTACACAAATTTTAAATACCTCCAGGGATGGTGACCCAGCCACTTTCTTGGGTAGCCCGTTCCTAGAGTCAAGGGTAAAAGCTCACCTGCCCAGGGGTCAGACAAACATCTCATCACCTTGATAATCAAATTTATCTGCTTTAATTTTTCAGTGCATCAGTCACAGCTGGGCCGAGGCTTGGTTTCACACACATCTCAGTGGTTTGTAGGCAGGAACAGAATCTGATCCTCAACAAAAGAAAATTCCATGATGCAAAATCTCTTGGTACTTATGGATTAAGAATTACCATGGTAAGTACTTCCTGAATGTGCAAATGCTTAATTTGGGTACTTGGGCAAAAAAATGCCTTGCACTGTGGTGCAGTATAAACTTACAAATACTTGACTGCACAATGCTGCCAAAACAATTTGTAATTTGCCAGCAGAACAAAGAGTTAAATAAGATCCAGAAAAATCCTGTTTTTCAAAGAAATATCTCATTTTGCATCTTCTTCTCGGAGAAAATGATTTGTATTAAATATACATCAGATCCCTATACAACTTTTAGTCACTTTGTATTGGGTTTTTTTTGTGTGTGTGTGTGGTTTTTCCTGTTTGTTTGTGTTTTTGTTCATTTGGTTTTTTAGAAGTATGTTGAGGTTCAGTTAGTAAAACCATGTGCTTCAGTCCCTTGGTGCTGAAATAAAAAACTGGATTGCTATTTATGAAAATTACTTCATTTGTAAGCCACAGTAGAGAGAATAATGACACAGACTGGGTAAGAAAAGCAGCATTAGAAGACAGCGTAGGAGTCCCATAAAAATGCTTTCATGAAGAGGAGACCAATGGCTACCAAAAATCTCAGGGAAAGGATTTTACTCATCAGTGAAGGCTCCAAGGCAAATATGTAGGTGGAAATATGAAATATTGCCAGCCTCCTAGCTGAACTCATAGGCAAGCTTTGAGACTCTAAGAGGTAATTTCTAGAGCTGGGTGAAAAGAGATCAAGAGAACTTGATAATGCAGTATTAGTTATGACCTAAATTAAAATGCAAATATGAAGTACTTTCCCTTCAAGATTTTGTTATGGAAGTGCTAAAAATTTGCATCAAAACAAAGCAGCTTGACATTGAGCAAGGGGAACACATTTTGCTCTAACTTCTCATGAAGCTACAGTAACACAGACCAAATTTTGGTTTTAAATAAGGTAGTGGAGCCCCACTTGTCAATTTGTTGTGACTGATAACATGACTTGGTTCTATAACCAATAAATGTTGCTGCACTGTATAATAATCACATGAATAACTTCATAGGACAAAGTCATACTATCTGAAAAATAGTTCTTGATTTAAAAAAATACTTCAGAGTGATTTGTCACATGCAGCTTTTCCAATATTGTGATTGCATCTTGGATGTTGCTTTTGAATAAGCTGACTATAAAGCAGAATTTTCTGGTCAGACACATTTTCCATAAGGCTATGAAAGTCCTGTGGCTCCCACAATGAACCATTCATGTTTTTTAAATAAAGAATGCACTGAGTTGTGTCAGGGAAACCAAGACATTAAGAAAGAATGGAGATTGACACTCTAATTTGTATCATGCAAGGCACTGCAACCAGCAGTTGCAATTAATTGTAGAAGTGGTTCAGAATGAAACATTTTGGGTAACTTGGAAAAACCTTGAACTTCAGCTTCAGTATATTCTGCATTGAGTACAATGAAGATAATATTTCAATTATTCTAATTGTAAACAAAGTTTTCTTAGTGGAAAATTTTGATTCTGCGAAAGTTGGTTTTGTATCAGGAAAGGAGCCAACCGTTTAATGCCAAAAAGACTTTTAATCAGCTCTTCAGTACAGGGTCCATATGGCAGAAAATAAGACCTGTAGTCTTTGATCTTATTTGGGTTTCATCAGAAAGAAGGAAACACATGATCAAGACTATTCTGAACTGTAATTAAACATTGTCCTTCTGTTGACCCAGTTATCAAAAGCTACTTCCTCATGTGAGCTGGAAAAATCAAAGTAAGGTTGGTATGACAAAGTAATGCATCTGGGTTTGGAAACTAGCATGCAGTAACTGTGCTGCTCTAACAGGCCAAAAGAAGTCAGAAATGCCTTAATTGTCACATTCATGGTGCTTGATGAAAAATACATACCAGCAAAAGCAGGAAGGGTCATAATGAATTACTTTTAACTGGAACCTTAGATCTTTGGGTGTTGCCTTAATATTTTCTGCAGAGCAAATAAACAAAGATCTAGTTAAAGTAATCTGAATAACTTTGTCTCCTATCTGAGGAGCATGTGACAAGCCTTGCATTACCTGGCAAGACATGGAAGAAATGCCATTGAGGAAAGCCATCAGGTAACAGAAGGCAGGGGATTTTTTTAAAAAAGGAGTTCTTTGTTGATCAGTTTCTGGAGAGAGTAAGAAGGTGAAGACCTGGCCTGGAACTGGGTGGAACAAAGCCAAAGCTCCCTGCCTGGAAGTTGAGGATTGAAGGGGTGGAATGTTGAAAAATGCTGAGGAAAGGAATTGCTCGCAGGCCTTGCTGTTAGCAAGCTTTAGCTTTGTACAATCTCCTGATCAGTTTTTAGTGTAAATCTGGTGTTTAGATACTCCTCTGAAGGCTCTGTGAGGAACTTGCTCTATCACATCCCCCATGAACAAGAAAACCAGACCCAGCCTGGGGCACCCTTGGGCTGTGCAGAAGCTGCAGGTAAGATATGGATGAGCCAGGAGTTGCTTTCTAGGTCAGGTAAATGAAATACATCAAATTGGTGGCTACAGAGCATTTATTTGGCTTAGGAACTGAGAGCCCTGGGTATGAAGGACACAGCAGTCATGAACAGCCAGTCCTATTAGCACAAGATACAAGAAAATGGAAGTTCAGGCTCAGCACTGTGGCTTTTGCACATGAAGCTTACCCATGGCTTTACCAATTGGATTAAAGTGTATTAATTCTGGTAGAAAGTAGTGGGAGTAGCGGATAAATAGAGGAAGAGACAGGAGATGGCAAAGAACTATTAAAATCTGCAAATCATTATATGAGTGCCTGTTCTGGATTTAAATGTGTTAATATAAATTAATTATGAACTTGCAATCAAAGGGAAAAGTGGAGTATTTATGGAAGGGTTACAAAGTAGCATAATCTAAAAATAAAGTAGTTTGGGCTGAATAAGAGGAAAAATGGGGTCAAAAAACTTCCAGTCATCTATCTCCAGCTTCCAGGTGTTGATGATAATTTGTCTGAGTTTGTTCTCCAGTGCTGCAGAGTATTACAACATCAAAAAGGCTGACCCATATGGAAATTTCTGCTGGAAAATAAAAGCTATTCCTGCTGCTTTTCTGGCATGAGTGAGGTCTGATAACAATGCAAATCACAGGAATATAGAAATATGCAGCTGAAAAAAATTATTTTAGGAGAACTTCTTCCTTTTCCAACGTGTCTTTCGAATATACATACACCCTTCTATCTGCACACAGACACCAGGGATACGGGTCTTTGTGGGCAAGAAAATCCCATGAAAAAAAGCAGATGGAATTTCTTAGGATTCCCTCTAAAAAAAAAAAGGTATAAATGACCCACCCCCCCAAGGAAAAAAGCTGAAACATTTCAGTTGAAATATGCTGAAAGCAACCCAAATAAAATACCTACCCCTGTGCCTAAGTTTTAGTCTCTGAAAGGATTTAAAAATATACAGACATTAAATGGAAGCAAAACTTCCCTTTGTATCTGGGCCAATTAACTGGACATGGCATTGCATTGAGACACTACTTAGACCTTCATAGCTGGTAATGTGATTTAAATTTCAGTAATATGTGTAATAACAAAAATGACAAATAATCACCGTCTTTAAAGAAAAACCTTCTAAAGCTGCAAGACTCAGTGGGGATATAAAGAATCTCTAGTATGTACCTGAATAATCGGAAGTAATTTTTAGGTTGAGATAATTAATCTAGTTGTCCTGTGAATGGAGATGACATTATAATCTTTCCTGGGCATGTATCTTTTGAAAAGTCTTTTCTCAAAATCTGTTGTAGAGGCACTGAGGTAACCAGTGCTTCTATAACCAGTAAAACCAGTTCATTATTTTAGCTGGAGAAACAAATTTCTCTTCTAGTAATACTGATTTCTTGCAGTACCTATCTGTCAAGATGGTCCTAGCAATTATAGTTCCTTATCAAAATGGAAATCAGGTCTCTCGTTGATCAAATGCCTAATATATCTTTGGCACTGGCTGGGATGTGAGCTGGAAGGTAAATTAAATGCTGATGCTTAAGGCAGTACTTTGATTTAAGTCTGTCTTAAATTCCTTGGCATCACCTTTAGAAACAATGTGAAGAAAATAACTGGTTGTACATGGGTGCTCCACACTCCATTCTTCTTCTTATTTCTGTGCATTTCCTCAGTTTATATGATTTGACTACCAAAGTCTAAGTTCAGTCAGCTTTTTTTGGGGGGGGGGGGGGGGGGGGGAAGTCTAATTTTTCCTCCTACCCCTAATTAGAGAGAAAAATGACAGATAAGAAAATGTCTTCATTTTGCCCTATTGACTCCTTGCAAAATTTAATCCTGCACATGAAAACAATGCTGCAAACAATGGAAAAGTTCACAATTTCATTGGAGAGCAGGTATCAACCTCACAGGAGGTCTACTTCATTGTGTTCTCTATTTTTTCCCTCACTTGTATAAATTTCTATTGTTGTCATATCTCCACTCCTCCAAATTTAAAAGTTCAAACGTTCTGTATGATTCAAGACATGTAGGTTTTCTTTAAGGGAAAAGTAGTGTTGTTTTTGCATGCTTGATGTTCTCATGGAAACAATCAATGTCAATTACTCTGATTTCCCATTTCTGACTATATAGCTTTTGTAAATAGTCATTCTGATGAAACAGAAGACAAACTGTATGCTATTCTGCATCCATATACCCCATCTGATGTATTGCCTTTC
Source organism: Corvus hawaiiensis (assembly GCF_020740725.1). Lineage (NCBI taxonomy): Eukaryota > Metazoa > Chordata > Aves > Passeriformes > Corvidae > Corvus > Corvus hawaiiensis. The sequence continues at coordinate 22,414,604 of NC_063216.1, read as the reverse complement.
TACTACAGCCACTGGTAGTAAAGAAAAAAGTCATAAACCCAATCTTGGATTCATATTTTTTCCAAGATACTTCTCCAATTTCCAGCAAGTTTTAGCTTAGAAACTTTCTCATCTAGAAATTGCATCTATGTGATGTTGTCTAACTGTCCTTGACAGACCTTTTTTCTAGGAATCCATCTAGTAGCTTTCAGGATTTATTTATACTTTGGGCATCCAAACAAATTAGGAAGTTATAAAATAACAGGATGTTACGTCCTGCAATGCAATTAGGGACTACATGTGCAGTGCTTTTTTTTCATTTGTCTTTGACCTGCTGCTTAATGATTTCATTTAGTGCCCTGTGGTTCTAGGCTCATGAAAAAAAAAAGACTAATCATTCCCTTTCTACCTGCTCCATGTCATTTATGTTTTTCTAGACCTCTGTAGTGTCTTCAGTTAATCTCTTCTCAAACTGAGAAAACCAAATGTTTTTGCTCTCCTCTACAGCAGAGATTTTTCCCTATTTCTCACCAAGCTGACCCTCATAACCTGTATGCTTTCTAGTCGTAAAACATCATTTTTGCAGTGGCCAGAGCCTCTCAGAAAGCTGGGTACACCACAGCCTTATGGAGTACCAGAAGATAGTTTATATTCCCTTCCTGGTCTGTTCGCTGGTCGGGGCATAGAAAGCTTCCTCTTCCAAAGCGCTGTCTGTAGTGACGTAGGAGAACGCCTGGTGACAAAAGCTGACATGAGAACTCGCTGTTTGGAACATGGAATTAAGGTCACTTCACTGTGTGCACTGCTTTGCATTCATCTGTGCTGCTTTTCTCTTGCTGCTTTGTTAGCTGAGCAGTCCTGGCAGATCTTCCTGTAACTCCTGGCTAGCAAGTTAGGTGCTGTCTCTCTGAAGCATGGGCCCTTCTGGATAAAACACCCAAACCCAGAAGTGATAGAGGTTTATGTGCCACATCTCTTGGAAGGGCTTTTTTCCTCCCCTTCTGTTTGCTTCCAGTTGTTCAGCAGCCTAGAGTGAAAGAAACAAAAATAAACACAAGAATTCTTTTTTTTCCCTCAACTTACTTTGCTTCCAAACTGTCAGGCAAACCCTTTCCTTCAGTTACAAACTGAAGGCAGATACCACACGTAGGTTCCCTGACCATGGAGGCTCCATAAGTAAAATTTTCAAGACCAGGCTAGAAAGCTGCAAGAAGTGGCAGAATAACTGCTGGGAGTGAGAGGTCTGTCTGAGAACTCCTCTGATGCTGCAACTAGAACAGCCTGAGACATGGGATCGATTTGTTCACAACGAGTCCTGGCTGGCTTTGGCACACTTCATTATACAGAGTGAGAAATAATTGGTCTCATTGGTATATAGCTCTTTTATATGTGTTTTTAAGGATGGAGATACATCACATGTATATTTTATCAGTGCCCTGTCAGTACACAGCAGCTGAACCCAGCAGCAATGACAGTATTATTTAGATTACAGTTTATATATAGAAATGCTATGAATTTTCACTTTATTAATGGTTTTGCAGGACTTCTTGTCTTCTATGCAGTATAAATATGAAATTAAATCACGTAAAGAAGTGTAGCTTTTGTTGTACAGCTTAATAGTATCAGTGCTAGGGTGGCAGGAGAAACCTGAGGAAAGCAGAGAGTATAAGGGGGAACAGAGAGAGGACAAAAAGAAGAGGAATATGGAGAACAGAGTGCTACATGGTGTTAGAGGGGGATTTAAGAAAAACAAAGCTACTCAAAGACCAAAAGAGAAGATGTTTTTGTCTCCCAGGGAACCAATTGAAGCTTCTTGGGAACTACTGACATATAAACCTGTGAGGAAGAACAGAGAAGAGAAATGTAAAGCATCCATGCCTATGGCAAATAATTCTTGCAGTAGGCATGAGCTGGCCCTGCCTGCTGCTCCCTGCTGTTCAGAAATGTCTGCAAGTGATGCAGTGGGAAGTGCAGGAACACATCTGGAATGTACCACAGAAACCTGCCCTGGCCACTTGAGAGACCAAGCGCCCTGGGCACTGCACAGCTCTGCTGTCCCTGCATGTGAGCGTGGAGCTGGGTTAGTGGTTAAGATGATGAAATAGTCTGTGGAGAAGGTAAATGTGATTTTTCACATGTATTGGCAGGTCTGCAACATTAACATGAAGGATTGTTTAGAGACATACTCATTTACTTCAGATCTCATTCCTAACTTAAGGAAAAAGCACCATTAATTCAGAGCCATTCACTGTAAACATCAGATCTGCGTGACGTGGAGAAAATGAAACAAAAAACTGCAGAGACCTTTATCTTTAAAGGCTTTTTAAAAATTCACCCTGACAGTCAGTACCTCACGCTCCAAAGATTGAAGCATTTATTCATGTAGAGGTTAACTGCAGTCGGAGGAAGCAGTTTAGCCATGCTCAAACTAATCCAGAATTGGGACAGCCTGTCAGTTTAGGTGGGAGGGTGCCTGGGGAGCCGTGCCTCAGGCATTGCCTGATCCCAGCGTCCCAGCATCCCCATCCTCCCAGCTCCCTGAGCCAGCCTGGCAGCTTGTGATGCTGTGCACTGAACAGGGCCAGGGAAGTAATCCACCAGGAAATTCTGGTCACCTGTAATATATTTTGCTTTTCTCTTTAAGCAGATCACTGGTTAGAGGGAAAATCAGGAGTCTCAGAGCAGCTAATGTAACCTCTACCTACATTTGTTGTATCCAATCATTACAACCACAGCTTATTAATAGCAATAATTGAAAAGAAACATTGCTTAATAGTGAGGTTTCTTTTCCCCTTAGGCTGCCAACAGCTTTCCCGTATATAATCTCATTTTTCAACATCATTTCATCTATCAGGCTGGCTATAATAAGTATTTTACTTCATTTTTTAGTGCTTAGTCACCCAAGTAAGTTTTCTCCTGATATTTTTGTTCAAGCTCCTCTATCAAGACAGTAGAATCTGGAGCACACACAGACCCAGACTGAAGAGAGAGCTGTGCAGGGGAGCAGGCAGCTGGTTTGTCATGCCAAGCAGCTCCTTTCCTGACATCCATTTCCCAAGAGTATGGCAGCAGCAAGGTATTGTTTTCTGAAGGGACAGGAAGGGAAGACCCGTTTCACTCTGCAGTCACATCCCCAGACATTACTGACAAGGATCAGATGGCAGATCGCCATCTCTGAGGACAAATCCCTACCACCCTCAGCTCTGTCTCTGATTTACCCACAATTCTCAGCCACTCACTGAAGTCTCACACATTTTCCATAAACTTTCTGATTTTATTTTTGTCTTATTGCCACATTGACAAAGATTCCATCCCTCTTTCTCTTTTCCTCCCCCTATTTTTCTAGTTCCCATCTATCGCAGGTGGAAGAGAAACACCAGACAATGTGCTACTGCCAAGCTCAACCAACTTAGCTCTCCAAGCAAGGGACAGGCTGCATGGGGAAGAGCTGCAGAAATAGGGCTCACACATGACAATTAACTGGGATCTTCACCAGGTGCAGTGAATTGGCACAGTTAGTCCTGGAGGAACGTGAAATTGCTCTGCCCAATCTGTCTCTGTGTTGGGCAATGGGCAAATCTCCTTCCATGAGATGTTGGATGTTTTCAGAGCAATGCCTCCCCCTAACTTCTATTACTCTTTGGTGCTCAGGGAGTTCTGGCTGGATGTCAACATAGGCCGCCAGCAAATCTCTCTACGAGACCACCTTCCCAGCAGTTTTAGATACTGTTCTCCAGTGGCTTTTTGATCCACAGCCCATTCCAAGGCTCATCTCACTGTATTTGTATTATCCTGTCACACACAGCTCATGACACTCAGTAACTCGGCCCCTGATCAAGGCAAAGTCATGATTCTCCTGTAATATTATTTATAAACAAGTGTATAAATAAATGTGTATCTGTGGGTGTTCAAATCTTGTTTTGTGTTTACTTAACACCACATCTCAACTGCTTTTTGTAAAAGATGATGAAAAAAGTATTCTGCTTGCACTTTTCTTTGGATAATCTTGAAGTGTATGTGTGTACATGTCTGCTGCAGCTTTCCATGCATTCGTGTCAAAGGAAGTCATTCAAGAGACTTGACTGCCCTGACCATTCCTATGTTCAAAACAATTCCCTCATCCTGCTAATTCACTTTCAAAACATGTTTCTACTCTGACAGATCCCTTGCAGAGAGAGTCTGTGATGAGTTTGCAAATCAAGCTTCCCCTCTGCATCTATCAGTAAATTGTCAAATCCCTTAAAATTTAGCAGGTGCCATTTTCTCACAATATTAAGGAGAGAGAATACTCTTAGGGAAAAGTAAGGAGGAGAGAAGGGTTAGGATTTGGTTTTCTCCTTTTAGCTGGGCACTCGTATTGTCTTCTCCATGGTGGTGACTTCTTGTGGAAGGTGTTTCCTATTTCTTTGGTTGCCTGTCAGTGGCAGCTTTGAGTGATCTGCAGCTGACAGCACAGCAGCTGTCAGTCAGGAAGAAGCAGGAAGGCGCTCAGGTGCCCACATTTATTTTTCCACGGTTGTACTGAATGCTCCAGACTACCATCTTTCTTACAGGGAAGCTGACGTCCCCGTGTTTGCAGACATTGTTCCATTCATATCCTACAGATAAATGTGGTGATAGCAGCTGCCTGAGTTTTCAGACAGCCTGAAAAGCAGAAAGATTCATGAACTTATTAATTTTAAAAGGAATAATAAATGGTAGTCGTCGGGCATCAATGTTATGTAATATCAAGATATATTACCTCTGCTTGTCAAAGCAGGCAAGAGTGAGAGGTGATCAGAGATGATGTCAGTAGCAGAAGTGAGATGTTCTGCAGGACTGTGCAGCCTGGTACCACAGCTATTGTATGAGCTTCGTGTGGACTTTCCTTGCAGCCAGGTTTTCACAAGCTATTCTCACTGGTGTATTCCATGCGGGACATCAGGGAGCAGCTGCTTTGCATGTTGTCCTACATAACTGAGTTGCTTCAACTTTTCACAAGCCTATTTTGGGATAGGATATTTCTTTTACCAAGAGCTGAGCAGAAGGACAGCTCCCTTCTCGTAATGTCCCTTCCACAAGCAGACCTACTCTCTCTTCCATCTTCTCCCATGCAGCCCACAGTCACATTTGCCTCTCACAGCCTGTTTCTGAAGCTTTTCCACACAGTATCTCCAGGAGGTTTTAATGGGGAGCAGTAGCAGATGGGTTCCTTGCATCAAAGGAATTACCATCTGTTTTTTCTCTTCTCAATTTTGTGCACTGCTGGCAAGAATTTGACTGTTTCTCCTATTCTCCCTTGATCCTCTGCTGCCCAGTTGGGCAAACAAAGGTAGGCAAATAGCAGCATCCCTCTTGCCTTTTCCCCCGGTTGTATCAGGAACTGCTGTGAGCAAGGGTAGCATTCAGCACCCAAAGGTGGCTGTATCCTCACTTCATATACTCCCCATGCCAAGCTCCATCTGCTGTGCTTTCAAAAACTCCTCATCATTCAAGAAGGAATAAAAAAAGCCTAGCTTTTTTTATTCCTTCTTGAATAAAAAGACAACCTCGCAGAAACTCCCAATTAATTTTACCCCCCTCCCAAATGGTAGCACGTATCAGGAAAGGCTCTGGCACTACAGGATTGGTTTTTTTATTCTTTGTATTACTGTTTCCCAGCTAGACACATTCAGATAGCTACTGTTAAAGTGCAGCACAAAGCCTTTCTACCTATCTGCATTGACAAGACTTTCTTTTGAAAGAAACATGTTCCACCCAAAAAAGCCCTTACCACGTTCCCCTCCAGGAGACCTCTAGGAGTTCAGTCATGTTTTGGGGTCTGTAAGGTCAGGGTTGGAAACTGCTCCAAGCTCGCTGTCTTTTTCTAATTTGCAGGCTTAGTTAGAGTCTATCTCTCCTGAACCTCAAAAGTTCATTCAATAATCTGATGGTGATTTTTTTTTTTCCTTCAGTTTTGCAAGAATAAAGCTCTTGATTGTAAGGAAACCTGGAACAAGGTACCAGCCAGTCTTGATCTGGCTCAGAAAGCATAAGGCAAATAAAACCAGCCCCAAATATTGCATCAAAACAAACCACAAAGAAAATACTGTTAGGAATTTTTATGAGTTTTGATTTCTTTAAAGGGTTAAATTTCACAATACAGAATTCACATTAAGTAACTTTATGCAGTACTTATTTTAGCTATTCCAATCATTGTTTGTATGTTGAATAATGTGTTTATTATAAGAAGAAGCATTCACAGTATAAATGCAATTATTGAAAAAAGTTGTAGAGAGGATTTTTAAGTAGTTAAGCTTGCAATACCCTGCATTGTGATAGACTTTTAATTCAAGATATACCAAAAGAGAGTGGGAAAATTCCCACTGAAGTCAGTCTCCAGTTCAAGATCTTAATCTCCTAATTGGACTTTGACTCCTCTCTTAGCTGAGGAAAATAATTGTAGCTTTGATCCAGATGCCTTCTTTGTAATCCATTGTTTTAGTGTTCTGAACACACACCACCCATTCCGTATTAGGTATTTTGATAAAAACTTAACAAAATCCAAGTTTATAGGATAGAGTCATAAACCTGGCACCTTTCCCAAATGCCACACTCACTTAATAGAAATGTAATGTAATTTTCTTTGTGTTGTGTGTTCTGCATTCATTGTGTGTTTAGAAGCTGAGTGCTGAAATATTAGCTTAGAGCTCTTGAAAAAAAATCACTAAATCATGTGCTTTTTTTAGTATCTTAATCAAATTTTCTTCACATTATCAACACAGCATTACAATTAGATTCCACATAAAAATTTCAATTTCTCTTTCAGTGGTCACTGTCTGTAAACGTTTTTAGTCACTGATGCATGATAAGGAATGTAAGGCAAATGCCAACTTTAGCAGAAATAAGTGGTTTTTGAAGCAATATTTAATAGGTGCACTGCAGATTCTAGGCTTTGAATTTCAAGACAGGGCATATTGTTATATAGAAATTCATTCTCCTCCCACACTAATCACTTCTGAGGAGAAACACTAGTCAAAATGGGATCATGACCTGCAATCTGGTTCTTATTTCATAGTCAGATCACATTTCAAGTGTGAGATCTACCTATTATTCTGGTTTTGCCAGCTGCTTTTGCCCATGCTGTGGTGGTAAGAGGAAGCACAGGAAGCGAGCAGCTCTGCACATCCGCTCACCCCAAAGATGTTGGTGGTGACTTGACATAATAAAAGGAAGAAGGAGACTGGAGGAATAATGTATAACCTCATTTCACTTCCCAGAAACACACTAAAGATGACTGAGAAATTGATTTGCAAGAGTCTGGAAAATACACAACAAACCAGAGGGTTTAAAAAGTGCCAGGGTAGAACTGCCAAGAGAAGAGGGCATCATCCTGTTCCTTTTGGCATTAAGGACAGAGCTGGCTGGGGGTGTAAGCAGCAGTGTGAGGCTTGGTGCACCACTGCTGGAGCAAAAAGCCTCTGCTCTGTGGAGGGACCAGGTGTTCCAGATAGAAAAGTCCCTTGGTCATCCCCACAGGTGCTTTACCCACCTCAGGAGGGTCATTGCTGACAGCCTGGCCACAGTGTGACAGCCTTCCTCAGGGTGCTGGGGAGCAGGGGGTGGGCAGTTTGACAGCCTCCAAGCACTCAGGGCTCTGCTCCGGGGGATGCCAGCGGGGCAGAGCCCCCAGGCTGTAGCTGGGCTGATGGGGACTGGGAGAAGATGTGGTGAGAGGGAGTGGCCATTACAAAGCAGGGAGAGCCAGGGACTGTGGCCAGCAGACAGGCCCCGAGGAGCACTCCAGGTACTTGCAGTTCTTGGAGTACTTCTGCTGTATATCCAAGATAAGCCATGTTCTCCCTTCTCCTCTCAGGTTTACATCTGTTCAGTAAGGAACACAGTGACACTGATTTATCTAGGCCAAATTGCTGACAAGTTGTTTGGACGAAGTATTCTGAGTGGGCAGATCTTCCTTGTGTCACAGGAGAGTGCAGGGCAGTTTAAACAGGCATAATAATCCTTTCTGTGCTCCTTTCAACCATGTTTTATTTGTATTCTGAGTCTCTGCATAGAGTGGAATAGCAGTGTCCTGGATCTTGAGCCTGGGGGCAATGCTGTCAATTAAAAGACTCAGCTTACATTTGTGGAGCTGAACCAAGACCCACGTGCAACACTCACTGAAAGCAAAACCCTTTCAGGCTGAAATGATATTATTCAGTATAACAGTTATTAATTCACATTCTTTGCTGTAGTCTGTAGTTTTTCTATATGCAAGTATCACTTTGCTGCTTAGTTATTGCTGACTGTGTTTTCTAAATGTCCTTATGCTTAATTTTTTTTGCCGTTTTTCTGTAAAACTCATTTTTGATTCTCTAACCCCTGCTTATTACATGCAAAACATCCTGCCAACCATTTTTGTGCAGCCCTTTTCTCTAATTTTCATTGTTGAAGTGTTCTGTTTTACTCCATTTTCCTTTCAGGTTCCATATGTTCTGCCTAAGTAGTTTTCAACCTCCAGATTTTTGGAGTCCAAAATTATTCTGGGGGAATTATGGTTTCCTGTATACCACATTCAAGTCCACCTGATAATAGGCCTTAAAAAAAAAATCATTTACCTTTGCAGATCCTTTAAAGGCAGCTCACAGAGGGCTCACATAAGGACAGTCCTGTTTGAAAGCCTTTTTTCTGAATACTGACACTGATTCATCAGAGAAACATCATTACTTTTCATTATATGCATTATTGTTTACTAGGTCCTGTGTTTAGTTTCTCTTAACATTCTCCATAAACTAATTTTCTTAAAACCTATTACCATTTCTATTGCACTAGGATCTCGAAATACCTTTTTAAAATTTCATTTTCTTCCCAGTGTCTCCCTTTTATCTCTAGGCTGGCCATTCATTACAAAGGTGATGCTTATATTCAGCACTCGAGAAAGATGAAGCTTTGGCAGTGTAACAGCCACTTGTTTATTCCCAAACCAGACCCAGCACAGTTCCCATAGAGCCTTCCCTCAGTGCTTTTCCCTTCTCTTTTCTTTCAGGAAAACAATCCCATTTTCATTAACAATGACAGATTGGTCCTCATACCTTTTTTTTTTTTTTTGGTTTTTTTTCCCCCTTTGGCCATTCTGGTGAGCCTGCCAGACACTGCTAATTAGCTGTTGCTTAGATTTGGGCTTTGGTCCTCTGAGATGCTCCGTACAAATGGACTCACAGGGATGTCTGTGCATGCTGTAGATGCAGATTCAGCCTTCTGCAATACAGTACAGGGTGCTTTTATAGCTGCATTGTCACTAAGGCATAGAACCAATAATTCATTTCATATAGGTCATGAAATACTTCTTAAGTGATCTGAAATTTAAATAACCTCTTGAGCAAGATTTGAACTGTATAATTTTCCGTCCTTGAATATCTGATTGTTTCAAAAAATGTGTAATCAGTACTGGAACCTATTATCCTTAGTTTAGGAATCCACTAGTATGACTTATCAGGAATTCAAAGGAATTCAGTTTCATGCCCATGAAATGGATGTAGTCAGAAGGAAGCTTGTTTTATGAAGGCATGTGCAATGACATGTAGACAAAATTACTTTAGACTTGTTTGAAATATTCATGTGAAGGTGGTACACAGGGCAAAATGAAGGAGAAAGAACAATGCAGGGTGATTTGCCAACCTTTAATAAGACCAGGGCATGCTTTTTGAGCTTGGGAAGGCAGAAAATATAAGAGCATTGTAGCAGGACTTAAACCAATGCGAGGTGATCGCACCAGGGCAGTGAAACTATTTAAAATGTCAATATAATTGTTTTAGGGCTATCTGCACTGATAAGTGAGCTCCTAAAGGTACCAGAACTGTGACTGAGACCAGGACTTTGCTGGCACCACTGTACAGTAACTTGAATCCATACTTTATCATAGGTGCTCCAGAAGGCCAGAGATCTCCATCAAAGGAGGTCCCACTGCCTCTTTATGAGATCATCCCTAGGGAATGACCACCCTTGGGTCATGCTGCAGCACCTCCTTCTTTAATGAAGACTTTGGCTAATACTTAGATGCTATTATATTGTAAGACCATCCATCTTTTCTCATCTCCACAGAGTCAGGAATGAGGCAAAACCAGAGCTCCTGACAGAAAGGGAAAGGAGCTTGAATATTTTTCAGATCCATCAGTGACCTTAGTAGTCCATTACAAATACAGATGGAGGATCTTGATAACAGAATGTAGGTGCTGGTTTTAAGGCCTAAGAAAAGACTGAGAAGTGAAAGATGGGATTCATTCAATTAAATATGTATGTCTGAATGTATCCATGTTTGTGCTGCCCAGCCCAGGTGTAGCCAGCACAGAGAAACTGACAACTGACAACAAAGTCCCCTGACAGCTGGGGACTTTTACAAGAAGACTTCTACAGAAGTAGATTTTTAAAACCAAGACAAATATCACCGAAGAAGCCCGGTTTGATATTGCTTATATTTAGGAGGCAAGAAGTGGGATAAATGGGCACTAGTCATAGCAAATCACGGGCATCTGGGTTTTTTCAGTTCACAGTAGCTTGAGGACCCCACAGTCACTGTGCTCTGCTGCACTGTGCACATACCTGCCCTTCACACGGCACTTTCTTCTGAGGCGTGGCAGAAAAGCTGGCAGGATGTAAGATGCCAGATTTCCCCTCGGGGTGCCGATGTTCAGATGTGGTGAGGCTGCCCTTGGGTTGTAAGATTGTCAACCAAATGACATTAGATGGAGGCCTGATTAGCTATAGGCACCCTGTTGCTTCAGCCTGTTTCCACACTATCCTTGACCCAACCACTCATTTTTAGCCTTTTGGTCTCAAAGATGTTTGTTTTCTGATCCATTCCCATGCTCAATAAACATTTCCTTGCACAGTGGCCCAGGTGCAAAGTTGAGAAAGACAGCGAGACTAGAACTAGTAAAAGCTGTTGAGACAACATTTTGCTTCTCCTTTGGATTTTGGGCTTTTGTTTCCCTTCTGATTTGTGGAATCTCTCACTGTCTTTTAAGAAAAGGATGTTGATGCTAGCTGTACCATGGGAATTACATTTCGAATGCCGGTGTTTTCCTCTCTTTTGACATTCAGTCATTGATGAGAGCCACTCACTCTTCTCACATTATATTAACATATTAATATTCACACTTGTTCCTTTCCTATTAATATTCACACTTACTTCTACAGTAGAATTTATTTAAAATGTGCATTTTGGAAGCAGTTTTCAACTAAAACTTGATAGAACATCTATTACTTTGCTTGCTTCTTCCATGTACGTTCTCTAGGCAATGAGAAGTGTTTGTGGAGGCTGGATTACAATGCATTAGTTATGTATGCATGCACATATATTTATAAAATTGATATATGCCATATACTGTATGCATATATTGTGTAACTAATGTGTTTCCATTTGCAGATCTCAAAGAACTTTGCTGAGCAGTTTAATCTTTTTTACCTATTTCTTAGTCATGGGGAAGCCACGGTAGAGAGGGGATGTGGCTTGTCTAAAACCACATTATCAGGTCAGAAAGAAAGGGAATCTATGTCATTGATTTCCAATACAGTGCGGCATTGGTGAGCAGGGATATCCATCCTCTTACAGGTAACTTCTATTTAAAATAAACACCTCCATTTGGAAATTCCAACTCAATTGTCAACCTTTAAAGGAGTGAATTTAAAAATAAGAAAAGTCTGTAAAACGTGAAAAACAGGTCCTGCTGGTACTTAGAGTAAAACTTGACCAGTATCAGTTCAGGTCTATTTGCAGGCCACAGTTAAAGGAAACAGTAAATTGAGGTTTTAGACTCCTAGTACCAACCAAAAAAGGCTGTGACATGGGACATTATGACATTGATCCAGGATGAACTCACTCTTCCAGTTCAGATATGTAAAATGCGCCTAATCTGGTGTGTTAACTTTTTACTGGCAGGCTTTGTAAGAGATCAGTTACTGTCTGTCTGCACCACTCTAATTTTATGCTGGACAAGTAGCATCTGTCTTTCTGCAGCCAGCATAAAGCCAGCATAAAACTGACATAATCTATGCATCAGGTCCTCCTGTTAATTTGACAGAGAAACAATGGTGTGACCGCATCTGAGCTGGATCCGTTTTGTCCTGCTGTCTAATCAGTGACACTGAGACCTTGTGCTAATGGTGATGGAAGAGCGGCCCTAGCCCTATGGCCCGACCCCGCCGCCGTTTCGCATTCAGGTTGCCTTGACCATTCCCAAACGCATTCATTCAACCGGGGACAGGGAAGAGAGCAGGTAACTCTGCTTTCCCACTTTCCCGAAATAGCAAGGGAATACTTGCGGACGCGCCCCCGCTCCCGCAGTTTGCTGGGCTCCATCTCCCTTCCTACTTCTGCCCGCGCCGCCGCTGCGGCCATGGCTGCACCACGCTGAGCAGAACCGAGAGGCGCTGACACCGCGGCGGAGGGGCGGGAGGGGACCGGCAGGGAGGGGGCCCGGGCGGGAGCAGCCCCGCAGGCGCAGCGCCGACATCCCGGCGGCACGCACCGCTCCGGCAGCTCTGCCGCTGCTGCCGCGCCGCTTCCCCTCTCGGCCGGCGGCAATGCCAGACCGGAGGACGCTGTCATCTTAAGGAGCGCAGGGGAGGGACCGTGCGGAGGGGAGGCGGCGGTGCCGGCGCCGCGGGAGGAGGCGGGCGCCAGCAGCAGCATCTCCGCGGGAGCCGCCGCACGAAGGCGCGCTCCCGGCCGCCCCGCTCGCCGCCCCGGCCTCCAGCGCGCCGCCGCCTCCCCGGGCAGCGGGGCTCGCCCGCCCGCTCGCCAGCCCAGGCGCCCCCGCCGCCGGGGCCGCCGCAGGGCCGGGGGAGGCGAGCGCGGCCTCGCCGCGTCCCGGGCGGCCGGCGGGGGAGGAGGGGGCCGCGGCTGCGGCGGGGCGGACCGCCCCCGCGCTCGGCGGCGGCTGCCGCAGGCGGCTCCGACCCCCACCGCCGTCCCCGCCGCCCCGGGCCGGCCGTGCCGGTGCCGCCCCTCGGCCGCGCCCGCCCCCTGGCTGCCTCCTCGGCCGCGCGGCAGTGCCGCCGAGGCTATGGCTGCGGAGGAGGTGCTGCAGGGCGCGGACCACTACAAGAGCGAGATCGAGCGGCTGACTCGGGAGCTCTCCGAGACGACCCACGAGAAGATCCAGGCGGCGGAGTATGGGCTGGTGGTGCTGGAGGAGAAGCTCACCCTCAAGCAGCAGTACGATGAGCTGGAGGCGGAGTATGACGGCCTCAAGCAGGAGCTGGAGCAGCTGAAGGAGGTGAGCCAGCCCGGGCTTTTGTCTCGCCCCGCCGCCGGGGCTGCGGGCAGGTGCGGGGCGCCCCACGCGTGTCCGTGCCCGGCCCCGCGCCAGCCCCTGCGGGTGGGCGAGCGGGGATGCGGTGCGCGGGCCCCGGAGCGGCTGCGGGCTCCGGGGGTGGGGAGGAGGGGTTTCGCGGGGCCGAGGATCAGCCGGGACCGTGGAGCTTAAGGACGGATTACACGAGATCGCAACCCCCTTGCCCTGAGAAATTTCCCCAGGGCCGCGCTCCGGCTCCTGCCGCCGGCAGCCTCAACTTCTGGGAACAGGCGTTTGCGGCAGTGGAGGGTCCCCCCGGTCCTACCTGCACCGCATCGCCCCAGGCTTTTTTAGGAAGAGGAAATGAAACAGTAGGATGAGAGCTGGGCCAACGCAGTGTATAAGGAGTCGGGATCTCTGTAAACAGCTGTCTGCAGTGCGTGAGGAGAGAGACAATTCCTTTTGAAGTTATTTATAGACCCGCTTTATTCTGCCAGTGAGGGGAATCACTGCCATTGGGAGGGGGGGTATACGACAGTCTCGAGGTCATCCATCAGTGGAAATTAAACTTCTGCGTCATGCTGAAAGGGTAAAATACTTGATTGGAGGGGTGATTTGGGGTTATCTTTCAAATGTGTTTTTGTAACACTCAAAGTATGAAGTAGCTGGGTGTTACACCTTACCTTTCAGCGCTGCTAGAAGTGACTCCGAAAAATCATCACCTTCCCTGTGTTCATCCTTAAGGGAAGTAACTTGAGACTGATAACGATGCACGGACATGGGAGCTATGGAAGGGCTGTGTGTGCACACGTATGCAGCACTCACAGCTCTGCACTTCATGGTGTTTTTGGACCATCTCAGAATGTAACTGACTAGGTTTTGTAAAGAGAAGATAAAGCATCAGACAGATATTCTCCCAAATTTAGAATGTATCTTTCTATTCTACAAAGAAAAGCCCCCAAAAATACTGCTGTATAGAATGTGCAGAAATTCTGTTACAATTAATGAAATTTCCATTAGAAACCATGAACATGTTCCATATGGAGGGAAGCCATTTAAAAAACTTAGATTATTTATGAATATATTCTTTAGAATACTAGCTGATGCCCTTTTAGAAGTATTTTTAATTAAATAAAGATTTCATTTTACTTGCAGGTAAATGAGTTATGCTACAGACTTGGTTCAGTGTCCAGAAGAGTTGAGAACATTATATTTTCAGTACGAAGAATAAAGCTGTTTTTCAGAAAAACCTATTGATCTCCTTAAACTTGATCTCTGCCTCCCTGCCCCCCTGAGCCTATGGAGTAGGCTCAGGACTTCTGAAACCAGTAATCACAGAGTGAGGGATAGAGATACATAACTTGGCACTAGCATGAAGGCAGTGCTGTTCGAAATGACCTGGCAGTAACAGAGGAACAGAATTAAGGGGGAAAAGTGCAATGCAGTTTCTAGGGAAAAAAAGAAGAAGAAGACGACGAAGAAGAAGGAGATAAGCAAAGCTGCAGCTAGCTGTTATCCCACCATAATCATGTACAAAAGAAGACTGATCAGAAGCCAGGATGACACATGGGTGCACAAGGCCACAGATAGAAAAGATAGTGCAAAGAATCGAGTTGAAGTTACTAAACTAGAGGGATTAGTCAATGCAATTAATTGAAATCAAAGATGAGCACAAACTCTCTTCCTGTTTACCTCCCCTTGAAGTCAGTGAGATTGCACGTTCTGCAGCCCAGAATGTCTCCTGTGGGGCCATGCCTTCATGCTGTGCCAGCCACAGCATGGATACTGAGGGAATATCCACAGAGAGAGGAACAGGAGAAATCCTGTAGCTTGCCTGATGCCGAGCAAGAGTGGAGCTTCTCCAGTTCCCAGTCCAGACCTGGGGCTCTCAATTCCAGAGCTCTCATTAGCAGCAGGTGGGGCATTTCCATCCCCCACCTAGGCTGCAAGAGATTTTATTTCTTGCTTTTAACCTTTATAGCAGAAACCACACTGATTCTCACTGCACATGCACCCTGCAAAGGAGAATTTTCTTTTAGCCCTTCCTGTTGCTGTAATCTGTTTTCTACTTCTGTGTTAGCACATCCATTATGAGAGTTCCCTTAGCACAAGCCAGACCTGTAACTGTGAGACACAAGCAAAAGGTGCCTCTGACGACACCAGTGAGGCAGAATTCAGGTAGTTCAGGCAGACTGTCCTGTGGAGTGTAGATGTGGGACTGTAGGGTTCTGTCTGAAAGCTCTTAAGGGGGCAGAGAAGTCCGAAGACACTTTTTTTAAAAATTAAAGCACCAGCCGAAACGTGTGGAGGAGGGTTTTTGTGTACGTACTCCAGCAGGCCCTTCCAAGAACATGCTGCCCAGTGGTAGGACATCAAATGCCCTGACTGACTGACTGACTGACTAATGGGAGCTGGGAAGAATTCTGTGCATTGCTCTTACTTCACAGCATTTGCATCCTCTTTGAAGCCATGTTGGGGCATAGAAATTAGGCCTCAGGTTTGTGCTAAAATAAGTAGTTTGTCCATTCCCAAGGAATAGTAGGTGCAAGTGGGTAGCCATGGTTACGTTACAGCTATTGCCTCTCCTTCTTCAGACCTTCTCTGAACAGATCCACTTACTATGGTCAACTTTTTTTGAGGCAAGTCTTCATCTTTTAACAGTTTTATTATTGATTTCTTGTGTTCTATTGTTAGGACCTCATTATATTGCTCAGCAAACAGAGCTGCCCATCTTTAACTACTCAGCCATGGTTTGGCAGTCTGGGATCTGGAGTCTTCTCCCATCCTCCTTGGCAATCCAAAACTCCAGTGGACTTCAGCAGTCCTTTTCCATATAAATCGCAATACCTCAGCTATACAATAATTTCCATCATTGGAGAGTGAAATGGGAAACTAAGGCCATTACAGGATGTTGAAGTAAAAGCAAATTACAATATATTACATTAAATATTAATACTTGTGTACAGGATATATGCTCTCCACTCTGCAATATAAATTGTTTTAGTAACCTCTGAAGTTTCTTCTGCTGTGTTCAGAGGTCTGTGCTTTAGCCCAGGATTTTGATGTTTTGGGCCATGAGATAAATTTATGCAAAACCACTATTATTATTTAAAACTTTATTAATTTTCATAGGCTTTGGGTTTGGTTTTTTTCAGTCTAAAAATGATGTTTCTCCACCTCCGTCAACTACATCTCAGTCTAGTAGAATTTTTGATCTTTGGTAAAACACTATCGTTTTAGGGCCCCTGTTCAGAATGTTACTTTAGCAGATGTGCTTTTAAACCTGCAGTCCATAAAAATTCAGAGACTAAGACTTGTTGCTATTAGTCATGGGATTGAAGGTAGCTTGTTTTCCTTGTCTTGCTGAGTTGGGAGTTTAATTACCATCATATTTTATGTAAAACATCTTCTAGTGGTTTTATAATATCTGGTCTTACATGTTTACATTGCATTTGCTGTAAGAATAATGTGTCTTGTTAGTTCTGTTTCTTTTAATGGAGGTGTAAAATGGCTTCTTATTGATCTTCTTGCCTGAGCTGTTTGCTGTAGCTGTCCCTGCTTTGGCATGGGGGTCCCTTCCAACCTCAGCCATTCCATGATTTTCTGATCAGCTACTGGGCACTGGTGGTCTGTAAAGTTTTTAAAGCAGAGAAATATCAGTCACTTCTAGTCATGATAAAATGGGGATGGAAGGCACCTTTGGTGTCCAACTCTACAAGATTTAGGGCTGGGAAATCATAGCAGAGATTTCTTTTCGGGAATCCAATCATGAACATAGCAGCTGTTCCTCTCCTTGACTCCCTCTCTGACTGACTAATTTAGGCAATATCTCACTTGACTTCTTGGCTTTTATGTACTTCATTCTATGGAGATAAACTCTTCTGCTGGGTTACACATGGCACTGGCTATCTGATTTCCAGGAAGTTTGGTGCTTGCTTTAATTTAAACCAGATTATCTGTGGTAAATGATTGGAAACCAGGCTAGTGGTGAATAGCCCTATCCTTGTCAGGTGTTTGTTTTCTTCACCTCACAGAAAAGTTGTATCAATGATTATGAAGTGCTTACTCAGTTACTAACAGGGCTTCCAGAAGTAATTCTTGGTCTGTGTCTGAAAGGGTTTTTTGAGGAGTAGAGCTCTTCCCTGCACTGTTTCAGCACAGGTGACTCAATCTTCATCTCTCCTCTCTTCTGAAGTGACACTGCCCCTCCAGCTCCCCCACTGTTCTCCAAAAGCTCTCACCCTCCTGCTACTTGAATCACCTCTGCCTCTTCCATCTTTGAAGTGTACATTTGGTGGGACTTGTCTGGATCCAAAAAGGCTGGAAGAGGGGGAGGCTCCTCCCAAAAAGTACTCCAATTACAGCCCTCTTAAATGTGGATTCTTATACACTCCTGTCTACATCATAGGATGCTTAGGAAAGCGTGAAGAATCCCACTGAGATGTTCTAAATTCTCCCCAAAGCAGAATGTGTTCCAAATATGGAGCATGGGAGCTGTGAACTGATGCCATGTCAGTATATCTTTACACCTCCTTCCAGTGACAGCATCTGTGGCGGATGAGGCGAAACATTTTCGGCATCTCATCCTGATCTCACCACTTTGTCCTTGGCGCCTGTTCATGTTGTGTCACTCGGGAAGGCCGTGCTGCCCCACACCAGCTCAGAGATGAGGACATTCAGTTAGTACAGGCTGGGGACTGACTGGCTGGGGCTCAGGTCTGTGGCAAAGGATTTGGGAATCCTCGAGGACAGTAGGCTGAGTGTAGGACAGTGGTGTGCCCTGACATTGAAAATTCCAACAGCATCCTGGACCTTTAGTAGCAGAAGCAGAGCTGGTAGATTGAGAGAAATGATTATCACTTTCAAGCTGGCAGTTGTTAAACCACATCTAGAAAACAGCATCTGGTTTGGGCTCCCTTAATACAAGAAAGACGTGGATAAACTGGACTGCATTCAGCAAAGGACCACCAAGATGGTCAAGAGCTGAAACACTTGCCCTGTGAAGAGAGGCTGAGGGGGCTGAGCTTGTTCAGCCAGAAAAAGAGAAGGCTGTGAGGGATCCAGCATCAGCCTGTCCATACATAAAAAGAATATTGAGATGTCAGAGCCAGGCTTTTTGCAGCAGTGCCCTCTACCTCTAGTTGGAGGCCTGTCACTAGTGGTATCCCCCTAGGGTCGGTACTGGGCCCAGTATAGTTTAACTCATTCATCAGTGCCTTGGATGAAGGGCAGATGCCCCCTCAGCAAGTTCCCTGCTGACACAAAGCTGGGAGGAGTGGCCGATACCCCAGAATGCTGTGAGCCCTTCAGAAGGACCTCAACAGAGATGGGAAAGATGGGCACAGAAGAACCTTCTGAAATTCAGAAAAGGAAAGTGAAGGATCACGTCTCTCATGCACCTGGCTGGGTGCTGGCCTGCTGGGAAGCAGCTCTGTAGAGAAGGACCTGGGGGTCCTGCCGGACAACAAACTGTCCCTGAGCCAAAAAAGTGTCCTTGTGGCCAAGAAAGCCAATGGTATCCTGGGGTACATTGGGAAGAGCATTGCTAGCAGGTTGAGGGATGTGATCCTGCCCCTCTACTCAGCCCTGGTGAGGCACATCTGGAGTGCTGTGTCCAGTCCTGGGCTCCCCAGTACAAGAGAGACACAGAGCTCCTGGAGTGGGTCTAGTGGAGGGTGACAAAGATGAAGGGACAGGAGCATCTTACAAGGACAGGCTGAGGGAGCTGGGTCTTTTCAGCCTCGAGAAGAGACAAATGAGAGGGGACCTCATCAATGTCGATAGTGTCTACAGGGAGGATGTCAAGAGGATGGACCAGGCTCTTCCTGGTGGTGCTAAGCAATAGGACAAGAGGCAAAGGGCACAAACTGTTGCCCATTACAAGCAAGTTCTGCCTTAACACGAGGAAGAACTTCTTTACTGTTCAGGTGACTGAGGACTGGAAGAGGTTGCCCGGAGCAGTTGTGGAATCTCCTTCCCTGGAGGAAGGGAGGTTGGACTCGCTGACCTCCAGTGGTCCCTGCCACCTGCAGCCATTCAGTGATTCTGTGAAGGGTGGGAAGACAAGAGATAACTGACATAAATTGAAACTATAGAGGTTCAGACTGAATGTAAGGTAGATCTGTTTCCCCCTGAGCACAGGCAGTCCTACAGGTTGACCAGAGAGGTTATGCAGTCTTTTTCCCTGGAATTTTTCAAGCCCCAACTGGACACAGCCCTCAGGAACCTGGTCTGAGTGCAGAGCTGATCCTGCTGTGAGAGGAGGTTGCACTATGGGAGGAAGGGGGCAGACAGCAAGGGACCTTGAGCAGTGCAAAGTCTCTCAAGGGTTCCCACTGCCTAGTTAAATTCCAGTGGCAGGTTGCTATAGGGTGAGTTACCCTATGCACAGTAATGTCCTGCCTGGAAACAGTGACTGAGCCTCACTTCGTGCTTGAATTTCATTTTCTCTTGCTGGTCATTAAGTCTGCAGTGACCTGGGGTTACGAAGGGTGGAGTTTGATGTGCTCATCTCTCAGCAAGACTCTCCTACATCTCTCTCTGCCATCCCTGCCCCTGTTCTGGCTCTCAGCTGTGCAACTGTTCATACTGTCACAGCAGGGTAGAAAACTAACCTCAGTTAAAAATAACCGAGGAGGGGTTGCTGCTGTCTGTAACCCAGATTGGTTTCATTATCTGATTCACAGTACCTCCCAGTGAACTGTTTTACCTTTGCCTAAAAGTCAGCACGAGGAGAGGAGTGAATGCAGAGGAAAGAGGGGGACGGGATGAACTGCTGAAGCGGGTATTGATGTTAAGAGAGATGCTCATCAAATTACATCAGGATTGCTTCCTCCAAGAGGAAATGAATCCTGTGCATTAGCCTACAGAAAACATAAGCAGCTGGAATCATGTTAGGGGGAAATTAGGACTATTGTTGAAGCTTTGGCAGCATGCAAAGATAAATGTAGATGAACCTTTCGGGTTTTTTTCCAGGGTCCTGTATTCCCAGTTCCAACTGTGTTGTATCCTTAGGAGCCAGTACAGATGAACATACAATATTAGTCCTCCTATAATAGTCAGCCCTTAAGCAGGGATGGTCAGCTTTCAACACTGGGGGCTCACATACTCACAAAATAAATCTAAACAGACTTCAATTTGTTTCCTCCCAATAGTTAAAATTATTTTCTTCATTTTGCTCTTTCATCAAATAAATCCTTTTCTAATCTGAGCGATTCTGATTGAATCAGTCATCTGGGTTGAACTCCTCAGAGATAAATGGAAGTTACAACTGGATTTTATGTCACGGAAAAGTAAATTTTCCATAGATTTTCTAGGAAATATTGGATTATTACCAAATCTAATATGACTGATTGAGGTGTTACTGGGTAAGCCAGGCATTTTTATTGTGAACTACTTCCTGTGTAAGGCTTATGAATGTAAAATTAGGGGTCACAGGAGAGATTTTAATCTGAAGGTCCACATCTGTTTGGAATTAGGCCTTTTGTAGTGGATTAGAAGAGAAATAATTTGCTACCATCTTTTCACCTTCCTTTAGGTGAAATACTTTTCCTTCCCTTCTGTGTTGCCTAGTGGATTTTCTTTCTCAGGGTGTGTGTGTGCAGTCTGTGTGCACATCAGCATTCAGGATGAACACCTGGCTTTATTGAAAGTGCAAGAGGGACAAAACAATGGTGGAGAAAATAAGATTTGGCATAAAACAGTAATTTGTGAACATTCATCATGGTAAAATGAGGAGCATTCTCAAAGTCAGAGTAAATTTGCACCTGGGCAACTTTAGTATACCTTATGCAATTGGCAGCTGGCGGAAAATACATGCAAGATTTTGTGTTTTCTTGGCTGTATTAAGGCTGTATCTTCTAGAGGAAGAGCTTTCTTCTTGAGATTGAATGTGTTTTTTCTTCAGTACCTTGTTCTCTCTTATGTATTTGCATTGGTGTTTTCTCCATATGGACAATGGGAGTAAAATCCTGCTCCAGCTTCCCTCGGGTCTCTGCTATTTTGTAGGGCTTTGCCTCTGTTATGGATTTCCCTTCCATCTTTGTCTTGTAGCTGAGGGGGTAATGTTTAATTCAGTACAATTCCGTACTGTACTTTTTGTTTTGGGAGGGATGATTTTAATTTATAATGGTAGAGACTGAAAAGCATGCATTCATTTCTGCTGAACTGTCTTACATCTGTTGTGTGACTTTCATAACCCTCTTCTTTCTTTGTTTCCTTGAGAACTCAACAACACTCACTTCATGTGGGAGGAGAGAGAGTATTTTCCTTATTTAGAGGAATTGATATAGCATGTAGAGACATGAATGTGCCCTTTGTCCCTTTATCACTTGCATCACTCACAGCAGATGATTATGAGGAGGAACCAGCAATTTTTTGTACTGTACTGTGAATGCAGTCTGTGAGTACAGACCAACTACAGATGGAAGTAGCTGGGACTAGTCAGAAGGTGAAAAATGTGCCTGAGCAAGGGCAGGTGCTTAAAGCTGAACTAGGCAGGTAGAAATTAAGCTAGGTTGCAATTAGTGTTTTATTGAGGTCTCTACTTCTCTGCAGAGGGTAGTATTAAAAATAATTTTGAGATTATAATATTTATGTTTCTGAATTTCTTTCACTGTCAAAGTTTAATTAACTTGGTAGTTAAAAGAAGAAGCAGGCCACTGTCCTAAATCTCTGGTTTTGGGACAGACCTATGAGACACCAAAAGGCTTTCACTAAGACTGAAATGCGTCCAATCCCATTTTCTTCATCTCTCTTGGGGTTCCTCCCTCTCTTGTCTGCAGCCTCATTCTCATTCTTGTACAGTGTTTGTCTCCTGTTCATGATGGTTTATGTACTTTTAATTTTTTTTTTCAATCTTTGCCCTATATCTTACTCAGTGTTCATTTGCTGCTCTCTGAGATGTGGAACTGAATTTTTTATCTTAAAGAGCCTTTTGGTCATTGTGTGAATGTAAGAAATCTGGCCATTTTTGGCGGACTAGACCTTCCATACTATGCTCAGATATTGTAAGGACATGAGGGATTCCTAGAAATACTTTGAAATGTTGTTTTAGCATGGACTGAAAATGAAGCAACCAAGGATTTGTCCCCTCTGCTTTGTAGCAGCCTCACCATTAAAATCATCCTTGGAAAGATCATTTTTTGGGCAGCTTTAAAATCGGGTTGGCTGTGTGGATGCATAGGAGGAAGACACCTTTCCATAAGGCTTTAGGAAACTCACCACCCTTTTTTAAAAAAGGGTTATTCTCCCTTAAAAAACCCCAACATACATATATAGAGAGAGTATGGTTTCTGGAGTTACATATTGAAGCCCAGACAAGACAACAGGTGCCCAGTGAGCTTATATAATGCACTCTTTTTCTGATCACCACTGGGAACGGGGCCCATTATCCACACGGTCCTGCCATACCCTCTCCATCGCCCTTGCTCCCCTGAATCACACCTAACTTTCCTCTGCACTGTCTTCAACCCCTCTACACAGCAAGTAGTTCTCTAGCAGTGATAGAGACAGCTGTGCGTAGCCAAGAAGCGTGAAAGACATCCTCAGTTACCAGAGTTAGTGACCTTTCACTTCAGTCAATCACCTCCGGGCACATTCCAGCTAAATTTTATAAACTTCATCTTCCCTTCCTGGTGGGTTGGATTTTTTTTTTTTTTTTTTTTTTTTTTTTTTGGTCTGTGTTTGTTTGTTTTTAATCCTGTGATCTCTCAGAGCTCCCAGGTGGCACACGGGTAGGGGGGCAATGCCGTGCGTTTGATGTGCGCTCTGAGAAGTCTGTCGGCACCGAACGGGCTTTCCTCGGGTGCCTGAGTCACTCTGGATGGATTTAAATGTCAGCGTAGAGAGAATGAGCTGCAAAGTGCTGTTTGTCATCACTGGCTAATGGCGAATTCCCACGGAGGGAAGCTGGAAGCTGCCAACAGCTGCAGTTTTAACTTCTGTTTTGGATGCTTAGAGGGGGAAACCCAGCTCCTAGTAGTTGTAAAGCTCAGAAAGGAAGACAGAAAAGCAAGCTTTTAAGGATAAAGGTAGGAATTTGGGTCAGGCAAAGGGAACAGGTGGCCTGGTGAAATAATTAATTTATAAAAGCTTGGCTGTTGGCCAAACATGAACACAGCACAATTTGGATTTTGTCTTCTCAGGACTGGAGTATTGTCTACTCACACCCACAAGGCAAGGTGCAGGATGCCAAACTGCACTGAAGCCTGGCCCTGCCCAGAAGGATAGAACTCTCCACCTTTTAGCATTTGAGTGTTAAGAGAACTGGAGCATTTGGTCTGGAGGCAGATGGAGAGTTCACAGCTGGGCTAAAGTGTCTGTGTAGTCACAGCTTCTGTTTCTCAATTTGATGGCTAAGCCAAGATACTTAACAGCTGTATTGTCCAACCTGAACCTATGATTCCTTTTATTAAAAATGTGCTCTCAGTAGCTTGTAGTTCCTGTAACAAATACTATTAATAAAGACAACTTGTGGGGCTTTTTTTTAGGTGAGTAGGAAAAGTTTTTCTCATACCCTGAATACCTCATAGAGTTTTTACAAAGCATGAAAAGGTTGCACGGGTCTGGGTAATTCCAGGTGACTGCACAGAAATGACAAACATGCAGAACTCACCTGAGGTTACTTGAGGACAACATTTGCACTGTCCTTTCTTTCTTTGATAATTGCTTGTAATTCCCACCTACAAACAGGAAACATTTAAGCATCCCATGTGAAGAATGCTATCTCTAACAAAATATCCTCTATTCAGGGTTGTCCCTTAGGGTCATCTGTAGCAGGTATGACTTGAAGACCAATGCTGAAGTCCTGCCTCCATGGGTAAGTCAAAGATAAAAGGGGGCAATGATTTATTGTTGAATCTCTGCCTACCACCCACTGGCAACCAGCACTGTCACCAAGATGCAAGTGATAAAATGTGTTGCAAACTGAGAATTCAGATTTCTTCCCACCGAAGTAGGAAGAACTGGCATAATTGTAATTATTGTGTCTCAAGCATGTGATCTTATTGTTGCAGTTTAATGAGCTGTCATAACTCTGCTGAGTTTCTGTGACTGCTCATGTGCGTGCACTTGACCAGCCCCAAATGTGTAAGAGCAAGGTGAAAAAAACCCCACAACCAAACACAGAACACAGCAGAAATCTGAAGGAAAGAGTTTTCAGCTGACATGGATCTTCCATCTGCAGTAAGCTAAAAATGTGCACTAGATCAATTACTAATCCATAAAATCTTAGTCATAAATCTGGGCCCTTGGTGACAATTTTTAAAGTAGATTGTAAGGATATGGTACCAAGGACTCCTCTGTGAAATAAAGTGTATGATACATAACATTAGAGAAGAGAAACAGAATTTAGATGGAATATGAGTGTCTGTGTGTACCAATAAGGGAGATGAAGTCTCATGGCATTGTTAGGAGTACGTTACTTTGGGCATTAGGTAATTCCATTTCTTGGGCATTAGGTAAGCTTTTTATTTCTCTGACAGATAAGGGCTGATGGTTGCCATTTGTGGATGCTAAAAAGCAGGAGCAGAGGAATTTTCCAGCTGCTGAAGCATTTCATGAAGTTTTCCTTTGTCATGCTTTAGTTGAGAACCAGTGAAAGATGGTTCTGTAAACGAACTCTCTATCTCTCACCTGCAGGGCTGTTGTGAGAGCATAGTGGAATGTTTTGGTTTACTGAGAATAATATTTTGAAATGGGTGGTTATACCTCTTAGCCTATCACCTTGGTAGGTGGTTGACTGATGGGCCAATCATGTAATTTCTCTTTTGTGATCCATGCTATAAAAAGATGGGTTTTTGGCATTAAAAGGGCGGCTTTGACCGTACTTCTCTGACCTGAATCTGTGTCATTTTTCGCTGTCCCTGCGTGCAACAGCGACACATAATAACAAAACTTTCACTTAAGATGCTGTAAGATCAGCTGTGTGAAAATAGTAGCAAATCTGGAACAACACAGTTGAGGGATGACATTTTTTCCAAATGTGCTGAATTTAATGTTACAAGGATGCTGTAGATTCTGAGATGCTTTCTATTCCCAAAATAAAATCCATGTTAAAGTAATAGAACTGAATTATCAAATTTAGATACCTGGAAATTTGTCCCCAAAGTCTGTATTTTATTTGCATTGGAAAACATTGGGTTTGCTTTATCAAGCAGGTTGAACAACTTGCATTGAAACCTATATTGCTTCTCTTTGCCCCCATACTTTGAAATTACAGCTCACATACCTAAGTGATTGTTGTGATACACACATAGGCTCCTGGCTTTAAATATTTTTGCTGTAGTTATTTAATACTGCATCATGATTTGTAATTTAAAGTATTTTCTGTCTACTTGCATGTGGAGAGATATTTATTCAAGAACAGAAAATGCAGTGATACCTTGATTATAGTTCCAACACTTGTGTTTGAAAAGTACTTTACTCACTGCTCCCTGGGCTGATGTAAGAGACACTCAGAGTCATGCCTGTGTTTTTATGGTTGTTGGATTTGCTTTTGTAGCAGATTAGACTGATGGGAAGACGCTTAAACCTAAAATGAGCCTTGTTTGGATATAAAGAACCCTTTCCCTGGGTATAACAGGAAGAGTTGCAGGTGAAGACCATGCTGTGCTCACTTTTTATTCTATAAAGGTCTCTCATTTGAAAGATGCTTCTTGAAATGTGGCCCCTGGTTTCTTAAGCAGTGAGAGCTTGAGTTAGGCACCCCCAGCTGATGCTGGCTGGGTACTAAG
The DNA here is from genome assembly GCF_020740725.1 of Corvus hawaiiensis. Lineage (NCBI taxonomy): Eukaryota > Metazoa > Chordata > Aves > Passeriformes > Corvidae > Corvus > Corvus hawaiiensis. Next base: position 22,388,638 of record NC_063216.1, on the reverse strand, counting down.
AGCTGCTGCTTTGCTGCCATTACTCAAGGATGTGCTTGTTAAATATTCCAGTCTGAAGAAGTGGGTTTGGGAAAGGGGGTCCTGAATTCTGCCCCAAAACCCTGTAGCAGAGATTCTTCTCCTACCATCAGTTATTTTTGTAGCAGAAAGTAATCTACCCCTTGAAAAGGCATCCAAAATCTGATAAGCAACATTTTTAGGAGCCTGCAGTCCAATGGTTTGTGCTGTCTGTGGAGAAAGGAATCGCAGCTTTGCAAGTGGCAGTGTAATGAATAGTCAAGCTCTTACCAGAGCACTGGCACTGGATGGATGCAGGGAAAAGCCAGAGGCAGTGAGTCAGCATGACCTTGGCTGCTGCCAGAGGGATGGGTGTCACATCCAGCCTCCAGGGACACTGACATTAGTTGGGGTCTCTAGTGGAAAGGGGCTCTGGTGAAGTAAAAACCACTGGAATAATTAATCACTAGTGGTGTGTGTCTGAAAGGTGTCAGTTGTATACAGAGTCATGGAAACATCAACTTAAGGCAGTTGTAGTTATTAAAAGTAGGTCTAGTTCTTTGTTAGCCTGTGGCAGCGCAGACTGCGCTCCGGGAAAGCGGAAACAGCCCGAAAATTCAGAATGCTGCTCTTTCTGTGAGCTGCAGTTTGGCACACTGAGTCTCAGCAGGGTGGGATAAATTGTTGTTTTTTGCATGACAGTAACACCTGGGGATTCTGTGATGCCTGGCACAATGAGTTGCAGGCATATAAATAGAAAATTAGAGATTTTACCGTGGAAATTGGACTTTGTCAGGGATTTGCTATTAAGGAATAATAAGGGGAATTCACAGATAAGTAACAGAGGTCCAGAAGCTGTGGCAGGATAGGCTGTTCAGCCATAATTTCAAAGGAAGTCTGTGGCTAAATCATAAGGAAAACATGGATTTTTCTCAGATCTAGTCCAATCATTTATCTTCCAAATCCTTCCATTTAAAAAAGCTGGTCAACCAGAAAGCCAAAGCAATCAACTGCCCTGTGCTCACTGACCAGGGTGTGCACTGGCAGTGTCTCCCACTGGTGCCAGGGTGACCAGTAAGGCCATTTAGGAATGGTGTTGCTGGTAGTTTTGCTACTTTATCACCACCAAAACTAAAGGAAAAATGAGGATGAAAAACTCAGATAAAACTCTTTGGTTTCTCAGTTCATGGTTTGGCAGTTTTTCAGTGGCATTCTCTCTTGTCATTAGAGACCATCAGCAGCTAATCAGAGCATCCTATCTCCTTGGGCTGTACTGTCCCTGTGTGGTCCCGCTCCCACATACTCTGGTGATCTAGAGCACATGGAAAGTACCTGGGATCCCAGAATATGTCCCCATCTCTCACCCTGAGCTGCCCTTTCTGCTTTGCTCTTTCCCCTTTTGGAAACTGACTGCTCTTGGCTGCCATTCCACTATTTCTAACAATCTTCCTACTCCTTCCCGCTTATCTCTTCCTGAACCACAACTCTTCTCTGCTGGGACTGAGATTTTCACATCAGCATTTACTAATCCCTGCAGCTGGTTGAAATGCTTAATTTTTCATTTGCTCTTTCCATACACTTAGTTGTTCAGTGCTGGTTGGGGAAACCAAATTCCAGCTGCCTCTCCCTGCAAGGAGTGCATCTCACCTCTCCTTGCCTGCGGTCTCTGAGTAGCCTCAGCCCGCAAAGTACCCCTTGTTCCTGTTGCTGCATGGGGAAAAGTTAAATGACAGGCTTTACTGTAGTGAGATCCAGCATGTGGGATGACCTTTACAATGGCAATATGTGGGAAATCTTCATTGAAATCTGTGAGGCGTGACTTTTGCAGTTCTTTGGGAATTCAGGCCGGCTGAAATCTCATGGGGTGTGTTGAGCACTAGATGAGGTTTCTTGCAGAGCTGGCAATGGTTAACGTGGAGCTTGGACCAGGAGCTTGTGGAGGGTGAGCTCTGTGGGGCAAGGCCTGCCCCTTGCCCTCCTGTTTGTGCAGAATGAACACAGTGAGCCTCTATTCTTGGCTGGCACAATTAGGTTCTATGGCAATATGAGTAATTAATAATAAAATGGGGCCTCTTCTGTGGAGGGGCTGTTAGAAATAATTTCCTTCTGCCAGTTGCTTCTCTAGAATGTGGTTTTGAACTTCGAGATCCTGAAAGAGATAATCGAAACACAAGCAGCTGTCACAAACCTTTAGCTCTGTTTGTCTAGGCAGTGGTGGAAAATCCCAAAATGAAATTGTTGGATGGTTCACTGGTTTGTGCATCTTTTGTTGTAACATCAAGCTCTTATGCAATGGACCTCTGTTTGATTAAAGACTCTTCACTAAAAGTAGGTTTCAACTGTCCAGATTTTTAATCAGGTGAAAAGAAGCAGAGCAAGCTACTGATCTCCTGGTTGCTCTTCACCCAGTTCATGTATGGCACGTACAGAATCAGCTGTGCTGTGCTGGATCAGGGCGATCCAGCTGCTGCAGCTGCAAGAAGTAGGCTCTTGTTTTCAGATGTGGTGTATGAGATGGTGGTGGATCTGAACCCTGCCTTCACTCAGCTGGGGTAAAAGGTGGGATAAAGCATTTGGTTGCTTTGTCACATCACAGTCCTTCAACAGCTGTTCCCTGTCCCCTTGGCAGGAGGGTGGCATCTGGCCATGGAGATGGGCTTCTGAGTGGTGGGAGCACAGTGCCAGGAACAGTGTGACATGGGCCCTCCTGTCCACATGGCTCATCGAGGTCTGAAGGCTCCTCCTGTCCATCTTCTTCCCCAGATGTCAAGGAAGCTGAACTATAGAGGCCTTCAGAGACTTCTTCCACAAATCTCTTTTTATCCTTTGCCAGATGTCTGCCAAAAAAGATGGTAATGACTCTGAAATTTAAATTTAGGTATCCAAGGTGTACGTGATTCCTCCAAGTTTTTTACTAAGACTAATAAGAACCTTCTTCCTTCAATGAGCACAAACCTGACATTTTCAGGAAGCTGACAGCTGGTGCCACGATGGTGAAGATGACTGACTGAGAATGTCACATCGTGATTCAGGGGTTTAGAGTAGTGGGCTCCCAGTAAGCAATGCAAGAATGCAACTATCCTTGGTAGGTTGTATCTAACGAGGAGTGTATTCATCCCTGAACTGTTTTTTTCAATCCATGTTCTATTTCTACTCTGGTAACCATAGTAATTACACTAGAATTTTGTGTTTTAACATATTCATGCCCAAAATCTCTTCTGGCGGCCAGTTTATTTTTATAAAGATCATGTCGTGGCCTGCAGCCAAAAGCACTGGTGCTAATCCAGAATGCAAGGTATGCAGAGCCAGTTACAGTGAATATTTTTTCAGGTTTTTTTTTAAATAAAAATATTGGACTCCGTGACAGCACTGTGAGTTATGATCTGAATTCTCTGCTGCAGCACCTCTCCTGAAATCAACAGAATTATGCTGGCAAAGAACTTGGTTCTTCATAGTGTCAAGTCACACAACTCTTGACAGCGACTTCATTATGGCATTCCCAGAACTGTAAGGTGTTTTGATGGGAGGACTTGGCAGCAGACTGGAAGCACTGGTGACTCAGTGCACAGTGCCCTGCCTTCTGAGTCAAAAATGACCTGGTGTCCTGGCAGTGCGGTTTGTAGTTTGGTTTTTGTGTTGCTTTTATGAAATTATTGCATATTGCTTTTTGAAAAGGAAAATTAATATTCTGCTGCTTTTTTTTTGGGTAAAATTAATATCAAGGTAGCTACCCTCAGCTGTCTGTTTTTACAGAGTTGGTAGGAGAGATTAATCACCTTTGTAATCGATATTCTTCAGTCACATTTGGTCAGAATTTGCCATCAAGATATTTCAAGTTACTCCATAGGAAACAGGGTAAAAGTTGCTCCTTGTTTGCCCTGGATAGTTAGGCCTAAATTGGTGCTCTGGACTTGGCTCACCTTCCATGCTGAACTGCAGATGACCTCCAGAAGTCCTTTCCCCTTCAGCTACAGTGTGAATCTGAGTCTAAATAAAGGAGTTCTTAAAAGTGGCTTCAAAACTCACTGTTTACATGTGAAATCCATGGAAGATATTTGCTTCTCTGCTTGAATTCCCTCATCACATCCGTAAAGGGGAAATAAAGGAATGTAGAGCAAGAGGTCATATTTATAAAAGGAGCATCTCACCAGACAAGGCTGCACACTGGATTGTCCTCAGCAGAATTAACTTTTAATACCTGTGGAAAACCTCCTGAACTAGCTGGAACTGGGATGCTGGTGTTAGATAAACCCAGTAAATTCGTTGGTTTTGTTCTTATGAACTCACTGCTAAAGGTTTGTTTAACCATATCTTTGATGGAGAGTGCTGAGTGTGTTCTTTTTCCTCTTTATGCAGTAATAAGTGTAATCTAAATATAAAACTTGGGTGTATGCAGGCCTCTTATCCCACAGGAACAGACAGCATTAAGAGGGCAGACAGATACACATGGAGCAACAGGATCCCTAAAATGTGCATCCTTCCCCCTGAGATACACAGGCTGTAATGCCATGGCTGTAAATCGAGAAAATGGACAATGTTGGTTCTCCTTCCCTCAATAAACAACAGTAAACAAACAGCAGCTCCCCTGTCCTCTCTGTCTTTATGCACATTGATTTATGGAAGTGTATAAATGTCAGCAGGAACTGGAATGAGATGGCATCTCAAACAAATGTAAAAATCTTACTCTTTGCGTAATCACTGTTGTATTTGTGGTCACAATAACTTTGGCCGTAATTTAGAAGTTAAACTTGCATCTGTAACTGACTGAAATGAAACAGTTTCTAAATTAAGCTTAAAACACTTTAAAATAAATGGTGTTATTTCCTTTCAGTTCCAGTGGAAGCCTTATTTCCCAGGCTGTATCAATTTTATCTACATATCTGTGTCATTCAGAGTAGGTGGGTTTCTCCCTTCTTTGTAATAGCAGTACAAAGTGGTTTGAAAATATATGGGGTGGGGAAAAGGTTGCAGTAGGTATTCATTTCAAATTAAAATATTGTTTGTGTCTTCTGCAACAGTTTTTGTTTGTTTTGTTTCAGCCATAATGATGTAATACATTTTCAAAATATTTCTCCTGTCTTTAAATATTTTTAGAGACTTGTGAATGAAAGTGAACTGCATTGCAAGACTGTTTTCTATGATAGTCTTCATGAGATGTGCAGATATTCATGCTCTGTAATGGATGCAACAGAGGACAAGAAGGCAGCAAAAAAATAGCTATAATTTACAGTTGGTGAACTGTACTGCCTCTGTCAGCATCAAAAAAAGCTGGTTTGGTTTGTATCTGAAGTTCTCGTCCAGAATAATCTGATCAGTTATGGGCTTTGTAATATTGACATTTTAGTGAAGCATTGCTCTGTAAATATTGCATTTCTGCGTTGTGCTGCATATCTGTAGTAATTACCATGGCTTAAAGAAGTCTGGTTCATAATTTATGAATGACACAGACATTCCCACAAGTCCTGAGTGATAACACCTTTGATTAGAGCTGTACACAGGCACGAAGAAGCTCATTTTGAATTCACAGGGATTCAGTACTGAGTAAGGTGACAGTTTTCGTGCCAAACATGCCATGAGATGGGGGAATTTGTGTACATGGGTGTATGAAATCTGGCAGTGGCTTCTGCTGCATTGCTGGATGCCTTACTGGAGGTGAAGCCATTCGTGTGCTGTTGGGGCTGGGTCCCCCATCTTCTGCATGTAGGAGTAACTAAAGAGATGCTGAATTTTGACAGCATTCTTTCCAGGGAGAGCACCTCAGGATAAGAGGCTGGTTTGGAGTGTTTGAAGAAAACCAGGCTGACCCAGTTTTTCTGCACATTTGGTGTTTACAGGAATGAATTTACAGCAATTCAAAGAGAGCAGGTAGTCTCACTCTCCCTGAAGTCCCACCATGAGAGCACAGGAATAACTAAGCCTGCAGTCATACACATTATTCCTGCTGTTGTTTTACCAAAATAAGGGATTGCTGCCTTTACTTACTGACCCTTAGCTATGGAGGTCTTCCTCATTGCCCACTGGTGATTGCTCTTCAATGCAATTCTGGAAAAAGCATGTGAAAAGGAAAGTCTCCAGTCCTTAGCTGCAAAATTTTAGTAATATTGTGTATTGTGTGGAAAAGAGATATATAGGGGATATATATATATTTTTTTTTTTTTCTTTTTTTCATGGCTTAGCAACAGGATCAGCTACAAAATAAAATAGGCTATAAAGGAGAAGGGAAAGGAGGTAGGTCTCGAGGGGCAGAGATGTCCTGTGGTTACAACAGAGAAGTCATGGGGATTCTGATTAAAAAGCTACAGACTGATCCTGAGTAATATTCAAGGAACTATTTCCCTGCCTTAGTTTTCATACCGAAGTTGGTAAGTACTGCTTTGATCTCTGTGTTCTCAGTGCTATGCAAAGTACAGAGCAGCTGGGTTTGAAAGCTTCAGGCAGTCTGTCTGCTTCAGCTGTGTGTCCCTGAAGGCTAGGCCAGCTCAATAAGGGCCAGCTGATAGCACAGGAGCTGTGATTAAGCTTTGGCTCAGGGTCTGCTGTGCTTATTCTGAAGGTTTTTGATGCTTCAGGGAGGTTGAAACAAGTAAATAAACAATCCTGGCGTGTTTGCAGTAAAGAGATGAGATAGATAGACTGTGTCCCCAGCTGCCTGCTCTGCTCCTCTGCTTGGCTTCTCGCTCCCTGGGCTGAAGTGATGCTGCCATGGCAGAGAGCAGCACTCCTGAGCACTGGCTCTTGCTGCAGGTGAAAATGGGTTCACACTAATGCAGGGGGCTGTAAATTTTGCTGTCTGAGGGGGAGGGCTTTTGGGGCTTTTGAGGAGGTTCTGTTGTTGAACTCTGCCTGTCCTATAAAGACTTATTTCCCTGTTAGCGAAGAAGGGAGTGCATGCAAGGAGAATGATGGGTCTGGCCTTTGCTTGCAGATGGGAGAGTGCCAGAGCAGCAGGGGTTTAACTGTGTTGGGTTATCTGGGGAGTTTCTTTAGGGCTATGAGTCCTGCTTACCTTGGGAGAAAATTTTGTATTTTTGTCAGTGTGTATTTACCTGGTTTTGTGTTGTTTCCAGTGTAGCCAGAAATATTGGCTGTGGAAGCTGCCTAGTCATGCATAGCCCTTCTCTTTGCTATGCTGTGTGTCTATCTTGACTGTATAAAATGTGCTGCTTCTGCTTGTGCTTCCTGAAAGATAGCAGAATATTCTCAGCCCTGGTTAGGTAAGTAAGGTCTTAAATTATGCTATTCCTTTTGTTCTACATCTTTAGCAGCTCAGTTATGGAAATACATCTTGGGGTGGTAACTGAGCTTCTGGAATTCTTTTTTACTGAGCTTGTGTGGGAAGGGGTGAACTCTGTGACTTTGCTATCTGTTGGCAAGTAGTTGGGAATAGTATTTAGAGAAGTCTTTTTTTTTTTTTTTCTTGTTAGCTCTCCCATAAGATTCTAAGCATAGAATCCTAAAATGTCAAAATTTTTTTCTTCTTTTCTGAGGGGAAGGAAGGTAGCAGTGGAAGAGAAGACTTGGTAATTTCAGCACAAAGCTATGCTGGTATTTTGACTGTAGTCTGAGTTGATCCCCTGGGCTAACCAAGTGTCAGATATGTGATAGAATTGAAAGAGAGATTGACTTTGCTGCTTGTTAGCTGACAATTTAGTGATGTTTCTGTGTCAGGCAATACATGAATGTGAACATTTGTAGCCTGCTCTACAAGGGTGAGTGTATGAAACTGAGTACTTTGATGGCATTTCCTTTCCCTACTGCATTCTCCTGCCTTAATCTGATAAATGAGGCTTCTGTTTTCTGTAAGGTGCTGGATGAGCTGGTCAAAGGACTTGAGTTCAGTGTTAAGGGTTTTGTGTTGTGTACCTCCCCTTGGCTGAACAAGTTGCCGGATGCAGCTTTCAGTTCATCATGGATGGTCTTCAAAGAAATTTTATCTGATTGTTCAGGATGCAAAGTTGTTGAGCTTTTGATGGGATACCCTTCCTTCTTGGACCAGGGTAAAAGAGCAGAGGAGGCTGCTGTTCTGCTAAGTTCTTTATTTCATAGTCTCACAGCTTTCTTGAAGGCAGAGTTCACAGGGGGTTACACGATAAAGCCAAGCAGCAACAGCAACAACAGGCAAAACCAGCTTCTTCTTCTATATGCTCCATACATATTTTTTTTTTTTCTTACAGAAGTGTGGATTATATTTGTTAACTGACCAATAAGATTAACACACGATTCTTGTTTTCTTTTCTGAACCTATCCTGGTCTAATTCTAACAGTGATAAGCCTTACACAAGTGTTACATAGGTATTACACAGATTTGGGTATACAGCTTCTATCAGCCCTTATTGTTTATGTGAACACCCTATCTAAAATATGTGAACAGTACAATTCTATCTATATTTTGTCTAAAGTAAAGTATTCTGTGAAAAGGTAACACTGCTGCAGTAAAAACTGGGTTTAAGGTCTCTGCTACAGCTTTTTAATGTTTAAGGCACTTAGCATATATTTCTACTAAAAGTTAAAAATCTATTTTTCTGTTTCACTTTGGTGTGGCTTCATGTATCTCAGCTTGTCTAAAGGTTTTAATTCAACCCCTGTGCTTTGGCTTCTCTCTGGGTCTGAGTCCAGAGGAGCTTTCACTCCAACACAAAGTTGGCTACAGACATAAAGTAGCCTTGTTTTTTAGGTCTCAAGTTTTCTGTTCCTTTTGTTTCTGCTGACATGTATCTATTAAATATGTAAGGTTTGCCTTAAGGATAGCACAGGCTGTTAAGTTCATTATAATTTCTGTGAAAGAAAACATTTGTAAGAAAGCTTACAAATACTTAGGGTCATCACTGAGCAGCAAACTTCTGTGCTAGTGGCTCTGATTAAATGGAAATTGTGCTGAAAAGAATGGTTTTCTGCAATCACATTAACAAATATATTTTTTAGTAAAACAATTCTTGATAAGATAGGGCATTCCTAGTAGAAATTATACTGCCAGGTTATGGCTTTGTTTTATTTTCCTTTAATTAGATTAAATTAGAATTTAACTAATTCTATAGTGAAGCTTGAAATTCTGGTCTTGTCCTTACTACTTGCCTGGATGGATCAAACTGCTGATAGAAACCTAAAATGCAATTGTTGTTCCAAATTATTGTTTAGGTTTAAATGTCAGAGGGTGCTATGAAGGCCACTAATACTGGAGCTATGAATTAAGTGTGAATTCATACTGGTTTAATTTCGATTGTAGAAGGTTTTTCTGAACACCAGCTAGCAGGTAATTTTTTCTAATCTCTGGCTTGACAGTACTTCAGCATTGTTTACTGCACTGTCTGAATTTTTTTCTGCCTCTCAAAAGATGAGAGGAGAGTTTGCCTGCTCCGTGTCAGCTTATCATCTTGTCATTCTTTTCAAGCTCCAAATGTATTTTCAAGGACTCAAAGAAAAGTGTGGATTGTGTGTGTGAGATTGTCTGTCTGGTTGTTGTGTTTTGTTTTGGTCTTTTTCCCCTTTTTTTCTTTAATTGTAGCTATATCCCAAAATTCAGGGACTGGAATTAAAGAGCATGGGTGCAGAAATGTGCCCTCAAAAGCAGAGAACTGTGAACAGAATTGGGCTTAATGGATAACTGTAATTTTCATGTTTCAAACCTTACTTCATTTAACTTCCTCTGACCAAAGAGAGACCTCTAGCATGCTCTTCTTCAAACCTGTAACACCCTGTATCTGTCCTTTGAAATGATCTCTAAGGATCATATAAAATGTGCTTCTGGCATAGTTTTAAATCACAAATAATCACTGATGCATGTGTGCTATCTGTCTTTTCTTCTTGCTGTGTTGCTTTAGTCTCTCTAATTTCTTGTTCTGTAGTGGCTTTATCCTCTATTTCCAAAGGTTTTTTATCTTGAGTGTCTGGAGTAAATCTCTGGAAAACTGCATCATGCACAGCTGTTTAGATTTTCCAAAATATTTCTTTGCCTTGTATTCAGTGACTATTTAAATGACAAATAAATTAACGGGTTTGTTTTACAAGAGGAAACATTCTTTCACTAGCTATTTTTACATATGTAAAGGGATATTTAAATTTTTGTGTTAGTCTTCACAGCTCTTGCTGAAATGAGTTACCAATTCATGCTTTTGTCTTTTAATAGTGTTACATCCTGTCATGGAAGCTTCTATTCATCTTGCTGACCTCCTTCCACCCAAATGTTAAGTGAGTAGCCTTTGGGGCTGCCCCCTTACCTAATGGAGGTAGAGGGATGCAAGAGGTCACCTCTGGAAGTGCTTCTGCTGTGAGGAGCTACTGACTTGTTTAGGGTGCACAGCAAACTTTCAGATGAGTTCATATTGGGGAAGATAAATCCCATCTCAAGTACTTCTAGCTGCACCATTCAGATTTGCTCTTGGCTGGATGAACAAATTCATGGAGTGCAAGGGTTAAAAAGTGCTTAGGGCTTGTGTAGTCCGACCTTGGGAGTAAGAGCTGGAGTATAACTCTCCTTTAGCTTTTTGCTGAACCCTATGGTTTGCATTTGTTTTGTGGGCATCTTCTGAAAAGGTGTCCAGTCTGGATGTGAAGAAATTAAAAGGCAGACTTGACTGTTTTTTTGGCAATTAATTTTAGTAGTTAACTCCCTCTGATTAAAAACTCTGTACCCAATCTCAGATTTCAATGTGTTTGGTTTTAAATTTAAATTCTAGCTGAAAAATTCCTTTTTATGTGCTTTTCTTTGCTTGAATAAAAAGCGTCAAGGACACTTAAATTTCTGCTGGAGGTGATTTTCTTCTTTCCTTTTTATTAGATGTTGTAGTCATGTCACCCAGCTATCAGCTTTCATCTCCTAAACAAAGTGAGCTCCTTACCCTCAATGCTGAGTTTTCATATAACCTTGAGACAGAGTTGTAATTCTCTGCATCATCTCCTGATTTTTGGTGTCCTTTTTAAGTGAGTTATTGGAACTCTTGGTTAATCCTACATCTGTGTAGCTAATACCTTACTTGGGGAGAAGAATTGCATTCTTGCTTCCTAATTCCTCTCTATACATCTGAGGATTATGCTTGCTCTTTCCTGACAAAGAATCATAGAGAGACTTGTTCTGACTTGCTCATCCTCCACTATGTCTCATTTCTCTTCAGAGCTTTTGGAGCTGCCAACATTATTCATAAAAATACCAAATAGTGCCAGACCTGTGCTTTGTTAATTAGGAACAGTCTCTGCAGTCTGTAATCTTCAATAGGAAGTGGTGGTGAAAGTTTAATGGAAAAGCATGTTTGGCCCTGTGTTTCATCTCTTGTATATCATCTGCCTGCAGTTACACAATTTTCCCTGGATAATACTGTAAAATTGAGGAAAAACGAATTTTTTTTGATAGCTAATTTTCCAAGATTTTTATATTGCTCTTCAAAAGAATGAATTATGAAAAAAACCTGCTTCGTATCTTTGAGATATAATGGTATGAATCTTGTAGTAAAATCTGTGGAAGAGCAGCATGAAAAATACTGATTCATATCTTCATTCTTTGTTATTGCATGGCTGCAGATAAGGATTTTTAGGGTGGTTTTTTTTTTTTATAGTATTGTAAAAAAGGTTGTATGTTGTAGAGAATTCTGAGGTTGCAGAGTTTTTTTTATAAAGGTACACAATGAATTAAAAAAAACCAAACCCAAATCAACCCTGTAACCCCCCAAAACAGTGGTATACTTATCTACACAATTATATCACTGACAGTGTATCACTCTAAGTTAATTAACTAAGCTAAGAGGGAAACAGCTTTTTGGGTACTAATGTACTTCTTAACCAAATCCCCTTTAAGAGGGAGGTGGTGGTGTGTTCATAGAATGTGTTTGAATGTCTGTCTAAAATAATGAATATTAACTGGGGCTGCTTGGAGAGAAGAATTCAATTTAGGGAATGCCAAAGCTTAAATCAGGACAAATCTGAGCTTTCTGAGCAATTAAGTTGATTTAGCGGTGGGGGGGGGGGGAGGGCGAGAAAAAAAGAGAAAATGTGTCAAATGAGCCAATGCCATCATGGTTTCATCACTCCCAGGTAATCTGAAAGGTCTGGAGTCCTGTAGTTCAAAGTTAAACAAAGTGCCAATGCTATCCTCTTTTGTTTTCTTTGTTTTGTTTGTGTTGTTTGTTTTGTATTGTTTTTGTGGTTTTTCTGGGGGTGAGAATCACTGTTTACTGAGGAGAAGCGATGGGCTGAGGGTTGAAAGAAGTTCTGGCAGCTATTTAACGAGCAGCTTTGTGAACAGCAGATGTCTCAGTGCTCTTAAAATGCAAAAGTAATTTTTCTTTGGAACTGTATCTGTTTCAAATCAAACCTGCCAAGTTAAAAATGATGGTAATTGAATCACAATTTCCTAAGCAGCCATTTTTTGTTGTTCTGAGAAGAAATGAACCAGAGCAAGACTTGCATCGTATTCGCACTGAACTCCTTCAGTGCAATATAACTTTTCAGTTTCCTCTAATTTTACCCCCAGCCAGCTTGGGTGCTTCTAATTAATGGTTATGGTACCTAGGGTGATTGTCAGGGTGCTACCATAGCGTGAGCAGCACCTCACTGGTCTAAACACTGTGCAGGCACAGAACTGGGAGATGATTCTTGTCCTTGAAATCATAGAATGGTTTGGGTTGGGACTGTAAAGATCCTGCAGTTCCAAGTCCCACTGGATCAGGTTGTTTAAAGCCCCTTATAGCCTGGCCTGGAACGCTTCAGGGATGGGGCAGTCACAGCTTCTCTGGGCAACCTGTGCCAGGCCCTCACCACCCTCACAGGAAAGAATTTCTTCCTAACATCCAATCCAAACCTACCTTCAGTTGAAAGCAGTCAAGCCCTTGTCTGTCACTCCATGCCCTTGTAAAATGTCCCTCTCCAGCTCTCCTGCAGCCCCTTTAGGCACTGGAAGGTGCCCTAATAGCTCCTGAGAGCCTTCTCTTCTCCAGGTTGAACAGCCCCAACTCTCTCAGCCTGTGTACATAGCTCCAGCCCCTGATCATCTTTGTGGTCTCCTCTGGATTTGCTCCAGCAGGTCCACATCTTTCTTCGGTTGGGGGCCCCAGAGCTGGATGCAGTGTCCCAGGTGGGGCCTCACCAGGGTGGCTCTTCAGCCTGTGAACCAATGGTGAAACAGTTAATGTAATGAGACTCAGGATTTTTTTGTATGAAAACAGTTAAATTTTGTTGAAACAGTTTTTGTGATGTTGGGTAAACTGTAAGCTGAGAGGAATCTCACTTAAAGAGAAAAATGTGCTTTCATTTGGAAACAAATTCAAGTATACATTTGACTTTAGCAGCATAATAAATACATTTTTACAGGCAAGCACACAGGTATTGGGGTTGGAATTCTGTTGAAAAACCTTTTTCAAACTGATACTTTTGTTGCAGTGCCACTATTTAACCCCTCACCAGCATCACTTACCCTAGTCATACTATTTTCTCCCAAGAAGTGAATGGAGGGCTGCAGAGAGTCACCTGTCCTTGCAGGACATCAGAAAGTATCAGTTATCACAGGAATTTCATCTGTCCTGTTTCACAAAAGTTTGTCAGGAGAGGAGTGTGTGAGTTTAATACTTAGAAAACTTAAAAATAAAAAAATGTGCTGTGCAATCTGATGCAGAAGGAAGAAAGAGAGGAAGAATCTTCCATAAGTTTAAAACGAAATTTTCTAGGGTAAAAGGCTTGTGGCCACCATTAGTAAGGGTGTAAGTGTACTTGGAGAAGGGGACAACAAGCTCAGTCTTCATGGAATTCCCATTTGGATATAATGAAGGCATAACAACTCCATTGTGCTTTCTGTCAAGGGACTGCACAGCTGGAAAGGAATGATAGGAGTAATTTGGCTCAGATTCCAGGGGAATTTTCCTGTAAGGAGTTTGGGATGGAAAAATTAATTGGAAAGTGCCAAGAGCCCTTTGGGAAGATCTTTTCTAAGTGACTGTTTGCACAGGAGCAATTGCTTCCCTGCTGGAGTTGCAGAAGGGGGTAGAAGCCGAAATAAATCTCTGTAGTTTATGAACCCCTGGTTATTATTTACCCCTTTGAGTACTGGTAGCTGTATACTGGGATAGCTCAGGGTAGGATGCTGGCTGGCAGCTGCCACACCGAACCTTTTACTTGTGAGGGAGTGTGCCAAGTGGAATGGACTGTGATGTCCTCCCTGTCCAGTGAGGATTATGATCCCCTAGGTGCCAGTGCTGTTGGGCTGTCTGGGTGTTGCTGCCGTAGTGCATCACTTGGTGCAAGGTGAGATGTGCCCTCTCCCTGAAACTGCCTTTATTGGGCACATATGGCCAGGCTCTGGAGCTGCTGACCTTTCTGTTAGAACACCAGATTCAATTCAAATATCACCTTTTTTTTTTAGTGTTATGGGGTTTTTTGTCTCCAACTCGTTGCAGACAATGCAACCCACTAGATTTATGTGCAGGTGCAATTTAGCCTGTGAGTCTAAAGATAACTGCCTAATTTGTTAACACACAGTGTGGAAATCCTGGTATGTTTTGAGCTCTGTAGCTAATGAGCTTTGCAATCAGACCATAATTTAAATCACATAAATCTGTTGTCTTGTGGGATTTTTTTGTTTGGTTGTTTTTTTTAAACCTGGCATTCAAATCTGTCATTAAATTAAACATAGCATGTTAACCAGAACACTGCTCTGTATAGCCTGTAAATGGTTATTTTGCTGAAACAAGATAAAATATTGCAGTTGTTTTGCTTCAGCAAGGATGTAAATAGTCTAGCTGGAAACTGATTAGTTACTAGTTTCTGGTATGATGTGTTGTTGATGAGTTAGAAATCCAAGAACTGCTGTTTCTCTGCATTTTGGTTGCTTACTGATGTCCTGGAGGTTAGACATAGGTGACCCAGGGTACACGTTGTTGCACCAGTAGTTCATGTGTCTGCTGTTTCTAAAATATCTTTTACAGGTGAGTGCTGCATGCATACATTAATAAAAAAAATTGTGTTGAGTGGAAAAATACTCTTGTGTGTGGGTTTTGGTGAAGCAGTTTGATGTACAACAAAGCTTCAAGGGATTTCACTGGGCACTCAAACAGGAGACACTGATATGTTTGTAACTCCTTTGTTGTGACAAACAAGAGGTGCATTAGCTTCTTAAATTGAGATTATCTCAAATGAAAGTAGCACATTTGCTATTTTTGTTTGGTTCAGCTGCAGCAAAAGGAGGTTTCACCCTGGCTGGTTTAAAACATCAGAATATTTTAATTTGGTTTTTATTTTGGGGGATAGAATGGTTTGCCAGTACTTACAAGCAGCTTTCTGTAGTGCTCTTAAAATAACATGGTTATTTCAATGATTAATAGCGTTGCACAGTCTACTAGAGTGATAACACTGGACCACGTGATTATACTTTTTCTTCTGCGGTTTCAATGTTTTTGTTTATAATTTTTTCTTTTAATTTTCTTTTATAGAGACATATTTTGCTTATTAAGCAATCCACTATGCAGTTAAGTACAGAACTTAATTATTTGCCACGTTTGCATCAGCAAGGCTGATGTTGCTAATACTTGTTAGGCAAAGCTACTGTGAGCTTATTCTTGCTACCCTGCTTTGACAAAATGTATTTGGTAGCATTGCCAAAACATCCACAAAGAACTGCAAGCTCTTGTAGGAAGTTCTGTTGGGACTGTTTATCTGCTTAAAGGTAGGCTTTCATTTAAATCCATAATGAATGTACTTGAGGCAGAACATAAACAGTTCTGAAAATAAAGTATTAAAGGAACTGCATGCCAAATTATCTACTGTAAGTTAATAAAAAAGAGTCTGCAGAGCAGTTGAAGGCTTTGGTACTGTGAAAGGAGAGAACCACAAAAGGTGTGATGGTGGTGACAGCATCTAAATTAGCAGGTTTGTACATAGCTTCTGACCTTTCCTTCTTCAGCCTTTGGCCAAACTCAAAGCATTTTAGCCCACGAGGGCCATGTCATTGTCATTTAGGTGAGAGTATTTGTCAGTACCAGGAAAGACTCAGGTCTGAGGCTGTGCAGTGACTGTTTTGAAGGGTGGTGTGAATCGAGTCGAGTGGAAGATAACAGGACTGAATGATAAATGCTTTAACTAGTTCACTATTAGTGTTTTTTTTTTTTTTCTTTAATCAAGACAGATGTTAAAGATACTCTTTTCTCTGTCTGTGTGTGATATTGTATCATTTTTATGCTGGAAGTCCTCATGCATCCAGGCAGAGGAAATGGCTCCTAATGAGTAAGTCTCCAGTCAGACACTTAATGGATCATAATGGGAATTGAGTGCTTCAGATTTCTTATGGAAAAGACAGAATCTCTAACAGCTGTTCTTTGAAATGTAGTTTTTCCTTCCAGCAAGATATGAAAGAGATGAGGAAAAGAGTATGTGGAATCAATCCCTGCCAGTTAGATCTCATCTCTTATTGTAGTTTATTCTGCATTGGACACCTTTAAATGGAGGGTTTATTTCTCCAGCAGAGCTGCACTCTTCCATTTTCCACTCTTCCATTTTCTCCCCAGGACTGTTTCTCTCTCCCATCTCCTCTGTGGAAGCACACCCCTTTCTCTCTCCCATCTCCTCTGTGGAAGCACACCCCTTTCTCTCTGTGGTCATGCAAATGATACTGGAGGGATAAGTCAGGAGGAATGCCTGAATTCGGGGGAGATGGGGGAACAAATCTGCTTACAGCTCCTTTAATCAAGAAGCAGATGGCTGTGTGATGCCTGAGCCAGGGGTTCTGTGTATCTGCATGAGGCTACAGAAATGGAGGAAGGCAAAGCAGT
Source organism: Corvus hawaiiensis (assembly GCF_020740725.1). NCBI lineage: Eukaryota > Metazoa > Chordata > Aves > Passeriformes > Corvidae > Corvus > Corvus hawaiiensis. The sequence goes on along the minus strand of NC_063216.1, from coordinate 22,371,899 downwards.
CATGGCAGCCTACCCTGTCTGTAGGTTTTCTATTTCTGAGTTTCCTACATAATTAACTAGCTCTGCCTGGATCTCTTTGCTCATCAGCCAAATGGCTGATTTCCTGAAAATGCTTCCAGTTTGATTCCAGCCACCTCCAGCTCTCTTGCTTGGATGTTTCTGGACAGGAGCCCTACCCTAAGCAAGCACTTCAGAATTAACAAGAGTGGTGGTGGCAGCTTCCTGCTGGCACTGGAGCCCTCAGTGATGACTCCTTGCTTCCCGCACTTTCAGCAGGGCTTTGCCAGACAAAGGGATGACTCCATAATGCTGCAAACCAGAACCAAGTTTCAGTCTGGAATAGTGCAGTTGCTCTGGTCCTGTGATGCCAGTTGAGCCAGAAGCAGGGTTACATTAAGGAACAAAAGCAGCTTCTATCTGATGGCAGCAGCTTGTTCCATGAAGCACATGCCTCCCATTTCTTTTGCAGACTGGCTTGTGGGAAGATGGAGAATTCAGCAAGAAGTGCCTTGCTTCTAGTTTACCAAAAAGTATTTGTGCATCCAGTTGTTTAAGCCATTTAGACTCAATCTGGTGAATGAGTTGCTTAAAGGATGATGATTAATGTATGCAAACCACATTGTCCAGCTGAAACTTGTTTACCACACTAAAATGTCAACATTATTATCTGCTGCTATCTTGAAGTGTTAGTATTTCTGTCTCCAGACAATGCAGCATTGCTGGAATACCAATGAGGCAGATGCAGTGAGGAGTCAGAGAACTTCTGAAGCTCATAAGTCCTTATATAAATCCATGTATAAGATTCACTTCATACCTGTCATTTTGGGAAATAATGAGATTTTCGTGCATGTTTCTCAAAATACGTGATTTTCTCTTCACTATTTCAAGTGTCTTTATCCACATAAGAAGGGATAAAAAAACCTTATGAAACTTGTAATTAGTTCTTAGGTAATAGATACTAGGATGTGACTTATGACTGACAAGTGGGAAAATAACCTGTTTGTTTAAAATTATGGGTACTACCAAAAGTGTTTAGAGTCTTAAGTGGTGGTCTTGTCTGCAGAAATCTGATTTGTTGTGGTGTGCAACAAGCCAATGATTGCATGCTTGAGAGAAACGTAAATTATTTATTTCAGAGTTGTGCAATCCAAGGTGCTTGCTGGAATTCCACAAATCAAGCACATCAGCTATCAAAATGTTTTACTACTTACACATTTTAGCAAGGAAAGAACACTAATAAATAAGAGAACTATGTAACTTGTAGCCTAAGAACACTAATTCCTGTCTTCTGTTGGTTAATTATTCTCTTGCTTCTCATGCTAATTAGTCCACATGCCGAGTCTTTCAATCCTCTTGGGTTGGTCGTCCTGATCTCCCCCTGCTGGAAATACCTTTTACCCAGTTGGAGCTGATTTCAGCACAGTTGCTCAGTTGGGTTTATCAATTTCTTCCTTATCTTGAGAGTTCTGCCTGAAGACTTTGCGGCCCATAAATTCTGCATTCCCTGTGTCTGCTATCAGTGGTCATCCTTCTTCCCGAGGTTTGTTAACCTATCCCTAGGTCTGAGATCACTGAAGCATGTCAAGCCCTAAACTTTAACGAGGCAATTCTTCCAACAACTAGTTTGTTTTTCTAACACATGGACATCACTTAGAGCTCGCTTGTTAGCTGCTCTTTCATGGATTAGATCTCCATTCTTGTGGATTAGGCTTGAAAGCATACAAAGATCAAACATCAAAGAACATCCTTTCTTAAGAAAATTTTTACATATTCCACATTTTGCAACAGTGGAGGTTTTTTTTTTTCCATTTATTACTTTTAAATTCACTCCTCACCCCGGTTTTAGTGACAAAACACTACCCTACTTAAGCTGGAGCTGTGAAGATACAGCCAGGATACCTAGGAGCAAAGGCTGCATATTGTTTCCTAGCCTGGGTCTCTGCACTGAATCTACCAGAAGAGGCAGAGCTTCTTGCTTTCACCTCAATGCGAACAAGGAATGCTTGTGGCAGGGGGGGTGATGTGTGCATTTGCTGCTCATTACCAAATGACAGAGGCCAAGGCACAAATGTGCCAAGACCTAAGGAGACAGATGCATGGGGGGTCAGAAGGATGAGCACCTTGAACTGATGGGAAATGGTATTTCTGGATATCAATGCTTTTGCGAGGCTTGAAAGGGAGGGTAGAGAGGAAGCATCTTAATTATCTGGGCTTTTCTGTAGTTTGTTGTGTGGTAGTTCCGGCTCTTCCACAGTGCTGGGTAATTTTCCAACACCTGCCATTCCAATAAGGAATTCTTTACTGTGTGGTATTTTAGGAGTATTTTAATCAGTATCAGAAATTAATGGCTCATCCTCACTTACTGATTTATATCCTCTACAAAAGCCTGTTATACTAGATTGTTTGAATTCTAGTCACCCTCTAAGATGTTTTATTATGTACCTGATCTAGGGAATAGATAATGATGGTTGGTGCCCACAGTTATTACCTGTATCTCCCAGGCTGATCTGGAGGTGAAAATCAAAGTTGTTTGGAAGTAACACCTGGTTGCTGCAGGAATTTTCTGATAAGGATTTTGGAAAAAGAAAACCAGATGTTAATAGCTGAAGGCTGAGCTGAAAAATTGAGCCCAATCTTACCCACAGTGTAGTTTTAAATCATCTTGGAGTTCTTTACAAGAACTGTAATTGTAAATTTACATGCTCTAGTGCAAAAGGCTGTGTGAGATTTGGTCCTCTGCCTCCAAGTCCTGTCCTAGAGCTGCAGGGTGAACCCGCTGCCTGCTGATAACAACAGTGGCAAAAGGAGAGAACAGTTAGAGGAAACCTCAAAATCCCACAGACAGCCCAGCCCCTGGGTTGTCTGGAAAATTCCAGATACTTGCACTGTGTGATCTCATCCTGAGCTGGGGTTTCCTTGTGTGTGTGGTACATGAGATGGGCCTGGTGCTGCAGAGGAGGTGCTGGAGTGTGGTTTGAGCTGCACAGCTGCTCCTGTAGCCCTCTTCAGTTCAGTCTGCTCCGTAGCAACCTCAGATGTGCCCAAATAAACCCTGCTGAACTCAGCAGTTTTAAAGGCTCTGAGGGTCTCTTGTAAGGCTTGTTAGCTCTAAAGAGGATTCTTGATTGCTTAGTGCTTTTAGTGCCTTTTTGCTCTTAGCCTGCAAGCCTCACTGAAAGGACAGAGAGGAGGGAACATACAGCTCAGGCAGGGAATTAATTTTAGAAAATGCATCTTTCAGAATGCTGGCTGTCAGGGAAACCTCTGCCTTTTGGAAATATTTCTTAGAAATCTCCAGGAGTTGCCACTTTAAGATGTCTCCAAGGTTTCCACTGTAATTGTGTTCTGTCTATAGTTAAGCCTCAGCTTTTGCAGGACAGGTTTGCTCTTGGGTGCTTCCATGGTCATTTTAGACAAGAATCAGCATGTCTGAAATTTGGTATTGTTCTATGCAGTAAGGAGAGTTGTGGGCTTAAGTGCTCAGAAAACGTTGTTTGGTTTAAACATAAAGATTTAATGATCCTTCTTACATGTAATATTGTTGTTTTATTCTCCCTGTCAGCCTATATCTATCTTTTGATAATTCATAATGAAACATGGAATGCTTTATAGCTTAATGTTTTTAAAGAGTACCTAGCATCATAAGAGCTTCTGTGTTACAGTGATCCAGCTAGTAACAATTAATTGTCCTGAGCTTCCTCCCAGCTCCCTCTTCCAAATGGCCTGAGACCCTGAGCCTTCTAAAAACTCATTTATGGCTCCTTCTTCCATTATTCTTAATATAATATGCCTTTGCAAGGAGTAAATTGGTGCTGTTGTGGCTGTAAAATAAACTGCTGAAACAATTTTTGAATTGGCTATTTTGTTTGATCTGCACTTGGCTTTTCTTGGATAAGAGAGATTGCCTTTCTGAACTGGAGTGTGTAATACCTGCCCATTGGAAAACAGAAAGGCAGGAACCTTAGGGATGGTGGGATTTAGTTTGCTGTCTAAATAGGAATATCTGCAATATTTGGGAGTTTGGATTTGAAGGTTTGATGTGCACTGGCATTTTAAACTAAAAGACAGAAATATTATGAGGAATTAAGAGGGAGAATCTAATAAATACTAAATCTGAAGCATACTGGTGTGACTAATCCGTCCAAGATGTGCATATTTGGGTTATTATGGAGTGTCCTTTACAGCATTTGAAAGGCAGTAAATATTTGGAAACAATAATTAAAGCTTTCTTCTGTGTTATCAGCCAAACAAACCCTTCCATGGCAAAATTTCCTCTGCTTCTTATTCTCTGTTTTCTTGCAAGTGGTTGTGTGGGTTGTTTTTTTTCTTTTCCAGTTAAGATGGAATTGGGTAATTTCGTGTCAGTGATGAAGGGCTTGGTCCAAACTGCCTAAGGTCTGATGGTTTACATTCAATGCAGCTGTGTGTGGTAAGCCTAAATGCTTGTTTGGTGGATGTATGTGTTTCAGGCAGAATGGGAGCTTCCTAAGTTCATCAGGGAGAGCCTCCCACTGAGTCATGAGGTGCAGAAGGACCCTCTTGCTTTCTCAACACCTCCTCCTCACAGAGGAGTCTGGGTGCAGCTGGATCCAATCCTAGCCCCAGACTGAGTCAATGTTTATATCTGAAGAGTTATAGAGTATAATTGAACCTTTATGCAATTTTGTCCTGCAGGATTGAGGATGGCAAATCAAATATATAAATATAAATTATTTCAATTGACTATGATAATGATTAGACTAAAATACGTTAATCAGAATTGCAGAGCATCCTGCTATAGAGTTGATTCACAGCAGGTGATATGATCTGTTTGTGCGTGGGTTCAATTATTTATTTAAGAATTGTAATAAGCTGAAAGCAGCTTCATAGAATTCCTCTGACTTTTCGGGAAGTGTTGCAAAGAAATTGCTACTATGAAGATAAACTTCATAAGCAGTCTTAAAAACGTAAGTAATTCCACAATGAGTGATGCTTATGCTTCTGGCATTAGCCATGTGTGCACTCTATATCCTGATCACAGCAGTATTACTGGATTTGGAAGCTGCAGAAAAGAGCTTATAACTTTTAGTAGGTTTTTAAAGTAATGGTTATGTTGGTAAGGCTGTAAGAAGTGAGGCGAGGAAGGAAATGTGATAACTCTTATTAGAGCAAAAAAACAAGCAGTGAAAAGTAAAGAAGTTTTCCAAGGCAAGGAAGATGCTTGTGTCATCTGGCAATATTTTGTAGTGCTCTGGCAAAATGAGGAGCTGTGCTGTACTCACTGTGCCTTCATGTGGTGTTGAATTTGTTGATATTAGCTGAAATCTGTATAATACTTAAAAATACGTGAATTTATTAAATTGCATTTGTTTAATGAGGAAAATTAAATATGCTAATATACCTAGGAAGTTTTCAGAGTTTATTTAGACTTGTTGCGCTTTTTATTATGTCCATTGATGAATTAGTATAATATACATTATGCTTAGACATGTAGTTAATTGGGGAACCCCCAGATTGGCCTGAATAGGGACTTCTTAAAATGGAATTCTAGGATCTAGGAAAAAACAATCTTGCGGACAAGTATGTAATAAAACCTGGGCAGAGAGCAAAGTGTAGTCCATTTTCTGTGTTGTTGTTTTTTTCCTTGTAGAGATGACAAGAAGAGATGTCTTAAAATTCCAGTGGTTTACATTTCTGCCACAAATACATGTAATTTGTGAAATTCAGAATTTGTCAATAGGTCTGTTCCTAGGCTTTCCAAGGGTATCCCAGCAACCTGCAAAAAAACTGTATCCCTCAAGAAAAAAATGGCTTTATGTCAACACTGGAAGCACAACCAAGAGACTTTAACCCCTTTGGTTTTTAAAAAAAAAAAAAAAAATTTCTGGTACTGTGCCTGCACCTTCCTCCTCTGTGGAGAAGCAATAGGTGCAGCTGTAGCCTGGCTGTTATACAGGTGCAGCTCGTGCTTCCACATTTTAGGTAGAGCAGAAGCCCCTTGGAAAATGAGGTTCAATCCTTTTACATCCTTTGTGTTTAACACATCATGTTAAATTTATTTGTCGCTGTTCTTTTGGCAGTGATAAATGGCTTATTGGATCAGAGGTCTGGGATAAATCAATAAGGAAACTTCTCCTTCAGTGTGCATGCATCTGCTGGTACCTGGAGGGATGTTACTGAGTATCAGAGACGAACTAAAAAAGAACTCTCTAACAGCTGGCAACCTGCTGCTCTTATCTGATAAGCCCACAAGAGTCTTGGAGGAGTTTAAAAAAATTTAGTTTTAAGCAATTTAGAGTAAATAAGTAACCACTTCATGTAACATCTATCCAAGGGTAAGACCTCTTACATATATCTAAAAGCAGAGGTTTGGTGTGGCTGTGGAGACTGGAAAGCTTCTCATCCAAACAATCACCTGTGTCAGCACCTCCTCTGTGCTCAGTAGCATGAATAATTTAGTTCTTTGTTAATGTCAGTGAGAACTGTTTTCAAAGCTTCCTTTACATTAACTTTCTAGTCTTAATACCTGGGCTTCCCTCCTGCACCCCAAAATTACTTACATAGAGGTGATGCCTTTCTTTCATTGCAGTGCCAGAGTTGTGGAGAAAAAGAAGTGCAGTGGCAGTGAAGGAAAGTCCACTCCCATCCCTATTCCTCCAAATTCTGATGGCAGTGCAGAGCTGTGGCTTCTCCCACAGCACCTTGACCTTGTCTGTCCCTTGCTACTCTGAGTGGTGTGTGGAACGTGTGTTGCTGTATACTTTCAGGGTGGTTTTGTGTTGTTCACAACGATGGAATGCCACTATAATTTTTATGAAAGGTTCAGTGTAGGGTGTCATTGGGGATTTAGGACTATCTGCTGCCAGGCAAAAGTAGGGATATTTAATCTCTTTCATGTTTGTGCTTCTCAATTTCCTGCTCTGACTTTCCAAAACATGGTCTATCTTTGCTTCTCAGAACAGCTCAGGGCTCTTGGAGCCAAAGCTCTCCTAAGTCAAGGGTGGCTGATGTGAAGGAAAGCTGGGGGATGGAGGGGCTCACTGGCACTGCTGTTGCTGGGGAAGTTTGCTTTTGGGTCAGCAGTGCTAGTGTTGCTGAGGGAAGGAGAAAAGAGGCAGAGAAGGTTATTTAGGAGCATGTCAGGGCTGAGTGATGCCAGTCCTATCTCTAAAGCAGCAGCCCTAGTAGCAGCAGGAGGGTGGTGACTTGTTGGTGAGGCAATTGAGTGTGATCATGAGTCCTTCTCCTTGTACCATGTGCATTGCACTGAAAATATATTCCCAGGCTTTTTGAAGTAGGAGGAAGTATTAAATTAAGGGGAATACGTTAAAGCCAGCTTGTGTTACTCAAGTAAGGAGTGCCTGGTGACCTGCTGGTTGGGCACGGGAGTGATGGTGGGCATGACAATGTGTTTGGACAGGTTCCTAGGAAAGGAAGAGGAGGACTCAGTGGTCAAGATATCTTGCCTGTATCCATGGTGCAGTGAATCCAGAGATTCTGGAAACAAAACTTAGGCAGTAACTCCTCAGCCCTCCTCTGTGTAGGTCTTCTTTTGTCCCTTATCTGTTGGGGTCCCTCCCCTGCCGTGTAGCCCTGGGAGAGGGGCCCTGAGGGCACAGACACGGGGCTTCCCTGTCCCTGCTCAGCCTCGTTCCCATTGGTTGGTTTGTGTTCCCTGCGCGGGCAGAAGGACCCTTGGTCCCGTGACTGGAACAGTTCCTGGGCAGAGCTCCGGCCATGCGGCTGGAGAAATAAACATCTCTCTGAAACAGCTATCAAGAATCTGTCTGTCCGTATATATTTCCTTTCCACGGGACTCCTGGTTTGATATATGCGTGTTGCAGGATCCCCACTGCAACAAATGGTGGAGATTTGTGAGCAGAACGATCCCCGATCCCTAAGCGACTGATTTGTGTGAGTAAACCCTGGAAACTTTGGATTCCTCTTCTTGGTTTTGCTTTGCTATTCCATATCTAAACTATGGAGGAACCGTGGGAAGACTCTTGGCTCTCAGAGCCGCATATGGACATTTATCTTAAACTTAAAATGATTCTTGAACAACGATTTGTGAATTTTAGCTTGATTCAAGCTCAAAAAGAACTGAAACACTTCCTGGCATGGTTGTTTAAGAACTTTTTCTATGTTTCTTGGGATTTAATTCTTACCAAGGGCTTTTGGAAAACCGTTTGGACACAGTTAATACTGGAGTCAAAATATATGCCGATGGAAGAATATTTTCGTGAATATTATTTAGTTACCGAGACTGTTGAGCAATGTCAGCTGTGTCCTGGTGAAGGGAAGCGTGGCGCAGGGACCGTGCGGCCCAGGCCACGTGCGCCGAGCGCTCTGCGAGCAGCAGCGAGGCAGTTCCCGCGCGCGGGCGGAGCCACGCGAGCCGCAGTGTCGGTGGCGGAGCGAGGCGCGGCGGGAGCGGCGGGACCCGGCGGTGCCTGCCCGGTCCTGTGCAGCGCGTGGTGGAGCGAGCCCCGTGAACGCCCGGCCGAGAGGGGCGGCACGCGGGCGGCGGCTGGCGGCGGTGGCGATGGAACGGAGCCGTGCCCAGCCGAGACGCGCGCTGGAGCGGGGCGCGGGGGAGTCATCGCTCGGGGGCCCGGCCGAGACGTGGGTGCAGCGCCCGGCAGCGGCAGCGAAGCTGCGACCAGAGGAGGCGACGCACGGAGAACTGAGCGGCGTGGCCCGGCCCGGCCCGCGCAGCCCCGAACGCAACCCCAGGAAGAGCGCGCAGGCACCAGCAGCCCCGACAATTCCAACACGGGAGCGACCGAAGGAGAGAGCAAAGACGCAGCGAGACAGAAAACAGCAGCCACTCGGAAAAAGGAAAAGATCATAGCAACTAAGACCTTAGGGATAGTAAAATGGTATAATGTTAAGCAAAATTATGGTTTTATAACAAGGTGTGACAACCAGCAAGACATATTCGTGCATAGAACTGCTATTAAAAAGAATAACCCTGAAAAATGCATCCCAAGCTTGGGAGATGGAGAGGTGGTGGAATTTAATATTGTACTAGGGAGAAAAGGGTTACAAGCATCGCAGGTCACTGGGCCTGATGGTGTTCCTGTAAAAGGCAGTATACATGCAAAAAATCGTAGTCATGTTAGACAATATCTCCATTGTAAGCCCCCCCTACAGTTTCCCTTTCCTAATCCCACCTTTCCCTTTTACCCTATATCCTATTACCCCCAGTGTACTCCCAATCCGTTTTTTCATCCATGGTTTCCCTCACAAAACCATGCTTTTGCCAATTGTTTCCCCAAAAATCCCTTTCCAATGCCGAGTGGGGGATGAAAAGGGGGAGGGAAGAAGTTAAACCCTCTCCTGCCTCAGTTTCCCCACAAAGCATGCTCAGAGTTCTGTCTCCCTTCTGTCAGCCCTAAGATGTTCCACAGAATCTGTTTGGACATTTAAAGACTCAGGAGGGTGGCTTGTTTTGTTTTGAAACTGTTCTTGTTATGTTTATCCAGTTGTTTTCATTCTCCTTTTATTAAAATAAAACGGGTGAGGTGTTGGGGTCCCTCCCCTGCCGTGTAGCCCTGGGAGAGGGGCCCTGAGGGCACAGACACGGGGTTTCCCTGCCCCTGCTCAGCCTCGTTCCCATTGGTTGGTTTGTGTTCCCTGCGCGGGCAGAAGGACCCTTGGTCCTGTGACTGGAACAGTTCCTCGGCAGAGCTCCGGCCATGCGGCTGGAGAAATAAACATCTCTGAAACAGCTATCAAGAATCTGTCTGTCCGTATATATTTCCTTTCCACGGGACTCCTGGTTTGATATATGCGTGTTGCAGTATCCCCACTGCAACACTTATCAATAACTAGGTAGGAAACAGAAAGGAAAAGTGGGATCCAATGGAGTGCTACTTAAACATGCACAGAGGAAAACAAAATCAAAACATTTTATATGTATTTCTGCATTAATCCCAGAAACCAAAGTACAAAAATGCAGAACTAAATGCTTATCTTTAAAAGAGGATATCAACATAATATGCATCTTAAATGTGGCAGGAGGGTGACAAATGCTGGGATAATGCAGTGTCAAAGTACAGAGAGAGCTGGAGTAGGCTGAGCTGGCAGAGACACTGTGCTGTATTTTAAAGCTTAAAGTCAAGTCAGATCAGTGGCCTGCTGTAAGTAACAGAAAAATCCCAGTGAGTTTAGGCATAGAAAAGAGCAAACATGGTAATAGGATTGTGTTATTGCCATCAGTGCTCTGGAGGAAGGTGGGAGAGACTGTAAAGGGCTGGGGTGCAACAGCTATGTCATACTGGGATGGGATGCTACAAATAAGCTTTAAACACTGTCAGTGGCAGCTGCAGAGATGAGCTAGTGAGGGGATTCATAAGGGGAGAGGCAGCATCTGGTTCCTGAGCATGCAGAGCAATTTCAAAATGTCTCAGTAAAGCTGCCCTGTGGTAGTAGCTAGTGTGCATAAATTCAGCATCTCTGCAGGGGCAGCAAAAGGGAGAAGACTCCCTCCCAGAAGTTGAAGACAGCTCTGAGAGAGTGGAAAAGGATGATATTTGCTTTGGGGGTTGGTTTCGTTTGTGGTGTTTGTTTTTTGGTTGGTTGTTTTGGCTTTTTTAAACAAATGCTGAAAGGCATAGTTAAGGGTCAAATCTCTGTGGTGGTTTAAAGACACAGTGCTGAAGACTCCAAGGAAAAGCATTTATCCAATAGACTCTGTTCTGTGATGTGCATATCTGTTCTTTTTTTAAAAACATTCAGAGAAGTAAATTGCAATAGTAAAATCAAATTATTTTATCACTTTTGCCATCCCAGGGGAGAATGTGGGAGTTTTAAATGCCCCAAAACCTCCCCTATGAGGGAAGCAGGTACCAAAGGATTTGTCTTGGTGCCTGTAGAATAGGTGAGGAATAACAAAACTAAAATAGATTATGACATGTCATCAGTATACTGTGGTGTGCCTTGAAGGACAGAAAAATTACTTGTGATATGTAACTGCTCAATTTAATATGATTAATTTAATATGATTAATTTAATATGATTTTATGCTTTTGAAGACTGAAAGGATGGTAAAGGGCAAGGGGGAGACAGTTTCCAGGGAAACCCAAAAAGCCCACTGTCCTTATGTGGGAGATTAATTGAGTTTACTTTTAATGATAGAATTCACCTTTGGGTAGATAGCAGAATAGTCAGTATGGCTTTTGCAACAACAAGATTTACCCCATTTAATTACTGGAGTTCTTTGAAGCACGTGGTGAACATGTAAACAGAGATGATTGTTGGGTGAGGTGATACACTGGCATTTTCCATAGGTATTTGACAATATCACCAACCACACTTCATTTAAAAAAAAAAATTAAAAGCCCCCAGCACTGCAATGGACCAACAAGGTAAATCTTCAAATGAATTAATAATGGACAAAAAAATTACAGAATGCAGGTATCAGTAAAATGGGCAAATCTCATGGTGGAAATCAAGGCACCAGTAAACGACTGCAGAGGTCTCTGCTGGAGCCTGTGCAGCTCGATATATTGATGAGTAACTTGGAAAAGCAGTGAACAGTGAAGTGAACGAGCTGCTGCTTGATGCTTAAGTATTCAGGGTAGTCAGACTGGGACCTAGCTGAGAAATTGCAGATGGGCTATATGAGGTTGAGCAACTGGGCAGCAGAAGGTCATGGGTAAATCAATGTACTGATTTGAACTGCCAGTTTAGCTTCAGAAAGAATGCCTTAAGATTGTAAAAGACATTCTTAGGAAAACAGCCTCTCAGAAGTGGTCAAAACCCCCACTCAAACCTGAAATCAAGAGGTATGGTCACTTCTAAAATGTCACAGTCTGACTGGAGGAGATGTGGACAAGAGCAACAAGGGTGATTAAAGCAAAGAATGATTTCTGAAAGTGGAATGATGAACTATACTACAATTCTTCAGGGTGGAAAGGAGCTACAGTGACAGATATGATGGATGTCTGTGTCTGTGACTGTCAGGGGGGAGATGCCTGGGGAATGAGTGTTCCCTGTGTTTCTCCAGCAGAAGAGCTGGCAGCATCCAGTGTAACTGGTAGGCTGCAGGTTCAAAGCACAGGAAAGAAATGCTTTTCTGCACAATGTAGTTAGGCTGTGTAGCTGTCACGTGGCCCTCTGCATTGGTTCACAAAGTGACAGAATAGGTTTCAGGAACATCTACTGAAGGCTGTTAAATAGGAAAAGGGTATTTCTGCCTCCAAGCCTGAGCCTCACAAGCTAGAGTGTGTTCTGAGGACATGGTGGTGCATGCTTTGCCTCTTTATGAGCAGATTCCCTGAGGCTCTGCTGTTGCCGGCTGTTGGAGAGCAAAAATGGGCTCTTGCCTGGCTTGTACAGCCTTTCATACCTCACTGAAAACAGAAAACAAGTGTATGTATGACATACTTGTGAATTACACTGCTATTCTGTAGACTTTGTGGTTTACAGTAGTAATTACCAACAAATCCTCTCTTCATCCCTTATATTTCTAGGGCTACTTTTAGAGCTGCTGCCTTGAAAGAAGCAGATGAGAGCCCTACTTTGTTGTAGGTAAAGCAGGTAGGGCTCTAGATCAAGCTTATTTGACCTATAGCCAACTTACCAAAAAGTAGACAGGATCATTGGTGACTGAAAAGGGAATTAAAGGCTTCTTTCTTTGTGGTTTTTTTTTTGTCTTGTTTTTTGTTTTTTTCTTTCTGAGTGTGTACTGGGTTGACTTTTTTGGATGCTTGATCTGGCAGTCAGCACAGCTCCATGCATCCCACTGATGATGGGGCTGTGGAAGGCAGGGGGAGGAGGAGGAGGAGTTAGGACCAGGAAAGGCTCTTCATGGAAGCAGATTGTGCTTGCCTTTTTCTGTTAAGCTGTGCACCTTGGCCTGCTTGTGGAAGGTACATACACACAATCTTTGCTCAAAAGCTGTATTTATTCAGTCAAAATTGCTTTGATTTTTGAAAACTGGTATAAAATAACAAGCAGAGTTTCATTAACCTATGTGAACCTGTTGGCTGCTGGCTTAGCTTACATTAACAAATAATGTCTCTAAAACATTGCTAACAAAACCCAAATTATAATTAATGACGAGGTTTTGTGGCAGTTTCACAATAGGAGTTTTAAAATAAGTAATTTTTTGGTTAGGTTGCAAATACTTTGTGTCTGTATTGCCACAGGGCTCAGAGGCTTCAGGAAAGCTGCTTTAGAAATCTTTCATGGTCTTTCATTGAGAATGTGACCTAGCAACCATTTAAAGAGCTGGACTCTTTAAATGATTTCTATTTTGGGTGTTTTCAGAGCAGAACAGAAGAGTAAGGCTGGTACCAGGAAATATAGGAAGAGACAGGCCCTTTACTTCATACAAAATGGGTCAACATTCCCCACTGCTGTGGGGTAACTGTGGGTGCCCCAAAATATGAGCTGCAGGGGAGATGAGTGGTGTGAAGTGTACATCACCCTCTTGGCCAAGGGAGTGAAGTGGCTGGGAAACAGAGGAGCTCATCTGAGGATGGGTAGTGGGTGATGGAAGTTCACTGGTGAGCTTAAAGAAAAGTTGCATGGCTTCCTGAACCTTGTAATGGTTAAAGAAAGTCTGTGCTGAGTTAACACACACTTAGTGTGAGAAGCAGCTTTAAATAATGCAAATATTGCCAGCAGCTGATCTATGAAATCAAGGTTTTTATAGCAAAGTGTTTTCCAGTACAGCATAGAAAAGCATATTGTCATCCCTCAAACACGTGGTAAAAAGTCTGTTCCTGTTCATATGACACATGGGAATTGGTGTTTGTGGTCCCTAACAATTTAGGGTGCTGGAAACTGACCTATTACAGGGTGTGTATGTGCAAAATGGGCAGGTTTAAAATCCTTTTTTTGAACAAACCTAATCACCATATTTTTTTCTTTAAAGGAAAACAATTCAAAATCATATATATCTCTTCAAAAAGCAAAACTTTTAACGTAATGTGTAAATGCTGATAGCATTTATTTAAAGGTAGTACTAATAATGGAGACCTACAGAACAAAATGTTAATTGTCCAGATTTAAAATAACCACTATAGTAATTAATGACATGAATGTTCTTAGTAGCTAATGCTTAACATATAATCAGCTTTGTAGTGGTTTTTTTCACTAATTCTCCTAGTCTAATTTTGTGTATATTTAATTGAGCTAGCATGGCTAATTCAATTTCTTTTATCAACTCTACCCATGGCAAAGGTCTGTGAAGCTCTTCATGTTGCTGAGCTGGAATGTGAGGGAGACCTTTCCCTCTCCATAAACTGATGGGTTCCTTTACTACTGCAAGGTGCCCTGAAACCCATTACTTGTGCTGCAAAGTACATCTTGATTGAATTACACTATTGACATTTCTGCCTATCCAAGCTCTCTTGCTCCTTTTCAGTTGTCCTGTGAAACGACCAGAAATGTTTTCAGGTTTTGCTTTTTGCTTCCCCTTGAAATGGTGATTTTTTTAAAAAAATTATTAATTATCTGGCTGCATGTAAAAGGGGAAAAAAATAAATCTAAATACTGTGTGGCAGGAGCTACCTGATCCCTGCTTAGCTCCTTTACGTGCTGGCTGTGCGTGAGCACAGTCTGATGAAGCTCTGAGTTTAGGCTGTTGCCACGATGCACTGATTTGAGGGGATGCTGCTGTCAGGAGCAGGGCCCTGTGTGCCTCTCAGGAGCCAGGGTGGGGAGAGAAACTGTCCCCAAAGTGCCTGGATGCTGGCACTCAGGTCCATGCCCCTGGAAAGGCTTTCCCTGGTGTTTAAAGGCCAGGTTTCCTCCCTGCTTGCCTAGCTTCTGTAGCAGCATTGCTGTTCATGGAGAGGAGGGGAGGGACTTGATTATTTTTCTGTGTAACATAAGCTTGAAAGGTTGGAAGCAATGGAAGCTCTGAGGAATTAAATAGCAGGAGTGAAGACTGATACTGCAGTAGATGGATTTTTTTTTTTTTTTTTTAAATTTTTAAATTGGATTTAAACTTCCTTTACTGTAGAAGCACTGACTCAGCTTCATAAATCATGAAGGAATGAAATTGTTCAGAGAATCTTCTTGAATAAAGGTTCCTGCTTTATTAGAGACTTCACTTTTCTCTAGGTGTTCCGACTCTGTGATGACCCAGACAATCCTTTGTATAAACTGTTCCAATTATTCTGTTTTTTCTGTGCTCACTTCAATGAAAAAGAAATGGGCTCTTTGAAACACTTGAGTTGTGATACCAAGCTGGAGTAAATCTCACTGACCTAACTAAAATGGAAAGGTAGAGGGCATCTGAGGACTCACTGGTGGTATCTCCTGCACAGCTGTGAAAAAACCCAGCCCAAATCAAAGCACCAAACCATTTTCAGATCACCACAGATCCTGGGAGCAGAGATGGTACTTTGCAAGTATTAGGATGTTTTTGAGATTTTAATTTTTTTTCTGAGGGGGAAAAAAAAGAGTAAAATGATTCAATAAAATCACTTTTTCTAAATGTTACAGAAAAATCTGTGATTGTCATACATAAGATTGTAGGTCTTACGCTTGGAGCATAAACTTTTTTCATAAGCATCTTTAGTTCAGTGATAATGAAGCTAATTGGATAGCATTTAAACAGTGAAGTGGAAGTGTACCATATATTAATACTTTCACAGCAGAAACTCCTGGGAGCAGTGAAGCTTTGATGTCCATAATGCTTTCTTTGCTCAAGAGCACTTGCCATCCTCAAAAACAAACAGAAGACTCCCCTGTGGTTAGACAAAATCCATGTCCTACATGTGAATACATGTTAAAATTTGACTGTATCTGACCATTATTTTTCTGCATGAATTTCTGAAGAAAAAAGGACAGCTTATGAATGACATGGTTTTTTTTTAAGTACATAGAAGTACTGGTAGAAGAACATTCACAGGGTTAACTTCCCTCAGAGTTGAAATGTATTTGACCTACTGCATCCTTCATTTTGGCCATCTGGCAGAGGTCCTTCTACTTAAGACTAATAATTACTTTTTACCCCCCAGGCTTTTATCTGTTTGCAGCCAGATAAAGAGTAAAGAAAACAAAGTAATTTGTACTACTAATCTGTAGTGAGGCATCATGCAAAAATAGTGTACTGAGCTACAGAACAAGGAAGGTTACAATTTTAGATAAGATATGGGTTTTGCAGGAGGGAAAGTTGAAGGAAAGTTGTATGATTTCTAAATAGTTTCCTTGCTTTTTGAATCTGACAGATGGGGGTAATAATTTTTCAGGATTGAGTCATCTTGTATATTCTAACTACAGTTATAACACTTTTTTGAGAGGCATTTCATAATTTATTCACTGACAGGAGTTATCACAGCTGTCTGCCAGATGAAGATTTTTCTCAGCACTTAAAGAAATAGTTGCCCTACTTTAAGTGGGATCATTCTCAGTGGCCATCTCTGGATTTCAAAAAAAGAGGCAGGTGGAATGTGGGTGCATTGTTGTAACTCCAAACCTGCTGTGGTCTCTTCTCTTTGCTGAGAAGGTCAGTGAGAGAGGTAGAAAGTATCAAATGTGGGGGAGGAAGCAGGGAATAGCCCCAAATACATCATAATGAAATGTGTGAGATTAAGCAGAAAACATGGTGAATAACGAGCTCATCTGCCTGCAGTTACAGCATAAAAGGCAAAGATGATGAATAACCACAAATGCTGCTGTCTTTAAGACCTAGAAAAAAGACAGTTCTTTAGATACCTGGTAGGGTTGCACCCAAAAAACCTCTCTTTTCCTTATTAGAAACATAGTTCTATTTAATAATGATGATACAAGATGGCTCAGAACTGGTTGTGATCTGAGGGAGGGAGGGAAAGGAATGGTACTAAAGTTTGTGCTTGTCCTACAGGGGATTGGGAAGGAAAGGGTTGGGTTTTGGTGAAGGAGTTTAGTAGCAAAACCTTTTGTCACCAGGATTTCTTGGATCTCTGCAATTAGTTCTGAGCTTCCTGCATCTGCAGTGTGTTAACAGAAATAGCACACCTCCCCCCAAATCAGTGGGAAATGGTGAATGTTCAGCCTATTTAAATTGGGCAATCTTAAAATGTAAGATTAGCCATTTGATGGAAAAAATAGTATTTAACTTGCATAGTGAGAAGAGATGGGAACAAGAACAAAAATTCTGAGCACAAGAGCCCTTGAAGTGAGAACTGAAATGTTGACTTAGTGTTGCAGCACCTTGTTCTGTAACTCCTGCAGCTCTGCCAGCCTTCCTTGCCCCCTTTCTTAGGATGTGCCTGCCACGTGGAGGTGTGTCATTTTCTTTAGATGACACAAGACAAAATGACTGGAATTAGGCATGAACAGCTTTTCTCTTAGTGCAAAGAATGCTAGTGACTGCCTTTGAATGCAGAATTTTAAATACCTTTTCTCCTTAAAAAAGAGGCAACAACAAAACTCAAAAAAACCCAAAACCTTCTTTATAATGATATTGGCTATTGTACTGCATGACCCTGAGTGTAGTTTACTATATAACAAAGAATTATTTTGCTTCCAGATGGCAGCATGGAGGAACATTAGCGAAATCAATATCACATTAAAGATTCAGGCTGCATTAGGTTGGTATGACAGATTATTTTCTCTGAGTGCTGACATCATGTTTCATTATGTCCATTCCTGGATCTTCATGAGGTAGTGATGGAGCTGACTCAGCCCTCCTGAGAAGTTCAGTCTCTCAGGAGATCCTCCCCCCACGGTGCTGTACCCAGCAGTGCTGTTGCCTGGTTATCTTTGTGGAGGCTGCAGCCATGGGGATGTCCTGGCACTGCTGTCTGCCCCGGGCACGGTGCTGGCTCGGATGCTCCTGGCAGGCCTTGCCCGATGGCTGAGTTACCCAAAAGGGGAAGGTAGGTGGGAGTGTTCTGCAGAGAGCCAGCAGAGGATGGATGATGCTGGGGAGGCCAACAGGAGAGGGGGTTTCTTTGTTGTCACTTCTGTAACAATTTGCATGATAAGGTGTGGTGCGACAGCAGGGTACTGGAGCGGGACAGAAGAGCCTCAGCCTTGCACCTTGGTTACACCTCTGGCTCACTCTGTGGCCTTGAGCAATTTGCACTCAGCTTTCCCACAGTTAAGTCAAGAAAATAGTGGTTATTTACCCTTTTATACTACTTTGACATGCCCAACAAAAAGGTGGTGAGTTTTGTTATTCATAGACTTACATCTTTTTCCAACTTCTTGTATTAATTTTTGCTCCTTAGAATTAAATATTTACATCTCCTAGTCTGGGAAGATTAATTTCCCACTTAAAGATTATATTTCATGCTTGCCAAATTATTGCTTTAATGATAATTGTCCCCGAGTGCTGCTGGAGAGCCTGCATCAAAGGAAAATGCCAGAATGGTTTGGGATTCAAAGGCACAATGTTTTTACTGCATTGTGTACAGTGGCTGGTAGGAAGGGAGCTCCCTGAGTATCCAACTGTGTTTATAGGAAACTGTTGGTCTCAATCAACACAGTGCCTTCAAAGCCCAGGAGTAAAAACTTGCAGTGCTCTTTATGCAATTAAAGAGTTTTCATAATTACATTAGCACATCTAGTAAAACTTCATCAAGTAGGGGAGCTAAGCAGAGACTTTGCAAAGCAGCTGCAAAACTCATTTGTCTACAGATCAGATCAATGATATAAGTTTCTAACTTTAGATTAGATTGTTTATACTCTCAGTATTTAATTTTGGATGTGCCATTATAAAACTTCACTACGAAATGTGATTTTTAAAATGCCTCATCAGCTATCCGTTCTTCAATTTGATTCTCCATTAATGCAGAATTACATCTTCCCCTCACTAATGAAGTAAATAAATCAATACAAATGACTTGCAGTCATAAAGTCTACTGAGTTATAAGCTTATACAGCACCACCAAGTCCATAAATGCACTATTTTAGTGCCTTATCTTTGGTTTATAGAGCAGCAAGTTGAAAAGGGAGGTAGTAAGGCTGGTGGGAAAAAGTTATTAAGGCAAAATTTCTGTTCTGGAACAGTCTATTTTGGACTCTTTCCTGCTGTTCTGTTTGGAATATTCTCTATGGGCTTCCCAGTCACTCCAGTCGTCCTCCACAGGGCGTGTGTGAGCCGAGGCTCCCAGGTCCAGTGGTGGTACCCACACAGACTTCCCAGTCCTCAGTGCTCTGGGCCTCTGCTCCTGCTGCTTCTGCCCTCCTGCTGGCAAGTGGGATCAGTGTGGTATTTGTCTTCTCAACATTTGGACTTTTCTGTCACTTTCTGCTTTTGGCACCTTCAGTGTTTTTTTCCTTTGGAAAAAGGATTGCTTCTCTACAGAGAAATGGATTTAACAGTCTGGAGGCAGCAGGTGACTAGTCACCATTATATATGATAAAATATATATGAAGCATATGTATACATACGTAAATTTTATGAGTGCTAATATGCAATATTTATAAAATTGTAGATTATGGATGCCAAATGTGTATGGGGTGTATATATACAAGTATTTATATAGGTATGCAAATATGTATATGCATATGCTCTATATAAGTAGATAGAAGGTTTTAATCCTGTACAGAAGAGGCTTAAAAAACTGCTCAGATGAAGACTTGTTCTGTCTCTGATGTAAGTTATCATTTTGTTATTAATGATGTGTTTATTTTTTATTGGGTCCTGAAATCTGTGTGCAGGATTGTGGCACTGTATAAAATAGACAGTAATCTCTTCAAGACAGAAACGGAATAAAGGTGAATTGAAGGCAGAGGACAAGCAGACATTGAAGACCTGGACTCTGCTGTTCTTTGCTTACACCTGTTTATTTGTGTGGGTAAAAGCATTAGCTTCCCAAAATCAGAATATAACATATGTTATGAGGTAACAATTGTTTGCTAACATTTTTGTGTCGTAGTAAAAGCAATTTCTGTGTCTTTGTTTATTTTTTAAAGTGCCTGTCAGTAAAGAAAAAACCCTTATGTTGTGGATTTAGAGAGCAGTATGTGTTACTTTGCTACTTCTGGCTTTAGAGACTAAATCAATGGGAATTATACAATGCTCTGGGGATCTGATAGCTGGTAGTAGCCAAGCAGAGACCTAAAGCCTGCCCAAGCAGTTTCACAGCTGCATGAGGAGGTGGTGCAGTGCTGGAGGTGGAGCCCAGCAGCGAGGCTGTGGCAGCGCACACTCGCTCTGTGATTTGGTCATGGTCTGATGGATTTCAATTTATCTAGATTGGATCAGAGGCAGATGTGGGAAGGAAATGGAATTTTCCGTCTCATTCACCTAGGAAGCTTCATCTTGATGAGGACTAGAAATAGTTGGGAGCTCAGTTAAACTCACATTCTGATTGAAACAGTTGTTTGCTAGCTTTGTCCGAACGCAGATTCTCATTGCGCACCACGTGTGTCCAGCAGAGCTTGTGCTGTGGCTCCTGATCTCCAGCAGCCCTACTCACTCTGCCTGCAGATGAGCTGCTGGCTCCTCTAATTTAAATTACAGATTTTGCTTCCTAAAATGGACGTTCCCTGACTTCCTAGGGCACTGTTCTAGGAGATGTTGAGAGATGCTCCTGTTTGGCTGCCCTTTGAGTTTCTTCCATTCCATGGCGCAACTCTGTTCCATGGCCTCTTGTACACTGCCACAAGAACTAAACCAAAAAAACAAATTGAAAAGGAGTGCTGATTAACTGAATTCTGATTAGGAAGAGAGAAATAAACGTGGGATGCAAAGGAGATCACTCACTACTACCTCCCACCATCAGACTGATAAGTGATGCCTACCTGGGGCAGGCTGTCTCCAGTTTAATCACAGAGTTTGGTGTTCTGTGGTCTGGATTATTGCTTTGGGCAGTTGGGGTCAGCTGTCCCAGCTGCATTCCCTCCCAGCCTCTTGCCCACCCCACTCACTGAGGGGACAAATTGGGGAAAAAATGTGGCCTTGATGCTCTACAAGCACTGCTCAGCAGTTGCCAAAACACTGCTGAGTTAGCAAGGCTATTTAACCATAGATGTAAAACCCAGCACCATCTGGGCTGCTGTGAAGGAAGTTAACTCCATCCCAGTATACCATGATATGGTTAATTTGAAGATACATTTTGTATCAGCATCTGTGAGCTAATACTTAATTAAGGGAAATTTTTAATGTTAACAAACTTTCATTTTGCTTACTGTAAGTGTGGGTAGTAGGTAAAAAGAAAATACTTGGTTTCCTTGTTTATACTCTCTGAACTTCAGAATTGGAGCAGAGGAAATGTAAGGAGCAGAAATAAAAACAGGTTCCTTTTAATTAATGCAAGCTTCATACTTTTCTTTTGCCAAGCATGCAACTTTCTTTGCTGGAATATTTTTTCATTTGTCTTGTCTTAGGTACAGATGAATTGTTCACTGCCACAACTGAGATGTCCATACACAGCATATTGAACAGACAAATTCTGTCCAGGTGGTTTTGTAAATGAATTTCATGTAGAAAGATTCAGATGTGGGAGCTCCATAACACCTTTTTTAACACCATATTAATTCACTAGGATGGAAGTTTATCATGTCACATAAATGAAACTCTCTTGATGTATGCTCCATTCATGACAACACCTAATATATTGTGCTTCAGTGACAGCTTTAGTGGGAGTCTCTTCAGTTCTCAGATGATTGTGGGTATTACAGCTCTCTGCATGCATTAACTAAGAACCTAAGATGCTGTTGTCTTGGTCTGCTTCCTTGGTTAGACATAGAATAAAATTTAAATTGGAGTTCCTTGATGCAGAGGATGTAGTGCTGTGTTCAGCAGCTGGATTAACTTTTACTTGGAATATTGAAAATAAGGTTTTCTAGAAGATACCAGTATCCTTTTCTTCCTTTTATTGTTTTTGCTTCTACTGCAGTAGAAAAGGGAATTTGCATAAGACTTCAAAAACATCGTGATAGTTCAGAATTTATGTGAGATTTGAGGGTAAAGTTAAGGACTTTTGCAGATTTGTCCGTGCTCTTTGATCTGTCTTTCTAAAGATGATCTTAAATGCAGCAAGAGCCATGTCAAAGGAAACATAACCTGTTGTCTGCTCCTCCTGTTTGCACTCTTTTGATTCTCTTTAGCCACATCTTTAGACCTCACTAATGTAAATGGGTGGTTTTATTTGGGGGTGGGGGGAAAGGTGTGTGTTTTGTTTAAGCTCTGTAAAAGAAGGCTGCTTCTTGAGAAAACGAGAGGAGGTTCTGGAAAGGGAGGTGGTGTATTTAACTTCCCCCTCCCCCCCCCCCCCCCCCTCCCCCCCCCCTCCTCCCCCCCCCCTCCCCCCCCCCCCTCCCCCCCCCCCCCGCCTAATTAGGGGTACAGAGCAGGCTGGTGCTCTGTGCATGCAAGAATTTATTTCACCACATCTGTCCTTGCATTGTCCTTCATTGTGTTATTTCTCTTATGTGAATTGCTCTGCAGGCTTTGTGCTACTTCATCTCTTCTTGGGAAGACTGGGGGACGACATCATGTGTGTCATGGGCACTGCAGTCTGCAAGAACACTTCCATGGGGGGTGATTTTTGATATAAATTTGGGGATAACACCATCTTAATGTCCAGTCCTACAGGCTGACTGAGTCAAGATATCTGTAGTTGAGTAGTCTATCCTTTAGCAGACTGTCCAATACTTCCTCTGTTGAAATAGTACAGAAGAGAAATTATGTAGGAAATACAATGTTGATCTGATAATTCTATAATTGATATTTTTCTAACAGCAGAAAAGTGACATGCTGTAAGATGAGGAACAACAGATGCAGAGCTGCTGGAGATCGAGGTTTAGTGTTCTAATAGGTCTTGGGAACACGCACTTTGAATGTTTGCATTCTTCTAGATGGTTCTGCAAATCATTTAAGAAAAATTGATCAGCTTATTTTCAGAATTGTCTGTAACTGGCTCAATGTAACGATGCAAGAGATTCCTGGAAATAAGGGCTGCTTCTGCATCAACTAAAGCAAGTAGAGAATGAATCTCAAGCAAAATATTCCTGTATTTGCACCTTCTTGACTTTTTGCATCTTCTTGACTTTTATTGATAATCGATTTTGGGCAAGCATATTCAAGAAGCAAGTCATGAAGAAAATGTCAGGATCTGTTTGACACACTGCTTAAAGTACTACTTTGGGTCCTGTGGAAAGATGGGAAGGTGTAGTAATACAATTAATGGGAGAGGCAGAATGAGAAATTTAGCCTGTTATCTGTGTAAGTGTTGCTGGTGAGGTGCAACTTCTTGGTTCTCTGCCATGTGTGATGTAATCGCTGTGCTTTACCATGTGCTTGGAGGAGGTCTGGTGGTTTTTTCAACTTCATGAGGATGTGCTACTCCTACTTCAAATCTAGTATCCTCAGTTAAACATGACAATTTGTTCTTGCAATTAGAAGGTTTAAAATGTTAATCTTCTGTGTTTTCCTCTTCTTTTCTCTGTAGTCAAGTTCATTACCATCATTCTTGGCAGTTAACTGTTTTATTTGTAAGCTTAATGCGTGTCCTTACTTCCCTTTTAAGCAGAAACACAATGTCCTGGTTTGGATTGGGACAGAGTTTTTTTTTTTCAGAGTAGCTGGTTTGGGGCTGTTTGGATTTGTGACCAAAACAGTGTTGATAACTCAGGGATGTTTTGGTTTGTGCAAGGCCTGCTCAGCAATGAGTCAAGGCCTTTTCTGTCTCTCACTCTGCCCCACCAGTGAGTGGGCTGGGGGAGCACAAGGAGTTGGGAGGGGACACAGCTGGGACAGCTGATCCTAACTGACCCAAGGGATATTCCAGACCATATGGCATCATGCTCAGCATATAAACTAGGAGGATGAAGTTGCAGTGTTGGTTGGGGGGATGTTTGGAGTGATGACATTTGTCTTCCCGAGTCACTGTTGTGTGTGATGGAGCCCTGCTGTCCTGAGGATGGCTGAACACCTGCCACCAATGGGAAGTGGTGAATGAAGTCCTTGTTCTGCTTTGCTTGTGTGTGTGGATGTTGCTTCAGTTGTTAAACTGTGTTTTATCTCAACCCATGAGGTTTTTTTTCCCTTTTTACCCTTTGAATTCTCCCACTGGAGGGGAGTGAGAAAGCAGCAGTTCAGGATTTTGTTGCTGTCTGGGGTTAAACCGTGACAGTGCTTGACTGAAAACTGTAATGGCAAATAATAAAATTAATGGGGATTCATTCCTTCTGTCAAGGGTGGAATGATTTATCTGTTGGGACAGTCAACCACAATGCTGTCCCATGCCTTCAAGTAAGTTTGAGATTGTCAAGTAGGGAAGCAAAAGTCCTGCCTCCCTTCCTCTCTCTCTCTGTGGGAGTGCTTGGCTGAGCTTCATCCACCCACCCCTCATTGGCTCTACCTCTGAGGACAGCTTCAGGTGACATGGCTGATGTAAAGGCTGCCTTTCTGTATTTAGTGGTTTGGCAGTTATTTTGAGCTTAAAATGCAAATTTGTCTTTCTGACTTTTTTCTTATGTGTGACAATGTTCTCATGCTGAAAACATGTAATCAAGCTAGTCTTTGATCTCAGACATTGTTAAAGCAGAGGGAAATTATTCTTTCAGGGTAAGCTGAGAGTTACAGGAGACTAACTGCAGGTGAATATACATTTTGCAGGTGTATATTTAAACAAAATAAATGAAGGTTTTTTTGGTGTATTCTGAAGAGATGGCTTTTTTACCTGTCATCTGATTTCCAGATCTCTCCATTTCATGCTCACCTGCTGGCCAGAGCCAGCAAATGAGAATATTTGTGAGGACAACGCTGAGGCCTGAGTTAAGATCCTCCAAAGTAAATCAAGGGGTTCCTGCTGGCACCCACAACCGTTTCATCAGGGTAAATGCAAGTGGTGGTGATATATGATGTGCTCTAGATTTAGGTGAAATCAGTGGTTTCAGTGGCATTTTGGAGTGCACCTTATTCCATATAGCCGAAATCTGTCTTTTGGTGTGTATATGTGTACATGTACACAGATATCGTTGCACGTCTCGGTACCGTTTAAACTGAAGAATTTTTGTCTGTTTAAAAATGTTTTTAAATTAAACAGGCAAGCTTCATAGCTCAGTCCTTGTTTCAAATTTTAGTAGTATTTTTCAAACGGTTAAAAGAAAGAGAAAACATTTTCATTACCATGGCCTGAAAAGGAAAAAGTAATCTCTTGATCTAAAGAGAAGCAAACAGATTATCATCAAAATCCAATAATGGGCTGAAACATAAATGAGTGAGTACAAAGATGATTTTCATCTCTCCTGCCTTAAGTCAAAATTGTTTTTGCCTGAGTTCAGTCCCAGACACCTTTAAAAAAGGGAGGACAAAAGGATCAGGCTGAGGACAAAGGACTGAGACTGCCGTGGAGAGCAATCCCTGAAGCAGCAGGAGCACTTGAGGTGCTTTTGTGATGGGAGAAGTCCTGAGGATTGGTCAACTCGCAGGGCAGGGTTCAAACTTGGGCAAGAGCTAAATACAGATTTGCAAACAGAGCAAGCAAGAGATACTGGCAGCTCCAGGAAGGGTAAAGGCAAGGGAAGGCATGAGCAGTGTATGACTAGAAGGACCCAAGGGAGGCTTGTGTCCTGTCTGGGGATGCTTGGAGCAGTGGAGCTAACATTACTCAGGGCTGCCAGCTCAGATCTAAGGTCTTGAAATCATACCATGCCTGGATTACCTTGTCACAAGCCATCACTGCAGAGCCTTGGGAGCTAAAATGGGATTGGCATTTTGTCTTTAGTCATATTGCAGGGTTGCATTCCTTATGAATGTGAAGATGGCTGGGACTTGGGGTGTGGAGAATGGCGCAGAAAAAAATAAAAGTACTCCCTAAATAATGAAATGGCTGGATTTTAGGCTGGACTTCAAGATGGTTTTCCATGATGGTATTTGTAACTAATTAATGTTTTTGGCTGAAGGATCGCTGAAGAGCCAGGTGGAAGCCTGCCCATATCATTGAACAGTCCTTGGCAGGGCATTTTATCTTTGCTTAGTCTGATTTCTATATGCTGTAGGGGAAAAGATTGCCAGTAGAGTAAGACAGGGAGAAAGAAGGAACTATAAAAAAAAAAAGCCCTCTGGGTGCCAAATCTATCATCTGCTTTATTGGTATGTCATTTGCTGTGTTTACTGAAAACTCCAGTCCTGCTGGGAGTTATCCATCCGATGTGATCCATGTGCTGTGGCTCTTTCTCTGAATAAATGTGATTTTTTTATCAGCTCTGTTTGCAAGATGGAAAAATCATGCAACTTCTGCTAAAGCCTTTACTTTGAGTGTCTCAGTTAAGGTACTGGAAATGCCAGTTCTGAGAGGATCTTAAAGATAAAAAGGAAATATGAATTTTGTTTTTTAGTTGAGAGAAAAACAGAGTTATCAGAAGTGCAGCTAGTATAGTTTATGCATTTTTTCAGAAAAATTAACTAGGAGTTAAGACATAAGAGGACAGTAGTAAGGGACAGGGCTTCATCTTCAACAAACAGACTGAAAACATGTTTGTACTGTGATGGAAAGAATCAGTTTAAAAAAGCAACAGGCTTTGAGTAACTTCAGGTGTATTCCATTGTCATGACCCCTGTGAAGCATGTAGAAGAAAAGGGAAGAATGAAATACCCAGCTCCTCATCCATAAGCTAACTGAAATAATAGTAACTTGGGGGATTTTTGTGCAAGAAAGCCCAAGCTTGTTTTATTTTTTCATCTACATTACTCCAAGCTTAAGTATTCAAGAACTGACTTTCAACTTCAAGACAGATTGGGCTGCAGCCCACTTAAGGTAGGAGTTTATGCAAGACAGTATGTGTGAGATGAGCCCAGCAGTGCTGTCATTATAGATGTGAATCCCAATTATAGAAGGGAATATTGATCAGCCATTCCACCAGCAGTGGCAGATCTGTCCCTTGGACAAAGACTGCAAGGCTTCTTCCTTGTGTGCTCAGTTTTGTGCTAGTTCAGGCTAACCCAAGGATCTTCACCTGTGCTGTGTAACCTTTACTGCACTGCTTCCCTCCTGTTTGGCATCTGTGGGTTTGGGCACTGGTAAGTTTGTTGAATATCTGACTAGGCAATAACCTTGGCAATCTCACCATCAAAACCTAGGTAACAGAAAACCTCATTATTTGATGTATTACCTCCTTTTTCTTCCAGACAGAAGCACTGCCTATGAATTTCTTGTTTCATGTCTGTGTACGTATCATTATGACTTCTTAAATCTTCCACTTCTGCCAATTAAATCAAAGTTTATGCATACAGCTGGTACAGGGCTCTGGGTGCTGTAATCAAATCCTTTTTCTTCATGAGAATGAATTATATTTTCATCCTTTTTTTTGTCTAGAGCTTAGACTTGTCACAGAAGCTGACAGGCAGAGGGCACTTTGCTGCTGGTTTTTTTTGTAGCTGTAATTGAATTCTGTCATTATGAAGTAACTGATGGAAAAGAATCTCTGTTCCTTGTGATCAACAGGTGTCATACTGAGTGTGCCTCATGGATGGTATCTCCACAAACAGATTGTAGGCACTGCTTGTTGTGCCACTGGGTTGTTTTGTGCTGTTTTTATATAATCTCATGTTACTAGCATCTTACTCCGAAGATTACCTGTGGATAATTTTCTTTTGCTTCCTAAACTGGCTATTGATAAAGATGTCTATCACTTCAAAGTACAGAAGACTTTAGTTCCATACACATGCATAAACACATTTGAGTTAATAAAACATTTGTCTTACTGACTTTGAAGTTAATTTCTACTGCCTAAAAACCCCAACCTTCCATTCTGTTTCCTAGCAAATAGTGGGATCTCAGTTGCTCACATGTCTCAACAATGTTATCCTACAGTTTTTGGCTGTGGCCAGACCTGGGAAGTCAACCCAGTGCCCTTGCTGGAGTTGGCTGTCTGTAACCTTAGGTCAGAATTCAAAAATGGGCTAAAAATCTCAGTATAGGCTTTTATTCCCTTCCATGAACCATAGCAGCAATACAATGAATATTAGTGATGTTAGTAAAGGCATAAAACATTAGCAATCAGATTAATCTGATTTTTGTGAATTGGAATGGTGAAGTATGCAAGAGTATTTGATATACAATAGATGCTCTTGGAGAATATGTGACTTCTCAATGGGAGAAGTGGGTGCATAGGCAGCAACTGCAACTCTCCTATTGCTTGCTCTGCACTCCTGAATTAAAGATGCAAATTAATCTGCATATGCCTCCTTGAGTATATTAAGGGATGGTGATTTATTAAGTGTTTTCTGAAGAGAAGGCTTTTCAGTTTAGGCAACTGTCAAACATATTAACTCTCTTCTGAAGGAAGTTGCAAAAAATTTGCTTTCACTTGTGTATTTTGTTGCATTTTTAATCAAGGAGGGAGAAGGGGGATTTGTAGACATATGCCAGAAGCATGCAAGTTGAGTGAAACATTCTGCCAGCAGACCAGAGGCTTTCTCTGATCGTGCTGGATGTGTATTAGTAAAATCAATGCAAATATATTTCTCATGCAATTCTCTCTCGTAGCCTCAAGTTCTGTAATTTAGCCGACTGTAACACCAGAGAAACTACAGAATAAATTGGTTCAGGGAAAAGCTCTTATCACAGGTAGGTGCTAGATAAATGAGAGGTGCAGTGGAAAGAATCCTTGGACCATGATCTCCTGGCAGTGGCTGTCCTTTCTACTCTGCACTTTTAATATCCTTTTTGATTCATAGAGCTATTATGTTTTCCACATTGCTCACTTTAACTCTGCTGTAGTCTGGCCTGTAGGAGGGGTAAATAGATAATTGTACCAAAATGAGGAACTTGATGTATTCTATTCTATATCTTATTAGAGGAGAAGTGATTTCAGGTTATGCAGGGAAAACAGGAAGTTTCACTGAGATAAACAAGCTTAGATTACATTAGAAATAGAAAATGTTAATCAACTATGTTGATGTGGCTTTATTCTAGGGATTTATTCTGAATCCCCTCAGTAAATATATAATACATGCATTAAGAGCTTTTCTTGTTAAAGATAATATTTGGAATTGTTACTGTCAAAAACAGTGCTTCAAAATACTTCATTTTGTTGTTCTCGCTGGAAGATGCCATAGAGGAGCTCTTATGCTGCTCTCTCCTCTACTGAGAGCGAAGTACAGAGGTTAAAATAACCTTTTGTGCATTTGAAGAGACAAGCTGGATTAGATTTCAGATAAAAACCAACTCTCTCCAGAAAAAAAGATGCTCTGCAAGTGTATTTTCTTGGATCAACAGTCAGGAAGCTGATGGCAGCCTGGAATCATGTACCTCTGACCCAAGCAATGCATAGTTATGAGTTAGGCTGTGGAGGAAGGTGTGGGGACCAACCAGTTCCTGATTTGAGGTGCTTCTGCCATCAGGGCTGTGACCAGCCTGTCCTAAAAGCATCTGAACGTGACATTCTGGCTGAGAGAAATGCCCTGTTGGAACAAAGAGCTTTCAATCTAACAGCAAAAAGCTGTTAGATGAATATGCCTAATAACAATTTTGAGTCAAGGTTGGGTACATAGTGGGAATTTATTCGCCATAGATGTCTTCAAAGAAACAACAATTTTCAGACATTTATATACACTGTAACATCCAAATTTTTTTTTTATAGACACTCCCCAAAGTATGCCCAATTTACTGCATCATGGTTATAGATGTTTTGTTTCTTTCAATTACTACCAGAACATCTCATCTATCTTTGTTTAATGGATAACCCAAGTTTTATCCAGCTAAACAGTGCTTTAACAAATTTGCTGTCCTGGTTAGACAATTACTATTGATTAAGTTTTCTGGGATGTACAAGCCTATGAAGTGGCTCCCTTACTGCAGCTGCAGTGTATTAATCAAGTTTTCTGGGGTGTATAGGCCTTTGACTCCTTAACTCTCTCTAGATATCTTTCTTGTTTTATGACAGGTATTTCATGTCTAGTGATGTGAAAACCATTAAACAATTCTTTACTGAATTTTGTTCTTCAGCTATTAAGTTCTCTAAGGGATATGGGTCCATGGAGTTCCTTTCTGCAGGTGCAGTGAGGCAATTCCTCAGGGTTTGTACTGACACTCAGGCAACACAGATCTGAATCAAAACCAGCTAAAACAACACAGTCAAATGTTCCTGAACTAAGTAAAAACAGTCCATGGTAAAATTTTTAAAGAAAGTCTGTGTCACTTTTATTTCTATCTAGCATCTCTGCTCCTGGGTAGTTTTTTGGGAGGCTGCTGCATGAGGGCAATTACTTGGGGCTGGTAGGAAAAGTGGGGATCCTGAGATAGTGCTTGGCTTTGGCTGTGATGGCGCAGTAGGACAGATTGGGTGGAAACTTGAGTGCATGTTTTGCTCAGGATTATACATTTCCTAAATTTGTTGCTGGAGGAAAACAAATTAACTTGTTTTGAATTTTTATGTTTACATGACTTCAGCTTTTCCTTTCATTGGAGCTGTGCTAAGTTACGCTTTTGAAGCTGCTGCAGATGGCAAATAAAACTCAATTAGTCAAAAAAGATAGCATGGTCTTGTGAGATCATTCTCTAATTTGCTAATGGTGTGGAGTTTTGTTAAAAAGCAGGCGTGCATTTGTCTCTCTGTATTAAACTGAACATTAAGCTTCACTGGGGGAAACAGACCAAGAACCCATTTCTTTTGTGAAATATTCATTATTGCATATTACTGTCTCTAAAACATAGTTGGAAGATTGGCTGTTTTGAAAGTAGTTAACCATTATCAGATTCTTCCAAAATATTGCTATGGGTAGACTAAATGTAATAGAAGTACCCAGAATTGTGTTACCTCACCTTTTATCTAATGACTTTAGAAAAAGATTGTTTATAGACGATACTGTATTACTTATGTATTTAGAGTTATGTGAGTTTCCCCTCACATAAATATGAAAAACATGAAAATGGAATAACTAAAATTTTCAGTTTTAGGACTGTGAAAAACACCCAGGATAATATATTGGTTAGTATATCGGACTGTTCTTTTTTTCAGGTAATAACGAAGTCTGTCTGTGAATAACCCAGGCCATTTTCAGCCTGAAAGAATTACTTGAGTAGCTGCAAGGAGAAAATAAGGGGTTCTGTCCTAGTGCAAAGAAACATCTTCTTTGTTATTAGTGCCATGGAAACCTGGAGGCCTGTTTACAGGCTGAGGTTATCACGTGCTTAAGTGCTTTCCTGGATTGAGAATTCTTTTGCGTCTTTATTGAAAATCCACTTAAAAACCAACTGGATCAATCTTGTTGCCGTTTTGTGTCCTAAAACGGGTTTTGCAGTGCTGCTGCTTTTGCACTACTAATGCTGAATCTCTTTTGCACTCCTTTTATTGTTCTTCATGACTTGAAGTGAACCTGATTCCTTTTTTCAACTCCTTTAGGGTGAAATGCTTTGCTTACGCTTAAAGAACAATGATATTGCTGATAATCAGTGTCAGTGCAGGGAACTTTTTTGATGTTTACGTTCATCTTACATGCTGAATAAAATCACTACCACTTCATATGGCCATTAAGTTTGTGTATTTTACCAGGTAGGAGGGTAAATCTGCATTTTAAAACATCAGCTGAGATGTCTTGAGCTTCCACTTGAATTTGGTAGGGCTGAAATTTTTAGAATGCACTTTAGTCTTGAGATCCTTCAAGATAATTATCATTGTTTAGGTCCTGATTAAGATAAAAATCACATTTGACAGAAGCATTAGTGATATTTGAGGGAAAGGAGAAGGGAGGACAGATGAAAATAAAGAATGTTTGAGTTTTCTAATGTGCTTCTTCAGGACAACATTTTACAAGATAAATGTGCATATAGTTATTCTTATATCTTGAGCTGCTAGGGAGTTGAGCAGCTGTTTCACTATGTGAATTCAAAGCATAAGTAGAGTTACTAGTCAAGATTTCTGAAGGGTATATATGACCTCACCTGTGATTAATGCTGGCCCTAAGGCAGTTGGATGAAGCCAGCTCCCTCTAAACTTTGATTAATGTGTTTGTTTAAGTGAGTATAGTAATTGCTGCATCTGGCTTGCTTTAGGAATGAGGTGTTTGTATCACAAAAAAATGTATCTGTAAATCCTATCTATAGAATAGGGGGTGTTTGCTATTTCTGTAGTAGAGAAGGAACATCTTTAATGGAAAGTTTTATGATGGGAGGATGTATTTGTTTGTGGTTGGGGATTTATTGGAAGGGGTGAGGTAGAGGTGATGTTTCCCCCACTGGGAGACCCTGCCTCTGGAAAAGAATTAATCATTCCTTAAGTTGTGTTACCTGACCCTGGCAATTACTCACAGTCACACTTTATTTCATGACCTAAAGGAAAACATGGCAAGATAAAATCTGTGGATCCCAGAAACCCTTAAATTTGTGTAATAATGTTTCACATAATGCAGCTGCCTAAATGAGAGCTTGTAAGTGGCTCTGAGTGCATGATGTAGGGGATGCCTCACAGATCTGAAATTACTTCTCTTAAGGGGAGAATGAGTAACTAACCTAAATATAGTCTTGATGTCAATTGGCTTAAATTCACTTCACAGCAAAGTTCTTACAGGTACCTGAAGAAGAGAAACGCAGGAAATCATTTATCTAAATGGATTTTCTGGAATCTCAGAACCCTATGGGTAAATCTCTATTTCAAGATAGCAATATATAAGAAGGATGGTAAAAATAGTCTTGAATAAGCAATGAAGACATAACATGGGCAGATATTCTGATCTCTTGTGTTGGATGATGTTCATATGGCTATGAAATCCATTTTTTGGCAGGAATATTTTCTCATGTAGGAGCAACACTTGCCTGGCTTAATTCTTACCTTCTGTCTTGGCTTTCTGGAATGAGTTGGAAAAGATTTGTTAGAGACATCATTAGAAATTATCTTGTTCTTTCCTTGCCACTACCTTCAGCTGCTCTGTAGCATCAATGATTTCAGGTGGGCAGATGCATTTTCTTTTCTAAGGTTAGGCATCTCAAAATCCATATATTCCTTACCCTGAGCCCTGTAAATGCAGGCTGTAGGTATGAAAACCTGTAGGTTTTATCATTTACTTGAAAACTACTTTACCCAAGAACCTGGAAACATCTGAGAGTTTGAAGGGGAACAGTATACCAAGCAAAGCTCACACTCATTTTGCTGTCTGATCTAGCTCATTCCCAGGTAACCGTGTGCATCTGTATGGCACTGGGCAGTGCTTAATATCTCACTTTGCTGTGTGCTATCAGTGATATTTTCATGGACCCCATCCTGTTGGTGGAGGCTGATACAAGGACAACCTGTCTCTTTGAGCTGTAAGAAAGGCTTTTGTGTCACTTACAATGTAAGTTTTATCTTTTTATTTCTGGGATAATGTAAAAAAAAAAAAAAAAATTAAAATCTCAGCAAACAAAACCCTCATACCAAAGAAGAAAAGGGCAAGTCTTTTTTGCCCAGACTTCTTAGCTGGGAGATGGTACTTTGAGCATATTCATGTCGTGCCAGATTTTTATCTGTGGGTGGCACTTCACACTCACTGTTTCCTTGGAGCCTGGAGGATGTTTTTGGTGGCTGCAGCTTTTCCCAGTGCAATAGGTCAGTCTGTTCCTTGGGCCATGGGTCTCCTGTGGCTGCCTGAGGAGGCACCTCTCTAAGCTGCTTTAGGTTCAGTGACTGGTTCTTCCTGTAATGTCTTCCTAGAATATCGGTGTGATTCTGTGAACACTTCTTGCTGGAGATCAGAGCAGTTGGATCAGTACCCCCTCCTCTATCTGGGTGCTCCTTATTTCACCCATGGCCAAGGTAGCAGGGGGCTGACAAATATCACAGGCTGGCCTTCCTCCCTGGCAGAGGTAAGGCTGTGCCCTCTCTTCCTTTAGCACAAAGGTATGTACAGTTGTTACTTGTAGTATTTTGGATTCAGAACAGCTGGTTTGATTTCTTAAGTCATACTGAGCTGATTTTTATTAAACTACCTAATTCACTGGTGTCTCAGGTTGCCTTTGTCATCTTATTTCTTTAGCGTTTATTGGTAAAGAAAATAATTTTCTTTCTGTCTTCTTTTCTGTAATTTATCAGAAAGGTTGTTCAGTCAGGTTTGGTGTTGATGGCAGCAGCAATTCACAGCTGCTTTTTTTTTTTTTACCCTCCTACTTGTGTCCCTGGAGCTGGTCTGTAGCTGAACAGAAGGCTGATAATTCCCCACTGAATTTCCAGGACTGCTGAATGAATAAATTGTGTAGGGGAGTGAGTGGGAGGGAAACCACTTCTTTGTTGTGGCTTTTTTTTTTATTCCTTTAATGAAAAATGTATTATTTAAAATAGTGAAGCAAATAACTATAGAAGTGAGGAGCACCAACTATAAAATGAGCTTGAAATGTGCAGGATATAACATCTAAGTATGGTGGTTCTATCGATAAGCTGTATGATTTTTTTGTTTTTTTTCAAAACAAGTTAAAAGCAAGTTAAATTCCATGCTTAATATATGCATGGAAAATAATCTTTAGTATTTCATTAGGCTGCTTTATATTACAGGCTGTCAACTTGGACAGAATCCAAGCATGGAGGGGAGTTCTTAAAAGCAGCCCTTGCCCTGTCTTCCTCCCCCACCTCAATTAAGTACAAGATCCAACTACTTTAAATGTGTTTGCATGCTCTCACTGCAGTAAATAGCCCCAATTATAATTGCTACATATATATACATATCCACACAATATTTATAAATATTGAAAAGTATTCCTTACTATTGTCATAAAGCAACTATTTATGGCATTTCAGCTTGTTTTTTTTTTTTTTTTTTTAAGGATGCTGCTGATGTGTACAAGGAAAACAAAAAATACTCCCCAAACCTTGAAGAATCTGATGCTGTCAATTTGATGCTTAGAAAAATACAGGCTGTGCAGGCATGAAACCTCTGTGGAATAATAGGCAAGACATTTTGAAATCATAGATAAAAATGGATAGGTGATGCAAACCAGCCTGTTTAGTCAGGGAAGATAAATTCAGGCCCCAGACCATTATAGAAGATATTGTGAATAAACCCGGAGGGTACCTGCAAAAGGAACTGAGATGTTTTCTGGCTGATAGAGTAAGCAGAGTAATTAGGTGTGAAAGTACACTTATCACAAAGCAGCTTGAAAATATAATTGATGGGTCTCTAATTGGCTCCTAGCAAGGAAAGAAGGGACAGTAAATGAAGGCAAAATACCTGATTTTTTTTTTTTTTTTGTCAAAGATGTTTTTATTTTTAGTGTTAAAACAACAGATTGCAGGCTTGCTTGCCCACCATGCTGGCACTGTGGGCATATGTTGTATGTGATCATTTTCCAGCTGACCCAGATATCAGGTGAAGTTTTAATGTGGGGGAATGATCATCTTTATAGGAGCTTTTCATTTTCCCTAGTGTGCTGTGAGATTCTAGACTTAAGTTTCAGCTTAATACGAACTCCTTGACATGCAGGAATTGAGTGGCATTTCATCAGTGAAAGCAGAAAATTGGTCTGCAGTTGTTAGAAATGTGCTTAGAATTACTGAGTGTTTTTCTCTTTTTTTTTTTCTTCTCACATGTTTTCAGAAATGTGGTTCTTCAGTGCTTTTCAATAGGCTAAAATGAAAGTTGAAACCTAACCAGACTTGAAACTGAATTTCCTTTAGCTATCTGTGGCAGCATCTTGTGTGCTGCGTAGCTCCCCATCTCTCCGAAGAGCTGAGGATGCTTTTGTGGATGAAGAACTGTGTCTTTAAATGTTTGAGCCTCATTCCTTATTTCTCCTCAAAAATCACGAGTAATCTATCCTATAGAGGGATCTGGTGTCAAGAAGCAGTCCAGGATATTTCCTTCAGATGCAGTTTTAGAAGGGGCAGCAGCTTTGTTCAATAAAATTGATCAAGGTGTTAGGATGCACCAATATGCTGCTGTCTCTGCTGTGTCAGGAGATTAATTGCTATTGCCATGGAATAATCTGTGCATCCTGGACAGGCAATTTGCTCTTCTCACAAAATGGATGTTAGATGTGCTATTAGTGAGAAAATGGGGAAGGCAAATATCTGGTAAATTCAGTGAAGCTTTCTTTTGAAGTGGAAGCTCCTTTGGGGTTCCTACAGCGCCATGTATCTTGTGTACTCCAAAATTAGGACTAGTCTTGCTTCGAGCAGCTGTCACAGTAGTGGGAAAGTTAAGGGTCTGAGAGGATCTCTGTCTTACAGCACTGAGGTTCATTTCTTCTCTTCCCTCCCATCTCATTTCCTGCTTATTTGTCTGTTATCCTTCCTGCTGCCTTACAACTGATACAGATCATTTCCAATGGGACCAGGAGACCTGGGTTCTCTTGCCATGGTCACATATGCTGGGAAGAAATTTGGGCCAATGCTATTGATCCTTGTCTGTGAAGAGATAGAAAATAACAGTCAAAATGCATATATTCAGCCAAGTAGCCTATTTTTAAAAGAAATCATTTATTTGCAATCCTAGTGAAGAAAGTGAGGCAAGTCTATAGCTGGCATCCCTGGAACTCTGTCCTGTTAGTGGATTTAGGCTTTTGGCATTAACATATTTTTTGCTTTCTATAAATATACTTATATGGGGGTGTGTGTATATATACATGAAAAGTTGTAATAGAATTATCTAGCTTTTAAACTAGTGATAGTTTTTTAGGCTCTAATTTTGTGGCTGCTGAAGATACGGCAAAGACTTGTGATAAAACATTCAAGTATAAAATAAATCTTACTTTTCCCCCATTCTGCTTTCCTTATGACTATCACCTATTACCTTCTTGGTGAACTACTTGAAATGAAAATAAAGAAACTTAATGCAAGAGAAACTTAGTGGAAAAGAGACTCTCTGTTAATTTACTGAATAATGCCCAAAGATCAGTGATGGAAGCTCTGGTATCTTGTAAATGGAGAACTGCCCTAAAAAAATCCATAGCAAACAAAACCTACAGGGAACATGTACCCCCTTGTTACACGTGTTAAACTGTATTGTAGGAAACTGATTGAGTCTTTCTAATATGATTTCTGCTTATTCTACATATGAATAATAATTTTTTGGGAAGCTTTGTAATTTCAACACTGTCCTTCACAATAAACTGAATGAATGCCACCAGTGCTGGCTTTTAACACACACTGTTATCTGCTGATCTTTCAGGGACCTTTGTAAAACACTTTGAGATTGCTCTAATGGGACCTCCTTATTGCAGGTAGTGTCTTATCTTAAAACACTTCTAGTAATGTACTCTTATTAACATAAGAGTTTCTTTCTGGTTCAGCAGAAATAATAGGGCAAGCAGCCAGGCCATCACTCACTGTGTCAGTGTTTTAGCAGCTTAAAATCTAATTAGTTTATCTCAGAACTGCTCTCTGTAGTAGGAGTTTGCCAATTTAAGTTCTGTGTACAGAAATGCGCTAACCCTTATGGTTTGAGTAATAGTCGCAGATGACATCCACAGTACTTTGGGGGAAAACCAGGGGTATTTTCTGCAAATTGTGAGGCTATTTCAGCAGCATTAAAATTGGCTGTGTCATTTTGCTGGTGGGTTTTTTTTTTGCCTACTGGGACCACAACTGTTTCAACAGAGAATCACAACAGGATTTCTGTCGTTCTTGATATGCGATTTACCCTCAAAGATTTATGTGGACTTTCTGAAGCATTTTGAAAAGTCAGTAAAAATGCACAATTGCAGCATCGACTGGTGACTTGTGCACACACAAACTACTTACAAAGTAAGATTTTTTGTAGTCAGAGAGAACGTACAGTTGCTGGCTTATTTTAAGCAAAAAGATTTTTTGCCGTCTTACTTAAAAAGACTGTATGAACACCATATAACTATTCCTGTAGAGTGTAAAGACTTGTAATTTGCTGTTGCTGCCATGAATAATGCTTGTAGCATGTGTCTAGTTAAAAACAGGCAAAAAACTTCTGTTTTGGGACTGCCCTTAACAGAAGTTCCACAGCAAATTAAGCAAGCAGGTTGAAAACATTAACACTGCCATATCCTGTTTGATAGTTTGAACAACAAAATCCAAGTATGATAATAGTATCACTTCTTTTGAGAACTAAGGAAATGTGTACACAGCCACAGATTGTCAAAATGAGTGTGGGGAAGGGATTTGGGTTCTTTCCCTTTACCAGATCCCAGACTCCATGCTCTTCAAACTGAAAGGTTAGTATGTTTCTTGCATTTAGAAGTATGAAGTGTCCTAGATAGGGAAGGGTTTCTGCTCCATTTTTTGAGGGGAAATACTAACTAGTGTTAACCTTTCCAGGAAGCTTCCAAAATAACAGCAATGAATTACTTATGAGTGCCCAGTTTGAAACTGCCTTCCAGGGGACTTGATGTTTAGAAAGCACTGACTGCTTGGCTTTTAAAATTCAAAGGCCTTTGAGGCACATAAATGTAGATACTTGCTACTCTTTGAAAAACGTTGGGTATTGTCTTCAGTATTGAAAACCATT
Source organism: Corvus hawaiiensis (assembly GCF_020740725.1). Taxonomy (NCBI): domain Eukaryota; kingdom Metazoa; phylum Chordata; class Aves; order Passeriformes; family Corvidae; genus Corvus; species Corvus hawaiiensis. The sequence goes on along the minus strand of NC_063216.1, from coordinate 22,333,636 downwards.
ATCAAAATGATGTGGTGGTGTATAAAGCCCTGATTGCTGTGGTATCTTCTCGGTGTATAAATTGAGCATTGATCTATCTCCACCATCCTCCTGACTGTATGAACACCATATTCCTGTCAATATGTTATTATTTATTCATACTGAAGTGGTATCTCTAAGTTTCAGCTATCTGAGGAGGAAGAAGAATTTTTGTTAGTTAATGAATAATTAACTTAGTCGAGTAGTGGAGAGGACTGATGCATCCAGAGAGGTGATGCAAAATGAATGTGGTCACACAGGAAGTTTTCCTGCCTTTACAATATAGTTTCTTGTTTCTTTTTTGCCTAACTTGTAACTCCTGTCTAATTTTTAACTCTTTTCTGTGAAACTCATGGATGATAACTGATTTCTACATGGAAAGCATTCTTTACTGTTGAATTATCTTAATAGCTAAAAGATAGACTTTTGAGGATAGTGACAGTGTCAGAATAATTATGATATTGAACTGTGACTTTCAGTTAACTGGAATCAACTCAGCAGTTACCAGTGTAGGTCCTCCAGTGTTAAATTTATGAAAAGAGGAAGGATAATGAGCTTTATTCAGATATGTTTTTAAAAGACCAGGAATGCTCAGAGAAGAAGAAATCTGAAAGCTGGAACAGACTGTTGCGTTAATTTTCTCAATTTGCTGTTAAATGCAGGCAATAAAGTTTTGTAGTAATTCTTTTCTGTTGAATTTAAAAGCTTATGTTTGACTAATGCCGTCGTGGTGATTTAGCTGCAAGTGAAACTGTTTGTGAAGTGGAAAGGTTTTTAGGGCTTGTTCTGTTGGATTTGGGACTATTCTGTGTATTTAGGATTCTATCTCCTGCCTGCTGCAGCACTGACCAGACTGCAGAGCTATCTGGTGCAGGGCTGCTGCCTGTGCTGCTTTCTCTAATAAACTGCAGTCCCTCCAGCTCCTGTTAAATATCTGTACTGGCACTGTGGGGCTTGACCAGTTACAAGTCTGTTCGCTTGGACACTCCCAGCTTTCTGTTTCTTTTGGGTTGGGCACTATTGCCCAATTTGAGTAAATCATAGAAATGTAGTTCTCCCTAACCTCTTTCATAGACATCTGTTAGCTAAATCAGCACCAAAATATTGTCCCTTAAAAATAATCTGCTTGGGATGGCTTGTTGTGCTCCTTTGAATCTGTCTTTCTTTGAACATACAATGCTCTTTTCCCTTGCTAATTACCTGTTGGTGGTTTTTTTTTTTTCCCTTTAGTAGCTGTGACACCAGGACCTTCCCATGTGCTCATGATCTACATCTTCTGTCTCTGTAGTCGTTCTCATCCCCTTTGGTACATTACTGCTATCCTAATTTGATCATAAAGGTTTGTGGGAGTTTTTTGGCCTATAACCATAATACCTTAGATATTTCATGTCTCTCAGTTTTCACTGAGACTCTTCACCAAAGCTCCGGTTTCTTATCTTAGCTGTATCTTCTCCCCATCCCTCTAGTTACTGCCAGATGTTACCCAGTGTTCCTGTTTCTGGAATCATTTAAGGAAATGCCCAGAATTTTAAGGCACGTTAATCTACATATTTTTATTTTGGTTTCCTCTCCATACATGAATTTTGCTTCGGTCTCTAGGCCCTCATTGTAATAGATTATCACTTGAACAGGCTCTTCTTCAACCTTTTTAAAAAAGCATGCAGAAGTTCATCTCAGTCTTCCTGTAAAATGTTCCAATCTTTCAGAAATCATCTGTAAGATCACACAAGAGAGCTCCTTATGTCTGCTGGGGTAATGGTCACCTTTAAAAGATGACTTCATCCTTCTTCCACTGTTACTTTGAAGCCCTCTTCATTTTAATTATGTTCTCTCTTGCTCTTGAGCACAAATGCTGCTACAGTTCCCAGCAGTCACTTTTTTGTGAAGAGCAGTAAGAAAAGGTGAGATCTGAGGGATGTATAGCATTAAGGCAATCTTAATAATATAGCAAAGCCTTTAAAGCACTGCAGGACTCATCAAGTCCATCTTATTAGCTCATTTTTGGTTATTGGATTAGCTTGCATTTCTGAATTGAGCCTGACCCTGTCATCTATTATTCTGGTTCCTTGAGCAATTTGATTTTGTTCTATATTTTACCCTTCCGTTGCAAATCACCCATGTCTCCCTGCTTAAATGCTTAACGAAGTTTGGTACAGTTCTAACTTGATTGGCAGCTAATTTTATTTCAGTAATAATTTGCTCATTTCTGCTTTGCTCATGATCCCTGGCTCTCTGTATTTAGTACTATGCTCTGTCACAAAGTTTTTGCATTTGGGTTATTTCTGTTTCAGTGCTGTGTGGGGAGAGCATGCACTGTATGCTGTAAGACAAAGTCCTGCAAGATGTGATGCACATTGGGTGTTTTTGTTCTAGCTCTTTCAATTTCCTTCAACTTCTGTGGGTGTGCTTCTAACTAACTAAATGAGACTTTATTTTGCCCTTTTTCTGAGACAACAGGAGCAAGGATGGAGACCTTTCAATCTGTGTTTGCTGAGTGTTCCTGGTCTGTAGCACTGAATCACGTAGATTACTTGAGTGTTTCCAACTACCTTACAGTGAAACAGTGAAAGCAAAAGTTTACAACTAGGTACTTCTATCAAAGCAGAAATGAATAACGTGCTTTTCTTTATTTGTTTCTTTGATTTTGGTGTTTTGTTTGGTTTTTTTTAATCCCCTCTTTCACACAGTGGTAGTCACAATACAGTTGAAAAGTTTGGGTTTCTTTCAGAGTTGTGGTGGACAAAGAAGGTGGCCAGTCACAGGACCTCAGCAACCACTTCAGTCCATTTAAGGGACTTGGTCAGATCCCTGATGAAACAGGCTGGTAATTAATGTGCAGTGCTGCTGTTTCTTAGAGAGATCAAATGAGTAACATGTTCCCAGGTATTTAATTTACCTTCTTCCACAGCAAGAAATTAGTGTTGCTAAGCATGATTGCTGTCATTGGTGACCCCTTTAAAAGAAGGCTAATAAATTACTTTTTCATTAGAAATGCACTTTTCCATGCTGCCATTTGAAATCTTTTATGTAGGAAATGTGTTCAGCAATGCAAGTTACAACTGAGAATCATTCAGTTTTTAATAATTGTTAAAACAGTTTGGTCTAATTTTCTGCATAGCATGGGACATATAAAATCTTGCTCTATATTGAGCACAAAATCTCAGTCTCAGAAGAGAAGCAAATTTTGTGATGGGATCACAAGATGAAATCTTGCCACTTTTTCTGTGATTCTCAGTGTTTTTGTCCTGAGAAGCCCAGACCATCAGAGCATTCAACAAATGGTGTTATTGTGTTTCTACAGAAAATGTTGTCTTCTTATTCTGACTTTGACAAAACCCCAGACCTTCCTCTCTGGTATTTCACTGAAGTTAAAAGCTCAAATCCCTGTTTTTTTTCCCCAAATACACCTATTCTTTGTCAGTCAGTGAGGGTTGCTGTGTGCTGTCATTCTAATATTTGTATTCTGTGCTGCATTGCCAGGGTCAGCAATGAAACATGATTATCTTGGGATCTAATGAAATAGTTTCCTGCCTCCTGTAATTCTCACAGTGGGTCAGACATTTAACCTTTTCACCCATTGGGACTAGCCTCATAATAAATATACTGCTACGACAGCAGAGCTGTCTCGACTGTTTGTATTTCCAACAAGTCAGGTATTTTAAACACTTGAACATTTTGCTCTTCTTTTAATTCCCCCAAATGATGATTTTTTTTTTTTTTTTGAGCATAGCTTGATAAACCTAGTATGTGTTCAATTTGAGTCTTACATGTGTCTACATGAGTTTTAGTATCATAAATTGCAGCATGCCAGGTATTATCTGGAAGAATTTTTAAAGGCAGGAATTGCAATATCTTGTTATACTACATGATTATTTCTTTTTTTGGCCCTTGTTCCATTATCTTTGTCATTAGCATATGTGCTGGGCTTTACCCTAGACATGGCTGTGATGAGGTTTTGGATCCTTGATTTCTCTCCCCTTTGTTACTGTTCCTCTGATGTCTCTGGGCACAGTTTCATCATGTGCCTGTGTTTCTCAGCTGTGAGATGACAGTGCTGGTCCAGCTCAGCCGTAATGTGCTCCTGCCAAATAGACCTGCCTGAATTTACTTGGAGCATGTTAGTTAAAAATGGATTGAGTAACCTTAAAAAAAACCCCAATGAGATGCTATTTTCGAAGCAGTTTAGGAGTTTTAGGCAGTCTTCTAAATAAAAAAAATTGTCACCAAAAATTGGTAAAAAGAACTCCTTAACACCAATGTAGCATTAAGAAGCAGGAATTCTTTATTCAGTACTGGATGCACGAGGGAATATTTCCTCTGTAATATTGTGCATGCTGAGGACAGAAAAGGCTCCTGTTCCTGTATTAATTTTTACATACATGTGCATAGGTCTTCCCAGAAGAAACATTCTTATGATAACCATTTCCCCAGAGTCGTTAGCATATACTTCCTCCCACTGGCACATGAGTCCCCCTTTCCCAGGGATCCCTCCAGTGGTTCCCGGTGGTTGTCAACCCTGGAATTATACTTTGACTGCCCCATGAACTCAGAGCTACTTTCCAAATTAGGAGAAAGGTTGGCATAACTGGTGTAGTGCATTAATTTGTGGGTCCTTAGATCAATGAAGTGTAGTTTCTTACTCCTTGGTTAATGTTTATTATAGTTTTGATTGTATGGTTCCATAGGCTAATGATCTTGCAAAATGATTGTTGCATTAACCCACCAGGTGCAAGCCATTTGTCACCTGGCAATAAATCAATCTCCATGTTGGAGTGTTGTGAAATCACCAGCACTGGTGTGCAATTAGGTGCATGTAAATACACAGCACAGTGTCTTTGTGCTGTTTCTGTCATAAGCAGCAGTCATGATGCATTCAGTTAATTTTCTTTCTTTCTGTCCTAATCAATTTCTTTTCAGAACTCTAGCCCTGTAAGTCTGAGTTCTCCATATGGGCAGCCTTTTAAATTTGCATTAGGGCAGAAATGTATGGTAACATTATACTAGAAATTTATGAAACATAGTTCATTGCATTCTTCTTTCCCTGATTTTTCCTTCTAATCCATGATAAGCAGTGAAGTTTGACTAAAATGTCATCTGCACAGGTTTTATATGAGGTTACCACTGTTTCTGAAAGTCTGGCTTACAGATTCCCAACAGTAAAGGTTGTTGCAACTATATTCTGACTCCATGGAGCATCTATGAATTACAAAAGAAATGTGTTGTTTGATGACACTGTGTATTTTCACTTAGTGCTTCTTTTTCTAATGATATGTGCTCCCTACAAATTAACTCGTAGACGTGCTGCAGTTCAGAGGTTCAAGTTTAAGACAAACAGAAAAGAAACCATCGAATCTCTCAGGAAGTGCCTCAAAGTGCAAGTCAATAGGGAACTCTTTGTCCCCTTCCAATGTAAAATACTTCAATTAACTGCCATACCTTCCCAATGTGGTTTTGTCTGACACTCTCAAAAGGCTCTTTGTCTGTAAAGCAATGAATTGAAAATGAGCATCCCTATAGCAAACTGCATCCCTGTCAGGTGTCATGTTGTAATAGTGTTTTTTCATCTAAAGAATCATCAAATATGATACAGTATAAATTGCAAATGTAGATTAAAAATGCTTTTTCAGCAATGGAAGTGTTTCATAACACAGAGTATGAGAGGCTTACAATAAATGGAAATTGCTTCCAGCTTGTTTTGCGCTGAGGTGATCCTGGTTCTTTTGGGATCCAAGTAAGGAATATAAACAGCCATTGGGTATTTAAATTATCCAATGACAGATGGGAATTATAGTAAATGATAACAATCTTGCATCCTTCCTGATGCTGGGACCCTGCCTGCTGTGGCATTGGGTGAGCCCAGGATGGCACAGAGGATCCTGTGTCCCTTCCATCCATGGTGAGTCTTTCTGTTCACCTGGAATTCTTAGAGGGTCTTGTTCATAACACCTGTTCATCAGTCACTGACAGTGGTCAAGTGTGGAAGATGAGCTTTTCTTTGAAAAGTCTGCTGGAGGATGTGCTCCACTATCTCCTATCAATAAAATGATGGTTTTTGTACAGGTGCACATAATATTTCAAGGACAAGATGGTGCAGACATATTCTTACAACTGAGTATATGTTGTACATATACACATTGATTTTGTGTACTCTCATTATAATACAGAGTGGAGCAGCCACGCAGTATCTGAGGCACGTGTGCACAGGAGCAGGGGTGGTGGTTAGGCTGCCGTGGCAGGCTGGTGTGATGTGCTACTGGGAACACACATGTGAGAAGGAAGAAAGGGTGTGGGTCACTGACTCCAGACCACAGTTTTCCAGCTTCACCACTCACTACACCACTGGAGGATGAACTCAAACTTGGGTTGTGAGGTATGCTCTCAACAAAGTACTCGCTGTGTTACTCACCTGCCCAGTGAGCCAATGTAGTTCCGGTAGTATGAAGAGGTCTTACAGTGGGTGTTTAATGTTAGAGAGGTATATATGTTTTTCTAAAAAAACCCCTCATATCCCAATTGAGGCAAACCATTTGTACTTCTAGAGACCGTATGGAGTGTGTAGGTGGTGCTGATTTTACAGAATGAATCAGATGTCTGACTTAATACCTACCTACACTCCTTTTTTTGCAGATTTCATTCTGTCACACTCTTATACATTCTCATTCTCAAGAACTAAGACATGCATGTGTGCACAAGTGGTCTCATCAGGAACATTTGTGTGATATGGGACAGGGGACATTGGGTCCTTAACATGTCTTACTGACTGGGAATGCCAAACTGGCTTTGTGCATTAGGAGTAGACGGTGATTTTGATATTGTGCATCATATTTCGTTTCATTCCTCCAGAAGAGTGAATTTCACAGTTGTCTTTTCCTTTGTCTGGATATTTTATGGCTCCACTCCTGTTCTTAATTATCTTTACCCCTTATCTTGGGGTCAGTTTGTTCTTCCTTTGCTTTTACATGAAATCACATGTATGTTACTCTAGCAAATAACTGCTACCGTTCCTTTTAACCCCTGTTCTGCTGTTTCTTGTGTTGTGCGTGTGAGCACACATGCAGACATGTATAAATATGGCTTTTTGTACTTCATTGGCACTGATATTAATAGTTTTGCTTTAAATCTCTTTACAAAAGCAGGAAACAGTTCACCTACATTTGTAGGAAGCGTTGATATTTGCATTCTGCTGTTGCGATGGTGCAAATGGCCATCAGCTCGTGCTGCAGTGCGTTCCGTGACAGTTTGCTAAGTTCCGAGTTCAGAGATGTATGAAAGCTTCCTTTCTGCAAAAGAAAGGGACAGCTCCCGCATCCGGCACCGCGACACATTCAGCCAGCCAGCTAAGCACTCCCTCTCTGGCTGCTGACTGGGGTGTTCTCCTGTCTGTGCTGCTGATCCTCTGCTCTGCAGGCCATCGGCCGTGCTCCCGGGGATGGCTGTCGAGGGAGGAGAGAAGACTTCCTATTTCATGAAAACGGCTGTTGTAAAAAAGCGAGGTTTTCTAGAGGGAAAATCTTGATGATACTGGTGAAGTAGTTTGGAAGCCTCTGTGAAAATAAGACTCTTACTGAAAGAGCTCAGATTGACAGGTTTTGCTGATTTGGAAAAGTTTGTTGTTTAAACGGTTCGTAATTTGCTGGCAACTTCCACATGAGCAAATATAGTGAATCAGGAGCCAGAATACAGTATGTCATCTAGAAATAAATACCCAAGGGTAAATTCTGGGCTTCACTGAAGCCAATGAAATGTCTGGTTACTTTCTCAGTAGAACTAGATAAGCTGTGGATGCTCAATTTGCATAGGCTTCTGCAGCTATCTTACAGTCTGGAAGATCGGTCACCCTGAGACAAAGTTGCTGACAAAGCAAAAGAATGTTATCCTCTTAAACTTGTTATCCTCTGCAAATTGCTTACTGGGAGACAATGTATTTCACAAATGGGAGTTTTCATCATCAGGCAGTATTATGTATTTAACACTGTCAGGGAACAAGGCTGGGAACTACTTAAAATTTTGGTTGAGCTAAGACAGGTCCATCCTATAAACATGCCTGCAACCCTGGATGTTGCCTGTGATTCCTGGTCTCATTGTTTTGTGTGCAGTTTTCAAATCCTATCATTTTTGCAGCTAACTTCCTCTGAGTTCATGCAGGAAAAAGCAAGTGGTATAGGGACACCTGAGCCCTTGGGCAAAAGCACTGGGAGAGCTGTGGCTGGACACATGGTTTGGGTTGCACATTTCTTGCTTACAAAGCCAAATCTTTGTTGGACTACTGCCTTTTGCTTGTGTTGGGGTGACAAATGGGATCAGTCTGGAGCCCTGCTGCGCTTGGACAAGTAGATGTATAAATGCACAGCATGGGGTGTAGTCTGCCTTCTTCAATTTGTTGTTGAGTTGGCTTGAGACAGAAATGTGTGGTGTGATGCAGTAGTGCTTGGAGGAGTGCCCGGGTATCTACCTTCTCATGCAAGATCCTGTGTCAGACACGTCCCTCTGTCCTCCTGAATAGATCTTCTGGTCAGTAGTGTACACCAAGTTCCTTTCATCACTGTCGCTGCTTTGGCTGGATAAATGGGTAGGGGTTTTTTGTTGGGTATTCTGAGTTTGGTGTTTTTTCTTCTTAGAAGAAGCACTTCTTCTATGCAAAATGAATTAAAGCACTCTGAAGATTACAGTGGGACAGTTTATGGCAATCCCATTCTTTGAGTCTCACTTTTTTTGGGGTCTTGAGTAGGCAAGCTCTTGCTTCTGGAACATGATTATCAGTACCAGCATATACCTTCAAATCTCACTTGCTCTAGAGGCATGAGATTATCCAGCACTGGCAGTAAACACCCAGCTGCAAGAGCATTCTGTGAAACAGTTGTGTGCCCTGCACTGATCAATGCCAATGGAAGCATAAAGTTCCCCATGGTAAGTCTGTGGCTGGCAGCATTCTAATTAAACCTTCCTTTGAAAATAAATGAGAGGTCTGTAATTTTGGCCTCTTGTTCTGAAGGGCATGCTTTTATTTAGAGATTTTTCCAATTTAAATTTTTAGGAGTTTCTATAAATGCCTGAAGCAGCAGCCATCTCTGAATAATCTTTCTCCTTTCAAACCTTTGGTTAAAAAAATTATTGTTCTAAAAGTTAATGTGTGTAGCCCCCTGCTAGCTTATACTCCAGCTCCTGGAATTCCAGGAACTGGAATGTGGAGGTCTTTCCCTGCATTCCATTGTCCATGGTACATGCTAAACACAACTCTGGTTGCCACATGCTGACATTAAGCGAGTCATGTGTGTTCACAAGGAGAGAGTTTATTCTTATTAGTCACCTCTGGAGTAATCAGAACTGCTGTGCTGGCAATTCACATAAAGAACTGCAGAGAATAGGAGTATAAGTGTAGCCAAGCAAATTAAGGCTTTAAATTTAATGAGCATGGTTACTTTAGTGGGATATACAGAAAACATGTATTCTGTAAGAATAGTTGTTAATGAAATTCATATTTTGGAAGACCTTTTTCTGCTCTGACTGCTGTAGGCCTAAGTCTCATCTTGCCTTGTTACTATGACTTTGGCTTAGATCTCTGATTTCTCTGATGTCTCTGGTTTGTGTGAGTGCTACAATGAAACTGGTTGAGAGTGCTGGTGTCACAAATAGGTAAAGCTCAAGGTCCCTTTGTGCTCTTGGCATTAAAACTTCATGTCTCTGTTTAAATAATCATCCATTTAAATTTTAAATTAATCCATTTAAATAATCAGATTTGTTTATTACAGTAAAACCGTATTTGTCTTGCATTTGGCCATCTTCAATTTCAGACTGGTGTTGAAGACAACTAAGAAAATGGCCAACATGACTCATAGGTCTTTCAACTGTATGTCCCATGAGAAGTGTAGTGTCTACCAGTCCTTCCTGCACAGAGTTGCTCCCTCGATCACAATAGAATTTAGTTTGCAAGAGGTTCCTGAAGATGATCTTATCTGTCCCCTGATGGAAGTTCAAAGTTAAGTGATGTTCAGGGTCTTGTCCTACGCAACTTTTGAAAGTCTCCAAGGATCGAGGGTACGCAGCCACTCTGGGCACTTATTTTGCTGCTATGCCACTCTCAGGGTGGATTTTCCTTTGTTTTGTGTGAATTTCTTTGGTTTCAGATTGTGACCTTGGATCCTGCCCTTTTCCTGTGCACTGCTGAGAAGGGTCTGACTCTCTTCTCCATCCCCCTTCAGTAAAGAAAAGACTGCAAGTAGGTCTCCCTTTTCTTAACCTATGCTACTTGTGCTGAACAAAGAACCCAGTTCTTCTCTTCTCTAGGGAACCTTTCAGACACCCTTGAAATTCACTTTGCTTTCCTGACTTCTGCTCTTCCAGGGCTGCTTGTTTCACTGGGCTGTTATGACAATGAGCCCTAAATAGTACCCCCTCTCTAGTCTCCCATTTAATTTACAAAAACTGTAGAAATCAGCCTCTTTAGATGTTCATGAAAAGGTTCAAATGGGGTTGCAAATTGCTGGGAAAAAATAGCATTTATGAGGATTGGGATGTCAGTGTTTACCTCTGCACATGCTGATTGTAGTCAGTTCTCTTCCCATCTACTTGGCGACTCACTGAGAAAGACAAGCTGTAAGGGCCTGTTTTGAAAAAGATTAAGAAGCACAAATAAGAGCAGAGCAAGTCTTTAGGCTTGTCTCTAAGTGTCACTTCAAGGATAATATAGTGCTGCTTTGATTATCTGAGACCTTTCCTGTGGGTTTCAAAAATACCTTAAAGGAGATAGGGCTTTTTGTCCTCCTCTGTGAAAATGCGGAGAGCGGAAATGCCCACTGTAGCTTCTAATTTCTTTTGTTTAAATGACAAAGAATTATTCTGAGCATAAGCTTCTGCCTGAGAGTGACATGTTACAGTGCTTTGAAGACAAGATGGTAACAATATTATTTGTTTTCTTGTTCAAGGGGAGGAGCTTCCTGTTCTTGGGGAAGTAAATCCTTAATTTTGCTGCTTAGCAAAAATACCACCACTTACCCTAGAATCCAGTTTTGATATCTAGGTTTTTTTTTTTTTTTAATGGACTCATGGAATGGTTTGGTTTGGAAGGGAGCTTATTTTCTCTTTAATTGAAAGAAAACAGTAAGAAATATTAAAAGAAAAGGATCTAAATAAAGTAGATGTGCTGTGGCTTTTAGGATATATGTAAATACAGCTAAGTGTTTTGCAGCAGAATAATACCATTTCTTTCTGAATTTGAGACCAAATCCCAGAAGGCCTCATAAAGTGAGGCCCAGCTAATTTAAAGCTTTCAGGTGATTCAATAAGCAATGGGTTGTTTTTATTATTCACTACCAACATGACTTTGCTTAGACCACTCCTAAAATGCTCTATAAATGTGCTCTGACTGTGGAATGTGAATTTACATATGGGGAGTTAATGTGAAATAACTATAATATCCCAGCAGGCTGGCAACTCTTAAAGAACTGGATTTTGGCATTTATTCTTTGCAGCTTTATTCAAGCAAGCACAGGAGATAGAATTTCAATTATTTCAGCCATTTCATAGTTAGAAAAAGAGAGGAAAATTACTTAGTAAAGCAAAAAAACCCCCCAAGTCTTTGTACCCCAAGTCTTGTAAAAATGAGATTTTGGTGCTTAACACAAATGTAATAGGGCCTCTATGGAAGGCTGGTTTCATCTCTGCCTTCAGGCAAATTTTGTTTAAAAAGTGTTAAAAAATCTCTGACAGTCTTACGTGCTTGTTCTGGTAATGCTTCTATTGGTTTTAATTGAAATTTTGTAATAGTTGGATGTTGTTCTGATAGTAATTTGTGGAAAATTGTAAGCCACCTTATGTTTCATTAAAAAGGTGTGAATTATTTTGTTTATAGAAATAATTTAATTATTGGCCATAGGAATTTTGAACAGAGCTGCTTTAAAATTACCAGCATGAAACTAATTAGTTGTGCTGTAGATAAGTGGTGCTCCTTGTTACAAGCTTCCCTATTCTTGTGTTTTCTGTGCCTGGAGGGAATGCTCAGGGCTGGGGAACTGAAATCCCTATCTAGAATGCAGTTAAAGGCAATTAAATGGAAATTCTTATTCACTCCCCCTTTTGCTGGATTGCAGATGGACAATGGAGGTTGGCATAGAATGTTCATTTTCATGGTAGTGCTTTCTTCTTGTCTACAAATATTTCCTAACCATCACATTTAGGAGTGGTTTTGTTCCTTATTTATAAAAAGGCAGAGTGGTTGCCTGAGGCCTCACACATATTGATGGAAATCAGCATGCTCTGTACTGGGACTGCAGAAGCATGGCCGGGTCTGTAGCTGAGCTGAATATAAATTTCTCTGTTTTCTGAAAGCTTTGTTGATTAGCATCTAATATATGAATTTCAAGAGGACTGTAGACACTGAAGGGATCCACTGAGAGCAAATAGAAGCATCCATATTGTTCACACTTTTATCCAAACGTTCCTTGGGGAAAAGCCTGTGAATTGTTGACATTTGTCCTACTGCTCTACATCGGTAAATAGACTCAGGATTAGTTATGTTTTCTGTGTATCTGATTTCCTCAGCAATTCTGGCATAGGTAAAACCTCCATCACCTTGGCTTGCAAGTCCCTTTTGCAAGTGAAATCTCTCATGTAGATATTGACCTACGTGACTTTATCATTGCACCAGCATTTGCATTTTTATTGAAGAGAGTTGAATTAAGTAAGCTGGTGCTTGGAAATAAAGCTAAATGCTTTTTGCCTTTAGGTGGTAATAAAATAGCTTCTTCAAGTACCCTTTATAGATTTCTCAGTTGCCTGTACTATGCTCATAGAATCAGTAAGGTTGGAGAAGCTCTCTAAGGTCGAGTCTAAACTTTGACCAAACACCACCATAGCATGAGTGCCATGTCTAATCATTTCTTAAACACTTCCAGGGATGGTGATTCCACCACCTCCCTGGACAGCCTGTTCCAATGCCTGACCACCCTTTCAATGAAGAAATTCTTCTTGATGTCCAGTCTGAACCTCCCCTGGCACAGCTTGGGGCTATGTCCTCTTGTCCTGTCATAACTATAGTATATTTTATTTCAGATCATGAATGGATCTGTCCTAACATCCTTTTCACTGAGTAGCAGATGCTGTCCTCCCCATTTTTCAAATGGGAAGTTGAGGAACAGCTTCCTCAAGTATCTGTATCATGAATTGAAAAAAACCCTGCTATTTAAAGTTTAATTTTCACCATTTTCAAAAGGCAGACTGCATGCATGAGAACAAGTAAGGAACCCCCACTTTGTTAGCTTGCTTCATACTTGACTGCAAAACATTTAACCTTTTTTTCTGCAAGATGGTGTATATGAAGTAAAAGGTATGTTGTTACATGAAGAAAATAAAAAGCACACAAAAATCCTATTGATCTTGTGTTCCATAGAGCGCAAAACTGATCATCTTGAGTCTGGAAATTTTGAAATGACCAGTGCTTAGCCAGTTGCTTGGGTACAATGGAATTTTGATGAATTGTCTCATTCCTTTTGACTTGAGGGACTGTTAAGTGTAGGGACCTTGTTTGTTGTTCTGAGCTGAAAGCTAAACTAGTGATGAGATAGAAAGATGCTCAATCTTCTGCCTCTGCAGAAGAGTTCAGTCTCCTGCTTTGCTGAACACAGGAGGAATCAGACAATCAGCTGTTTTCAGCTAACCTGTCAACCCAGAAGTTCGTGATCTAGTTTTCTTGCCTCTAAGCCCATGCTGATTCAGGCTGTGTTCTCAATCTGTTTTTGAGTTTTCAATCTGCTTCCCTGCGAGGGCTGTCCATCTCACATGCACTATCCTCACAATGCCTATTAATTTTTTTCTTCTGTCATCATTAAGCATGCATCTGCCTGTGTTTTTATTGCAATATGCCAAGTATTTGCATTTGAAGGCTGTAATCACTTCAGTGTTGGCTTCCAAAAGGAAACTATTGACCTGTCTCAGCCATCTTAAATGAACATGAGGAGCTGCATGCCAGCTGCATAAGGATTGAGTCTATGACAAAATTTAGAGGCCAAAAACTTTCCCAGGTTTTAAGAAAGCAGATGTAATATGCCTGGAGCCCATCAATCGCCTCTGCACGGGTACTTTTTGCTGTTGCACTGCCAAGAAACATGTTGGATTTAGACTCAGTGCCACATCACAGGTTATGGAGGAGGCAGTTTTGTACCAACTGATTTTGAGGGAAGGTGTACACCCTGCTTGGCTGCTGCTCCTCTGCTCAGCCTTGCCTAGAGGGGATTTCCTCACAGGCCTCTGTCTGCCACTGACTGCTTCTTAGCAGAAAAATTTCAAAGAACCCTGAGCTTTTGTTAATTAATTTTGGTGGGGAAAAAAGTATGTAGTAAGCTTGAAAAATAAATCTTTTCTGAGAGACACAGGATTGCAAGTGACTAAAGGAATATTTGGTGATAAATGGGCATTCAAGCTGTGCAGCAAAATAAGGCCTGTCCCTGACATTAACCTGTCACATTCCTAGCAAAGATTTCCAACTGTGATGCCATACTGACATTTGATTAGGAAATATCCTACCCTTTTGGATAATCCAGGCTGTTTTTTTCCTGATTTTGTGCTAGGAATGTGGAGGTAACTAATACATAATACATTCTGCTTGCAGCAAGCTAGCAGCTCAAATAGGTAATCATTTGAACTATTCAATGCTGTTGCATTATGTATCAGAAAAGACTACACTCGGTGTCAAAGCCATAAAGGTAGGCTGCCTGCTTGTCCTGATAGCAGTCAGGTCATGTTTTACTGCTTATTAATCATTGCAGACTAGAAGACTGAATTTCTGTGAAGAGCTTCAGAATTCCATCCCCAGGAGGTGATTAGTAAAAATAAAAATTGAAATTCAGAAATAGCAGCCTTCATTACCTAGTTATGTTTTTAATTGATCTTTTTCATGTGTGCTGCTTTCTACACCTAAATTAGAAACCCAGCTTCACTTTTTCCTTTCTTTCTTGAAGTGCTAAATATAATTTTTGTTCTAGACATCATTTTTTGTCACTGCACATTAGCTTTCTATTGCTGTTTATATTTATCATATAAATATGACATGTCTGGAACAGTCATATTTTTCTATTGTTCTTTTGCAAATCTGTGCCTATTTTGTTCCCAGCATTATTTTTGTCATGCTTGTTTGCTTGTGACACTGGAATTTCCATCTGGGGTTGTTTAGAGTTCAGCAGTAAATGGCTTTTTTCCTCCAAAGTTACACCTTTCTGTGTGATAAAATTGACCTCTTCCTTGTGTGCACCCACTTTTACCATCCTTTATCATGACCTCAAATAGTGATCAGTATTTTATTGTTCTCGAAGTTCAAATTTTAAGATGCCTGTAAAAAAATCATTGTAGTGTTATACAATTCTGAGGTCTCAGGATATAGATATATATATATATATATTTATATATAGTTTAATGGTGTCTTGTTACTTGACTTTTACAGCCAATTTATAAAAAAAAGTATCTTCTAACTCAATCAAGAGCATTCTTTCAAGCAAAATCTTGAGAGAATTGATGGGACCAGTGTCAGGTGAAAATCTGACTGGTCTCTGTTAGGACAGGCTTTGTCAAAGCAGTAAACTTGCCTCAGTGTTTGTAGATGATTTAAGCTGTTGTGCCTACTCTGGGAGCATGCTTGTCAAGGAAACAGAAGCCCTGAAGGGCTACACAGCCCCTTCTGAGTCCAAACTAGAATCTGGAAGATGATATACTTTGTCAGGAAAGCCCCACACTGTGATTACTGAAACCAAGAGCCACCAAGGGACCAGTAGTGATTTCTAAGTGGTTTTAATGAGGAGTCCCACCAAACACAGCAGCACCATGCTGGAAAAAACAGGGCAATTAACTAATGCATCTGCACAATATAGTATAGCACCTACTCAGAATACTTGAGACCATTCTATGATTCGGTGAAAATACCAAGATCTTATTCAATGGTGAATTCAGGGATCATCTGCATAGTTCTTCCTCTCCCTCGGTGTCATGTCATGTCAAAGGAAAGCTGTTTCTCCAGTCAGGCTTCCATAGCAAGCTGTTATTCCCTCATATACAGTACCATAAAATCTATTCAGCAAACCAGTTTGTATCCAACACTTGCCCCAAATGCAAGTGAACTTCCTATAACTTGCAGTCTGGGTAGTCACCTTCTCATGTGAGCACAGTTACTTGAAATATTTCACATCATAGCAAGGTTATAAGGTTTTATAGATAAGTAAATGTATTAAGCAAATTATTAGAACATAAAATCAAAATAGAACAAATATTTGACTACCAGCTGAAAAGCATTGCTATGTGGTTTAATTGAAAAATGATCAATCTCATGGAAGACTTTAAGTGGGCATGTCTGGAAAGTTTAAACTTTTTGATGTTCTGTACAGACTAAGAAATAGCGAAGCAGAACTTTTTGTTTGCTTATAATTAAAACGTATTTCATGTTCGTCTCCTTGTTGCATTGATCTGCATAATTACCGTCAATATGGAAAGTGGACTGTGATTGCTTGCTTTCCTTCCCCTGATTTTTAAGATCTTGATAGCCGTTTAAAAAAGAAATTAAATATTATGATATGTGTGAGCTGGGACAGGCTAAAAGCCAGTATATGGTGGCTTGGCCATCAAAGAAATGAGGAAGAACTCTTTTACTGTACCAGTGACTGAGCACTGGGACAGATTGCTCAGGGTTTATGGAGTCTCCCTCACTGGAGATGCTCAAGAACCTTCTGGATGCAATCCTGTGCCATGTGCTCAGGGATGGCCCTGCTTGAGTAGGGGGGTTGGACCAGATGAGCCACTGTGGTCCCTTCCAGCCTGACCCATTCTGTGATACAGTAACGTTCAAATTCGGTTTCATAAGGAAAAAAAAGCTTATGTGTTTTCTGTAGTCATAGGTACAAGGAACTGTGAAGTACACAGTAGTTTTCCACTATACTATGCACCCTTCCCAAAATCTGTATTCATAGCTGTTCTCAAACATCACACATACTAAAAATGCACCTTCAGTGTACAGTTCAGGAAAATCTGGAGTGCATCTGGAAGGCTGTCCTCACTGTGTACTGGTATTTAACTGTAGTTCTCTGGTGGAGAGGGCTCCAGGTAACACTTATTCATGAGCTTCTCCATCCCTGCAAGTCTTACCTGCTCTCCTGCTGTGTTTTGATTTTACCCCTGGAGAAGTGGCCTTTACATTTCTCTTGTAGGGTCTTTATTGGACTGGCGCTTTTTGCTCAGTCTCAACCTAGGAACAGTGAGCCATCTAATGTAAGTATGTAGAGTAAGATAATTTATTAGCAGTGTTCCTGAAACAGTTGTCTTCGATAGGCAGATATCTGTGCCTAACAGTTTCATTAAATTGAATTTCTTGTTATTTGGAAAATCCTATCTGGCAAGTTGCTGACACTTGCTATTTCAGTAACTTACAGCTTTTTGAGAAGACAGCTGGGTTAATACATTATTGAATATTTTTAGAATCCTTTAATGCTGAGTTCACAGGATTCTCCAAGTGAAGTAGACTTAAAAGCTGAGAAGTTTTTGAAGAGAGTTTTACTTTGAAGTTTCTAAGGGGCTGCTTCAGTTCTAGTGCCAGTAAAGCTTAGAACGTGTTCTGAAAGGCTATAAATAGCAGCAATAGAACAATGGATTTAATTTGGCAAGTCTTATCAATGGGGAGGCAAAGGATGCCACAGCTTACAGTGGGTACAAATGTGTGCTGTGCTTTGTGGTTTTATAGAACTGGGTAGAAATAAGGCTTTTAGGGATAATTTTTCACTGAAATAGCATGTAACCATGACTCAAATCTTTTTCTCATGTATTGGGACAAAAAAATAAAAACATCTTTCAGATGTGTTCACTTTAAGATGTATGAGAGAACTTCTGCCTGTGTCAGGCTAAATACTCTTAACATTAGAAGCCTTCTTTTGTCTTTCTCCAGAATTAGGTCATGTCATTTTCAACTGTCTTTTTTTTTAAAGGTAATGCACTTAAATCAGGTTTTGCTTTTATTTTGTTTTATATATTATTATATTGCTATTTTTATTTTCTTTTTGTGCATCTATTATTTTATTATATATATTTTTTTATTTTATTGTAGTTTTGCTGGGTTTTCCCCTTGGTTTTTCATAGTTAAATGATATCTCCATCTCATCATGTCTACTATCATGGCTTGTACTTTGCTTTCTTCCAGGTTGCTCCAGAGCTGTCAAAAATAACATCAGAAATTGTCACTGAGAAATACTGTCTTATTAAATTGATCAGTGTAAACCAGTAACAAGAAGACAATCACTGAAAATTATCTCTATATTTAGATGCTTCTCAAACAGTTAACTATTCAGCAGAAGCGGAAAACACTGACTATAAAGGAAATAAAGGGGCTGACACACTGTGTGTTTAGCATCCCTCAAACATAGATTTAAAAGAAACAAAGATTTTAGTTATAGGCTAGCTGTGTTGAAATTAGTTAGAATAAGAAGGAATTTGGGCCCAGCTAGAGTTAATTAAAATAGTTAAGAGAGCTGGACCTGAAATGGTTTTTAAGATGTTAGTAATTGATTACTAAATAATTGATTATTTGTCATTTGTATGTTTGTTTAGCTGTGCTTAGAACGAGGAACAGAAACATTGATAAACTGGTCTAGGGAACAAGGACAATTACCAATTTCCTCCCTCTGTGAGAGCCTGTATAAAAGTCACACAAGAGGAAATTTGGAAGTCACTAAAGTAATTAGGATTGTTAAAGTTCAGAAAGGTGGAAAAGGTCAAAATGAGGGAGATGAGCTTGCTTCATTTATCTGGGACCACTGACCCAATTCAAGACCACCAATTCAATTTAGAGCACACACGAGGCATGCTTAATGACATTAAAGCTCATTTCCATACAAAGCGGAGAATGGGAGGTGTTATAGTTATGAATATGCATTTGTATTTTGGATATTCATAATTCTTGTAAATAAAAGCTTTGTGTTTGTTTGGATTGGGGCCCTGCATCTTAGGGAGCCATCCCATGCAGTGCCTGGCGCCAAATAAACATACACTTTCTAACCCTAAACCGTTAGCCTTTGTCTGTCTCAGTTGGATGTCGATACTAGATCGATATTCATATTCTAATAAATCATCCCAGAGGTGTAGATGGCCACTTCTTGGTACTCAGCTCATTTATCTTTCTTCCAGGTTATAGGAATATTTTTGCCTACCAGGAGATCAGGTCCTATAAGAAAAGATTGTTGGAAAGCAATTCAGAAAGATTTGTCAGCTATTTATGCTCTTTAAAGCAAAACAAGCGTAGAACGTTTATTTTGTGGAACCAGAGAAGAAAGGAGTTTATGAATTATGGGCTGGCCTCGTGCAGGAGAGTTAAACACTGGTGTTAGTTAATGGCCAGTTAGCAGAGCACCATTTTGATCTCAGTGGAGGCTGGCTGGATGGGGGCCATAAATCCCTACTGCAAACGGGAGCAGCCTCAAGATGCTTCGTTTCAGCTGCTGGGACGCTGCTAAGGCAGTGTTTATTTGGTCAGGGTTTGGGGTTTGCAGATCTATCCCATCCCCGCTGGTTGTGCAGCTGCTTGTTACTGTTGATAACTGTTCTAGGGCTTCAGTAGGTTTTTACTGTGCTGTTTTCCCCTTGCAGGCTTTTGGACAGTCCTTCTCTGTTCACCGCAAAGTGGCCGAAGATGGCGAAACACGGGAAGAGACTCTTCTCCAGGAGTCTGCATCAAAGGAAGCCTATTACCTTGGGAAGATCTTGGAGATGCAGAACGAGCTCAAGCAGAGCAGGGCTGTGGTCACCAACGTTCAGGCAGAGAATGAGAGGCTCACTGCTATTGTCCAAGACTTGAAAGAGGTAAATGGGGCTGAATTTCCTTAGGGTGTCATGGATAACATGGCTCTGAGTAAAGAAAATATTACAGGAAGTAAAAATTCTCACCTCCTAGCCTGTGATCTTCCCAGAAACCACATGGCCTGAGAAGGCTACAATTTAGAAAGAAGGAAATATAACTTTTGTTGTTTTTATACAACACCACCTTACAAAGATAATAAAATCCAATTCAAGAAGCTATAATTTCCTAAGCAGCCTTAATATTTTGCATTGTATTTTGTAGTACTGAATTTTACATAAACACATTTTCTGCACACTTCTGGCATTCAGGCAGCTCTCCTCTTTTCCAGTATTCACATAATTTTTCAGATATTTGGGACTGCCTAGAATTAAATTAGGCTTTCGCTGGTTTTCTTCTACTGTAAAGCAAAATTAAAATGCATGCTTATATCTAGAAAATAGGTAACAGTAAGGAAGTCAAATGTAGTTACTGACCATATGAGACGTTCAATAAGTTTGATGGAGAATTTAGTAACAATTAATAAATTGCCTTTTCCCCCTTGGAATCTGGAAGTTACAGAATGTAGCAGAACTACTGCATGCAGGGGAAGGCAGCACTTGGAAATGAGCCCACATCTTCCCTGCATTCCCCAGGAATGCTTACACTGTAGGGATTCTCCCCACTGCCCAGCTGCTGGAGGAGATATTTCCGATGTGATTCTGGAAAGTGATTATTCAATGCATTAATTTGTTAATATTAATGATTACCACGTTTTCTGTAGTTGAATGGAATGGCATCCTTTTAGCCTACAGAAAGTCCTGGAACAGGGTATCCCTGGAACTGAGTCCTTTACTCTCCTTGAACATTCTTGCTTAATGGTTGTACTGGGCTTGCCCATAATGCAGATCAGATTTCAGGAAGAAGTACATACATGCCATTTGTTCCCATATTCCAATTAAAATATGTGATTGTAATTGCTGTTGCAGTGGTTAACAAAACAAAATCAAATATATTTTAAATTATTTTTGATCTACTTGTCCTAAAATCCTATCCAAAGTCATCTTGGTGGCAGACAAGCAGCTGCTGACATGCCTACCTGCTTTGTTTAGCTCACAGGTCCTTTTGACTTGAGGTTCACACACAAATGAACAACCAAGTTAGAGAAAATACACTTTTGTCTTTGTACTCGATTCTTTTCCTCTGGGGTCTCCTTGGGATTCCTTCAAATGCAAATCTCCCTTCCATTTTCTCTCATGGTTATTGATCTGTATTTGTTCAGGAGGCAGTTTTGGTACCTGTTGTCCCTGGAATATTGATTGTCCTCATTTCCTTGGAGATAATAGTAGCCCCTAGTGTGAAGCCAACTGCAATTATTTCCTGCTCTAATGCTAAATAGAAACAAGCCATAGTAGTTAATTAAAGTGCAATAAAGGAATTTACCTGAATAAAAATAAGGCTGGTAAACTGATAGTTATTATTAAGATGATGTTGCACCCTGAGTATCAAGTCCTTTACTGTGTGGAACTTTTATTTTTGTCTTACTACAATCAATGTACTTAAACATTGGGATATGGGATATAAATATAAATGGGATATAAATGGGATAAGTGCAGTCAGTTCATTACACCACACGCTATTATGATTAATTACTTGAATAATAATAAGAGATAGAGGGTGATTGTCACTTACTTCGGACTCTTTGTGATCTTTTCACACTGAATTACGCTGGTATTTCACCTTGTGCTTGAAGGAGTCTCACCCTTGTACCCAGCCTGGTATCCCTTGGTCCTATGGCTGTGATGTCCAAGTTACTGCTGAAATGAGATGACCTTGTCCTGTAAGTGTTTATGAATTTTGTCTGCTTTGTTCTGCTTCCTGCAAGTAGGGAAAAGCAGACTAAACTTACTCCAAATCTTGACAGCTACAAAGGGGAGGAAAAAAAGTATGAAGTGGCTGGTATGTTTTGGGGTAAAGTCAGAATTAGATGCTGCCGTGGGTGGAGTGCTACAACAAGGAAGCAGTTTGTCTCTTTAGGCAGTAAATTTGGAAATCTAATTAGAGAAAAAAATGAAAGAAAAAAGATGGTCTTCATGTGGGCTTCTGTACTGAGTGATGCAAAGAGAGATTGGTAGATTCTGGGCATAAGTTACCTGATTGTATCCCGTCTTCTCCCCTCCCTGCCCACTACCTCTTTCCCTCAAGAAAAACATGCTTTATAGTTGTTTTTTAAGCCTTAATAAGACATCTTATAAACTAAACAAACAAATAATTCCTTTCTCCTTCAGTCATAATATAAAGGTTTGAGTAACTGCTGTGTGGTTCTGGGAATAGTGTTTTTGTGTGGATGCCAGAAATGTGTGGCAGTTTCTCCATGCATTCAGCCACTTAGGATACTGAAGACTGATAGGTAGGTTTTCAAACAATGACCCCTGTTATTGGTATTGCATTCCTAAATAATACACTCAGGGCTTCTCCACTCCCCAGCCCGTGGTGGGAGTTATCTGATGAATACATTCTGCTCTCTGAATGTGCACAAAAATCCATAGTCATATGAATGTGTATGAGCATTTTCTGAACCATCAGAATGCACTCACATGAATGCTGATGACTTTTAGGAATCCTGGGAATTCCATAGCCCGGAGGTTAAAAATTCATACGTTTTAGTAAGTATCTGCCTTACAGTCACAGCTCTGATGTCTGCAGGGTAGCTTGACCTGGATCTCCCTTGCTGTTAAAGGGAATGTATCTGTTGGTGATTGAGAGACAGGAGGCAGCTTGATGCAAGCAAAAGCAGTTTATTGTTTCTGCAGTATGGCTTATATACTCTTATAGCCTTTGGACAAAACTTTCCACTACCTTAATAAAAACCACAACATTCGTGTTTCCTAGCAGTATTGATTAACTACTGTCTTGCATGATTTCTCTTAGCGAGGCACAATGTAATACATAACGTTGCTTCTGCTTTCTTCAAGTCCTTGTTTGCCGTTCCCAGGGCTTGTGGCCCACTAAGGTTAAAATGTCCACATCATTTACCAACTCTGCAGAACTTTCTGCTCGACTTCCCAACTGTCTCTCCATGTGTATCAGGCTCAGGTCTCTGGAGATTATGCATCTCAGACTGCAAAAACAAAAACTGATCTCAGTGCCCATATCTTGAAAGGGTTTTGTTTTTAAGAACTTGATCAGGTGTTTCACCCTCATGGGGAATGATGAACCAAGAATCTCTGTACATAGATAGCTTTCTACTTCATGTTAAAATGATTAAAAGAGTAAAACACCACCAGCTTTATTTTTGATGTAATAAAAATCCTTAGAGTGTTGGATAGGGGTCTTATTAACAATCACCTAACTAAATAAAATATACATTTTGGAAAGCTGGTAGATTTTTTTTCTCCCACCAAGACCTCAGATAGGGAATGTAGGCTGTTTAATTTGAGCCAAAAATACACATATTTTAAAACTGGGGCCAGAGAGATAATATTTTGGCAGTCAGAGACCAGATTTACAAAATCTGTATGTTAGGCATCACACATTTTATGGTAGATGGCCTCTCTGTATGAAGAGATCGTTATGGTTGTTTGATCATGTAACCTTCTCTAACAGTGTATGAATTGCCCTCATTTATTATAAACATTAAAGAAATACTTTTCCTGGAAAACATCTTTTAAAAATACAATCTTTTATCCTTTTCTGATTTTCTGGAATCTGTTTTTCTCCTATTTAAAAGCACTGTTCACTTATAGTTGGGAGATGAGTAACTTTATTTCCATTTGTGCCACTGAAAAGCCTTTTCTTATGGTGACTATAAGCCCTTTATAGGTACATAAAGATGAAATCATCACCTTGAGAAACTGATAGCTGACAGAGGTGGTTGTGAAAGCCCAGATGACCTAGCTCAGAAGCTGGAGAAAGCTCTCTGCCCACAGACAGGAAATCTCCATATAGAGGTGATGTCTGTATATATTCCTCCATCATGGGAAGGCTGAATAACTTGGAGCTTGGCATCTGACTCAAAACAGGTGGCAACTGGAGGGGAAAAAGAATGAGGCAAAGATGAAGCAGGTGAGACTGTAGAAAATGGAGATAAAGAGGGATGGTACAGTTCAGGTTTTGTAGGTGTTATGAGACTAGGTGAGGAGTTGTTTGGGGTGGGTAGGTGTGAATGTTTTGGTGTCTGAAGGGGCAGGTATGGATCAGCTCTTTCTTCCCATTAAGACTAGTGAAAATGAGAAAGCTAGGAAGAAAGGGGTTAAAACTCATAGGCTCTTTACTAAAAGTCACTGCAGCAACTGCAGGGATTGCAGAAAGAAATGGGCACCTGGGTACCTGCTGTCTGTGAGATAACAGATGAACAGGGAGGTTTATGTGATGACAATATTAATGGGCCATAGAAACAGCACACACCTGGGCTTCTGGAGGGCAAAAACAGGAACGAGGGCAGCGGAAGAATGGGTGGAGGGAAAAATACAAATTTATGATGTATTATTTGCTGAAAGCAGGTGAAAAAATGTCAAAGGTGAAATTGTGCAGCCTCGCTGCCCTTGAAATCCATAGCTAAACATTTATTCACTTCAGCAGTACAAAAATCTAGCAGTACAAAAATTAGCAGTTCATGCTAATCAGAAAATGTATGGGCATGGTAGCCTGGATTTTTTTGAGGGGAACTAATGTTTGAAAGCAGAAAAAATTTACAATCCTAGTCTTCAAGTTGACTTTCCTCTAAAGAATTATATATTAAGAACTAGATTTTCTATATTAAATGTGGCTTAAATCATAATTGGCTGTTGCCTATTTAGAAATTATAGTTTTTCAATCTGAAAAAATAAGGTTTTTTCTCATTTTATAATTTCGAGTAAATTAGGTGCCTAAATTTTCACCTTCTGTAAAATTTTCTGTCCATCTAAAGGTCTGGCTTGGCCTGAGGTCTGTCACTACTCTGTTACTGCATGTTGAGCACTGCTGAAGGAGCTACTGTGATCTTCCAAGGAGAGGTTTCCCAGCTGACCTCCTCATCCAGTGATGTCCTTGCACACTCTGGTTCTGTGATTGTGGCGAGGTTTGGGGCTCCAGTTTATTCTCTGTTCTTCTTTCTCTGAAGAAAGTGCCCTAGCAGTCAGCTGGCAGATGCTCTTTGTTCCTTCAGATGTTTCACATGGTTGGGAGATAGTATTTTGTGGGTCAGGGAGAGTGGGACCAAGCAAGCTGATGACAATGACTGTAGCCTAAAGGCTAAACCACTCAGATGGGAATAGGGAACAAGTTCTCATCCCTGTTTCAATTAATGCTGGATAAGAAATACTTAAATATTCATTGGGGTGGAGACCAGAACCCCAGCTGCTCCTCTGTGAGGTGGCAGCCCTCAGCAAAGGCTGCCTCCATCCCTCGGAGGAGTGTGGTCCACAGCCTTTATCTCCCATGGCTGCGACCTAACTGATGAGCTCTTGGAGGGAGGTAACCCTGGGTAACCAAGTAAGGTGACTTTTACCAACTCTGCATTGAAAAAAGACAGAAAAGCTAAGTCTGGGAGAGGAATCACTGCTAGGAATTATGTACTGCAGGAAGAACCTTTTGTTTGCTTGGATGTAGTGACAAAGCTAGTGAGCTCTCTTCAGTTTTGACAGCTTGCTTTTCTAGTAGTTGTCTAATTTTACGCATGCACAGCATAGGGAGCCTGTGATTGTGCTCTGGTGATTACCCCAGACAGTGAAGTGATTTAAGTGACTGCAGTGGTGCATCTGACCAAGCAGCATCCTTACATGATCTTGTCTGCTCCCTCGTGGTGTTGTCCTGTGCTTTCAAGTGTCTGCATCAACAGACACTCAATGTACTCCAGGATGGAAGTTTGTTTTGGCATCTACACCAGTTCAAGAAAGCTTGCATTATAAATATTTATCTGCCTGCTAATATTATGGTGGCACTTTCAGCAATGGCTTTGTATCATGACCTGGACCAGGGGATTGAGTGCACCCTCAGTCAGTTTGCAGACAACACCAAGCTGGGCAGAAATGTTGATCTACTGGAGGGCAGGATGGCTCTGCAGAGGGATCTGGACAGGCTGGATTGATGGGCTGAGGACAACAGAATGAGGTTTGACAAGGCAAAGTGCTGGGTCCTGCACCTGAGCTACAGCAACCCCATACATCACTACAGACTTGGAAGACAGTGGCTGGAAAGCTGCCTGGTGGAAAAGGGGCGCTGGTTGACAGCAGCTGAGCACGAACCAGTGTGTGCCCAGGTGGCCAAGAAGGCCAATGGCATCCTGGCTTGTGTCAGCAGTACTGTGGCCAGCAGGACCAGGGCAGTGATTGTCGCCCTGTACTCAGCACTTGGGAAGCTACACCTTGATTCCTGTGTCCAGTTTTGTGACATGAAAGACATGACAAGAAGGACATTGAGGTGCTGGAGCAAGTCCAGAGAAGGCAGTGGATCTGGTGAAGGATCTGGAGCACAAGGTCTGTGAGGACCAGCTGAGGGAGCTGGTGTGTTTAGTGTGCAGAAAAGGAAGTTCAGAGGGGCCCTTATCACTGTTAAACAGCTTCCTGAAAGGAAGCTGTAGCAAGGTGGGGACTGGTGTCTTCTCCTAAGTAACAAGCAGTAGGACAAGAGGAAATGGCCTCAAGTTGTTGCCAGGGGAGTTTAGACTGAATATTAAGAAAAAAATTCTTCACCACAAGAGTGGTCAAGCACTGGAATAGGCTGTCCACAGAGGTGGTGGAGTCACCTGGTGGCATTTAAAACACACGCAGATATGTCATTTGTGGGTGTGGTTTAATGGTGCACTGGCCATGCTGGGTTAATGGTTGGACTTGATGATCTTAGAGGTATTTTCTAACCTGAATGATTTTATGATTTTTAGAAGGAGAATAATTAAGAAAATATGCTGAAGTGTTCAACATGACCGTTGTTAATGGTGTTTTGGTCTTAATGTACCTTAATGCAAGCACTGCTTTTTGAAAAGAAGCTGTAGGATCTAGAGCAGCCCATGGACATGACTGGGGGTGTCAGAGAAATAGAGTGGAGCTGGGTGTGATAGAGAGATGGCAGAACTGTTCCTCCTGTCAGGAGAGTGCTCGCATCTCAATTTAGGGCATTATTAGCATAGTCAGTAGAGTTGATGGTATTTACATTCCTTTGTTTTGGAAGTTACTGTCAGCTGAGTAGAACCAGCTCTAAGTTAGGCTGATAATATAAATGTGTTACTTTGTCCAGTGAGAGGTGTTTTTATTTTCTCTCTCCTGTATTTAGAAAAGCCTGCCATAGGGACATTGTGCCAGGCCACCCCACCCTTGTAAATGTTTTTCCCTCTTTAGCTGATAGTGTTAATGGGTGATGGTTTTGCCTTTAGAGGCTGCAAAATTTGCTAAAAATATATTGTTTCCTTCTGCTTTCAGGAAAAATTTCAGATGGAGCTTAATCTGAAACAGTGCCTGTTAAATGGTTTCCTCTGCTCTTTACGTGTACTTTCCCTGTTCACAGGACTTCTGAAAAGAAAATTATTTTCTTTGTCTTGGAGACAAAAATACAGCAAGCTGTGACTTGTAATCCTACCAAATCTCTCTTATGCTGTGAATTAATGGGTATACTAATAGACTGATGCTGTCTCTCTGTCAGAGAAAGAGCTCCGAGCATAGGCAGCAAGACCAGTTGACTGCTTCTAAGTGTCCTTATTAACAGACAAAGATTTAATTACAAATCTGCCATTCAACTCCATCTTCCTACTTAGTTACCACCAAACACTTTTTTGGGTTCTTGCTTCACATTTTGGCTGACAAGCCAAAGGTGAATCCAAAAGTGGCTGGGGTAAGATTAACCTTTTTGTTTCCCAAAATGTGGTTTATAATCCTAAATTGCTACAATCACCACTCATAAAATGGTTGTGTTTCCAAGTTTGTACTCCTCATAAGCACCAACTGTAATAGCATTGGAAGGTCAAGAGCTCAGGATAAATACATTTTGTTGTGGCACTGTTTTCTCAGGGTAACCATCAGCTTCTTGTTCTGCTGTTCTTACCCTCAAATATACTTGCGAGCCACCAAAAGCATCTTTGAGTGGTTGTGTTTCCTGTTAATGAGCCCAAACAATGATTTTGGATATAAATTTGGGATTTGACACATTCATGACACTGTTTTCTTTGGCAAAGTTCAGGCATTTAGCTCTGCTGGGAATAACAGAGTCAAACAATGGACACTAGGGAGGTCAAAAAAAGGCCAAGTGGGATAATGGAGCATAACCAAGGGACTGTTGCATAAATACAGAGTGCCTTATTAAAAATACTCAAATTCCCAGCTCCTTCTTTCAGAAAAGGGGCCTCAAATAGAAGATGAAAGAGGGTGTACTTTCAGCTGCCCTTGGTAATCTTTAGGCAGTAATTAATCAAATCAGGATCTGGCAGTGCTTGTTCTTACATAAGTTCTTTGAAAGAATGACCCCTTATTTGTGCCTAGGTGGTGCCAAATCCCCCCTTGTGCAGGCTATTGAGTGAGCACGTGCTGAGAGGACAGCTCTGGAAGCCAGAGGTATTACCTGGGTTTAAAGAAGAGGGAGGTAAATTTCATGGAGTACTGGGCCATCAGTGCTGCTGCTACCTGAAGATCCAGTCCCACTGCCCAGGGCTCGTAGGGGATGCCCGGGAAAGCATCTTCACATAACATCCCTGTTTCACAGGTGTCACACACCAGTGGCTGCTTGGATGTTGGGCTAGCAGCTCTCTGAACTTGTCAAAATGGTATTTTCTTTTTCTTTGTGGCTTCTACATTTTTAAAATGCATAACTTTTCTTGCTTTTGTTTCTAGATGAGGAAGCCCTCTTAAGAACTTCTTGTGCTGACTCATTCTCTTTGGTATTAATTTGCTAGTTAAAAATAACTTGGGCTTTTGTCTATTCAAGTGGTGTGGAGTAAGATGGTTTTTGGCAGTGCTGGGATTAGCTGCCTTGCCAGTTTTTACACAATCCTTGCAATGTGATGTGGACTCTCAGGAGCAAGAGCCCAGGAGCTGTGTTGACTTCTACCTTGTGACTTCATTCATTTGCCTGGGATTAAGTGGGAAAGGAAGAATACCCTGGTGCCAGACTTTCTGAAACTTGTGTCCAAAAGCTTCAGCAGCCTTCCAGATAAAGTAAAGGCATAAGGAGAAGGAGAAATTTTTGCTGAAAGTCCTCACTGCCTGAGTGCATAAGCAAATTGAGCATAAATTGGGGTGACATGTGTCACTGATAATGAATATTAAACAATGAATGAAGGTAAATTTGTTGCCCCCATTCCAATTAATTTTCTTCGATTTTTTTTTTTTTTAAATATCCTGAGCTGTTTTCAATTAAAAAAAAAAAAGATAGTTAAAGGCTCCCTGAGAGACTAATGTTGTTATTCCCAGTCATTTAGCGTTAGATGTGCCTGGTAATTGTTGAATGTTTTATGCCTTCAGTACTCATTGGGATTACAGAACAGGAATCTGGATGTATTCCCAGCAATCGGTACACAAGCGGTGTGGTCACATTTCTCTTCTCCTGGGAATCCACACATGCACTGTAGCCCTGCATGATTGTACCTTCTGTTGTTGATTTTCTCCTGTTCCCTGCATGTGGATGCATCACTGCCTGTTTTCCTTCCTCCTAAACCTTTTTGCTCATTATTAAGAAGTACAGAATGGACAGCACTGACTGGTCATTGGTTCAGAGATGAGATCCACCAAATGAAACTGAAAAACCTAATGATCTCTACTGGAGCTGTGATTAGTACTTGGACTTTGAGGGAAACTCATGGGTGCTAATCACATGTGGATAATAATTACCAGCCAAGGTGCTTGAGCTTCAACACCTGCTCTTACTTGTTTAAAACCCACATTTATTTTCAGTCTATTTTTTTTTCTTGTCTTTTAATCAATACTGATTTATTTGTAAGGGTTTCTCCTGGGATTTACTAGGTAATTTTGGGAAATGGGATTTACCTTTTCCTGGGGATATGTCTTGGCTGCCAGGACATGGAGCATTGCATGTGACCTGACCCCAGAAGTGCATGATTTGTGAGGTGCAATCAGAGTGAGATGGAGCAAAACACATCTAAATTATGCCTTTGGATAGTTAGCAGCTACTAAAGAGATTTTTGGCAAAAATCTCCTACCAAACAAAAAGAAACTGCATAGAATCAAAACCTGTGAAACCATGAAATATATAAGAAAAGTCAGCATCTTTGGGGTTTATATTTTGTGCTCTTTATGCTGTCATTTTCTCATTTGGGTTCATTCAGACTACATCTTACAAAATAGAAGTCTTTTCTGTGTGGCAATGTGAGGCTATCCTTAAACATGGCCCTCTGTGGGGCAGGTTCTTCAGTTCCCCATTTCTGCCTCAAAACCTCAAACTCATTACCAGTTTGTCATTGGTATGAAATCATTAATAAGTTCTTGGCTCCCATCATCTGTACTAATTGTGCTTTCTACAACAAACTCTGTCCTCAAGGGGAGCATTTGTAAGAGGAAGGTGATAGAAGGGTGAACAGCAAGAGCCTCAAATATGCCACCTCTTTTTCTCCCTTTGCCCTTACTACAATATATGAGACAAGCTGGTTATTTTTAGTTATTCTCAACAGTCAGTGCCAGTCAGCATCCAGGAGGTGGGCAGCAGGTCAGGCAGAGGTCAGACAGTGTTATCACCCTTTCATTGTGATGGTCAAATCCACTCTTAAGCTTCAGGATTGAGAGAAATGCACTTTTGCTGGCAAATGTTTTAGATGTGTACGTGCAGATGCTCATACATAATCAGAGCTTGTCTGCTTCTATGGTGTTATTGTTAAAAAAACCCCCATCAAATAGGTAGGACTAGATATGAATGCAATTTTTGCCTTCACTGCTCATTCATTCTGCCTATGTAGCCTTTCCTCTCCTCCTGAAGCACAGTGTGTTGGCTCTTTCAGCTAAATGTGCCTTGAAGGCATCATCGCAGAGCTGTGATTTTTCACTTCAGTGAAATGATTGGGCTGTCTGCTCTGATACTCACTGTGAACTCTACGTGAAGAGTGGCTGTGGCATTACAGTGTCAGCTTAGAGTGGGGTGGGTTAAAAATGGGTCATTTCCCACCAGTCCTGCACACCTAGTCACGAAAAGGGGATCCAGAGGCAATGCTCTTCACAAATGCAGCACTGTGAGGTTTGGCTCATGTATCGGGTTTTTTACATTTTTTTCTTGGGGTCCCTTTTGTCTTGTTTTCCCAAGGGAAGTGGCAACACAACAGCAGTGAGAAGATACAGGATTCTGGTTCTTAGTAGCTTAGTAGCTGAATGCATAAAATGTCAAGGGTAAAATTCTGGTCAGTGCGGAGGAAGGAAAGTGTTTCTTTCACAAACAGCTTCTCTCACATGCCATGACTGTCTGCCCTCACCAGATGAGGTACGCAGAGAGACACATAAGAAAAGCAAGGAAGAAAAAGTAAAAAATTCCAAGAAATAGGTGCAGATGGGGATTGATTGTCAAATAAATGGGAATATATTAAAGGGAAAAACTCAATATTTTGGTCTATATCAAATCAGCAACAAGGTTTCCTAAAGTCACTCTGCCTTGGCTTGCTCCAGAAATCTGAGAGGAAAACGATGTCCTTGGTTTGTTGTCCAAGACATAAATGCAGTGAGGAAGAAGGACTGAATCTGCAGACCCCTTTGCAAGATGTTCACAGACACTTTGTAAAGCTGGAGCTCACCTTATTTTGGCAGCAATTCAAATTGCCATTTTACTGTTTAAGCAGCTAAGACATAGCTATAGATGTAGATTTATTTGATTGGTGTTGTTTTGATACTAATTTTATTGAAGGTCTTTGAGTCATCATCAGAATATTTTAGTTTTGGAGGCTAGGATGTACAGCTGTTTTTCATGCAACATGGTTTGCCAGTGGTGATTGGAAGTCAGCCCCTCGACAGCTTTCATATATTCTTTTTGCATTGTTTTATGTTTTTATCCATTGTAAATGCTTTTGAAAAGCCAATTACGAGTTTTACATTACTACTTCTCTTGCCCTCTAGAATTTATGACTTACTCTTTCTTCCTCTTAACCTGACTACCTAATTTCTTCCCACCAAAGTTGTTGTGAGATGGAGCTTTATGCCAGAGTCATAACTGCCATAACTCTGTTTTAAAATAAATCACTTTATAGGCTGTAAGTGAAATGGAACCTTAAATTGCTAATAGAATTTAAAAACACTTCTGTATTGTTAGTCCACTTGAAATTACATTAACTTCTTCGAGGGAAAGAAGTAATGACAGTGCATGTTTTGAAGTTTAAAAAGTGAAAAAAGTTAGAGTATTAGGAAGGAAAAATAAAACTAGGGGGGTCTTTAAGTTTAAAATGAGAAATGCACAACCTTGGTGGTGTTTCTGTTTAAGAAAGCCTCCTCCTTTTAGCATGTTATCAAGAGTAATGAACTTTTGTTTTGTGGTCAGCTCTAACACAGGACAGCTGCACTACCTGCCTTGTGCTGAGTTCAGGCTGTGGATTGCCTAGGTGAGCTAAGGACCAATTTTCAGGAATTCAATGCATACTATTACCTAGCTTCTCAGAAAGGCAAGGAAAATGAACTACCAACTCAGCTTCAGCAACATTTATCTTTTATGATGCACTTTGGGGAAACATACTTCCTTATCATACCCACTAAATGCATGTTACAAAATGAAATGCTGAAGTTCCCCTACCACAGTCTATATTTTTCTCCTTAGCTGCATTCAGAAATATCAAAGATACCGATTCTTTGCACAGTCAGAATAACCACTGCTACAGCCTCTGTAACTCTGTGCCTTGAGGCAGAAAGAGCCATGATCATCTATTTAAAGGCTGGATAGTTAGCAAAAAAAGGTTGGGTTTTGACTGCAACTGGAAAGCTCCTTGCAGCTGGAGCTGCAAGGTTGCAAATATATTGGAGATTATTTTCATCCCTGTTGTCATGTCATTAGAAATCCTGGCAATAACTCAGAGTGAACTGGAGAGATAATCTTTCTTTTCAAGAAGCAAATGCAAAGATTGGTTTATCATTCTGTTTCTCATATCATATTGCACTGACCTCTTCCTCAAGGGTTGTAAGCAAGTCCAAGACATTAAAAACAGAATAGGCTGGTTTCTTCTTTATTACATGCTCCTGATTAAGGAAATTTACCATGGCTATTTCTCTTCTGTCCAACGCTACAGCAAAATATATAAGCTACATGTGTTATAAGCTACACCATCTTGCAATACTTGTCTTATTACCGAAACCTAAAACCACAGTTAGCTTTTGTTACATGTGTTTAAGCATTTTTCTTTAACATGGGTTTTTAATACTGAGTTTTATAAGGCAATTACTTCTCTTAGTTGTACCTTGTAATAGTGGAGGCAGCTCTAAGCATCATTCCCATCCAAGGTCCAGAAGGTCGAGTTATTTTTATATCTGGTGCTGAGCTGAAAAACAGTGCAGGGCCTATAAAGTTGTCATTCAATGGGATGGTAAAATGGGTTGTGAAAACAGCAGTAAAGTAAAATACACACAAGTCACTTCCTCCACTGAAGCACATAATTCAGGGTCTGTTGGGGTGAGGAGCCATGTGCCTTCTCCTCTTCTGGCTTTCTCTTTCCGTGTCCTGTCTGTAATCCATTAGAGACTTTCATCATTTCAGCATGATTGGGGTTAACTTCTAAACATGATTTATTGCTGCTTTCTCTCATAAATGCATATAGGAGAAAGTTTCACAAAGGCTGTCTGCACTTCAGGCGGTTCTCTTGAAAGCTGTTTATTGCATAGGCGAAGTTACAGCATTTCAGGGAGTGGGTATGCAGAGCCAGCCCTACAGCTGCCAGCTCCAGCTGTAGGCATACCTGGAGCCGCTTCCTGTTCAAGTTACAAAGCATTATATACTTTTCTTTGCAGAGTATCTTAACACAGAACAACCAATAAGCACCATACACAATACCTTTACATTTGCCTATAGCCTATCATAGCTACCACCATCACCATATTATACTCATTATTATCCAATCACAAGAGTAAGTAAGTTACAATTTAAGCTTACAGTAGAAAATTCTCAGACCTCTCTTCTTCTTGCTACATCAACATTTCTTGTTTGCCTGCCATATCTCTCTTTTTGGTAAAGACGTGTTTTCTATTTACTTATGCTCTTCTTGAGACTTATTTACTTGGTGAAAAACATGTCTTTGTTTGTAGTCACATACCTTTGTCCTACTCCTAAAAATCTCCTTCCAACTCATCTCCAGCCTTTGCCTTCTCAGTTACTCAGCGATCAGTGTTTCAGCAAAACATCTTTTACTCTATACCAAAACTTGCTTTCATTTCTACCTCATCCCCAGTTTCTACATTCAGGGATCTTTCTGCCAAGCCTACATACCTGTGAAACTTTCTTACCAAACTTTCATCCTTCCCAACAAATACAGAGATGGAATTTGTGTTTTCAGCTAGCGTTACAGTGGGGATCCTGCAACACGTGTATCAGACAATGAGGCCTGTGGAAAAGGAATATCTATGGACCGGTTCTTGATAGGTGTTTCAGAGATGTTTATTTCTCAGCCGCATGGCCGGGGCTCTGCTGGGGAACTCCTCAATCAGGGGACCCGAGGGTCCTTGCCCGTGCAGGGGAACACAAAACAACCAATGGGGAACGAGGCTGACCAGGGCCAGGGAAACCCCGTGTCTCCCCCCAGGGCCCCTCTCCCAGGACCACATGGCAGGGGGAGGGACCCAACAAGCTCGGATATTCTCCAGCTAGATTGGGATTTTTTTTTCTTGCTGTAATTTTCAATTTATCATGTGGGGTTTTATTGCACAGCCTTGATAGCCTATTATCGCTCAACCAAGGGGGGGGGGAAGTTAATTTGGTCTGAGAGAAATTGTATATGAAGTAGACACTTTGATTTTGGTGTGAGAGAGGTTGTATATGAAATAGACATATTGATTTCGGTTTTAGGAAGCACTTTCTTGTTCTCCAGAAGATTAAAAAAAAAATTATTTATCATTTTCCTGCAGTCTATTTAGAAAATACCAATAAGCACTGAAGCACTAATCTGACTCTTCAGCAAAGTGCATCTGTAATATGAAGTGTCTCTCACCCTCCCCTTTCCTCCCATGCTGCAGTTCCTACTGATGTGTGTGGTGTTCATGAAGTTGGCCAGCTGAACAGCAAGTCCATTGCAGTACCAGTATCCAGAATTTTCACTTACCTTGGAGTGAGAAGCTTTGCTGAAAGATAAAAATGTCATTTATTTAAATAACTTTTGTAGCTAGATAAAGAATAAGCAAATTCTTTTAATAGCTGAGATCGTTTTCCCAAGGTGAACGTTTTTCTATACTTACCTACTTAATTTTTCTCAAAAGAGGCCTCAAACTTCCTTTAAAGCAAATTATTCATCACATATCTTTGTCACACAGTCCAAGCCACGTCCCACCCCTTCTCTTAAATGCAGCCAGATTTGAGATGATGTTGTCCTGGGAGGCTTAACTGTGATGATGGAGATGTGTCTGGGTGTGCAGAGCTCCCTCGTGCATGGCTGGGCTTTCAGAGGGCACTGACTGCAAGAAATGTGGTCCTAGCAGAGGCTTCCTGTGCTGTTGAGTAGCTGGCTGGGAGCACTTGGGGCTTATTCAAAGAGGATTTTTCTCCCAGAGGAGATGGATGAATTTCCTGTAGTTCCAGCATGGCTTTTCTGGGACTGGATAAGCAGAACAGCAGTCAAGTTCTGAGGGGACATGGATGTGAAAGAAAACCAAAACCACTAATAGAGCATCTTTGCTGATTAAGATAATGACCACTAAGAGGTTGTATCTGGGCCTTGTCTCTGGATTGATGGGATGCTAGGCTTTTGTTTGTTTGTCAAGATTGCTGCTGTGTAAGGTAAGTAGGATCGGAGTTGGTGTTTTAAGAGGAGCTAATGAAAAAAAAAATCATTCAAAGCTGATTCCAGGTCTTTTTTTCAGCCAGGAAATGGCTTTTGCTGTTGTTTCTGAGTAAAGGGAGAACTATAGGCATGTCTTGTGGACTCAAACATCTTTTCTGTGCATCCCCTCCCAGGAGGACTGTCTTCCTTTCCTTACCTGTGCATTATTGACTTTCAGTATATTTTACAGCCTTATGCTTTTAATAATTTTGTGCCTTACTCAGACTAGATACATGCATTTCAACTATTCTCGGTGTAAAAATAGCCTGAAGGCAAACTCAGGCATATACTGCATCTTCAACTTAGTTAAGAAACTCCTTATTCAGGGAATGCAGTAGTTATGCTCTCCAGCACTGTGCTGTTATAGAAAAAAAATCATCATCCCTCAGCTTTGTGCACTTTTCCTGATTCAAGGACATTAAACTTCACAGTTATTGTCAAAAAATGAACACAAGGTTTGCATTGGACCAAAGTTCTGCAGCACAGAAAACATTTCCAACCTTCTTGCATTGCGAGAGTTATCCCAGAAGGCTTTATTTTCCCTCTAAGGTATGGCCAGCAGGCTACAAGAAGCCTCTTAGTTGGTGCCGGTCCTGACTCGAGAAGCTCTGCTCCAGTCTGTGGTCTTATTTGATTTCTTCTTTTCTAATGTTCATGTGAGGGATAAGCTTTCAAGACCTTAAGTGCTTGTGCTTTCTCCCCTCCCCTCTTTTTACATCAGCTGAACTATATCTAGTATATATTTGCCTCATTGTTTGAAAATTGCTACATGTTGCTGTTTAACCATTTGCATGATGGCATGCTAAGTCAGAGGAAAAAACAACCAGACAAACCCTCAGTGCTTCTCTTTTCTGTAGAAGTGAATGAATTTTCTTGTCCTCTGTGTGCAACACTTCACTGAGAGCTCATGAATGGAGTTTTTAGCTGTTAATGATAATAGTGATGAAACCAATTCTTTTTTTTCTGAAAAGTCTCTGCTGTGCTCTGTAGGCAGGGAAGTACTTCAGTAACTGCTGTAATTAAAACCTTTCTCCTTTGGAACATATGGCAGGATGGGATAAACAGGCAGGAAGAAGTAAGCTATGTGTGAAACACACAGTGGGAAAAAGTGCTTTGGTTGGAGAGAGGCACAATTTTATAAATTAAAAAAGTGCCCAAAACCAGCCATGGTTTGCCTTCTGTGAGTAAGAGACTGGCTCCCTATAAATGTTGTTGCACATGTTTTGGCTGCGCACACTAAGTGTGCTCTAAGCTTGTCTTTTTTAGGGGTAAGATGAAGGTGTGTTTGCAGTTCAAGGGAATCTTCTCCGAAAGAACACCCTGCCTACAAAGAAACCAAACCCAAGGTAGCTACAGCAGACTGCATATAGCTCACATTCATTCTGAATAGTGCTCTTTCAAAAAAGAAAGCCCACAAATTAGCAGAAATGAGCTCTCTCTGTATGGGATTTCCTTTTAGAACCACTAACATTACCATGGTGGGCAGTCCTTAATATTTGATTCCACAGGAAACAGAAAAATACTTTCTACCTCACCCTCAAAATGTTGTATTTCATAGGTGAGTAATTTTCTAATCTTATGGAAATGATAAAGATTATCCCGATAAGCGAGGACCAGTGATGCCTGGTGCTGCCATCTGTTCAGCTCCCTGCCTACTTGGTGAGGCAATTTAACCAGCCTGTTCCTACAGCACACATTTATCTCATTCATATGAGGGATAAAATACTGTGGAAATAAATTCTGCTTGCAGTAACATTATTTTTTTAACCAAGACATGTTTTGCTAATTTCCTACCTTCCTATATAAATGCATACATTGTTTTGAATGCTAATAGAAAATCTGCACTGTTTTAAATGTGCTCTAATTCAAGGTGGATAATTTGTACAGATTTGTTATCATGAGATGATTTTTTTTTTCCCTTAATGGGATGTTGAGGCACTGAGGCTCAGATCCCCATTTTTAGTAACTGGCTGCCCTCTTGCATTTTTTAGTTTCTTTGACACTTGCTGATCTGTGTGAGATGATGGAGGAAGTTTGTGTTGCATCCTAAAGCTCAGAAATTCCTGGAATTCTTGTACCCCTAACTGAAGTGTATTGTTTTCCCTACCCAAGGTTCAAAAATTGTAATCTTTTTTTCCAGTGCTCCTGATATTGAAGAGCTTTTGACAGCTCTAATATGCATCTATTTGATTCTTCTTTATATATTGCAAAAGAAGACCCAGACTCTGTCATGTAGCAACTCCCTTTCACACGCATATTGTGTGCTCAAACGTGGAAATCACTAGCAACACTCAGCACTTTCCCTGATGGAGTATTTAAAGAACCTCCCATCCTTTTTGGTTTGTTATTCAATTATAGGGTATTACAACTGTCTTTCTCTGTAAAGAAAGGTTTTTTCACTTTGAGAAATCCCTTCTCCATAAACTCTTCTGTCTCATTCCCCATTTACTTCCAAAGCTGTGTACCAATGCTAAATCCAAGTTTCTAATTGAGATTCTAGGCAGGAAAAATTGCATCGTTGGCTTTTGTTCTCCTGTGAAAGCCCATACTAATGGAAACTGCCTTATATAAAACAGTCCCCTTTCACCTTGGAAAACAAAGAAGAGTTCCTGTCTGAAACAAGTACTGTGGCATTTCGGTGTTTTCAAAGAGCTGTGCTGAGCTTTGTTCTGAGCCTTGACTGTCCTTATCAGCTCGATTCACACTCAGCACCAGTGTTGGAGTGATGAAAAATACCTGGTGCTGGCACAAGTGGGCCGTCTCTGAGCCAAATCCTAGGGCTGGGAGAAGGGGAGCCCTCAGGCTTTGTGCAGAGCCTGGCAGAGAATTGGTGCTTCACCCCAGGGCCAGTGCAAGAAAATAGTTGAGCTGTAGGCTGGTGTAGGCTGTGGGACCTGCTGCCCTCTTACCCATCCCTTCCAGTCTTGGACTTAGCAGAAACATCCCATTCACATCTCACCAAACTGACAGTGTGTGAGAGTTTCCTATCTGAATTCTTCCCCTGATTGTCCTGGATTTGGGTCAGACTTAGGATTTCTTTATAAAAGAAAGGGGATGATGGCATGGGGTATCTCTTACCACCGTCTATTACACCTAAGTGAAACGTGTGAAGGGACTTCTGTTGTAGGGGAAAAATAAGATTTGTTTGTGATTAGTCAAGTTCTGACTGGTTTTGATTTATTACCCTTCATCTCAAGCAAACATTCAGGGCCTTGTCAACAGGAAAAAAAGACCTATTATAATATCTATGATAGGAGATCTATCATATGTCTTATATTTGATATTATGATTGATGGTTTCTGCTGTATGCTTTTAATGTGGGTTGATTAACACACACTAGCTGGTATAGGTTAAAATATGCATTCTCACCTATGATCTTAAAATGAAGGGAGAATTTGGGAGGAAATTTTAGTTTAAAAAAAAAAAAAGTAATTTGATTGCCATAAGATATCTTGAGGCTTACTAATATTATTTGAGACTGGTTTGTCTCTCTGTCCAAGAGACAGCCAACACAGTGACAGAGACTGCTGCTGTTGGTCTGTTTCTGGTTTTTGTTACTGGGGTGTAATATTTTCTTCCTTTTTAGCAAATAAATAGCTTAAAACATTTGTTAAGGTTGAGATATGGATGCATTTTATTGATCAGGTTTGGCAAGGGATCAGCCTGCAAGATTAGCAATCTTTTTTATTTTCTTGCAACTTTGAATTTAGCTATTAAACATTATTTGTATGTTTTTCATTAACCCCTTGTTTCATTAACCCAAATGGTGGATATTGGGGAGAAATTAGTATTTGATGCGAGTTCAGCACACTGATGCCTCAGTTGAGAAAAAGTTGAATAAGAAGTAAAGGTGGGAGGGGCAAAAGAACAAAACATTTTGACAGTCTTTAGTTGGAAGAAAAAAGACCAGAAATGGTAGAGAGAGCAAAAATGGAATTGGTAGTGATGTTAGGAATGGTGGGATGTTTTTATTGCTGAATTTAGAACAAATCAGGGCAGGAAAAGCTTTCAGTACAATGTTTAGATTTAAGAAAAGATGTACTGGAATTTCTCTGGGTCACCCAAACACTTCCCTAAGAGAATGAGAAAAAAAGAAAATGAAAGTCTGT
This sequence comes from Corvus hawaiiensis, assembly GCF_020740725.1. Lineage (NCBI taxonomy): Eukaryota > Metazoa > Chordata > Aves > Passeriformes > Corvidae > Corvus > Corvus hawaiiensis. The sequence continues at coordinate 22,293,816 of NC_063216.1, read as the reverse complement.
TTGGAATGGGATGTTTAGTTTTGCTTGAAATCTGCCTTCTCTGTTAGGAAACTAGCAGGCCTACTCTGAAATATGTAGCATACTGAGTAAAAGCAGTTTCTAAATAAAACAGCTGATTTGTCAGGGTCAAACAGGAGCCTGTTAGAACAGTGCTACAGCAGCTCCAGTCCCTTAAGGGGATGGACTGAGGAAAATGTTTAGGCTTTATGCTGCATTTATTTACAAAAAAAGGGTCCTGGTAGAAGGGGTTGTGATACCGTAGTGTGTGGGCTAATACCCAAGAGCACATCTGCATTCTGTCTGGATGCTCCTGAAACGCAGCTAACATCATCTCTGAGGGACTCAAGAGTGTGGGGGGAAATCATTTAGGATTCAAAGGCTCCCATCTTGTCCTTTGGTTGCTATGTGAGAGCTGTCTTCAAAAGCTTCCCATTTAGTGATGATAGTTTGAAAGGTCCACAGGGAAAGTGATGGTTCCTACTTTCTGAGGACCAAGGCCAGAAATGGATTTTTAGCTTAAACTTGAAGCTTTGAACTGCACATAGAAAGAATCTCATACTTTATGGAAACCCAGGGATTTTGACATGGTACCTCCCAGGGTGCACAATGTCTCTGATTTGTAATAGGGATTTTCTTTTCCTAAAACAGCTCAGCTGCAGCTACAGCGCTCCTGTGGCAGACACCAAACTGCTGCAAAGCAATGGCCACCCTACTCTGGAACATTAAACTGGGTAGCACTTTGATTTCATATACTGGGGCAGATTGGTCACTTGATCTTAAGGAGTCTCAATTAACTGAGGGAGGACGAGGGCAAAGAACAGACAGATGTGGCTGCAGGTTTAGTTTTTTCTCCTTATTTCTGTCTTTCACAAGATGTACCTATGTTATGGAAGTTTCAATGTGATCAAAGGCAGAGACTATTAAACAAGGGGTGATGCACTGCCAAAGGTTGTGATTACACCAGAAGTTCTGTTTAGGGGGATTTTTCCCATTCTGCCCTTGTATTTGGCAATGTCCTACATTACCCTGCACAGAGAGCCTGGTGTAGGTGTGCTGTGTATCCCATGACCCATATATATGTGTATATATATATATTTGTAGGGAGGCACACAGGATCAGGAAGATGCCAAGTCGATTCTCTGATTGATATTCTGGATAAACTCACCCTCAGTATAATAATTAAGAGCCCAAGGAATTGTTGCAGCCTGGATTGTTTTCCCTGTAGACACTGGCAGCAGTATTTCAGTGATGAAAAACCTGACAATAGTCCACAGCTGTGTAGGTATGACATAGAATATATTGATGAGTTAATGAAGGGAAGTTCACAAACTTCATTTTATTCCTGTTGCTTGTCTGAATTCTGACTCAGTTCAAGTGTGATGTTGTTTTTTTCTCCCTGAGGTTGGCTGTTATTTTATTAGATTGATTATTCTGCTGCACATTTTGCAGTGTACAACTGAGTTCAGTTGTGCTGTATCAGGCCACTGGGCATACAACAGAATTAGGAGTGAAAAACTTGCATTTAAATAGTTATTTGCTGAAACTGATACTGAATTTCATTAGTAATGATGGCATGTCAAGGTCATGGTTGAATGCTCTAAAAACTCAGAGAAAATTTAAGAACACTGTGATGAATTTGGAGCCACCCTCTGAAGTTTTGCTGTATTTTATATAAAAAATAAGTTAGGCAAAACCAAAAGGAGCTTCAGCTATCAATCAGCAGTGGTCTGCTGGGAGGATAGGAAGCAGAGGGAACAATGAAGACTTTGGACTGCAATCCTTCACTGCCAAGGAAGTTTCTTAACAGTACCTGGAGATTTATAGTCCAGCACCTCCCTGCCTTGCACCTTGGGGGCATGGCTGAAGGCTGGATGGGGAAGCTGTCACACTGCTCTCGTCTCCCCAGGCCACTAAGCCTGCCAGGGCCAACAGCGGGGCCAGTCTGGCACCCCCATTTCACCCAGCTGTCACTGGCAGGCTTGAAGGCTTGAGAGAAGGCTGAGTTCAGAATTTGGAAACACTGATACTGACATAGATGAGGCTTAGGTGAACATGTCTTTGAAAATCAACATTTTCCCCTCTACTTCTCACATGAACGTGTTTTTCTAGATTTCCGTAAATCTGGAAAGAAAATAGTTCTTCCTTTATCAAGGTCCTTGAGCACAGCTTCAGCAAGGACAAGCAAACTCCTTCCTTTTCTTGCTGTAGCTGAGCCCCCAGAGCTGCTGAGTCCCTTTGCTCATGTGTGCTGTAATGATCATCAAGATTACTTGATATTTGCCATGACATACTGTCCTCCTCATGCCACAAGGTGTTTATAGAAAATTATCAGTGCTTTAGTGGATTTGTCTTCAGGTTACTGAAGGGCTGTTTGCAGGGCTTTTTTGTGGCTGTTCCCAGTTAGGTCTTTTATCTGTATCTTAGTAATATATCAATAATCTGTTTAAGCAGAAGGCTTCTGCTATCAGACCAACACCCAGGGTGAGCTGGCTGAAAGTCTAGCAGAAACAAATGGTGAAAGGAAAACAGCAGTGGTTTTAAGGGGGAACACAAGAGAGTAGAAAAAAATAGATTTAAATATAACTTTAATACCCATATCTAAACAATCCCATAACTTGCTTGATACTTTACTCCCTGAGCAAATACAGAATTTTATGGCATTTTTTTCCATTTTGATACATTGCAGGCAGTTAATGATACTCCGTGTTTATTCAATTCCCAAAGGAATAATTTAATTCTAAGGCTGTGCAGCTATAGGCAACATGCTACAATAATCTCTGTGAGAACTGCAGCATTAATAGTCAGTCCGTGCACTGTGTTCTTATGGCATGTATTACATCTGTATTTCTGTCCTGCATGCTGAGCAGTAAGAATCTTGTTTGCTCAGCCTTTTAAGGAAAAGGTAAGAAAACTGTCAATGTGAAAATTACTTCTGCTGACTGTTATATATATATATATATATATATATACACACCATGTAAATGTGTGAAATTTACAGTCTGTATTAAAATGTAAATGGAAGGGCAGATTATAAACAGCCAAGATCAGGTTTCAAATCAGTTTATATTGAACAGTGAAGAGTACTACATTGTTACAGCCACACTACCTGGGTACAGGTATTTCCACTGTCCATATCAATAAATTCAAGTAACCTTCAGTGCAATTTACTTTATAAAATCTTTTATGTGGGCATTTGTATTCATGAATCACCATGTGTGCTCCAATGAGTAACAGTTATGTGTAAAATTCGGTCCTAAAAGCTGTGGTTTACAGACAGATGAGGTACTTACCTTTGACTATATTTGCCACTCAAATATATGCTCTAAAATAAAACCCCTAAGTCTTTGATGAGAAAAAGTCATTAGTCATCAAGCCATGTTCATCTTTTTAATATTAATCAACTGCTGTTTCTGAATTGATGTTTCTGCTCGTGCCACAGAAGAATTAGTGGGGGTGGGTGGGTGCTCTGCACACAAGGTCAAATAAGCTGCAGAATGCTGTGCTGCTTTTTGCAGCAGATGGGTAATGTTACATGGATTTTAACTACTGCAATTGCTCCTGACTTTGAGGAAGTACTCTCCCTTAATAATGACAGATTTGGCCACATAATTATATTTAAATTTTGTGGCTCAGATGTGTTTGTTTAAAGATGCCATGCCTCTGCCCATCTGGAGAAGAATAATTACTGAAGTTTAACTTTCTTGTTCCTCTTTTCATAGCAGCTTTTATACTGTATTGATATTTTTCAAGGGGAACTTGAAAGAGCCTGTTGTCATTGGGAGGGTGGTGGGTGTAGATTCACAGAGCTTTTAAAACACCTCTGCAGCTGGCAATCTGCAGGAATAATTTTGTTGAGGGAAGCTCTGCTATGAGCATGGGTTTATGGAGCCCTTTGATGTTGAGCTCTCACAGCTCCTCTGCAGCACAATAAAGAATGTACCAGCAGATGACCCCTTGAAATAGATTTGTACCTGTGAAGAGTTTTTTTTATCTCCTTTAGCCACTTATTCACTCTACTTTCTAGAAAGTATTAAAGGTTTCTTCTTTCTCTCAATGTATTTCTCCCCTCTCAATCCAGTGTGAGGAACAGCGAAGGAATACTGTGTTACTTGGGGGTCTCCTATTCTTTTTCCCTGCCAGTATCTACTTTTTTGTTGTTTCTCATTACCCATCTCCCTGTATGTCATGCAAGGGCATCTAAAGACTTTGCTCTGTGGTGGGAACTATCTGGAATCCTCATTTCTTACCTGCTCTTCTGGTTGTAGGAGAGAGAGAGATGGCTGCAGATGAGTAGAGTGGGCAAATGGAAATCTCCTGCAGAGAGGAACAGATGCATTTATTTTCCTGCCTTCTGTGGGTAGGAGAAGAAATACTGTTTTCTTCTTTCAGTGTGAAAGACTGCTTCAGATTTGACATTCAAAATAGATCTCTGGCAAAAGCAAAAGTAAAGCCAGGAAGCAAGTTTCTGAGAAGGGTGATGGGGTTGTTGGAAGTCTTTTAACAAGAGATCAGATGGATACCAGGAATGATATAGTTGCTCTTATCCTGGGAAAGATAAATGGACTACTGAATGTTGCCCAGGGGCACCTTTGAGATCCATTTTTTATTACTTTTATGATCTTTGGTAAGCTGAGGATCAGGATTAGTTACATGTCTGATTAATTTAAACCCCTACTAATTTAGCTGCACTGTCCCAAGGACCAGATTTATTGGTACTGCTGCTCAGCCCTGGTTCTGCATATGAACTCCCTCATCTTTCTGTGCTCTCACCCAGTCCTGCAGCACAGCCTGCCCAGAGCAGGGGAGAGCAGAGGCACTTGCTCACAGGCATGGATGTTGCAGTGCCTGTCTGGTGTTCACAAGACCAAAGGTTGGCTTGGTGTGCAAAGTGGAAAAAGCAGAGCGTGAGTAGTGTTGTAAGGAAGTGCAGGATGGGGAGGCTGAGCTGAGAGCCCCCATCTGGCATGTGCATCCCTCAGCAGCATGGCTCGATTACTGATGTGAGGAAAAAAGGGAAGGTAGGACCGAGCCAGCAGCGAAGTGTAATTAAAATAGCTCCAAGTCCTGAGGAGGAGAGGCAATCACCATGGGGAATGGAAAGCTTACAAGGAGCATAGCTGTGTGCCTGAAACATGGGACAGTGGAGCCACTGCCCAGTTACTGTGGTGACTGGGGACAGGTTACCACAGCGAGCTCTGAAACCATCCTGACAGCAAAACGTAAGGAAAGACAGAAGAAAGCTGTGAAAGCAAGGAGCCAACAAACAGGGACATGTCTTTCCATACCAACCAAGCATAATGGAGCCTAAAATAGTAGAGCTCACCCCTCTTATTTGGGCACTTTGGTGTTTTTTTCTCTTTCCTCCTTTCCTCCTTCAGGCATTCACTTTACTGCTCCCAGCTCCTCGATGTTTCAGTGCATACAGTGAAATCCTAGTCCTGCTGAAGGCTATATTAATTTTACAATTTACATCAGTGGGGCTGGGTTTCCACCTCTGGAACTTGGAACAGATCATACAGTTGTAGCTGAGCAGTAAGCATATTCAAATTAGAAATGACATGTTTTCCTGTTCCCTACCTCCTGCTAGCACCAGTGCATGTGTGTCCAAACTGTCAGCAAAGTCGGGGAGTATGAACACCATTAAAACTGTCTTCTTTGTTTGTTTTCTGGAGTGACTTGCTGCCCTTGATCTGGCTAGTGATGTGAAAGGTAGCACTGGCCCAAGGGAGGGTCAGGACCTGGGAACAGCAGCTGTGGGACTGATGAGCTTAAACTGATCACAGCCCCACACCCTGTTAGCACAAGTTTTCTTTTGTCGGTTAGCTGGTGCCCCTTTTGGGTCTGGAAGGAAATTTGGCATTTTGGATCTGACAGATGGCCTCTCAAAGAGATACATATAACTGGCAGATGCTTCTTCTAAGTGATCAGTTAGGCTTTAAAACCAGCTCTTGGCCTCTTGATGAGCTTGAAAAGGCCTGTGCAGCTTCTCCATCAAAAAGCCTGCCTTGAGGCATTGTCATGTAGAATCACTGCTGTTGGCTTCTTAAACTGTATATAGAAAGTGACAACATAATAGGAAAGGTTATAACTGGGAAAAAAAAAATTCCATCCAGCCCAACATGCCCCAGATCCACCCCTTCTTTATTTTTTTCTTTGAACTAATATGTCAAGAGCAATTTGGGTTTGGTATCTTTATAATACTACTCATCCAGCCACGAGGTAATTGGGTGATGTGGAATGGGCAACAGCCCCCTGCTTCAGAGAGTGCAGACCTGAAAAAAAGGAGGCTCAGAGGAGACCTTATTGCTTTCCAGAACTACCTGAAAGGAGGTTGTAGCCAGGTGAGGGTCAGGCTCATCTCCCAACTGAAGATTGTTAGGATAAGAAGAAATGGCCTCAAGTTGCACCGGGAGGGGTTTAAATTAGATATTAGGAAAAAATTTCTTCACCAAAAGGATTGCTAAGTACTGGAACAGGCTGCTCAGGGAAAGTGATTGGGTCAGAATGCTGGGGGTAATTACAAGATCTGTAAACATTGCACTCATGGACATGGTTTAGTGGTGGCCTTGGCAGTCCTTGATGTGATGGCGACAGAACATGATCTTGTCAGGTCTTTGGTCTGCATGTGCGTCCTCCCTCCACCAGCACCCTCTGTCCTCTGCCATCCCTGACAGGCAATGTGGTTTATCCTAAGGCAGGTGCACCAGGTGGGAATTGCAGGAGGACCTGTCTGGATGCTCACGTAGTTAATGCCCTCCAGAGGTGGGGGAGCCACGAGGGTTGTGATTGACTTTGGTACACATCAGCTTTTCTGCCACACTTGATTAACAGTTTAATTTGAAGATCTTACAGGTCTTTTCCAATCTAAATGGTTCTGTAAGTAGGAGCAGGACTGTTCTTTGGACTGTGGGTGAACATGATTTTGTCCACTGGTACCTGGAGAAATTTGAAAGCCATTCTAGGCCTGATGGACTGCAGGGAATGCTGTGTTTGCAGGATGTTGTTATCAGCCTGCTCCAAGGCACGGATGTGTCATTGCCTTTCTTTTATCCAGTCAGTGTGGAGTTTAGAAATAAATCCTCCCACTTCTTGGATATGTTTAATGCCACTAGAGCTGCAGGAGACAGATGAGTAGCAGAGTTTTAAATTTAAACAAAATGACATCCACAATGTCCTCCTCATGGCAAAATTTGTTCCAGCCAATTGATATTTTGCTATTTGCAATGATCATATGATCATGCATGATGCCGTTCCACAGATATGCAGAAGAATCATTTTAACTGAACAGTGCTGTAACCCTGGAGTCTGAATTTTCTCTTACCCTGTTTTGATAAAGTTTAGTTTGGTGAAGTTTCTCATCCTTTGAAGGAATTAAGAATATTATAGCAGTGTTTGTTACACGGTGCTGATATTAATTATAAATAAGTGTAATTAATACATTAAGAGAATTTATGTATAATTAGTGCACTAATAGTAAGGCATTAACTGCTGTAAATGCAGTCAAATCAAACCATTGTTTTTCAGATAATATGCATGATTAGAGATTTGTGGTTCATACCATCTTATAAAGAAATCATCATAATATTATGTGACCATGATACCCAGCAGGAAAATTTAATACCTGAACTACCAGAACATTCCTTAGTTCTATCTTTTTATATATAGTTATATATGAAAGTCAATAAAATAGCTACTTTGTGGGGATTTATACATAGCAAGATTTACAATGTTAAATATTATGGGTTTCAAACTCTGTGGTAAGTACATAAATGGGCCATTTAATTGCCCTTGATACAAATTCACCCTACTTCTGTAGATTTAGCTATTCCAATTAAATGCACTGAGCATTTAAGATGATTAAATTATTAGATGTATTGTAAATGCTTTATTTGAGATCTGTTGCTGGTGAAGGAACTTGAAACATACATTATCATGATCTGGCTTCTAATCAGTATGCTATAGCCAACAAATATATGGCTTTTTTCATGCTTGGCTTTGATAGTGCTGCCATTCTGTAAGTAAATCCATGGAAGGGAAAGATTATAAGTACTTACATTATGCTACAGTTACACTTTCAAAAATATCTTGTGCACAACAGCATGTTTATTTTCCTGGTTTTTAGACAGTAAGTGATATATCTAAAGCTAAGGAATGTCAGGATCATACATAATTTCAAAAGTTAGTGGTTTCTGGGTTTGGACAATAGGATCTGTATTCATGTTCTTAAAGTAGGATGTCAATGGAGCTGCTTAGAGCAGATACAGTATAATAAACTCTAATAAAGACACCTGAATGAAGCTTTTTGAAGGATTAAATCAGAAAAATTCAGGTTAAAAAAGAGGCTTCTGGCAGTGATGAAAAAAATCTTTGAAATAATTTATTTTGGGATGTAGAGGTGTCTCTGTTTTGAAATAGAAGCAAAAATAGTTCTGTATGAGATGCTCCAGCCCTGCTTAGCTGGGCATCTGCATCTATGAATCAGGAGGATTGAGGTGCAAATTTGACAAAAGGGTCAGACCAGGTCACCTAAGGTCTTCCACAAAATCCCTTCATGTTTTTAAATACACCGGGAAGCATGGAAAATGCCATTCTTTCAGTTCAAGTTGAGTATTCCTGTATATGAGGGAGGGAACTTTAAGGCTTGTGTAGAGGACTCTGGGGGCTTAAAACACTTGATGACAAATAAAGAAAATGGTTTTTGCTCTTGTATTGCCACTGTCATTCTCTTTCCTCTCAACCCCTGCTGAATTGAATTTGCTATCGCTATAACTGTTCTTCATAAAAAATACATCTTTTATTTTCCTCTGCAGAATAAAGTAAACGTGACATACAAATTTACAGTGAGACTTGTCAACAAACACACAAGATCATGGATCTTAGGCTGAGCATAAGCTTTCTCTTATATTCGATTTACTACTACTGCAATAACACTGTCGTCAGATCGAATGGGATTTTATCCTGCATCACCTATAAAACAATGCCATTAAAGTGGAAGTAGACAATTTTATCATTGTTCTCTTGCTCTCTTGTGAGTTATGAAAATTGAAAAGTTATGCACAGCATCATGCTATGGCTTGCATATTCCAACATATAAGTAGGGATTTAGTCTGGGTAGTTTGGGGCATATAATTAATTGAGGATTTATAAGGCTGTTTTTCAGTGTGCAAAATAGTATGTTTTGCTGCAGTAAGGATCTGAAATCTCCTAATGAACATTTGTTTGAACAGAATGTATGGAAAAAGCCCAAACACTAGTTCCACAATTTTTGGGAGGGATAAAAAGCAGTAGACAAAATACACCAATAAAAAAGCTCCTCCTTTATGTACTCCAGCATAGGGGGCAACCAAATTAGTTAATGGGACTGCATTCACTTTAAAAAGAAGGCTTCACAACACTGCCACTTTCCAAGAAATTCAGTTTGTTTGTTCACAGTTCAGGAAACCAGAAGCCACTGGAATTCACTTCTCACCTCAGAGATGAGAGTACCCAGCTTTAGGGGTCCCTTCACTTTCTTTAGGTGAATTGATAGGCCACAGGAGCATAACAGGTGCCTTCCTAGGGCAGTACTTGCGAGTGTTCCACATGAAAATTGTGTATTTTTTCATAGTGTTCAACATTAGCAATTTCCATTCCTTCATTTTGAAGTGCCTTCTCACTTGCAATTTTTGATATTACACAATGTATTGCAATGAATCCACACACACTTAATACAACCTGCTCTGCATGTAGCATATAAAATACAGCATTTTAAAAGTCTATGCTGTATCAAGAATTAACAATATATATTAATATATATTACATTTGATTTGCTAAGAAGTACAACCTTCTATTGTTTAATATTCCACTGATGCTCAGAGACCTGTCAGGATTGATGGCTGGTAGTACACAGACATGGTCCTCACCTCTGCAAAACCTAGAGATGTCTTTCACCTTTCATATATTACAATTCTGAAAATATACCTAAGTACCAGTAAATAGGTGACCTGGACAGACTTTGTCTCGACTGAGCCTCCTGTTTTTCATTTGCCATGGTCTGCTCCGTTATGTGTACATTCATTAGAGGTGCTGTGGGGCTGACATCTTCCACAATTAGTGCTCGTGTATAATGAGATGCAATGCTGACAAGGACTCTCTTGTTTTCTATAGTTCCACTGAAAGGCCTTTTCCTTCTTCTTTGGCACCAATCCATTAAAGCTGTTGCACCATGTTCAGCTGGTGGCTGGGACTGAAAGTCGTTTTCAGCCATTAAAACTTTGCTCGTGTGTCATCAGCTCCACCTCTTGGATTAATTTGGTTTCTGCAGATCCAGTCCATAGTTCATAGGGGAATTCTCTCTGGGAATGTAAAACGTCCCGAGGGCAGTGCCCTAGTAAAAGCATCTGGCTCAATTGCTTTGCCCTGCAAGTTCACTGCTGGATGAGTAGTAAAGTTTAATTACAAATTACTTGACTAATAATTTGGGTCACATTGTCCTCTAGTGGCTCATGTAGATAACTGCCCTGCTGGCAAAATCCTTTTGCCTTATGTTTTTGAGTCCTCTCATATTCTTTTCATGCAAGTCCACCAAATAAAAAATTTGCCTCTTACTGCCACTGTATAAGTACAGGAAGATCTCTCCTCTATAAGTGCAGATATTTTGCTAAAGAAATATGTATTTTAAATAGTTCAAAATAACAATAAGATTGTGAGAAGATAATATATTTAATTAAAGCATTTGATGAAAATGAATATATCCTTCATACCAACAGTAAAAGAGAATAAACTCAACATGTTTTGTTTTTTTTTTTTTAATAGGTTCAGGACTAGTTCACTTCCCGAAAATACATAGAGGTCTTATATAAGGGAAAGCAGAATAGCCCTCCACATGTCCTGTGGCTACTCATTTGTAAACCTCAGTAACACTGGGTTTTGGGCCTGTGGAGTGGAATCACTGCCTTTCCTGGCAAGCATGGAGAGCACTATAGCACTTTGCCTATCAGCTGGGTGTTTGCCAGCATAATGCAGATGTTTGTAGGAGGAGAGATCTGGAGCATGGAGAGTAACTCCTGGGCGTTTGCAGTGACAAAACACACATTTTATATTGCTTTGAAAAGGCGATGCCATATTCTGTGATGTGCTGAGTTGGTTTTGTCCCTGTGTCCGAGCAGTGGGATCGCTGCCAGTAAGAGGCCTTGGCCCTGGCCAGGGGAAGGGTGGCAGGCAGTGCTCAGGCACGCATGGCACATGGGATGCCTGCCTGAGCGTTGCCTCTCCAACTGGCAAGTCTTCCTTTTCCTGCTGTTTCTTCCTTGATGAAATGTCATGAGTAAGGACAAATAGAGGCTGTGCTGCAGAAAGAGCTTCTCTGTGTGTAAGAAGAGGAGAACGATAGATGGTTCTGTTTATATCTCTAAGATTATGTAGGAAGCAGCAGTTATAAATGCTGAAGAAATGTGGTATCTCTCTTGAAGAAATGGTGGTGCACTCCAGTGAGGTGATAGCTCATGTTTTCTGTTGCAGTTTGCAATGACAGGGGAGACAAAGGAATACTCACATCTTACAGAATTCATTTTCAAGGCTTTTTCAAACGACCCTGCCTTGTACTCTATCAGGGAAATGCTATATCAGGATGCTGTGAAAATTCCTTGTTCATGTCCTCCATTTCTGGCCACCTTTTTTATTCTCCCCTTTTAGAATCACAGAATCAGAAAGTGGATTGAGTTAAAAAGGACATTAAAGATCACCTAGTTCCAACCCCCCACCATGAACAGGGACACCTTCTGCTAGAGCAGGGTGCTCAAAGCCCCATCCAGCCTGGCCTTTTGGGGAGGCCTTCCTTTCCCTCGGCAGTGTTGTTGGCAGAGGCAGTTTGTATCATGAGTAGATCTGTCCTGGCTGCTGCTGCTGCTGGTTTCACCCCAGTGAGGTGCAGGCAGCGCTGCTGGGAATGGCTTGCTGAGCAGAGCTCCTCTGGGATCCTGTTAGGATGCACCCTCTCCCAGGCTCCTGTGAGCATTGGATGGATGTCAGCCAGCTCATTCTCTGGGCTGATCATCCTCAAACACTGGGAGAGTTGCAGAGCCGCTTAATTATCCTTGACACGGCAGAGTTGTGCACTTGGTGTTGTCCCCATACTGTTTCAGACTGGCACACATACCCACACCCTGCCATAGCTGGGAATGTGCTGGCAGAAGCTAAAGGTATAAAGGCAGCCTGGGGGGTATAAAATGCCTTCACCATTTGAAATCATCTGTGATGCTGTTATTACAGTTTGCTCAGAGGTTGATTAGGCAGTGATGGATGCAGGAATATACAGAGAGTTACTTTTATCTGGTGCTTTGTGACTCTTCTTCCACTGGGAATATTTTCAGTTGTTTTTGGTTAAGAAATTAGGTAGTTTCTTTATTTCTTCTTAATTAGCTGCTAGGAGGAGGGTGATGTTTTTAGTTTTCTCTAACAAAAAGTTTTAATTTTTAAAAACACTTCTGTCGAGTCTTGCATCAAAATTTTTTTTTTCATATTTGTGACGTTCTTCTCAAGGGGTTTTGTAATTATTTAACCTAGATGCTAAGCGAAGTTCTGTTTATCCTTAATTCAGGATGTGGGGTTTTATCCTTCATGTACCAGAGGGTGAGTGGTACAGATTGATTGATTTAGAGCTCCCTGACTACAGTTTCTGCTTGAACATTTGACTTTTTTTCAGGTAGCTATCAGGCCAGTGGTTGCCCCCCTCCACACTGGAATCTTTTACAGAAACTCATTACTGCTTCCCTGGTGTGCTCTCTCTGACGTCCCAGCAGCGAGGGGGCTCTGCCCCATCCATAAGGTCTGTCCACCAGCTGCTGTGGCAATGCTCAGGATCCTCCTGCAGGAAAGGAGATGTGATTTACCATGCCCATTTCTATTAATCAGACAAATGCAGACTTCTCTTCAAAGTAGGGCAGGAGGTTGTTCCTGCCAACCAGCTGTATTGGTCGCTGTTCTCTTCCAGCTGTGTGTTAACTCTGTCTTCCTGTAGTGCCTTTTACATCGTGGTTATGCCAGTAGAGTCTTTCCAGAATAACCTCACCCTTGATGTCAAACTCAGAGCTGGAATTGATTTTTGGTGAAACTGATCCCTCATGTTCTCTCTCATAAGGCTGTCTGGGTACTGTATGTACTAATGGGAAAAATAAAATTGTGACTTTGTGTGTTCCCGAAGTGCTGGGTGTGATCCTGCTCAGTACAGCCAGGCGTTTGTCAGGCTTTTGACAAGTGCTGTCCACCCTGTGCCTGTCTGTGAGCCTCTCCAGTGCCTGCAGATACAAATGTGAGTGCACCTTGCTCCCTAGCAGATGTCTTTGGAGAACAGATGTCAGTACTCGCTGCTTTTCTATATGAATGTAAAATGCGTCCTTCGGTGGAAAACAGGTGGTAATTTTATTTAAATCCTGCTCTATTGTAGAGCAATGAAATTAATGAGATATGCTAAAGCCTTGCCAAGGTTTCCATTTCAATAAGCATCTAATCTTGAAACTGTTTTAATCAGGCTTCTGTATCAGGCGTTCTTATTTCTGCATTGCCAGCACCCCCCTGAAATTATTGCTTGGCCTCAAATTAATAAGTGATGTTATTTTGATGTGCACTGTTAAATCACTTTTGTTTCAGGATTAATTTGTGTCTGGCCTTTTCTAAAGGCAGTGTTGAGCATTAAAGTGGCTGTGCACGAATGGTGATGTACTTGTGTTTTCTCCTGGCAGAATAACGAGATGGTGGAACTGCAGAGGATACGAATGAAAGATGAGATTCGAGAATACAAGTTTCGAGAGGCAAGACTGCTGCAGGACTACACTGAGCTGGAAGAAGAAAACATCACTTTACAGAAACTGGTGTCCACACTGAAACAAAATCAAGTAAGCATCGCAAGATTCAAGGCACTGTACTGTAAATTGGCACTGTTTTCTCCAATTTCCATAATGTGATCCTGCACAGCACTTTGATAGAATTTTCTTTGTATGCTTGGGGTTTTTTTTCAGTTGGGTTTTTGCTGATCACTTACTCTAAAATGGTGTTACTGGCCATTTTTGAAATATGGGGAGGCCCTTATCTCAGTTTTGAAAAATTCTGGTGGAATATGTCGTTGCAGAACTATGTAATCACAGAGGAATTATTAAAAGAGATAGAGTTGCATATTTTTGCTTCATGCTTTTCCTGTTCCTTAGGAGCTCGGTGTCCAGTGGCTAGTTGTCCTTTAAAGTGAGCAAAAGACATTTGGTCTCCTGTCAGAAGAGTTAACTTGTGGTGATCGAAGTTTAAATATCCAGGTTAGATGGTGTAACACTTCCTGCCTTTTTGGTGCTGTCCAGACCATCATAACATTGCACTTTGTAACACCCTCTCTTCACCTGCTCTCAGAGGGTCACAGCTCTGCACTGCAGCCCCTGGTTGTGTCCTGACCTATTGCCTGGTGCACTTGGGGCTTCTGTGGAAGAGCCAGCCTTGTCAAAGTTTCTGATGGCAGCCCTGGAACAAAGCTGCCTTATTCCTGCAGGAATAAGTGGTGCTATTTCAGCTCTCTTATACTGCTTTTTTACTGCTCTAGCACAAGTGTGATTAAAACACTTAAAACAACAGAGCTGTGCCACAGGGAATACACAGGAACTGGAAATGGGTGCATAATTTCCTTATTTATGAAGGTGCCTAGTCTTTCACACTCCTGAAACTGAATTTACAGCAGATCATCTCTGTTGTGAGAGTTATTTACCTAGCCAGAAAATTCCTCCTTTGAGGCATGGATTTTTTTTCTCATCAACCTCGTAGGAGACATTTTCACATTTTCAGGAAGTATGTGACCTCTCTATGGACTGTCCTAGTTTCCCCTGAAAATGAAATCTGTTTGCAAGTGTTTATATTTGTCATAATAATTCATTCTTACTGAAACCAAATGCCAACAGTCTGTGGAGAGAAAAAACATTGCCACATTTTGAATGGCTCTAAAAATCAGTCATTTTGCATCACAGATCCATGCACTTGTGGTTCCTAAAAGTACTTTAATCTACAAGTAAAATTTTAAGAGCATTTTATACTTTAATGCTTGAATTTACAAAACTGTATGTTGTAAGTCTTGGTGCTAAAATGTCATTATCTACATGTTGAGGTTTTTTGTAGCTTTTTGAAGTAAGAGTCTATGAGAAGGTAACCATAGAGATATAGACCTCTAGGTTTTATGTGGATTTAAAATTGAAAAAGTGGTGGTTGTTTCGTTTGGTTTGTCTTATTTTCATGTCCTTAAGTTATAAACATAGCTACTTGACTGCATTTCATAATTTTTCCAGATGGACCTGTTCCTCCAGTAAGCAAAGATACTAAATTGCCAAGTGTAGATTTGAAACTTGCATGGATTTTCCTTTTCTATTTAAAAATGCCCAATATGACTTTGGAACTTTGTTGTTTGATATGTTTCCAGTTTCTGGGTTTGAAGATTAGTGCTTTGGTTTTTAAGATTGCCTTTCTAAAGGTTTATGAGTTGAAGACTTTTGACAGGTTGATAAATATTCTCCTTCAATAGGAATGGTGGATATTTTTATTTTTGCCAGAACCTTATTTTAGTTTGATTAAAAATCCATATATATCAAATATAAAAAAATTCTATACAATGCCTTAAGATTGCAGTTAGTCATGTGTTTGAATTAGAAAAGCCTCAACTGCAAAAAATTGGGGCTTCTTATGGAAGCATGAAAATTCAGTATTTTTTCCCTCTTTCACCAAGCTATTAAATTATTTCACCTGATACTGAGATTTTTTTTTTTCCATTTTGAAATTAAGATGCAGGTGACTAACATGATGGGAATTAAATTTAAAAAATCAAAGTGTCATCATTTTTACCAGGAGTGCTGGTTGAGTGTGGACATGGACCTTTACTAACAAAGCTCTTCCTTTTCATTGCTGTGGGGTTTTCCAACAGTGAAAAGGAAGATGAGGAAGAAGAGCAAAGGGGAAACATTCTGCAGTGGGGATCTGCTGCCCTCTCTAGCTATTGCTGATCAACTGGTTTTGAGCTAGGCTGGGTTTTTCCAGGCTTTGTTTCTTGTCAGGTGAAATGGAGAGGACTGAACAAGGGAGCTGCCTTTAAAGGACAGAGAGGAAGATGCTGCTTAGCTCAGCTCACAATGCCCATATATACCTTGATAAAATACCACACCTTGGTGTGGGGCAGGGAGCTGCCCTCTGAGAAGGACAGACCAGTGAGTCCCTCCAGTGCTGCCAAGGGGTGTCACTGGGACACACTCCAGGCACTGTGGTTGGAGCAACAGGTTCCTGTGTGCTCCAGGAGGATGTCCCTACACGCAGTCCAAGGACTGTGGGGGGCTGAATGAGCTGTTTGCTGCATTTTTCTGGTGGTTTAAAAATGTCTAACAATTTTGGGGCATCTTAGAGTTTAAACTGATTGTACAAATAGATTCTTGTTTAATTTTTAAAATTAAATGCCTCTGGGACAATGGAGAGCCTTGTAATATACAGAGAAGAGAGCCGAGGCTCTTCTACTGGTTTTGTACCTTCCATCCATATTTTTGAAAACTACCAAGATACTTGGGCGTATCTATGCTTGAGTGACTTTACATCTAGTAAGAAATGAGATATGAAGTCATCTTCAGAATATGTGCAAATCATAAATCGGCTATATGAACCTAAGATCTATAAATACCATGATATACCAACATTGCTTATGGCAATTCAGAGTAAATCTGTTACCAGGGCATCTGCTAATAAACAGCCTTCTTCCCATGAAATTACACTGCTTGTCATAAGTTATTCAGAAAGAGGTTTTCTAATTCTTGATTCTCACATGCTGAAAAAGTGAACACTGGAGTATTTAACAGAGTGAGCTCCACTTGCACTCTTTTTTCAGTCATTTCTTTGCAGCTGTAGGCAATGTCTGGTATTCCAAACCGTAGTTTCTCTAACACCTATCTCAATAGGGCTGATAAATGGCAGGTTTTCACAACTCAAGTTTTAGTATTATGAATGTTCTTTGTCTTGTCTAATTCAGGTTGAATACGAAGGCTTAAAGCATGAGATTAAACGATTTGAGGAGGAGACAGTGTTGCTTAATAGCCAGCTAGAAGATGCCATCCGGCTGAAGGAGATTGCTGAGCATCAGCTGGAGGAAGCTCTGGAAACTTTAAAAAATGAAAGAGAGCAAAAGAACAATCTGAGAAAGGAACTCTCCCAGTATATCAACCTCAATGATAGTATGTATAATAACCATATTAATATATCAGTAGATGGGTTGAAGTTTTCAGAGGATGGGGGTGAGCCCAACAATGACGACAAAATGAACGGACACATCCACGGGCCTCTTGTGAAACTCAACGGTGACTACAGAACCCCCACGAGTAGGAAAGGAGAATCTCTGCACCCCGTCTCTGACCTCTTCAGTGAGCTCAACATATCAGAGATACAGAAACTGAAGCAGCAACTCATGCAGGTAAGGGCTGAATTTAATGTCCTGGAGTGTTTAGACACACATCCTATGAACCCTCGTGCCAGTTTTGAAGTGATCATTCCCAGTGATGTTTTTGACCACATATGTCCATTTTCCAGACTTCTGCTTTGGTGTTTCTTCATATCCGGGTTTTGCTAGAAATACCCCTAGCAAACAGAATATCTGTCTGCACAAAAGTCAGTGTGACCTGAGCAGATATTTAGTGCAAAGGGGAGAAAGGGATGTAGATGCTGGGGTTGCAGAAGGTTAGATTCCTTTTTCTCCTGCTTTGATAATGGTAAATGTCCCTGAAATTGCAAGTGAAATAAGGTATTCTTCGATATGACTAAAGCTATCTGGAAAAAACCCCATTAAAATACTCGTGTGTACAGACTTGATTATGCTCTCTTGCAAGTCCGAAGGAGTTTTTGCCATTAAATTCAGCTCGAGCAAGATTTGGCACGCGTTCAGGAGAGAACAAAAGGAGAGGAGCGCTCCACTTACCAGCCGTGCACTGGGAGCATGTGGCGTGTGGGCTGTCACAGAGCGCCCTTGTCCCGCTGGCAGTCCCGGCGGATGCGCGGGCTGCAGGGGGTGCTTCGGGATGGCACAGCCAGCGTTTGTTCTCTGTTCATCCATGCCCAGCCAGAACAGGAGCCTGGGATGCGAGCCAGATAAAAACTCAAGCTGTTGACATCATCTCAGAAGGGGTGCAGTGCCACGCAGAGAAAGGGTCCTGCTGCCCAAGCTGTTGAGCATCTCGTCTGCCACAGCAGCTTGAAAGGTTTTGGCACTGTCAAGGAAACATCCAGCATTTTCTAGCTCCAGGCTTCTGAAAAGCACCTCTTCTAAAGAGAGTAAATGTGAGCCCTTTACTGCTTAAAATGTAAAAGGTGGTTTAGAAGTGAAGTAGAGCAAAACCGGTTTTCAGTGCTTGCTAGAGAACAACAAACCCCTATGTGGTCTGTCCTATTTGCTGAAGAGTTAATTGTTTTATTTACTTCATTGCCAAACTCACTGTGGGAAGTTTTGGTCTGAGCTGTGACATGGTGAACACGGATGACATCTAGTGCTTTGCACCAATAACTTTGAATACAAAGCACACATCACTTAAGTGTGAAAGCACGAAACTTAGAATTTTATTTACGTGAAAAATTCTGTTAAACTTTTCCAGTTTTAAAATATACACAGTGTATATTTTGTATGTATGTATACAAATATGCACCTGTAAGTACATATACATGTATATATATATAATATGTGCAAATATACATTATATGCAGCTTCTAATTTGATTCAGAGGGACAATGTTAAAAATTTTAAAACAGTTTCAAAAGAAATGCTTTTAAATTTTCACATTTTGAAATACACTGTAAGTATTTTAAACCATAATTTACAATGAAATATATGCAGTGTGAATTTGGAATGAAAATTGCTTAGAAATGAAAAAAAAAAGGACTGCTTTGGGTATGCTTTTTCTTGATTTTATTAAATTAAATACTGAGCATGATGAGTTAGCAAACTTCTACTTGAAAGATACTGTAATTGTCTTTATCTTCTCTGGCTTAAAAATTTATTTTATATCTCTTAAACAAAGAGACAGCCTTCTCGCAGTCACTAGGAACAATCTTAGGACCCTTAAAAAGAAACTATAACTATTTTTGGCCATAGCATTTTTTGGTGCTGGGCCCCAGCACACCTGTGCCAATAGTGGCCACCACTGCTTGGCATTTACATCCTGTTAAAGGTTTATGGTTTAAAAAGACAGACGAGACCTCAGTGAAAGCCTGATTTCTTTAGCTACTGTAAAGACTCACTGCAAAATGCTGATGTGCACTTTTTACAAAGGGACCACCTTCTCTGTTGAGTTACATCAGTTTATGTCACACAAATTAAATTTGGGTCATACAAATTAAATGTGAAAAATTCCTCCAAAAGTTTTGCATGTGGTAGATGGGAGACTTATTCAGGTTTAAAAGCTGGCAAAAGGTAAATCATCAGCAAAATCGGAATTTCATTTCCTGTATGGTGTCTTTGCCATGTGGTGTTCATTGAGCTGTTTCTCAGTATTTGGTATGAGTGCCTCCTGTTTCCTCTGAAGAGGCTGCACTAGGACAGAGTTTCTGAAGGAACTGACTGTTTTTTGTGAACTATTTTCATGTCTATAGGACAGCAGGTTCCTTTATAGGAGAAAGGTAAACTTCAGATTTGCCATTTTGTAAGTGTGTCTAGCAAATTGTTTTTGCTCCTCAGTTTCAAAAAGAAGACTTCACTGAAACAGTACGACAAATAGAATTCCCTCTACTGCTTTTGGATGCTGCTGCTCCATGAGTTGTGCTGGTCCCTAGGAGAGAGATTTAATTGCAACTATTTCCTTTCCATTCATATGTCTGCTGTGTAACAAATGTCTTGCTGAAAATTTTTGTATTCTGAGATTTTCTTGGAAAAGCTCAGGGCTTTGCACTCTTCCTTCCTGTTTGTTGTCCAGTGGAAAGAATTCTCTATGTAATCTTCGAAGCCTAGGACTCCTTTTCTTCCCATGGTCATACGTTCCCCTTTTCTGAGGCTAATATCATGTTTGGAAAACTTAGATTAAGTTCTCTTAAAAAAGGAAGAAAAAGAAAAAGTCCTGCAGCTTAGTTTCTGATATTCTTCTTCAGCTGCCTTGTACTCTGTGACAAATGTGCTATAGCTGAGATTCAGGGTTCTTGAGATGAGTTCTCCTGTTAATTTGTTCCAGTCTCCCCCAGGAATTGTTCCTTGAAATTCTGATGATGTTTAAAAAAAGAAAAAGGTGAGGAGATAAATAACTATTGTAAAATTGGTTTCCATAATTGCAAACTATAGATGCAAATTGGGAAGAAAATCTCCTCAAGCTGAAATCTTTGAAGGGAAGGATGCATTGCAAAACAGGTACAGCTACTTTTGAATTGTTTTTATTTTCATTCTAAATGAATGATAAAAATCCTTACTGCAGCTACCAATTTCAATGTCAAAAAAATGCACCAAGTGGGCTGAAAAATACCTGGAATTGCCATAAGTTTGCTGTGGTGGAAAGAAGAATATAGTTTTGTCTAGAAGAAGAAATATCATTACCATATTTGGGAACAGCAGCGTCATTAATATGCAAAAGGTGTGCTCAGGAATGAGCTGGAGCTTTGGAGTTTTTCCCTTGGCAGTAGGAGCATGTATTTATGGTTTTAAACAGAAGGGGATTAGCTTAATCCATTATTGCTGGTCCAGAATGAATAAAATTGAGTAGGTCTGTGTATTTCCTTTTGCCTGCTGTGCAAGTTGATATATGGGTTTCAAAAGTTTAAAATGTTTTCTCTGGAAAGAGTTCTTTTTATTTGAAAGGATTATGTTTCCAGAACGCATTTATGTTCAGAAGAGAAATTATCATCAAGATCCAAATTAGCCATGCTATATTTTTTCTTCATGATAGGGTATAATGGTTCAGATCAGTAGTCCTGCAGGATCAATTCTGTCTTATTAATTTAAGCAGGCACTGAAGCACTGTGCTGCTTTAACACACGGGTGTTTTCTCAGAGGAAAGGCTTTATTATCGATAAATATTGTTAAAAATAAATATTTATTTTTGCATTTATATCTGCAGTGAATTGGCTTGTTTGGTGGGAACATGCCCACAGTGGACCCGTACACTTTAATAAGCCAACTGCCTGTAATATGTGGTTCTTTATTATCAGTACAATTTCTCTCTATAAGGTGAGATGGTCCTTTAAATTAGCCAAAACACAGATTTTTAATGCTTGTGCATAGCTCACATTACTAGCCTGAAGGAATAAATACCTTCATCATCCGATGAGGGCAGTGTAAGTAGCACTGAAGCCTGCAATACCAAGTGGTAACAACTGGAGTTCAGCTGAAGGTTTCCAGGGAGAGCAGACCTAGGGCAGGCAGCTTGATGAAAAAAAGAGGAAAGCTGGTGAAGAGACTCCTGCTGGGTTGATCTCTGAGGGTCCCCAGGACAGGCCTGACCGAGAGATCTGTAGAAAATTGTCACCTTTTAAGAAGATGCACTTGGCAAAAGGCAAGTTTGCCCTGTTTTGGATTTTCTCAACAGGAGTGGGCTGACATGGGGGGTGAGCAACAATTAGGGTGGCAAACATACTGGGACAGCAAGAGGGGAACGAAAAATGGAGGAGGATACCAAAATCCTTGTGGTTCTTGGCCGTGCTCTTCTGCACAGACTAGGTAGTGCCAAAAATGGAACACTTCATATCTAAAGAGACAGATTCTTCCCGGATCATAAAATAAGGATGAGGTTTGTCCCTGTTTTTTTTAATTCTTAAGGCATCAGTCCCCTGTATACAAGAAAAGTAGGCTGTTTTTTTCAGATGCTTTTATCATGGCTTCTATTTTTATTTGTAGTTTCTGCCTGCAATCGATTGCAGATCCTAATGGAGGCCACATTTTGAGAGCCTCTCTGTAAAACCAAGGGATCAATGTATGCTCTAATGTCTTAGTACTTCTGAGCAGCAGCCGCTGCTCAAAAGCCTGGTTAAGAGGAAACAAGAGTTTGAAGCACTTCTTAGAACATTTTGTGAGATGGCATTAATACCTTCCCAGTTTCTCAAAGGCTTTTTTTATCCTTTGCTAAGATTCATGCTGGCTAATTTGATTCTCTTCCACATACTACTGATAGGGAAGGAAAGTTTGTGTTTGTTTTTTTTGTTGTTGTTTTTAAAGAATTTTCAGAACTGAAAGCTTTGAATTCTCAGAATTAGTAATGCCACCACTCATCAAGGGAAGTGCCATTTTTACTGCATGTGCTGAGATACTGCAACAGGGGGAGAAAAGAGCAGTAAACCTGGTAGGCTTAGGGTCCTATTGTAAAAGCCATGAAAGGGACAAGGATCCTATCTCTGTAAGCCTTCCTCTGCTTCCTAATTCACACCTCAGAACAGGACAAAGACACAGGAAAAAGTTGGAGCATTACACTTAAAACTTGAAGTGGAAATCTTTCAGGGGTGTTATCATGAGTAGCAAATACCTGAGCAGATTAAACTTGTTTGTCATGTTCACTTGCTTTAAAATTGCTGTGCGTTAAAACTTCTAGAGGTGCCCTTCATGATGTCTTCTGTTGTTCAATCCACATTTCTCTGTGGATATTTGGAAAGACACTTACTAGGTCACAAGCAGCTGGTTGTTAGTTACACCGCAAGTCCTGCTTTTCCTGGCTTGAATTTAAACAGATGGATTTTGCTTACAGATAAGTGCTGGGGATGGGTACTCCTGGGAGTTGCATGTGCTCAGTGTCCTGATCTGTGTTACATTTCCACCTACAGTAGGTTATTTAATCTGTGGAAATGTACACAGCTAGTGTAGTTTTTTTACTGTATTTGCCTTAATGAAAGCGTGCAACAGTTCAAAGATATAAATGGATATTGTGAAAGATTGGTAGAACTGTTAATGGGAAATATAAATTCAGACTCCACTGAGAAATGGCTTACAGTTGACAGTGATGCAGTTGCTGTGTTCAGGGAACGTATCTCCTAGTAAATCGTGGATCATCACTCTAGCTGATGAGACAGTGCTTGGGCACTTGGTAACTCTTCAGTGAGCAGCATGTAAAATTGTGACCTAGTGATATTGGAAGTTGTAACAGAGGCTAGGACTTCCAAAATCTCTGAGAGTTACACGGCTCTCTTAAATTAATTTTATGGTTTAGGTGTACATGGCTAAAATCTCTCGGAAGCCCTCAAGCTGCATGCAGTGGTGGAGTGGAAGGAGATAACTCTGACTGCAGAGTTTGGGGTTCAGCATGGGTAGGATGGGATCCATCCTGGGTTTTTCACTCTGACTCTGTTGCAGGTGGAGCGAGAGAAGGCCATTCTCTTGGCCAACCTCCAGGAGTCTCAGACGCAGCTGGAGCACA
The DNA here is from genome assembly GCF_020740725.1 of Corvus hawaiiensis. Classification (NCBI taxonomy): domain Eukaryota; kingdom Metazoa; phylum Chordata; class Aves; order Passeriformes; family Corvidae; genus Corvus; species Corvus hawaiiensis. The sequence continues at coordinate 22,270,474 of NC_063216.1, read as the reverse complement.
CCAAGGGAGCCCTGACAGAGCAGCACGAGCGCGTCCACAGGCTCACGGAGCACGTCAATGCCATGAGGGGGCTGCAGAGCAACAAGGAGCTGAAAGTTGAGCTTGACTGTGAGAAGGGCCGAGATTCTGGCGAGGAAGCACATGATTATGAAGTGGATATCAATGGCTTGGAGATCCTGGAATGTAAATACAAAGTAGCTGTTACTGAGGTGATAGACCTTAAAGCAGAAATCAAAGCCTTAAAGGAGAAATATAATAAGTATGTGGAAAATTACACCGAAGAGAAGGCCAAGTATGAGAGCAGAATCCAGACGTATGATGAGCAGGTGATAAACCTGGAGAAGTCGACCAAGGAAAGCCAGGAAAAAATGGTCCACATGGAAAAGGAGTTACAAAGGATGGCAAGCATAGCAAATGAAAACCATAATACCCTCAACACTGCCCAGGACGAGCTGGTGACGTTTAGTGAGGAGCTGGCTCAGCTGTACCACCACGTCTGCCTGTGCAACAACGAGACGCCGAACAGGGTCATGTTGGACTATTACAGGCAGAGCAGAGTCACCCGCAGCGGGAGCCTGAAGGGACCGGATGACCCTCAAGGTCTCCTTTCCCCACGACTTGCCAGGCGGGGGGTGGCATCGCCTGTAGAAGCCAGGACCCCGACCGAGCAGGTGACGAAAGAGGCCACAGAGCCCGGCAAGGAACAGAGCCCAACAAAAACACCTTCCATTTCTCCTGTCATCACAGCCCCTCCTTCCTCCCCTGTCTCTGACACCAGTGACATCCGCAAAGAGCCTATGAACATCTACAACCTCAATGCCATAATAAGGGACCAAATCAAGCACTTGCAGAAGGCTGTGGATCGGTCGCTGCAGCTGTCGCGCCAGCGGGCCGCGGCCCGCGAGCTGGCGCCCATGATCGACAAAGACAAGGAGGCCTTAATGGAAGAGATCCTGAAGCTGAAATCGCTCCTGAGCACAAAGCGAGAGCAGATCGCGACCCTGAGAGCAGTGCTGAAAGCCAACAAGCAGGTAAGGTGCTCATAAAGCACTCAGGAAAGTCTGTTATTTTTACAGGTCGCTTACAAGCTTTCCCAGGGGTATTTTGGAGGAGAGGTTTTACTCACAGGTTATTTAGCCTCTCACTCAATCACAGCAAGGGCACACCTTTGTTCCCTCCCTTCCCAGCCTCCTCTTTAAGCAGTTTAGTTCTGTTTTTGTCAGCATTTCCCACCATTCACTCAGCAGAGGTGTGGCCAGGGACGAGCTACTGCCCAGGCATGTTGGTGGTATTATCACAGACTGATTAAGGTTATCAGGGTTGGAAAACAAAATAGAACATACCTGGAGAGGCTCTCAGTGGTGTGCTCTTCTATTTAAGAGAATAAGAACCTCAAGTCATTATTTTGAATTTTTTCAAATCTTAAGAGAAATTCAACAAGCCATTTTACTTTAGATGTTTCACCAATGAAAAGAAGCCGAAAATTATAGTACTTGATATCAAATGCCAAAAGAAATCCATCTTAATGCTATGTTTTTCAAGAGTACTGTCAATTTTCTGTGCATATTATATCTACCAAGCCCTTTGCGTCCGTTAGATTCCAGCTCTGAAAACACTGTAAAAAAAACCAAAAAAACCCATGCAAATAGTTTTATTTACTTTGATGCATCTCCTTTTGCCCAAAATTAATCTGAATGCAAAAGGCTGCAGCGGCAGTGTCATCGTTCTAGGTCTCCAGGCACTTTTCTCATCTGAAAACAGTGCAGTGATCACCACGTGGGGGCTCGAATACCGGTTAACAGCTTGGCACACTATTAGCTGGTGACAGTGATGGGATTTCAGTGTTAAAATTCCCAATAGTCAACTATTCTGAAGTTACAATTTCAAGTTTAATTGGTTGTTGTATCTGTAACTGCATTTCTAGGGTACTGGGGATTTTTAAATTGCAGCAATATTTCAACATTTATTGAGTCTTTTATAGCATTTTCCCTCCCTCTGATACAACACATGTTAAATATTAACTCAAGTAATTAAATACCATCTCTAGCTAAGCAATAATAGCTCTGAGCAATTATATGTGGTTTTCCATGTAATTAAAATGTAATTTAGATGGAATTGATGTATGTGGGTATACATTCTGTGATCCCAAATTAAAGATTTTTCCCATTAGCATAGAGCTATCATTTATTTTTTGCTACCACCAGAAGATATATCTCAGTCCCACTCTTTTATTGCTGTCAGAAATAATGCATTATCCTAAAGGATGCTCACTGAAATGGAAAAGATAGATTTGCTGACTAAGGAGCCGCTATTAACTAATCTTTTATTTATTGGATAGCAGCATTGGTAACTGTACAACTGGGTACAGAAACGTACCATACTTGTTCATGCCAGCCTAATATCAGCTTCCTCAAACTTTCAAGTTAAAAGACATAATAATATAAAGGGAAGGAGAAATTCAAAGTTGTAGAGGGGAAGAGTGATTTATTATGTGCCAGCCTCAAGTGATGAGTGTACCCCAGAACCCAAATTCATGTTTTGACTCATATTCAAAAAAAACAGGGTTACAGTTTATCCTCTTGAGGTGTTCCCCTTCGAAAGATTAAGTTTCTAAGCAGCAAAAGGCTGAGGATGTTTTTCCCTTGTGGGACCCTTCCCTAGGTCTGGTATTTTGGGCTGTACTTTAGTGAAAACACACCCTTAACTAGGGAAACACAGTCGGTATCTAGTGATGGTCAGTAGTATTCATAAATAAGAATTTTAGACTACACAAAGCTCTAGCAGGATAAAAAGAGAAAGATTTGATGTAAGAAAATGCAAACATAGGTCCATGAAAATGTATTCTTAAATCAAGTGCCCAGGAAAGCAAGGCATATAGATATTGCTGGCTTGCTTGCTTGCCTTGTCTTGATTTATGTATCCTTTGTTCATAGCCCAAATTACTGTGTCTGCACCAGATCGGTGGAATAAACATTAACAAGTGGCATAAGTGAGAAAGTAAAATCAAATTAATGATGCAGTAACTTTTAGGACCAGTTCAATAATGGGTTTGGTTTCGATTTCTAATAGCAATCAGAAAGCAAAACTGCCTTTGAGGGGAATTTAATATCCTGAAGTTCTGATGGAAAGCTGATATATTGTTTTCATAGCTAAATAGTTCAATAAGACAGAATTGAGTCAGCGAGACCTTTAATTCTGCATTAGCAGTAACTATGGTGTCTCCAGCTCCCATAAGTGAAATACCCATAAAAGTCTTTCAGAAAAAATACCTTGATAACCCCAAACATACAGAACCTTATCTATAAACAAATGCCCTGATATTATATGGACAGAACACAGTAGAATTTCTGCTGTGAAAGAGAGGTTTGATGAAAAGACCTGGTACCATGTACAACTTGTGCTCTAAAAATACAGGCTAGTTTCTGCTTTCTTGTGTGAAATAAAAATCCTACCAGTGTAGGACTTAATATTTATTAACAATTATTTTAGCTGGTCTGCTTCTCACACAGCTGATGTAAAGTAAATGACATACAAAGCCATCTTAGAAAATGAGATCTGTTCACAGATTTCAGGATGAAGATGGCAACCTTTAGGCAGATGAGACTGGGCAAACATCTCCTCTGTAGGGATATGGAGGGGGATGGAAAGGACCCTGTTAATTCTGGCAGTGCTTGAAGTCCTGGGGTCAGGTGTGTGCTCCCCTCAGCCTATTCACCTCCAGGGCTGGGTTTTGAGGATGGGGAGGGGAGCTGAGCTCTGTGTGTTCCCCAGGTCTCATTTCCTCGCTGGTATTTCACACCCTGCTGGAGTCCAGGCACTGGAGCTCCCTGCTCCCTCCTGGTGTTGCTGTAAATTCCAGGTGACTTCTTCTGCACAGTAAATGCTACATGAGCCATCAATTCCATGTCTGCAGGTGGCTGGCTGAGAGCCTGGGTAGTCATTTGCTCAGTTCCTCGGCATGACTGGTCTGACAAGAGTGTCATGAGCACCTCTGCTGTCTTATTACATTATTTACTTCACTGAAGAGTATTAATGTTTTTTTTCCCCCCATGTTTTCATCTTTTTCTTGTGTTCTCCATCTACTTGTGTGTTGAGAGATTGCATTTTGATGTGGAACAAAATTCTCTCATTTTTCTGATACAAATTTTTTTACTTAGCCGCAACTTAAAAACAAGCGCTTCAGAAAGAGCTCTTAAAGCCAGGTCCTGGGCATCTGCTTCCTTTTGGCACCCACCACTTGGAGATGAAGGCTTTTATTTACCCCATCCTTCCTTTCAGAGCACTCTCTGAATGCACTGTTCTGGATTATCTAAACCTAGATTATTCCACAGAACTGGTTTCAGGCACCACCATATATGTGGCTCAATGGGTACAATTTTGGAGATTGGCTGAGATGGGGAGCAAATAGAAATAATTTCAACAAGAGCTGGCACTGGAGGAAGAGTAACATGAGGTTTCATGTGGCTTCAGTTCATTTTATCCCTGTTAGTTTGGCACAGTGTGACAGTACAGCTGAGGTGACCAGACACACTTAATTGTCTCTGATAGATGGAGGCTGAGTTCCTCTTCTATCCTCTGCCTCCATTACACATTCAGGCTTCAGGGTGTTCTCAGAATTCAGGCAAGTTTCCTGTCTCTTCAGGCTCTCCAAATTTCCGACAGAAGCTTCCTCAGCTTGTGCTCTCCGTCTTTCTTTTGCTACTAAACCCACTTTTTTGGTTAGTTTTATTTGCTTCTATAGCAGAGCACTTAGGAGACTTTCAGAAGGGAGAACCTCAGCAGCTTGGCTGGTGCATGGAGAGCCATGAAGCATTTCTCATAGGATTTGAAGCTTATGCTTTGTTTTCTATATGTTTTATAGGAAACTTTAATAGGAAGAAAAAAAGTTTAAGATTTGATACAGTCCTTCCTCTTTTATTCACCAAGTAAACTGTATTTTCATCCTGTAGTGTTGCACATCCATTTAACTTACCCTGACATCCAGACTAAAACATAGGGATCATGGTCTGTCTGATCCTTGTGCATAGTTTCAGTGATATGTAAATTACTGTTAATTTATGAGTGTACATTTTTGGTCATGGCTGAAAACAGACAAAAAGCTGATGATTTCTGCTTTATCCTGCCATGACATAGACTGGTGTCCAGTATCCTGCACTGCACCAAAGCATATATCAGCAAGGTTGAAAAAAGCAGAATTGATTTGAATAGATCCCTAAGTGATTGATAATTTTAACATGTATTGCTGATGATTTCAAATCTGGATTGGAAAAATTTATCTATTTAAAATGATAGGTGGTTGCTAGTACTGCCCTTTAAAAATCCATTCTCTTAATGTAAATTGGTGTGAAAGTAAGAAACTATTATTGGTGAGTATACAATCAAAAAGTATTTTAATGCTGCTATTTGTAATGGTGCTATTTAACGAGACAAAAAGAATAAAGTTGTAATTTAGTAGGAGATTCTAATGTATTCTTTTGTTAAGAGACATTGCTAGTGGGAAATGTATTGAGTTTCGGAAAACTGAGTTTAAAACAGGTTTCCAACTGTTTGGTAATTACCATCTTTTGTCCTGTTCCCTTGCTGGTTGCTTTAACCTAATGTTCTTCTAAACTTCTCTCCCCTGGTGGTGGCTCAAGAACCCATAAGGTAACAGGGGAAATTGATTGCCTGTATGAATTGCTGCAACTTATTATGTACCAAATGAAGTGAAAAAACACTCTGAACAAATGTAAAAGGAAGCAAATTTTTCTTCCTCTCATTCAAAGGCAATAATTTTAAATGTCCCAAGCAGCAGTAGGTATAAAGTCTCTATAAAACTTTGTATTTTGAATAACTTAAAAATGATACTAAATTCATAGGTAAAGCAGAATGTTCAAGTCTTGCAAAGATAAGACAAATGTAGTTATTAAAAGCAGTAAAGTAGTAAATTAAAGAAATTTAACAGATGAAATTGAAAAAAGAAGGAAGGGAACAGCAAAAATTTAGGCATAGGACAAATACAAAGCCTTGTTTCCTGTTAAATGAAAACTGTAATTTACACTTTTTATTTTTTTGTTATGGTTAAAAATGCTGAAATAATGCTGGCTTGCACAGTAGACATTGTCAGTTCTCAGACGTTAATCAAGCTGCCAGGTCCTGGCCATCCCTGTGCCCACGGAAAGCCTCGGCCAGCAGTAGGCTTGAGGCCAAACACGTTGATTCACAACTTGGCTGCAGAGGCTGAGCCTCACGTGCCCTGTGTCCTGTTTGCAAAGCGGCCAGGGGACACACTTGGTTGTTTCTTGCACCTCAAACAACCTGGTAGCAGCTCCTGTAGTAACTTACTCACCTGAGTCCTCCACATACAGCTGCACGGTGTTGCAGGGACACTTAAGGTGCAGAGTTGTTGCCAGTTGCTGTTAAAATGGGCTTTGTCCTCTCATCTGTGTTCTCCTTTTCCTGGTTTCATGGAGTACAACTTAAAAGAAGAACGTGAAGGGTGCACTACAATGGTGATCAGGTTTGATTTCTTTTCCTGTGTGAATGAAGGACATCAAAACCAAAATCAGACGTGGGGTTTTAGCTGTTCTCAGATCTCTGTCTCATAAGCACATATGTTTGTGTTTGTGTTTTAGACAGCTGAAGTGGCACTGGCCAATTTGAAGAATAAATACGAAAATGAAAAAGCAATGGTGACTGAGACCATGACCAAACTACGGAATGAACTAAAGGCTTTGAAGGAAGATGCAGCAACCTTCTCATCCTTGAGAGCAATGTTTGCAACCAGGTAAGGGATAAGTGGTGTCCCATCTGGCTCAGCACTGTAAACATGTGTGTGCTAAGTGAGAACACACTTAGCTGTATATGTTGGGTGCTTAGGAGGATAGAGGAATTATTTTCTGCATGGTCAGGGGTTTGCTGGATGAAGGTGAATGAGTCCTAGAATGCACACTGTGCAAAACTTGCAAGCTTTCCAGTGCTGTTGAGATGTGTGTCTTGGAAAATAAAGCTGAAGAATAGCAATGTCAATACAACCTTGAGTAAAGTGTTATAAATGACAATAGATGCCTCTAGCATATTTGCATTTATAGGGTTTTTTAAAGTGAAAATCAAATAGTGGATTTATGTGGCTGATTTTCCCATTCAGAAGTACGCAGTGATTCTGTCTTGTAAAGCTATTGTACGGTTAATGATGATCTTCAGGATCCCATGTTTTCATTACAATGAGATTTATTACTTACCAGTAGTAAAATCTATTTCATCAACCAGCCTATGTGGTAATCCAGTGCTAATAACTGTAATTTCCCACTCCAGTGTAAATTCTTATTTTCTCCCACTGTGATGTTCAATTTATTATCTTCTCCTTCACAGGACAAAAGCTTCACTTACCTTCTGTAACATAGTTCCTCCTGGCAGGACAGTAATTAATCAACTTTCATCTTTCCTTCTTCCACATCTTCTTCAGAAGAGCTTCTGGTTTTACACAGAATCACAGAATCAACTAGGTTGAAAAAAAACCTCTGAGATCGAGTCCAACCCATGACCCAACACCACCTTGTCATCCAGATCATGTCACTGAGTGCCATGTCCAGTCTTTCCTTAAACAGCCCCAGGGATGGTGATTCCACCACCTCCCTGGGCAGTTCACTCCAATGTCTAATAGACCTTTTTGTGAAGAAGTTCTTCCTAATGACCGCCTAGATCTCCCCTGGCACAGCTTAAGAGTGTATCTTCTCATCTGAGCTGCCTTTTAAAAGGTTACCTAAAAATATATTTTTTTAAAGATCCAGCATTTTCATCAATAAATTCTTATTTTGGAAATACACAAGCCAGACTTTTCCCCCCCTTATGATCAAACATGATGCAGATTTCTTGTTTGTGCTTTAGTCCATAAATGATGAGACGTCTTTGTGCCTCATGCCAACATCTCTTCAGTGCTCCCTGCAGTGCCATCTCACCACTTCCAGCCTTCTAAGGTGCTTTTTTGCTTAGTGGCAGTGGCAGCAGCAGCTGGGAGAAGTGGGAAGGAAGGAGAAAAGGCGCATTTATATGTTGTGACGTTGGTGCTGTGTACAAATTCATCATAGGTCCATCGTCAGAAGAGTGCGTGTAGCGACATAATGGAAGTGAAGACCCAGCTCAGCAGGTGGTGTGAACCAAGGTAGCCTGATTGATTTCATTGGCATCTATAGATTTTCTTCCAGAAAGGAGAGCTCTGTGTGTGTGTGTTGGAAATGCATATGTTGACCTTTCCTTGCAAGCTCCTTACTCTAGGAGACACAGGAGTGTACTAACTCTGTAAGGCCTCATGGAAGGTGAGTAACTCCCAAGCAGAGCAGTGGCATCGTGAGCATAAAGCAGACAAGGGTCTTGCATGGGCCGTAAATCATCAACATATGAGGTAAAAGTAGTTTGCAAAGATTTAGAAGTTAATTAAAGGGAATGTTAGCTTGTTGGTGTGCTGAATGCTCCTTACTCAATTTGGGCATCCTGAGTGCAGATGTCAAGGCATATCCTAAAGCTGATGGGAGGCAGCAGCATCCCCTCCACGAGAATTAGGCTGCACTGACTCCACTCATCCAGGTACCTTTTCTAGATGCCACATGTGTAGTTTGCAAAGAAGCTTCTCTTTCTCTTCTGTGAACTATAAAGGGAGTCCGTGTGACTTCCTGAGTCACACATTTTTAATTTATAAATTTCTACTGTTAGTAGAGAAAAACTTCCCCCAAAGAATTTGCTGCTGTTGGTAAACTCCATGTATTAGTGATTAAACACTCAATATAGGGCCTATGGAATGTATCCCTGCCCTTGACGTCCTAAGTTCTGCCCAATATTTTCTGAGCACAGTTATAAAAATTATTCACTACAAGGTCTTCCACATCATTATGCTCCTATAGATTTTTCTGTTGTAAAATATTCATTTTTCTTCCCTAGCATGGAGTTTAATGGCCTTTATAATTAAATCAATCTTCCTAAATGGTCAAATCATTGACTCATTCCAAATAGTCCATTTGGAAGGGCATTTGTTTAAATGACAGAGGGTTGATATACTCTACAAGTCCATTGAAGAAGAGAAATCTGTTTGAAAATACAAGGATGTAAACACAAGATTTTGTGCAGTAACGTTAGATGCAGTAGCAACCTTCAGCATAAAAAAGCAATTGTTCAGTCTTTAGTTGAATAAAACCGTGGTTTCCATGGTTATAGTGCATCACATGGTACTTACTCCTGAATTTCCACCATAGGGAGATCATCCTTCTGATAGTAGGATTGTATTATAGATCTGAAAATGGTTGCTTATACTGTTTGATAGAACAATATCCTTTCTCTTTCCATAAACCACCATTTTGGTCTCCAAATGGATGTTCATCTGGTGCTGAACTGTATGGTTCCTTCCTCAAATACACTGGATAAAGGTCATAGCACACATCATAAGGAGAGCACAGCACATCTGTTTCTGTTCTGAAGCAAAGTTGACGCTTTTCTCCAAAGCTCACCTATGCAGAAAGCAGGAGCCTTCCTTTTTCTGTGTTTTTCCTGACAATTGTTCATCCTTCACTCCTTAAGTTCTTTCCTCAGTTCTTCATCTCAAAAGTCTTTCTGTCCTGCTTGACCCTCTACTTTTGCCCCTTTTCCTTCTGGAGCAGTTATTTCCCCAATCCAAAAATCTCTGAGATTCTGGTCTCTACAACTTCCTCCTTCCCTTTTCATTAGCCTTGTGATCGATCCCTTTCTGGGATTTATGTGCTTCAGACCTGTCAAGAATATTTCCCAGAACACATCTCTTAGAAAGAGAAAGCAAGAGTGTATAAAATCTGTTTCATGAGATTCAAGGGGTTGGCAAAGCAGAGTTGAAGTGTCTGTTTGATGCCAGGGCCACGTGCCACCTTTAACCTGCTTATTTTGTCGTGGGCTGCTTCGGGTATTCCCAGAGAAAACGGGGAGTTCCCAGAGAAGCCTTTCCTGACCCTCCTGTTGCTTCCTCTTTGTTGCTGACCCGGGGTGAGCGCTGTGGGAGTGCGAAGCAGCAAGCGGCACTCATCCAGAGGAACAATAAATAATAAATTATTTAAAACATTAATTTTACAGTCTAGAGCAGGTGTCGCCCTGTGAGAGGAAGTCCTGTGCTGAAGGAGAGAAGGAACTGCTTTTAAACAGAATCCTAAAGGGTTTCAGGACGCTAACTTCACTGAGTCTCTACACTGCTTGCTTTCCCATCCTAAATAGAGATAGTTAACAGGAGAGAGCAGGAAATATTGCTTGTGATATTGCCATAGTCCTGACACTGCATGCATGGATTTTATTCTTCATCCATCAAAATATTTTCTTATGATTAATTTTTAAAGAAAAATGTGTGCTGAAGAGGCGGAGTAGGGAGATTGGACAGGTCCTGGAGCTGAGAAAACATTTATGAACGGAAGAGAATTACGATTATGTGGTTAGAGCAGGGACCTGTCACTGTCACTGGGTTTTAGCTCAAGCTCTGCTATGATTTATGTTACCTAAATTACACATAAGCCTGACTTGGTATTTGGTTTACATTCCTAGACAAGAGGGATAGATGGAACCAGAAATCCTTTAAAATCCTGTATAAGCTTCTTGGATCAGTTCATACAAAATAAGTGGGCTTATTCATCTGTCTGCTTGCAAATGAAAAATAGGTGAAACCTTGACTTTTGTTCTGACTATAAGTAGACCAGCAGACAGCAAGAAAACAGTGCTGTTTATTTAATAGCCACTTGCAGCTTACAAACTGCCCTGGGGCAAGAGGGAAATTGGGAAAGAGTTCTGACTCAGGAGGACATAACCTAACTTTTGGGATCACTGTTTGAGCCTTTCTGAAAGACCTGTTCAGAGCCCTGGAGTATCCTGGAACCCCACAATGGTCTCTGCCGTGCCAGAAGTCATCTTTCTTAGGAGCTCCTTACCTTTTTCTTTTAGGACCTCCTCAACCTTTTTCTTACTCCTGTGAGACCTGATGAATGTTTATCAACTGTGTGGGTGAAAGGCAATATAGATGTGTGCACTGCTTTTTTCTTTTTTAATTGGAAACACTTCTCCTTTTATCCCACACTTACACATAGCTGGGAATATTTCAGTGAAGGGAAATATTATGGCTGCAGGCACTAGTTACCTCCCACTACATGGAATAAACTTCAGTGCTGCTAAATTCCAGGAGATCTGAGGCTGTTAGTCCAGCAGTTTCTAAAGTTAATTAAGGCCTTTACTTGGGTGATTTAAGTTTAACCTTTCTGAACATTGTTTCTCAAAAAAAAAAAAAAAAAGCTTGAGCAGCAAAACCCAGAGACAATGGACCATGCATCTGTGAAAAATAATTAGGAACTTTGAGTCATGGTGGAGGTCAGATGACTGGAACCACCCAAACACTGCAGTGAACTACCAGAAATGTGGACTTGCTCTTAATGGGACTCTTCTAGGAAGAGTTCTGTAATTAATCAGAACAGTTGGAAAATGTATTCACGAGATTTGTTTTGTCTCAAGTATGAGACCAGCTAACAGCATCTAGTATATCCAGATTTCTCAAGCCAGCTTGATATAGCTCATAGCAGGTTTGTCTAAGACTGCTTTAGTAATGCCCACCTTCATGGCATTTGTTTCTTAACTGTTCAGTTGGGCTGTTCTACAAATCAGATGTGCAAATACCAAGAATACCTTCTAAGGCCTGAGCTAAATCAGTCTTTTTCCAAAACTAAAATTGATTTATTAGCATATTAAAGCAAGGCAATTCATTCTTCTAGTGGCAGTGTGCCGCAGGTGTTGCTGCAGGTGTTACTTCTAAAAATTTTCAACAGAAAAACATACTTGGAAACAAAAGAGGTCTCCTGGACAAAAAGGAAAGCAGGAGAGAATAAGAGACAGGGATACAAGATCCATCTGGTTAGAGGAATGAGTCTTTAAAACTCTGATAACACAGACATTAAAGTAAATTAATTTGAAATAGGAATTACTATAGTAATCAGAATGCTGATTTCATGTCTCTGTCAAGGAAACTGATTTAAGCATCAATAGACATCTCATGGCTTAGAACAGAAACAGATGTGCAAGTTGGCTTTAAGCCAACCAGCATTTCATAAATATCAGTTTTAATCAAGGCTTGGATAGTAACAATCATGCTTATTAAGGTCCTGTAGAAGAAAGATAATACTGAAACTGTAGATGAAGCTGTATCTGGCGTAGTAATTTTGCTTGCAGTGCCTGAATTGTTCAGAAGGGGAGCTCAATATATGTGTTTGTGTGTGAAGAATAACTAACTACACATTTTCAATAATACTTTGTTCCTGTTTCCCAAGGTGAATATTAAACTTTCAGAGAAATTAGTTTCATCCCTCAGTTTGCAATATTTCAAAGGTTTGTTGCATCACACATTTTGATAAGGAAGACTAAATTAATTTTCTATGCTTGCTTTCTGTAAGTGATAAAGTTACATCCTCATCTATTACACAATTGCAATTACACAGCAAAGCTACTTAGAGTCATACAGATCTTGTGGGAAGGAGATCTGGTGAAAGCTGCATCATTCAACATGAAAAATCCTTGGATGTTTCCACAAAAGTCTGATGGTCAGGCAGTACTGCTGTCTGTGAATCATCTCACTGCTGGGATACATTTATTTTTATTAGTCTTGGTTCTTACTGATTAGATGGTCTATTGCTATCAAACTGAAGCTATTTCACTTCAAAAAGTGTTTTAAGACAATTTTGAGATGCCTTGCTTTTCCTGTTAACTTTAGGAATTACTGCTAAAAGCAGAAATAAATTGAATTTGGTCTTAAATATAACAAAATCATAAGAAAGGTGGTTTTAGTTCTCAGAGATCTAAAGCAAATGAAAAGATAATTTTTCATGTGGGTAAAAGAGGCTGAGAATTAAAAATGGAGTAGGTTCATAGCAATGAACACACCTCCAAGAGATTCAACAGTAAATGTGAAATAACTTCCTCGTGTGGGGTTTCCTGAGTAGTATCTTTTTAATCAATGGTAAATAATGGCAATCATGGTAATAAACGGTTAACAGTGGGAATTAACTGAGGGTTTCTCATTTCACAAAATCTGATGTGTCAAGTGTCCAAACTACTCGCCGTCTTCTTTTGTAATACTTTCTTGAAGTGGATATTACTGCCTGTGAAAAATAGTATTTTCTAATTGGTAGACATTATTATTCATGGTGACTTACTAGTAGAAGCAGCACCCAAAATTCTTATTTGGGCTTTAAACTGGAAATAATTCCATACCTGCCCTCCAGCTGCTTGTTGCCTGCATCAGAAACATGTTACATTGTCATAGACTATGTTAATATAGGCACAGGTTGTCTTGCTGAATGGGAAGTGTTGACATTCAGATCCAAGCCTAAATTTATTCCAAGTGGGAACAGAAGAATTCAGGCTGCCTGCTTCCAGGATTACAGTCAGCAGAAGCTGGGATCTGAATCTGCCTCTGTAACTGAAGCCCGGGAATGTGCTCATTGGTAGAGGCGGTCCTTGGGCCGTTTCCCCAGATTTCTGCCCTGTTTTTCTGCAGGTGTGATGAGTACGTCACACAGCTGGATGAGATGCAGAGGCAGCTGGCGGCTGCAGAGGATGAGAAGAAGACCCTGAACTCTCTGCTGCGCATGGCTATCCAGCAAAAACTTGCCCTGACCCAGCGCCTGGAGGATTTAGAGTTCGACCATGAGCAATCCCGACGCAGCAAAGGCAAGCTTGGAAAGAGCAAGATCGGCAGCCCTAAAGTAAGTGAGGAGGCATCAGCCACCGTGCCAAGCATAGACACTTTCCTCCTGCATAGTCAGGGCCCACAGCAACCAAACTTACTGGTCAGCAGTGGCACTCAGAGGAAAAGGTATGCATGCAGTGATCTTTACAGTACAGTGCAGTAGCCAGACTTGCATTAAAGTTGTTCACCGAATTATAAACAGAATGATTCCTTTTTTTACTTTATTTTTTCTTTCCATACTTTGACTGGGGAGAAGGAGGTGGGGAGGATATGAGTATGAAATTCAAAGCCTGGCAACATGTGGTTCTGATCCCCCTACTCACTGTTATTTCCTCCTTCTGAATGCAGTGTTTTGAACTATATTCTGTCAGTGTCCCAGTGCATCTTGTATGTCTTTAATATTAAGTGTGAATGTATTTTTTTTAACAAGTTTTCTTTAAGTTTTCCCTACAGTTTTCCATAATGAGCATCTGGAATAAAAAAAGGATTGTGCTCTATGAGCATTTAAGTGCTTAACATGAAGGAAACTGCTTTTCTTTGTTAAGCTCTGGTGCTCACTTGATCTTTATCAGTGTGAAAAGAATATGGATGTGTTCACTCAGATCAATTTTTCTACATGGGAGCAAGAAACCTTTTGAAGGGGGATGGCTGCCATTCGTAACCTAATGCAAATATTTTGCTGTTCAAGCAGTGAGTTCTTGTCTTGTGCCTGCCCCTGCCAAAAATCTCTAGGTGTACGCATCTCCATGGTTTTGAAGATGAAGAGGACTCTGTTAGAGAAGTCCTAGATAATCATCCCCTTTTCTTGTATGCTCCAATCACAATGCAAAACCAAGAGAATGTTCAGGGAGCCTCATACATGTTGACTTGAGGATGCTGAGATATAACCCAACCTCATCTCCTCCTTCCCCAAATTGAATGAGGATTTCCAATGCAGGAAAGGTGTCCTGCTCTGGAAATGACATGGGGTGTCAAGGATAGTTGATTTTTACTTGTTAAGCAAGTTGAGATGCTATTGTCATTCGTGAGGCTTTGAAAGGTAATTAAAGTAAAACTCTTTTGTTTCCATATGTATTTTTCTTGGATCTCCTGCAAGACTATTCTCACCTTCCCTTTGTGATCAGAGCCATCCCAGGACTTCAGGGACCTACCTCCAGAAATTATTAAGAGCCCCCCCTCATCCTGCCTCCACAGAATCATATCTTCTGAGGGGCCCCCCTTCCATGAGTGAATTCATCCATGGGCACCGTCTCAGCAAGGAAAAAAGGTTAACCGTGGCCATACCAGGTAAACATTTTTTCCTTGGGTGCATGTGGTGCTGAGTGGTTAGCAGAGCAGGGGACCCTCCCAGCACTGCAGATGCAATTTGATTTGGGCACCTTCTTGAAAAGCAAAATGTCTCCTCCTGTGTCACGTGTGGCAGGAGATGACATTCTGCCGGCAGCGGCCCAACCTGGTTTCAGATGCAGTGTGGAAAGTCCTGCTGTGGTATATGTGGGTGTAGTCCCACTGGCATCCACAGAGGCTGCATCCCTGTGCCTGGGTGGAGCTTAGCCTGGTGGTGGCGTTGGTAGTTCCCCTGGAAGACACAAATCCCATGGGATAGAGGAGTCAGATGCATGAGGACCAGCGAGGGAGCGGCTGGCAGTGTGCAGGAGCCTCCGCAGCACCCATCTTCTCACCCTGCAGCATTCAGTCAGGTTTTTCCAAAGGGTGATGCTCGACTCACAGAAGGCTTAGTTTATACAAATTGAGTCATGAAGTTTATCTGTGCAGGAAGCTTTTGCTCTTAATTTCCTGCCAAAATGTGGTATCTGCTTTGAACGAGGTGTAGAAAGGAAATGCAAACTGGAATGGCATTTCAAAGGTGTGATAGCTTTCTTCTCCTGAGAGACCAGCTAATAATTTCTTATCTTCTGCACCTGAGCAGAGCCTTTAGCCTTTAACTGTGCACAGTCTTGTCTGGTGGTAATTTTGTTCATTCCTTGTTTTGAAATATGTTATACACAAAAAGCATAAGTAGAAAATATGAAAGCTAATATCCATAAGAGTAGTTTTTGCTCAAGTAAATGTTTATTCTGGGAAGCTGAGCAGTACCCTGTTATAGGTTATATTTCTCACCTAGTGCCATCAGTGTCAGAGCTGCCTTTGAGTAGTGCCATGCAAGTAACACCCACTCAGAGGACAAGTGTAAAAACTGCAGAGAATCTGAAGACATTTTGCTAGGGTGTGTTGCAGTAAATAAATCGAAGAGCTGTCTCCTGAGGAGAAAAACATGGGAGTGGGGGGAAAGAAGCATCTGATATCTCATGGAACATCATGGATGTGTGGACCACAGATTGTGAAACACTGGCACAGTCTTTGTCCAGTAACAGACCAAAGGATGAAGCAGCCTGAAAGGTAGAATTGTCCAGAAAATTATGTTTGTCTGGAGCCTTGCCTGTCACTTCAGGTACATCTCTACATATTTAGAGTATAAGGGTCTTGAGACAGAGTCACTGATGTATGTTACAGTTGTCCTTATGAATCTACAACCATCTCAGCTTTCTGAATGCATTTGTCAGAATTTTATACCATCACATGGCATCACATCACTTTAGTCTCAGCCTGTGAGACTGACAGGTCCAAACGCGAGATTTTTCTGAGCATTCAGATTCCAGTGTTGGCAGGACCAGGTTAGAACCAGGCTGAGGATTAAGCAGGGAATTATTCATCATTGTTTTTACCAGTTTCTGGAAGATTTCTTACAGTTGTTAATAGATGAAAGGAATGATGCACTAAGTAGGATTTTTTTGCCATCTGTCTAATTATCTGTTTCCTAAAAGTAAGGAACAGCGAAGAATGTTATTCTGCTGCTTTTACTGAGAATGTTTAAAAGCCTTGTCTCACAAAGAGTTTCTGTTCTCAGAAGATTTGTGCAGTCAAGCAAAGCAGCAAGAAGTGTAGCAACCCACACCTGCTTCAGAGAGGGTGCAAAAAAGCAGCATCCAAAGTCAAACGGTATGGAATGAAGTGTAGCTTGGCTTGAGGCTAAGGCCTCAGGAGTGGAGTGAGAATGAATCAAGCCTATATTGATTGGAAACACGTTTTGGTGTTAGGGGTTTTTTTTTTTCCCCCCTCTCTTTTAAATTTGTGAACTATTTCCTTCACAAGAATTTTTCACCCATGTGATGTGAGAGCTTTCATTAGCTCCCAGGGATGTGGGGACTGGGAGGCTGTAACTGGGAATGTGTTTGATTGGAGATGGAGACCAAGAGCCAAAATAGCTGAACTTGGTGTCAGGAGAAACAGGACAAGTTCCTCTGCCCCATGAGCCCCATGCAGTAGCAAGCTGTGCCTCTGTTTCTCTTGCACCTTCTTCTGCACTTGGTGCTTGGCAGAAGAGGCTGCTTTTGCTTTGACTGCTGCCGCATACCTGGAGAGGGAAAGCCTGACTGTTTTTGGCAGCCTTCTTCAGAGGAAGGCCAGCTGAACTGAAGACCTCTGAAGCAAGAGATTGTCATTTCCTGCTCAATTGCCATTTGAATGCCCTCAGCTCTAGATCAGCATGCAGGCACCCCTGACAGGAAGCTGTGACAGCACGACTTGATCTGGGCTTTCTAATTGAACTAATAGCTCTTAACTGCCTGCAGGGGCTAAAAATACCACTGGTGCTTTTCCAAAGTATCATGTTCCATTGCTCCTAGGTACTGGTATGCATTTAGCTTTGTTGCTTGTTTCTTCTTTGCTTCTGTTCTGCTGACATGTATTTTTACACTTTCAAGTCTTTATTCTTCTGATAGACAGAAGCATCCAGTATGTGCCCAGTGCAATTCCAGCCCACCTTTGGATGTGTTTGTGTTTGTTTTCCTAACTACATGAAAAGGTCAGGGCATATAGAAAGCCTACTGCTGGGTTTGACAGTGTGTAAGACTGAAAAATGACCTTTCCTTTGCAGTTGTATTCTCCTCAAATATGAAGTCACTAGGTGCCTCTTAATATACCACAGTCCCAAATATGAAATATGGTTCTCTCAACCTCTTCAAGGAAAAAACAAGACTAAAAAGGTCTCCTGTAGTATCTGCCTTGACAGCACTCTTTTCTCTGCTGATGCCTAGAGGTGGCCACCTAAAAACAGAGGCTAGACAAAAATAAGAGAATAAAAGTAGGTATTTATTTGAAGAGCCTTCAAAGGTACACCCTGGACAGTCAAAAGGCTACACCCAAGATGGATGCTGAGTCATGAGTTCTTCACACTTCAATAAGTTTGGTTCGTTTGCATATCAGGGTTAACTCTCCAATTATAGCCTCAGTTGATGATGTGATTGCCCCAAGTTTGCCCCCCCCCCCCCTCCCCCCCTTCTCTAGGCTTTAGTTTACACATTTTGGGACCTGCTGTCCTTGAAGAGCAAACCTAGAGAGGCTTGTTATGTCTAACCAGCATGAGAGAACAGTAGTTAATAGGCCACACGAAACTTCAGAGTTACCCACTAAGCAGTGCAGGATTTGAAAAATACAAAAGTTAAAACCTAAGGCATCACTGTCAGATACTTTAACATGGAAATTCCAGAAGCTGAATATCAAGTTCTGCTATTTTAGCTTAAAATTAAATCAAGATCCTTGTGTAGAAGATGTACCTGAAGTAAAAGGTTTCCCAACAGGTTATGAGAAGGACAGTAATCAATCAATGGCTGCAGTGTTCTCACTCAAACAGAGTCAACAACAGACCACCTGAGAGTCTCCTTTGCAGGAGTGCCCTCCAAACAAAATGTGGTAGATGCTTCTTTCCCCTATTGTTTTTGCTTGGTATTTAAAATCCCACACAGGAAAACACTGTAAAAAGTATTTCATATTTTGAAGGAATACAGATCATAATGAGTAATCCTTTTCCTTTTCGAGAAACTTTTACAGTCATATCTATTTTATTTTATTACAATAGTAAAAGGAAGGTAGCAGCCTTAAATGTGACACATTTCTCTCAAATTCCAAGCCCAGCTGAGGTCAGATGTTTGGTTGACCCAAGCCGGGATAGACCGGATTTCAACAGAACTATACTAGTTTGCTTCAGTCCCAGATTTGTGTTTTTGTGGGATTTAGATTTAATTGTTCTTCGTTGTTACAAAGAACAATTAAATCCATTTCATAAAATAGCTCTTCTGAAAACCTGTAAAAAAAAAACAAACAAAAAAACAAAACCAAACTTGCAAAATTAAGTAAGTTTGTAGTGTTGCTCCTTTCTGAAAGCACACTAACCCTGAAAGCACACTTGCTTTTCAGCTGACTTTCAAGAGTGATTTACAGCCTGGCATTTAGTTCCCACAAGAAGATACTAATGTGGAAGATAAAGACAGCACAAAGAAAGCCACATAATAGTATAGCAACTGCTCAGGCACTAAGCTCACCACCTACGATATGTAATTAAGAGTATGTAATAGTTACTCTTACTAAAACATAATCCAAGATTTATTTCTGATGTAGCCCTATGCTTACAGGCAAATCAAACATGAATCACAATATGATACAAATAACTAGCTCTTGTTTGTTGGTTTGCATTCTTACCATAAAATTTAACTTAATTTATAAAACCTCTGTCCCAAAGGAGATTCCTATAGTGTCACCAAGAACTAACTTACAGCTTCTGTAGGTGGAAAGTATTTTTTAAAGCTAACAAGGAAAATGAAAATAAAAAATCTCAATGACCCAAAGTTGAGGTCCTAGGGAGTCTTATAATTAAATCTTTAAGCTGGAACTCAAGGGAAGTTGCTTAAGAATTGTCTTTGCTACTTGCCTTTGCACTGAGAGTGGTTTAAAATGTGAAGAATAGGTAAGAAACCTGGGAATGCTTTGATCTGTTTGATGTAGCACAAACACAGTTTAGCACAACAAGGAGTAGAAGGTCTTCTGAGTAGGCTGGCTCTTAGTGTTATAGGGAATCAACGGCTTTTGGTAGTCCGTGAGAGGTATCGAGTAACCCGTTTTGGCTCAAGGGTTGAAGAATACACTCTCATGCTATTTTAAAATTTTTTCTTTCTGGATTTTGAGCTTTTTTTTAAGTGCAGTGTTTTAGATATGACTTGAGAAATACTCTATAAAAGGTTATTCTCAGTGTAATCAGAAGCTCATGTTCCTTCTGTATTTTTCTTTAAATAACCTTAAAGTGGAACTTGGCATGTGGGGCAAGATTGTTGGTTTTGGCTCATCCTTCTTGCTTCTTCATCTTGTTTAGGTAGTGTGAAGATATGGGAAATCATCTTCAAAAGGTGTGTTGTGAGTAGAAGCTGCCTTGCCCTCCCCTGTTGAATGCAGGGGTTGGGAAGCTGAGCAGAGGTTTTCAGGCTGACACCACTCTGCACAGAGGAGGCTGTCTGGAGAGGTGTGCCTGTGTAAAGGTCAGGGAAATACATTTTTGACAGCAGGTTTGTGTCTGCTTTCTTTGTGTCATGAAAAGGGTTTCTGTTCAAGGTCTTTAATTGTGCACGTTTTTTGTTTGTTTAGGAATATTTTGCCAAAACCAGTTTCAGCTTTGCTTTTGAGCTGAAGTTCCAATGCCAGAAAGCTGCTTACAAATTTTTAAGCCTTGCTGCTATAGGCATTACTTCAATATCTCAACTTTGCTTCTTTATGTACTTCTCAATTTTGAAACAGCAGGACTGTTAGAAATCTGAGCACAGAAGAAAGCACAGCTTCTTTTGAAAATGGTTGTGGAAGAAGTCCTTTGAGGAACGCCATCAGCTCAGAAATGAATTTTGCAGGAGGATGCTTTGTAGATCTTTGTGATTGCTCAGGTCACACAGTGAAGAGTTTTAAATATTTCTCATTTCTCCTTTGTGGACAAATTTTATAGATTGATGAAGAGGAAAATCAACATGACTAGGATCTAGATACCTCTATCTGTGCTGATTTTAACTTAGATAATTTTATACTGAGTTCTCAACAATGTGGATTTTTCTGTACATTAAGTGAAAGAATTTATTCTTGAAAAGCAGGACAGGTGGCTAACCAAGCCACTACTATTATACAAGATCTGCAGCCATATAATATTTAAGTAGTCAGGCTAGTCTACTCTGAATTGTTCCCTCAGGAAAGTTTGATTTGCTTCATCCAAGCAATCCAAAGCATGTAAGTTCTTCAGAATCATTATTTCTTTAAAAAACCCTGCAACTTTATTCTGGCAACACAAATTTAGTCTGAGTACAAATTGCCCTTTGCTTCATTAGAGATCCATGGAAGATTCTTCTGAGAAGGCATGGTATATTTTTATCTGCTGGGAATTTGCTTGTGTTGATGATGATCCTGTACCTGCAAGGTGTCTCTGAGCTTGTGCAATCAGACAGGCTACTGGCTGTTGTAAGAGTCATGCAATATTGGTCTAATCTGTCTCTGCTCTTCATGAAAAATGGATTTTATATGTTTTTAGTAGGCTTTTTTAAAAAAAAAAATCATGTGTAAGGGTTTTTTTGATGCTCTTCACAAAAAGGATAATTCAGTCATTATTTACTTATTATCTGTGTTCTCTCTTTTTGTTCTGCATTGTCCTATTTTCTGTGGGTTCTGTAAACATGCCATGTTTGTGTCTGTATGTGTTCATTGTTTGATGAGTGGTATCAGTGCATATATACAGATACATGTATATATCTTCCTGCTTTCAGGGCCATGTCCTGCATCTGATATGCTCATATAGCTCAGCTTGATGAGCATTGCATATTTATGCCATTTCAAGCATGGTGTGTTGTCCTTGTGGAGGCCGTTTTGAATTTGAAGAACTGTGTCCTTGCCAAGGACATTGGTTGGCTGTAACTGATGAAGAAGTCAGCTGGCTAAATGTACTTTTACCTCTTGGTGCCACTGTGAACAGGACCTTTTCACTCTGTGCTTTTCCTCTCTTGCATTTAGCTTTACAGTTGCCACTGATGAGACCAAACCCATACATTTCATGCTGATCAATGTAATTTAGCTACTTCAATATGCTTTAGCTATTGTGGCATGAATTCACTGCAGTTCTACAAGTTTAATTTATTTTTTATTTATGTTTTTTGACTATATAAAGAAAAAATCCTGAAATAAAATCTGTTTTTAATAGAAGCCCTAATTTGATTGATAAAACATAAAAAAAAAAAAAAAAGATTGCAGTGAAATCCATGCCTTACTGCTGTATATTTTCATTAAAAGGTTATTGACATTTTTTTCTCTGTATCTAAGCTATGACATCATTGCTGGATGGAATGGTTTACATTAGCATCATTTGTTGAAGTTCTCCAGTAAAGTCTTATTTAGACTTATTTTTCTAGCTAAACAGGTATACAGGTGACACATCAAGTCTTTAAGGCATATTACCAGATATTTGTTGCTTTCTATGAAAATTTTTGGGCTTTGGAATCCAGTCCTATCAATTAACTAAAACAGAGATTGAAATATCTTTACAATGTTGGTAACAAAAGCCATCCCTCTCTATCTTCTTTTATGACAAGGTTTAATGTGGTTTCATGACTTGCTGATTTTTTGCCCTCAAATACACAGGAGTATTCAATATTGTGCTTTTTGCCTCATAAAATAGGCAAAATGGAACTGAGTCTCTGTTTAAATTAGACATGCTGATATTTTAGCTCTCTAATTGAGCAGTTCCTTGGGTTGTTGTGGTGTGTGGAGTAAGCTCACAGCAATTCTTTAAAGAAGACTAGTGTCCTTAGTTGTAAGTATCTCCCTGTCTGCATTTTTTAGGGGCCTAGAACCTCATAATTGTAACTTATGTTGTTTCTTCCAAAGCCTACTAAAGTTACTCTTCCCACTGACTTCAAGTTTTGGGTCAGGCCCTTCTTTATCCATATAATAGTGCAAGTATTTTTGCTCTGGATGATTTTGTGACCTGAAATGTATCCTTGTTATGTTTCCATGGTAAACAACAAGATCCAAGTGTGATGTTTTCTGTAATTTTAAGACCTTTCTTTTCCTCTTTTGAAATGTTTAAAATGTGTGTCTTTTAGTGAGTGTTTCATGAATCATCAGACCTTTCTAAATGTGCTTTTTATGAAATGTATATAAAAGAAAGGAACTGAAGATAAATTTTTCAGCTTATGCCATTTCCATTTCTGTTGTACTAACCCATTATTTAGCTTCTCAGTAGATTTAATGAGGAATTATTTAAAGCATTCACAGAAACCATTCGAGAAATAATATAAACATGTTGTGATATAGAAAGTGCGAAAAAGGCTACAGAGCTGACAAGAAACCTCTTAATGTTCTGAGCCTGTAACTGAAGAAAAATACATTTCACTAATTTTGTTAATGACAAGATATTATTTCTGTTTTAAAAGCTATTCTTAATGTGAACTACAGGAAAAGGCAAGGCTGGGATATAGCTTTATCACACTACTTGGAGCTAGCAGGCACATCACCACTGAAACACATGGACTGATGGGGGAACAGCTCTCTAGATTTGGGATAACTCATGTCTAAAAAGAAAATACAAGTGAAGTCATGCAGAAGAAGGAAATTAAGGGTAAAAGCACTCCATGTAGTGTAGCTGTTGTATAGTGTAGCTGTTGTATAGATGAAAGAACTCACTAGGACATACCCAAGAAACCTGACATGCTTTGGAAAGCCTCTGAATCAGTGACCTACTAAACCATGGCTGTCTGTGCTGTGTGCCAGGCAGTGCATGAAGTTGTTAGTGATGCTCCATGAGTGCGTTTGTGGAAATCACCAAGATAGATAGCATTTCCCTAAATGCCATAAGAAAATAGCAGTTAAACTCCGTACCTGCTCTTACTCTTGAGAAGCATTTAGCAGCAAGCCCTCTGTTAGGTTAACTCTGACTGACCTTGTCCTAAAGTGCTCAGAGGAGGAGCAGAAGGAGGGCCTGTGTCAGGAGCTTGTGATTATTGTAGTAACAGTGGGACATTCCTGGGCCTGCTTTGCAAGAGAAAAGAGCATGGGCATGGGGAGCTAGCAGCTGATGAGGATTTTAGATGCATCCTACAGCTGGCCTACTGCATTTTAGGGCAATATATGGGTACTGGTACTTAATGGGAGGTCAGCAGCATGCTCACATCTCTTACTCTTCAAACAGTTTTTAAGAAGACTAAGAAATAAGTAGGGGAAGAATTAATTGTTGTTGTAACTTCTCCAATCAAAAGTAATCTAAGCTATTAAGGTTCTTGAATAGCAAGCTTAAAATGTGAGTTACCTGTGTACTTGCACTCTCAACACAGGAATTTCATAGTAGATTACCTTGACCATGTAGAAAGCTGAAAATGATAGTTGGTTGACACATTTCTCTATCTCCTATCAATGATCCACTGTTCAGTGGATAGAACAGAGGTAAAATTCAGACAGTGGGAAATCCCAGCTAATGTGGCTGCTGGAAAATGTGCAGGAGCTAAATTGCACTGCGTGCTGCTGTGCCAGGATGGGGCTGGCAGTCACGGAGTGGTAGAATGTATCAGCACAAGGGCCAGTCCTCCTACACTGCTCCTTCTGCTCACAGGCCAGGACAATCTGAATCAATCCTGCTCTGAGCAAGCTGGGGTTAATTAGGCCAGCCAGGATCCACATGGAACCCCAGTGGCTGCTCCACCATAGCCCTCTCATTCCAGGGCAGCTTGCAGAAACATGGAGCTGTGTCCAGTTTTCAGTTGAGAGACTGATCTGCTGGGCTGTGTGTGTAGGGCAGAGGTAACTGTGTTATTTACAGACTCAAACTGACCCTGGAAGCAGGAGAAGGGAGAGACTCTTCTAATCTTTGACCTGTACCATTGTTTGTGGCTCTTTCCGAAGGTAAGTCACAGCTGTCCTCTCACCAGCTGTTCTTTGTGATAACTGTTACCTCTTAAAGTTCCTCTTGGCCTTGAGGAAGGTCAAAATTTTCTTGGCATTTGTTAGAAAAATGAAGATAAATTATAAGTAAACCAGCTGTCAGCTGTATAAACTTATGTCCTCATCACCCCTGTATATAAACAGTTTGGGGACTTTTCTCATCTTGTCAGATTGCAGCTTGAAAGCATCTCTATAAATCTCAGCAAGGAGGGCAAGCATCTTAGCACCCTCTGCCCCATTCTCCTTGACATCTCACATTTGTCTTTTGGTTTGGAAATTTTCCTTGTTCTTCACCTTTGAGCAGAGAGGATTGATTTATTATCTTTATAGGTCTTGCTCTGTGATATAACACGTTTTTACATCTGGACAACCAGGAGGCTACTGATCTGTTCTTTGCCCAATACTTTCAAGTCATGCTATTAACCATTCATTCTTTCCCATTAAATTGACATTTCAGGGATGAAAACAATTCATTACCATATTAATGGAGACAGCTTCTCTTTTCAAGTAAATTGTCAATAACAGCTTCATAGACACGTTACCAAATTCCTCAGACTTGGTGGAACAAGTTCCATTGACATTGGGTAGCGTAACACAAAGTCAGATAGCCTGAAAAGTTTTAACTAGCAAAGAAGGAGTGTCTGTTGGCCTGAAGTGATCAGTGAGATGCCAGGGAAGCTTTGTTTTAACAGGCTGAAAAAGCCTCAGTCATATTATTTTATTATTTATCTGGTCATAAACATTTACTGACAGCTTTTCATCTATCAAGAACAGATTTTTCCCAATGTTTGCATATCAGAAATGACAAATCTGTAACAGTACCTGTGGATCAGTTTGCTGTTTGACTCTCAATTTTACCCTTTCAGATAAAGGGGGAAAATTTTTTTTTCATTGATTAACTGAACTAAATGCAGTTAAAAGTATGTTATGCTTATCTTGGGATTCTGAGTAGTCTCGGTATTTGAGAGCGCTGTGTGGAGATTAGGAATTTACTGAGAGTCAAAATGTGCTGCAATGTTCATTGCAGTGTGCTGGGTCCTGAGCAGGTGGGACTGGAAATTCTTGCATGTAGGTTTTTCAGTGAGGACATTGCTGATGTCAACAGAAGGCAAGCCCATCTCAGACACAAATAACCCAGTAAAGCAGACCTGTGTTGATTAGTCACTCAGTTCATGGACTGGAGGGCAGAGCACATCTTGTGACACAAGGGAAACGTGTTGTTTTTGTGGCTGAGCCAAAGGGAAGCATAGGAAAATACTCTTTTTTTTGGTGATATTTGCTCCCAGCAGATAATTTACAGCAGCACATTCAGTGCTCATGTGAGCAGATGTAGTTTCTCTGAGCCTGGGTATTTTTTTAATGCTCTTACATCAGGAGCTGATTAGCTTGATTAGGACTAGGCCTTAGGTTCCAAAGGAAAATCAGCAGTGGCTAATCTGTGAGAGAGAAAATCTCTGAGCCCTTTACATCATCATTGTGCAAGTGGCTAAAATGTCAGGAACTGAAAAATTGAAACAAAACTAACATATAGCAAGAATCAAGCCTCAATTCCAATGGAGCCAGTGGTAAGTGCTGTTGGATATTGTCACAAGGCTCTGCAGGCACAACTCCTGCTGAATTCAGTGAAAACTGGCATGTGAATTTCTGTGTCCAGTAGCTCCTCTTTGCCATCTGTGGTTGAAATGATCACTAAAATTCCTTTCTTTGTTATAGGTTCATAGAATTGTAAAAGGACTTGAGATCAGCCAGCTCATCCCCTGCCCCAAAGTGATTTATTTCCTCACAGCAAGTGAAGATGATGGAGAAATAAGATAGTCTGTATTTAATAACTTTATTCATGATTTCCTTGGTGGTAGTCTTAGAAGACACACCAGAAAGTGTAATCTGTGTCTGTACCCCAAGTACCTTCTTCATAAATGACAGAATGTCCTTTCACTCTGTAGCTTGACTGACAGGCCCTCAGATTTGGAAAATACAGGTAACAGGCTTCTTCCAATGTGATTTTAAAATATATTTTTACTTTTTTTAGTAAAAGAGAGCATGTCTTTCTTACCTCGTCTTCATGGCATGTGACATCGACTACAGAATTAGTAAAGACTTTTTTGAGACTTTTAACCTTCAGCAGAGTATTTCAGAAAGAAACTAACATTGACTTGATACAGGCAGGAGTGCCTTACTAGAAAGAAGTCATTTTATAATTGTCATGATGTTAGAGAAGGGTGTTACAAATCTTCCAAAATACTTAAAAGGATTAAATATAGAAGGAATAAAGTTAGCTCTCGCACAGCTACTTGGACATAAGTAGATAAGAAGGTCCTTTGAATTTGAAATGTGTCTATGTAAGCCATATGCATTCTGCTTAGCTCTTTCCTAGCATAATCCTCAGAAACTTCACTCCTGGAGGATGTAGGAGGACGATTCAGTCATCTTAAGACATGTGGATCACTAGATCTGCTCCTGATGCAAACGTGAGCCGCATTGCATGAGCTTTGCTGACACCAGCTAGAATTGTGTTTCACACAAAGTCAAGGGAGTGTGCTCACACTGAAATAGTTATTACCCAGCTTGCATAATCCTCCCAGAATCTGGCTCACTGTTCGTGCACTCTGCCAAATGTAGCAGATCAAGATGCATCATAAAATATTTGCACGGTGTTTGAGATATTAGAATAGGATCATAAATTGGGCATTTGTGTTGTTCTGGAAAAGCCTGTCAGAACAATTTCTTCTGTATTAATGAAACCTGTCTGCACCTTTTCATCACACAGCATTCTGTTCTGTATTTCTTTCCTCACTGACTACCTTGTATAACCTGTGGGGCATGACTTTGCTTTGGACTTCTGCAAGCTATTTTGTTTAGAATAAAGCATTACTTAAAAAAATTTTTTTTGCTATCATTTTCTGCCTGAAGTTATCCTGATCTGTCTGTTCCTCAGACACCTCTTATTTTAGTTGAACTTTGTCCTGAAATGACAGACCCTTCTATTCATGACTCAAATACGTTGCCAATTCTTGTACTGCTCTGCTAGAAGATGCACTGAGGGCTATAGTGACAGTCCTGGTAAATGAGAGTGGCAGAGTATCCTTTCTTACTCCATTTCTGCTTCTGGACACAATGGTGCCAGCACAAACTGTGCACGTATTTTTCTAACCTGTGTACTAGAAAATAGGTCCAAACCCTTCTCCTCTTTGCTGAAGCAGGAAGAAACCAGTGATTTGGGTGTACTTGCTTCTTACCCACTGGAGGTCAGCACAGATCTTCACAGGAACTAGGGAGAGGCCCTGTGGGCTGGTATGCAAGGGAAGTGTTGTAATAGTGGATGTGATGCTCAGTGTTGCTATGAAGGTGTGTTGCTCTGCAGTACCTGATGTCATTTCAACACTCTTGACAGCGAATTACTTGCATGTTCTTCCATTGATTGAGACAAATAATAGAAGGGGGTTTTGAGAAACGTCTGCATTGTAAAGAAAAAGTATTACTGGTGTTGAGCTTTAAGTAGCAACCAGTTGAAGAAAAAACAAAAAAGAAATTCTTTCCAAGTACGTGAAGTTCCCTTGTCTCATTTTTAAGGTTTAGGGGAAAATAACCCCATTCCACCAAAGAGGCTGAGAATCAGATTGAAGCAGTCAGGAAGGTCTGCAGGTCTTACTGGAGACAAAAGGTAATCTCCAGTAGTTTTTCATAAGATCAGAATTTCACCCATAGATTCTAATGTTTGAAAAGATCCTGATGACTCTGTTGTGTGACAGTCTGAATCACACAGACAGTGGAGTGAAAAGGCCAGAATGCCGCAGGGAAAACGCGCAAATCTGGAGATCTGGAAATCTCAGTAGACACTAGTGACTTAGAAAGCAGGGTTGTCTTGTTCCACTACTTTCATGAAGCCCCACAAGTATTATCCAGTTTAAAGCTGTCTTCATATTTTGAATGTCAC
This sequence comes from Corvus hawaiiensis, assembly GCF_020740725.1. NCBI lineage: Eukaryota > Metazoa > Chordata > Aves > Passeriformes > Corvidae > Corvus > Corvus hawaiiensis. Next base: position 22,242,041 of record NC_063216.1, on the reverse strand, counting down.
AGGAAAACATAAAAATGAAGGATTATTTGGCTTTACTGTTATTTAATAAATTAAGAACCATAATACAGCTTTGCAAGTGATTAATGTGGAAACTCCTTTGGCAGGGAATTGATAAAATAATCTAGACAGAACAGTGAAACTGACTGTATCAAGTTTTCCCTTTTTCCTACAAAAACCCCAATCTCACAAGCACTGTTCAGAAACTATAAAGACTTTCTTATGAGCTTTTTCTTGTATGTTGTAATGAGATGACATAATTGTTTTTATATGGATATAAGTTCCTTGGATAAACTTTGAGTAGCTTTATTGGCCCTTTTCATATTAGATGTGAGCAAAACAACTTCATGTTGAGCAGAAGAATGAGAAGTATAAGGTTTTAACCCAGGTCCTGAATACAGCCCATTATTGTTGTCTGTTTAAACAAAAGTTTGCCAGTGCTAAGGGAAAACAAACAAAAACGTTTCCAGTGCTTCTTCTGAAAAGGCGAAAAAGGCAACAGCCAATGTCACTGCAATCAGAAAAAAGGTGTTTCTGTCAGATAAGGCACCAAGAGCACATTCCTCACTAAATCTCTCCCTGAGATGCATAGCCTGTGTACTGCCATTACTAACCCCTTGCTCTGTAGTCTCTCTGTATATATGTCTAATTTATCAGTTTCTTGTAGATTGTCAGCAGCCTGCTGCCTCCATACCGCCACACGGCTCACAACTAGCCAGGGGGCCAGATTGCCAGACTGTCAGGTAAACTCTGCTAACTCTCTTCTCTTTGCACATAGCTGCATGCACGCCTGCCACCCCCCTCCTCTTCCTCACACAGAAGCTCTTCACTTTTTCTATAACAGCAAACTTTTAACAGCTTGAGGTACAGTGGTAATTTTTGCAGTGACAGTACAAACATGAGTCACAGCATTCGTGCGCTTGTTTCCCTGTAAAAATATGGAAAAAATGCAAAGCTGGATCTTGCAGCCCTCATTAGATATTTTTATGCAGTTTCTAAATGATGCCAAAATAGTAATGATTTTAGTTTGTTGCTAGAAAGATTTACTTAAATGGGGGACTTTTAATTTCAGGGGTAGGTGTAGGCTTGCCTTTTGTAAGGTGGCATTTTAAAGACATTTTTGAGATTTTAGCGGACACTTTCAAGTTCTCCCTGATTGGAAACTCAGACCCAACACAATCAGTTTTTAATCTTGTTTTTAAAAGTAAACTCCTGGTGTCCTTGCTCACAGGTGGAACAAAGGCCAAGTCATGCTTCTGGGATGGCTGAGTTAATCAAGGCACAACCTCAAACCTAAGCAAAGCAAAATGACATTACAATAATTTTCTTTATCTGTTCATGGTACATTCTGTGCAGATATTTATTTATGTCTGTGCTCTCATTTGAAATAGGTTACATTTTTAGGCCTTTGCTTGAACTGTAGTGACCAAGTTAGTGCCTCTCTTTTATTGCCTACAAAATGGAAGTATTATTATCTTCTTTACTATGTAAGAGTAATATGAAAATTTTACTGAGAAGTTGGTGTAAACTCATTATAACTGAAAAGTGTCATTTGCTGATTTGCAGTTTAGATTTTTACAGCTCACTGAAAAAAAATTGCAAGTTACATTTAAAATCCTTAAAATGCCAGTAAAGTGATGCTGCTGTATTTTAGATGTTACAGCAATTTGAGATTATCATTAAGTGCTTTGGATACATGGAAGCCTAATGTCAACGAGTCTTACTTTAACCCCTTATAATTTACTGCCACAAACTAAAGTCTATTCTGTTCCTTCCAGAGCGACTCTCTTAGTGGAGAATATGCTCTACTACCATCCCTTTCTAAATTCTAACAAACAATTGCTTCTGTAATTTTAAAACTTCTTCTCAGAATGGAAAACCTACCTGATTTGCTACTGGTGTACGTTTATTTATCTGCAAGCATTACCTTCTTCTAATAATTAAAAATATGGTTAATATTTTAAAAACTTCAGGTCAGTCATCCTACAAACAACACACACCTTACACACTAAGGTGAAGAATTGACTTTCAGATAGCTGTTGTTTTTACCACTAAATTGATACTTGTCTGGTGAAGTCAAAACAACACTGTTTTTGATATATTCACACTGCTGCCTTGCTTGCCTCAGCCACATTACCTGCCCAGCTTTGTAAAGCAGTGAAGTGGAACAATAGATTTAAACCAAATCAGCACAATCGCACAAGTTGTTGAGTTCTTTAAATAAGGTAATTGGAATCTGGACTAAAATTTGAGGGCATTTAAGGAACCAGTTGGACTTACTGAGGTTTGGATTTTCTAAATGCAGCAGAGAAGGAAAACAGGAGCTTGTCCCACCCTTCCTTGTCCTCTGACTGTCCCTATTGGGATGGCACATATGATTTACACCACAGGGTGATGCCAAATGAGGCTAATGAAAGCTCTGCCCAGCCCTGAAGTCACCCATTTTAGGAGAGAGCTGGGCTTATTTTTTAAAGTCTCCAACGCAATTCTTGCAGTAATGTGACCTCTCAGTGGCATTTCACTCAGGACTAAACAAGAGCTTGTTAAGGCTTGTGGTTCACACAGATGTTTTCCACATCCTGCGATGTCTAATCGTGCTCAAACCAGTTAATATGCCTGACCATAAGGCAGGTAGAGTCACAGATTTCCCTCATTCATTATCTATACTATGGTTTTTAAGTGGGACTTGTATAACTCTGGCCTTTTTGTAATTGTGGTTCCAGTGCATAGGCTTTGGTAAATCTCACTAGATAAGCTACACAGTTTCAAGCCAAATGAGACTCCAGGGCAGATCTAGTCAATTTGTTTTAGCTGTACATTGGTCTTTTTGCTTGAATCTGCATGTTTCAACTGAAACTTGGTTGGAGAACTTGCCTTAAGGGATCTTTTTAAGTAAACTGATGCAACAATGCGTGAAAATCTTGCTCTGCCTTCTACTCATCACCTCAGGTTCTAGGTCCAGGGATATGGGGCAAGCAACCAAATCCAGGCCTGCCCGGAAAATTACTGGGTGCTGTTCCCCCTTCCCAGCACCTGTAGCTCTACCTGTCTAATACCTGGACAAGACTAAAATATTGCCATTATCCAATATTTAAAAGAGTGTGTCTGTCTTTGGATTGTATTCAGGTTTCTGTTGAATACAGTGAAAACCTTACTTTCATTATCAGAGGCCAAAACTCTAGACCCAAATTATCTATTAATAAAAAAACAAACCACAACTCCCCAATGCCTCAAAATAAATTAATATTGCCTTTTAATATGAAATAATGCTTTTATTTATATAAAGTAGGAAATAAATTTAAAATAAGGTAAAATATGCAACCTAATGCATGCAAAACTTTTGCAATCTGAAGATATCATCGGTCTGTTAATATTTTCCTTTGCTGATTTGTTAGTTACAATCAATGCCACACAATGTTGCATGTAAATGACATTTTTAAGACAGAACAGAGTGCTTACAAACACTGAAGGGCTTTGCACACTATTTTCCAGGAAATTTTAGAAATACATGATTAGCATTTTGAGTGCTAGGGAAAAAAATAAAAGAGCTGCATGAAGCCAGACAATAATACTAACACAAAAAATTGCACAGGCTTTATTCATCAATTGAATGAATTCATCCCCAAATGATACAGGCATTTAAAGAGATGTTTACAAAAATGTCTGTGAAAACCAAATGTGTTAAAAAGTACACATATCCCATGGGGTGATTGTGACAATGTTCTTCCTTTTTCTCTGTTTATAGTCAAAAACTCAGGTCCTTCCATGTCTCTCTCTTGCTTTGTGTTATTAATCTCCCCTGCCATCCTCTGCTGTCTGTGACTGTCAGTGTGTCTGATAGCTCAGCTCCAGGACCTGCTGCCACCAGCACCTCTACTGCTATAAAAAGCACATTGAATGCCGTGTGTCACTGCTGATTCTGATGTATTTTTAGTTTATGTATTGCTACAGTAATCTGCATTAATGAACTGGATGAATTGTGTTTCTGAGGAGAGGAAGGTAAAACAGCAGAGTTTTAGAAAAAAATTTAAATCTATTGGAGCTGCAGGTGATGTGGTTATATATGTTGCTATAAAGGTGCCTGATAGCCTTGCAATTTTATTTTCCTCTTCCTAATGCCCCTAATAGTTATTATTTGTTGAAAAGGAAACAATAAAACAAATTTTTCTTTTTCTTCTGTGCACAGAAGTGTGCTTGTATTTCAAAGTAAGAAGCAATGCAGAATTACCAGGAAGAGAAAATTAATATAATTCTAATCTGAGCATAGCCTGGGATAATTTGTATTAGTTTTTACTGTCATGGCTGTCTTTGTGCTGAAGGTCATGCCATAATGTTATTATAATTGTTTCTATTTGTGTAGAGGAGAATCTTATGTGTCTCAAAGAGGTTCTTGCAGGCCACTGCTGTACGTAACTCATTGTAACTACAGCCATCTCCTCACCAGCTCTCTCCCTCAGAGTATGAGCATCTTTTGTTGCTTATTTTTAAAGTTAGGAAGGAAGCCCCAAAAGACAAACACATCTCTGCTAACAAGCAAGGAATGTGTGTGTTGAGTTTCTCTTCCTCTCTGGCAATTATAGGAGTCCCATTTAAAAAGAAACAAGGCAGCAAGGGAGAAGAGTAAGCCAGTCTTTGTAGGGTCATGTAATTACCTCCTTGTTTATCTTCCCCAAATGTGATGTTAAGATTCTAATTCAGTTTTCTGTCTCTGAAGGAATTAAGGCTAGGGCTTCTCCTAAGCCTGTCTTGAAAACTTAGGAGGTGCTGTAGCCAGGAGCTGATGAGTGGATAAGTTTGAGAGTAAATACAGACCTTTTGGGTCAATCTGCAGTCCCTCCTGTTCATTGGTGTGGAGCAGGCAAAGATCTCAATAAGATCTCTCTGTGGATGCTGTATCTGCATCTGCATGTGGCAGAATATGGCAGAGGGAAAGGATAGATATGGCCATGGAAAGAATTACTTAGAGAAGGAAGGTTTGATGTGTTGTCAGGGTGTTTGATTAAACAAGTCCAGCTACTAAAGCTTCAAGAAAATATTTTAGACTAAATATTTATGCCTAAGTGCTTAGGTTTAGACTAAATCAATATATAAACTGAGGTGTCATAGTCCATAACACTACACACTTTGAGACTGAGCTATTAAACAGCTGAGCACAAAACAAAACTTGTGAGGTCCTGAGCTTCTATAGCCCCCTTCACCACCCATTTTTCAATCAAGAAACTCATCTTCAGGAGCATTAATAGGAAACAGAATCTAACTTAAGACATGCAATTCTATGATCTTCAAATAAGCCCAGAGCTGCTCCTGCTGAATACTCGTGTATTTGTGGTCAAAGCCTCCCAGATTTCTCTGATTTGGAAATGTGGACATTGCCATCAAGTTACTTAATGGTGGTGGTGCACACTCCTTTCTTTCTTCAGTCAAACACAACGTCATCCCTTTGTTTCCTTAAGTAAATGCTATATGTGGAGACTAAAGACATTTTCAGTACCACTGGCATTTCCAGTAGCAGTTTTCCAAATACCTCTGGCATTTCAAATTGATTCATTTCTGGCAACAGGCTAATTGCATTCCTTCAGCCAGTACTCCAATAGTCTGTGCTGCAGAGATAATATGTAAAAGCACGGTTTCTAAAGAAGGAAAAGAGAAAAGGCAAATTCTCTTGAAGACAGAGACATAAATGATGGTGCTTTATCATATATCACTCTGTTGAGCTTGGAATAACTTCAACGCTGTAGAACATTTGAAGCATTAGGAAAAAAACCTCTTCCCAGACTCATTAAAGAACTGGGATTTGTGGTATTTTTTTCCTTTTTTTTTTTCTCCTCTCTTTATAAACAACATTTTCTTGCATTTTGTTTTGGTATCGTTTTTCTACGGCTCTGCACCAAGAAGTGGGGTGTGTTTGTGTTAGTTACCCCTTTTCTTTGCTTCTACTCCAGCCCCTGGAAGCTGGTTCAGACCTCTCTGTGTTATATGCCAGTGAATGCTATAAATGCACTTTAGAGTCTTTACAGGTGAATGCTGTTATCAGACATATTGTACATGAAAAACGGTCAAATGACAGAAGTATATGAGGGAATGAAGAGAATTCAAACAGCACAAACCCCAAAAGAAAACGAAACATTAGAAATCCCTACACTTTGGGAGTGTAAATTATAAAATATGTAGTGGTTAAGGGGCCTGATGAAGAAAACTACACTGTATTTGTACAAAAGGACTAGTAAATAGGTCAAGATCAGTAAGACATCATATTTTCACAAAGCTGTGAAACCTGATTTCCAGCCTGGCATTGTCCTTCATTTCAAACAGTGAATCAGCTGCATATAGAAAATCTTTAATACTCACGTAAAGATGGCACCTGCATCTTGTCCTTCAAATTCGCTCCCCCATTTCACAGATGCATTTTTTCTCCACACAGCCTTTGTCATCCCAGCATGCAAACAGCAGTTTTGTACAGGAACTGTGAAGTGGGATATCTGGGCCACGTCACAAATGCATCCAAGTGTCCCTGACTTGCTGTGCACTGAGAGTTTTCTTTGTGTATACTGTGTGTCTGAGGATATGGATTTAGAGATGAGGCTTCATCCCCTTTAAAAGTTTGTTTCCAGCCCTGTACTATTTACATGCTTGTAAAAAGTTTGCCTTGTATTTTAAGCACTTTTTCTCTTTTTAATTTTCAGTCCTAATGCTCTTCCAGAAGAGCAGCCACATTCCAGCTCTCAGTGTGCCCCTCTCAACTGTCTCTCTAAGCCTCCTCCTTACCCCTAATCTTCATATGCAACGTAAGAGAAAATGCAAACAGAGTGGAGTTCATGCAACAAAGGTTGGGATTGTTCCCAGCAAGCGGGTAGACAATCCTGCCTTGTTGCTGCATTGGCAAGTCTGGATTCATATCCCCTGCTCTGGCAACTGAGGGAAGGTTGAGAAGAAGAACACAAAGCACAGAGCCCAACCTATCAAGAAGACTTTTTATGGTTCCTCTGGTTGTACTCAAACTGTGCTATCACAACTGAAGTGTAGTGAAATTTAGCATCTCGACAAAAATGTTCCTCCCAGCTGCTTGGCTTTACCTCTGAAATGATGAGAGACTTAAGCCAATGTTAAAAAAATATGTTACAAAAATCCTACCCTCACATCCTCTAAGTTCAGCCATAGGAATCAGTTCAAATTTCCTTTTGTCTTCAAAGGTGTGATATTTATTTCTTACTTTATTTGCACCAGAATTTTGTGTTTATAAAATATGGTCCTTTTTTTTTTTTTTTGTGAGAGTTGTATTTAACTAATTTTATTTTTTAAATCCAAGCAGAAATAGCTTCAGAGAAGAATGACTGTGTTAATATTAAAAAGAGGCTTGTTGCATTGGCCAGCACATGGCCAATTTTTATTGCACAAAAATGTTGGAAATGGGTTGAATTGGAATGTTAACAATGACTGTATATTTTGCTGCTGCACTGATATTGTTTATGCACTTGTTTTTTCAATTCCTATTACACTAGCTTCTGGTTTTGTTCTAGCTCTTCACTGAAAGATAATTATTAAGCCTAAGAAGGAGATGAAAGGATAATGTACTGATTTGTTTTCAGTTGTTTGCTTGCATTGTAATTATACTTTTCGCATCATGAATTGGTGCTGTTTTTTGGGATTACTTTCTATTTGGTATCTGAGAAAGAAAATCTAAAATAAGTAAAATGCTGTGTGCTAATTAAAAACATTCTTTCCTCCCGCTCCCATATTCAGGATCCTAGCTCGAGGCCTTACCAGGAAAGGCTAGTATGAATGGGGAAGTCGTGTGCATTTCGTGTGAAGTATTCTGTGGTGAAAGGACTCATGCAGGTAGGGTTGATGGTGTGGATCAAAGTCAGCAGGACTTTACTGTAGTGCATTTTTTCCTTGCCAAAAATCAACAGACACAGAACCTTAGCTCATGTCAGTTTATGACAAATACTCAGGTGATCAACACTACGCAGACTCTATCGCAACAGTGCACAGTGTTCCTAGTTAAAGATTCTTTCCTGTAAAAGCTGAGTAAGCCTGTTTTTTCTTAAAAGCAGTGAGTTTCAGAACAGAGTCAAGGATAGAGCAATTTATTTTGCACAGTACCTGGCAACAAGGCACGTGGCTAAGTAGAGGGTTGTGGTTCAGCACCTATGGTTTCCCACCTGGTCATCAGCTAGAGAAACAAGTCTGCAATGCTGCCTACCTGCCTACTTGTTGGTAACTAGCAGGCTCCTTGTTTGTTAGGTGGCCTTAATTTATTTACAGAAGAGAGGCTTAGATATTTCCACGTCTTTATTCCTTCTCTGCAGCACATCTATGACCTACGAGTGGGAAACACAGTACAGCCTAAGGTATGGGGCAGCTGGGGAAAAAAAAAATTGCTGCAGGTGTGGCTGGAACAATATTTTCAAGTTCTGCCTGAATCTGAGAAAATGAAGTCAGTTTTGTTAGTAACAGTGCTTACCAAATGTTACAATTCACAAAACATCAGCAGAGGAAAGAATCGGTGACCACTCAGTGTGCCTAACAAAACATTACTACCATAGTACCAAGAACAAAGGTGCTGTAAATAGAAATATTTTATGTCATCAACAGCGTCTGTCGTGTAACCTTGGCAAAGCAGCTGAGCTATTGTAACAAAACACAGAGATAGAGAAAATAGGAACAAACTGATACCCAGTCCTGATCAGATCAAACAGATAACACTCAGCACTGTTTTGACTTTGGTTTCCATGGGGTTCACGTGATTCTTCTCATATACCTTTACATCACTATTCAGTATCATATTTAACCTGCCTGTTGTCTTGTCACAGAAAGGTCAAGTGAAACCCTGTTCAGCTCTATCATGATGTCTGACACTGAGTTTAGCTGCTATTTTGATTTAAAAAAAAAACAAACCCACAGTATTTTCTCTGAGGCAAACTCAGCTTTCAAAAAGCATCTCCAGATTCCTGATCTTGTCCAATTGGTGTATGGATATCTGCATCCAACAAAGACAGCTACTGTATATTGTTAATAAGAGAAGGAATTTGCATAGCACTTTGAACACAGTTACCACTGACTGCACTTGGAATAGTTTTTCCTATTTTCATATCCAAATCAAAGGCATTTTCCTAAAATTTAGTTAAACAGTCATTCAGTGAAATACGTTTCCTTTCTGTATAGATACAAATTTATTGGGGGGGGAAAAAATGGTATCAAGACAGTTTAGAAACATATGCATGCCCACGTGGATCAAGAGTTATAAAAGAACATTCAGTGGTATAGAAGTTGTGGCCCTGTTTTATAGAAATACATTATTTTATTCTCTTAAGTTTTAAATTTTTAATTTCTAAGTTTTCAATTTACATTTTTTTATATGTTATAAAATGTAAGTGTTGGAAATGTAAGAGAACTAGAAACAAACCAACTTCAATGTGCAAACGTTGTAGTTATTGCATTGTAAGTTACAAAACTATGTAGGTCCCTGGGACAATTTTTGTCAGTTAACCACTATAAAATAAAATAAAATACATACCTTGAACTTAAGATGAAAACCTCTTCTTTGTTATATACTGATTGATAACATAAAATTTTGTGAGAGATTTTGTAGGAAATATTTACATGCAGACAAAACCAGAAGCAAAAGCCTGGGATTTTTTTAAGGGTTGCAAAAGATTACATTTTTCCCATTTAAACATAGCTTATGTTGTGTTGATATCTACTCTGATTTTTAAGGATTAATAAAAAATTATACATATATTTGTAATGGTTGAGTATACTTAGAAACACTGCCATGTTTTCTGCTCATTAAGGAAGAAATTCAAATTCTGCTCTGACTTTTGTGTCTGAAACACAGCTTTTTTTTCTGTTTGATGGCCTTGAAATTTCTTTGGATTTGAAATAGCCTACTCAAAATAGGGTAATTTAGGTCAAAATAGGGGCATTTTGGTTTGGCTTTTATTTTCTGATGTAGTGAAAAATTATTCCTTGTTCAGTGAATGACCTGCTTCTGGAAATGCAGTTTATAGGAAATGTGTGAGGAAAAAAAGAATAGGTAAAAAAATCAAAGGGAGAAAAACATGAAAAATAAATTGTAAAATGTAATAGTATGGAAAAATATATTTTCTATCAGTCAGAACATATATGGAGGTTTTACAGAAAGAGGACATATAACCATTTTTCATGCTAATTGTATAGAATTTTCTAAATGGAGGCAACAGTGATATTCTTTCTGATTGATCTGATTGACAGGTTGGCATCTCTGTGCTTTCTCTATCCACATTTTTCACAGTAAATTCATGTAATCATAGCTATACTGCAGAGTTCATAGAATGAAACTCTAATTAACGCTGCAAGTTTTGATGCCAAGTTGATTTTCAGTTTGTTTTTTATTTTAAAGAGATTACGAAGTTGTTTAAGTCATTTGCCATATTAATGTGTGTACATAAAGGAGATTATGTTATGAAATATAACCTCAGTTATGAAATATGACCTCACCTATGAAGGCTGCTCACCATACTTATGCTGGACATACTTAAGTAAGCTGTTAGTAAAATCTGACCCAGTCCTTATCCCACTGGGAACGACACCCGGAGTCTGGGCCCTAATTTTGGTACCAACCTTGTCGTTCATCCTGCGATGCCAAAGTCAATAGCTGTGCTGCCAACTCCACTTAAAGCTGGATTGATCATCATCATAAGGTGTAGATTACATCAGCCTTTCTGAGGTCTGTTCCTTTCTTTGGCAGAAGATGCATATCCACTGAGGTTACAGTAAATTTCTTTCTTTTCTTCCTCGGAAATCTTCGTTTGAGAATGGCAGGGACTGATGTTTTACCTTTGAAGTATGATAATTGCTATAGTTACCTCTTTAAAAATTCCAGTCATCACTTATTCTTCAGTTTTCATTTGCTGTGTATGCAGTGAGTCCGAAAGGGATACATACTATTCAGATGTTTTTTAACCATTAAGGGGTTTTTTTAGTGTAATTAAGCATCCTGAGGAAAAGAAATAAAAAGCAATTGCCTTTCGCCTTCAGTCACAAATACATCAAAATATGCAATGGAAAATGTGTGCATGACATTGTTAACATTGTGTAGCTTCTCCATATCTGTAACTAAGCTAGAAAATTCTTATTTCTTGTGTGATATGCATATTCCTCTTGCTAGAAGGGCAAGAGAACTATCACAGAGAGTCTGTATCTTTCATTTGGAGGTGCACAGCTTAAATCCTTATTGGTTTTTAATCTGTTTCCTGTGGAGTTCTTGAAAATCCCTTTTGTAAAATGTAATGCTAACCAAATGACAAACTGACAAAGGAAAAATCCAATATTTCATTACTGGAGTTAATGTGCGGGCAGACTCTGGGTGATAGAGCCTTGTATTTCAAAAATGTCTTTCTACAAAGCTTTCTATTTGTTTTGTTTATCATGATCTGCTGTACAAGAGTGGATAAGAGTGTATGTTTTTTCTCAGTGTTATTAATCTGAGTTTTTATTGAATATGTGGTTACTTGATTTCAAAAATATTTTGGAAAATCAATAAACAGAAGCATTTGATAAAAGTTTCAAGTAGACTGGCTTGCTAGCTAGTTGGTATTTTAACAGCTATGAACAAGAAATAGGAGTAATCTAGCTTATTTTATTATTATTTCTCCTGTTCACAGATACGGCTATGTGTGCTATGCCAGTGGTTAAATTAAGTCCATTTTATTACTTATTGCCCTATTGATTTTCAGCCCTGTGGTTTGACTGTTAAAGGGTTAATTAACTTGATCCTTTGTAAACAATTAAAAAAAAAAAAGAAAACCGATGTTTTGTGACTTTTGTAATCTATTGAATGTTTCCATTTGCATGATGTTCTGTATTTAATGAACCATACAGATTGCTGTGTTCCTTTCAAAAGAGTTTTAGCATTGGTGGAGTTTGTGACAAACACAAGTTTGTATACTGTATGTTTACTGCTGTAATAACTCAGCTACTCCTATGTTGAATTGACATTATGTTGTCCTGCCTTCTTGGGGTTAAATGATGAAGTGTTTCTAGGTGGTGAAGAATATAAAAGTATATATGTTCATTTGCTAAAGACTGAGTATTGGAAACTCTTCTTGTTGCTACTTTATGCTAAAAGCAAAAAAGTTAAATAATTCTTGTTTCCAAAAATGCATCATTTATTTTTAAAATCGAAGTAATTCCCATGTTAACTTTTCCTTGTCCTTGTAGACAATCCTAGATTAATACCTTGTGAGGGATTCATAAAGTCTGTGCTTGTACATGTGTAATATGATCATGCAGTCAAATGGTTGGGAAAAACACTCTAGTGCTGAAGAAAATAATTAAACGAAGCCGATATACTGATTCTTACATCTTTATGTTCCAATTAAAATTACAGTGTAATGCATAACTGTTCCAGTGAATAAACTGGCCATTTTTGTTCATTTAACACCATTCTGTCTGGTCTACTTCTATTCACAGCAGTTTGCAGTGCTTTGACTTGGCTTAGACTTTCACAATTATTTAATTCTTCGAGATCAATGATTGTAAGTTTAAAAGGTATCAAGCAGGGAAATCAACATTAAAGGAAAAGGGAATCAGAATTAAAGCCAAGGTGCTTCCCCTGTTTTCTGAGTTTGAGGCAGATACTAAAATACTGATTCCCCATACAGTGTTTCCAGCAGATTTGAGTGATCTCTGAAATGCTGCTATACCTGCATAAACTTTCAGGACAAGAATTCTCTGTAAGATGCAAATCTCCATCCTCAGGGGATGTGGAAGCAAAAGAAGAGCTGAAGTCAATATAAAATTGGTTTGGGAATGCTGGACCATACCTGCTTTTTTACAGTAAGAAACATCCTCTTCCCTTGTGGAAGAACCGTGCTCTGAAAGCAAAGAGGTGAAAATCCCCCCACAAGGATCCAGGAGCTCAGCCCTGGCAGGAAGGTGGCTGCTGCAGCTCCTCCAGTGAACCTTGTTGTTCACAGGGTCCCTGAGGGGTAGAAAATGCCCAGCTTTTAGAAATGGCTCAGGAAGATTCTGGAGGAAGGATTGCATCTCCAAGCCTGCTGTGATATTTGACTCAATGGGAACTGTTGGACAGCTGGGTTGGTTTTTGGCTGGCTGGGGGGGTGCTTTGGCTAGTAACATGAATTGTGCATGGTGACAGAAATGGAGTCCAAGAGCTGTTATTTGTCTAGGTTCTTCCCACTTGTCTCTTTTCTTCCTTTTTCTCACCTAGCAGGGGTTGTTCTCCCAGGTTATCTCTGCTCATTGCAGAAATGCCTTGGGGCAACAGTTTTCCATAATCATTTAGCGGAAGTGTGATTGCTAGAAGTTTTTACACTGAAAGATCTTCTCCTTTAATTTTGAATTGAGAGTTTCAGTGAGTTGAAAAAGAAGGGGAAAGCAGACTTCTCATCTTCAGCTAGTTTGAAAGCAGTTTCACAGAGGACTACCCCTCGTGAGAATGTTCTCGTTTCAAAGTTGATGCGAGAAGCTTCTAACCGGTATTGCTCCTTCCCCTTCCTCTGTGTCATCCCTTCAACTGGTCCTGTGCAGCACTCTGAGAGGAAATGGTATGAGTAAAGTCACGGAAATAGTCTGGGGTAAAAACAACCCTAACCATCCAAACAAAACCCCCCCTCAAAAATACAGCTTTTGTTAAAGAAAGTATCTGTGTAATTTCTGCCTTGGGAAGAACCATTACTCCATATTCTGGAGCAGCAGGTAACTTCTAACCATTGAACGGTTGGTTTTCTGCTATATATACACCAGATTTTAATGGAAAAGATCCTGAAGCTAAAGTTTACAGTGACTGTCACAGCAAATCTTCATTTCTGGATACTTCCCTTCGTAAATCCTGTGGTGGTGCATAAAGAAATGCAGAGCGCTCCCAGTTGTACCTAAAGGCAGCAGGAGCCATGGTTTGACTCTCCTAACACTATAGAACACTGTCAGGGCACTGGCAAGTGAGGTATGCAGGAAAAAATTACTGCATAATTTTGAACATGTTGAAACTTAGGTTTCATTTGACCAATAATAAGAACAGAGATACTAATTATGAAGAGGCCCTGACAGCCATGTCTTCTAGCAGCCTGTGAATGACAAACATAGAAGATTTTATATATAGAATGAGATAGAGGGGGAAGATGGAGCTAAAATAGTCATAATTATGTGCATCCTGGGAAAAATTATTTGGAGTAAAGCCAGTTCTCATCTATTTGTTTATGGTAAAGGCACAGGCACAACTGCTTTCTTCTCAGTAGAAGGTTTGAGTGATTGCCTGAATGGAAGAAGAATATCTAAACTTTGCACAAAAGTAAGTGCTCAGTGCTATATAGACAACTCAGCAGAAGCTTAATAACCCAGTAAAAAATACTGACCTTTGCAAGAATGATTCCTTCTTGACTAGAGTGGTATATTAGAAAACACATATTTCCTTCATTATTATTTATAAATTCTCTTGTATCATAGTGGAAGTATCCAACTTCAGGAATATGATTTCTTGGCTGGTTTTAGAGGAAAAAAAAGTTTAATTTATTGTAATAACAATTTATGATTGAGAAAATGTTATTTGTGAGAAAGCTCCATATGAGGGGGGGAAAGAAGGACTTTCATATCCCTTAAGTGAGTTATCAGGAAACTTTGGAAATAAATCATGAGGCAGTTGTATCCATTTAAATTAATTCACAGGATTCCCTATCTGGGGAGGGCTTTCATCTTTTTAAGCATGGATTATGTCTCTCAAGGAAATTGATTTTTGCTATTCAGTGCTGTCATATTGGTTAAGTTATTAAAAAACTGAAGCTGTTTACTCAGATTGGAAACATGATATGGAAAGTGACATGAGTGCAGAGCTTCCTTGAAGAGCAAATTGTGAATGTAGAGAATGTGGGCCCAGTATTTGGTGACCAGTTTGTGATTTAACTTCAGCCTTGCAAACCATAAAATTAGAACTTATGTAAAATGCACTCAATACAAATACCAACAATCTCGAAGTCCTACACTACTTAAAAAGAAAATGCCTCTGGGAAGCCACCATGGCTTTCAAAGGTTTTTGTTATCTTAGACAAAAGCAGACTAACTCTTTTTATCTTCAGAGCACTCTATGCATATTAATTCTTTCCCAAAACATCTTTGCAAATTGGGTGCTGTTATCGCTCACCTACAGATAGGCAAATTGAGTGTTGTGATGGGAAAACATCAACACTCAATAAAGTGATTATGTGTAATCCTTCACCTCTCCACACACCTCACCCTGCACACACTGAAATACCAAAGTGGTTTTAGATGTGGCCAGGCAGGTGAGTTATTTACTCCATGTGGTACATACACTGCTCCAGAACCTGCATTGCTCAAGTGCTGGAGTTGGTTCAGAGCCTGTTCCCTATTTCCACAGTGCTTGGTATTAATAGAGCCTCACTATAAATAGCTGGAGTTGAACATCCTCTTTCTGGTTTTAATTTCTGTAGACCTGTGCCCTCCTTCTGACTGTCTGCCAGGCTTGTAAACCAAAATGGCAATTTGACTCACCAGACCCAAGACAAAAATAATGCCTAAACATGGGAAAACTTTTCTTTCCCCAACAATGTTAGCTCAGTAAAATACAGATGTTCTTATTCTGGTAAAGAACTTGAATTTCCTTCTAAGTGACTACAATCTGTTAAAAGGGTGTTCAAAACCATGAATATAAATCTGTGACAAAGGACAAATTAAGATTCTGGAGGTTCTGAAGTTTCAGACCCCTCATCTGTGCAGTTATGCTTAGTGTTATCTCTGCTGGAATATAAACACATGGCACATTTCAGTATGGAAAGGTACAGCCATTTGCAGTGCATAAAGCACTATAAAGATTGTTTGAAGTACTAAGTTCCAAAATTAGACAATGTTAGATCTCTAGGGGTAAAAATAAGTTTTAAAAACTACAAGTATGAATAGAATGTTGTTTTTTTAGATTCACGATAAAACAGCAAATTTAAGTGGAATACAAGTAGCATTTATATCCTTTTCACAGTCATAATAATAACATTTCATCCCAGAAACATCCAAGGGAGTCTGTGGAATGCAGAACAGAATGGAGGAAAACAAGGGAGAAAAACTTAAGAGGAGTCTGCAAATGCAGCAACAGCTTTGAAGTCTCTCTGTTTTAAGTCACCATAAATTATTAAGAAACATGTTGAAACTCCAGTGCATGTACCATATGCCTTGTTAGAAGGAATATGAAGTACCTGACAGGTGGGTTTTTACAACAAGGGAAAAAAAAAGTTAAGGCAGTATTGCAATATTGAGACTGGAATATTTTCTTCCAGAGCTGGAACTTTTAATTAGGCCTTTATTTTCACATCATGCTTTATCAGCCATTTGCTCTTCCTGTGTTGATTTGCTAAGCAGAGAACCAAAACATTTTGCTTTACTGTTTAGGTAGGCCTTCACAGAGGGACAATGGTTAAAGTTTAATGTATACAGCACCTTAGCAGTGCATGACTCTTCAAACAAAACACCTCTCCTATGGAGACAGGCAGAGGAAGTTGGGGTTGTTCAGCCTGGAGGAGAGAAGGTTCCGGGGAGACCTTAAAGCCCCTTCCATTGCCTAAAGGAGGCCTACAAGAGATTTGGGGAGGGACTTTTTACAAGGGCATGCAGGGATAGGGCAAGGGGGAATGGCTATAAACTGAAAGAGAGTGGGTTTAGATTAGATATTAGGAGGAAATTCTTTGCTGTGGGGGTGGTGAGGCTCTGGAACAGGTTGCCCATGGAAATTGTGGACGCCCCATCCCTGGAAATGTTCAAGGCCAGGTTGGATGGGGCTCTGAGCAACGTGATTTAGTGGAAGGTGTCCCTTCCCATGGCAGGGGTGTTGGAACTGGACGATCTTTATGGTCCCTTCCAACCCAAACCATTCTATTATTCTGTGATTCTACAATCCCATACATCATATCCTCAGTGAAAGACAGCAGAGTTTGGGAATAAAAGCAAAGGAGCAGCAAAGAGCACTTAATTTCATGGTCACCCATTTGCAGGAGGACAGAGCCCCTGCTCCCAGCTGCAGCTCATCCCAGAGCTTGTGAACCCCTCAGAGGGAACATGCCAGAGGAACAACTCATAGCAGCCACCAGCTCCTTCCACACAACATGTCATCTTTTTTCCAGGAGTCACTACCAAGTGTGCCATCACCTAACTAGGCATGGGCCCTTCTGGGAAAAGGGAGAAGTTGCAGGGCTTCCCAGGAGAAGAGATGGTGGGTAGGAGCTGGCTGCTGCTGCTGCCGCCATCCACAGATTAGCACAGCCCACCATCAGCTCCACAGCCACCTTTGGGGAAAACACTCCCAGGATCTTGCTGGCATGTATTTTCCTTCACAGGGAACTGCTGGGCCATATAATTAGCTTTCCCTAATTTGTTAATTCACAGTTTTCAATGGTGAATTTAACCTGATCTGGTAAAAAGCTAGATTTTGGATGTGGGGTACGCCTAAAAGAGTTGTCACTCGTGCCGTGGGAATCAAGGCATAATGGGCATAATGCTCACTAAAATGTCTCAAATGACCATTCCTTTTTAAATTTTTTTGTTTTTTAAGGTTGTCACTGCAGAATGAAAGAAGAAATAGGAGAGTAGAGCATTTTCTCCACCACAGCTTGCTTTCTCTCTCCTTTCTGCTTACATGACCTTATGGAAGTTTGTTTTCACCTGTCGTTAATGCAAATCAAAGCTAAAGCACTGTTGCTAATGGTATCTAAATGTCTGACACCAATTGGATAGCGAGACACATTTCATTAATCTGTGGTGATGATAATGAAGAATATTCTAACTTCTGAAAGCAATCAGTCTCTGTTAAATGAGTGCTGTTCTGCAAGACTTACTTAACAAAACTGATTAGAAGGAGCAATTACTCCCTCTAAGCAGCAATCCTTCAATAAAACTAAGGGATATGTTTGATACCTTTATCGCAACGTGTTTTCCATAAATTCAAAAAATTTGCTTGCAATAGATAAAATGCTTCTGTGCTGCAAAAAGAGGGGTGAGACAAAATTAACAAGGCAATATGTAGGAGGGATGTTTCTTCCTTTAATTATCATATTGCTGTTCTTGCAAAGCTACGTGTTAGCAGCCATCTGTGTGATAGAGGAAGAAACCCTGGCTCTAGGGGGATATAAATAGGATTCTTTATTACAGTGGCTGGAAGTGGACAAAACCTGCTGCTGGTTAGTCCCCATCATTATCTTCAATGGGGCCAAAACTGACAACAGGGAGAAACAGATTAAACACAACATTGTTCCCTCTTACACAGTCAAGCAAGGCAGAGCAGAGATTTGTATTATATTATATTAGAAGCATTGTTTGGATGAAAGAAACCTGCCATGGATTTTCGTCTGAGGGCTATCTACCCATCCAGTTTTGTTCCAGCAGTTAATACTTAGGATTTGTCTGACCCCTCTTAGATTGCTTGTCATGGGTTACTTCTGATATTTAATTCCAATTCCCACTGTTGACCTTGCAGCTCCTTCTCATGGGGAAGTAAAGCCATTCCTAAGATATGGCAGCAAGTAACAAAACAGCCCAAGTGCATTTTTTGGTGGAAACCAGCATAATGCCACATATTCAGGCTCCCCACCCTGTTCTGACACTCACACGGGGTGCTGGGCAGGGAACAAGCACCAGACCCGTGTCTCCTCTTTGTAAGCCACTCCCCAGGCTAAGAAGCAGAGCCTGCAGCCTCAGGCTGAAAGTCACATTGCCTTTGAGTGCTGGGTCCTGTGTTTGCCTGCATCAGGATTTAAGGGAGGTTGAGTATCTGCCTCGAATTTGCTTGCTTAGTCTGTGTATCAGTTTCACACACTGCAGTGGCTTTGTGCATTGTAACTGCTGCTGCTGCTGGAAGAGACTTTTCATCTGGAATGTGCATGAGGGTCTGAGATGAGTGAAATTCTTCTCTTATTAGTATCCTACTCAATCTTTTGCTCTACCGGTTCTTGTTCTTCATTATACTTCCCTGCTGGCAGAACTGGTTTTGGCTTAAATGCGGTTCACAGAAGATTCAAAATGATTGATGTGTTATGCAATAACTTAGGCAGGACTTGGCTCGGTTACCTATGTATTTAATATGGATTTTCTGTATTATAGCCTACATTTTATTTCAATTTTTATTTGGAGTTTCATACCTAACAGAAAGGCAGTTTTCTCTCAGACCTCTGAGAAGGTACTATCCAAATCAGTGCTAAAGACACTACTCTAAACAAGTTGATGTTTTTAATGTTTAGAAAGTTTTATAAATGTTCTTCTCTTAGGTGCTGAGTTCATGCATCTTCTTTCTCAGGGTCCTGTGGACTAATGCTCTACAAGTATGTTACTGTACAGATTTGCTGTGGGGTACAGCACAAGACAGTACTCAGAGAAATCACAGCTAGAGGCCTTGAACTGAATCCTGGAACAGATTTATAGTGCAACTATGGAGAAAATAATGCTAAATTCCAGCAGAAATAAAGAATCTTGACCAATGGCAACAACAGAAACAGTCTCACTCAAGGAGTTAGTCAAAACCGAGTTTTCTGAAGGTTGATTCCATTAGTAAAAAGTTAATCCAAAGAGGTTCACTGGAGGAACAATGGAAAGTGAAGCATTTATTTTCTCACAAACTAAGCAAAGATTGCCTGTAAAGTCCTGTTTCCCTGAATGCACAAGATGACTGCTTCCAAGACTTCCATACACCTGAAATACTCTTTCAACTTTTTCTTGAGGCTTTAGCTTGCCAGCTGTCCTTGCTTTCTTTCTCCACCTCTGTGTGCTTCCGCAGGTTTCCTGTTTTTCCTCCCACATGCAAATAAGGTACAGTTAAATCAAGTCTCCACCACTGCATTTCTCACCTCTCCCACAGAAAGCCTTGGAGCCAGATGGCCCAGCTATTGCCCATGCTGGGTTGGCTGTGGCTCACTGGTGACCAGGCAGCAGAGGGGTGTGTAACTCCTCCTGCACTTTGCCTGAGGTGGGAGGTGTGCTGCAAGGCTCTTAGCCAAGCAGTGCCATTTTCTGACCTTGATATATTTTAAGCAGTACTGGCAGTACTGTCTACATGTAAGCTTATTTTTCTGTTCTCAGATCCCTTCTCCAGTTATTACACTAATCTTTTAATCATTTAGGGTGATGTTTTCCAAGATAATACCTATCTCTGATTGACCTTTTATACTTGAAATGTTTTTCCTCTTGCTGACGTTGCCAAAGGACTCTGTGTCTGTGCCCGGAGATGGAGAACAAGAGGGACTGAGAGTTTATAGAAAAGGAGGAAGGTCGTGCCAGAAGGGGCGGAAGTTTTTTCCCCTGTCCAAGCAGGCAGAACAGAGCAGTTGCTGGTGTACAGCAGCTCGGAGCCAGCTTGAACCAGCTGCTCCAGGTCTGTGTGTAACTAATTGGAAAGAGGAGAGACAGTAAGCTACTCTGGGAACCCTGCACCACACTGCAGTGTACAAATGCTCCGCAATTACCGTGAACTTACTGTCTGCCTGAATTTCTTCTATCACAGGCTGTCACCTCACTGCTTTAAATATGTCAGCGTGCTTCAGGAGGATTTTCTCAAGGAAAGGAGCTTTTCTGACCAGTTTTCCGATTCCACAGAGTTGGCATGATTCTCTTTTCTTAGGTGACCTTTATTTTCCAGTGACACTGTAATAACCTACCACTCACTGATATCTCAGAGAGCCATTTCCAGTTCCTATCATTTGGGTAACATTTGTAGGGTGTGTTTGCCCTTGCTTCCTTAGCTGCTTTTCTTCCAGGAGCAAAGCTCTGTGTTTAAAGAGGTAAGTACAAAGTTCAGTAGTAAGTGATATATGCATCTCCATGTGCCCAGCCCTAGTCAGGTGGCTGAAGTCAGGACATAAATCAGTCTTTTATCTCTGAGTCACTGCTTTTTTGTACATTTACAAAAGTAAAACCTAGTGTGTGTGCAATTGCAAGAAGACAAAAAGGACCCAGGAGGTGATCTGGCTGCTTCATTTTTATTGGGAACTGAAGGGGGTGGCTGTAAGATATCAACCCTCTTCTGGCAGAGAATGATTATAGAGACCAAAAGAGTGAGATCATTGGCACATGGTGGCAGATGTCCCAGCTGCACCAGTTCTTCCCCCCTGCTCACCGCTGACCTGCTCTCTGACCCTGAAAGCAGAAGACCCACTCATTTGGCTTCCGCCTCGTGGTCCTTCTGACTGCAACATGAGTGGTATGGGAAGAACCACCATGTCCTCTCTCCTGCTGTGCCTCCCAGGGGTCAGACTCTGTTGGTGCTTCACACAGTGGTCCCCTGACATCAGCAGGCAGTGTGTTACTGAACTGCATGCCAAGAAAGCCTGCTGGAAAAGACTCAGCAGGAGTCTCGCCCTGTAGGACAGGACTTTGGAGGAAGCTGATGCCCCATCATGTAATTCCCCCCTGCAGATGTGTCTGTGTTGTATGCATGGCTCTGTGGGCCATGACAAAAAGTATCCTTGTCCCTTGGGAATCAAGGAAGTTGTGAAGTCAGCAGCTTGCCTGAACAGTCCATAAAATCTTTTTATGGTATGTGTAAAGCCTAAGAATGGCTGTTATGTGTCAAATGAAAGGTCTTGCCCACTTCCCATCTCTGACAGTGGCCAAAAGGAGATGTAAGAGCAGGGTAAGTACAGAGGGGTACTTCCCCAGAATATTCTTCCAAGCCCCAGCAATTCACGTGTTTTGTGGCAATTAAAGGCTGTGCTGGACCACTGCCAAAGGGATACCATCCCTGGAATGTAGCTGACTGCACTCCTCTTTTGTGAAGAAACCTTTCAACTACAGCTGATGGCAAATGAGGCAGCATGTTCCAAAACAGGAGGCCACCTTTAAGAAACTCCTTAAACCTTGGGTTTCCAAAGCCCAGGAAATCCCTGTGTAATGGGAGCACTGCTTCTCAACTTGTTTGCCTCAAAATGCACCACATCAAACTTCCTGACAGACTTCAAAGCTCTTAACAGACTGCCCTCACAATGGCACAGGTGGAGGTGTTCTGGTGTTTTGGTTAACCAGGTAAACAGGTGCTTTCAGACACTGATGCTGTAGAAGTGATGGTAATCTCAAAGCAGCATAGCCTGCTGATTGCCTTTCTCATTGATGAAAATTTAGACTCTTTGGCAAAGGGCGAAGAGCTTTGGCCTTGGTGGAATTATTATTGATGGAAGTATTGCAGCTCCATCCCTGGCATCAAAACTCACGTTTAAGTGCTGGGACTCAGAGATGCCTTTCAGAATGTTCTCGTCGGACACGAGGGATTGCGTTACGGCCAGCTTGATGTTCCTGCCACGTCTGACAAGAGCTGGGCCTCTCCTCGGAGGGCAGGCATTGCGGAGGTGATCGGAGGGAGAGCGCGGCCGGCCCAGGCGGCTCTCCCGCAGCCGCCCACGGGAACGGGGCCGGGGTCTCCCGGCGAGGCTCCGGGAGGAAGCAGAGCAGTTGCGGTGCCCGCGGGGGGAACTTGCGCTGCGGGCGCCCGGCTCGGGGAAGTCGTCGAGCATCGACAGGACGGGCGCGGAGGGCTGCGACTCGCCATGCAGGCGGGGAGCCTCGCCCCGGGCCGGCGGCCGCTGGGCAGGTAGCAAGAGCAGGGCTGCGGGAGGCGGTGCCCGGCCAGGTGCCGGCGAGGGAAGGCGGGGCGGGCAGCGGCGGCAGGTGAGGGGCCGAGCGATGCAGGCGGGCGGCGAGGGAGGCGCTGCCCTCGGGGCAGTGCGGGGGGCGCTGCGGACCCCCCGGCCTCTCCCTCCATCTGCCTTTCTCCGTTTCTCCGCCGCCCCGAGGATGAGCGGAGCCGAGGGCACGCACTTCAGGAGGGTGGCGATCCGCAGGAAATCCGGCGCCGCTCCCGATGCCGGCGGAGCAGCGCCCACCGGCCCCGCGGGAGCCCCCGCAGGTAACAGCGCATCGCTGCCGGCGGGAGCGGGGAGCATCGCTCTGGCCGCGGGCTGGGTGCGGGCTGGCGCCCAGGGGCTTCCTCCGCCTGCCGGGTACTGATAGAAAGTGCTGGTCCCTCGCCAAAGCCGGGGGACGTTCGCGTATCAGCTTCTGCCGTGCGGGGCTTGCGGCTGGGGTGGCTGCGGGGCTGCTGCTCGCAGGGGCTGGACTCGGGGGCTTAGGAGGAGAACGTCCCCCGGGCCTTTGGAGCCGCGGGCAGCTCGGCTCATACACACCTTCAGCGGGAAATGTACTTAAGGTGTACTTTGTTTTCATATCTACGTTTGTTACATTGTTGTGCATTAGAATATTATATGTTTATTTATATTTTTATATATAAGACTTTTGTACTAACAGTTCTTAGGATGGCAGGAAAGGAATGCTCCCCCTCTGACAGACCATGTCTTGCATCTGCCCCTCCCTACTGCCTCTCACTTTTCCCCCT
The DNA here is from genome assembly GCF_020740725.1 of Corvus hawaiiensis. Taxonomy (NCBI): domain Eukaryota; kingdom Metazoa; phylum Chordata; class Aves; order Passeriformes; family Corvidae; genus Corvus; species Corvus hawaiiensis. Next base: position 22,218,676 of record NC_063216.1, on the reverse strand, counting down.
TCAGCAACAACCTGTGCTAGACTTGTTTGACATGTTACACTTCAGAAGGTAGCCGCGACAACATTCGTGCATAATGTTGAAAGGGACAGTCAGCTCAGGCTGGTTACCTCTGTTACCTTGGCCACCCTGAAGAAGTACACTGTTGTAAAGTCTGAACTTTGGAAAGTTGTCCTCTATCAACAAGTTAACACACGTACATGCCCACATTTCTAGGTCGGAACTCTGTGATGTGACAGTAAGCGTGACATGGTGCTCTCGTGCTTGCAGTGTCATGGCATCTTGGTTTTATGGGTGTGTGAGGGCAAAGTGGGTGAAATAAAGCTTGAAATCTCTGACATATGCTTGTTATAATGTCGGGAATTATGACATGTCAAATACCAGGATGGGATATTTTGCTTGGGGACAGTCTTTCCATGACTTCCTGGTGAAGAGGGCTGCTTAATTTAACAATGAATATGCACAGAAAAGAACAGACAATCACAATGCTGTTCACAGAATCCTTTATTTTAGCTTTAATGTGTAGTGACTTTGGATTTGTGCATGAAACCACAATTTTATTATTTGTGGTGGGATTTTTTTTCCCAAGGCTTTATGTGTTTGTTTATATTGGGAAAGAGGAATTGGTAATTGTGTCTGCAGTATGTAGACTTGGATTGTTAATCTCTAATAGAGGCGTACTTAAAACCAGGACCCTGTGTTTTCTGTAATTTAGTTTCTTTAGTCTTCTGCAGTTGTTTACTTTAACCATAGACTCCTGGGTAGTGTATTTATACTCATCTGCAATCTATTTATTGTTGCTCTTTTCATCTGTGCACACACCAAGTCCACCAGGTGATTTATTTACTAAACATTTGTGCAAGGTGTAGCTTTTCAGTGTGACCACTCTTGCTGGCTTTTGGATTGCAGGAAAGTTGTGAGGGCTATGACAGGAACAACATCCTGCTAATCAAATGTCCCTGCACTGCAATAACCAAACTCACAGTAGTTTCTTGTATGGTGACTTCTAAGTATGGAAACCTCACAAATTACGATAAGGAAATGAATCCCAAATATGTGGGAAATAAAAGGGAGATTTGGTCATGATTTCTCCATGTAAGTGCATAAAGCATCTCTTTTTTTTCCCATTCATAATCAATTTCTCCCAGAAAATGAGATGAAGAAACCTTCTGAATATGACTTCTGTTGTTATAGTGGGACTTTGGCTCCCTGTCTGCTCTTCCTGTTGCAGAGGCCACTGGAGCAAGTTCTTCAGCATCCAATAATCCTAGGACAGATTTGTAGTTTCCCTCTCTGTGGCCAGAATGTGACTGCACTTGCTTCTGTGGCTGACAAAAGCTGACCAGACTGCCTTGGTCCTGAAATAAATTTATTTCGCAGTTGCAATATGAAGCTGGATGTGTTCTTTCTTCTATTAAAAAAACTCAAAAACCAAAAAACCAGGTGTTTACACATTTCTGGCTTATAAAACACTAACTGGATCTGAAAGGGATTTTCTAATGCAGCAATATGCCTTTTGACCTGCTTGAAAATCTTACCGGAAAGGGGTTAGTGTAGCCCATCTCCAATCCTTGTCTCTGCCAAGTGTTGTGCAGTATGAGAGTTACTGACATTACTGCCTGAGAGACAGGACTCAGGCAATAATTGTCTCAGAACCTTATCTGGAAAGGAACTCGAGAAAGTAGATCTGTTTCATGAGCTGTAAATGCATTTGAAACAATTCTGGATGATGCATATGGCAAGCATATCAGAACTCTTCTCAAACTAGTAAATTGTGTGTTAATTAGTGCAAAGACTTAATAAAGACTATTGTAACTCCTGTACACTCAATAGTTGCCTCACAGCCTTTGACATTGGATTGATGAAGGAGGGAATGTTGCAGCTTTTCTGTGCCGGGAGACAGAACATCAAGGAGTGTTTCCATTCTTGGTGTTGCTTACAAACATTGCTGATGCTGAGATGAGCTACTTAAGATTTCTGTTACAGCTTCAGCCTTTTGTTGTGCATTGCAATCAAAGTGTCTGATACGTAACAGAAAAATCTTTCTGCTCTTCCACACACTACAGCCCTTCACCTTCATTGTCATGTGCAAAGTGGCATTTATATTTTATTAACATGTGAGTTTGAAAAAGCTGGGTGTGTTTAACTACCTACAGGACAAAGCAAAATTTCTCTCTCATTACAAGTTGACATTAATTTAAAAGTTTAGACAAAAGAGTACTTGAGTTTTCAGAGGTGCTTTGAAAGGGATGGGAAATGTCAAACCTGGTACCTGGAGATGGTTTAGAGAAGGGCATTATGTGGAGTAATGTGATTAACAATCTGTTTTTGGAGGGAGTACCTGCTGTGGATTTGGCGTCTTTTTTTTTTTCCTACTGAATTAGAATTCAGAGTTTGTGCGAACTTGAGTGAATCTTTACTTCAAATGTGTGTGTATGCATGTTAACTCAAAATTAGCTTCCTGCCAAGAAACAGGTGTAGGCCACAGCTTGCTTGTTCAGCACTTTCACAAGCCAAGAGCTCTGCAAGGTGTGATTGTGGCACCACTTGGATTCTGCAGAGGATCAAGCTGCCCTAGGAGGTTCTATCTCCACGTAGTCAACTTCATTAAGGTCTGAAGCCATCACTCAGAATACAGGGACACAGTAACTCACTTTCATGGCAAGAAATAGCTTACTCCTGTCATCAGCACAGTCACCTCTGGCCTTGCTGCACATAAACTAGATTAGCTTCTGTGGCATTCAAATTTTGCACTGCTTCCCTGCCTTTGCACACTGAAGAGCAAATTTTCACCCTTTCTGGAATGTTTTCTTCTGACCGCCGACTTCCTAAATGTACATCTGCTGGCACTGTGCTGTCTGTTGGCAGTCTCAGACATTGCAGATTGCCTCGTGGGGAGCTGAGGCAATTTGCATTCAGGACAGCACTCACTGCAGCAAGGTGTCTTCTAACACTGTCAGGAAAAAAAATAGTTCCTCGCTGCTGCTGTTGTATCTCTGCCTGTAAATGGATATGATTTGATGGGATTATGTTAAAGAAACTCCAGTAATCTTTGGGTTTCCACCTTGCAGTAGGAGATAACTGAGACTCTAATAGCATGCGGCTCTAGTCTTTGAAAAATGTCTTTGTTGTTTATTTTTTAAAAGCTAGAAGGACAATTGTGCCCTGCCTGACAGTTTCTCATTGTCATTGTTTTACCTTTGAAAATAAAGTAATGAACATTGGACTTTTATTCTCCTTGTTCCTGGCTTTGTATAACACTGCATTTTTTGCATTTTGACTGGTCTATAGTGATTGAAAATTTTTTGGATAGTGTATTCAGGGAAAACCTATACAATCATTAGGACTAGTCTTAGCAGTGGTTTGCATCTCTAGGTGCATTAGAGACCACTGACAAAGGGAAATAGCTGCATTACCTGCCTTCCTGGGGGTTGGAGGCTTTCTGACATTTTTCTAAAGTTGAGCTTTATCAAGGAGTGTTGATACTTTAAAATGTTGAGAGAGGAAGGTGAATATGAGGAAGCTGCTTCTAAATATTCCTCTCCCTTCAAAAATGAGGGAAAGTAAAGCATAAAAAATTGCTTTATGCAGAACTTGCATGAAAATAAATTTTCCTGTCATTAGAGAGCTTCCTCTTTCTGTGGAGCAAATTAATTACCCTTGCCTTCTATTGAAGCAAATGTGGGGAAATGCCAAGAAATGGAACTTTGCTTTTATCCTTTCTTCCCCCACTTCTTCTCCAAACATTTAGGGTCAAAACAATCCTCTTAAAGCCAGTAAGAGTGTACTGTTTAGTTCATAGACTATCCAGTCATGTATATGTGTATTTTGGGTTGGCTTGATGTGTCTATTTAGCTCTTGCCTGACAATGTCTACTTTACCCAATAATTGTTGTTGGCCTTATAATATTGACTTCCTGTTGATCTGGATGTTGATTTCATTAAATAAGTTAGAATTTTTATTCACTGATTGACTTTCTAGTGACAATACACAAAAGATTTCAAAGGAGAGTTGCAATTTGACATGGTTTTGCGGAAAATTAAGTCTGCTCCTTGCTCTAGAGACTGCTATTAAATACACCCTGAGAGGCCAAAATCACTGAGGTTCTGGTAAGTACCATTGCTGAAATGCTTCTAGGCATTGCTGAAATTGGGAAAGTAATAATTTGCACACCCAGTACAAATTAGTTTGTTGTACAGAATCATAGGAGTAGGTTTCTCTTGGAGATAAATTAACAGATGTGATTGGGAGATTTCTGGATTGGAAAAGGAGAGCTTATTCAAGAAATGTGTACTTTTGGGTAACAAGTAAAATTGAACATTGACAAAGGAAGCTGTTAATTAAAAAAAAAGTTGTGATTTACCCTTGGCTATTATTTTGCTCCTTTTCTGTCAACACCCCTGCTGCTTAAAGCTGCAGTTATCAGACTTTTCCCCCACTTCATAACTCCCAGTGAGGAACTATCTCATCTCCCAGCATTCCAGCCAAAATCCTGTTCATAACTGGCATTTGGTATTTGGCACTGTTTGTCAGTATGTCTTGGGTACAGTGAGATCTGTGATAAAGCACTCCAACTGCTGGTTTTGCAGTGTTGTGTCTTAAAGTAGTGTTATGCATTTGATGTATAAGATATCTTCCCAGGATGAAGGATTTGTCGGACGGACAGGAAAAATATGAAGCAAGAAAATTTTAAAATGAGACACTTGTGGGCTTTTTCCTCTAGTTCTCTTAATATTGGGTAGATTTTCTTCAGAACATTTCTGTCAATTCAATATTTTAATGAAGTTGCTCACTTTGAATTTTGTAGCTGAAACTCTTTCTATGAGGGGGGGAAAATGGCTTTTTGTTCCAGAATGGGATATTAGCTCTTCTGAATATAAGGCAATCCATGATGAATATTTACACTTAGATGATCAGAATGATCCTTTCCATCGTGTTAAATCTGTGAATAAACTTTGCCTCCAGCTATTGATGGTCAAAACATTTTAATCAAATGTGTAGCAGAGGACAGCTCAATATATTTAGGCCATTGTCAACAAACTCCTGTACTTCTGACAAGGAGAGAGAGAGAATGCTACTTAGGGAGTGTATCCCCAGAGCACCAGGTTATGTAAATAACCTGAGCATAAAGGAGAAAACTGAAAGAAGAATTCTTAATGGTTTCTTCAACTAGCTGCCTTCGAAATAGCATTTTAACAGAGATAAGCCTTCAGCAGAAGAAAAGACTTTTGAAGTAAATGTAGGGAAGGGAGGATAGGGTTCTGTTGAAATGTTGGCAAGCCATGTAGAAATCAGATGTGGCCCTGGTGTGCAGATACACAGCAGTAAGGTGGTATCAGAACGTATAGAGAGTTGAGTAAAAACAGGAGAGAAGAAAAATTAACTGCTACAGTAGTCTGCAAAACTAGACATGTAAAGAAATGTATTTCTAATGAGTTTCAGAGCAATTTGACACCGCTGATTGCACTGAAACTCAGTAAAGTGGAGCATAAAATGTGTTAAAATTGGAGGCAAAAGACACTGAATGGAAGGTAGAACAGAGCAATGAAATAGCGTTCATTATAAGTATTAATGTTAAGTATGTCAGATGTTAATGTAAAACAAGTTAAATAGCTTGGAAAGAAGGAAAAATGTGGTGGAATTGTAGTGTGACATGAAATTCTGTGATCTGTTAATGACTTTTGAACAAATGTCTTGCAGCACAGGCGATAATGTAGCTTAGACATGCAGCCTTCCTCTCATGGGTAACTGCAGGCATTTCCCTCCCTCTCACATAGATGCTGGTGTAGCCAGAAGTAGATGAGGCTAGGAGAGAGACAATGGTGAACAATGATTAAAAATCACTGACTGATTCAGTGGCTGAATTTCTTCTGGCCTTGTTAAGGGTTTGGCTTTTTATTAGTTGAGCATGTGATGTTCTGTGCCAGGCTTTTGGCTCTGCTGGTCACCACTGGGGACTTTGTGGCACTTGGGAAGTGCGCAAAGAAGTCAACAGAGAAGTTTCTAACTCCATCTTCGGTTTGTCTTCTGTTTCTGTGAAGCACGAAAGGCCTCAACCTGGAAAACTTGAGTGCAGACCCCCTACCCGTTCCTGGTGGCTTAGAAGGTGTAGGGAGAGAGTGCAGAGCTCCCTGGCACTGCCTCTGCTTCTGGCTGAGCATCCTTGTCCCCACCAGTCACTGGTCCTTGTGGGGACTGTCCAGTCTTTAAGCTCCAGATAGAAAGCTGGGGTAGGGCGACTTTTTATTTATTTACTTAAGGGTTTATCTTCCTACCAGGCTGAGACGTTTGGTTGCTTAAACTCAGCAGTCTGTCGTATGCCACGTAACTTTCTTGAATGCTGTAGTGTTGGCAGCCCACAGGAGACCAGGCTCCTAATTTCTCTTCTACCATGAAACAGGTATTCTAAATCAAAAATCAAAGTTAGTGTCTACAGCAGACTGAAAAAACCCCAAACTCTGTAAATTCCCTGAACTGTAAAATTGTTAAAGCAAATAGTATTTGAAGACAGATTGCTTTTTCAGTATTTTGTCTTCTATCACAAGAGCTTGATGACAACTTGTTGCAGTGAGTTATTAGAACGTTTTTCCTCTTTGCCATCTTACCACCTTACTATCCTCTTTGCCTACTTACCACCTTTCACTATCTTGTCTGTGATACTTCACTTCTTTAATTGAATACTAGTATATATGCATTATTTATATTAACATCAGTAACTGAGTTAGGAAATTAAACTTACTGGCTAATTAGGTCTGTCTTCAGAACTGGTGAGTTAAGAATCAATGCAAAGTCACTGATACAGAAAAAGTAAATTGTTTTTGATAGAATTGAAATTTTTCTCAGTTTTATGCCATTATACTGCTATCAGCCTTTTCTTCAACTGACTCTTGCCAAAATGTCCCTGTCTTAATACAAATATACTGTACATTCCTCTTTATTCAGTCTGACACTAACTCTCCTTATTCGGTGGTTGCAATTCATCTGTGAGGGCAGACTTCTTTTGTACTTCAATTATTCTCCTATGGGTTAGCAGTACTGCAGCATTCAAGAAAGTTATGTGAGACGAGACACCTGGGGATGGCTTTCAAAAGCCTGAAAATTCTTAATTCTTAAAACTTTAAAAGAATGCTTTTATGTATTTAAAAAAAGCTTGGAAATTCTTGTGTAAAATGTGGCTCTTGGGAAGACTTTGCAAAACACCTGATTTTTGTGGTATGTACAATGAAATCAGAATTCCTATCAGTGCATAAAATTATTCAGCATTTGTGTTTTGGCTTATTTTAATTCTAAATATAGAGCAATGTGAATTTTATTAAGATGTACTTCAAATTTCAGAGCAAGTTGCACCAATTTACTACTAAAAAACATTGTCCACTTTAGAAAGCAGAGTGGCTGTAGTGCAGCATCTTAAGTTGACCATATTCTGGTAATCTGACCTGACTGTTGCTCTATAATTACCTTCATGTGCTCTTGAGTTATGCATGATGATGCAGTAAACAGTGTTCTTCGTAATTTGTTAATCTATAACTGATCCAGGGAACAAACAGGCTCACCAGACCTACAAGTGAAGGGCATGCAGGTGCCTGAGCTGGCTCTTAAGGTGCTCTTTAAGCCTGCCAAGGTAGGTGAGGCAGCAGGGGGTAATTGCCATGGGTTTTGTGTTTGTGGAAGGGTGTAAGCAAGTCAAAACACAATAACCCAAGAGGTGGGTTGTGCACATGCTTCTAAACTCCCTTACATCCTTTCCCTGTCCTGGATCAAGCAAAGAGGGTGTCTTTAGGACAGCATTCCAGACATGCAGTCAAGGGGTGAGAGAAATATCTAACTGCTGTGGACAGCCAGCAGGAGTCCTGGCTTGTGCTGGTGTGGGCTGCCCTTGGTCTTCAACTTCAGTGTGGAGAATTACCCCTTTAACTGTTTATTTATTTTCTGTATAAGGGCTGCTTGTGTATGGGATATATGAAAAGCTTTTTGCTCACAGAAATGAGAACAATATTAACTTTGTGTGTGTTAATAAGGAATTTAAAGGAACTTCAAAACCCAAGAGAGTTACCTCTTCAAAGGATTTTCATAAGGCTTAAACAAACAAGTGTCTGTTCATCATAACTGTGGAGAATTATTACTTCCGGGTTTTAACAACTGTTACCTTTTACCACTGTTCTGGTTGCTTTTCCAAGGTGGCCAATGCCAACTATACAGTTCACTGCTTTTATATGTGATTTTTCGGGGCTGTTGTCACCAAATGCAGTTGAGCTGCTGGAGAAAAGTAGGCTTACCATTTAAAAACCTGAGTAATGTCAGGCTGTTGTAATGTGCTATGTATCATGTACCTTATCTCTGTGAATATTGTGACCCCTTTGCTAGGTCCCCAGTGCCATTTAGCTGCTGTGTGGGACTGGATCCTCATTAAAATGAATCTTAATTGAGTTTTGTGCCTCATGTAGCTTACAGGAAATGTTGAGATAGGACAGTGGTAGGTTCTAAATGAAAAACAGATTAAGGAGTTTCACTGTGCATGTCTTATGATTTGTTGATTTAAAGACTTACATCATATAGAAAACAGGAGTGTTTTAGGGGCATTGCATGCATCTCAAATTGTCACATTACTTTTTCCCCCCACAGGGATAAACAGTTGATTAAAGGCATCTGCCAAGGCCCTTATTGATTGCTTATGTTCTGCTCGGGTCAAGGCATCTGTGTTCAGCATTCATCTGAAATAGCATGCAGTCTTTGACAATGGTGAGCAGGACCAGAATTCTCTTAGAGGAGACATCAGAAAGCCTTCACAGTCTTCTAAAATGTCTTTGATCCACATAATTCAGACTCTTATTCTCTAAAAACTCATTACTTTCACTATGGATTTCTGAGAAAATATTAATGTAGTCCTTTCAAATAACAAAGAGGTTTTAAATGTGACAGATAAAAATGACTGGTGTCTAGAAGTCTGGCTTGAGAATGCCACTGACATAACTGCATGGAGAACAGCTCCAGGGCACAACAGTTTAGAACTCTTTTCCAGTTCATTTGTTTAGGTGTGATATATGGAATACTCAAATATGGTGAAGTTACAGAATCCAAACCCTCACTTGCAGAGAGGTAACTCTAGAGCAGTGCAAGTGACAACTCCAGGTACAGGGCTCAGACCCACAAAGTGTCACAAGTGTTCCTTTGCAGCACCAGGCTTTCCAGTTGTTTCCTTTTGCCTAGAGGTGGAGGTATTTGATAGATCAGGAAAAAAAATTACAGAAATTCCTGTCAGAGTGTTTTTTTGGAAAGAGTTTTCGGCAGAAAAGAGAATTCCGTTCCCTCTGCTGCCCTGTGGCGTACAGTGCTATTGCTCACACCATTTCTGGCTTAATAGAAAAAAACAAGATCTTTCACTCTTTCCTTCCTCTCACTGCAGGGAAGGAGATTAGAGACCTGGGCAGAAGTAGATGAATTGTTCTCTGTGGAGACCATGAGAGTGCATATATTTAGTAATCATTTATTTTCCACAGTGCTCCTCTGAGCACCGTTTGCTCATACAGAAGTACTTATGGAAGAAAAGAGCCACTCCTTCCCCTCTCTGCTTCCCATATGTTCATTCTCAGGTGGTTCTTTTTGCCCCTGTACCACCCTGAATCTATAGTTTGGGATGGAAATGGAGGAATGGCTCCAAGTACTTTTCCTCCTTCATGAAATCAAACAAAGTAGCTGCTTGCTGTCAAATGTTAGCTTCAGTTTCAGGAAGGAAAAATGGTTTTTAAATATGAGAAGTGAGACTATAATATCCTTCCTGAGAATGACAAGGACTACACGCTTATTATAGTCAGTGAGCTGACAGGCAACACTAAATGTGGGTGAGGCTAGCAGAGCTGGAAACTGAAATACACAGAGCTGGGGGATCTTAAGTTGTGCAGTAGGATATTTTTTTTTTTTTTTTTTTTTTGCCATGTGTGGAAGAGCAGGTTGTTTGAAGTTAAAATACACTGCTGTGGCTCAGGGTATAGAAGCCGGATCAGCTTCCTGATAAGGCTTTTTTTTCAGGTATAGTACACAAGGGATTAGAAAAGCAGAAGCTATTCAGTAACTAAGGAGAGGACAGCATGGTGCTGAAAGGACCCTATTCCTAAGGATTTTTTTAAATTTATTTTTTATTTTTCTTTATTTTTTTTCTTGGTGCATGGGCTTACATTGAAAGAAGGAAGGAGAATTCTGATAATTGGTAAGCATGTTAAACTCTAAATGAAAACTTCTGAACTGCATTACAGCAGCTGCTAACAAGCCACATAAAACTAGACAATAAAACTGTGATCATGAAGAAGAACCTCCATTTTTACCATAAGCTCTCAAAAGACATCCATTCAAGAACAGAACCAAATTTTGTGTGGAATGTATGCTTCTCCCTCTATATATTTTCTATTTTTTTTGCTATGTGGATGTTATAACATTGAACAATCTGCATTTAAATTATGATTCTGTAATTAATTCTTTGGTGAGTGTGGAAAACAAACTCTTCTACTCTCTTCTACTTATTAACTTGGAAGGTGTGGGATTTTGGGTTTGTGGAGTGGGTTTTTTTTGTTTGTTGTTTTTAAATACTATTCTGTTCCCTAATTAGAACTTAGCAGATACATTTAGGAATGTACAGGCAAAATAACCTTCGGAGAAGTTGCAAAATGTTTCCTGATTAGTGGATTGTGGGGAATGTCTGAATGTTCTCTCTGATTCATTTATTTGATATTAAATAGGAAGCAGGTGTGAATTCTTTCTATTAATTCTAGTTTAGGTGTTTGGATTTAAAAAAAAGGCACACTTGTATTTTACAACTCCTCAGAGATTAAAAGGAAGTTAACTTTTACAACATTATATGTATGAGAAGAATCTGAGTTTTGAACTCTAAAGCAGAATTTTATTCAACTTCAGTTAAGGTAATTTTAATATAAAGTTAATAAGGTAATTTATATTTAAGTAACTTTATTCTACTTCAGCATCTTTTAAAACATTGCTCATGCTGGTTTGTGCACAGAATTGTACCTTGTGTTGAAAATGTGAAAATGCAGTACTAGTACGTGATACCTATGTAAACTTCAGGTATGAGCAGCTGCATATTGTTCTTTATTGACAAATATCAATAAAACAACACGTAGTCAAGTCTTGACAGATGAATATTTAACTCCATGTTTGTACACAGAGTTAAGTAGGGATCCTGCACTTATTAGGCTCAGTACAGGCAGGCAAAGTAAATGCAGAATTTTTTTTTTTTTACATTGTAATTGAATTTAAAACCTTGTTTCCCTCATGCCATCTCTCTGAATTCTCCACCAACTTTCCTTTAAAATAGAATAATAAATCGCTTCTGTGCTGGAACCAGGAAGGGAAGGCTGCAGCATGTTCACCACAGCAGCTGTGGACACAGAGCAGTGGGGATGGCAGGATTTAGAGGTTGGACTGTTGAAGTTTTCCAGCTCCTGCTGCTGTCCCGTGGGCCATGGCAGTGCTGTGCTCTGACAGCAGGGGCTACTGCTGAATTTCCAGCTGGCTGTGGCTCAGCTAAGCTTGTCTGGTTTTCCTTCCTGGACTGGCGGTTATGGGCTCGGGCTGTGTTTTGATTTAACAGTGTTTAAGGGTATAATATGAAACTCCTTAGAGGTTCTGAGCTTTTCATGTTCAGGGAAAAAAAAGGCAAACTGATAACAGCATTAGTTATATATACTTTCCTCTATCTTCATTTATATTTATCTTCACATGGAGCTCCTCACTTTGGCATAGTTTGTAAAAAACCAGCAAACTGACTTAAATGGAAGAGAACTTAATACACAAGCTGATAGTGATAGGACAAGGGGGAGAAATTTTAAACTAAAAAAGGGAGATATTTAGATTAGATGTTAGGAACACATTTTTTATTTTTAGGGTGGTGAGGTGCAGGTTGCCTGGAACACTTTTGTTCAAGGCCAGGTTGGTTTGGGCTCTGAGCAACCTGGTCTGGTGGAATCTGTACCTGCCCGTGGTGGGGGGCGTGGGGAGTTGGAATTAGATGATCTTTAAGGTCCCTTCCAACCCAAACAATTCTATGGCTTAATGGATGCTCATACATTGAACTTTGAACTCTTTGAAAGTCTTGAATACTGACCTACAGCCACTAAATCAACCTACTAAATCAGGTTTAGTTTCTCTAAGGTTTAGTTTAACTGTGAATTGTTTGCAAATATGCTGTGCCTGATTATGCTGTAATTCAATAGAAATGGTTGTGCTGAGTAAATTGGCCATGTGATATGAAAGGTGAGGGGATTTCTGACCTGTCTGCTGCACATTTATATAAAATCAGACCTGGTCTTTTTTATGATCAGGTGAAAGAAATATGACCACGTAGAACATAGATTTGTTTCCCACAGACGTCATTCAAAGGTCTCTTGTTCACAGATTAATCTATGATTAATTGTAAAATGGTTACATTTGGGAGTAGCTCAGCATGATAGGTTTCTATCTTTATTTCAAAGTCTAGTATGAAAGCAGAGCAATTTACCTGCATATTTCTTTCTTTGAGAGTGGCTAAGTGTGAGCTGGAGATCAATGATGAAAATTTGGAATTGAGGATAAATTGCCTATGGAAATGGATAAAAGGTAAAATACTCTTAACCTTTTAGTGGTTTTGCTGTAACTCCTGCACTATGCTTTTCAGATCCTCAGTGTGGTTACTTATGCTGGATAGGGAAACCTTTCTAAAACTCAGTTTTGCTTTCTGCTTCCATGGCAATAGATAGCCTTTAAAGAAAAAAAGTTAGTGCTGATGCACTTCTTGTTTTCCCAGTGTCTGCACAACTTAACACTTCCCCTTCAGAGACTGCTTGAGGAGCTTATTGAATCCCCCTCTGAATCTCTTAGTGGCTCTGCTGATGGTTGGCAAAATTTGTCTCAGCAACTTTTTTTCCTGAGCAGCATGATAAGAAATGACATACAAGTTATTTGCTGTAGTTTTTTCGACATGTGAAGCAGAGGTACTTGTCAAGTGTGCTTCCATCTAAATAAGAACATGTGATTTCTGGACTATTTTGTCAAATTGTAGGTCAAAACACTGGATCCTGTACTATATTGTGTCCCAAATTAGTAAAAACCATCTGAGCCATAGTTTTGACTTAAGTGTGCTGCTATATTAAAACCAGTTAAATGTCAGACCTCATTTATCCCAAGTATACCTTGTTGCCCACTTCAAATCTTTGACCTGACTGGGAAGGTCAGTCCTGGTTTTATTAAATTAACCACACTGAGTGATCAGCAGTAGCCCTCAGTGCAGTGACAATGACACTCAAGATGACATGGATCAATCTGAGATCAATGGCACCATGAGCTGATCATTTCACAAGACAAATCTATTTGCCTGCAGTTGGAGGTTGTCTGGCTGATGTTAGATTTCTGGGTTTTTAGGTGAGAACCATGAGATATTTTTCATGTGAAATGGAAAAACAGTATTTTTTTGTCTCATTAAAATAGAAGTCTTGTTATTGCAAACAGATTTTTTTTCATTGTTTAATTCTTTAAAAAACAAAGTGCTATATTGTAGATATCCAAGATTTTGATCAGATGCCAGGTCTGTGTTGCTAATATAATATCTACATTTTTATTTTATTTTCAAGCAGCCCTGTGTAGCAAGTAATTGAAAGGATTGAGGCTCTTTACAACCTATTTCTTCAAATCCATTATGGTTTTTTTTTCATTTGTAACATTCATTTGTAACGTTCTCATTTGTATATGTATTTTTCATCTCAGGAGCAAATCATCAGCCTTCAAAGGTTTTGCAAGTATTTCCGTTGATAAAATATTTTTGACCTATTTATCTTAGTCTGTGTGATAAGTATAGTTTTACCTTTAGAATTGTCTTCTCTGCAAAAGAAATTTTAAAGGATCTGAATTCCATTTCCCTTCAAAAAGAGGAGGCAGCTACTATGTTTCATTTGATTTATATCTCTATCTTATTGGACAAATAATTATTAAAGCTTCATATTGCTGTATAAACCACTGGAAAGAACTATGGAACAGAAGATTGCAGGTGATGCTTCTATATTTTTAGGGTGTTTTTACACCATAGACTATTAAATTAGAGAAACAGGAACTACTTATCTGATTATTGCTTTTGGCCTGCTCTGCTGATACCAAGACTGCTTCAAGAGCAGTGTTGTGAGGAGACATCCTTCAAAACATTGACCCAGTGTGAAATGAATACAGGATGTTTCAGCTGCAGGACTATCCCAAAACTGGTTTATATGAGCTCATTACTATACTTGTGAAACTGAGAAGAAATTGCTGGAAGCTGAGCTTTCTTTGTGTCCTGGATCTCAAAAGAAAAAATAAAAAAGCTTCTTCCTTCTGCCAAATAGCTGGAATAAGATGAAATGTATTTATGATGAACTCGTAAGTATTTTCAGTGTTGATGCCTTGATGCCTTGTTTTACAGATAAAGTAGCAAGGATCTGAAAAAGACATGGCTCTTGGGTATGGGTGACAAAAATCCCACTTTCTATTGATGTCAGCTCACTCTTTCCTGTGGGAAGGATAGGGAATGCTCAGCAGGCAATGATACTGCTCTGCAGGGAATAATGAAGAGCAGTCTAACAATATATCTTCTGGTAGCCGCAGTACCGTGCTCTCCATTTGTCTGGATAGAGTTTTACTGTTCACTGAAGTATCTGCTTTCTGGAGTAGGTTATGCATGCAGGGAAACAGTAAGCATGAAGTACAGGTGTTCTGAGCTTGTGTGGGGTCTTGCCATCTTTCTCTGCATTCACAGATAAGAGCAAAAAGTAAGAATAAAGCTCTTGCTTTAAAAAACATTTTCACATATTCATAAAGTAACTGAAAAGTGCAATATTCTGGTGGAAAAAGGAGCTGTCCCTCTCATTTTGGCCTTGAAAACCACGAAAGGAAGTGAAAGAGACAGCAAGCCCTTCAGTGGGTAGGTTGTGCACTTGGGTGGTGGCTCAGAGGATATAGCAGGAAGTCAGCCTGGTGTAGAAAGAATCTCTTTTGACCTAAGGAGAAAAAGTGAATCCTTAATTTCTTACCAAATGCTCATAGATGTCTTCACTGGTAAGTAAATAAATTCCTGTATATAGACAAGATTCCTTCAGAAAAATAGGGTAGGGTATGGATGTCATAATTTTCCATAGAGATTCTTTCCTTAAGGCAAATATTTAATGCGGCAAATATTTAAGCGAAAAAGTAATCAGGGATTTGTTTACTGAGAAACAAGAAGGACAAAAAAGGAAGGGTGGGAAAAAAAACCCAAAAGCAGTATTCTATTCTGCTGGCAATGTGATTCAGAATTAAATACCTGCCTGCAGTTAATTAGGATTGATTGTCTGTTTCTAAATTATGCGTAGGAAAAGCAAAGTTATTACTCAGTGGGGTTAATCAGAGAGTTATGAGAGCAAGTTTGCAGTTTTCCATTCTGCAGCCAAGATTTTACATACAAATGTAACAGCTAAATATTCTGTTTTTCTGAGGTACTGAGTTTGAGCTCTTCTGAAAATTGCTTCATTAATTTACTAGTCTGAATATTGGATTTTTATTTCTAACTTTAGGCATGTAAATTAACAGATTCAGGTATATAATTTGGTAGATTAATGTCAGTAAGTACATTTCTAGGTATTTGAACTGTTTTTGGAAATGCAGAAGTGCCTATGTATAAAAAATGGTTTCTGCCCCTTTTCAGCATGAGAAATTGTCAGTAAAAGCTAAATGTGAGCTGAGTAAATGGCGTCTGTGGACAGCTGAGGTTTGTGCTGCAGTGAAAATGTGAGGTCTGGAATGCAGTAATTAGAGAGGGTAGTCAGTACTTGTTAATGAAGGCAGTGCTTGTGATCTGTCTTTGAAGGGGGAGCAGAGCAGTGCTGCCCTTCCTGCAGTGCCTTACTGACCTGCTACAGCAGCCACTCTCTGCTTGCACGGCTCAGCCTGGAATAATGGACATGCTTTCTTTAAGAATAAATAACCTATTTTCCAAAAGTGCTGGAAACAGTTCAAGAAAAGTGCTTGATGCTTGGGACTGCAAGGTGTGTGGGTACATAATGCGTGTGTGCAGTTACAAGGGGTTTTTGGTAGGATTTACAAGCTCCAATAGCGGCATTTTCAGACCAATTTCCTCATTTTTGTTAATGTAACTTTAGTTTTTGTTAGATAGATCAGTCTAAAGGATTTATGCATAACTGGAATGAGGGAAATTTAGTCTGTGAACTACTTGCTGCTGTGAAAGGATAATAAATGAAATATGAGCTGTTTGGCAGACAGGCTTCAGAAATATTTCAGTGATTTACTTCTCTGGGAAATACTGCTGCCACGTAATTCCATTAACTGTATGACATGGCTATGCAGTAGCCAGGCGTGTCACTGCCCTTGAATTTCCATTTTGTCCACTCCTTTATTTGTGCTGTTCCCATGAACTGTTTTTCTGCCTCTTTCCTGGGGTGCCAGCTTCTCAGAGGTGATCAGAATAGTTGGCTTGTGGTGGTGACCTCTTCTTTATTGTGGCTGTCAGAGCGAGTTTGCAAGGATCAAAGATGGAGGAAGGGGGTTCTGTTAGAAAATGAGTCTTTGCATGGCATTTTTTTCAAGGCTATTCGGACTCTGGCTTAAGATGAAGAACCTGCCACTGAGATTTCTGCTATGCTTTTTAGTTCCACAATTACAGAAGAAAGTACTAAAGATGGAGAGCTGCTCATTTTCCCATGAAAAGGGAAAACTACCACTTATTTCCTTTTGGAGCAAGGTAAATGAAAGAGAGAACTTTTGGGAATTCTCCTATGAAATATTAGGAAATTGTTTTACCGGTTTTATTCAGTGTAGGCATGTTGCCATGAGCAGGAAAAACAAGTACAACCCCCCCCAAATTCTGCTTCTTCAATTTATCATGCTGTTTATGCTTATTAACATGATTTGGTAGTGATCAAGGCTGTTCTCAGAAAGCTCTTACAGCACTCTACAAACATGCTGGATAAAATCCTGGTATCTCACAGTACTCAGAGCTGCATTGCATAAAGTAAAACATTCCTTCCTTCCTTCTGCTGACTTCTGGGCTCACAATGTTCATGAGTCCCGAATCTATCCCTTGGAAGCCTGTGCTGACCTATATGGATTGGCTTATTTTCTTCTTTAAAAATGCTTCAGGTATTGAAAATACGTTATTTCTCAATTAATACTGGGAACAATGAACACTTAATATCCTACTAGTGTTGTAATGGAAAAGAGTTTTTGGAAGTGACTTCTGTCAGGACTGCTCTAACTTAACAGTTGCAGGATGGTCAGTGCCAGACTGCTGGTGATGGGCTTTGGATTGCCATCCTAATCCAATGGACATTTAAAAAACTTCTTGCAATGCTGTTTGCAAGATGGCTGCATAAACCTGGGTGGGGTTGACCTGGTGGTATATTGAAACCACTTGTTGATCTATTTATCAATGGTTTTCTTTGTAGATGATTTATGTTCTGGTGTTTACAGTCCTTTACATTTTCTTCACTAAACTCAGTGTGGTGGGATCTGAACATGGAGTCCACTTCAAATATCACTTCTGTGCTCAAAGGTAGAGGAATAGGATTTCAGCCAGGCCAGAGCCATAGGAAAGGCAGTGTCTTTTACTCTGGTACATGTGGGGAGAGTGAAAAGGGTAGGAAGTCAAGTTTCTGAGTACACTGAACATCACCAAAATTTAATACTGCTGTTCAGACTTATTTTTCCACTTGTTCTCTTTTTGGTAAATCTGCTCACTGTACTTGCAGTGTAGATGTGATCTTGTTTGGGAAAGCATAACCTCAAAGCACAAATCTTGTATTACTAAAGAATGAGCTACATTGCTCTATCTCTACTTTTTGACAGATGAAAAGCCTTATTTAGATTTAGATATTTCCTCTCTGCTGTCTTGCTGGAACCATGAAGTCCTTCTCTTTCCAAGGGGCCGTGTGTGATTTGAAGCAAGGAGGGAAGAAAATGATGCCTTAAACAAGGCTTTTGTGCCATTGTAGGAGTTCTGGGAAAGCAGCATAAAGAACTGATGTTCTGTGTATGAAATACCATTTTCAATGGAAAATGTTTGCTTTCAAGAACGTATATTAAAGTAATGTTGCTCATTTCAGTTCTGTAAATTTTACCGAAGCCAGGCTGGGGTAGGAGAGTTCCATTTTGGTTTTGTAAATCCAAAACAACAAAGCGCAGGTGACTGACACATTTACTGTTTCTAGATGAAGTGTTTGTCACACATTTGAAAAAAAACAACCTTCCCATCTTCCTAAGCTGCTTCTTGTATGTTCAAAGTAACCAGGACCAACCAAGCCAACCACAGTCAGAAAATTGTAATTTACACATGGTGGGGATATATGACAACTTTGTCTCGGTTTAGGCTCACTATCTTTCAGTTCCATGCTCAGCCTCAGCTGTTGCTGAACCCTTCCTCAGCAGGGGAGGCTGATGTAGAAGGTGTGAAGGCAGCCAGCTGCTGCTTCTGTGCAGCCAATATCTCTCAGGTTCTCCCAGAGACACTTTTTCTGGAAAGTTCAGTCTGCTTAGGTGGTTCTGTCATGAGCTCTTATTTTGCTTTTTTACTGTTATTTCTTCTTCACGTCTGGTTTCTTTAATGATCTGGTTCAGAGCTTGCCATACATGGCTTTGTACAAGGTGCTTTCTGGCTCAAGAGTTTCCATTCTCCCCTGGTCTCTGGGGGGACTCTTGGAAGTCCTTTTATTTGAGATATCTGCCATAGTTCAAGAAGACCTAGCCCTGTACTCTTTTGCCTGCTGCCTTGATAAGTGATCTTCCTGTGAAGTTTTGTCTTTAGGATCCTGACACTGCCTAGAAATAGCTCATGGTAGTTCTATTTTATTTTTTTTATCAGACTGCACTATAACTGTAAGATCTGTGGAACATAAAGGATACACAGCTCTGTAACTGCAGTGAGAATCAGATTTGATGAAATACAGTCCTTATGTAGTGAAGGTTCCCAGTGATCACCCAGATATCTCAGAGAATAGCTTGGGTTTTTTTGTGAAACTTGTGTCCACTTTAAAACAAAAAATAAAAAAATAAAAGTAAGCATTCCTCATTAGTACTTTATGTCTCTAAAATAGTCAAAATGAAACTGGTGAGACAGTAGCAGTGTCTGCAATTAGGTTTATTTTTAAAACTTCTGTCTTTCTCTTGAATGTATTCCAGATATGTATTCTTATCTTCACACCTCCAGAAGATACCGTGAGTATCTGATAGATGATTGTAAACTTGATAAACTTTGCACTTTTATACATCTTGACACCTGAACTTTTAAATATTTTTGTTGTATACATATTAGTACAGCAGAAAGGATGGGCTAAGAAACACATCTGTTGTTAAGAAGGCACTTTTTAACTGACTTTTGCAGTGTGAATGTTCATTTTATTTTTTAAAATTTCTCTTGAATGTAGTCAATCCACTCTGTACCTATGGAAATCATCTTTAGTGCCCTATTCTGTCTTTAGTTTTTCTCCCTCCTTCTGTGTTGCTTGATAAGACTTTTGAGGCTGAAGTAGGATTTTGAGGTTCCTGTTTCATGGACCAGTTTGTTCCATAAATGGAAAGGTAAGTGTTTGGCTGGCTACTTTTTCATCAGGAAGTTTATACTGCCTCAGAGATTTATCTGTCACTGGAAGAAACATCCATGCTGATTCCTCTGAAACAGCAGTGAAATACAATAACCATGATTGAATTGCTGCTGTTGGGATAATGGTGGAGGGGAATACTGTAAAATAATGAACTGTCAGGTAGCAGTGGAATTCTGCCCTTTGTTTAGTATAATGTTTGTGGTTTCCAGTGGCTTTTACTTCTTGTCATGCTTGCTACATAGGTATTTAATCTTTTATAACAATATCTGATGATAGTCATCCAGTCTTCTGGCAGATTATTACTTTCAGTTCCAAGTAGCTCCCCACACACATTGGGTAATACCCTTGTTACTACAGAGGAGCAAAGTTGCATCTGCCTCTTCCCTCAAAAATGGCAAAATTTAGGTCATTCGGTTGCTTCTGATTCAAGAGAAAGGGTAGCAGAATTTCTGGATAAAAGTTTGCAATCTGGAGTAAATGTTTCCTGGTTGTCTTGAGTGGTTAAAATAAATGTCAGATGATTCTGGGGGTGTTAAAGGACATGACACTGTGCTTATGGATCTGGTTTTCTCCTGCACCTGTCTTTGGTATGCTTTTCCCAGCTGATACTATATGTGATATATTTGAAACCTAAGTGCAGATGTTATATAATGAATCACTTTTTTGTTGGTTTGGGCACTTTTGCATCATTTCTTCCTTCATCACCTGTTTGAGGAGGTTTCTGTTAAACTCTCAGAAATATCACAAAGGTGGTTTGATCATCCTTCATGTCTCTTGATATCAGTGCTATGCCATACAGACAGGTTTTTCTCTTAAAAATAGTTAATCTGAAAAAAGTAGTTTAGTTCCAAGCACACTGTTATATGAGGAAAACCTTGCTACTTTTTTCTTGGGTTTTTTGTTGCTTTGGTTGGTTTTTTTACTAGATTTAGCTGTTTTAAGTCCTAAAATACTTGTAAGCTTATCAGCAGTGCTTCTCTAAAATATCAACAAATAGTATTGCTGAGAGCCCTGTACATGAATAATCTTAAAATACTGAGAGAAATGTTATATCTGCTGTCTTCCCAGAAGCCCCGTGCATCACCCAGTAAAAATAGAGATGATATAGTAGTAGCAACATTCTCAGTCTAGAAGTTGTTCTCTTTGGAGTGGGATGTGCAGAACTAAATCCAGACAGGCACATGGGAGACTGGCAACTCTGGGGGTAGGGATGTGAGCGGGAAAAAAGCAACACTGGTTGCATTTTTGGAATAGCTCTTTTGATGCTGAACCTGGGAAATCATGAGATGACTTTTAACAAAATTCCCGGGATCCTGGAAATTCGCTGTCTTCTCAGTGGAATTTTTCCATACAAGGTCAGTATTTAAACTCCCTAGTGGCATTTTTCAAATATACTTTTAGAACAGCTAACTCTTTAAACTTGGCAGAGACAAGCAGCTGCAGCCCTAAAATGATCCTTGGCAGTTGATTACCGCTTTCCCCAGCTGGCAAGTTTTCCTGTTGTTTTCCTCTTCCCTTTTGTGTCAGGCAGTTGGTGATAATTGTTTGTCCTCTAATGGGAAAGCAGTTTCCTTTATCCCATATTAGAACAAAGTCTGATTTTTATTTTGATTCCTGAGTCCTTTTTTTTTTCCCCCCTCTCCTGTATGACTGCCTAAAAACACCATGGGTGCCGTCAAGAACTGCATGTTCATTTTTCCTGCCTTATAAATATCTGCACAGCCTCAAGTAATTAATGATTGTTTCCTCCTCCTGTGTTCATAGTCAGTGGGATTATTAATGCTGGGGTTATGCACACAGAAGTCTGTGCAGAGAATTGAGGGATGTGTTGAGGACAAAAAATTCATGGTAGAGACAAAGATTTTGAACTTCGATTTCTTGAAGCAGTTCATTAGCTTACCATAGGAATTTTTATGTTTTAAGTTCCCCACACAGGATATCATATTCAATCGTTGTTTCCTGTTTAGATTACAATATTTCCCATATTAGTAGTTTTGTCTTTGTTTGTTTTTGGTTTTCTTTTCCTTTTTTTTTTTTCTTTTCTTTTCTTTCAAAGCACCTCTGTGACAAATGCAGGTATCTGTAAACTGGTTTTGCGCTTGAATGTGAGAAGGACACAGTGGTGAGAGTGAATTCTCTTCTTTGAAAAGGAGTAACATGTCCTAGTTTCTAATGGAGCTCATTTATCTCATAGAAGGTGAAGCCACCTTTCTGAATGGAAAGGTTCATTAAACTAACTTTACATGTTTTCTATGATGTGTTCCTGATAATCTATGATCTCTTTTCTAAACTTAATCTCTCATCTAAACTTGATCTCTCTATTGTCCCAGAGTACTCCTGCAAGCTATTCCTCTCTACCCTAAATAAACTGTGCAAGATTTAGTAGTCAGCCAAAAGTAAAAATTCTAGATGAGTGAAAAAGAGCCAAATTAGGTTTTTTTCCATGGTATGAACATCATTGTTTGAAGGGATATTTTAGCAGCTGTGAGTGTTAGTTTCTAAATTCCCTGGGGCACCACATGTGTCACCAGTTGGCAGATGAGTTTTAGCTAAGGTCCAAGGTGGTGCTGCACTTCACCTATGGAAATTGTCTGCAAAATATTCTCTGTGAACAATGATAAATTTATATTGCTATTATGCTTTCCTGCCTTTTCCTAATCCCTGCCCCTCTCTGAATAAAAGCCAAAGAACCCAAACCTAACATGTTACTCTGACATTCATTATGTCCATTTATTTTTATACAAATAGTTGTGCCATGCCTTCATACACCAAAAATGCAAACATTCTTTCCATTCTATGAAGTTACTGAACTCAAAAGCTCTTCAAAGGACCCTTGGGAAAGAAACCCACCAGAACAACTTTCAAAGTTCTTCTTGTCTCTTTCTTTGTTTATGTTTTCTTTCTGTCATATACACAAACAGTTCAGGACAGGGAAGAACTTAAAACACTTGAAACTTGGATACAGATGGATACAGATGATGACTAACAGCTACTGATGAGGTTCTTGTACTTCAAATTATACTCTAAGTAAAGCAATTTGCCTGGAGGTAAACTGGTGTTTGAGCATAGAGGAGGAGCCACTTTATGCTGTTGTACTTACATTTATGGAATGTTGCCCTTTGGGTAGGTCAGGCAGTGATTCTGAAGGTGGCTTCGGCTCCCAAAGCACTTTTAGTACTCCTTTGGAGGACACTGGTCAGTTGATGGGCCAGACAAATGGCAGCTATTTCCTGGCAGACAGGGAAAGAGAAGGAATTCCTTTTTCCTGGGTTAACACTGACATTGATACAGTTCCACACTGCTGTTAACTAGCTGGACAAAAGAAAGCAGGACATCTTCAGCAAGTTTGGGGATGATATTACATGGAGAGGGAGCAGTTGATGTGGGATGGGAAGGGATGCTTTTCAGAAGGGCTTTGTCAGACTGGAAAAATGGATTGAAATTGCCTACTGTTCCTTATGGGCAAAATAAAGTTTTAGTGCCCCTGTTGGAAAAATCTCTGTGCAATAGCAGAAGCTGGTGCTTGGAGAACAATGCAGATATGGGGAGGTAGTGAGTCAATAATGTGCCTCTGTGCACCAACTGTATTGGGTGTTGGAAAGTGAGCCCGTTAGTGGTCAGACTACATCTGGAGTATTGTTTCCAGTTTAGGTGGATAATAAGAGGAGATTCTTTACTGTGAATGTGGTGAGACACTGGAAAAAGTTGCACAGAGAAGTTGTGGATGCCCCATCCCTGGGAAGTGTCCAAGGGCAGGTTGGATGGGGCTCTGATCAAGCTGGTGTAGTGGAAGGTGTCCCTGCCCATGGCAGGGGGGCTGAAACCAGGTGATTTTTAAGGTTTCTTCCAACCCAAACCTTTCTATGATTCCTTTAAAACTAAATTACTGTATGAGTTGAGGCAGCAGGTAGTGCAGCTTGAACCAGAGAGGGTCTGACAACACTTGTTAAATTGCCTGTTGTGGTCTGCAAATATTCCTGTAAGAGTGTAGATGCCTGGCTGTTTAACTGGGAATATAAATGGCCCAAAGCACGGGCCTGCTGAAATAATCTTTGTTGTTGGTTGCAGTTCTTTGTAAGGCACCTAAAGTAGTTGTTTTGCCTCCTAAAGGAGAAAAATATGCACAAACTCCTTTGTCTTGGATAGCAAAATAAACCATGCAGAGTGTTGTGGTGATGATTGATGCTTCCTCTAGTTCAGCACCATAGCTGCAAGAACTTAAGTTATAGTCTCACTGAATATATCATATAATATGTGATATCATATCTTGAGACATCTTCCTTGTTTTTTTAGTTACTGTGGGCTTCTGTCCTGAAGGAACTGTAGATTTAAGAGAGAATTTATTCTTGAATAGTCATTTTTCATTTTTCCTTCTAAGAGTCCAAGTACATAATAAAATAACAGATAAGGTGATAATGAGCTCCAGGATCCAAATCTTGCAGAGATGTAATCCTCAAGGTGGAGCAGCAAATACGAGCCTGTTGTAGCTGGGTATTTATTTCCTTGATTTTGAATTGATTTCCCAGGTTCATGCATCTGCTTTGAAAGTCTTATGAGAAGATCATCATTCAGATAAATAGTTTCAGTTCTGGAAGAGGTAAAAAGTCATCACTGCCAATCCCTCCCCCACTCCCTCCCCACAGTCTCGTGTCAGTCATACATGGTTGACAGAAAGGCTTAACAAAATACTCTGACAAATGCCTCAGACACATTGCAAGACAATAAAGATGTTCAAGCCCAGTACAGAAGAGACCAAAGAAATTCTTGGAGAAGAAAAAACTGAACAGTTTTTCAGTTTTTTCAGTTGATGGTGGTGAAGCTTTTTTTTTTTTTTTTTTTTTTTTTTTTTTTGTGGTTTGTATACACTTTCGTTATTTTTAGTTTTTAAAGGTGTAAGTGTATACCACAGAGCTGTTCTGGCTGCAGTAGGTCTTTCTGTATGCAACTAATTTCAGAGTCTTAATGAGGATTCCCTAAATCATAAAAAGATTAGGAAGCAACTAAAGGATAAGTAGCAGTGTTTGCAGTCTAAAATGGTGAGTCAGAGTCATGGGTGCATGTGGCCATGGACTTGTGCAGAATCTTCAGTAAAGGGAGAGGGACCCAAATTAAAGTGGGTGTCTTTTTTGTGTGTGTAGGGGTGCTTTCCTTTTTTTATTTTTCTTTTATGGCATTGCTCTTAGATGATAGCAACACTTCTTTATTGAAAAGCAAATTTAGAAAAAAAGTTCCAGTGTGCATTGGCTGAATAATAATATAGATAACATGAAGATTTTGGCACAAAGCAAACTCAGAGTAAAGAGCTTTTGTTCTTGTTTGGCTCTGTGAGTAATTTCCACTTTATTTGACTCTTGCTGCATGAAAATATCTTGTGTGCTGCCACTGCTGATTAATATTTTACCATTTTAATTCAGAGGGACACGTACAGAATGTACAAGTGTAAGGGCAATCAGATGTTGACAACCTGACGTGATTTGATCATGATTAATAATAACTCTGCAGGGCCTGGCTTGTTTATAGACTTCAAACCAACCAGCCAAACAGTCTCACCACCAGCACACCGCCCCCCCATATTCTCACCTTCTCTGATATTAAAAAACTTCTGCGCTTATGTGCATGCCAGTGTTCTCTAGCAGGTCCTCTTTTGCTTTCTTGCTTTCAAATCTGAGCCAAATGATGGATTGGACTGGAGGACCTTCAGTTTTTGTTATCAAATTTTTCTGTTTCAAGGAGTTAGCTCTTTTTTTTTCCCGTTGGCTGCTCTACTGAAGCTGGATATTGAGTAGACGAGTGTAAAATTCTGCTAAGCTACTGTTTCCAGAATGTCTGAAGCTTTGTCCCTTTTGCTGTGATGTAACATATGAGCAACCTAACACCAAAGTACTCACTAATTTTGGTTGTTTATTTAAAAGTGTTTTGAATATAATCAAACATAACTATTGTTTTGTTATACTCCTGGAAATGGGAGAGACCATAGTGGGGACACGGAAACATTCTTCTGAATACACATAACACTTTTGCTTATTTTGAGGTAGAGGTTGGTAGCCTTCCTAAATTAGCATTCCGTGGAGATCCTTGCTGTCAAAGAGGAGAGAAAAAAAGCAAGAAATGTTTACTATCATGTATTGTGCTTAATACATAGGCTTCCTGTATAACCCAAAAGAACTTCTCCAATCTTTCTGCTTCCAAATCTAAGCATCATAATCCCTCAGATCTCCAGAGAGATTACTGAGGAAGACAGTAAGGCTTCTTATGGTTCACAGTGTCCTCATAGTCTAAATAATTGTGATTAGAATTTCTTACAGCTACGTCTTTAGTGTTTCTTGAGCTCTTTGTGAAAACAAAAGGGATGAATTTCCCTTTTAAAAGAAAATGTTGAGCAGTCTCTCCATTGAATAGGCGACATAGGTGTTTCTATCTGCCAGCTGCTGCTTTAGAGGGAGGTGGCAGACGTACAGGATGTGTGTTGTGTTCAGAGGAATGTACTCGAGGTCAGTTTGGCAATCATCCACTGCTGCTGTGCTGTGTTGAGTCAGCTGGAGTATTTATATCCCTTTTTAGCATCACTTCTGATAAATCACAAATGTAGATGTCTTTGCTGTGACAAACACGTGTCTTAAATTTGAATGTGATAGATTTCTTCTGAGTTGGGGAGTGGATGCATTTTGGAGATCGGTTGTTTTGGATCATGTAGGACTGAACAGAAAATCTTTTCTGGGGTGCTCTGTCTTCATTCTGTAGCTTCCAGGTATGAATGTCACAACTTATTAAAGTTTCTACTTGTTATGGAATAGAGGGACTAATTAACAGCTGAATCTGAAACCTTTTAGACTACAGATTTTACTATATTGTGTCCCATGATAGTGTAGGATTGCCTTAAAATTAGATATTAGATTACAATTTACTGAAGCAATGGAAACAGACTATTTCAAGAGCCAAAAAAAAAAAAAATTACCTGTTTTACAATGTAACCTTAATCACTTGTCATAAAAAGCTTAATGGAAGCTTAAATAAAATAACATAAGTTTAAATAAATGACAATGTAATATATGATATGATGTTACTGAATTCTAAGTATTTGGTAGTCCAGATGAGTACGTGCTCTTTGCAGACTATTGGATGCAGGTGTTTTCCTGTTGATGACAGCAGTCACTCCTAATGGTTATAGTGCTGAAGTCAAAGGTAACTCTGCAAAGTGAAAACCACAATTTTTCTTTCATTAATTTCTGTTCAGCTATTACTTCCTTCTACAACCTGAAATTTCAAGAAGAAAGAGCGTGGAAATTTAATGTTTCTGCTGTTAAGGTTGCAGGAGGTTGCTAGAAGTAATATGACCAAAAAGATCATTATAATTCATACTGAGCTTTCAAATTATAGATTCAGAGCTTGAAGGAAAGGGTCAGAAGGGTTTCTGGGTGAAATAAGAGACAGTATTGAGAGATGATGATGTTTAAACTCCCATTTTTTCATGGGAATGCTGAGGATCTTTGCCCTGCTGGTATTTAGGAGAAAATGAGAGAGTGGTTGATTTACACATTATAGCATCAGGTAGCTTTCTCCTGAAGAACCATTGAAAAGAACTGTATTCTTCTTTCTCTTCTATTAAGCTGAGTTAGGTATAATGTATGCTTTTGATGATGTAGTTTTCTCATATTTATCTTCCCAGGATGGATTAGATATGCCAATTATGGTTCAGGGCTGGGTGTTGGACTATGTAGTCTCCTGTTATGTCTTCTGTTTGTGTATTTACAGAACTCTTATTGATCATTAAATATCAATTTTCTGATGTATGAGTTCTCACATTTAATGAAGCAGTAGTACAGTAGACACATACTCCCCTTTTTGTTAGAACTCTTGGTTCCTCCTGTTGTAAAACATATCATTTAGAGGAATGGACTTCTACAGAAGCTGCATGGAGTGGGTGGTGAGACAGGTGAGTGTCCAGCTGTCTAGAAAGCTGCTGGCATCATCCATGCCTAGTGCTACGGGATTTTATCTAAGAGTGTGTTTGCTTTTATTGAAGCGTGGTGGAAGTTGTCAAGTCTTTTTATTCTGCCTGAAAATTCTCTAGTAGCATTTCAATAATATTACAGTCAATGCAGAAAAGAGTCAGGAGCTTTTGGCAGTCAAGGGCATGCTTGTTTCTGTGCTGAATTTTGCATGGTGCAAATATGTAGCAGTAGAAGGGTTGGAGGCCTGCTGCTGAAGTTGGGTATAAAAAGCAAAAGGATGAGAAGCAAAAATGGAGGAACAAATTACATGACCTGTCTTGTTTACAAGTTCCCTGCTGCAGGAAAATAATAACTCAGTACTAGACAGTTTATTACTGTGAAAAAATAGTGAGGCTACAAGTGGAAGTAACTTATAGAAAGCCTTTCTGTGAATTTATTCATGTGTTTCTAGTTCTTCACAAACTAAAATACAGGACTGCTCTTCTGCACTGAGTGACAGACATTCTGCATTGCCAGAGCTGCTCATTATTTTCTTAAGGAGTGAGGGTTCCTAAAAGGCCTTAAAGGTGAGACAAGAATATAGCTTCCATAATGTGAAATAGAAAATAGCTATTCTTGACGGTGCTGAGACAAGCAAATCCTGATGTGTAAGGATTTTTTTTTCCTTTTAAAGAAATATTTTAAAGATACATTTCCTTTGACATAGGTGCCCACTCACACAATCTGCTGTTAGTATGTGTTGAAATACTTTTCGTTGCTTATTTCCTGAGCTATGTCACTAAGTTATGAAATTCAGAACTTCCTTTTACATAGAAAGAGTTGATAATGCTCATTCTTTGTCCAGTTTAAGGATTGCCTCCTAGATAACTAGGCTTACTTGCACAAAATCACTGGAATGTAAGGATTTCTGCTTGTGGCACTGGCATTCCTATATAAGGCATGGGTAGCTGTAAGTAAGTGTCTTTTGTTTTTGTGGTTTTTTGGGTTTTTGTTTGGGTTTTTTTTTGGGGGGGGGGTTAAATTTTCCTTTAATAGTTTACTGGTTTTTAAGTAAATATATATTCTCTGGGAGAGTCTCAGAAATATTTGAAAATCAAGATCTGCATAGTTTTTCTCATCCTAGCCTGTAGCTGATACGTGTATAGATCTCTCTTAAAGAATTAGAAATCAGCAGGAGTCCAATAATTCTCTGATAGCCTGTGACCAAACTTTTCTGTGCAGGAGTGGATCTGTGGTCTAGATCTCGTTTTTCTGCTGATATCAAAAAGAAAGGTTGTTTCTTGCTGTTGTTGAGGACCAAATCATCTGCCAATGTCCAAGGGCAGTTGCACTAAACCGAATTCTCATGGCTTGGATAAGCAGCAGCAGAAGCAGAACAATAATGTGTTGATTCAAGGCAGTTACCCCTACAAAGAGAAATAGAGGCTTGTGACCTTTGTCATTGCACACCATGGACTTGTCTTCGAATTTGAACTTAGTTTCTGACGCTTTCCTGACCTTTCCTTCCTATTTTTCTGTCACATGCAGTCTGAGAATAGTGATGATCTTTGAAATTATGGATGGAGACAAGGGGTGAGTGTCACTATGGCCCCCCCCACATCATTACCTTGCAGTGCATTGCCAAAAGTTTTGTTTGCCTGAAAGCAAGGTTTAGGTAATACTTATATTTACTAGAGTGCTGTTTAAATATATAAACATGTATTTATAGATATATTTATATACATCAAAATACAAAATATATCCTAGCTGTTTAAAATGAAAGTACAGGCAGACTGGATGGAAAATATTTCATTGCAGTGCATATATACACTATATGTACAAATTTGCACTATATTGTATTCCTTGAGGAATACTGAAATGCAGTTAAGTATCCATCCCTGTTGGTACTGCATTCTTTTGACTCATTTTTCTCACCAGTGCAAAGACAATCAAAACTTCAAAAGTGTCTCTGGATTTTTTTTTTAGCGAGCAAGATCAGTTTATTAGTTCTGTTTGATGCACATGTGTCAGTCTTGCTCATTTCTCAGAATGTGTGGAGTCTTTCTTTGTAGGTATGTCTTGATTTATGCTGTTTTATTTTTTTTCCCTTATCCTTAGGTGTAGTAAGTGCAATTAAAGGCAAGCTATGGAAAGCCGAGGCCTTTCAAGGTACTGCAGTGACTCACGTGCTAATATTCTTTTCTGTTTCCTTGTAGCAAAATAATAAAATTCTTGCAAGATCCCCCTTTTTTGCATTATATGTTAGTAGCAGTAATAATACAAGCCTTCACGAGGTGCTTGCTGCCAGTAATATTGTACAGCAATAGGCTGTACTAGGCTGATTACTGTTACTGAAAATAATCTGAAATAGAGATAATAACCTGCTGTATGCCTCTAGTGCCATATGTCTGTCATGAGTCCACCTGGAAGCCCTAACTGGGACCAAGACCCCCAGTATTCATCAGAATTTTCTAAACAGTTTCTGGCAAAACCTCTTTTTCCTTTTTTTCTTTCTCCCCACCCTCCCCACCATTCCCCCAGATGTGAAACTGGTTGCTTATTCTTGTGGGAGGAGGTAGACTGCAAAGAACTCTCTGAGCCATTGAGATATAAATAAAAATAAAACCCAGGAGTATTTTGGGTGGCTCCAGTGGAACACATGGCTACTGTTGGCTTAAGTGGCCCTGTAAATTTGGGTTGTGAAAAAGCTAACTCTCTTGTGTGAGCTAGCATGGGAGGTAGGTGGAATTTTGAAGTTTTGTTGGTGTAGTCTTGTCAGCTACCAGCAAATCCCGTGATGCTGCTTTTCCTTCCTCTTGTCAGTAGAGCTGTCAGCTGTGGACATGGAAGGAGCATGCTCCAGGTTTGCCTTATCAAATACTCTCCAAAATGAGGTTTCTTTAGATGGCTTCCTGCTCTGCTGACCTTCTGGCTAGAGAAAAGCAAGGTGTATTGTAAAATGAATGTGTTGTTCTGAAAACTGGTACCGACTGCCCAGAAAAGTGCTTGTTTGTGTTGGATCTGGCACAGATGTCTCCAGAACTCTGAAACCTCTGGCAAAGCGGTGCTTGATGAGTTTGGAGAGGAATTTAAATCAAAGCAATGTGTGTTATATGAGTGGATCTGCTAAATGCATTTTAAGAATTTTTTCTGCATTCTTTGCCACTAATAAGTTATCCACCTGCAGTGGGCTAAAGCATGACAATGCTGATGTAATAGTACTGCTCAAATAGCACTGCTCCTGCTGTACCTCAGATTACCTCTGCAAAGCCTAACTTCAAGTTCTGGAGTTATAACAACCTTTTGTCTTTGCAAGTTTGATTGATGAAGTATGAGAGCTTCCTGTATCTGCACAGAGGAGACAAGCACACTGAATGCTGTAATGTCGTGAGTTACTTCATTGTGGTAGCATCGGTTTCTCTGCGTTTCCTTACTCTCCTACTGTTGTTGGTCTTTACTGTGGGATAATTTATAGAGGAGGGAATGTACAGGCCATTCTTCTCCCAGAGATAGCATTTCTATCTTTGTTTTGCCAGTTTTGCCCAAGAGCAGTCCTTCAGTTCCTATACAGACTTTTCGGAATTCATTAGTGAAGCCTAAGGAGAAAGGAAAGCCCCGTGGCCACAGTTCCCACCCATGTGCTGCTCTGATGTCTGTTCTGCTTTCACTGGGAACTTAACTGGTAAATAAAAAGCACAGCGCAGAACCCCTGGGGTTGGGCTCTTCCCCAGAGCTGGATTTACTCTTGCATTGCTCAGAACCACGTCCAAAGAGCTGTCTGTGATCTCTCTTTGAGCCTTGTGAGTCTGAGCTTTGGCTGGCTCAGCTGTCAGACGCTGCATGTCAAACCTAGGAGGCTGCTGCTTTTCCATGGAAACACTCTGTGAGATTGCAGAAATAATCAGGCATGTCTGGTGGTTGCTGTGCCCTACTGTTGAGTGCTTCCAGACAGTGAACTGAATTGTCCTACCTTGACACACTGAGTTTTCAGCTGAAATCTGCTCTACTTTTGTCATCCCTCTTGCTTTTTTTTTTTTTCTTGATTGAATGCATTAGTGGGACAGCTTATTCTGTTGTTGTGAGGCAAGGCTCTTGATGTTGGCTTTCCATTTCTCTCTGTTCATGCACAACTTGCGAAACCAAATCCATCCCTCTTGCTTCTGGGTAGGTACCATCAGTGTGAGCTCTCTCATGCCTCGGATGTGCAAGGCCTGAGCTGCAGTGTGCTCTTGAGGGAGCCTGTGCAATCACAGATTCTCCTAAGTAATCCTTCTGTGCACTACATTTTGCTGCTGACATAAAAATAATTCTGTGTTTACAATATAAAATTCTGTTAATTAGCTGTGTCTTTATTATCAGACGTTTCCAAGAGTATTTTCTTTACTAGAGGAAGGGGCTCAAATCTAGAGCCTTTGGATGGGTGGATTTTCTTGAAATTAGATTTTACATCATTTTCTTTCCATAATACTTGAACATTATATTTATCAATGTGCCTGGATAACTCTAGACATGCTTTAGTATTGGCTTTATGATGAAATGATGTCTTTGCTACAGGCATTACTAACTGGAAGGCACTATTGATACAGCTCAGTGGCAGAGGAGCCATAAACTGCTCGGAAACTAAAGCAATTCTGGTTTATGGAATGTGTTCCAGTGTATTGGGCTGGTGCTGTGCCTCATCTGAAAATAACTATCTTTGGAGAAATAACAGTAAATGTCTTGTTTCTTACATTTCTATAAGGCATTCATTTTCATAACTTGAAAGTTATTCTGGAGGACTGCCTATGAAGGAAGGGTAACTTTCAGGCCTGTGCACCAAGCAGGTCACTAAGATGGCCTAGTACAACTTCTATCCGTGTTTCTTTGTTGTCCTTTAATGATAGTTGCCAAAAATAAATGTCCACAGGAACAGCTGTTGTAACATTGGAAGAAGGATTGCTGCAGTGGATGGAGACAGTGTCATTGAGCTGGTGAGAAGGAGAGAGCTCATCTCCCTGCTGCAAATCCCCCTTCTGTAAACAGTAGCAGTTTGGAAGGGAAAGGTTCATCACTTGGAACGCTGACATCATGTGAATCAAACACTGGCTGTAAGAACAAAAGCAAAACAGCTGCCCTTTCTTCCATGCCCAGCACACATCTCCTCTCAGGACACCCTGTGAAAGAAAAATAAATGCCATAGTCTTGCTTCTTGTGACACTGAGGAGCACGTGCTGGTGTGAAACTGTGAGGCCTGAAATCGCTGGGGAAGTAACGGGAGTGCAGCTTGCCAGGCCTGAGGTCTCCTCAGCTACTGCTGAGGAATCATTTGCTGTCTGCAGGGCTCAATTCATTGCTTTCCTTCTGCAAAGCACCATGGTTTTTAGGAAAACAACCAGTTGAGGTAAGGCAGAAGAGGCAGTGGAAGTGTGGAAGCCTTGGCCCTTCTGCGCTTATCACAAAAAATGCTAAATCTTGGGATTTTGGGAAAGTAAGAGGGAATTTTGCAAATTTCAGCCTTTATACTTGCTTAAAAGAAAAAAAATATATGTAATTCTTAAAAATGTAGACGTCCTGCTTCCCTTAAGGTGAACTTCTTCAGTACTAGATGGTTTGGAGCTAAGGAATACATGACCATTTTGTCCCCCTGTGTTTGGCACTGGTAAGGCTGCACCTCGAATCCCATGCTCGGTTTGGGGCCTCTCAACTATAAGAAAGACATTGAGGAGCTGGAGTGTGTCCAGAGAACGACAGTGGAGCTGGTAAAGGGTCTGGAGCACAAGTCCTATGAGGAGCAGCTGAGGGAGCTGGGGCTGTTTAGCCTGGAGAAAAGGAGGCTCAGGGGAGACCTTATTGCTCTCTACAACTCCCTGAAAGGAGGGTGTAGCAAGGTGGGAGTTGGGATCTTCTCCCCGGTAACAAGTGACTGGACAAGAGGAAATGGCTTCAGTTTGCACCAGGGGCGGTTTAAATTGGATATTAGGAAAAAATTCTTCACTGAAAGGGTTATCAAGCACTGGAACAGGCTGCCCAGGGAAGTGCTGGAATCAGCATCACTGGAAGTGTTCAAAAAATGTATGGATGTGACACTTGGGGACATAGTTTTGTGTTGAATACAGTGATGCTGGGTTAACAGCTGAACTCCATGCTCTTGGAGGTCTTTTCCACCCTAAACAATTCTATGAGTCTCTATTTGTACTGAAGTTGATTTCTCTGTAGAAACAAAGGTGACACTATCATAGAGAGCAGATCAATGTTCTATTGTTTTACTTTGTCTGGCAGTAAACGTTGCAACTGTCAGGAATTACAAGCCTGTTTTAGTAGAACTCTAAAAAATGGTATGACAAATGGGCAACAACTTGAAAACATTCATGTCTGAGGCCTGACATGTCACTTAGTTGGTTTTAGTTGCAGCTTTCAAATCTTATGCAGACAATGGTGACTAACTGCTGTCTGTATGCCTCATTCTGATCTCACATAACTTGGTTTGGCTGAATAGATTTTTAAGTGGTCATTACCAAAAAGACCTCTCCCTTACCCAATTTGAAAAACATACATTTCTAAAACCCAGTTTCAGACTTCATCAACCTGAATAAAATGCCAAAATCTTGGTCTATCAGATAGCAGCTGAGACTGGAGAAGCTGAAGCACATGGTGTCATTGTTGTGAAAGACAGTCCTTTCAATGAAATCAATTCAGGACACAGGATGTTTATATGTTCTTTATTTTTCATTCATATCTTCCAGCTAAAACCAGTTTATTCCTAAACTTCCAGCTCTCTCTTAGCCAAACGAGAAGGGGAGATGACTAGATTTTCTTTTCTTTGTCCACTCCTCCTCAAAATCATTTTGAATGTGCTGTTTTCCTCTGTCCTTTTCAAGTAGTTTGAATAAAACTTTTGTCATATGTACGGAGGATAATTTTTTTAGTGTTGCTCCATATATGGTACCTACTGCTTCTGCCAAAGACTGTTGTGTGTCACATTGTCCCTTCCTTTGTGTGATGGCTGCTCCATGTAATTTATTTTTTTTTCCATTGTATCTGTGTAAAATCAGACCTAATAATGAAAGAAATTCCAAGTAAGAAGCTGAAATGGATTCTGACTGCTGTTGCCCTTCATTCTGCTAGCAATCCTCCTATAATGAGTACAGCTAGTTCTTGTTCAAGAACAGATGGTCTAAGGGTTTTTATGGTGCATGGAACAGGTTTTCCAATACCAAGATTGCTTATAATATTTCAGTAAACAACTTAATTTTTAAATACAAAGTTAGAATTAACATAAATCTAGAAAGTTGTTTTGTAGGAGGTGTCCCTTTCATGATGAAAAAAAGACTGAAACTGAAGTTGAATCCCTATAATTTGGAAGTCAATTTGCTAAGAAGTGTAATTGCTCCATTTTTTAACCCTGGAAATGCATAAACACGTAAAAATCTATAAATACATCAAAACTAATTTCTGAGTCACAGTCTTTATTTTTAAGAGGAAAAAGGAAATGCTACTGGTGCCTTCCATGACTCTTTAATGCTGAAAACTTTTTATTATTGACAATTGGCAAGTCAAATAAGATATTTGAAAATATCTTAAAGTCTTCCTGACTTTATTTTACTGTTGTTGCTGATGGAAAATTAGGTTTGGTGTCCATATAAGCTTAAGAATTTTTTGATGATGTAAAGATTACTTACTTAGAGGAAGAAAATGGATTGAAATTAGCAGCATGAGTCAGAATGATCTACTAGTCCTGGAGGGCAAGTTGGCAGACCTGGGCTTGGTCCTACGCCTGTCACCAGTATCCACAGTGCCCTTGTGAGCTCTGTGAGTTCCTTCTGAAATCTGGGTCCTCTTCAGCTTTCTGTGGTGGGGACTTTGGTGTGGATTACAGATACTCTTGTACTGTCAGCAGGGATGGAAAGGCTTCCAATGGTAATGCACCAGCAGTTCAACAGTGGTGTCTCTTACCAATGTGGACTTCATTGGGCTTGCTGCGAAACAAAATAAACATCCTTGTGCAGTGAGGACAAGGAAAACTGAAAATTTGGGTGGGAGGAGAGACAAAAGAGCTCCGTGCCTGAAACCACTTGCAGAAGAAGACGTGTTTTTGTGATGGTGGGGTCCAGCTCAGGGTTTTTCAGTCTTTTAAAGGAACAAAAAGCTGTTCTGCAGGACCAGCTAGAAGATTAAAGGTGCCATTAAAGGAGAAAGGAAACCATTTTCCCTTCCTCAAAAGAATAGTTTGCTAGACGTAAGTTAGCACGCAGGAACCTGAGGTCCAAATTTGGCTCAGCTTTAAGTAAAATTACCCACAGGTTTTTTGACACGCCATTAGTCATAAGTGCTGAGTGGTTTTGAGAGTGAGGGAGAGAAAGTTTGAGTGAGTCAAGGCTATTGTATATTCAGTATTCCAAACCATAAATACTTTGAGACTGTGCAACTCATCAGTATTTAAAGCCTTAATATGTTCTTTTAAAGCCCTTTTATTTTGCAGAGAAGATCGTTATCAGTTGGATGTGAAAAGCCACTTCCCTTTTCCCTGCAGACAGCATCAGTGGGAATTCTCTGAGCTGGTGCACACACCTTTGCTGTAGGTGTGGAGCTGTGCAGGGTCTGGCCCGGTGAGAGCAGAGGTTTCAGGCACACCTTTGATATATTAAAAAAAAGGCTTTTCCAGACACGCCTCTCCTGGCAGTGCAGCAGAGAGACAGGGCAGTTTTGCCTGCTGCTGAATCAGCATTGATCTCGGCAGATGCAGAGGAGATAAGCCTGACAGCAACCCTGAGACCAAAACAGAGGGTCTGTGCAGTTCTTGTTGAGCAATAGATTACGGTATCTTCAGGGGAGCAATTTCAAAGTCCGGGAGATAGAGATCAGGCAGCAAATGTTTCCATCGTGCTGAAAACAAACCCATTCAGGGGAAATAAGCCTGCCTAAAGAAAATCATTTTGTCAGGGGAAAAACAGATCCCAGCTAATTTCTCTGAGCGCTCTGTTTTAATAGCAAATAGCACTCCCGCTTAGCTTCACCTCCATCTCAGTGGGTGTTTTACCCCCTTTACTCCCCGCACACCGCGGGGAGCAGGCAGAGTCAAGGTTAAACCTGGTCACAGCTTTTGTTCAGGTGTCGTGCCTGCCTGCGAAGGCAGGTCACCTGCCAGGCATGCCCAGTCAGCCCTAGAGCCGGCTGTGCCTGCGCTCAGGCTTTGCGAGGCTGGAGCACAAAGAGCTCTTGTTGCCCCGGTCCCCGGGAGTTTCCCAGTGCTACCACTAGCTGGGGAGGACTGGTTACCATGGAGGCTGCCATCTGTTCACTCCCTGCTGGAATGTGATTATCCTCGCTGGGTTGGGAACCAGCAAAAGCAGGGGAGCGTGTGCTGTCGGCAATTATCTGCAATGGAGTGCGTTAATGGAAGGCTGGAATTAGCTAGCTGGAGGAGCACATAAAAGGATTTTACCAAAACTGTTAATGATTTCTAGCCAAGAGGAGCAAGCTTTTTGCAAGGTCGGTGCTAAATGCATTTTGTATGTAGGTAATTTTTAATTGATGTAGTGGCTTTAAGATTTGAGGATGGCAGCACCACGGAAATAATGCTTATTGTTGGGAGGGTGTGGGGGGATTGTATTTTAAGGATCTTTGTTTGTCTGTTGCAGTTCAAGCAGTTTAATCTGGGGTAGTTAAAGTAGTAAGTCAGAACAATAACTGGCAGAACTGACACAAATGGAGCAATTCATATCTCTTGTCCTTATGAAGTGCTGTTTGCTGCCAGATCTGTTTGATTTACATGTCTTTTCACGCTGATTGCTTTTTGTCTGAGTGATTTCTTTTTGGATGTGAAACGTGTTTGGTTTTCGTACTGGCACGAAGGGTGAGACGAGAGGGAAATGTTCGAGCAGAGCTGCTGATACAATGGATGTTTAGGGTGTTTTATGCAGTTTGCCCAGAGGAAGCAGCGTAAGGGAGGCAGAATGCAGGAGCAGGTTTTCCACTCCTCGTTCCCACCCTCTGTCCCTCTTTCTAACTCACCAACTGACCAAACATTTTGGACTATTTCTCTATAGAGCTTAATTGTACAGAGACTTAACATGAGTTTTCAGGATTCTCTGTTTTGATTTTCAGGATTCTCTTGTTTTCATTTAAAGGGGAAAATAAAATTAGAGGTATATCCTTGTAAGGTTTTCTTGTCCTACAAAATACTTTTTTTGCTGTGTTGTAGGAGCTAGGAGTATTAAATTTTTTCAAAATATATGCATGGTGAACATTTTAGTGCAATTCAGATTGCTGACTTAAACGAGAGACATTAAAATTTTGCAGCCCAAAAATGCAAAATGTTACTTCAGCAGATGTTCTTAGTGGCATATGGGCTTTCCCTTTTCAAATAAAGGTCTTAAGCTGCATTCCTCTTGCCAGAACTGCCATTTTTATTTGGTGCAGGGGAGAACACTACTAGAGGCTTTTAATTGTGTCAGTGCTAATTCAACCTCTCTGTCCTCTGCTTTTATCCACTGAAAATGTCAGTGCATTGGAGTCTGGATGGAAAGTTACTGATAGAGTTAATAAGTCATGATTACAACATATTTGACTAAGATAAATTTTTAACCTACAAGATGCTTTTCAAGTCTTGGTGCCTAACAAAAGTGTGTGTGGGAGGTTGAGAGGGTTTTTATTTCTTTGAGTACTTTAACTGTTTGTGGTGAATGAGCTTTTCTTGTGCTTGTGGGAGGCTGGTATATGTGCCTGAAGTCCTTTCAGACAGCATGTAACACTCTCATGTTGGTGGAACTGGGCAAGCACTCTTAAAGGAAGCTGCATCAACTTGTAATTAAAAAAAAACCCTTTTAAAAATTCCCTTCCTTCCCCAGAATTTAAATATTGCATTGCCTTTGAAGTTGGTGATTTATGCAAAACTTGCTCTTAATGGGCTGCAGTGGACTTGTTCCCACGTGCGAGTCTCACAGGTCTGTAATTGCATTGTCAGAAGGAAAGGGGCAGATTGGCTTTGGTGCTTGGCAGGAGATTAGACTTTTACCCTTCAGGTGTTATCGTGGACCTGCCGGGAGTGAAGGGCAGCCCTCCCAAGGTTATGCTGCTGTGGGATGTGTTTCTGCTCCCTGCTCTGCTTCGAGGAAGGCACACAGGATTCACTGTCACCGCGTGTGAATTATTGTCTCGTTGGCAAGTCTTCACGGAGAGCAGCAATCCTGTGGGCAGGAAGGTAATGGCTTGTGTACCCTTTCCGGAGGTGATTTCTCCTGATTGCTAACTGGGGCTGTGCTGAGGAGCCTGCTTTCCCACTGCCTCTGCTAAACATGTGTCAAGGATAAATAGGGGACTTTACATTCTGCACTCTCCAGCTCTTATATTCTCTGATGAGCACCATGTAAACATCCAAACAGTCTCAAGCTAAGAAATTTTTTGAATTTCTCTCTTGATTGGTCTATATGTGTCTGCTGGATACTTTCTAATTACTAAATTTTACTTTAGGTCACTAGGTCAGTGTTGATTTGTCGATACAGGATTTAAAGGCTAGACACTGTTTAATCCATTTGAGCATCTGGCCTTTCATAGTAGACATCCCATTTCCATGTAAGAGAGGAACTGTTAAATGTCTGTTGGAAACTAATGATTTTTTTTTTTAAAAGGCTTTTTTTTTTTTTAAATCTTTGGTAGATCATTACAAGTGGCTCTGATGTTTATGCTTAATGCAAACAAATGATTGCCAGTGTAATCTGCTACATGATCTCTTCCAGGAGATTTATTCTAAAATATGGGCTTTGGGGGCCAGCAGAGATGATGGGTCATCCTGAGTAGCAATTTCATTTGGGTTATTTTAAGAGGGTAAGCTAAACTTAGGTACATTATCTCCCAATAAAAGGGCATTTTGAATGAACTCTCAACTAAATAGTGTCTAGAAATAAAACCTAGTATATAATGGGGTCATAATAATCTTGTTTATAGTGTCTGTACTCACTAAGCTTTCAGGAAACGTGCCATTAAATGGTAAAATCCTGAGTCAATATATAAGAAAGTGGCTTGAGCATAAACGATCACAATTGTTTTCTTCGAACAGACAAGTCTTTCTGCTTTTCTCTTGACACATGACTGTGGAATGCTGTTTGACATGACTTGCATTTATTTATACATTGTGTCCGGGCTGCTGCCTGGTGGAGGTTTTAAACACGCTTAGTTTTCAATACACTTTGTTTTTGCTGTTTACTGGGGTATGGTGAACATTAAAACAAAAAACCCAAAAAAGCCCAGGCTCCTCACTGTCTCCTTACAGCAGCACGGCTGTTTCAAGGTTAAAGCCTGCAGCTCCCTCTGAAAGGCCAGCTGTTTCGGAAAGTCCTGGTGCCTGTTTACAAACTGTTCTCTTTGCAAGTCCCATGGAATAATGGAGTTCTCCAGACGCTGGATGTGGGAGGATAAACCTGCTGACACAGGCACTGCTGCTGTTGGTCTGTTTGCTGGGCCTTAGTAATGTAAACTTGCTGGTGCCTTTTATGCTTTGTATGGGTGGGGTCAAAATGCAGGCATTAACACTTTTTTTCCCCACGATGCTGGAAAGCGCTGTACCAGATTTTAGAAAACATCAAATTGGTTGAATTTGTTCTAAAGCAGATCACCATCCTAAACCTGTGCAGTGAGATGATGAGTAACTAAATGGGAAAGACTGGCAGATGAATTACATGTCTGTGAATTGTGGTAGGGTTTTTTTGTCTTTTCCTGAGGGGCTTGCATTTAGTCCAGAAGTACTTTTGTCCTTTCTTGAGGTTCCACCTTGTTAAGGTGTCTAATTGAAGGACCTGAAGACTCAGAGCTGTTCTGCAAATAGTTTCAGAAAATATTCCTCCCAGGTAATTGTTATTCAAAGTTGGAAGAAGAACAGGATGGGAAGAAATGACTGCATGCCAGCAACAGAATATCTTGAAGTGGAATTATTCCTTTTTTTTTGCCCCGCAGTTCATCCAGTTGCTCTTACCATATAATTAGCTGCTCATTTTAAGTATAAAAATACTACTTGGACTTATAAGAGCCATGGGAATTGTTTACTTTTTGATGAATATCTCAGCAAAGTAAGTCCTTGAGTGCATTTGGGAATGTGGAGATCAGGACTGGAAGGAGCCATTTGGTCCTGAGGGGTTTTTGTATGGGATTTCCCCACTGCCAGCCTCAGTCACAGGTAGCCATATAACTTACCTGTCATTTAGATGCTCAGCAGGCTTTTCTTCTGGCATACTGTGAATCACAGACTCTTACTGGCTATAGGAAGCAAACATTAAAGAGAGCTTTCAACTCTGCTAAATGATGAGTAGCCAGTGTTACCCTGTGCTTCAGAAAATGAACAGGAAAGGCTGAACTCATTGCCAGTGTCATGAGATCCCTGTCAGTAGAAAACTCGAGCAGGCACTTTGAGAAATGAATTCTGCTATCAGGATGATGCTTTCTGAGCTCAAGCCAGTCTCCAGTGCTTCAGAAGAATGGTAACCCAGGGCAGCCACATTTTGAATCGGAGGGAAGAATAGCCTTCCAGTCCTGGCAGATGGCTAGCAGAAGTGCTTTTCAAGTAGAACTGCTTTTCCAGCTGCTGACTTTGGAGAAACCTTCATGGCAGTTTTTGTGTACCTCTTCTTGACTATCTGTAGACATTTTCTGGCTTGTGCCTTCTTCAGACTCTACTTTTTTGCTGTGGTTTTTCCACTACCACAGATGCACTTTACCTTCATGGAGAGGGTGTAGCTGCAGCTAACCCTGATATTAAACGGTGTTGTAACTTGTCTGTTCCACTTCTACTTGTAGTAACACTTACCAAAGACGAAACAAAATCCACATTCAGCTACCCAATTAGGTGTTGCTGTGGTTATAGTTCTGAGTATCTGTTTTAAATTTGTTAGCTAAGATTGAAACAAAGGTTTATGCAAATCTTTTCAGCAAAGGCTTATGAACTGGCGATTGAGGCTGCAGAAGACCTGAATTACAGACTTTTCTACAACCAAGGGTTTTGTTTTGAAGGCATTAAGTAGTGCCATGGCTTGTGTGGTGTATTCCCTGGAGAGGTGTTGAACATAGCTGCTGTTTGAGTAGTAGAAGGAAAATTAGCTCAAGAGATTGTAATAGTACTTTAAAGAACAACTTGATTCTGTAATGAGTCATTGCTGCAGGGCAGGACCTGAACTTCTCACCTGGAATTTTTCTTCATCGTATCTTCTCCTCAGTATCAGCATCCTTTGTGTTCTCCTACACTGCTG
Source organism: Corvus hawaiiensis (assembly GCF_020740725.1). NCBI lineage: Eukaryota > Metazoa > Chordata > Aves > Passeriformes > Corvidae > Corvus > Corvus hawaiiensis. The sequence continues at coordinate 22,176,940 of NC_063216.1, read as the reverse complement.
TCCTATTTTCTAATGGGACACAAGCTAATATTTATTTTATTTTTTTATTCTCTTTCTTAAGGAGGTCACTGATGCTTAGGAAGATGAGTGAAAGCATGAAGTGTCTTTCTTGTGATTCAAAATAGTTTTATGGCTTCCCATACCATGCTTCTAGCAGCTACACTGAGATTGAGACATAGAATAAATAATGCATGCTCATTTTACTTGTTCAGCGTGGTTGAGTATTGTTCAGCTCTCTAAAATATCAAAAGGCTTCATAGGTTATATAAGAGATTACCTGTTGCCTTTCTTTAAAGATCCTGTGACACTTTTCTCTACAGCTGAAATAGTTCTCTGGCAGCTCTGTGTGTCAAGGCAGTTTCCAGGATGAATTCTGATGTCTGTTCTCTTCAGTAGCTCTTGTTCACGCCATTGCTTGGAGCCTTATGTTGCTGTTATGACTTGGCCACCCACTATAATGTAACTGGCAAGTGTTTCAGTCCCTTGGCTTGTCAAGATTTCTGTGTGTAAGTCAGTTTCAACTGTGGAAGCTGCTACAAACACTCTTAAAGATAGCTGCTATCAGCCAAAATAAATTCAAAGGCTCAGTGATGGAATAAGAGCTTTGCCTAAGAACTGAGACACAACAGTTAAAATCTAACATGATGAAATACTCACAGTTAGCAGTGTGAGCTCTGCTTGCCCGCAGTGAAGTCAGCAATGCTGCACCCCTCTGTTGTCTGCTAGCATCTTGTTATTTTGGGGAAATGCTCATTTTCAAATCTTAGTCTGGAACACTGTAGATGAAGAGCCTTGCCCACCAATTTTGCCCATATTACCACTTGTTTTGCAAGCTGTGGCCTGGTTAGGCCGTAAGAGACTGAACATTTGTGTGTGTGTGTTCATAAAGCTGATCTGATTGATTGTAAAATATAGTCTTTCTAAACAATTGAATTAAATTTTCCAGATGTGTCATTGATTTTACTGGTCTTATTCCTAGTGTTTCCCTGGTTTACCTGAAAGTATTTCAAATATTTCAAAATTTTCCCACTGTTGAAATATTCCGAAAACTGTAGAATGCTTTTTTAGTTGCTGCTTAACACAGGAGCAGAACTCCAGTTGGCAGCGGAGGTGTTTTTTGTGTATGTGTGTCTTCCATGGAGTGTCCTCAGCTTGTGTGAGCAGAAATGTGATAGTCCCTCAATCTGATACTAAACATTTTCAGTTCAAAACAATGCCCAGGACACAGTCATGATGAGAGGGAAAAGCCTCTCAGTCGGATGTGATCTACTTACTGTTCTTTGATACTCCAGTCTGTTCATCATGTTTTAATGGATTAAGATTTTCTTTGCACTGCTTTAATCCTGTTTATCACAAAATCAGGTGGTGTTCTAGAATTTCCTTCCATAAGAAACACAACAATGAAACCTGACTGTGTCTGTTTTATAGCTGGCATCTTCTCTGATTGCAGGTTTTTAGAGTTCAGAGATAGCAGTAAAGGAATTGTGGGGAAAAGCTTATTGATTGCTTTTGTGTTGAAATAAATGGTGAAAAGTTATTACTGGCTGGCTGATGAGGTCTGGTGTGTGGATGGCAATAATTTAAAGGAAATTACAGTTTCATTAGTGTGGATGTGGTCTCAAAGGCTATGTTTAACTATCAGCATCACTTCACTATATAAAAACAGTCACAGCTCTCTCTGATCTTTGACCCTTACTGCTGTAAAAGCTGAAATACACTTCTACATTCTCTTCTTTGTCACCACTGTCTGTATTTTTACCTTCCTTTTTTGAATGAATTTGGTTTGTTGAATTCCTTGTGATCACTTTTCTCTGAACACTTGACGTACACAAGGCTGGATGGACTACAAAAAAATCAGCACTATGTATTAATGGCAGGGAAGAAAAAACCCTGCAAAGAAGGGCCCAATTTGCTGACTGTCCTGTAAATACCAGATTAAATTGGCCCTAGCAGGACAAAGTAAGGAGACTACAGCTGTACGTATATTTGAGGCTGAAGGAAATAGCTGTGAACAGATAGTGACATTTTTTGTCCTAAAACCAATCTGGTGAATGATGTCCTTGCCCATGGAGGAGGGCTAGACTGCCTGGCCTCCAAAGGTCCCTTCCCATGCAAACCATTCCACACTTCCGTGGTATTTAGGAGCTGATGTGTTCTGGACAAAGCTCATCTGATACTTTCTATAAGGTGACAGGGAGGACAGAGCAAGGTGGAAGGAGAAATGTCTTGTGCTTTCAAGTTTCTCCTCCTCAGAAGGCATGAAGTCAGCTAAGGTGGAGCAGGTTAAAAATGCCTGTACTGCTGCATATTCTGTTTAAGAAATGCAAATGGGATTACCAGAGAAAGACTAAGCAAATTCATGGTGAACATGGCTTTCAGCATCTGGTAAAATACAGCTGCACAAACGCATCTGCTGACATGGGTGATCTATAAATTGATGCTGTAAGCCATGGGGCTTGTGTGTTTGATGCCTTCTGCAGTGGGTTACCCAAACATTTGCTACTGCTTCTTGTCAGATAAAGAATATCTGATTATTTTTTTAATCCTTTTTTTATCCCTGATCATATTTTGTGTACTCTTATCTACCCCAGAAGTGTATTAATGCATTCCACTCTGCTGTTTGTTGTGAATCCCCCATGCAGGTTTTATTAATTCAAACTAAGAATAATTTGTACTTTATTTTTAGTATCTAGCACTGCCTTAATTTGATTTTTATATGGAAGTGAAATCATGGTCACTGCAATCTGATCTGCTTCATTTGTGAGTCTGTTGTTTGGATTTTTAATGTGGAAGGGGTAATTTTAAAGTTATGAATTCAGCCTTTCACTGTACTGCTGAATCTAAGGAGAATTCTGTATGGTGGTCTTCCTGGCCTGGGTCACAGCCTTTTTTGGTGGGGTGCACGTGTGCTTTGTGTGTTTGTGTGTGACCAAAAGCTACCTTAACTGCAAAATGAGTCTATACTATTCTGCAAATATGTTAAATGATGTTTCATCTGTGAAGGTGAGTAAAAATGGATGGCACAAGAATATTAGGGTAGACCACAGGCTTTTTCCTTCTCCCTTTTTTCTCCCCCTTCCTTAAAGGAGGATATGGGTTTCTGTGGTACCAGCTACGTCATGACCTCAAGCTGTCAAGGTACCAGAGATGCCCTTCTGACTCTGCTGGTCTGGCTGTGTGTCCTGGCTGCAGGAAGGTGCAGTGGCAGGCAGGGACATCACCATCAGAGGTAATGCAGTCACTGGGGACAAGGCAGCAGCTGTGTGGGAGACAGGAGGCCTGAGGAAAGCATAGGAAGGACAAAGCAATGAATTTGCCACGAGAAAAAGCAGAGTCTCAGGATGTCTTCTCTTTGCTAACTCTTCTATTTGCTAGCTCTGTGTAGTGAAATAGAATGGATAACACTGTAAATAGTAATTTCTGCTTCCTAAATCATAAACCACAGGCTTTCCCTTTGGGGCATATAATACAGCTGAGCTGGAAGAAAAGAAAAAAAGGATGGAAAAATACTCATATTTACTTTCCAATTATGGCATGGTAATTGTTCATCACATCTACCTTGAGATTACTTTTCTTGCACCTCCTTGCATGTGAACCAGGAGAGCTAGGGAGGAGAGTGATAGATATTCCTGATTTTCACAAGTGGGAAGGGAAAATGTCCTTTCATCAAATGGATTTATTTCTGTTTGGGCTGCAGATCCAGTATCCCTTAGTGTTTCTTACCTTGTTGAGGGTCAGTTACCCATCTTTTTAAAGCTGTTTTTGCTTTTCCTTGTTGCAGGAGTCCTGAATACCCATTCCTAAACTTCCTCCTTGCCCAGCCCACTTCTGTGTGGACTTTCCCCTCCTCCCTCCTTTTCCTGGTGATCACTGGTTTCTGTAGGTCACTTCCTTAATATAGAATTTCTTCCCATCCTTTTATTCATTATATGCCTGCAAATCTTGAGTTGTGATATGGCTGTTTCTTCCTTCCTCACGTGCCTGTGGGGCAAAGCTTGCAGGATGCAGTTGAACAAGACAGCAGTATTAAATAAGTTGTGTGCTTTGGGTTTTTTTCAATATTTTTTTTTAAGCCATCCAGGCTTCCACACAAAATTACTTGTTACTGATTTTAGACTATCCCAAGAGTCACGAAAAGGACAGCATGTGGAAGGTCTGACAGAAGTGAGGGTCACTTTGGGACCCGGGTGTGTGGTGTCCTGTAGCTGATCCCATTTCCCTAAGAATAGCTGGGAGCCAAGTTGAACCCCTCTGCAGGCTACTGCCCAGCTCGTGAGAGGGGCTTTTCATAGCACCTCAGGAACTATTTGGGGATGACAACAAAGCATGCTTTTATTTCTGTCCATGCCCCAAATGCAGTGATTTTGAAGTACTGGGGTGTAATTGAGAAGAGAAAGGGGAGGTCAGTGTGAGTCAACCACAGCTATTTATGGGAGCCCTGTGAAAGGGGCCTTTCCCTCTTGGACTCATTGAGATGTCTATAGATCTTTGACATGGAAAAAGAAAGTTGGGAGGTGTTTCCATATTGAAATTCAGAAGTTCTCCTCCTGAATTCTGTGTCAGGGTGCAGGTGGGTTATGGATCCTTTGGCTGGGACAAAACTCCCTCTCCGTCGCTGACTGACACAACCTGTGCATCATGTTCTGATGCATCATTCTCAGCAAACCTTTTCAAACACTTTGTGCCTGAAGTGAGTCTGCAGTAAGGAGGAGAGAAGCAGAAGACGGCCATGTTGAGTACTGGACTGTGATTCACTGTCACATGAGCCAGTTTGGTTTTGGGGGCTGTATGTCACAGGGACATGCTGCTCATGTAGCTCTTTAATATTTAGTTCAGCTTTCCAGGTTTCCTAACAGTACTCATGTGACTTCCTTCTCAGCTTCATCACATTAAGAATATTCAAATGAGTTATGTACACAGTTTGAGTCCCCTTGTCTGCAAAATGGGGAAAGTACTGAGAAAAAGCTGCTGTTGTTTAGCCTGAGAAATGCATACGGTGTTTATCTGTGTAGTTATTCTGGTTATACTAAATGACAGCAACTTCTTATCTTGGTAGTATGACTTCAATGACACACTTACGAGAATGTTTTACTTAACTAGTTGTTCTCCATGCCTCCTCATCTGCCTTTTAGAGAAAATTAATAAAATGAACCTTGTTTTTAAATTAACTTTTCTTTAAAGTTCCTAGGCATGTTTAGGTGACAGGGAAGACACAGCTGCACTTCTTGGTGATGAATTTTCAACTAATACTTGCATTGTGCAATTTGCATGTTTCTGCTTTTCGAGTAAGCAAAGTTGGGCGTAGAACACTTGTGAAACCAGGGTAATAGGTTAATGAGATATTACCCTTCTAGCAGTTTAATCTCTTCCAAATCCCCTTATCTGCTAACTAATCAAATAGATATGGAACAATGAACATATTACCTTTTTTTAAAAAAGGAGGAGTTAAATGTGTATTTCAAAGATGGGCACTGGTGACTTTTTTATACCTGTTTTAATGTTTCTACTTCTGAAATGAAATAGGATCCCCGGTTTCCTTCATGTGTGTAAAATTCCTTCTTCCTGAGTGGTAGCAGAGCTGCAGTGACTCCTGTCTGGCCCCTGCTTTTCCCTGTGTGACCCCTTCTCTTCTCTTTGCTTGCAGTGGTCAGTGACCATTTATGTAGCTGCTTATCTAGAATACTTGCTTCTAAAAATAATTATTTTTTAGCTATTTGTCTTATTGTTTTCTAACCTACTATATTGTTTGTATGAAAGTTGAAAGCTATATTGCTGATCCAATCTGAATTTAAAATCTGGCATGTACTTGTATGATCAGCATTATCAGTGGTTTTCCTGGGTTGGAAAGAGTAGATCTGGCTGAAGAAAGGCTGGCAAAGCCCTCACTGGCAGATGGACAAACCAGACTCATGGGGAAAGTGGTTTGCTCCAAATGTGGGAAACTGAGCAGAAAATTTATCTTCTCAACAAAGGCTTTTCTGGAGAGATGAGGTGTTCTGTTATAAAGGTACTTCATGTGCAAGCCCAAGCAACCAGGGCAAGCTTTGAACTCCTGGAGATGAAATTCCAAAATACAAATACAACTTACGCATTGGAGTTCTTTTGGTTTGATTATGAAACCCAGTTAATGCTATTTTTTATTTTAATGATGCATTGAAGATCTGGGTGAATAAAATTTGTATGTCTCTTTAAGGAGCCTGGGATTACTTGCTAGAGTATCAGGGATGAGGAAACGCAACTTCCTAGCTCAGCAGTTTAAAATAAATGCTCAAAACAGAAAGAAAACTTGTAAATCTTGGCCAAGGTGCTAAAAATGTGTTCCATTTAGGTGTCAAATCCATACGCACCGAGCTTGCATCTGCTCATCTCAACACGAAAAATGCACCAAAGTGTCAAAATAACTGGAGGAAAGTTGGTTTTTTTTTTTTTTTTTTTTTTTTTTTTTTTTTTTTTTTTTTTTTTTTGCTGGTCTTGGCACTATCCCCCTGCCGTTCAACATGTGTAATAGAAAGGAAACAATTAGCTGCCCCTTCCAGAGGGCTGTCCCCTCAGTGACAAACAGATACTTACGGATTGTTTTGCAAGCGTGCTCCCCGTAACCCTTGGTGCTCAGCTCTCCAAGCAGCTCTGCAGAGCTGTCAGTGTGGGGACTGCGAGGCTGGAGATGGAAGGGGCTGCAGGGAGCTGTGGTTTGGAGCAGTGCAGTGCTTGAAAATGACCTCAGCTGCCTGCAATATTCTGATTCATGTTATCCGAATTGACAGGGCTGGATTTAAATCCCAGTTTTTTCTCCTGCTGAGATGAAAGGATCACATGGTGTGGGAGCTCTGAACAATAAAAGAAAGTTACTTCCCTTTCCAGTTAATCATTTTGCTTTTTGAAACTCTGTATTTCCTCAGTTCATAATTCACTCTAATATCTTTGTATTGTACCCTGGAGCACAATATGTAGTTTATGTCATTTAAAAATTGATTTTAAATTGTTCTAATCAATTTTAATCTATGCTGAATAAACTAATGTTTTCATAACAATTCTTTAACGTAGACTCTTTTGGTCAGTGCTCTGGTATCCTGTGTGTCATATGTGCTTCATTCTTGGCATATCTCTAAAGAGAGATTAGGAAATGCAGAAGATGATTTGAAATGAGCACCATGCAATATGGGAGAACAAAGAACCAAACAGAAAAATGTACTAACTTGTCCTTTAACCTTGATGCCGCTTTAATTTCGAACAGCAACGCAATTACTAGTGACAAAACTTTCTTAGTGGCTGAGGTATTCGACAAAACAACTTACAGTAGTCCCTCCTTCTCCTCCTCCTCCTTCTTTCTCCAGCAGTTTGTACGTTACATAAGCTGATTTCTTTGTTTTTCCTCTTTCCTCGTGAGCAGACTTTACTCTCTTCTCTGAGCAGACTGGTTTGCGCAGCTTATGCTTCTCTCAGCACGGGCTGGCCCTCCAAGAGGAGGAGGAGGAGGAGCATCGTGTGACTGAGAGACCCAGCGTGTAAACTGTCAGCACATACGGAGCACCTGGGGAGAAATCCTTTCTGGCAACTTGTAGGGCTTGTAAATGGGATAAATGTGAGCCTCTCATAGGGTTTTTACCAGTGCAAAATCAGTTCCTCGTGCAGTGGTACTGGATTACATTTGCAAACAATGTCTTCTGAACCAGGTAAGGCTGACCGGGATGCTTCTGTTAAACTTTAAACTCTTCAAGACTCGGGGTGTGTTTGTGTCCAGAGACACCAAGAGTTAAAACTTTTTAGTCTGAGGCAAATAAACCGGTGAACATCAGCTGCCTTGTGATGCAATACATCTGGAATGCTCTGGTGGCTTTTTCCTCCTATTCTCAGTAAATGAGCTTGAAGTAAATGAGCTCCTGAACTGATTGCCTGATACGTCTGCCACACCAATAACCCCTTCACTTTTGGCTTGTTTTGCTGCTGCTTTCACCAGCTCTGGACTTTCTTAAAAGGAAATTTAGTTTTGTGATGTTCGTAAGTGGTTTCAGTTCCTGGCTTATTTGCCGGGTTCACTGAGCTCTGCTCATAGCTGTAAGGTTTCTATCGAGCATATCTGTGAGAAAGCATTGCCTCAAAGATTTATATCCTGCATAAGATTTATATCCTTGTTTAGGAAGTAGGTGTACACTTGTGACTTATACCCAGCTTTTCATGTATAATGTTGCAATAATCCATTTAACTGATGCTTATGCTACACTTAATGTACAGGATTGCCTTCCAGAATTATAAAAAAAAATCTTTTATTGCACCCTCCAGTGAAAGGTTTGGATTTTTTCCATTGTATGCTTGTAAATGAGTTTTAAAGAATACTATTGAAAATAGTGCTTTACTTCTAAGTGAGTGCATTTTTCAGTTCTGAGAAAAATTCATCTTGGGATAAGTTCAATCAAAAGGCATACCCAACCCTAACACTTAATGTAAGACAGCAAATATTCTGAATTAGGTTTTATACAGAGAGATGGGTGAAGCTGATCCATGGAAGGTTTGGGTTATTATGCCAGTCTGCCTCTCTGGAAAGCCCTCTGAGACTAAAGAGAGGGAAGGGAGTCACTGGCAGAGTGAGTTTGGGATTTGCTAGAGAAGCTTTGAGTAGACGTATGCAAATACCCAGTTCTCCTGGTTTCAGTCCTTGTGGGCATCTGCTTTTTTTTTTGGGGGGGCGGGGGGGGGGGGGGTACAAAGAATACTTGTTTTAAAAAAATTATATTGGTTCCTTATCTGTTTTATGAGCAAGTTTGAAATTGCCCTTTTGCCTCTAGCTTTTAAAAATCAACCAGAGGGATGGGAATCACACCTTTCCTCCCACTCCTTACATACCATTTTGTTGTATCCTGAGAAGAACTGACATGTGGATGTAGGAAACTTTTTTCACAGATTTCTCTCTCAAGAGCCGTTTTCTAGGATATGTAATGCCTGCCCTTTTCCTGTAAATGTGATGTGAACCCTTATGGATTTTTCAGGAAGGATCATGTGCTATAACTACTATTTCCTCTTACCCCTTGGCTTACTTTCAGTTTGCAAAGGCCAAAGCCTACAGAATTCTTATATGTAACAGTGGCAGTCTGAATGTCAAATAGAGTGCTGAAGCTGTGATATTTGATTGGGTTTTTGACATTAACTATGTGATGTACAAATAAATTTGTACATGCCTTAAGGTGACATAGATTATACTATCAGGTGTAGGAGACCTATGGATATAGATAGTGCACAGAGAAAGGGTGACAGCAAGTAATTCCAGTCTGTGTGGGTTTTAAATCAAGTGGACAGATATCCCTGGACCCTGGTAAACAGTATCAGAGAAGCAGTGAGTCTCTTGCTGAAGCTCTGGATGCCTCCAGTCTGAAACAGAAAGAAATCCTTCCAGTGCTGACTGCTGGGACTGGGTGAGAGGGCAAAAAGAGGGACAGGACCTATAGGGAGTATAAATTCCCATAGCAGTTCATTCATCCCTGTCACTATGGGCAGTTGAGTGTGTCCAGCTACCTGAGCAAAGGAGTTTTTCCAAGTACTAAAGGCCCACAACATGTAGAATGCACCTACACAGTATGTAGAATGTATCTTTCCTGGAGCATTGATGTTTTTGAAGATTCAAACTTTATAGATTTATATTCTTTTAGTAGTAGTATTCACTATAAAGGAAAAAACTGATTTCAAGCAATGTCTTTTCAAAGGCTCTTTGATACCATGGCCCAGAAGTCAACAGGGACTCCAGTGTTTTCATTAGTGCCACCATTATGCCTTTCTTTGTGACTGCAGCACTGGGTCTTATGTTAGTCTTTTATGTGGTAGGTGCTATGTAAACAGAAAATGTCTGTTGGTTTACATCAGTGCTTGTAAACCCAGTGAATTTGTTGAGTCTTTACTAAAAATTGAAAATATTTATGTAATTCTCTTCTTCTCTATCTCTCCCCTTCTGCCCTGAGTTTATAATTATTATAAAAAAAAGGATTAAATTTCTTGTGAAAATATCCCTGCAGTCATGACCTGACTCTATAAAAAAGGAAACAAAAAGAAGAGGAGGCAACAGCTGGCTTATGTCATGTGAGGTGGAGAGGGATTGGAGTATGGCCAAACCTTGTATTAGAAAAGAAATTAAATGCTTAACCTTAAACAAACGTTATTTTTAAGAGTAATTTCGTAGAGTTTATTTGCTCTCTGTTTTGGAAAACTTTCTTCCCCATCATGCAAGCCATCCACTTTTTTTAGTGAATATTTCAGTGCTCTTTCTTCTGATGCCAAGAGCTGAGGCTCTAAGGAAAACTCTAAATATTACATAGGAGTCAGCAACATTCTGTTGGGCTGCAGTTTTGTGAGCAGCTCAAGTGATTCAGTGGGCAGTTGCTGCCAGGAGGCTGCCAGGTCCCTCCCTGGGCCTCTTGGGCTCATCCACAAGCCAGCTCAGCTGCCACAGCACAAAACTCTGGGGGTAAAACGGGTGTCCACTTGTCCGGGAGCTGTGCAGGGTTACGCTGACCTGGAGAGAAACCGAGCGAGCCCTGGAGCTGGTAAGAAGTGAGCAGTGGGAATTACAGGGATGTGGAGGGATGGAAAGGATGGAACTTCTCATCTTGTCTCACTCTGGGGTAGCTGCAGTTTGGGCGGGAACAGCCTTTTTCTGGTCTGTCCTTGGGCCTTCAAACATTTGCTTTTCAAAACTTTAGCAAAGTGAAAGGTGGCACGCCCTTGGTATGTGTTGGACAAAACTTCAGCCAGTTCAAAATTATTTCTCTTCTTGAAGTGTAGTTGGGTTTAATTACTTTTACAGTACATTACTTTTTTTTAGAAATAGTATTTCCTATCCATTTGCACACTCAAAGATAAATATTCATAGGAGGATGAAACTTTTTGGAACGGTATGATAAATTTTCAAGTTTGCATAGAAAAAAGATATTTGAATTCTCTAGCTTCATAGGTTTTAAGGAATGACATTCAAAATTCATCATACAGTTGTTATTTTCCTTTTTTTTTTTAACAGTAGATCTTAAAGGGAGATCTAGAAAAGAAAGGAGAGAGAACTAAACAACAGAGTACTTCTGAATTTGTATCTCTCAGCCTGTTCAGAGCATGAAGTGTAAAGCTGTTTCAATCTGTATAATGTTCAAGAGGCAACTGCCTTCATGTGCAGGTCTGTTAACCTGGACTGAATTCTTTGGACAGCACAAAGAGTGGTCATCTCTGGCAATTAAGAGCTACGGGATTTTTCCCCATTTGGATTCCAGGCATTTGGCTTCCTTACATAAGGATGATTATGGACCAGTGGGTTAGTGTGAAATGGTCACTGGTTTCTTGTTCCTTACGGAAAAGAGGCAATGTAAAAGCTGACATAATTGTGGTGGGCTTTAAAGGAACTGGACAAGGAAGGTCCTTCCGGAATGATTTCACAGGAAGGCTCTAAATGCACTTAAACGAGGCTTTTTGTGTCTATTCTTCACTTTTTTTTCCCCTCAACCAGGTCAAAAGCAGGAAGCACTTGAATTCTTGTGAAGTGTCCAGCTTTGGGTTCTTTATATTTCTGGTTTGGTGCAGTGAGCATTCCCAGGGAGCTGCTTGTTTCGCAGCGTTTCGTAGCTGATGGTTGTTAATTACTTGGCAGGGAGACTGACGTGCCTGGGGAGCCTGAGAGCGCCGGCCTTGGGGGAGGAAGGCACTGGCCACGGGGCAGCCGTGGTGCCGCACAACTGTGCTGCTGGAGCCACTCTGGAGGGGCGACAGGGTTTCTCTCCATCCCCACCTTCCTCTTTATCATAAAGTTCACGAGTTTACATTTACTTGTAACCTTTCTTGTAATAGGAAGCAGTGCCTGGTAGCCTGCTGTAATGCTATTGTGCAGTTAATACCCTGCTGCCTGTTCTATAATTAGGACGTATTTCAAGCCATCCCTTTTTAGATAATGTTTGTTTTTATTATTTTTTCCCTTTCTGTTCCTACTGTTTGCTCCAACCCCACTGCGATATGATTCAATAAAATCAATATTATCTAGTGGCTACTCACATCTGGAAAGCGAATCTTGTCTTCCTTTCCCTATCAATAAATTTGCATCTTTGCCCAAGCTCCAGTGCGTCTAAGGTGAATGAATGCATGAAAATGGCTGCTTTGTTTTTTGGTGGAGTTACATTTCTGATGGCTTATCTTTCCCAGACCGCATCCTGAGGCTAGATGGGTGCCAACACTGGTGCACACAAAGTGGTGGGAGCAGGCAGCCAGGAGGAGGGAGGGAAGTGGGTGGAACAACTTGTGTCTGTGACAGCTGGCTTCTGGATGAGCTCTGAGTTGTCAGATGCTGGCAGGACACATGGACTGCCTCAGCAGTTGGATCAGGGAAACAGTTTCCATCTATCAGTGATAATTTTATTGACTTGTATTGAGTAATTGACTTCTTTCTGGATCTTTGGCTGTTCTGCATTTTGGATATACTATATTATGCATTTATTTCTTTAAATAACTTGAACGTGCATGTATTTTACAGCTTCTGCTCAGATCTTCTGAAATATTAAATCGGTTACAGTTTCAACCTTCTGTAATTAGATACTTTATTTTTTTTCCCCTTTGGGTCTGTAGGGGCTTTTTGCTTTGGGTTGTTTAGCATCCTGTTTCTAAAAATGCTTTCTTTTAGTCCTTTTATCTACAGAAATAGCTGATTTCATGTCTCAAAGCATATGGATAGTTTCCAAAATAGCTCTGAGTTGAGATGAAATAACTGCACAGATAACTGGGCAGAGAACAAGTTTGAAGTGCCAGTGACTTGTTAGAGAAGTTCAGAAGCAATGAATACTGAGCAAAATTGTGAAATTTGTAGTTAGATAAAATTTCTCTAAGCACACTCGTATTTTATAATGGCTTATGAATTATAGAAGAGGAAGCCTTTCTGTCATTGTCTGAGTAATCCCTGCATTTGCCTGGTAAGTAAATGCTAATGAATCCTTTTGAATTATTCCAGTGATTTGTACGAGGTAGTCAGCTGCATTTTTCCTTCAGTTGACCCCAGTATTACAGGTGCTTTCCTTAATAAATTGGACTGCCCAACATGGTGTCATATTGTTTATCTGACATATGATAAAAGGAAGAAGAAAATAAATAATCTTAAAACTTGACAAATAAAGTGAAAGAAACACCAGGCTCAATGCAACAACCCTTGCCCAGACAGATTCTTCTGCGATCAGTAAATCTATTTTTACAAATGAGGTATCTTGTTTAGTAAATAAGAGCTTGGGGCCCTTAGAAAGTGATGATAGCCATCTGTGCAGAATATGCTGGTGACAATTAAAAACTTAGTGAAAAATTTCAGTGCTGCATAGAACAACGGTTGAGGGGACATTGCTCACCTCACACAGCCCTGCGGAAAAAACTAAAATGAAAAAATAATTTTGGGCAAACACGGTGGAGGTGTATCCTGTCAATCTTTTCTTTTGGTAGGGCTTGTAATCAAAATGACTATTAATGAAGTAGGAACTCAAGAAAGCCACACGAAACTTTCTCAACTCTTCCCTTCATCGAACAAGTAGGAAGCTGTAAAGAGATCATGGGATTGGGAGGGGAGGAAATGCCCCCCAGATACAGAACTCACCAGTGTTCCCATTACCACAATGTAGTCAGGATGCTCCTTCAACTTTGTGAAATGCGGTCATGTGAGAGGCAGCTCTTGAGCTGAAAGTTGCCATCATGAGTTATGGCACTGGTAAAAGGCAGTGCTGACAAGGAGGGAGGAGTTACCTGGAGACCTGGTGCAGAAATGAGACAGTAACAGCAGGGCAGATGACTTGGGCTACAGGGTCAGCTTGCCCTGCCTAATCCTGGAGCGATGGAGCTGCTGCTTCTTATTGTACCCATTTTCTTTCTTGGTATTTTTGTTTTGTGGCTTTGAATCCTGTGGTTCTTAGCTACATGAAGCTCATGGTACATGGCAGTAGGGTCAGGAACTGCAGTCACTTGTAAGTCTTGTAGTCGTAATAAAAGCACAGAAAAAATATTGTCCAAATCTGCTGAAAGATTTTGACATTATTTTATGAAACACAAGCCATGAAAAGTTTCTACAAGTAAAAGAATACTTTTGCATATTTTCTCTTTAGATTTTGGGCTTGATAATACATGTTCAAAGACCAAAGCGAAAACAAAGCTTTGAGGGAACATATTGTAATACAGGAACTAAATATGTGGAAGAGGAGTACTTTATTCCTGTAAACAGAACTCATACTTGCAGCTCTCCCTTCAGTCATGTCTTTCTGGAGATGTGGTTTGAACATTTCCTTTCTCTGTGTATTTAAGAAACCTCCTTTATTCATTAAATAGTTATGAGCTATTCCACCATCAGCAAAGCCATCGTCGCAGTGCGTACAAGTGGAGGTGAGTGATAAAAACCGTAGTGAAGAAACGCTGTGGTTTTGGCAGAGGACCTCAGTCATAAGCTACTACTTTCAAACTACAATCATTTGAAGTCCTGTACAGTGCTTTTGTTTTATTGGAGCGGCATCAGCAATGCATGTTAAAGTATCGTGCTAATCCAAAATTGAAACAAATGTTGAAAGCTAATCCCATTAATTTTTGACTCATTTTAATAAGAGTCACAGCAGATGTGCAGGTTTGCCTGCAAGGAAACGACTATCAGAGCCAAAAGAACAAAGATCACAGCCAGACAGGACAACAGATGAAGCACACTGAGTCTGCCTGCTGTAGCCAGCATTGGCAGGACATTTGTAGTGGATGTGTAATTCACCATTCAGTTCCTTCCTTTGCGTGACTTACTGTATGCTGAGACTGAGATCAGGGGATTACTGATCAATCTTATTTCGTTAATATTTTGGTGCTTTCTGTTAAAGCTTGGACTTTATCATCTTGAATTTGTTACGTTAAATATTTATCCTACTTAAATGTGGTGGCTTCCATTGCAACTCCATCTTTTTAACAGAAATTACTGAAAGCTGTATTTCAGTCTAGAAATGAAAGTTACCATCAGAAAGAGGAATGATTTCTTCCAACCAAAACAACTGTAATGCTTGGCAAAACATGGGAAAAGCAGCATGGAATGCTCAAGTCTCATGAATACCTACAAACCAAACCAATGCAGTAATGTCTCATCTTAGACCAAGCAGATATGGGAACATTTAATATTGGATTCTGTCACTGATGCTCTGCATAACCTGCCTCATTTATTAAAAATGAAACAATTTCAAAAGTAATTTCTTCTTTTAGAATATTTTGTGTGTAGTGCACAGTTAAACTTGCTGAAGTTTCTTTCAATTTTCCTTCTGTATTGCTGCTCGGTCTATTTTGTTGCCAGTGGTTCACACACTGTTGTTCATACCACAATCTGGAAAACTCTGCTCTCTGTTACTAAGTAAGGTACCATTATCTACCAAGAAGTTAAATATTTTCTGGCTCTTGGCAAGTATTGTGTAGCAAGTGTTTGGCCTGACAGTTTGAAATTCAGTAATGTTTCCTGTTTAACTTCACCATCACATCTTGTGAGTGCATTCACATGGGTCATTGAACTGAAAGAGCAGTATTTATCTACTTTTTGCAATCTGCAGTTTATACCTACCATATTCACTTGAAGATTTATTTACTCCATGCAGAAAATGCTATGAAAGGGGGGTAATATTAGTTTGGTAGTTCTAGTAATATTCATGTGCAGTGAGAAATAATAGTTCTGTATACTTTACATCTTTATTACTCCCAGAAAATGGCCTACCTTCTTCTGTTGAACTTAGAATATTTTTGCCTATGTCTGGGGAATAGCTCTGCAAGAAAAAAAACCCCTACATGTTAGCATTTTGTCAGCATACTCATCTGAAGTAATCCTTTAATAGAACCTGATCTGTCCCCTATACTTTGCCAAGATTCCATTTTTCAAAGATAATTCTAAACCGTCTGTTATTTGCTATTTATTTTTCTGGCCAGCACCTTCTTGCAGAAAGAAAACTAATTTATTTGGGGAGACAGGCCTCCTGACTTCAGTAAAAGCTATTTTCTTTCTCTTTTTGCAGTGTTTGGTTATCAGCTATTTACGGCATTCAGCAGTGGCTCACCACAGTAAAGGCTGGCCTGATGTTTAACCTTTGGAACTCATCTGCACAGAGCAGAATATCAATATGGAGTTTTTTTCACTATTCTGCAGCTGCAAAACATTCACAGTTCTATCACCACTGCAGTGGGAGGGGTGAGGATGTATCAAAGCACAACTGTGTAATCAACTTGGAAGGATGGCTTTTAATAGAAATTGGAGGAAGTGTTTGTTTTTTTTTTTCTTGTGAGAGAAACGTTGACTTCCAGACTTCATACTCTCCTCCTTCACACTCATAATTCTCAGATAATTTGAGCTTAGGCCAGTTGTTATTGACATGTGTTTGGGTATGCATCAGCAGTATAAGCTTCTGAGGAGCATGTCAGCTCCCCTCGCAAAAAGGATAAATCTGTGTAGGGGAGGTAAAAAGTTACTTGAAACTCAGTTTTGAGGCCAGGTTTGGACACAAGTGTGGGCAAAATCTATGACCTCATGTACTGGATGTGTGGCTCAGGCCTCAACATGTGGTGGTGTAACTGAGAAGCCACTTTTCTGCCTTCTTGGTTGTGATCTGGAAGCTGCTGCTTGCTCTTGTTCTGTCCTTGCCAGAGCTCCTGTAGTGTTGGGTGAGTAAGTGGATGGGTTGAAGTAGTCTCTGGTAGTGTCAGTGCTGCTTAGCACTGAGCTGGTCAGGAGAATGTATGGTTTGGTTACTGTGCCTGAGCCAGTGCCGTGGCAGGGTCTACTTGCTGAACACCCACTTCTGTGCAGGGCTGGGTAGGAAGTGTGAAGATTTGCATTGATGTTACATGAAAAGATCCAGCAGTAGAGCAGCAAGAGCAGAGCCATTGTGGGTAGGTGTTCTTGGGACTTAATACACGAGACATTCATGACTATATAATTTAAGAGAAGTAATTTTGATCCTTTAGTTTTGTCTCTTGTCACAAGAGACTAATACTCTTCCCATAGATTTTGTTTACATCCAGAAACACTGCATTTCTTTCATTCATTAAGTATGAACAAGAGTGGGATCACAGTGGCAGTAAAAATTGGACAGCGCTGCAGCAGTAGAGAAGGACTATGGGCTTGCAAGTGGGAATGAAAATGAATACAACAGGACACTTAATGGTGTTGAGATTGGCTTATGGAACTGCTGATGGAGGACCTATCCAGTACTAAGACATTAGTGTAATCTTTGTGGATATAAATAAGCCATTTTTTAAATCTTACTGGCATTTCAAGCTGGCTGTTTGTCTAAATGTTCATGGATCCAAGTTATTTCTAATTAAAACGCTCTGAAAAAATAGATAATGCATCACCTAGCTTCAAACATACTTGCAGATGCAAGCATGTTTGCAAGCATTCTAGCTTCTCATTTCCTTGCAGATGATAAGCAAAATAATTAAATGCTTATCAAATTTTCACTGTTTATTTCTCTTTTCTAGTAGTTATTATTACCTCTTTCTCCCTTACATTTCTTAAATCTTTCCCCACCTTCCTCTCCTCTTCAGTGTATTTAATCACTCCTGATTATAAGAGGGGGTATTAATCATGTGCCAGTAAACACAGTAACTGGCTGGTAGTATTTTGTTGTGCATGGCATTTCTGACTTCAGGTAAAATTTCTCAGTTTTTATAAAGCATAGGAGCAACAGAAGTGTGCAAGTGTTTCTTTAATCAGGTCAGAAATAATCATGATGGGGTTCTACTTCAGCCCCGTAAAAGCTGCAGGTTTTTGCAGCATGTCTGCCTTTTTGCGTATCTAATGTGATTGTATGTTGTATCTACAGGGCAACAACTGTGTTTTGAAAAGGCAGACTGTGTTACTGCTTACTTAAAAAAACCTAGGAATTGAGCAGTCCTACTGAAATGCATGCTGCTGATTGTGGAGCAAGTATTTGGGCTGAATATTGTGTGTTTTGGGCTTTTGTTATAACAAAATGTATTATTATATCACAATAGACTTGCATGCAATACACTAGATACAGAAATTTTCACCACAAGTTTGTGTTTCTGCCACAATTTTCTTGTCTGCATCACCTGGAAGGTGGTATTGTTCACTGGGGCTCAGATTTCCACAGATATTAGATGCTTTTTCCCAGAGAATTTGACTACTCAGTTTTGTACAGAAGTATGCTGTGGGTATGCTTCTGTTACCTTTTACCATTCCAGCTTTACATGGCTTGAGGATGTGACATGATTAACAGAATCACTAGTTGGAAATATAGGTTAAATGTCTGCAGCACGTCCATCTCAGGCAAATACAGCTTCCAGAGAGGATGGAGAATTTGTTTAATGGCTTGTACAACAACAACGAATTTGAAGTTGTTCTGTTTCCCCACACCCCCATGTGCTGAGTTGTTGGTGTGAAGCCAGAATACCTCTTGGAGCTTTTGTTTCATGTAAGCAGTTGCAAAGATCCCATTATAGAGAAGCACTCTTTTCTGTTGCTTGTGTTACTGTTGTGTATTACAGTGGATGGCTTTTGTCCACTGAATACAACTAATACTTGCCGATGTAGTGAGGGGCATGTGATGCTGACAACAAAATTGATTCTTAAGGCCACCTAATGTTCCTGCATTAAAGATTTGTTTTCAGCTGTTGCTGGTTTTGCTAGACTTTGTATTAAGGCTGTGTGTGTGCATGTGTAAACCAAATGGAATGAAAGTCTGAACAGCTGCCTGAGGAACTGGGGTTGTGTTTGAATGATCTCATCAGGCAGGTCTAAGGAAGGGCTGCTGCTGCTGAGAGGAGCTGTCCTATCCCCTTCCAGCCCTATTCCCAGCTGTTCCTTTGTGCAAGCAGCAGTGCTGGGGTGGCCATGAGGTCAAACTGATCCAAAGTATACTCCAGCTTCCGCCTGCCATGTTTCTGCTGCTCATCTCGTGGTGCAGTGCAACAAGAGCTGGTGCTGGCCCAGGGGAAGGAGCAGCCAGAAGCAGAAGCTGGAGCTGAAGGTGACAAGGAGGGGCGACCATGGCTGACCACAGAGCAGCTCTATTCTCAGCAGCAGTCTGTATTTGGCTCAGCTCTATGTGATTGTGAGCGATAACCTTCAACAGGCGTGAGCGCCTTGATAAAGCTGTGTGTGCAGAATAAGTTCCTAGTCTGACCACAGCAGAACCTTGTTTTCTCAGGAAATCCTTTTAATGAATAAGGTACCATTTCGATGGAGATTTTTAGCCTTGGCCTGAACAGTTGACACAGCAATGCCCCTTAGTGAGCTGCACTCTGGGAGCTGTGGATTTTGGAGCACATTGGCCAACAGATCTGCAAGCTAATTAGTTTTCAGAAAGGTTTAAAGCTTCACACTTTGAGCCACATTGCAAACTTATAATTGATCTGAATACAGGTTTATAAATTGTGTGCAATTGCCTACCCAATTTGTGCAACCTACTGATCCCACAGGAGTTACTCTTCTTAAATTTGTTTCTGAATTTAGGATTGCCCAATTAGTGTGTAAACTGCTACAGTATTGTATGGGATTCTGTAGGAAAGGGAAATTCAGCCTGTCGACTCTTTTGGTGGAGACAAGGAAAACTTGCTGTTACAACTCCCTGTACCGTCAGCTTGGTCTTTCAAAGAGGTTTCAGTACTCACACCCCCATGGAAGAGACAGAGATGGCACTTAAAGTACCTTGTTAGGCTATGGAATGATGTGGGACAGAGCTCCCACTGCTGTAGTACAACACAACTTTTTGTGGATGGGAGTGATACCAAAGGAAACAGAGTCAAGGAATCTCTGCCTGGGATTGCAGGTGTCTGAGAAGCTTCTTAGGTTGTGGGCCTTGTTAGATTATCCTCATCACTCTGGAACAGCCACCTTTATGTTCTTGGGAGATCCCTTGCTACTTGGATGAACTGGAAGAGGGAAAAATGCTGCTGTGGGTGTTGTGCATGCGTTGTCACCTGAGTACTGGGAGTTTGGTAGCACAGATTGTTGATCTCACCATGGACCTCTGCAGGAATCCGTGTTTGTAGAGGCAGCCTTGGGGTGTAAGGCTAACTCAGTGTTTAATAGGAAAAACAGGCTTCTAGGAAATAAAGAATAAATACTTGAAATTGTTGTTGGAATACAGAAAATGCTGAAGAATCATTAAGCAGCACAGAGCAGTAGTTGTAGCATCCCTTTCCATTGCTGTTCTGAGAGCAGGCTTGGCTGTTGCTAGGAGTGGCTTGATGTGGTGGATTTTGCAGTGGGAGAGGGTGGCGGATCAGAGCAGAGGGTCCAAACTCTGCAGGCCAGCTGTTGTTCAGAAGACATGAAAAGATCACCTTATGAAATGATTGAGTGGGATTTGGATTTGCTTTTTATGGAAACATGCAAGGAAAGACCCAGGAAAGGCAAGCAAAAGGAAAAGGGTGGCAAACAATAACAATAAATAGAGGTGTAGAAACTCTACCTTAATATTTTTTTTAAATGAAAATAATTACGACAACAGTGCAATAAGTGATAAATGGGATTTCCTCCTTTTCCTTGCTCCTTCCACAAAAATGTTGTGGATTTTTTTGATTCAGAGGTAAATGAATATTGACCTTAGTGACATCTCAAAGTCCTTCATATTATTCTTTCAAGTTTTTTATTGTGTTTAGGGAACCAAGTGCTTTCGCACCCCAAAACAAGAGTGCATGGTTTTGGCTTCTGTAATCACAGTCTGCTAAGTGTTTTTTTACAGTTTCCATTGTTTGAATATGTTTTACTTTATATTTTCTTCCAGATTTCTTATCAATAGCAGCATATTGATCCTATTAATGAGCATAAATTCCATTCTGCTAAGAAAGAGTCAGCTGGCTTTGTGCTGTGCTCTTTTTTTTTTTTTTTTTTTTTTTTTTTAATACTTTTAATAGGGCCCATTCCTACCAAAAAAGACACAAATAATTTAGCTGACTCTGGCACCCTACCATCAGCAATGAAATAAATATTCTGTATATATAGCATTTTGTACACACTTTGAATACAGAAATAGAACAGCTGTACAAAATTGCTGTTTTTTCTACAGTCCTGTTGAACAAGCAACAATTCAAATAGGAAAAAAGTCTTGGAAATTGCCATGCTCCTATAGAAGAGCTTAGCCTAGTCATGGTGGAAATATATTTTTAGTATCCAACTCTTCAAGGTTTAAACAACACAATAAATTTCAGTGAGAGGCAAAGAGTGTTTTCAGGATGAGACACTCTTAAATATTCTAATATTCTCTGTAGAGAATTGTTAGCCCTCTAATAAATGTGCTTGTAGTCCTTCTACCTTATATTTAATCCTGTTTCTTACTCTTGTATGCATTTATTTTTCAGGCAGCAGCATCTGTCCAAAGCCCTTAATACTGTCTAGAGCTTGTACAGCGAGTGCCACCGGCAGGCTTGTGGAGCAGAATGTACGCAATGAAGCGGCTCAGGGAATAAATGGAAGTGTGCCACTCAAACAGTCCCCACGTTCAGCTGCAAGTCCAAAGCCACAAGGTAAATACTGTCAAATATTGTTCTTAGGGAAGCTGTTCTTTATCTCAGACTTCTGAGAGAAATAGAGCACCTTGAGAGACCTGTGTTTGGAAGAGAGAAACCCAAGGGGCATAAGCTTGCTACTGGAATACAAATGTTCTGTAAATGCTTTATGATTCTGTAATTTCTGACTTACTTTTCAACAGTATTGCTGTATTTGAGCTGGGAGGTTTGGACACTATTTTTGAACTGGAGTTTTTGACATTCTGGCTTCAAGGCAGGGGTGGTGGGGAAGATATGCAGGGCCTTTGGAGTTCTAGCAGAGATTGAGGGGAGCCCTCCTGCCAGGAGTGTGTGGAAAGATGGGAACTTCATATTTGTGCCCTAAAAGCTGACCAGTAATGCACACAGACTAGAATTTAGATTTCCCTTCTTTCTGTCTCTGTCCATAAATAATATCTTCACTTTTAAAAGCTAAATAGATCAAATGTGTGTGTATATATATACATACAGTTTATATATACACACTTTGTATGTATATATGTATAAATACGTATGTATAATTTATACATCCATAAAATCAATATATATATTATATTATATATATATATTGACTCAAACCATCTTTTTTTGTGGTATTCTCAGTAATATTTTTGATTCTGCTGTAGTTGATCACAGCAAAGAGTTGCTACATTCCAGAAATCTTGAATTCAAATCAAATCTGGACTGAGGTCTTTTAGAGGTGACATTGAATAGGAACTTTTATGCAGATAAATGATCTGACGTGCAGATAATTTTAAAAGTTAAAAAAAAATGAGTGAGTTTAGAAGACACACATCATGATGCTGCTTAATGAATTGGATTCTGAGACAGTGCTGACAAGACAGAAATGAGAATTACTTACAGAAAACTAGATGTGGAGGGCTGACCCTGGATGGATGCCAGGTACCCACCAAAGCTGCTCTATCACTCCCTTCTGCAAATGGACAGGGGAGAGAAAATATAACAAAAGGCTCCTGAGTTAAGGACAGAGGGAGATCACAAACTGATTACTGTCATGGGAAAAAAGTTGAATTTATTATTAACCAAAATCAGAACAGGATAATGATAAGTAAAATCTTGAAAACACCTTCGTCTGCCCCATCCTCATTCCCAGGCTCTGTGTCCTTCCCCCAGTGGTGGAGGGAGATGGGAATGGGTGTCATGGTCAGTTCAGCACAGGTTGCTTCTTCCACTGCTCAGGCACAGGAGTCCTTCCCTTGCTCTAGTGTGGATTCCCTCCCACAGGAGACAGTTCTCCATGAGATTCTCCAAGATGTGTCCTTCTATGTGCTACAGTTCTTCATGAACTGCTCTAACATGGGTCCCCTTCCACAGGGTGCAGTCCTTCAGGCACATCCTGCTCCAGTGTGGGTCCCCCGCAGGGTCACAAATCCTGCCAGCAAACCTGCTCCAGAGTGGGCTTCTCTCTCTCCAGCTCTGCAAGTCCCTGCCGGGACCCTGCTCCAGTGCAGGCTTCCTGTGGGTTCCCAGCCTCCTCTCAGGCATCCCCCTGCTCTGGTGTGAGGCTCCTCCACGGGCTGTGGATGGATCTCTGTGTCCCCGTGATCCTCCGTGGGCTGCAGGGGCACAGCTGCCTCACCATGGGCTGCACCAGGGGCTGCAGGGGAATCCCAGTGCTGGTACCTGGAGCACCTCCTGCCCCTCCTTCTCCAATGACCTTGGTGTCTGCAGAATTGTTCCTCTCACATATTCTCACTCCTCTCTTCTCTGAGCACGACCATGTCTGTGCAGTAATTTATTTTTCCTTCTCAAATATGTTATCAGAGGTGTTACTCCCTTCTCTGACCGGCTCAGCCTAGGCCAGTGGTGGATCCATCCTGGAGCTGGCTGGTATTGGCTCTGTTGGACATGGAGGAAGCTTCTGGCAGCTTCTCGCAGAAGCCACCCCTGTAGTCCTCCCAGCTACCAAAACCTGGCCAGACAAGCCCAATACACTAGAGCACATCTGAATCAAGTGTGGAAACTAGAATCACACAGAGTCGTCATGTTGTGGAGTCAACAATCTCTGTATTACTTAATGGGAAAATGCATCTTGAAGAATTTTGCATCAGTCCTGAGTTCACCTCAGAGTTAAGGGCAGGAAGAAATTTTTTGGAGTGTCAAGAAAGTTTTATTTACTTCTGGAGAATGAGAGCAAAATAAAGCAGTTGGTTTTATTTTGTTTGGTTTGGTTTGGTTTTTTTGTATGGTTACTTTTTATAGAAGTTTTGCCAATATTGTTAACTAAACTAAGTTTTTGCCAGTCATATGTAAACATTACTTATCTTAGCCTTTCTGCACCATTTCCTAGGTCTTTGGAATCAATTCACTACAGCAAAGTTGAAAAGAGAACATGTGTTCTTCCTAAAACAAAAATTTTAGAAATCGTTAATGGATAAAGAGAAATGTGCTACCAATAAAAAGATTTTAAGCCTTTCAAAAACAAAGCCAACACGCTTATTATAAAATTCTAGCTATTAGATAAATTAGGACTTGTATGTTATTGGACCTCATTCATTCAAGTAGTTACACAGCTGTTGTTGCTCTTTCCTAGCCATGTTTCTTTTTGTTTGTCAATATTGTGTGCTCCAAAATGTGCCAGAGCCAGGAATAGCATTAGCCTAAGAAATGCAGCTGTGTAGATGAAATTCGATAATACTGTTGTAAATAGTATTTTGTGTCTCCTTTGTTAATGGGTCCCTCTCCATTTATTTCTATTAAATATGTGCATCAGATTGAAGTTTTATAGTATATCTTTTGTTTGGCTTTTTGTTGAATTGAAGCAAAACAAACCAGAATTAATGAGAGAAGCATTTGGGAGTCTAAATGTTCTAAGCACACTAGATTGCCCTAATTTATTGGTTTAAAAGTGGCCACTGTTTTTTAAAAAAGCTTTTCATGTAGAGGTACAGAAATGTTTTTGGTTTATAGCAGCAGGAAACATTTTTCCAAATGGTTGTTCTAGTCATGCAAACACTAGTGTCCTTTCATAGTGAAAGGAAACAAGATGACACACCTTTGTCAGATTGCAATGCTGATGTATTTGGTTGTGGAGGAATCTACTGTAAAATGACCTTCATCTAACCTACCAAAATAATTAAAATGAGAGACATAAACATGACTTTGAGATTGCATTGCAAGTGTGGTACAGCCATTTCCAGTAAATTCTGCTTTACTAAGGGAAATAGAGCTTTAATATAGAGGAAAAATGTTCAAAATATTGCACTTCAAGTGAACCCTGTACTTTTGTCTGTACTTGGTCTCTGAGAAGTAGTTTAAGTATTTGGAAACAGTTCACTCAGGGTAGCTAGGTCAAGTGAATAAATTTCTGCATGCAATCCAATATAAAATTCTTTCTTTTCATTTTCACTTTTCCCCCCTGGCCTTTCAAGGAGGAAAAAATCTGTCTGATACACTGTCAGTAAAAGCAAAATTTTTGTTCTCCAGTAATTCCTTCCATCAATTTTTGTTCCCCAGTAATTCCTTCTATCAACAATTTAGCAATTCATGTGTCAGATCTCTGTCTGGAGCAGATTTTGATTCATGAAAATCTTTGCAAATTTGGAACAAAGCCTGAAACTGGCTGAAAGCCGATGAAGGAGTTAAGCAAAGGAATTGGGGCTGCGGAGCAAAGCAGTTGCAGTCTGTAGGTCTGTCCTGCTGTGAGACGTGGTGCTTTGCCTTTGCACCAGTGCAGGGCATTCCCTGATAAAGTGCACTAATCCAGACTGGAGGCAGTCAGTGGAAATAGCAAAACGTGCTACCAAGTTCCAATACAAATATGATCCATAAGAGAGGAAGAAAATTGTCAAATGATTTGAAATTTGCCCTTACCTACAAATATTTGGGCAGTGATCTGAACCTGGCAATAGCAGAATTCATGTAGAGTGACATGTAAAAATTGACTTTTTCTAGTTTCTTCTATGCCTTGCTCTTTGACCCTCTTGCATGAGTTTTTTTACGATGCCAAATTGCTAAATGCTGGGCACTGGAACTGCTGTCTGTATCAGGCAGTTTTATTGTAGGATGCAAAATATGTGGAAATGCCAACACTTCTTCAAAGCAGTGAAGTGCCTTGTCAGTTCAAGACTGTGCATCAGTTGCTCATTTAAATTTTTCTAATGAGAGCCTAGGAGTACTTATGAATCTCCTGCTGAGGCTGAAGAGGCATTTTTGTTTGGGTTGGAGATGAAATTCAACTCCAAAAGATGGCCTGGTTTGTGCTACTGTGAAATGATAAGGATGTGACAGATTCAACATTTAGACTTCAGCAATCTATTTTAGCTGTCTGTCTGCTGTTTAGCATGAATCCTGTCTTCCTTTCTCAGTTAGTTATATAGTCTGTGGTTAAAAGTTTTCAGTGGCCTGGGCCTAAAAAACCTGAGAGACCTCTTAATGGTCTGAGATGTAGATTGTACTTCTCTGGCAAGTGAAACTTGTACAGTTAAAGGTGAATGGAACTAAAACTGACAGCTGTGCTAGGTAGGCTTCTCCAGTCTTGGTGGTACTTCAAAAAATCTGCTACAGTGTCTCTTTTATCAAAAAAACTGACAAATCCCCAAATTATCTCTGTGAAGAAGACAAAAGAGACAACAAATCACATCTGATTATTATTGGTCTTCTCTCCTAATATACTATTGAAAGATTCTTCTTGTGGTGTGAAGTAAAAATGTGGAAACGCGCATCTCAAAGAGAAGATGACTTTTCTCTCTTTCTGCTGAGTTTAGGTTACTGGTTATTTCATATTGTTCTTAAGAGTATCAATTGTTAGCATCTATTCAGCAGTGCTCATTTGATATTCCTGAAGGTGATGGAGCATGCAGGGAGGTGATGATGGATGACTCAGCCAGCAGAGCTGTAGTTGCTTACCACAGGAACTTTTAACTTCATTTTCATCGAGTCAAGGCATAGCAGCATTTTTAACCATTGAACACATTATACTTTCTAAGACAAGAGATAAATGACCTTAGCTGATATGCTTTGGAGTCTGCAAGGTGCTTGCACCTTTTGAGCCACTTATATAGTGTTAGCTGACATTTCCTTATGTATGTATGCAAAGCTGAATGCGCAACTAGGCACTGCAGCATAAATCTTGATTTTGGCTAGTGGTGTTCGGTATGAGGTATCCGAGTATATGGAAGGGTTTTCTTTGGGCAGAATAAGCAGTTCATATGTCCTAATGAGCTCAAAATTCTATAGTACAGAGACAAGAGTATTTATAGACTCCAACAGAGCTCTGTATTATGCAGGTTACTACAACAGGCCAGTCTTTTCTCTTTTTTTCCCCCTTAAGATCCTTGCTCTGTGCACACTGAAAAATAATCTGATTAAAACAAAACACTACAGAAGTACATTGAGAAGAGAATTAATGGAATTTGCTCTCCATAATCCCTGTTAACAAGGCTGACCTTACAGGAAGGTTTTGAGGGTTGTGGGTTGGTTTTTTTTTTTTTTTTTTTTTTTTACACTACTGATTCTTTTCTTTCCATTGATCTTGTGACTATTCTTTTTTCATTGCACTGTTTCTGAACCACACAGTAGCTACAGCAGCAGCTGGTAGGGGAAGTGCTGTCTGCTAGATGCTGATAGGGAGTAAGGAATAAAATATTTTGCATAAGTGGATTGGCTGTTTTGTTCTCTTCTGGAGATATTACAGGGATTTTCAGTAAATGGGAGTTGTCCTGTTTGACCAGAGGTTCCTCACTGCTTGTCATACATAAATGCTGCTTAGCTGTGGTTTTTCAGTAACAGCTGCAAAAGTGTGTGACACTTCCACAGAATGTCCTAGAATTTGATTTTTGTCCCAGTGGATCCAGTATAAAAATAGCTACCAACTAATTCCTTCTGCTTTATCAGTAGACATTAATTCCCTCAGGTTTAGTAGTTTTAATATATCCTTGTGAGCTTACTAACATTTCATGAGATGTACAGAAGACTTGAAGAGATGTACAAGTCCATTACATATGAGAATTCACAGGACTGGGGGTTATACAAAGTCCATTGCAAGAGCAAGAAATGTTTCTACAAACTACTGGGGTGCTGGTCAGCAAATCCACTCCGTGTCCCCTTTGCTGTCCATCTCCTCCCCGAGGGGATGGCGGTGCTTATGATCAATTATGTGTCCTGCTTTTCCCCAGCCTGCTTGTGTCGCCTTTTTTCAGCTGTCCCGTGGCTTTGTCAGCACAGCGAGCTATTCAGAGCTTGGACAATTATCTGATGCTCGCTGGCCTAATTCTGCCAGGCCTTCCCTGAACTCCCTGAGAAAAAGGGAATACAGGGAAAGCCGTTCCACTGCACTGCAGCTGCAGCCGAGCAGCTGCACGGCACTTCTCAGGAGGGACTGCAGTTACTGCAGCCTCTGAAACAGTTGCACACTTTAAAAATCTGCTCGTTTCAGGGTTGCAAAGTAACTATTTCAATGGAGCAGCATTCTGAGTCATATTTCTGTACTGCATCCTTCCCCAAACTTGCTTTTTTGCATGTGTTAATAAATGTAAAGCTTCCAAGGACCAAGAGTGCACATATATACAGTAAAAGCATCTGCTCTACAGTAACTGTCTTCCTTCTCCCTCTGATTATTTCATTTACCAGCCTTTGTAGTTGATATGATTGAAGTCTAAAGCTTTTTGTGGTAAATTCATTTCTGCACAGTCTTTCACGGTACTTTTCAGACTGCAGCGATCACTGCAATCCCACTTAAGTGCAATTAGGTTGTTGGAAACACAGACAAATATTACCTCCTGTATTACCTATAAATTTAATGTAGGGAAGAAATGGAAAATTGCCCTTAATTGAGTGTTTCTTCAAGTTTATCACCGTCTATGATTAGTATATTTGCAGGAATTTTTTCAACACCCCTTTGAAATGGCAGTTGATAAGATTTAAGATCATTTGTGCATAGGTTTTCCAGGGTAAGTTAGGACGATATTCTAAAGTCAGCATTATGAAGAACATGGCTTTTCCATCCATCTATTGTGTATCCTGCACTATAGCTTTTTTTCCCTACTACAAGAGTGGCATGTGATTCCTGAAGCCCATTCTTGTCCTCCTTCCCTTCATGGTTGCTCACTGGCTGGTCTCTTTAGTTGCTGGAGGGCCAGTGCCTGTACCCCACTGGAATGTGGTGCCTGTGGAGCAGTGCCTGAGCCCCTGGGCCACTGGTTCCACTGGCAGGGCATTGCTTACTCCTGCCAATTTATGCCTGCATTTCAAGAACTCTTTTTCCAATTTCATATCAAACACTTTCTCTTCTCCCACAATATGTTGTGGGAATGAACAGAGTTGTGTTTTCCAGAATTAAGGTCCTTTTCCATTAAGTCTCTCCTTTTGATGGGGCTGGATGTTCATTGCTCCAATGTGGAATGCTTTTGGGCCCAGTCTGTGACCTGCTTTTGCTGCCCACAAATGCTGCATGGCTACTTAAAGATTTTAGTGCTGTGAATTTGGTTGCTTTATGTGTCACCTGGTCTTTTGTGTTCTAGTCATTGCTGTATTAAGCAGTGGCTGATCATTAACAATCTAATTAGAAGGACTTATGGTAAGGATGGAGAAAAAGCAAGAATAATAAAAAATATTTTCAGGGGGGAAGGTTTTCAGCAGTATAATTAGAAAAAGCTTCAGTGAGTAAGGGAAGTTTAAAGCTGAAGGCAAATACCTTTTCTGCTGATGATTATTATTGAGGTCGCAAGGGATAAGGTAAAGAATGAGAGCACCAGAGTTTGGGGCAGCAATTTAAATCTCTCTCTCTTGAGCTCCACAGTATGGCTCTTTCCTTTGTGCTTAATTCTTTTTTATTACAAAACCTGCAAGTATAAACCTCACGTATGTATTTTTTACAGAACACTATAAAAACAAATGAACCGGCAAGAAAACTCCCTGATTTTCTAGCTTGCTGAGGTAGCATATGGTTCAGCTTTTAGTCAAGTAATGTAACAAGATCCTTAATACCAAACAGTGCATGAAGAACTATATGAAGTCCCTGTATTTGTAAAGCAACTTTAAGGTTAGTTAAAGCCAAGAGTATGTATTTTTCATTGCTACAATAAGTTCTTTATGCAAAAATCCCATTTGTGAGCGTAGCTTGGTCTAGTAGAAGGTGTCTCTGCTCATGGCAGGGGATTTGGAGCTAGATGATCTTTAAGGTCCTGTGGAGGGCTGTGAGCTCTTGGTACAAGAGCCCTCTGCACTCCCTTGGAGGAGAGAGGCCTGAGGCCAAAAAAGACTCTCCCTAGAGATAAGCAGCCTTCATCGGGTCATGGTGATGAAGTGAACCACCCCAGCATGCCTTGTTTCTATATGGCAATAGCCTGTACCCAGTTGGCTAGTTGGTTTCTACCCCATCCCCTGCCTTTCCCATAAAAAGCCCCCTGTTTCTGCCCCTGAGGAGGGAGCCTTTGTCCCTGGCCTTCCCTTCACAGGGGCTGCTGGACAGTAAAGGCTACCTCTGGAATTGCCAAACGAGGCTCCTGTCTCTCAGTCCCCGAGTTCGCCTTGGGTGATTTCACAAAGGGCTGAATGAGGTGAGCTGGAATCACTTGTAGCAGAGAAGTTGCTACACTTGCTGGAATCCCCTGCTGCCCAGGGAGGCCTGCCACCACCCCTGGAAGAGGTGATCTGTGCAGGATGCTCTCTCTAGGAAGGTCGTGGCACACCGGTGCTAACCAGCATCGGAGCCCCTGCGATAAAGTCCCTTCCAACCTAAACCATTTTATGATTCTGTATTCTGGCAGCTCAAGGAAATACGAGTGATTGATTTTTGTTGTTGTTGTTGCTGTCGTTTGCAGTGCCTCCAAAGCCAATTCATCTGCAGAAGGCAACATACCAAACCCCTAGGCATAAAGCTTTAAAAACTCAGAAACCAAGAATGGAGGAAGAGACACCCGCTGCTGTTTCTAGTGTCACAAAGGAAAAGTCTAGCAAAGTGTCAGATCTCATCAACCGGTTTGAGGGAGGCAGGTATGTAACAGAAGTTGAACTGGTTTGTAACTCCGTTTGTTCTGTGGGAATTGTTGGAACTTGAACTTGTGAGGAAGAATGTTGGTACTGTGGTAGGGCTCACTCCTATCTCTGCCAGAGGGCTTGGTGGCAAAACTGCATGTGTTTTGAAATTGTGGGAGCAAATTGTATATTTGGCTTTACAAGGTGTGCTTTCTCATAAGGTGTTAGTCCTAATTTTCCTTTTTTTAGAAAAAGAAACTTGTAGGATTTTAAGAACATCCTGAAAAATGTCAGCAATTTGAAATAAATTTAATATTGAAGCTAATATTAAATACTTTTGTTCTTGCAGAAGAAAAAATACTTTTATAAGCAAATAGAAAAACCTGAAATACTGGTTTTCATCTTATACTATCTTAACTTCTTAAATCATTCATGTGAAGAGGGTGGACTCTACAAGTTATTTGTAATGGTATGGGATGCATTCCCTAAATGGTCTGCTTTATAGTGCTTGGTGATTTTAGTAGAAAAGCTCAGTGT
Organism: Corvus hawaiiensis; assembly: GCF_020740725.1. Classification (NCBI taxonomy): domain Eukaryota; kingdom Metazoa; phylum Chordata; class Aves; order Passeriformes; family Corvidae; genus Corvus; species Corvus hawaiiensis. Next base: position 22,145,968 of record NC_063216.1, on the reverse strand, counting down.
TCTTGAGTTTTGATTCTGTGGTTTATGGGAAACATTTGGAACTTTGGGGAAAATGAACCACAGTGAACACTGCTTTCACAAAATGGTGTTACTTGTGTGTCTTTAATTAGATGCACATGATGCATCTCTAAGTAGATGCATTATAAGCTCTGAAACAGAAGTTTCAAATATATCTGCTCTGTACAAAGAGAGCAACTTTCCTGAAAGCCCCTGGGAGAGGAACATCGCTCAAGAAACAGTTGAGCATTGCAAGTTTTGGACATGGTTTTTTCATATTTCCTTGGGACACTGGAGTTCTGAAGGGATGCCCCCTGTGGGAATGAATGCATGATGTACTACAGAGCATGACCTTCCATGGAGCCAGAGTATTAGGGCTTTCATTGAAAGAATTTCCCCTCAAGATGAGTGAAATTTAATCCTTTCTATGGAAGCAGCTGAGCATTGCAAAAGTGTGTTTGTCCAGTGGAACAGAAATAATTTTAGAGCTTCATCTGCAAGAAACTTCTGTCATTAGGCAGATACTTAATTGCACTTGGTCATGACAGCTGCTCAGAGATTGGGAAAAGAGATTACTGCAGCACTGGAGGTCCTGTGAATTCTTTTAGTACAGGTTTCTAATCCTGTTATCACTTTATTTCCTAGTCTTCCTCCAAAGCATCACCCATCTATTAAACAGTGCAGTATCCTTAGGAAAAAAAAAAATATTTCTGAAATAAAATTTCTTTATTTCTGAAGAAATTTTCTTTCTGAAAGAAAACTCCTCAGGTTCATTGTGACTTACACCACTGAGCCCTACATTTCTTCCTCCTAGACCTGCCTGCTGCATTGTGCAGGAGCTTCTTCCATATTACGCAATCAAAGGAAACTATAATGAAAGAAAGAAAACTTTCTTGTTCATAGACCTTTAAAAGTAGGGACATTTTGTGGACTATGGGAAGCTGAGTTGCTTTTGGGCAACATCATTCATTAGGTACACCCAGTAATATCTGTCCAATGACTAAATTATACTCAAGTCTATGATCTCTGCTTATGAGAACCTTCCATGATTAGCATGCTGAGTTCTGGATTATCCTGCTTTGGCAGTGGAGGTAATTCCTGTTTTTTGAATGAGCTCAACTCACAAAATGTGTCTTCTGTGAACCTGAACTTCACTTTTAATTAGTGATCTTGAAATGGCTAGGTAGCATGTTCATGAAATGCAAACTGTGATTGTTAACTAAAATAACTTATTTTCATTAGTCTGTACAGCCCACAAGCATGTAGGCATGGCAGAAAGTTAATTAAACCTATTTACTCTGTGCAGGCAATTGAAAAATGTATATTAATTTTATCCTGGAGTTAAGCTTATTTAATAAAAAAAAGGTATAATCTTTACCTGACTAAAGAAAAAGTGACTAAATTTTTTTTTGTTCTATGATGGAAGAAGATAAAGCTAGTGTAAGTTATTTTTGATCTGTGTGCACAAAAGTGCAGAATACGTTTGCAATATTTGTGTAAAGTATCCTATCAATAAGGAGTAAAAATACAGTTTGTAAGCAGTTTTCATCCTTTCAGAAGATGGAGGTCCATACTAGGAACAGTTAGAGGACAGTCAGGAACAAGAGATAATGTGTTTAAAGCAGAGATAAATTTTGGAGGAAAAAGATCTTCAGAAAAGATGCAGCATGACAAAGGGACATTGCTAAATAAGGGAACAGGAGAAGAAATGGGATAAAAATTTAAAGGTCTTCCTGTAATATTCTGAACTAAGGACAGGGATGCTAAATGTTCTTGGATGTGTTTGATTAATTTTTTTATAATTAAGGAGCTGTTAGGGAATAGCCTACTTGTTAGTTTAAGCAGTGGACTAGGACTTGGGAAGCCATGAGTCTTGCTCCATTTCTGCCAATAATCTTCTGTGACCCTATGGGCAAGTTGCTTCATCTACCAGTTTCTTGGTTTCTGTTTCTTGGCTCTGTTACACGGAGCTAAGAATAGAAAAATTTAGGTTGCAAAAGATCATTGAATCCAACTGTTAACTCAGCACTGTCAAATCCACCACTAAACCACGTCCTCAAGTGCCACATCTTCACATCTTTTAAATACCTCCAAGGATGGTGGCTCAAAGTCTTTCCTGGGCACCCTGTTCCAATGCCTGATGATGCTTTCAGTGGAGAAATTTTTCCTAATGTCCAATTTAAATCTCCCATACACATGAGATTTGAGACACATAGGGAGGCAATGGCTCCATATAGACAGAGCTCTGAGTTTCTAGTAAGAGAAACATGTTTATAAGTGTTTTAATGCATTCCAGGTCTCAATGTCCTGAACTTCCTAATATTAACACAGGAAAGAAATGGTTTGGGAGGAGTTGGTTATATGGTGTAACTCTTTTATTTCCCATATCAGGATTTTCTGTAAGCCCATGTTAACTCTTCTCTCATCAATGTTTTGTTTGCTTGGTGTTTTTAGCTCACTGAATCCTAGCGATCTGAAGAAAGATTCCTCCGTTCTCCATATTACTAAATCTCAAGGAAGATATGGGTCCGCACCATCACCTCAGCCAAAACTCCCCTCCCAGCACTCACTACAGAAACAGGGAACCAGTGACACTGACAAAACTCAGGTTGCACAGCTGCACACGGCCAATGGAGTGGTAGCACAAGACCAGCCAGAAGATGAGGACCGGAGATTGCCGGACCGCGGCTCTGCCGTGTCCACCCCAGTCCCAGACGATGCCATCGACAGCAGCTTGATAAATGGGGAAGGAGAAAGCACTCGCAGAGAGTCACTACAGAGTGTGACTTCCTGTGAGGAGCAGATGCTCAACAGCTGCCACAGGACTCTGAGCAGCGACACGCTGCTCCCAGCTGAAAATGAAACTCTAGACATTAATACTAATGTGAAGGAAGAACGAGCTGAGGAAAGCAGTAAGCAAGATCAACCTGTAGAAACAAAGGTAAAGAGAGAAATTGTTTCATTCCTGGTATATCACTACTTTTTGTGTTTTCTCTAGGTTTTTATTTACAAAAATAGGCTTCCAGGAGCAGGTCAGAAATTGAAAATATTTTGGTTGTTTTTCCTCTGAAAAAAGATGAGAAAAAAATTCTGCTTGCCTCTTCCTGCCCTCTCCTCCTTTGCTCTTCTCCTCATCCCTTTGGCTCTTTGCCCATCAGTTATCTGAGGTTTAAAAAAAGTGAAGCTCAAATATGTGTGCCTCTTTAGCACCATGCCTCAGCTGTGCCAGACCACAAGGGACACATGTTAGTGGTGTATGTGAAATAACATTCTATGTGTAGGAAACTGTAATGACAGGGCTTCAGGGAGAAGTGTCGTGTGAATCCCTAACTTGGATGTAGTTGTCAAGTCAAAGTGGGAAAGGCAGTGGCAGTCTGCTAGTGATCAGATAGACACAATGTTCAGGGTATCCTAAATACGTGCCTTTTTAGCAAGGAGAACTTATATCATGATGAACTTGAGCTCCCTTGCAAGGAAGGTTTTAAATATTTAAGCAAAGTAAGTGGGTGGAAGAAAATCTGTCTTGGGAAATTAATTGCTGAAAAATAGTGCATATTTTTCACTTGTAAAAGTTTACTTATGCAGTTTGCCTCCTTGTACCAAAGAAGTAAATCTGATTAACAGTTCTGGTCCAGCAGTCCCCTGTGTGGCAGGGGGAGCTTGGCAGACCCTCCCAGCCTTCCTCTTCACCACAGAGCCAAACAACTGATGCTGAAAAAGCTCCTCACTGCTGGTCATGAGTGCACCCACACCAGTTCACTGCAGACCTTGAGTTTGGTTAGCTGGGAGTCACATATATACACACTTGGAGGTAAATTCTGTGAGTGGGAAAGGTGGCTCTCAAGTTCTCATGTAGTAGAGGATGAAATATTCTAGGTAAGGACAAGAAAGTGTTGGCTTGTGTGAGTTTTCTTGTTTGTTTTAGGGGTTGTTTTGGGTTTTTTTCCCAGGAATGAATAGATCTTATGATCCCCATCTAAACATAAGCCTGGGTACAGTCTAAGGCACTTTGGCCTGCCACACCTGTCATTATATTTCTGTCTCCTGTTGGGTAATGCCTGTTTCCCCTCTCTGTGCCTATAAAGTGCTGAATTCTCAGTGGGCAATGATGTTAATCTTGAATCCAAGTCACGCAGTAAGGTGCTGGCAGCATTTTCAGGAAAAAGCTGAAAAGGGAAGCAGTTCTCTTTTAAAGTTCAGGAAGGAACTGGGCAAATGGTAATGGCAGCAATCTCATTAAAATCTGTCTGAGCTGCTGGAACCAGCACGTGTGGTCTGTCTTATATTCACAATGAGTCAGCTTGTAAGGTGTAATGTGACTGTAACTAGATGTATATTATTCACTGGTGCTTGGAGGGTAAAAAACCAAACCAAACCCATGCAGGATGACTTTTAAGCTTGCATTGGTGTAGAACTGAATCTGTAAAACTGAACTGGGTCACAGCAGCCCTTCCTGAGATATCTTGTGCAACCAGGACTTCCCCTTTAGTCTCGTGAGGTTAAGAAGTGCGTCCACCCTTTATGGAATGAAACACTGATTTAGTTTGGATTGATGCAACCTGGAGATGGAAATCAGCCCTGTGGTGGTCTAAGTAGCTGCTGCCATGCTGTCTGGATTAGGGGAAGGATGATGAGCAACAGGAAAGTTCTGGTGGAGCTTTAAGCTGTTTCTGTGTTCAGGCAGGCACTGGTAAGAGGTAAGAGCATTAGACAATCTGTGATTTTGCTAAATGCCTACTTAGTCATTATAGAATATTAAAACTGGGATGCATTCCAGTTTAAGTTGCATAGCACAGGATAACAGCACTCTCCTTCCCTTTTGATTTAAAATGTAGGTACAATTGAATAAAAGCAAAAGGAGCAGATCCATGTGAGTCATAGTCAAACTTTGTATTATGCATCTGATATGTGTATTTTGATGTTGATGCAAAGTATCTTGTCTCTTGCATGCCATGTTTCTTAGATCAGGAAAGAGCAGAAAGTGATGCTCTCTTTCTTTGTAGATGTGTACCTGTACAGCAGAAGTAATCCTAAGTCCACTGCTGGAAGGAGTGAATTAAACTGGGGACTGGTGCAAAAATTACTTTTTGGGCTTGGAAAGGAAGGCTTGTTTTGAAATAGTGTTGCTCTTACCATTATTCACCCCCCCCACCCCCCCCCCCCCCCAATCACTGTAGATCTGACTAAAGAGAGATTATTGCAGGTTCTGGAAAAATTGAGCAAAACTTATTAAATTTGGCAGTGATCTGAAACAATTTCCCCAAACAACCAGAGCAGAGTATCCTTTATTTCTCTTATTTACTGAATTTAGTTTGAAAGTAATGATACAGAATCATAACAAGCAAAAAGACAATTAAAAATGAGAAGTTTCCTGCCTTGCAGCAGAAACACCTCCTGTCATAAAACTTAGTTTGTCTAAACTGCGGAGGCTGAATAGTACAAGAACATCTCAATCAATTAACTTCCTGAATAACATCATGTGGGGAATCTGCTGCTACAGCTAACTGAAGACAAGAGGACAAATGTGTCAGTGTTTCTTGTGAGACTGGCAGGAGATAGGGATATAGACTGCCTGCATGCCACAGATGGGGACGAATCCATGGAACATTTTTAATAAAGTCCTTATATGATGTCTTCTTTTAATGACAGTGTTGAGGGCTCTGAAGTTTTAGATGCAAACCTGGTGGAGATACTGGATTTCTAAATGTAGGGCAACATTTCAATTTAACCATGGTAAAATTTTTGGTTTTGCAAAGTTAATTTTCTGCCAAGAAATGTTTTACTGTTGAAACACTTGAGAGGTTCTGCCAGCTTCTTGATGCTACAATTTTTTGGTTTTCTTTAGGAACAGCAATGGGAATAAAGCTGTGTATCTTCAGCAACCAATATATAAATGCATAAATCTTCTTGTGAATAGTCACTTCTTCGGGGATACCAGGATCTTTACTGCTTTCTTGGTTGCTGTGCAAGCAACAAGCACAGAGTAATTTAAATTATATTTGTTCATACTCTAGTTCTCTCACCCTGTCTGTGTTGTTTAATGTATTCCTTCAAGCCCTTGGGGCAATGGCTATGCCTGAGTAAGAGTGAATCATATACACCATCACTGTCATGTTGGCAGGTATGTTTTCTTGACAGGAGATGGCTCCTGTTTGGTTTGGATAATAAGAAAATTCATACTTTCACCAGCATTTTTCATACCTCTTCTTAATTTCAGAGTTCAAAATTACTTATTTTAATTTCCTAAGCGTCCATAGTAATGTAATTATTCTAAGGATGCGCAGATTTGTACTAATGAACTAGATCCAGCTGAAACATTTACTGTAAGCATTGAAATAGAGCTTCAGGTTTGCAGTCCATCCTGGTGGAACTCCTGGTCTCTCACACTCCTGATATTTTGGTCAGCAGGTGAAATAATGTACCTGTGTAACATAAGTGTTCTGTATGTAGCACATCAGCCATTTCTGCTTGGTTTTATATGTTGAGTTGCCATGTGTTATGGATTGTCACAGAAGTTTGAAATGTTCCCTGAAATATATGTTCCCTGAAGTTACCTTCTGATCCCCTCAACAACACCCCCTGCTCCCCCCTGAGGATGTGCTGAAGGAAAAGCAGCAGTACAGTTTTCTGTTCTTTTTGCACTGATCTAACCCTGTAGGTGGGTGTTCTTATGCTGGAATGAGAACATGCCACAGTGATTAAAAGATAACTCATCCATGGTGTGCATTTTTCCCCCACATAGAACATCCCTCTGTCAGGTCATGCAATTGATGTAGAAAGGAGATGCAGGTTTGAGAATTAAGAAAATGTGTAAGGTTGATACTGAGAGGGTTGGAAAGCTGGGCTCAGCTCATTTTATATGATATTTTTGTGTTTGTTATGTGTGATTTTCCCTCTCTTAATTAGTTCAAGTAATCGTCTAAAAACTGTGGCTTGGTTCTATAGCACTGCTTCAGGGAGTAAGTGAGATTCTGGGGTGAGAAAAAAAATAAAATTAAATTGCTGAGGAGCCAGCAACCTCCGTGGTTTTGTGTCTCAAGTCCACATGTGAGATCCTTTGTAAATGGCTGCACTAAGCAGCAAGCTGTAGCTGTAACAGCTAATCCTCCAGCTCCCTGCAATGTCTCTTGACAGCACTTAAAACGCAGTTCTGTAGGTTACTGTGGTTGCTATGCTGATTTAAACAGATTTAATCAACAGCTTTGAAGTCACTATTGAAAGCCTGTTTTTAGGGAGGAGGTTTGCCATGTAGCAGTGCAACTGTGAACACTGGAGATTAGAACTGAAATATGTTGAAAACTGGAATACTTATTGAATACCAAAATGGGGAAAAAAACCCACTGAAGTCTTTTAAATATAAGACTGTACTTTAATATTCGGTATCCTTCAAACCATTTTTGTAAAAGTACTTGCAAATGTTTATCCTACTCTTGTGGAAAGCAGTGTGCAGTTTGAAATCAGAAACTACTCTCTCAAGCTCTCCTCTTTGTTTTTATGAAGAATTTTTATGGTTTGTCTAGCAATTACCAGTTTCCCATAAGCACTGTGATAATACTGCCATTTTTTTAGGGAAGACTCTGATGTCATTAGATGTGAACAGACTGTCTCTAGATCTGGAGAAAGAATCTTGTAGTGGAAGTGTCAGTTTGTTGAGCCTGACACTTGCAAGCCTGAGGCAGTTCCCTAATGTTTTGATATTGTAGAAGGCTGTGATTTCATTGTTTGTTTTGAAATAATTTTGCCCAGCAACTTGTAATTATATATTCTAACATATTTAGTTTAATATTGAAAATTGAGTGAATGTTTTAAGTTTCTGTTCAGCAGAAGAATATATTTTGTGGAATAAAAGACTTTAAAATGAAAACGTCCCTTAAAATGCAAAAATGCCTTCCATAAAGACTTAATGAAGGAGCCCTCTAATTGCAGTCAACAATTATTCAGCAATGAGTGTATTGGCGAACATAAACCATTCTGTATGGTATTTTTCAATAATTTTGTTGTGCAAAGAACATGCAGTTCAAATAACTTCTGAAAGGGGGTGGGGGCGAACACTGACTGCTCCCATCTGTTCCCTCTTACTCTGCAAATCAATTCTTCCAGCTCTGAAAGGTCAGTGGTACTCGATTACCAGGATATGAGCTGATCTGTTGAGTAGGGAGTTGGTGCTTTGGCAAAGATCCCTATACAAACTGGGAAATACTAAATCTTTTGGGCTCTGAATTTTGCTCTGCAATTTGACTGATTTTTAACATTCTCTGACTTTTTTATATGTTAATTAAGCTGTGGGAAATCATGTATTTTTCAAAGTTGGTGTTTATTACTCAATGTTAACTTTGTATTTCAGTTGCTTTTCGGACCATAAGGTAGTCATAAGGATTTTCAGAAGTTTTTTATTATTATTAAGTTATGTTTTCCTCACTGTCCTAAGAGCTGCTCTTATTTTCCTCCAGGAGACAGATGAGCAGAAACGTCACAAAATTGCCAACGAGCTTCTGCAAACAGAAAAAGCCTATGTTAGCCGACTTGACCTCCTAGATGGGGTACAGTTTTTTTGAATTTGCTTTTATTGTGTTGCCTTGAATTCACTCAAATGGCTATGAGTAAATGTGGATATAAATTACATGAGATGTGGTATGTTTTTCACATTTTACTGATTTTCCAGTCAGTCATTTTCTGTTGCCACATGGCTTTGCCTATGTTTCTATTTTAAGAATGCCGTTTTTAATAAGGTTTAGAATTTTGTGGCTATTAATGCAATATGTTCTGGGTATGGAGATGTCACTATAAGCAATAGCATTGCATGCTGGTAGCTGACAAGAAGGATGGATAACCATGTCTTGGCTTCCAGTGAATTGGAGTGAATGCTGCAATCACCCACTCATTAGAAAATTACTAAATCATTCTAATTTGAACCACCCAATCGGAATTTTTCTTTAGCTCCAAAGAACTAGACATTGCCCATTCCAAAAAGTATATCCTCTATTTTCCCATTATATATTTAGAAGCAGAAATTAGTGTTTCTGCAAGGAAAGGGTTGGACTCTCATGCTTGCAGAATCTAACTGATAATTCTTATATGTAAGAAGTTTGTACTTGAATATTTTCCTTCCTAAGTCTTGTTTACTTTCCACATAACACATGTATCTCTAGCTTTGCATTGCCTTGCTACAGGATATTTTTTCTCAGACTCCACTGTTTAAATTGCTCAGGTCCAGTGCAGAAGTTTTGTACAAAGCTTTGATGAAAAGTAAAAAGTCTCAACTGATACAGTAACTGTTCATGCTGCTTGGGGAGCTCAGTAACTGTCCTCCTGAAAGTGGATTTACACAGCAGATCCAGATTGTGATGGATATATGATGACTTTTAAAAGCCAGAGTATTGCAGGAAAAAAAATATTTACAGAAGTTTAAAAATTTAAAAAAAAATGTTTACTTCCTTCACAGATTTTTCTGATGGGTAATGTACAGTTATTTTCCTTGATGCCTTCATAAGTGCATTAGTGCTGTGTCTGTTTTCCAAATATTAACTGGAGAGGATTCTGAAAAATGACTTTCAAACACAGCTGCTCAACTGCTGCTAATGAGAGGAAAGCAGAAGACTGGGAAAGGACTGTTATATTTCTAAACTTGGTTGAAAAGTTGTGTAACTGTCTCTTTAGTAAAAAAAGTAACTTCAAAGTAACTAACTGTCCTGTTGGCAGTGCAGCAAACTGGGCATGTTTTATGTGGCAGTATATGGCTTTTTTCCTTTTAAGACACTTCTGCTGTCTCAGTTGGGGTGATCAAAGTTCCTATCTTCAGACTCTTTTCTTCTTTTGCAAGTCCTTACCCAGATTTCTGAAGCCCTTTTAGGGACATGTAATCTGTTCAAGCATGGGAGAGGGTGGCAGAGGGACGATAGCTCTCCAAAACCACTTATTTTGCGATGTGCATATTAACAAATGCACATTTTGTAGCTGCATGTAATCAGGTAGAGCCCGCTGATGGAGAAAGAATATATTTATTTTTAAAAGAGACTGTAGTCCAATCAGAACTGGGCTCCCTCTGTGCTTTAAATAGTATGTGGGGACTGCTCATAGCCTGAAAATTACTTTGATTTCAAAAGGATAAGGGGATAAGGCATTCAAGGAAAGTGGTGGGGCTAATGGTGATCAGACATCATGCTAATTGCAAAGAACAGAAGAGTGGAAAATACAACTGGAAGGCTGGGAAAGCTGAGATGCTCTAGCTGTTAAAAGAGGCAGGATGTCTGGAGCTGATCCAAAATGGCACTGCTTCAGTTTGGCTTTCCTTATGTCAGCTCTGCCTGCAGTGCTCTCCTGGCTCATGAGAAAGAAAGTGGGGTATAAGGGGAGGAGAAGCTTTTCACTTCTAGTGAGGGAAAGACAATGAATGAGTTCATCACTACCTATCTATGGTATTGAAATATTAATCTTGCCTTGGTTAAATATAACAGGCTGACAGGTTTGGGGCTCTTTTTCCTGTATTGCAGGTATTCTACTCCAGACTCCTTGAGGAAGCCAACAGAGGTTCATTTCCACCTGAAGTGATTAATAAGATCTTTTCTAACATTTCTTCAATAAATGCCTTCCACAGTAAATTCTTACTTCCGGAACTTGAAAAAAGAATGCAAGAATGGTAAGAGGCACTTCACTGGTTAATATACTCCTAAAACTGTGTCTGTAGAAACTCTCTTGCAGGCTTGAGGTAGGGAAAGTATCTTCTCAGTTAAGCTCTCCAGGCCCAGGAACTCCTGTGAGTAAGAGAGCATCTGTTCTTCCACTCTTCCTCAGGAGCTGACTCAGCACAGGACTTGCATCATTTGCTCAAAATAAAGGACATGGATCTCACTGAAGCCAGGGAGATTACTCATGATCAAATGTCTTGCTAAATTAGGGGTTCATACTCAAATTATGTGCTGCCTGGTGAATTCATTGTATAGAATACAAAGTTGAGGTAAAGAACATGTACGTGGTTTATGACAATGCTGAAGTAGAGTAAACTTTGTTGTTACTGCTTTCTCTAATAAGGTGGGACACATTCTTCTTCTAGGTTTTGGTTTTCTGTTTGAAATTAAAATCCATGTCAGATATATTTAAGGGCCGTTTTCCCCTCAGCTTTTCTTGACCTCTATTTGGAGCCAGCAAGGATAGAAGAGGTGTAAATATACTCTGTAATAATAATGTCGAGATGTAGTATCTTTATCCTGCCTTGGTGTGTGTGATTCTGGATATATTAAAACATAGCCATGCATTTTTGGTCTCTTCTATGTAATTGAAAAAAAAAAAGTCTCAAAACACTTCTGCTTCCCTACCTTCTTTGGGAAAAAGGTTAACCTCATTTAAAAAGAAATTACAAATACAGCTTCATCCAGTTGTTCCACCTCAGCACTTGTTTGGCTCCTATATTCTATGATATCTGGAATTTATTATGAGGAATTCAAGTGTTTGTCCATGCATATTGTCCAGTTACACTATCATACAACCCCTTTATTATCAAAAAACATACCATAAATGAGAAGAAAAATGCTTTTTTGGTGACATATATGAAAATCTTAGACCATACAGGAGTGCTTTAGCCAGCAGCTATGTATCTTCTGACTCTGTAAGATGATACCCCTTTAAATGATGATTCTTTAAAATAGAATACTTACCATGCACAAACACATGGTACCTCTGTGTAGTTTATAATGCAAGAAAGTCAATAAAATGTAAGCACTGTGAAATATAAGAAAGCTTACACCTTAAGTTCCCAGCAGAGTGACTTAAGTAAGGTAAAGCTCCCTGTTTCTTTTAACAAAAGTTGAAAAAATCTGATAGGAAATATGAATGCCTGGGTTACAATAGAGTGCATGTTCATGAGAAGTGGAGTTTAGATGTTAAAAAAACAGCTCACACTACATTATGTCAGTGCTGTATCATTTGAAATGAAATTCACGATGTAATCTTAAAATTCTGCTCTAGACGCGTTACGGAGCACAGAAGATGGGTTGCCTTACTTTACATATTTGCAAAATGCTAAACTGCTCACTACTACTGTGTGTATAACTATATTTTTTCAAAGGTTGAAAAGTGCTTCTGTTGATAAGCTTTGACTCTTGGTGCAGAGCTAATAAATTGCATCACAAGGATATTATCTTTTCCACATCGCTTGAAAACAACCTTTGTGCTGTACCTGAGACAGCCTATTAAAAATGTCCTTGAAACATTGTTCTTTTGGGAGGAGTTAAAAAAAAAGGGTGCAGTTGAAGACAGCTCTTTTTGATCATTGCTGAAAGAAAAATCTGGGGTAATTTTCTCTCCCCATCACTGGTCTCTGAAATTGTCTGGCACAATAGCTTCTGCCAGATACAGTCTTTTCTCAGCAGCTCCTCTCATTAGACACAAGAAATTGAGTATGTTCTGGGGGTAGGTTTATGTGCTTCAATTATTCTTTATCTTCCAACAAAAAAGCTGGATAAAAATTTCTGACTCTTTCCGTGAGTTGTGGTTTGAATTGAAAACTTAGAGTAAAAATACGTAATTGTGTGACTGGAAAAGCAGATCAAAAGCAAATCCCTCTCTTTTGGAAGAAAAAGCAGTGTGAATCTAAACTTACCAAGTGAAAATGAAATTGTCTGCTAGCTGCAGTTTGAATGAGTTGAGCAACAGCTGGAGCTGAGTATCTCTTACAACACATGGCTTGAAAACACTGGAAACAGCCTTGTTGCAATGTATTTCCCATGGAAAATGTGTAACAGAGCGTAACAGAGCATAACAGTGATCCCATGCCATAGAATCATAGAACAGTTTGGCTTGGAACAGACCTTAAAGATCATCTGATTGCAACTGCCCTTCCATGGGCAGGGATACCTTCCACTGGACTATCAAACAAATTAACAAGATAGAATACCCTGAGTCTTCTGTACCCAAGGACAACCAGTAGCAGATACTTGGGAATATTCTAAGAGCACAGCATGATTGCAGAGACCAGCTTCCCACCCTGCCTTGTCCCCTCATTGCCAACCCCAGTCCTCTGCCAGGTGTTACACAGCAACTCTCTGCGCTCGCAGAGGCAGCTGGGGCTGGACCAGTTTTTGACAGTCCTGCAATATTCAGTATGCAAGTATAACTTTTCCCTTCTGCACAGCTTTTCTCTCATAGAAGTGGTGTGTTGGAGTGGACTGTAGAAGTAATTGCAGTACATTTCTTCACTTTAGACCACTATGAGAACATTGATTTCAGACTTTGAGAAATTCAGAGAGCCTGGCCTTGAAAATGAGACATGAAATGTGCTTCCTATGGTAGTTCTTGGAGATGCCTGTGTGCTTTGGGAGTGCAGCTTCTCTCAGCCTCTCCATCTGTTACTTTACTATTCTGTTTTATCTGAAGATACCTTTAGGAATTGGGAAAAATGCAGAAAGTTCTCACGAAATACTGGAATCCAAGGGATTATCTTTCCTTCATATGCTTCTTTAGATAAATAGTAATTAAAAAAAAAAAGTTAATACATATATTTATAGAAGGCACAGAGGGGAAGATGTACAGTATGGGTTTAGCCCTCAAACCAAATCACAGGTTAGATATTTCAAAGGTTAAATTATGGTCAAAAGAAGATAATACAGTTTTAAGGAATTGCAGATAAAATAAATTAGGCTATGTTTTGTAAATAAAACCTTTCAAGTCTTCAATTTCTAGCTTTTCTTATTTTAGTCCTCTACATGACCTATAGTGCTTATACATCATCAAAGAGGATGCAAACACTCTTTCCATGTGAATTCAGATTTACTGGTTACGTTGGAACTCCACGTGAGGTGATCCCAAGCAGAAGGATTTTCTATTAAACGCTTGAAACCTTTTATAACCTTGTATGACTTTTTTTCTTCCCTGTTTGCTCTGAGATTCCACCCTCTTACTTTGCAGGACTACCACCCCTAGGATTGGAGATATTCTGCAAAAGTTGGCTCCTTTCCTTAAGATGTACGGAGAATACGTGAAGAATTTTGACAATGCAATGGAATTGGTGAAAACGTGGACTGAACGGTCACCTCAGTTCAAATTCATTATTCAAGACATTCAGGTAATGGTGAGAATAACGTAGATCCTCAAGTAACACAAGCAATATATAACAATACAAAGGTTTGTGGATAAAGAAATGATTAAAGAGAAGATTAAATAACAAATCCCTCAGAATGAAGGTGGTTGTTTTTATCCACTTCACACTGCGTTTTTCCCTTCTCCTTCCAGCGTGTGTGCGCAACCCACCCACAAAAATCCAGATTTTTCTCCTGCAAAATGGAGGAGCAAATTGTAAAGGCTGAAACATCTGAAGACTAAAAAAATAGTGCATTTTTTTGTAAATACCAGAAGTAAACACCACTGTAGGATAAAGTGACATAGCAGTGCAACTCTAGATCCCTGCACTGCCTCCTTAAACACTGTGTCTGCTCACAGTAATGCTGAGCACAGAAAGCTTCAGAGCCCCGGGATGCCAGTCCTTTCCAAAGGCTCATTTCACACCCTCTGGTGCTCCCTGTGGGTGTCTCTGGGAATCGGCAGGTGTGTCCCCTACTGCAGTCTGAGCACTTACAAATAGGAAAAAGTATTTCTACTTAAATTTTACTGCTCTGTGGGGTCTTGCGGTTGTAAGCCAGGGAAGAAAACAATTTAATGTAATTCTTGTTTTTCTAATCTAATTGCATCTAAGATGATGGAAATGAATATACATCTTAACATTTGAGGGAGGGACATTGCTGAGGGAGTTGACATTATAAATGAAACTCAAAGCATTCCCTCCTCGGATAGGTAAAATATACCTTTGTAGCCCATTTAGGTGATTGTTTATAATATGTGGTCATGAACTGTTCTTATTAATTCAGAAGTATTTCTCTTGTCTGTTATCACAAACCTCATTTAAAATGCACTGGAGTTTAAAAGATTTTTTTTCGTAAGACTTTTTGCTAAGACTGTCAAATACTTAGAAAAGCTTTTTTTTACAGTTATTTTTTGGGAAGATTTTCTAATTATCTGGTTTGGTAAAATAGTTCTGTTTTCTTTCAGAAGGTCTATCATGCGCATTTCAAAATACATTGTTTACGTTTCATCAATCATGACTTTTATTTTACGATAGAGTAATGACATTCTTGCCTGCTTCATTGAAATATGTTTACAATTTTTTAGAAGGAAAAAGTGTGTGGAAATTTGACATTGCAACATCACATGCTAGAACCAGTCCAACGCATTCCACGCTACGAGATGCTTCTAAAGGACTACCTAAGGAAATTGCCTCAGGATTCCCTAGACTGGAAAGATGCTGAAAGTAAATATCTTCAGGCCATTAAAGGAGCTGTAATAAGATATTAGTAAGAGCATACTGTAAATTAGAGACATTTTCAGGAAAGATCAAGTGAAGAATTACCCATGAAAAGAATGATAGGATTTCTTCAGTGGAAACATAAGATTCTTTGAAAAAAAATCTGTTTGAATTGAAGTTAATTTAAAAACCATAAAGCCTTTAGTATTCTCTTGGAGCACATAAGTTTTGCTTTAGTTTTGAAATAGCACACAGGTTTTGATTTGTTTGCTTTGCAGGTGATCAGGGCTTGTGGTGGCTTTTTTTTTGGTTGTTTTTGTTTTTTGTGTGTGTTGTTGGCATTTTGGTTTGCTTTGTGCACATTTGGAATGTGTGACTGTTATTTGTAAAACAGTGAAGTTAGACTCCTTGTATTTATAAGCTTCTGCAGGGAAAAAGCACAGCCCACTTTTAAATTTCTTCCTCTCTGCATTTACACAAGAACAGTTCAAGATATTTGCCTGGAGTTTTCAAAATCACTTGCCAGATAATTCTTTTAAATATTTCATTTTTAGTACCAATACAGTAAACACTTGTAAGATGAGCTGTTTCAACTGGAAAATATAGTTTGACTTTCTGAATTACTTTGAGAAAAGGAGGGAGAGAACCATGACTGTTCTTGTCACAGAAAAATGTGATTCTAAGTGCTGAAGTGCTACAGTAATCTGCAATAATTCTCTTCTGATCTTTCCATATTATAATTTCTATTTGGTAGCTGACTTTTTTATGCTTTCCACTTTCTTTTTATTGGTAACGGAAGAAATTTATTGTACTTTGTAATTTACATAAAAAACCAAACATGTTTATAGAATTACTCCCCCCCCCCCCCCCCTTTTTTTTTAATGTGAAAATGCAACTTACTGGTTTTACTTATTTTCTTTTTCTTCTGTCTAGAATCCCTGGAAATTATATCCACTGCAGCAAGTCACTCGAATAGTGCAATAAGAAAGATGGTAAATGATCCTTATTTTCCTGATCACTTTTCAGTATATTTCAATATTTGGTGAAGCTAGGAGAGTGAATTGCAAATCTTCCTTAAAATGGCAAGAATTGGTTTCAATTGGGTCAGATTGTTCCTACTTAGTGTATTTATACAGCTCCTGGAGATGATAGACAAAATCTGTCATTGCAGCTAATTCTCTCAAGTGGGAAATGGGACAGATTTAGTTATTCTCCTGGCTCAAATCACTGACACTGCACTGAACTCTGAACCTTGGTTCATCTGTATCTGTCAGTGCAGGATAATGTTTGTAAAGAGCAGTGACTGTTTCTCTGCCAGATTGGGCTGGGATGGAAAGAACTTAATTGAAATGTGAGATATTTTGGGCAAGAAATTATGCAGACTGTACATATAACCGTGTTTTAAAAATTACCAAGGATATAACATTTCTAAAAGTACTTCTTTCTTTATCAACAAAGTTAATCAGTCAGACCGCACATACTGGGTATAAATATGTTTTTAAAAGCTAAGAGTCCCCAGATTTATGCATGCTCCCATTATTTCATTTAAACACGCATAAAGATCTGTGCTTTCAATTAATAAGTTTTGTAACTATATTTTCACTGTAAAGGAGAATCTAAAGAAGTTGTTAGAGATATATGAGATGCTGGGAGAAGAGGAGGACATCGTGAACCCTTCAAATGAGCTGATAAAAGAAGGACAGATCCTTAAACTCGCTGCTCGCAACACGTCTGCTCAAGAGCGGTATCTTTTCCTGGTGAGTAGGGTGGCTGCTGATAACAGATGCACACCCTAGAGCACGAGAATTTTGAAATTCTCATTAAACTGAAACGTAAAAGCTTAGGGTATTTGTCCTGATACACTGTGTGTTGAGGTCCCAGTAAGTCTCGTGGTTCTGTGGGAGCTTTTTAGCGCGGCAGGTCATCCTCCCAGCAGGAATTCAAAAAGTACAGCCATAGTCCCTTACAACTCCCTAGGAAAAGGTTTGGTGTAGTTTGTTGCTTCCCATGCATTGAAAATTGCTGATACATTTTTGCTCATGGGCCTCTGGCACGGCCCACCCTCTGATTAATAAAGGGTAGTGAAGGGATGTTGAGGCACAGCTCCTGCTTATCTGTGGTTCAAACAAAAGGAGAAATCATTGAATAGTAAGACCTCAGTTGGAGCTAGACAGCTGCTTTAAGTGATGTTCCCTTATATGAGAGGTGACAAGCTCAAATGTGCCTGTGATACAGACTAGGCAATAGTCTAGTTGGGGTTTCTATGAAATAGGATTTAACGGAAATGAGTTTTTCTTCTTAATATTTAATTTTGAGAAAAATGAGAGGGGAAAAATGTGAAGAAATTAAACGCTTTATATCTGATTTAATAACTGAGCTTCTAGGCTGGGGCTTTAGACATTTAAAAATTATTTAAAGTTCTAACTTTAATAAAGGAATGTATCTTTGTCCTGCTCATGTATTATTTTTTCCCCCTGTGATATGGAGGGTTTCAGGGAATAAAAACTTTACGAAATGTTGTTTTGTCTTGGAGAAAAGACAAAAAATGTCTTCAAATAACATTGGTTGCAACAAGTACAAAACCAAATTATTTTGGTACAGGAGAAATATAAATGTATATACTGAAAGAAAGAGTCCTTATTCTGCAGTTTACAGTAGGTTTTGCAGAATTGGGGCACAAGAATGGGTGTCTTGTTAAAAAGCTTTACACTGGTAGAGAATATCTAGTTTGAGTACAGTTTGATAATAAATGCTATGAAGAGTGCTGCATATGCAGAACAATTATTCTTACATTCACTGAAGCTGTCCCTGAATCCCGTTTCTAAAGAAATAAGAAACAGAACTTGTCTTGCATTAGAGCTTTGGTCTTGTCATGTATGAACTGATCAGGAAAGGACCTGCTTTCTCACCCACCAAGTCTAGCTTTGTGATATTGTCCAGCTCTCAGTGGACAAACTGGCTTTAGCTGTGTTTTTCTTAGTGCAAAACCATGTGTTTATTTTTTTCCCCAGTTTAACAATATGTTGCTCTACTGCGTCCCCAAATTCAGCCTGGTAGGATCAAAGTTCTCTGTTCGAACCAGAGTTGGCATAGATGGCATGAAGATTATAGAAACTCATAATGAAGAATATCCACACACTTTCCAAGTGTCTGGAAAGGAGAGGACACTGGAGTTGCAGGCCAGGTAAGCAGACTTTTTAGCCAGTTTCTTGAGATCAAACATATACACACAGAAGAGTGGATTAACAGATTTGAAGAAAGATGCAGTGGATTTCATCGTAATATTGGTGTTTTGAAAAATAGCCTAGGCTGCCAAAAAAACATGCATTGTCAGTCCAAGAACCTCTCTGAGTAGAAATCTAGGATTCATAGCACATTGCCTAACTTTGCAGAAATGCCCAAGATAGCTGTGAATGGGCTGGCTGGGAAATCAAGAGCAGTGCTAAGGCAGCCTGTCTGACTGAAGTGTTTTAGGACACTGAGTGTGTTTAGGACACAGAGGTGCCTCTGGGATCTGAGCTGCCTTGGTACCAATGAGTCTGTTCACCTCAGGGCACAGAGCTCAACAAAGTTCTCCCCCCTGATGGCTTTATCTCCACAGAACAGAGTTTTCTGAAGCAGCAGGTGGGCATCTGCTTTCCTCTGATCCTCAGGCCCATTTCCCATCTACTTGTTTTCTTCCAGTCCCAAGTATCAACCTGCTCCTGGAAGGCAAGGTCTCCTTTTAGTTCTTGGGTCCTTTTCCTCCAGCTGCACTCTTCTGACTGGCACTTTTTCTGCTTTCCTTATCAGTCCTTGTATCCTCCTTTTGCTGAGTTACCTTCCCCTTACCTTTTTGCATTGCCTGGACTAAATCTTCCCTGTCTAGACTCAAATAAAGAGAGATGCTCCTCCTCTTCTTTTAGGCCTGCTCAAAAGTCCCATTCTTAGCAGTCAGGATTTCATTGCAGAGAGGAGAGGACTAAATAAGCAGGAAAATGTCCATGGTGGGTCCAGTTCAGTGCTGGCACATTATATTTGGGGACAAACCATAGCTTGCTAGCCAATGAATTTGCAAGCTACTTTCCTTTATGGAAAACCTGTAATATTGAATGAGAGTTACAGCAGTGAATGTGCAAAGATAACAGCTGTTTACCTACACTTTCATTCAATTTGAAATTAAATATCTACTTCAAAAATGACACAGGAAAAGCTTTCCACTAAGATCTGCAAGACTTCTGGGACGTATTTTTGGCTATCAGTCACTTCTACTGTAAATTACTGTATGATATCTTGCTAAGTATTATGAAAATTGTTATGCCATATACCCATTTCAATGGTGAAAGGTGGTATCTGGCTATACCATTTCTGAGGCATGTTTTAATTGGGAGAAAATTGATACAACAAACTAAGTTTATTTTGTTAACTTTCCTACATTACCAGTAGGAGAAAGTTTATTGCATTAGCTTATTTTAGGTGTGAGAAGCACAGATTTTCATCTTTTGTTTTGTTTTGTGATCATTGTTAGAACGCATTAAAGTCTGTACAAAATTATGAAGGAATAAGTACCAACAAGCTCTTATTCAATTATATTAGAAAAATCTGCATTAATGTTTGAGTAGTGTATGTACCCTATGCCTTAACATCCTTAATTCATGAGCTTGTATAACACTGTAATAATTTTTCACTTACTCTCGGGGTGTTCTTTACTAGTAGGCTTGTATTTATGTTTTCAAACTACTATTGGACTACATTTTCAATTACTGTTTTTAAACAGCTGGTAGATGATTTCTTTGGAAGGTTGCTGGTCAGGTACTATGCTTAACAGCTCAGCTTTTGGGTTTTACTGTAAGCAGGTAGGAAGAATGATTTTGACTGCTTGGACAGGTTTCTTCTTCCTCGTGCAGATGGTGTGTGGGAAGGGCAAACAGTTCTTTAGGATTCTGCTCGCTTAAAAGTTTTGCTGATACTGCAAAACAACACGTGGGGAGCTGTTTTAATCGACATGTTGTAAAGGTTCTCTTTTGCATCCTTCAGAGCAACCCACAGAAAAATTAAGTTTTGTGTGACAGGTATTACATGGTGCAGCAGGGTTTTTTTCCCAACACGTTATCCAAGGAGGAGGCCACTTTTGGAGAGCCAGATACACCAAACTGTTAATTCTCATGTTTCTAACTTTTGTCTTCTGGTTTGGTTTGTTTAGTTTTTTGGTTTTTTTTTTTCAAGTTGGACAGTTAACAATTAGTATTGTTTAAATTTTTGAGAATTAGTGCAGAATTACTTGGCTTTTGCAAGAAGCTCTTGATAGTGGGATAATGTTTCCTGAACTAGTCTCAAACTAATGTGTCAAATATTTCTTTTAGTTCTGAACAGGATAAAGAAGAATGGATAAAGGTAAATTCATCTACATTCTTTATTTTCTAAACACTTTTTCACTGAAGCAATCAGAAAAGTAATATTCATGTTTTCTGTCTGTACCTTCTCTGCTGATCAATAAGTGGTCAGAATGCAGAATCTGTTTTAAATTTTACCATGTCTGAGGAATTTCTCCACTGTTTCCTTAGGCACTTCAGAGTACTATTGAAGCTTTTCAGCAGAGGAATGAAACCTTCAGAAATGCTATTGCTAAAGAATATGAAGACATGCCTGTTGAAGTCTCTGTAAGCTGCTGTTATTTCTTTGTAACCCTCTTAATACCCACTGTGTTCTTCAATGAGTGGAAAAAGTTTGGCAGGAACTTTGCTTTCAAGCTCACCATTCTTATAGTAGAATAATTACAAAGCAGTCATCTTGTTGGTAATTGTTTTTCTTCATAATGCCAAATCTTGTAAACCAGTCTCTTTCTTTCTTGAGACATGTAACAGAGCACTCTTTCAGTGACGCACCATGGGTTCTTTGTTATTTCTTTTATAGATTTCAAAATGCATTTTGAGCTATGTTTTGTAATTTCCTTTCCAGAGGAAGAGAATAATTATTTTCCCTATTTCAAGTACTGTGCAACTTTTTACTAGCTTTTTTTATTCTTTGATCTTCCTCCTGCCCCCCCCACCCCCCCCTTCAGAACGCTGAGCTTGGGAAGAGAGCGCCGAGGTGGATCCGGGACAACGAAGTAACCATGTGCATGAAATGCAAGGAACCCTTCAATGCACTGACGAGGAGGAGGCACCACTGCCGAGCATGTGGACATGTAGGTGCAAACCCCAGTGCCTGTAGCTGCTCAGCAGGCCCAGGAATGTCTCCAAGCACCTGCTTGACTTCTCATGGCTCCTTGTCATCACAGAATCATAGAATGGCTTGGGTTGGAAGGGACCTTGAGCATCATCTAGTCCCAGCCCTGCTGCTGTGGGCAGGGACACCTTCCCCTAGACCAGGTTGCTCAGTGTCACATCCACCCTGGCCTTGAACACCTTCAGGGATGGGGCATCCACAGCTTCTCTGGGCAGCCTGTTCCAGTGCTGTGAAGTCTGTTGCTGCGTTTGTAGCTGAAAGAAGCAGCTCTGCATACCACCAAGAACCCTCTGCCTGCTTCAGTTGGCCTGGTGAATTTGGAAGCCATTAGGAGCAGTGTACATTTGTGTAAAATGTCCCAGGGCCCTGCACATAGTATACTGTTAGTTTTGAGACACCTCTACTAATATGAAGAGTTTCAAGACCATGTTAAGATGGCATAATCCAGCATTATTTTAGGCAGTGTTGGCTGTCTCCTCTTCACCAGAAGGCCATGAAACCCTGCAGTTCTTCACTAGGTTAACTTGGAGCTGTTCCCAGCTGGGTTCAGTGTGTAACTGTGTGAACATGTGCAAAGCATCAGGGAAGGAGGGAGTGTGAGGGTGGGGAGAGAGTATTGCTGCTTGCTTTCCGTGTGGGATGCTGCAGTAACATATCCAACTTGGGAGCAACCACCAAACAGCGGTAGTATGACTTGGGAGTGGTGAGAAGTTAACAGAAGAAGAGCAAACATACCGACTGTGCTTTCTCTTGCCACCCAGCAGCTCTGCCTTTCTCCACCAGATGGTGGTACAAGCTCAGCTTTAACATTTGTGGTACAGGGTGTGTTGCGTGATTTCTTTCGAATGTTTTTATGTGGCAGGAGGGCTTGCTGCATTCATAACGCTGCTTTTGTGCTTCCCAGGACGCTAGAGACTTTTTCAGAAGCTGTGAATTACTGACTGTACCGTTTTCATATGAGGGTTTTACCCCCAGATCTTTCTGTCTTAAAATTCTGTTAATGTTAAAGCCACACCTTCTCCTTGCACTTTAAATTTAAAACACTTTTTCATGGGAGTTAATTTGGGCCAGCAGTGGTGGCTTCCTAGCAGTGACTAATTGGGAATACTTAACTAGCATTGTCTAGAGCTCCAAGCTGAAGGTGGTGATCTAGATTAGTACTGCAAAGCCTTGGTCTACAATAAAGCTTTGTTAGTGGTTCAAGTCCACTTATTTACCTTTCTTTCTTGAAAAAAACTACACTGACATTTTTTATTCAGGGCATCTTTTTTCATGTGAAATGAGAATTCTGTGGAGAAACATTTCTAATGAAACAACTCTCAGATCTCTCTTGCATTTCAGTTACATATATACTGAAAAGAGAAATCAGGAAAAATCAGTGTGATACTGGCTTATTTATTCTGTGTATTTATGATTGGATTTTGAAATTGTGATTTTTATATATAGGTATATATACATTTAAGCATGCTAATATTTATTAGCAAGTTTAAAAACCAGCAATTTCTGATTTTATCATACTGTATCATTAAAAGGTCATCTCAATTGTAGGCTTCATTCATTCACTTGACCTCATTTCTGAGGTGTTATATAGAAAGCCAGTTGGTAAATGTACCCTTTCAGATTGGAATGTGAAGAAACTACCAGCATGGCTTGTGCTATATTCTGATTCTATACCTAACTGTAAACTACAGATATCATGAAAAGCCTAATGTGATTTTATGCAAAGTACAAAATTTCCACCAGGTAAATAGGAAGAAGCACTTCTAGTCAAGAAGTAGTGGCACAAATTTGGAAAATCATTATTTTCAAGTAAGTTATTGTTGACATGTTATAAAGATATTATCTTGTATATAATTTAAAAATATACTACAAAATAGAATACTACTAATTTTTATTTATAGTTTAATAAACTTCTATAAATACTTAATTTTTTTTTGTTTTCTAAGGTGGTTTGCTGGAAATGTTCTGATTACAAAGCACATCTGGAATATGATGGCAATAAATTGAACAAAGTCTGTAAGGACTGCTATCATGTTATAATTGGTTGTACAGACAGTGAAGAAAAGAAGAGGAAGGGCATCTTGGAGGTATGCCATTCAAGAATGCTATATATGTACAGCTGCAATCATTTTGGCTCATCAGTAGGTGAAAAATGGTAGCGTTCTTGCAGGGTTTATTTCCTCTTTGAGAAATAGAAAGTGCTTGGCTCAATTTCATCCCATTCCATAGATTTGGGTTTCAGCACTCACCTTTGCAAAACTGCTTTGTTTCTTGCAACTTTTCATATTTTTTTAAGAGAATTATGAACCTTAGAACTTGTTTGCTTCTTTCAATTACATCAGCTCCTGTGACAAAATTTAACCTTTCCTTGTAAAATTTCAGTTTTCTTCTTCTGCACTTAAGCTTTAATAGCAACAAACCCCACTGCTACCACAGTGATTCTTGAAAATATACACCCAGACTGAAAGAACTGGGGATAGAAACAAGGAGAATGGGGGAGAAATTTGCTCTTCAGAGCCTGAGTAGTAAGATACTGGTTTTGATCCATGAATCAAATGGATCTTTAAGTTGTCAGGTTGCCCTCAGCTTTTGGCATCTGAAAAGTCAAGATCGATGGAAATTTTAACACATAATCATTTTGTGTTCTTTCTTATCATCTCAGGTTCACTATTTAACTTGAGTAGTGTGTTACTCCATCTACAGATTTTAAGTAATTAATCTAATCTTTTCTCTAGGATTAGTGCTTGTGTGATTATATGATTCTTAGAGATGTGTTTGAATTTGATTCCATCATAATATTTTGACTGCCAAAATAGATAAATTGTCATATTGGATAGTTAGTGGCACTTCAGTGCCTAATATGGTGTTATTTTGGAAATCAGACGTTGTTGTAGGTGCTCAGATACAGAGAAAGGCTGGCTGTGGTGGCAAAATGAAAATTGGAGTGATACAGAAGTCTATAATCCAAAATTACTGATGAAAAAAGGAACAGATTACACATGCTAAGGGAATATGTTTTGTGATTGTATGTGTTTTTTATATATATTTTTATATATATATACATATTTGCTCCCTGAATCCACTCCTTCATGATCTTTCTTGGGTATTTCCTGAAGCTCTTTTGCAGATACTATCCAAGATTTGATAGGAATGGTGATAAACTTATTGCTTTTCTGTTCTTACTCTTTATTGAAGGAAAGTTTATTTTCCTTTTTATGCTTTATACTATCTCCTAGATTGAATCTGCAGAAGTCTCTGGAAATAGTGTCATATGTAGCTTTCTTCAGTACATGGAGAAGTCCAAGCCATGGCAGAAAGCATGGTGTGTCATACCCAAACAGGAGGCCCTTGTGCTCTACATGTACGGTGCTCCACAGGTATGTACAGGGGAAATGGAAACGATTTTAGTGATTATTGCCACTGATATTTGAGGAAGAGATGTCAAATAGCTTGGGAATGGAGGAAAGATCCAAGTGTTTTCACCAGCCTGTATAGCAAATGAGAGGTAATGGGCAATTAGTTGGCTGTTCTTAATAAAGAACTTCTTCTTCTCAGGATGTTAAAGCTCTGGCTACAATTCCTCTTCTGGGCTATACAGTGGATGACACTCCAAAAAGTGCTGACCTCCCCCACAGCTTCAAACTGACCCAGTCCAAGTCTGTGCACAGCTTTGCTGCAGACAATGAGGAACTGAAACAGAAGTGGCTAAAAGTTATTCATTTAGCTGTCAAAGGTGAGACACCAGAATGTCAAAATGAACTGCAAGTGAATTTAGAAGAGCAGCCTGAATCTTCTAAAAAATCTGAATGCTGAAGCTCAAGAACACATGGCATTTTTAAAAGATTTCAATTGAAATTGTGGTTAACCTTTGTGTTAACCTTTCTCTGCTCAATCAAGGAAAAAAAAAAGGAAAAAAAAAAGAAAAAGAAGCTTCTTCCTACCATACACATCTTGGCACTTTATGTTTGGGAAAAAATTCTGGTCTTTTTAGGGATCTTTTTCTTATATTTATGTTCTGTCAATAAAAGTGGTGTACAGGTCCATTTCAGAGACTTTTTTAAAAAATGTGAATGCTATTAAAAATACTTACTAACTTTACTGTACTACTTATTTGTTGTAATGCAATGTTTTTTTTTTAATCCAGTTGCTCTTCAGTTAACATTTGCTACCTTCATTAAGAATGCAAATATTTGAAGCTTCCTACTTACATGTTAGGACTTGCAACAGGATAAAAGATATACCTCCACATTGCCAAAATAGATCTGTACTTAAATATGCAGGGACAGTTTGGTTTAATGTATGTAGTTTATAGGTTGATTTCCACAGTTCTGTACATATGTTGTATTCACTTGTATCTTTTTAATTAAAGTAATGCAAATTGCTTTCACAGGTATATTGGCTTTTAAGGTTTCAATTTATCAAGGAATCAATCTAATGATTTCCAATCTAGGAATAAATACCTAAAATATGAGAAAACTATATATAATATATGTACAGTATTAAAAATGTACAATACTTGATTATTGCTTTGATTTCATGATACTGAGTTCTTATTAGTGAATAATTTATTTTTTAAAAAAAGCATGTTTTCTATTTGAAATTAAACACAGTCCTAAATTGAAAAATACTGTTCAGTGATTTGTTTTAATAGCTGACACCTAATGATCTTGATACTTTTATGCATCAAAAAATTAGCAGTAATGTAAGTGGCATGCAATGAACAAATGAGTTCCAGTTGTGTTTAAACAAGTAGTGGCTTTTCTTCAGTGTCCTATCACTGTTAGCTTTTAAGAGTGCAGTAGTTTGTTGCTCAAATGCAGTATGTGGTTTGAGAAAAGCAACAGATTCTAGCAACCTTCTGGGAACGTGTATTTTTGCTATTATGGTTATTGGAACAAAACATTTTGAACTTAAGTTTTTTAATTTTTGTAGAAGATTAGGTATTGTAACGTTTATTTATGACAACAATCTTCAAGGATTATTGTCTTAAAGTAGAGCCTGCTTTATAAAAATTTAGTATGAAGTCTGAGCTTGCAAATTTGAAATTTTATTAACTATTTGTTTTCTGCTTCTGGGTATAAGGACTCACTGGCTTTACAATATTAAGTTCCTTATGAACTTCCATTCCTATTAGGGTTTTTATACATAGAGGCAAATGACCTCCCTAAAATTTTTACTGTAATATCCTTGAATGAAATATGGCAAACTCAGAGGTAGTGATTGACTATCAACTAAAATCATTGCTGTCTTTCCTTTTTTAAACCCTTAAAGGAAGGAAAATATGTAACTTCTACAATCAACTTGTCATAAGAACATTCAGGAGTCTCACTTAATAAATCTGCAATCTGTGTTTTAAATCATGTCAAGCTGAAGAGCTCAGGTTCAATTTTGTTAGTAGCATGACAACAGATTTAAATTGTTGGGGTTTTATAATGAGTTTGTCAAACAAACTATTCACTGAACTCCTACACCTTCTTTACTCTTTCTGCAACACTGCAGGGACCAAAACCCAACACATTTTGCATTTAGCAAGAGATTAATGTCTGTTTGTAGTGTCAAGCATACATGAGCATGCAGTGTCCATCATTCCTTCATAAGAATGTTGTGTAAGTTAATGTCAGTGGGATGGATTTTGCTCTCACCTGCAGAGGTCCAAGATCTACAATAGCCTTTAGATTCCACAGCTTTACACCGGTGTTAATAGCAATCAGGACATGGTATGGTAGAGTACTAACTCTCCAGCTGACTTGGTGCATGTCAGTTCTGAATTCTCTTCCTTGGGTGCTCCCTGTGTCCAGATTATTCTGGATATAACCCTAGTATTAATTTTATCTGATGTGCAAGCTCTTCTGTAATTCTCTTAGAGATTTTAAATTACTTCTACTGGCAGCTGTGTTTACCTTTAGCAAGGGGCAGCTCAAGCCTGTTGTGGTTCATGTTGGTGAGTACCATCAGATCTTTTCCAAGGTCTCCCTAGCTAATACATCTTGCATATACCTTGGCAAGGGATGGGGGAACATTCAGGTAAGCTAGCAGAACTCTTGGTGGCAATCTTTCCTTCATGGCCATCTCCCAAAAGTGGCTATCTTCTACAAGAGCCTCAAGTGCAATTGTGGGATATGGAGAGTTGTCTTACCACATCCCAACGTATCAAAACAGTTTCCCATGGTCAAGTTGTTGAGTGTAAAGGAAGAAGTTGCTTTAAAGGAGTTCTCAGATAGGAAGGACTGAGCTGTACTGAACATATGATGGTATGACTGTAGTAAGAGAATTAATTAGGTTGGAAAAGGCCTCTTAGATCACTGGGTCCAACCATTGCCCAGCACTGCCAAGTCCACCACTAAACCGTGTCCCTAAGTGCCACATCTTTTAAATACCTTCAGGGATGGTGACTTAACCCTTTCCCTAGGCAGCCTGGTCCAATGCTTGACCTCCCCTTTGGTGACAAAATATTTTCTAAAATCCAGTCTAAACCTCCCCTGGCACAACTTGAGGCCACTTCCTCTTGTCCTATTGCTTGTTTCTCGGGAGCAGAGACTGATCCCCTCTTCGCCCATCATCTCCTTTCAGGGAGTTGTAGAGAGCGATAAGGTCCCTCCTGAGCCTTCCTTTCTCCAGGCTGAACACCCCCAGCTCCCTCAGCCACTTCTCACAGGACTTGTGCTCCAGACCCTTCACCAGCTCTGTTGCCCTTCTCTGGGCCCACTGCAGCACTTCCATGTCCTTCTTATCATGTCTTTCACATCCCAGAGCTGGACACAGCACTTGAGGTGCAGCTTTGCCCATGCCAAGTACAGGGGAACAGTCATTGCCCTGGTCCTGCTGGCCACACTATTGCTGATATAATAGTGTGTCTTGCCCATCTGGGCACACACTGGCTCATTCTCAGCTGCTGTCAACCAGCAATCCCAGGTCCTTTTCCACCAGGCAGCTTTCCAGCCTTTCTTCCCCAAGCCTGTAGCGCTGCAGGGGGTTGCTGTGACCCAGATGCAGGGCCCAGCAACTGGCCTTGTTGAACCTCATGGAGCTGGCTTAACCCATTGATCCAGCCTGTCTGGATCTCACTGCAGAGCCTTCCTGCCCTCCAGCAGGTCAACATCCTATCCAACTCGGTGCTGTGTAGTACACTCTGTCTTCTAAGCTCCTGCAAACTTAATTCTAAGCCAGGTAGGAAGCCCCATTCCAGTTTAGTGATTAGAAGTAGGAATTTCTGTGCTGCTTTATTGTTATAATGGTATTGAGTAGTTGAAGCTACGTGAATGGTTGCAGCATCTCTCAGATGAAGCCCTGCATTTGGGCATAAGCAACTTGAAATGAAGTTAGCACTGGGAGTTGTTTGTTTGGATGTTAGCCTCATGTTTGCTTTCAGCCACTAAATTTTATATAGTACACGATATTTTATTTACCCTAGTGAAACCCCTTTTATGTTCTCATAATCAATTGCTTGGTTAGGATTGTTCCCTCTGAGTCAGAATGTGTTGGCACTCAAATATATGTTTCTGTGTGTATTTTGTGGGAAAAGGATGTATTACCACTATTCAAGCACATCAGAATATGGAGAAATTGCTTCTAAATTTAACCACCCCGTTGTCTTCATTCTTCACAGACAAGCCCTCCTACAGCATC
Source organism: Corvus hawaiiensis (assembly GCF_020740725.1). NCBI lineage: Eukaryota > Metazoa > Chordata > Aves > Passeriformes > Corvidae > Corvus > Corvus hawaiiensis. The sequence goes on along the minus strand of NC_063216.1, from coordinate 22,116,849 downwards.
CCAAACTTTAAATTGTAAATTAGGACTGCAGAGGAACAAATGCAAAGTCATAGCTGCTGTGGCTTAAGAACTATGACCAAAGCAGTGAAATGAAAACCATCATTCTAACAAGGTAGAAGCTGTTCCCATTTGAACTAAATTCTTAAATTCTTCAAGGAAAAGAAAAAAGGCATTAAATTTGTGAGCATAAAGCTCTGTGTGTAAGGAATAAACTGTAACTAAGCATTCATTCATAATGCATGAATGCATGTGAATGGCTCTGCTGAATTATTTAAATTTTGCAACTCTTGTGTTCAAGAAATACTTGTTTCTCACTTTAAAAGTGATCAGTCTTCTGTGCGATTTAAAGCAGATCAAAAGTTATTTTAGTGGTTTTATCTGTGTTCAACCCGAACAAGACTTAATTTTATCATTAATATTTTTGGATCATAGTAATATATTTTTTGAAATTACTTATTTTTCCCCCTACCATGGGAAAATAGTGTATCATAATATCTGCATGTCTGCACCATTCCTCCAGACCCTCTAAAAATTCTCTTTTGGTATCAGGTACTCCTGCTTGGTTGAAGAGCTGCTATAAAACCTGTATCATGTAGTATTTTCAAATCGCTTTATGCTGAGTAGTTTTGTTTATTCCAAAATGTATTTAACTTATATGTGCAAAATAGATATTGCGAGTACAAAACATTCTCTTCTATTTGGAGTAGAATATTAAACCACTTTAATTGCATGTATATATAGTAGCACCTTTTTATGCAAAACCATCTCAAAGTGCTTTACAAATCTCCTCAAAGATTCTAACTTCCTTTCATAGAAAAGAGGATTTTTATTCTTCATGTTTTCAAATTATGGATGAAGACAAGGCACTGATTAAATACAGAGTAAATACACTACCACCTAAGTAAAATTTAGGTGAGATTATAGAAGTATGCTCTAGAGTGGAGTCATAGGGAAAAAAAAAATACATATATTTAAAAAAGACAACAAGTGGGAAAGATGTGGAAACACTTGACAGGTTGTTTGGGTTCATCACCACATAGCTAGTATTAAAAAATCATCAGCTTTTAATGTCAAGGAAAGACTAAATAAAATTCACAGAGGGTAGTTATTTCTTATACTGAAGGAAAGACTTTCAGGAAAGAAATAAACATTCCATGTAGAAATAATCCTAAGCAATAAAAAAAGGTCTTTCTCCATATAGCTGCTCTAAACTAGTACAGGCCTGCTGGAGCTATTATACCTTCAGTGATTTAAATTCATGTGGAATCTGCCTTACATTATATAAGGACATTTGTGGAAGATGAAACTTCCACCAGTTTGGGAGCTGCTGAGATAGCATGTTTTCATCTGGAGGTAATTGATGTAGGGGTGAATGTAAACAGCTGGAAATATATATCCAAAAGTAAGTGATTGGAGAGAAATAATTTTGTGGTAGAACTGACTATCCTTAAGATAAATCTGTTGGTGAAACGGGCATCATTCTTAGTCTCTGTGGTCTACTGTTACTTGAAATCTGAAATTAAATATGTGGGGTTAATGTTTTTTTCTCTAGTCTATGGCCCTGTTGGTGTGAGGAATTTATCTAGCTGGTTCTGACCCATGGAACTGTAAGTATGTTCCTCAGATAGGAGTTTTAATCTGCTAGCCAGATTGTTTCCTAAATCCTTTTCCTTTGACAGAACATAACATTAATTTAATGATTACATATGTGTGTGTATATACACATATGCATATGTGTGTGTGTATATGTATATAAGTGTATTTATGTATTTGAGACTATTATTCAGATGGCTTGTTTTCAAGCAGTATTTCACTATCAAAAAATACACTGTGCTGCATTCAAAATAGAATGTATAATGACTGTGTTGAGTATGCTTTCCAGAAAAAGGAGAAAGATTGAGGTAGATCTGCATGTTTACTATTTCAGCCTATAAAAACAAACACAAAAGCTCCCACAAACATGCTAATTCCAGTGAGGCATTTCAATCAGCTTTCTTTGAAATCTTGTGATTTAATTTCTTCCCAGAATCAACTCTGGCATTTTGTTTCACCCTTTCCTCTTCTTAGCACAAGTGAATGTAGCATGTGTTTTTTCTCAAAATCCTCAAGGAGATTTCTTTGAATAAAACATGTTTTCAGCCTCTGCATAACACCAGCCTACTTCTGTTTGTGGCTCATCCTCATAGATTCATTAAGTATTTATGGTGGAAACATTCAGAAAAGAGGGAACTCTATCAAAGCATTTTTGCATCTATGTGCCCTGGTATTTTTAAGCCAAATTTGTTGCATGTAGAGAACAGTTTGCGATAGAAATATTATTTTTTCTACCAGTGTATTTTCTAGTCTGCAGCCCTTAAGGCAGATTAATGCATTAATTTTAGTGGGAGCTGTATCAGCTGTAATTGATACATTCTAACTCAAACATTTTAATGTTTGACATCAGAATTACAGGCTATACATGTTAATTTCCCTTCATTATGGAAGCATTTCTGATTTTAATTGCAAAAATGTTTCTTAAAAAAAAATAATTGGAAGAGGTGTAAATTTGTTTTGGTTTTGCAATAAAGTGAATAATATTAAAAAGGTGAAATAAAAATGCCATTGTAAGTTGTGCAAATGTAAGTCATCATTTTTATGGTTAAGAAATATATGAATGTAAAAAAAGTTGAAGATATTGTACATATTTTCTGTAATATATGTATATTTGATCCTAAGGTGGGTGGAGAATTGTAAAAATTAAGCACTTTAATTCATGTTGAGTACTTAAAAAGAAAAGAAATTTGTATCCTGTAAAATAAAAGCATCATTAAATAAGTATTGCTGGTTGACTCTCTTTTTTCGTCCACCTACTGCTCATTTTGCTGATTAAACCTTTAAGCTGTGTTTCTTGTGTACGACGGTGAGGAGCTGGTTTGGAGCACTGGTATCTAATTTGCTGAAGTGCTGGTTACTCACAAGTGCTGCTAAGTTGGTGAAAGATGTATTCTGAGTTTATAAAGGGTTTATTTAATGCTATGACATCCTAGGTGGGAAAGAAAAAAGATGTGGTCTCTGCAATCCTGCACAGTTTCATCCAGATTTCTGTAATGGGAATGTTATGTGAGTGCTTTATGGACGTCTATATCGCCATCCCCGTAGAAAAGTGCAGAAATAAAGGAAAACATTCAGCATAGCCCCACATCTTTCTTAGTATTACTCAATACTAAGTGATCAGCATGATCAGAGTTAGTGGTGCTGCCAAGCAAAAAATGATCAGGTAATTATCTGGATGTGTCCTTTAACAGACAAAAACTGGTTGCAGTTGCCTCCAATTTCCATCCTCGGCACATGTTAAACCTGTTTTGACTGTATCTGATTTATTGTTGGTATTCTTCTGCAGGTGGGCACAATGTTGCAGAAAACACTTGCCTCAAAACAGAGAGAGGAAAAGTTACTGTAGCACTTGGCTCCTGTCTGGAAGGAGTTGCATACAAGAATTTTTGTTCCATTTCTACATCTTCTCTTTCCACACACCGTAAACAAATCAGTAGTTGAAATAAGCACTGATTAACCACAGAGAGTAATGCTTCCCTTTCTGTTTCTGTAACTTTCCCCACTAAATTTTCTGATTTTTTTTGCACTGTGGTTAACTCTGTTCCAAACCTCATTTTCCTCATTAAGCACAATGCAATGCCCTCTGCATGGAGACAAAAATAATATCATTTACCCTAAAAATGTGCTTCAATAAGAGAACACAATTATAAAACTCAAACTACAGGAAGCGCGTCACCGCAGCTCCTACTTAATTGCTTTAAATGAGCAGGGTTAAAAAGCACTGCTATTCTATGTGGTAGCCAATTGTCCAGAGCCCATCAAGTACAGGGTTGGTGAGGAAGTGGTAGGCGTTTCCTCCTCTGGCTTTCCCCAAGAGCCTGACTAACACTGCCTCATTACCACGGAATTGTTCTTGGCATTGCATGAACTTCCTGACCTTCGAGAAGTGGCAGGGCAGCCTTTGGCAAACACAGTATTTGGAGCTTGTTTGTTTTAAATAAATTGCTCTGGAGGGTCCTGTGGTGTCTCTAATGGACAAGCAGAGGGATCCTTATGATTGTGACCATTTTGCTTGGCAGCTGTTTACCCCCTGCCTTCTTGGGGCCAGTGCACCAGGCAGCCATGGCAATATTTAACCTCACCAGAGCCTGTTCATGTGGTAAGTCAGGATGCACATCGTGGAGTTTGGTTCCTTGAGGAACACCACATCTGTGTTGCATGGTGCTCTTTCTGTCTCGAAAGCACAAAGCTCTGGTGTCATGAGCAGGATGTGCTGCCTGCCCCAGACAGAACTGACAAGACCTCCAACCATCAGGATCTTACCAAGAAAATTCATTAACAATTTCAGCTGCCAAATTTGAATATGTTCTTATTTGCTAAATGAAGGAAATTTCTGCTGTCAGAAGCATCTCCTTATGGAATAGATACTTAGCTGGGAATCTAAGGTAAAATGAGATTCTAGATCCCAAAACGTCTTCATATTAATTTTACTGAATACTACCTTATTTAACATATAGATTCCAAAGGTTTCTGAATTTGATTTATGCATTTGTAATATTAAAATAACCCATGGCTGCAGAAATGGAGATTGTCTTGGGAGCAGAATCTGGGATTACCCTCTCTTTGGCCTCTAGTTCATGTTCTCTTCTGCCCCTTCCTACTCCTGTCTGGGAGCCGGGCAGTCGCAGCACTCTTGCATGGAGAATGTGGAAATGAACTCTCTCTTGGGTCCACTGGACAGTGAACTTGTATCTCTGACTCTGTGAGCTTGTGTTTGGAAACAAGGCTGGAGGTTTGTGCTCTCTTTTGAATATGTTTTAACGTCATATTCCCAACTCCCTTCTCCAAACTCTAAGTAAGGGTCCCTGCTTTGGGGAAATGGGTTTTAGATTCTGACTGCTACTGAATAGGGAAGCCTTCTCTCAGTGTGGATTTAAATTTATTACCCTGTGATGGAAGAAGATAAGATTTCATTGTAGTTCTGTTTAGACGTACTATGTAGCACATAGAACTACCTGCCTTACCTGTTTTGTCTTACTTGAATATTTCTTGCAAAGTAAATCCAATTCTTATAGCCTGAGGTTTTGGGACACAGCACTAGCAAAAGGCCTGCCTTATCTATGTTGTATTTTGGAATTTGATCTCAGACTAGCACTAAGTTAGTCCTATTAACTGAATGCTCTTTAGCTGCTGAAGTGCATCCTACAGTTGCGTTTCACGTGGAAAGACGTGCATCTCTATGCCTCAAGACAACCGTGCAGTGCAAAGCAAAGCATGGCAGGTGAGACATGAAGTGTCTGCTACCCTTAGTCTTATAAGCAGGTTGTGATGTTGTAAATCACGTATGCTCAATTGTTACATTTCCAATTTAAACTTAAAATTGTGCCAGTCATAAGGAGTGTGCACAAGAAAATGTGACTCATAAAAAATGCTCCTCTTGGTACTATTTTATCTTAAAAAGACTATAGGATATGGTCTTATTTAACTACTAGATCCAGAAGCAGAAGTTACAAGCTCAATTCCTCCTGCATTCCAGCAAGTTTTGGTTGAGGTAAGGTTTGGTTGGGGTAAGATTTTTTCTTTCCTACTGACTTTGTCTCAGTTGAATGCTAAGTGTGCCTTCTGTTTAGCAATAGAAGTTACTTTCTTGATAGCAGACAAGGGGTTATGGCTTTTATTCCTAAAACCTTGGTCCTTTAACATAAAAAGTCTTCACATGAAAATTGAGCTGCAAACCACTGGGGTGGTGAAAATCTTTTACTGAAGCAACTGTTAAAATGTTGTGTTTGTTATTTTGAGAAGTGTGACCACCCCAGTTGCAGCAAGGAGGGAGCACTGCTGTGCAGGAATCCAGAAGGATACAGAGATTACTTTCATCTCCAACCTAAGTTTTTACCTCTATTGACCCTGTGAGAAAAGCTGATGTCTTCAAAATACTGGAGTGCTTGGGCCTTGTTACTGATTTATGAGGTTCGACTGCTGTGTTTGCCATGTGGCTCTTGACCTCTGCCTTTCCCTCCCTTAACTTGAAACCTACTTTTAGTTTCACAAGCACGTTTCACAGAAGTTGTGTGACACCCCAAATAGCCAATGGATTTTCATAAATAACTTCCCAGTGCTAGGTTAAGAAAATATAAGGAACTCTCAGTTGTTTAGTTCATATTGTCCAGCAAAGTTGCATCCCTGCCCCAGGATAACTTTGTTTTGTCAGAGACTGCGTGTCAGAACAGGTAACATGTCCCTCACACTCAGGAATTCCTATCAGCACTACGACTTCTTACAGCCAGCTGAAGCACGTAGGAGAGCTTGCTTTGCCAGCTCAGCAGAATTCCTGGACTATGGATTTCAAATCTCTGACTTCTGTTGCTTCTGGAAAAAAAAAAAAAAAAAAAAGGAGCAACATTTAGAATCTCTCAGCTTGGGAAATCTGTGTAGAAAGGGTCATTCTGTCAAGGGATTTCAGGAATTTATTTATCTCATCTTCTAATGGTGTTCACTGAGGAGATGTCTGCTGTAAGAAGCTGTTACAGTCACATCTGTGATGAGGTTGCTCTGGAGAATACAGAAACACCATTCAATTTGACTTCACATAAAATCTGATCTCTGCCAGACCCATATAACTGCTGTACTACATGGTTCCAAAAGGTGACATTAGTAAGGAATAATTTATAGAAGTATTTTGCTAATGGTGTTTTTGCAGAATAAAGCAGTATGGCTGTATGAGGCACAAATGTTACGTTGCAAACTTGGTATGTTTCAGTAATAATTCTCTAGACAAAAGAGGATGTCAGGAAATAAGCTTTGCTGAGGTGCTAGTTTGTGGTTTCCTTGTCTGGCATAAATGAATTAAATGGCAAATGACTTGTCCATTACTGTCTGTATGCCAATTAGAAAGACTCAGCTGTCTAAGAAAACTGAAAGAAAATGATGATGCAAAACTAAAAAAGAAATTTGTATCATGGAGAAGAAAGTCTGGAAATGTTCTCCTGATTTCAAACATAAAACTGAGGAGGCTTATATGGAAATTAGAAGATGATAAATATAAAACTCATACCAAATTGATTTTTTGCATTATATATAATTGGATAATGAAATTTACCATCAGAGGTTGTCATTGGAGCCAAGAATTTAGAGTGATGGGACAAAAACCCTATTATATGGTAAAAAAAGCAATCTAGTTTGCAGTAACATAGAAGAAATATTGAACTGTCTACTTCTGATCTCACAGCAATATCAAAATTATTTAACATACAGTTTTGGAATGAGAAGATCTTATTACTACATTTTTATATTTTTCCCAGAGGGCTGATGCTGGAAGGTCCTGAAGTAGATTGATATCAGGTCACATTTGGTGTGGCAGCTCCTGTGTTCTCCTGTCAATTAACTTAAATAACCAGTCTGACTACTACTGGCTCTATCAGATCTTGGAGTTTCTTGCTCAGTACTGTGTAAATCAGCCATGGAAATTTAGAGTTGAAGCTACAGATAACTGTTGCTTGTTAAAATATTATTGCTTTGGCACAGTCCTCAACTAGGTTGAGGTAACTGTTGGATTTTATAAGTTGGTGCAGGCCATAACACTTCATAGCAGAGGTATTTCTGGCTCTCACTTTTTAGCCAAAAATGTAAAATGTGTTAAACTTAGCATTCTGATGTTTCTTAGTTTTATGTCTTCTTTAGTACTTTCTTGCATTTTTTCATTAATTCACTTCCTCCGTCTCCACTGTGCTTCTCCATTGGTGTATCCAGCCCTTGACAGGCCTTTCAACATCTCTGTGGGGCAGGCTGGCTTGTCTCATCTTGCTTCAGCAGCTGATATTTCCTCTGTGTGCTCCTTGAAATATTACACTGATAAAATTCTAAGAATAGCCATACTGGGACAGACTAACAGGCGAGCACACACAGTACTTCTGCATGCTGCCCTCCCAGCTTCCAAACATTGTCAACTCACAGACAGCCCCAGCCAGATTTGATCCCTACATAACTATTTTTATACATGCAATGCATTTCTCCTTCTTAAACTAATCCATACAACCTCTGAATCAATTGGAAGTTTTACTGTCTACAGCATCCTTTGGCAAGGAGCTCAAAAGGTCACCAAAGCACCCGTAAGTGGTGCTTTGTTTTATTCTGAGCTGGCTCTTACTTCCATTAGATGCTCCCAAAATGTCCCTATTGGAAGAGAGAGTAAAGAAACCTGATTCTCTTTCACCCACTCCAGGTTGCTAATGATTACCCAGACCTCTGGTCCTTGCTACCCTGTGCCATTTCTTTTGTAGAGTGAAGGCTCCTGGCTTTCTTAGTTGGTCCTGATATAGAAGCCGTTCCACACCTTTCCTTGTTGTCTGTCTCTGACCCTCTTCCAGTTTTACATTCTTTCAGAAATGTCCCACTTCTGGTCTAAATTAAGACATAAACCAGGTTTCACTTTCTCCATTTCACAGTGGTGTCCATGAGGTCATATGGCAAAATAAAAATGGTAGGAGAAAAGAGGATTGCATGGAGAAATAAGCTGGTGTTATCTATCTTTGGGAGCCAGCAGCTTCTTGTCCTGTGCAAGGTCCCTTCCCTTCCTTTCCCTTCCTTTCCCTTCCTTTCCCTTCCTTTCCCTTCCTTTCCCTTCCCTTCCCTTCCCTTCCCTTCCTTTCCCTTCCCTTCCCTTCCCTTCCCTTCCCTTCCCTTCCCTTCCCTTCCCTTCCCTTCCCTTCCCTTCCCTTCCCTTCCCTTCCCTTCCCTTCCCTTCCCTTCCCTTCCCTTCCCTTCCCTTCCCTTCCCTTCCCTTCCCTTCCCTTCCCTTCCCTTCCCTTCCCTTCCCTTCCCTTCCCTTCCTAAGACTCAAGGAAGGAGAGGAGATCAGCCTAGACAGAGAACAGGAAACCTTTAAAAAAGATTATTTTCTGTGTCAGGGAAACATTTCCTTTTGTCCTGGAAGCTGGAGAGGCAGATGCCAAATGGCCTTTTGTTATGAATGATCTCTGGGGGCCATGGGCTGCAGGATGCTGAGAGCTAATGGGTGAAACCGCTGGATAATGTTTGTATGACAAGAAGCCCTCACCAGCCATTCAGGACCTTCTTCCCAAAATTTGACATGTATTAACTGCTTCTCTCTGTGCTGAATACACTAATTTTGGAGTGTTTCAATTTCCTTAGCCATCTTCATGCCTTTATCACAAAATTTTATCCCTCTGACAAACAGCGTGAAATTGCTTGGCTAAGAATGAGAAGCTTTGTTGAAAAGATGTACAAGTAAGAATATATATCCTTGTTCTTTCCTTTGACATTTGAGTGTTTCAAGACATAAAGACTGGAAAAGACAAATTTGTATAGAACAAGAATAAGAATTCTAATGCCATCCAAAACTTGAAACTGCCAGAAGCCTTTTACTCTGCTTCTTACAAGAAAGAACAAAGTCTGAATTAACTCAGTGCCAGCATATTCATAATTTATCTTTCAGAAAATGACTCAAAGAAAAGACATTTGAAGATGAGACGGCTTATTTGTTGTGATCTCGCATCACAAGTCATCCACTGGTTTCATTCTATCTCTTTGTATAACACAGCTGAGTATTAGATCTTGGAGTTTCCCACTTCCTAAGACACCTCGATCTAACCTACTATTACACATTGGAGTTACAGAATTTCAGATGATTATCCAAGAGTCTCACAGCAAACCAAAAAATATCCACAAGAAAGTAAACAGAATAAATATAGCTGTTCTAAATGTGTCCATTGCAATTCTCAATATGTGAACCGAAATGGAAGAATATTCTTTTCACTGTGCAGTTTGTAGGAGCAGATCTCCAGTTCTGTTCTCCCCCAGAAATGACCTCCATTTCTACCCCAACAGCTTCATTTTCCTCCTCCGTTGGCTTTGTGACAGCAGATGCTGTCAAGCTTTGGCAATTTGCCACTCAGCACCTTTCCTTGCCGGTATCTCTGGGCGGAACAAGGCCGGCCTGCCCCACACGGGATACCTGTGGCACCCGCTGGAGTGGGCCTGGAGAGGGCAATGGAGCCGGGCAAGGGGCTGGAGCACAATTCCTGTGAGGAGCAGCTGAGGGAGCTGGGGTTGTTCAGCCTGGGGAAGAGGAGGCTCAGAGGGGACCTTATCGCTCTCTACAACCACAGGAAAGGAGGGTGTAGCCAGTGGGAAGTCGGGCTCTGCTCCCAGGCAACTGGGACAGGATGAGAGCCCATAGTCTTAAACTGCACCAGGTTCAGGTTGGACATTGGGAAGAATTTCTTCACAAAAAAGGGTGACTGGGCATTGGAATGGGCTGCCCAGGGAGGTGGTGGAGCCACCGTCCCTGGAGGTTTTAAGGAAGGACTGGACATGGCACTCAGTGCCACGGTCTAGTTGACAAGGTGGTGCTCGGTCACAGGATGGACCCGATGATCTCGGAGGTCTTTTCCATTGATTCTGCGATTCTGTGTAATAAAACCTGGCAATGGCTTGTGATTCAAGACCACAGCGACCCTGTCGTGTTCCTCGAACGCCCGCGGTCACCGGCGCCCTCCGAGCGCGGCGCGGCCCGGGGAGGGGCCCCGGCAGCCGCCATGGCCTACAACTCCCATGGTGCCCAGCGGCGGCGCCGCTGCGCGCGACGGGCGCGCAGAGACTGCCGGGGGCTGGGCCGTGCGCGGGGGCCGGCGCCGATGGCGGCAGGCGCAGGGGGCGGCTGAGGGAGCCGCTGGTGCCCGTCGCGTCCATCGACCGCCGACACCTCGCCCGCCCTGTCTCTTCCCCCGCCGCTATGGAGGCGCTGATCCCCGTCATTAACAAGCTGCAGGACGTGTTCAACACGGTGGGGGCCGACATCATCCAGCTGCCGCAGATCGTGGTGGTGGGCACGCAGGTGAGGCGGGCCGGGCCGGGGGCGCGGGCGTGGGCGTTCGCCGCCCTGAGGGCAAGGTCGGCGTGTCCATCGCGCTTCCGCCGCTGCCGACCCGCGGCTGTCTCCGCCAAGGGCACGGGGGGACGTGGCAGGCGAGGGCGGGTGGGGCGGGCGGGACGCCCTCGGTGCCGGCGTTCCCCCTGCACTCCTTCCGCGACTCCGCTGCCTCACCCCCGACCGCCCTGGGAGCGCCTCGTGCGCCGCCCGCCCGCCCTTTGGCGCTTCTCCGTAGCGGTTCGAGCGGGCGAGGAGCTCCGCAGGGCTGCGGGGAGGGCCGGGGCCCCCGTCTCCCGTGGCTCCGGCCCGCACACCGGGGGTGCGGGTGGCGTCGGGGGACCCGTGGACCGGCAGCCGCCCCAGTGCGTCAGCGTGACCGCCATCGCTGCTCCGTCCGTGGCTTCCCTCCGCCGACAGCGGCCGTGAAGCGAGGGCCGAATGAAAGGGATGTGGTAGCGGAACGGCATCTTGCAGGCGTGGATGGTTCTCCTTTCCGCCCAGTTCTTGTGCCGTTTGGACTCTTCGTCTTAGCTGGTGATGGCGAGTGAAGGTGAGAGGCGAGGCCGGCGGCTGTTGGCTGCAACAGTTGCAACACGTGCGTGTGAGCCCGGTAATGCTCCTGGGCTCGAAGATAGCTCCGACCTCTTCATATCTCTTCAAATGGGATGCTGCTCTTCAGCAGAACTTTTGGCAGCTGAACATGTCTGACCAGAGCTGCAGGGAGTAGAAGATGAAGCGTTGAACAGAAGTAAAACTTGAAGCTAATGGATCTCTCATTTTGTTTCTACTGAGTGTGCTCTGCTCCTTGACAATAGCTTACTCACCAAAGACTTTAATACCAAATACTCTGCACGCAGGATTTTTATTAAATAACTTAAAACACCAGCTGTATGTGTAAAGCTTGCAGGTTGTTGAGGTGTGGAATAGGTTTCCTCAAAGCCAGCTACAGTGCCAAAATGGCTGTGAGGCAGCCACAACTCATTCTCTTTTCCCACTGTACATCAGATACATTCACTGACTACCTCAGCCACTTTATAAAGTAGATCTGGAATGCTTGAATAGCATTCAAGAGAGGGAGAGACTGGTAAGCTGTGTTGGGTACTTGCTGGTTTTGTGTCTGATAGGAGTTGATCGCTTTATGAAGACATTTCACCTTCTTTACATGAAAAAGTACACAAGCAAGCTGAGTGTTTCTTTTATTCTTTTTATTCTCGTGTTTCAGTTTCGATCTGCAACAGAAAGTGCTGTACAGAGGTGTGGCATTTTTCTGTGTGAGATTTCAAAAGCATTTTTTCCAGTTTCACTTTATGAAACGTATTAAAGTGGCATTTTTGAAAAACACTTTTAAGCAGCTCTGTCCCAGTTAGCTTTTCCTCGGTGCAAATCCTTTTCATAAGTAAATACTGAGAGTTAAGACAGTATTGACATGTGGTTGACTTCAGCAGTCTACCCATCAGTACCAATATCTACTCAGTGCTGTATTCAGTATATTTATAAACTCCCATGAATTAGGATGAAACTTTCTATCAAGCCAAAACAAAGTCCTTTATGGACTCTGGAAAAATATATAGTAAAGTATTTTGGGTTTTTTTTGTTTTAGTCAGAGTTGTTGGAAGAAAAAAATTGTCTTTACTGAAAAGGATAATTCTGTAGATTTTTATTTTATGCAATTAGTTTTATTTTAAATAAAATTTTATTAGTCTATTAATTTGAAGTTAGTTTATTGGAGACCAGATTTCTGGAGATGTGTCAGATATGGCCTTAGAGCTGATAGTTTTGCTGCTGGTAGCTTTCTTTCTTTTTTTTAGACAGTCTTGTTTCTTGGTGAAGTGCTGTGGCCTTTAAGTTTGTTCACACAGCTGATGTATTTGTAGCCCACTGGCATATGCTGTCTTTGCTTTTTCTTCCTTAAATAATATTCACAATGAACAGTCTTGGATTTTTCACCTCCATTTTACTTGTAGGAAACAAATGCTGCCAGTTAAGACTTCTGTAACTCTCTGTTAGTTGAATTATGCTTTTTTCTTCCAATTTGCCAGTTGGTTTTCTTAAATGACCTTTTTACATATTCATCAAAGAGAAGGAAAATGCTTTTTTAAAGTAGTGTTTTCTGTTTATTTTTCTCACCTGTCCTCTCTCTTCTCTACCCTTGTGTTGTGTCGTACTCATGTCTTTCTCCAGTTCTTATTCTGTGCATTAAGTTAATTCTTTCTTTTCTAGAGTTTGTAGAACTAGAAGCTGTTAATAAGCCTTAATTCAGCTGTGAATATTTTCTGTTTCCCATGTTCCCTTTCCCTCACCTCTCTTGTTTGGGATTCATTTCCTACTGCCCTTGTGCCCTGAGAAATTGAAATGCTTTAATTTTTCCTCTTTCTAGATACATTTTGGTGCTAATTGCAAATTATTTCTCAGTAAATTTTGCACATTGAGATGGTCTCTTGCACTTCTAGTGGTTTTTCTGCCACTTAGTCATATGAGAATTCCTTCTCATTCTCCCCATAAGTATTGTGTAAGTTATTTCTGTGTCCTAGTACAGGGTCATTTAAGAAAACTGGGGACTGTGCTGATAGAACTCAGAGGACACTTTCAGACTGCCAGTTTTCCTTCACTGTTTCAGGGTTTTTCAGCCATTCCCAGATAGCTGTTCTATTTTTTCCCCAATTCAGTATTCCAGTTCCATTTTTAGAACTGTATGACTGAAGGGGAAAAAAAGAAGTGTCCAGGTTAGGAATATGATATAAAAATATTTGTTCAATAATGCTGGAATGCTCAGTATTCTGGTTTACATAAATGCTTTGTGATCTGTATTTGTAAGGGATAACAAGGTGATATTGAAGAGTCTCAACTAAACACATTAAAACTACAGTAAAAGGAGGCAAGGGGAAGAAAAGTAGTTTGGTTAGTTATGGTCTTTTGTATGGGTAGGTGGTATCACAAAAATTAAATGTCTGCACTACAAAAGTGGGCATAAGATTTAGAATAAATTTAAGAAAACCAGCGAGACAAAAAAATATCTGCCTAGAAGTATGTAAAAATGAATTGTCTTTATTTATTTTTTGTGCCAGTAATTCTTGGAATATGTTTGGGGTTTTTAGTATTCATCAGCCTAGTTATATGTAAACTTTAGTGTCAGCTTTGTAGCAAAATTCTCCTAATAGTGACATTATAAAAACACCTTGTAGGCTTTATTTGCACTTGGTAATGTTAATTGAAGTGGAGATATCATGGTGAAATTGATGTAGCAACTGATGGAATTCACAAGTGAGATTTGGAAGTGACCTTCCATGTGTACATTTATGAATACTTTTGCTCAATCTTCTGTTAATGCCATTTTGAGACTTTCAATGGGGAGGTGTAGTTTACAGTATCTACTATAGACTTCTGTTGGATGTTCCCCTGGGGTTGGCTCACAGAGGAGCATTACACTTATTCCTTTTTTTTTACTGTGTGGAGTAAGTATCATGTTTGATATTTCAATGCTAGACCACTTTTTGCTGCAAGGAGGAAGGTTTCTTGATTTGAGGCAACATCCCGAGCACTTGAATATGTATAAGTTCATATTCTGGTAAGATAAATAGTTGAGATGGTAATTTGGCTGTTAAGAAGTTGAAAGCAATGGGAAGGTAATGTACAATCCTGACGAGTGGGATAAGGGGATGAATCCAGCAGATGCTATCAAAGAATCCCGTCTGAGAGAGACTGGCACGTTGGTCTGAAACTTCAGGTGCTGTACAGGGCTTCTGTGACTTCCCCTGTCAGGGGAACAGAAATTTAAGCCGCTTAGCTCATTCAGTGTAGCCTACATTGTGTTGGCAAAAAGCCGGTTTGAGGTGAAGGAAACTCCAGCTTGTACCAAGCAACCAGGAAAACACCATGCCAAACAAAGCTGTCTTCCTCCCTCCTTTCTTGTTGGGGTGTTGGTTTGGATTTTGTGGGGGGTTTTTTGTTTGTTTTGATTTTTCTTTGGATTTTTTGTTGTTGTTGTTTTGTCCAAGGATCTTTCCTGGCATTTCATGCAGATGCAAAAACCCATTTGTATCTACATTTGAGGGATGTAACCAGAGTGTAGCTTCTATGCTGGCTGGGGACAGTTTGTTTTTTCTCCCAAATATTTTGTAAACTTCCTGGTTTCATTTGGGTTTTTTTCATTGTTTTCATATCTGACATTTACAGTCTCTGGTTTTGGGTGTAACTGTTTTCCTTTTTGCCATCCTTTGCTCCTGTCAAGTCATGCCCTGACTGTTCTGCTGTTTGTTTCAGACAAGCAGCGAAGTGAGGCTGACATTAATTAGCTGTTTACATTTACCAGACATAATATAAATGTTGCTGCTGATATGATACAGTGCAAACGACGTTTATGTTGTGCTGTTTCTTTTCTCTGATGGGCTCCCTGTGTTTCTGAACAGCTGAGCTTTTTGGGTCCTGGAGGTTTCTTTGATTGGAAGGATGGCATTTTCACTGTTTCTATCTGCACACTTAATATGAATTAAAATAAAATGATAGGTCTAATAACTCGATCCTGCATTTTATCAATATGAATTTTTAATATGAAAGCAGTATTAAACATCATTTAAAGAAGATACTAATTTTATTGTTTGCAAATGCCTGGTTATTTTGGAAGAGTGGAGAGTCTGCACAGAATTCACAGTTGGATGTGGATAAAGAAGTCTTGTGCTTCTCTTCTTTTGTTTGTGTGTTTTGTTTTGTTTTCTCACTGGTTTTGGTGCTTTACTGCAAGGGTCCTGTTCATCTTGTGATTGGCAATTGTTTTTCTTGGAAAACCTGTATTTTAATTAGAGCAGGTGAATCTTGTATGTTGTCTAGGGGGCACAGTGCACAGAAAAATATTTTCAGGAAGATGGAGGGGAAGAGTATTAAAACAGCACAGGCATTTGTTTTTCAGAATCTGGAGAGAAAATGGTTGTGTAGTTCTTGTTTGTTCTTGTAGTAGCCAGAAGGTTGACTAACTTAGACATTTGGGGGTTTGGGTTTTTTTGATAATACTGCTGTTTAGAACTTTTAAAATTTGAAGATACAAGTTGGCTTTGTTTTGATTCACTTTACTGCAAGTCATGAGTATAGTAGTATACACAATACTACGTAAGGTCAGGATATCTGGCTTGCAAATGTGAATCTTCAAATACCACAGTTCCATGATGTAACTTAGAGTCTGTACTTGTTTCTACTCAGATGAGGCGTTTTTTTCTTAAGTGAATTATTGGAGGGCTCAGGGAATTAATGTACTGAGGAAGAAAACATCTGCTAATCATTGCTGTATTTGCTGTTGTTTGGCCTGTGTCTACAGTTAGATATGGTGTAAATGTGGGATTTCTGAAGAATTTGAACTGAGCTGTGCCAGTTCTAGCATTTCTTACTGCTTGTACATAAGCTGTTTTATATGGAGGTAGTTCCTGAGACTTCAAGTTTCTCCCTGACTTACTCAGGAGAGCTCTCTATTCAAGTAAATGGGGAATGCCCTGCAGGAACAACAGTCTTGTAGTCTGGACAAGATCTTGCATGTATTTTGAAACAGTGAGCAGTGCATGATGCTGGTTTCACTGCTTTCTCAAATTGGGATCAGCCTGTTGTCTCTTTTGCATCTTTTAGAAGTGTAATTTTGTTTCAAACAATGTCTTAAAATAATTCATTTGGCCTGCTTATAGCTTTAACATTCTTTTCTGGTTAGTAAATAAACTTTTAAATTTGTTAACTGTTTACAACCAGCCTAGCTTGAGGCGTTCCTAGTTTGAATAGGAAGATTTTATTATAATAGCTGTTCCAAGCAAAGCAGTTCCCTTGTGGAACTGCTCTGAAATTGCATGTGTACTCACCTTTTATTCCAGAATAATTCATATTTGCAAAATAAGGAAAGAAAAAAAATTCTGCTGCTCTTTAGTTACAGCAGGCTGAACTCTTCTAGGATGGCTACTGCAAATAACTTTTTAAAGCACCAATTTGGGTAATATTCCTGTGGATGAGATCCCAGCACAAATGTATTAGCTTTTATTTCCCAATGATAGAATGAAAATTTAGGGAATTGTAGATGTATGTATTGCCAGGAGCATGATTTACCAGCAGGACTTTGATACTTCTTGGATGACAGAAACTGCAAAATTGCCACCATTTCATCTCAGATGTCAAAGCAGATGCATTGCTTTCCTTAATGGAACTCTTCAGGAATTATTATTATGTCTCATTGAGAAGTCTCTCTTACTTCACAGCTCCTTACTGTCATTCTCAAATGTCTGTGTTGTTGTGCCACTCCAAACGGTACAGGGAATTCCGAAATCACTGCCTCTATTTTCTTGTGCTGTCCTGTAGTTAAGTCTGTGTTGTGTTGCAGGAGTGCTTTGCATTTTTTTCCTACTGGATGAGATAGTAAAAAAAGTTATCAGTTTGCCCTGTTCAAAAGGAAAGAGCTAAGTTTTCCAGTCCTTTCAACTAATTTTTGTTTTGGAAGTTTCCCAGTAATTTGTTGGATATGTTTCCTTAAAAAAGTTTTTTTTCCACAGATGATATATTGTGCATTGGCTCCACAAAGACATTATGAAGTCTAAAGATAGACAAGGGAAAGCAGGAGATGCTTGTAAGATGACTTGAAATTTGTTGCAGCTGATACAAGTTCATTATCATTTTAATAATACTTGAAATATACAACAGTCAACAATCTGAGCAAGTGACTGTAAGAAATTTGATGGTGCATCAGTGAGACTCCAGGAGGGCCTCGTGTTAATTTGCCTTCTTGCTTCATGGACTTCATAAGAGTAAGAGCTGACTTTGCTTATTTACTGAGCTAATTGGTGGGACCCTGTGAGCTAAAGGACTGTGAATCACAAGAGACCTGGCATTCCTTTAAGGACAGCCTCATGGAGCACAAAACAATAGTCTGTACACTTGCTTGGGAAAATGAGTGGAGGTCTAAGGAGAGCAGTACTGAGGGAACTTATGACTCAGCCTCAGCACAGAAGACTCGTGCAGGGGGTAGAAATGAGGACAAGCTCGCTCAGGGATATAAAAATACTGCCTACATAGGCAGAGATGGTGTTGAGAAAGCCACTGTTACTGGTAGGGGACATCAGAGGCAAGAGGAACTTCCAGCACTGTATCAGCAGTTAGGAAAAAAGAGAAATGAGGGTAGTAGAGGCTTGCTGCTGACTGTGGCAGGTGATCCAGTGGCAGTGAATATGGACAGCACTGAGGCACTTGATCCTTTCTCTGCCCTGGTCTTTGCCATCAGGGTGTTCTAGGCTGTTGTCCCTATAGACAGCAGTAAAAGTGGAGAATAACTCCATGGTGCAAGAGGATTGGTTCAGGGTTCTTTTTCTGATATGGAGAAAACATCTTTGCATTCTGTTTGGTGTAGGGCGCGTGTCTTCTAAAGTAGGAATGCTAAGGAGGATGCGGAAATAGAGTAAGAGAGCCAGTGAAGTAAATGGGATAGGATGAATGTGAATGGTTGCTCACAGTGTTACTTCAGCATTTTCAAGACAGAGTCTCTTCCACTTGACTTGTCAACGACCCTGAAGTGTTTCTGAAAGTAACATCTCTGGCTGTTAATGAAGCTGGAGAATTATAAAATCATGCATTTGCTGTGTGCTGCTTCTGAATTCCTAAAACTGTGGTTTGTAATGCAGCAGATTGTAACCCACATTTTCTCTTAAGAATTAGTGTAATGGATGGGAGCAGATGCCTTTTGATACTTAAGTGCACACAGTTGAAATATACAGGGACAAGTAAAGAAGTAATGAAGGACAGGGAGGC
Source organism: Corvus hawaiiensis (assembly GCF_020740725.1). Taxonomy (NCBI): domain Eukaryota; kingdom Metazoa; phylum Chordata; class Aves; order Passeriformes; family Corvidae; genus Corvus; species Corvus hawaiiensis. The sequence continues at coordinate 22,098,164 of NC_063216.1, read as the reverse complement.
AGAGCAACCTCAGGAGGACTGTTAAAAGTAGAGATGCTGGCTTTTTGGAGTGGATCAATTCTTACATCTTGCAGCTTCTTAATTTGGGAGAGTAAGTGCACAATTGTTTCCTAGTGACTGCCCTTCATCCTTGATTGTCAACATCATCTTCAGATTAATCTAAACAAAGATGAACACACAGGTGTTGCAGAGGCAGTGAGAATGCTGATAAGGTTTCAACACACTCTGACAGTATATATGATGTAAAATATGTCAGTCCTGTGTGCATCATCTCTTTTTGTCTTAGTACTTCTGGGAAAAACGGTTTTACCATCCACCAGACTCCGGTGTTTCTCTGTGACATTATTCGTGGTTGACAGAGCAGAGTGTAAAACACAGCCATGGAAATTTGACACAAAGGTTAAAGGAGTGACACAAGATGTTCCTGTATTTGCTCCACCTTTTTTTCTGAGCAATCTCTATTAACTTCCTCTAGATATCACAGCTAATAAATAGTTCATATTAGGATCGGATATTAGGGTCCCAGAGGGAAAATCTGCCTCATCTTCTGTGAAAAGCTAGAGGTTGTTAATGCTTTTCTGGACTCATCATTAAATGAATTTGTGGATTTCAGTCCATGCTTAACATCACGACGAGCATTTCAGTGAGATTGACAGGACAAGTGTGATGCTTCTGCACACTCACCTAAAATTGCTGTGGTACCTTTGGTCATCAGAACTAGTCTCTGTCTACATCTATTATTTGAAGGACTGGCTGAACTGACTTTGTATTCTTAACAGACCCATATCCCACTGGCAGAGCAAGATCAGCTTTGTGCTTACTGCCTTCCTCAGCGTGTTCCCAGACAATTCTTGGTAATGGATGCTAAGGAGTCCCGATTAAGGAGTGCGTCATTAGATAATTGTATTCCAACAACAGATTGCTTTAGTTGGGAATGTAATGCAATTTGAAAGAATTTCCTGATGCGTGGAGTACTGTAATGTTTCATTTAGTGCGTTTGCAAAGGATCCAGATTGTTCCTTCTCCGTCCGGAGATAATTGGGGGTGGTGTAAGACACAGTGGGTTACTTCTAAATGTAGCTTGGTGTGTGCCCATTTTAGCTTCCAGCATTACCACTCTTTAGGAAGGACTAAAGCAGCAGTGTGCAGCAGCTTGTCCCATGGATTTTTGGTTTCCTTTCATGGTGAGGTTCTTGATAAGGATTCCAGCTATTTATTACTATACCTTATGTGCTTGGATTATATGTTCATGAGAAGCCACTTCATCTTAGTTTGATCTCCAGCCTTTTGAGACTGAGTGATAATTTTTGCCATGTCTAAGAAATCTTGCTGAAGAGACCACAGAATCATCAAGATTGGAAGAGACCTTTAAGATTATTTAGTCCAACCATCAACCCAGCATAATCACCCCAAACCATATCCCCAAGTGCCACATCGAGATGCCTCTTAATGTTTGAAATATTTTTAATAAATGAAACACTGGTCTTCTTTGGTTTTTTTTTTCCAATGAAGCAGATGAACCTTTATAATCTCCTTTTTTTTTTTGGTTTTCACTTCAACAAGGCATTTCACTTGTTTTAAGTAAGTTTGTTGAGAAGTGGTTTGTTATTTTTCACTGTGAAGTTTTTTTTTTTTTTCCAGAGTCTGTAATATCAGTAATTCTTCAGAAGTGTGCCAGAACAGGAGCTCTCTTAGGAAGGCTTGCAGACCTAGTTCATGCTTTGGTCAGGTTGTTCTTAAATTATTTTGGTAAGAATTCAGTGCCCAATGGTCTGTTATAAGCTCCTTGCAGGGAAGGTTCCCAAAGTTGGGTTTGGAGAAGGACAGTTGAAGAAAATTATTAATTAATTTCTAGGGGAGTCTTTTGAAGGAAAAACAAATTTTAATAAGGCCATATTTCTGTTAGACCCTGCTTTTTTTCCAAGTCTTTCTAGACCATTGATCTCACTGCTGTCAAATTCGATTTAGATTTACTCTGAAAAATGTACATCATGTGCATTGGTATGTTTGCCTATTGAGACAAATGATGTTTTTGATAAAACATCTTTTTTTTTTCTGTGCCACAAAGCATATACAATAAAGTGGTACAATAAAAGGCTTTCATTTGTTGCTGTTCAGACTTTCTAGGGGTTTGGCCTTGTATTTTATTACTTATTTTGTAGTTCTGCATACAAGTCCTATTTCAATAGGTTATAAAGCTCATATGATATATTCATGTCTTGTTTTACTGCACTAGTAGAAATGTGCTGTCTGATAGTAATGTGTTGCTTGACCTCTGATGTATTTTTCATTTTTAGAAAAGTCACTTAATGTCACTAAATGTGTGAGATTTAAAGATATTCATCACTTCTTTTATATCTTGTTATGCTAGGTTATATACTCATCATTTACTTGTAGTCTCAAATCTGTTATTTCAGAACGGGTAGGCTGAGTGGGGGTTCTATAGCAGTTACATAATGCACCTTCCAGCTGTCAGAAGCATGTGTTGGTTTCCTTTTTTTTTTTTTTTTGGTTTTGTTTTTTTTGGTTTTGTTTTTTTTTTGTTTGTTTTTTAACAAACAAGAGAGTTGTTTAGTAGTTGCATTAATACAGAAACATTTCCTAGATGGCGGCAATGACAGAACAGGTTTTCTCATGGCATCTCTATGTAGACTTAGAGCTGCAGAAAACTGGAAGAGTTGAATACAGTATTATTAAAAAGACAAAATCTTCTCAATCAGACTGAGTATTCTGTTGACATAGCTGGGTCTGTTGTTTATTGTTAGTTTTAACATGGTACTGGTCGGGAATAATTTCTAAAACCTAGATTTTCACAGGTGCTTGTTGGACCAATTATGAATCTTATACAAAAGTCCTGCAGGAGAACATTTGAAATATAGATGCTCAAAGAGCATTTGTAATTTCACAGCCTTTAAGTATTCCCCAGCTTTTTACAGTTTGTTGTTATTTAGACAGATGTTTGCAGTCAATGAAGTTGTAAATACTTAAATATATACAGAGAGAGAGAGTGTGGGATGCCATGAAACAATGTTTGTTTCTATGTTTAGGATGCAAAACAATGTCTGTATTTATGAAGCTGATACATTATACAAAACCCCCCAAACAAAGCCAAAAACCCAAACAAAAAACCCCACCCAACCAACCCTCAAACTGAAAGGAATATAACATTGTAGCACCTTAATGTGCTCAAGTATACATAGTTAATATATGTTTGTGTAATGCTGCTGCTGGTATTAATACAGCCAAGCCCATGTTAATTCTAACAAATACTAACAGAGGGGTAAATTCCTCAGTTTACAAAGTTTTGCTTCAAGATCTTAGAAAATGACATAGTAAAAGACATAGAATTTCTTTCTGAGCATTATAAAGCAAAGCATTTTTTCCCAAGAAATGTTTCTGGGGAGTTTTAATATTTGTGGTAGAAGATGTTAAATAGGAGATTAATTTTTCTGAAACCTGTTTTGTGTTTAGTTTAACCTTAAGAGATAAAAACCATGGGACACTTACAAACCATGTAGATAGATATCTGTTCTGAGTAACAGTAACCTAAAGCAGGTTTAGATGGTTACTGGCTTGTAGCAGACTTGTGTCCTTCAGTGCCTGTGCAGTGACTCTGCTGTGCCTGCAGGGAGTCTGTCATATGCTCCTTCGGGCACTCTATAGCAGAGGACAAAACAGAGTGCTGTTTGCAGGCCAGATGAAAGCAAACTAAAATATCACAGCATTTTTAGGTGAAAGAAAGTAATGTAGCTGTATTCTGCTTTTCAGAGCAGTGGAAAGAGTTCTGTGTTGGAAAGTCTTGTGGGGAGGGATCTGCTCCCACGAGGTACTGGAGTTGTCACCCGGAGACCCCTTATTCTGCAGCTGGTGCATGTTTCCCCAGAGGATGGTCGGAAAGGAGCTGGAGATGAAAATGGTAAGAGTGAGCCAAGAATGTGTTTTGCCTATTTGGAAAGAGAATTCAAATCTTTCTTTTCTTTTAAATGAAAAACCAGTTGCTGTAATCTTAAAACTCTAGTATGCTTTTTAGAACTTGCTTGGAAGAAAACACAGCTGTTGTCACATTTGTTTGGTCCATTTAGCAAATGTCATGGAGTCAAAAACTTTTGGGTATTCAAAATATCTTTAATGTTTTAAGCTTTCTTGTTCTTGGGAATTTCTTTTGAGAAAATTAGGCCAAAGAAAGCATTTCAGTTATGAAGATAATTGTCTAGAATGTAGAGAACATGGTTTTCTTGTGTGTGTTTCTTGTCCCCTCCCTTTTTGCTGTATAAATAAGGTATTTCATTGAGAGGGTGATGAGTAAAGAAGTTTTTAGAAGGAGGGTAGGAAATAGGTAAGTTGTGAATGCAGTGAAAGAAGGAGAAATTAAAACAAACTTGTAGTAGATGTGAACCAAATTGAATTGACATGTTCTATAGCTTACAGATGCCACCTTACTGGGTTGCACTGAGAGACTCCAAGTGCATCAAGCACAGCACTTTAAATGTTCTGAAGCTGTTTAGTTTGAAGCTTATCGTCAGTACTGCTTCTATTTTATCCTTCAGCAGATCATGAAAGTGATCTCAGTTGTCCCTCGGGAGTTTCAGTGCTCATTTTATACCAACTAATGCTCCTGATCTTAGGAAGGAGCGGCAGGGGCGTATCTACCTTCTGATTGTAAGATACATTTTAGCTTTTTTAAGTATACAGTAACAACTGCACACACTTTTGTTGGCGTGATAAACTTGGGGCTATAATTATTAATTCTCATTGTGTTCAAATTTTTCTTAATTTATAATTTGACAATAATAAGTCAAGGTATCAGAAGTTCTTTACAGTATTTGTTTTCCTGTAATATTTCTGGCCTTTGGGTTCTGAAGGACAGCTACTAGTATTGTGCTGTTTAAAAGGTTTAAGCTCCAATCTTAATTATTGTCACAAGCAGAGAACACAGTTAGGGTTCACAACAATTAGCACGCAAACCATGTGAGAAATTGTGGGGACAGTTCAGGCTGGAAATGATCTCAGGAGACCTCTAGTCCAGTCCCCTCAAAATAGGGCCAACTCTAAACTCAAGACCAGGTTTCTTGGGTCTTTATCTGTTTGGGTCTGAAAACCTCCAAGGATGAAGAATTCAGTCTCTGTGCAACTTTTTAGAAATGGCACATTTGATGTCTTTAAATAGAGTTTTAAGTTGCTTGTATTGTGCAGTGTATAGTTTGTATTTCTAGAACTTCTCAGAATACTTGGATTTTGAGTTGTAGGGTACAATACTATTTTGTTCTTCTCTGCAGCTTTACAGGTGTAAAAGCAGGTTTTGTAATTGCAGTATTCTGAGTAAAGGCAGAGCCTTTCTGTTGTAGGTTGCCTTTGATCTAAGGATTTGGATTTTAAATTTAAAAAGTATGAGGATGTGGGGCTAAATTATTATTTATGATGCCCACTTAGATTTTTTTGGGGAAAACAATCAATATGCAATATGTACATGTTATAATCTCATCTTGTTCCTCTGAGAGAAATGTAGGCTTGTTTGGTAAAACCAGAGAAACCTTTATGATCTCCCACTTGAGTTTGAAATGTCTCCTCTTTCCAAAATTCAGGCAAATCATGGTCTAGATGGTGTTGTCACTGCTCTGGTTTAGCTTATGTTCAGACTGTGGTGTTACATCTGAGAAGATGGGATCAAGTAGCTTGGAAAGAAAAAAGATGGCAGCCTCTTATCCTGGCTGTGCTGTGTGACATTGTAATAAGTGCCATTAGAAGTCTAATTTTAGAGGTAATTGTATGTGTAACGAGGTGGATGTTGAGGTAGGGTTGAATATGGATTTGGGATTTCCCAGAGGGAAATAGTCTTGCAGAAAAGGATTTTATCCAGATGAGGGTTTTCTTCTTTTAGTTGAATATTGGACAAGGGAGTATCAGTCCTGGCGTGCTGCTTTCTGAATGCTGGCACGGAACTCTCTGTACACACCGATACTTTTATACAACTGTCTCTCTCTTTTGACTTCTGTTTTGTGATTGTCACTTGTATCCATCCTAATGCTTGCTCTACTAGTGTTATGTATTAACATAGCCATTTCAAAATAGCTCCTACTCTGTGGTTCTTACAAGCTTAAGTGTTATCTGTTGCAGCATTGGCATCCAGAAAGCTTCCCAGTTTTTAACGCACTTTTGACTGCTGTGCTGTTCAGTTAAGGAGGGAAAAATGATACCCTTGTACTGTGGTCACTGCAATAAATCAAGGGAGTCAGAAAATACCAGAGATAAATTTTCCATTAAATATGAAGTTCTCTATTTTTATAACGTGTTTTTTCAAGCTGATCTGTATATTCTACAGAGAATGTGTGTAATTTGATGGGAAGGAAATGTTCTCAGCATGCTTTTGCTGTTTATTGTTGGCCTCTAGTGATTCAGCACATATGGTGTGTTTGATGTGATGATACCACACTGTGGTGTTGTCTGATCAAATTGCAAGAGAAGCAGCACTTATCAGAGAACTGGGCCTGGACTTGTGAATTATTAAATTGGTCTTGCAGTGAAGACCTATAATGGTAGTTCAGAAATGGAAAATAAGAGAGAACATACCAGTGGCCAAGTAGTAAATGCTTATAGGTTCCTTTTTATTGTTTGTTCCAGGATAGGAATCTGAACATTGTTCAAATTCTGAACAGACAGAATTGATACAGAACACAGGAGCAATTAATACAGATCCATTGCTTGCTAAATCAACACTGTTTTTTCAGCCTTTTACTCTCTACTTCAGATAGGAATCTCTTACCCCTAGCTCCCAAACAGTGTGGCTTGCTTCTCTGGACTTGGCTTTGTAGAAGCATGAGAGAAAAAGAGCTTTCCCTCAAAAGTCCTTGCAATCTAGTTAGTGTCAAGGATGGGAAAAATGGTACAACTTACAGAAGGGATTGGAAGAGGTGCACATTTTCCTCACAAGTTCACTTTTTTTTTTTTTAAATGTAGAGAAAGAGAGCTAGGAAAGGATGAGGTGACACGACTTGGGGGAAAGAGAGTACAGATAGATGGTCATCTTCTTGGTCCAGGATCTGTGAAGATATGAAAACTAGAAACCTTGGAAGTTAGTATTTGGGAAGTTCTCATTGCCATGCTGCAGGAAATCCTCTGTGGTGCTGGCCTTTTATGACTCCCAGCAGCTTCTCTGTGCTCCCATTGTAAATGAATAACATTTCTATTGCTTTAGAAAGGCAGACGAAATATATGAATAACTGAAGTCAGTAATCTTTGTATTGTATTGAGCTTCTTAAAGGAATATTGTAGAGTTGGATGTAACAAGTACAGTTTGGTGGAGGGCAGTCCTGAGAAAAATGAAGTAATCTGTCTGCTTTTCCTGTGCATTTATTAAGGTTTTCAAGTCTTACTACAGGATATGGAAAACCAGAAAAGTATAGACTGTTGCTTTATTCCAGAGATGGGGTGGGGTTTTTTTTTCGAAAAGCAGGGTCTGTTTGTTCTTAATAGCTGCTGTTTTACTAATTTCTTATAATGTGTAATACTGGATTTCATAATGACTAGAGTGTCATTTCCTCACACCTTTATCTGGCATTTAATCTTTCATGTAATCAGGTCATTATTCTTCTGAATAGATTGCCAGAAAAGCTCCCAGAAAATAGCATAACTGGGGGAAGACTGTTTTACCAGTTAAATGAGTGATAAAAAACCATTCTACATGGAAACCAGAACAGTGGGTTGCTGAATGTGGGCTAATTAAAACACTTTCTCCTTGCCTTGAGCAGTGTTACATTTAGAGAAATGCAAATCCTTCCTCCTTTCCTAAAAACTCCTTTCCATTAAATTAGATCTATTGGGAAACTTTTCCATAGGTATTAGCAAGTTAAAATGCAGTGTCTCTGACTTGAGTGTGTCTTCTTAATATTTATTTTAAGAAGCTTATAGATAATAGTGAAAAAAATTTATTTATATGTAGAACTAAGCCTAGTACCTAGCTGCAAATTCCCATGCCACTAGAAAGAGAATAATTTAAGACTAAAACAGTGTCTGAGAAGAAGTCATCTCCCGAGGAGGGACATAACCAGAGAGTGCCTCGTGCATATCTTTCAAATGTAACAGTGGCAGTATCTTGCTGTATTTTTTTCTTCCTGGCTTTAGGCCTCTCTTTACTCTCTTAGATTCGATTTTTAAGAGGAGATGAGCAATACAATACTGAAGATATTGTAGTTTCTTCCTCTATGTGCATTTTGCTTTATTTACTCTGAACAGTAAATAAACTAAAGCTGTTTAATAACCTGGAATGAAGGAACCCTTGCACTTATTTTGGATGCTGGTATGTCATTTTGCCTATTTGCCAACCAAGACAAACAAAAGCTTTTTCCTAATGATGGTTTTTTCATAGCTCATGTGCCTGCAAAACAGTAGGGATGAAAGTTTGCTTTTTACAAGTTCTTCCTTAACACATCCAATCCATCAAAATCATATTTCTATTGATGATACACCCACCTTTGACTGAGCAAGACATCAACTCTCCAGATGAACTAAGCTTTTCAAACAGAGGAGTTGATTATTGTTGTGCTACCTACAGTTTGTACCAAACAGGTGCAAACCAAAAATGTCTTCACCAGTTTGTTTTGCTTCTTGCACTTTCAGGGTGTTGTACAGAGGTCACAGGAAAACAGAGTTGTAAATTCATCAACCCTTCAGTAAGAAGTTGGTTTTTTTTGTAATGGAATTTGCATAAATACTTTGAAAAAAATAAAAGTTGAGAAAGGTGTTACATATGTCGTCTCTTCTTAAATCTGTCTCAGAACTGATGTAATTCTTTAATTTGAGTCTTAAAAATATTGATGCACTGCATCAGATTTCCTTCCCATACAGTAACACTACTTCCAGTGACATTAAAAATGTTTCTTTACTCGTTCTGGTTCTTGCCATGAGTAAATGATGAGAAACATATTTTGCCAAAGAAGTCCGACTTTGTGGAGACCAATGGTACTGTTTTCTGTGCTTAGTTAAGAAAATACTTTGAGCTTTTGGAATTAGGTGAATGGCAGTAATAGTCATCATCAAGTAAACTTCGTTGTATAGAGTATCTGATTAATATGCGTCATTTATATGTGTTTAGTTAAGGTCTTATTTCTGTGCATACTATTAATGTTACACACTCTCATCGATACTAGAATAGCATGCACATCTGTCTGCATGCATTTGTGCTCTTTGTAATAGAATCTGGTACTGAAAATTAATAAAATGCTATGTTAAATATGATTAAAAATGTTAAACGCCATTCAATGCTGTTTCTCTTTAACTGCAGACCCTGCTACATGGAAAAATCCAAGACACCTTTCTAAAGGTTGCCTTTATCCACTTGCTTTTTCTCCCTACGCCTTAAATGCATGCTTATATACACTAATCACATACATTTCATGCCACATGGTTGTTGATTACACTTTTCCTTTTACACTTCAGCTACTGTGGTGATTATTTTGCTGAGTCTTGTGATCTGATTGATTTTCAGTTGTCTGACCTTGTTGCATTAGAATGAGATGATTTTTGCTTTTCTTCTGTGCTGTTGCTGCTTCATAGAACTTCCTGCACTTTTAATTCCCAAATCCTTAAAAATATTTGTTGATCAATTTTGTTAAATTTCAACTGAAGTGAAAAAAATATTTTGAAAGATTACTTGATCGTAGGTAAACTGTGTTTGCCAAAAGGCCAGATTTCTTGTAGACTGTTCTTGTAGAGCAGATTGCTGTGTCAGGGAGCACAGAGGAAATGACCACAAGCTAAAAATTGGAAATGGAACTTTCCCCTGATACTTGGAAACCTAATAGTGAAAGTGTGAGTATCTTGCAGTGTGACTCAAACTGCTGCCTGTGCTACAAAGCAGGAATTGAACAAAACCTTCTTTGCTGATTCTGGGACTGCTCTTGCATAGTCCCCAAGTAATTCTGGACTTCAGTGGTGACTGACAAGAGTGAAGGTATTTGGTCCTTGACAGATTTGGGAAGAGACATGTTCTCCTAAGGCTTCTGTGTTATGCACAATTCTTGTGTATTTTCTGTTTGCTTGGTTTTAGTCCTACAGGTTTTTCTAACTTTTTCTTTCAGCTGTAATTTGATCTCACTTGCATGGTAAAAGCAAAGATGCTAAAAGCTAGCCTTTTTTTTCCAGGTTTTTTAAGCTATTGCTAATAATTATTTTGTTTTCTGTTACAAGCTGATACTTAGTGAACAAGACCATGTCTGAAAGATTGTAGGATTGGCTCAGTCACAGTTAGGAAGGTGGGCCTTGTGTGAGACAAATAAGACATAGTAGTAAGGTGCAATGTTTCAATAGACAGAATCATAAATCTATTTATACTGAGCTATTTAACATCTAACTGTAGAAAGCTAACTAATTTTTCTTTTGCTGCTTGAAATAAAAACCATATAGTTTTCAATGAACAGGCCTTGGAAAAATGTTATTAAAACATCTACTTCTTTCTCATGCATCAATTTTTGTTTTCAGAGGTAGATGCTGCAGAATGGGGTAAATTTCTTCATACCAAAAATAAGGTATGTTTACTGTCTTGATGTAGTAGCAGTGTCATAAATATGTTAACATATATATACTTAATTCTGTTATCTCTTCCCTTGACTTTCCTGAAAAGATAATGACTACTGGCATTTATTATGCCTGCTGCACTATATGGCAGAATATTGAGGATTTTGTGTTTCGCTTTTTATGAGTACAAAACTTTTGAAAACATAAAATGTCTGTTGTGTGGGTCATTGATTCCATTGAGTTATTTATCACAGTCCTTTTTGGTTTATTTTGTTGATTATTCTATTTTGTGCATTGCCAAAGTTAGAATGGATTAGAAAGACAAGGATAGGTGTAAGCACAAGTCATTTCAGTCCACTGAAGAATTGGCTACTTCAGAGGTTTATTAGAAAGCTCTGAAAAAGAAGGAAGAGCCTCATGTGCATCAGGGTCAAAGAGCAGAGCCTGAGATGACCTAGCGCTTCAGGAAGAGAGTCAAAGGATAATTCTTGCTTGAAGAAAGTAATATTCTTGTTGGCAGAAAAATTATATAAGTGTTTATTACGTTAAGCTGATTTCCTCACCTTCTTGGCAGTGCTAGAAATTGAAGGAAAGCTAGAAAGGACCATAGAGGGAACCCAGTGCAAGGGCAGCTCTCTGCTAACTTACTTTGCATTGGTGGCAGGAGAACAGGTTTTGCAAGAGTGGAAAAATTTGAAAATGAAGCTCCTTTTGTCCTCTTCAGGATGAGAAGTGGTTTAGGCTACATGTTGTTAATTAACTTCAAATGATTACAACTAGACTCAAGATGGAATTAAGTGTTTGAAATTCTCTTTAGGTGGACACAGATTAATAACTTATGTCTGACATTAGTTATAAGTGCTAAAAACTGCCATGTCACAGAATTAGTCAACAGATTAAATACCTATTTCTGTAATTTTTAGCACTGATGATTCCTGTTAGCATCAGCTTAAGGGCTAATAGTAATTCTTATATTTTTCTCATATTCTGTATACTTAGAGAGTTTTTCACCATTCCTTGGAGAAGAATGTTGCAGTTAAGTAGGTGAATGCTGTCTTTGATTCTTAAACTTTTTTTTTCTTTCTTCAGATCTATACAGATTTTGATGAAATTCGTCAGGAAATAGAAAATGAAACTGAGAGGATTTCAGGAAACAATAAGGTAAATTCAGTACTGTCCATCTGTTGTCTTGCTATTGATTTTCTTGCTGCTTAAACCTTTCTTAAAGAGTTTTGGCAGATAGGAGTGAAAAGCATTTGACTGTTCTAATGAAGAACACGGGAATGCTGCTTGCTACCTTGAGATTTTTTCACTGTGTTCATGAGATAAATGACTTCAGCTAAAAGACAGAATTGTTGTTTTGCTCCAAGATTCTGTAATAAAAGTGCAAAAAAGAAGTTTTTTTCAGTTAAACTTGCTTTCATTTTGCTCCATACCTGGCTTTATGTGTAATTATAAAATTGGCTGCTGCCAAAGAAAAAAGAATTGGTTACCAGACATGTGGCTTTTTTTCCTTGCTGTGTGTTTTAAGGTATGTGGTGAAAGAAAGTCTTTGTAGTATGAAACTACAGCCTTTGGATTTTCAAGTGATGCATTTAAATAATCCAGGGCAGTAATTATTACTTGTTATTAATGTATTTGTAGGGGATCAGTCCAGAACCGATTCATCTTAAGATTTTTTCATCTAATGTTGTAAATCTGACTCTTGTGGACTTACCTGGAATGACAAAGGTAAGATGCAGTGCTTCTCCTCTGACTCAGTGTGTATTTTTGAACAAGGTGTGCCTGTTTCCTCTTTGCCATTGTTCTGTATTGTTAGATAACCTGCTTTCCTCGGGTTAGATAGTGTTATATAAATTTGATTTGTCTTCTGGTGTAAGATTTGGGTTTCTGATGCTCTTTGCTGATGTCAGAGGTAGATTTGCTTATGTTTTTCCTCTTTCACATATAACTGATGGTAGGTGTGTGGGCTGCATGTTCCTTTTCATAGAAGAGGTAGCACTCCAGGTGTCAGAGCTGTACCTGCAGATAGATGAATATTGGGCAACTTGGAGAAATGTTTTTCACATTGCTTCTCCAGGAGCTGCTATGCGTGTTTTGTGTAAGAGGCTGTATAAAGGAGAAATGTTCAGATCCTGTTTGTTCAGGTTACATATGGAATAATTTTCTGAGACATGAAGATGACAAGATGACTTCTTTCCCTGCCCGTGCACATATACACATATACCCCACTCTACCAGTTGTGCATGTGGTGCTTGGACACTAATCCTCATGCAGGCATGAAGACACAATTTTGAACAGTTCCATATTGGTTTTTTCTCTAGGTGCCTGTTGGTGATCAGCCTAAGGACATTGAACTTCAAATAAGAGAGCTCATCCTGCAGTTCATCAGCAACCCCAATTCGATTATCCTGGCAGTCACGGCTGCTAACACAGACATGGCCACTTCCGAAGCACTGAAAATAGCTCGGGAGGTGGATCCAGATGGTAAGCACTAAGGCAAACTGGATGCTGTAATTCAACTTCTTTTCCAAACTAAATCCTAAAATAAAGCTGAAGTAATTTGGGCAAAATATAGCAAGAAAAGTAAATGTCATCACATTTCCTAGAAAATATAAGTTTTATATTTGCTTAAATAACTTCTTGCTGCAGTTTCTGCAACTCAAGAGAATGCTGGGATGAATTAATAACTGATAGATTTTTGGCTTGCCAGCAGGCCAAGGAACTATTCTAGTAGTCATGAAGTCACTTCTGTTTCCACAGCAGCAAAATGGTGTTGGGAATGTTGGGGTTTTTCAGAGTTTTAGTAGTTTGCAGTGGCCTGTTAGGGCAACTTCATGCTTATTTTCCAGTGTTGTTACTTCTAGTAGAGAAAATATCACCCTGTAGAAAATGTCACCCTGTAGCCAGTAATTGACTGTCTAGCTGTTAGTTTAGTGACTTTTAGTAAGGATAAGATTAATTTTAGTGCCCTGTATTTCTATGGGAGAACTGACTGATTTAATGGAGGAGGAGGATTATAATTTTGTATTTACCTAAGGACTTTGAAACAGATCTGAAGCTACTGTCTGCCTGCTTCTTGCTTTTGCAAAGTGCTGTTGGTACCATTGACTAACAAATGGCACTGTGTGATTTGAAAGAACATGGATTAATACACTTGGAAAATAGGTATACAGAAATAAGGTTAAAATTTAGTGTTGGTACCCTCAAATTTTTCTTTCCATAAAGTGTAACATTTCTTGATTGTTTTCAAACTCCCAAGTCTGCTTTGGCTTGTTTGCCACATAACCTGGAGGGAAGACTTCTTCTGGCAGTCTGCTCAGTTGAACTGTGCTGGTTCAAGATAGTAAACCCCTTTTATTTTACCCCTGTAAAAATGATTGACAGTGTCTTTTGGAACACTTCCAAAATTCTGAAACTTAAAGGTCTAGAGTGGCAGATCATGTTGCAGGTTCTGCAGGACTAATGCTATCTAATGAGAACCTACAGTACTGAAGTAGGTACACTCATGAAAATTTCAAGACCCAAGAACCTACTGATTGTACTGAGATGCTGGTTTATTTTTTTAGACTCAAAAAGTGTGTTATATTTTAAAGAAAAAGTTTTTGGCACTTTTTTTTTCAGACCAAGAGCTCAGGAAACATTAAGGTCCTAGACAAATCCTGTATGTGTTAGCCTACCGTTTTAGATGGGGAATATTTACCTATTTAATGAATTTAGGTCACTAATTCTCCACTGTGCTGAATTATGAGTTTTAGTTACTCTGATCAAATCAGAACATCCCTGTGAGTGTTTTCCTTTTGGTAGGTCGAAGAACCCTTGCTGTTATCACAAAGCTGGATCTCATGGATGCTGGCACTGATGCTATGGATGTGCTCATGGGAAGAGTGATTCCAGTCAAACTTGGCATCATTGGAGTAGTGAATAGGTCTGTGTGGGCACATTGGTGCTATTTTTAAACTGTGTTAATATGAAGCAATGCTTTCTGCTTTTTTAGCCATGAATATAGTTTTAAAAGTAAGGTGACAATGTTAAAATAAACTTCTGAATAAGGAGGTGAGGAGCTTGTTGCTCACTTGTCAAAAGCCTTTGTTCTTCCACTCAACCAACTGCTAATGCAGAGAGGAGTAGAGACACTTCTAAAGAACTGTAGTGTCACCACTTCTGCTGTTATCCTTCAGCTTGAGGGGTGCTTATGGTCAGCTGTTCACATTAGCTCTGGTCCAGCACAGGTCCTGTATATATTAGGCCTAACTGCACATGGCTATGATACTGTTTGCTGTATTTTTTTACATTACTTAGGTCAAATCTCATGTAGTTTTGATAAAAGCATTGCTTAGTCTGTGTATAGTTGCTACCAATACCGATTTGTTGACTATGCTGCATGGAGCAACAAATAAAAACCTTTATAGCCTAAGGAAGGTGAGTTATGTGTGTAAAGCAAAAGCCAGTTGTTAAATGTTCTGTCCAGAAAAGCAGAAGTGTGAATTATTTTTACTTTGCTTCTGTTAACTAGTGTGTAACTCTGCCTTTTACCTTCAGGAGCCAGCTGGATATTAACAATAAGAAGAGTGTGGCTGATTCCATTCGTGACGAGTATGGGTTTCTTCAAAAGAAGTATCCTTCCCTAGCCAATCGAAATGGAACCAAGTATCTTGCTAGAACACTGAACAGGTATTACTTTAAGATAGGAACTGATGTGTTAGACATATGTGCAGACCTTTCTTTTTACCCTTAGTTTCTCTTGTGGTGCTGTGCATTAAAGAAAACTCTGGTTCCAAACCCTGGTTCTCTCAGTTTCTGAATTTACTGTAATTTTCCTGAGTAAATGTTTTCCTTTGGTGGTTATTTTGTCTCTCTTGTCTGTTTTGATGGAGATGATAAAGCTGAAACTTTTCTTTCCTTCTAATGAGGGACTGTTTTCTATTTTTAGACTGCTGATGCATCATATCAGGGATTGTTTGCCAGAACTGAAAACCAGAATTAATGTTTTAGCTGCGCAGTACCAGTCTCTACTGAACAGCTATGGGGAACCTGTTGAAGACAAAAGTGCTACTTTATTGCAGCTGATCACCAAATTTGCCACAGAATATTGTAACACTATTGAAGGAACAGCAAAATACATAGAGACTTCAGAGCTGTAAGTACAATGTTTTCCTGGAATATTGACTGAGTGGTTAGGTTGACCCAGTGGCTCTTACTGGCTCTCAGCGGTAATATTACTACACACTGGACCATAACATACTCAAAAATGTTTGAATCCAAGCAACTGTAAAAAATGTTTGCAATGAGAGCTTTCTTCTTGTTCGCTACTTCTGTTGTTATTTTCTTCTTTCAGATGTGGTGGAGCCAGAATCTGTTATATTTTTCATGAGACTTTTGGAAGAACTTTAGAATCTGTTGACCCTCTGGGTGGCCTTAACACAATTGACATTCTGACTGCCATTAGAAATGCCACTGTGAGTGTTCTTCCGTATTTGTGAGTGTTGTGGCTGTATATTAGATAGGAAACAAAGGTTTAATTCTATCTAAGGGACACAACTTTGAAATGGTTCAGTGTTTTCGTGACAGATTTGGCTTCTTGCTAATACGGGAATTGGTGTTGGTAAGAATTAACAGAGTGAGTTCACTTTTAAGTTTTGCAGTATATAAAATGTTCACTCCTTAGAGCCTGACTTTGGATGTCAGACATGTCACTCTGCTTTTGTACTGTGTCTATTGCATGTGGACAGAGAGGCAGGTTTCTGCATGGTCTTGGAGCATGAGGTACCCTGTAGCAATGATCTGTGTACATGTTCCTATCCTCCTCTAAATGAAAAATGTAAAAGCAGGATTTAGGAACAAGAAAGATGTCATGTTTCGGTTAAAAATTGTTGTATGTGTAGCTAAGCATTGGTCTCTATGGTCATAAATGAAATTACTCCAAACACTGAAACCCACCTATCTTGTTGGTATGGTATTATATGCCCAAGACTGTCCAAGAAATAATGGCAGTTTTTCTCTCTGAAATTAGAAAGAAAATGTCTTTGCCTTTATAATAAATTTCATCTAAATGTGGATCCACAAATGTGAAAAAGCATTGTTCAGATTTATAAGCCTAAAGTGACATGAGTAGGTAGAAATCGCCAAGATTCTATAAGGATGCTGGTTAATCATTGTTTAATACATTTTATCTTAAAGATAGCACCTTACAGCTTTTATTTTTAAATATTCTTGTAACTTATTTTACTCTCGAGACCTGTTTTGAGTGTCAGGTGTGATCACTGTGACCTGGTTTATTCTGGGCCTCATGAGATACTACTTCTTAGAAATGCATCTTGTTCTATACACAATTCAGCAGCTTTTTCCCTCCTTTTGAACCAGGGTCCCCGTCCTGCCTTGTTTGTTCCTGAAGTTTCATTTGAGTTGCTGGTAAAAAGGCAAATCAAACGTTTGGAAGAGCCGAGCTTGCGCTGTGTGGAGCTGGTTCATGAGGAAATGCAGAGGATTATCCAGCACTGTAGTAATTACAGTACACAGGTAAAAATGCATCCTTTAGAATTGGGTTTGTAATTACTGGCATGTGTGTGTCTGTGTAATCACTTGCTTAAAAACTCCTAGAAGTCTCACCAGTAAAATTTTGGTTTGTTTCTAGGAATTACTGAGGTTTCCTAAATTGCACGATGCCATAGTTGAAGTAGTGACCTGTCTTTTGCGTAGGAGACTTCCTGTCACAAATGAAATGGTGAGTTTCCATCTACTGTAATTTTGCTGGTAAAAGTGCATGTTTTCTGGAGTCTCGATGCTTCTGTTTGCAGTGTCAGGAACCCAAGTAATAAAAGTAATCTTAGCTTAGTTGTTAAATTTATAGTTATTTAATATGTACACATTTTGAATCTTCTTCTATATTAGAATGTAGATACATAAAAAACAAAGGGGTGGGTTAAGCATGTTGTCCCCTATGTTTCAATTTTCCAAGAAGAATTTTACTAGAACTTCAATTTAACATCTTCTAGTCTTCCTCATATAGGTTATTTCCCTCCCTTGTAACAGAAGCTGTGCATTCACTGTAGCGTTTGGGATGCAGTGATGAAAATTAAATTGTAATCCTTATTCTGTGTGTTTCAGAGGCTTGTAATGCCCTTTAGCTAGTGAAAACTGAAAGTTCAACTTGTACCTTTAAATAAATATGTTTTAATATTAAAGTCTGATTTGGACTGCCTGTTGGAGAGGAAAGTGTGTTTCAGTATTTGACTCTGCATTTGATGTGAAAAGCAAAAATTGTTTTGCATATTTACTATCCCTCATAGTGCCATCTCCTACTGGTTCACGTGTTGTAGGTGGTTTGTGGCTGAATGGTCTCTTGCTATGGGCAGTTAAGCTGTTCTTCCTAATGTTGTAGGTCATTGCTCTGCACTGGCATTAGGTTTACTCCCTGAATCTGTGAATGTCTTGCATTGCAGGTTCATAATCTGGTGGCCATTGAGTTAGCTTATATCAATACCAAACATCCAGACTTCGCCGATGCCTGTGGGTTAATGAATAACAACATAGAGGTAAGAAAATATGTTCTCTTAAAAAGTTTGTCTCTTTAAATGAAAGTGAAATTGATAAAGTAACAAATGCTTCGACTTCTTTCATTGAAGCACAGTTCTACATTTTTAGGTATTGGAAATGTGATGAATTATGGTGTATACTCTAGTGATCTGTGGATTTGTTAATTTCTATTGCATATTACTTTCAGGAACACTGGTTGATATTCCACTGAAAGGATTCTGCCTATTTTTCAGTCTGGAAAATAAGATGGGCACCTAATTGAGTGTTGCCTATGAAATGACATTTTTTAAGGGGAAGTTTAAATATGTAGCTGTGAAATGATGTTTAATGTTGAAGTAATTGCATTTGGTCTCTGACACAATGTTTCAATAATGTTCCTCTCATTCATGAAAGGATAATACAAGTATTGTTTCCTCTGTTCAGGATCTAATTTCTTCTTGCTTTTGGTATTGTTCTTGAATCTGTGTTTCCACACTTCAGTCTCCCTGAGACATTCTCTCCATCAGTCTCCCATCAGAAATCTTGTGTTTTTCAAGCCCAGCTCTGATGGATAATACTTGTTGCTACCATCATCCTGTAGAAGCAGTCCAACAACCAATCTGGTGTTGTTGCAATACTTCATCTCTCTGCCTAAGAGCTTGTTAATACCCTTGTGTTTATCCAACACATCGTTTTCATTCATCACAGAATCATAGAATGGCTTGGGTTGGAAGGTCATGCAAGGTCATCTCGTCCCAACCCCCCTGCCATGTGCAGGGCCACATTCGTCTAGACCAGGTTGCTCAGAGCCCCATCCAACTGGCTTTGAACACTTCCAGGAATGGGGCATCCACACGTCTCTGGGCAGCCTGTGCCAGTGCCTCACCACCCTCACAGTAAAGAATTTCTTCCTGTGGAATATGTAATTTAAACCTACTCTCTTCCAGTTTGAAGCCATTCCCCCTTGTCTTGTCACTACATGCTCTTGTAGTGTTCCTTTTCTAAATGCTTCCATTACAATTTCTACTCTTTAGTTTTAACCTTTTACTTCCTTCTATACATATATTTTTTACTGACTAGGTATGCATTTGAATTTGCCTTGGTAGACTGCTTTTTAATCTAGTTCAAAAACAATGTGTATGGAAACTGCTGAGAGTACAGAAATTAAGACCTCATGAAGCTGAACATACAAGATTTTATCATCATGTGTTACTTAAACTAGTTCTTTCCTAATGTTTTCCTAAACAGGACATTGAAATTTTTTAAGAACCAAATCATGTAAACCCAAGCCTTATTTGGTGGACGCTCAATTGTTAATTTCAAGCAAGATCAGATATTTCTTTGTCCTGATTGCTTCAAACTCTGTTTTGCTATGAAGCGAATTCTGCCTCCTCCTTTGTTTCAGGCTAATCATGTGCTGGCCACAGAATCAAATCCTTTAGAGTACTTGGAGGATTTACAGCTTAATGAGGGCTGTAGGGTATCTGTGCTGAGCCAAATTGTGTAGCTTTGATGTTGTTTTTTAAAGGCTCAGGTTTTGATTATGGAGTGTGGTGCAAAAAAAACTGCAAAACTTGTTATACTGAGAATTTAGTTTGGACCACGTATTCAAAGTATCCAAATAATCCAGGGTTTATAGACCACAGTATTAGCATGGCACTGGATGAGATGAAATGACTCGTGTTTCTAAAATGGAAGTCATATGTAAAATGTGAATCTTGTCTCTGTGTTGATACAGAGTAATACATAATTGAGGTCTTGCTGGGTTGTTTTTAAAGGAACAAAGGCGGAACAGGTTAGCCCGGGAATTGCCTTCGGCTGTGTCACGAGACAAAGTAAGTAAATGTTTGATTTTATTTTTTATATAAAGTTTAATGCATTCTCCTAGATCCATTCAAAGTATTGGAAATTTTGAAATGTTGCCCTATTAACAGTCTTGGGAGCTTCCTTCCAGGTATTGAGTTTTTTCCTTTCAGTTTCCTAACATAGAAGTGGAATGTCATTTTCTTAAAAAGATGAAATTTTTGGGAGGTTTTAAATCTGGTATTTCTGAAGACTTGTCTATAAATGTAATGTTACACTTACTACTTGAATGTCATCTCAGGTAAGGTATAAAATGCCTGCAGATGTTGAAGACAGACTCAGAACTTTCATGCTTAAGTTTATAGCTGAGACACACTGATTTCAAAGATAAACAAGTGATGAAAAAATGTCCAGTGTGCCAACATTGTGAATTGTGGTTGGTTTTTGTTTTTTTAAGTCACTCTTAAAACTGCAGTTTATTGCAGTCTTACTTTCTTTGGGAGAAGATGTTGGAGGTGACATTTTCAGTTGTTCATCATAATCCAGTCATGTATTCTGTTTCTGGAGCTTGCTTAATTTTACCAGGTTTTGGGATTAGTGCAATGACAGGGATGGAAGAATTGAACAAGTGTCATAGAAAATATTGTCTGGCTGTAGAAAAGAATAGTCTGACAATAAGCCGGAATTTTAGACAATTATTTAATCCTATGTGAAGTATTTAGAATTCAAAGGTAGAGAGTATAGTTTAAGATCCTCATGAGGTCGTAACAGGAGTTTCCACAGCTAATAGAAATCTGTTCACTAAGTTGGTTACCTTAAAAAGTGAGATGAAGTCCCAGAGGAGATCTAATACTACTGCCTTGAATCAGTCTAAGACAATTGATGGATGAACTGGGAATTTAAGGTAGCTAGCTAGAGACTGCTTTCAGTGCTCTTTGAGCCTTCTTTTTGTTGATTTCATATTTATATTATCAGCATAGGAGCTGAAATGAAATTGAAGATCAGATAATCCAAAAGTCTCTTAACTGTCTTGGAGATGCTTTTCCCCCCCCCGCCCCCACTTTTTTATTTTTGTGCTTCTACTACAGTTTTTCTTGCAAATTCAAGATATTTCTTTTCCAGATTTTGGAAGATGCTAGTAGATAAAAGTATATGAAATTTGCTAGGTAAATTTGGTGGTCTTCAGTTGAATTGTTTTTTTTTTCCCCTCCCTGCATTTTTTACCTTCCTTAGTCTACTAAAGCTCCAGGTGCATTGGCACCTGCTTCCCAGGAGACTGTTACTGCTGCTTCTGCTGAGGCTGATGGCAAGGTCTGTCTTGATTTTTCCTCTAAGCACTGCATGCACGTTTCTGTTGTGGTGCACCCCAGAAGTAAGGAAAGCAGTTTGTCTCTAGTGCTCTGTCCTACCCAGTCTGGATGTCCTACCCAGTGTGGATTACTTGGCGCTCCTGATTTTATGTGCAGTGGCATGTCAAGACATGCCATGAGGTGGCCAAGTCACTGCTTTCTCTTTGAACTCTTGTTTGCAATATGTTATGGTGCAAATATGCAGCGTAATTTGCCTCAAACTGTCAATAGATTGTTTGGTGCAACAGTATTGTAATAAAAGTCTTCAGCATGGCTGTTAAACTGCATGTTTTTAATGTGTTGACAGTTAAAGAAGGAGGACAGAAGATAAGCTAAAATGTGAGTTTCCTGCTTCCTGCAGGGAATCTTTACAGGCTTTGTTCAAACTGAACCTCCTTTGTGTTGTTTCACATAATTGTTGAATCCCTGGTTTACCTATATTTGTGAAATGTGTTCTGCTGTGTTTTTTTACATGTTAGGTGTGCTGTCTCTTGTGTTAAAATAACAGCTCGTTATTACTCTGAAGGCTTTTCTGCTAATTGCTCTTGCTTGGAGTCAGAAAAAATGGGCAGTCACAAGTTTGTGTATTAGGTGTACCAAGGGGACTCAGGCTTTCTGCTTTATTGTACATTCAGATTTTAGTGCAAAGTTTCCATTTCTGTCCTGAGCAAAGTTGTTAAAGTCTAGTCAATAGTAGAATTTTAACTATTATTTTCATCAGTGTTTTAGAGGTTTTGATATGCTGCAAAAATTAAAAAGAAATTAAGAGCCACAGTGATGTGTTGTGACTTAAGAAGTTGCAGGAAGCTGCCAGATTTGGTTTGCATTTCCCATAAAATCTGTCTTCTGTTAGATGATCCATTTCACACACTCTTGTGTAGCTTTGTTTCTGATACTACTTTGCAGGTAGAGCAGGCTCCACAGTAACACAGAATGAGAGTGGCATTTTTGTCATTTTGAACAACTGTCTTGCAATCGGAAATCATGCAGTGGAGCTTCTTTAACAATAATTTTATTAGCAGAGTTTGATTTGAATTCTTAGTGTGTTCTACAATGCCTCTGAGCAGTTGAGCAATTTAAATAAAATTTCTGATGTGCACAGGTTAGCTGGGTTTCCTCCTGTATGCTACTGTTGTTATTCTATTTACTATGCTTTGTTTCTCACTTTGTTTTTAGATTTAAGATCAGCCCGTAGTGTTTAATTGTACATACAATAGATAAATTTAGCTTTTTTCCTCCTAAATCTGAAGCAAGACATAAATAATAGTACAAAGCCTTGAATGACCTTGAATGTTTTTCAAACAGGAGTAGATTTTAAAGCACAGTAGTCAATAGAACAGAGATTAGGCTTGTGGAAACATACAACATAAAAATTGCCCCTATTCAACATCAAAATAAACTTTGAGGTTTTTTAATACTAATTAACATAGGGTGGATACCACCCACTAATATTTCTTTTGTCCAGTGATTCCTAATGTTTAAGAGTTGGGTGTTACATCTTTTTCTCAGGAGATATGTGAGTCATTCTTTTTCTGGAACTTCCCAGATTCTCTGATCTTCACTTCCAGAGGATGAAGATTTTTGTTTTGATTTGTTACAAAAACCTTCTGTAAATTCTGACAGCACAAATATGTTCATAGCTGTGGTACCTCGAAACAAAAACGTGCATATTTTTTAACCGTTACTGTAAGAAACTTCAGTTTGTACTTAAATAAAACTTGAAGAATTTAAATTCAAGTATTGCAAGAGCTGTGGTGATCTTCAAAATATGCTTTCAGAATGATCCTGATAGCATAGGATGTGTGGTAAAAGCCAAATGACTTAGAAAGACCACCCCGTATTTCAGAAGTGATTTGTAGACCCCTAAAATGCTGTGGAGCTTCTCCGTGTGAGACATTTTCATACCCTTTTTTTAGGGAGAATATGAGTTTTAAAAGCTTTCACTTTACTGGTACCTTTTGTCAGCTGTAACCAACAAAGGGAGAATAAATGTGGGGAATGTGAAGAACAGAATGAAGGGAATATACCTATGAAAATCTCTTTTTTTTTTTTTAGTGAGTTTTACCTGTAGTGATTTGATCAGACACTTCTTTACAGTGCCCAAGTTCTAATTCCGCCACGTTTTTTCAATGTGCTGTTTGTGCAGACTCCCTCTGTAGCATCAGATGCATCTCAGGAGTCTGGAACAGGCAACTGGAGAGGAATGCTAAAACCCTCCAAAGCAGAAGAAGTATCAGCAGAGGAAAAATCCAAGCCAGCTGCAGCCCTACCTGCTAGTCCTCAAAAAGGACATGCTGTAAACCTATTAGATGTGGTGAGTCATGGAAGACAAATTCCTTTTCTGTGTAGTTCAGGCTCAGGAAAGAAAACATCTGAATTCCAGATCTTGTAACTTTGCTGCTAATATGTGGTTTTTTTGTAAATAATTCCCATATAGCAGCAGGGAGCTCTAGCCAGTCTCTCTGCTTTGCTACTTGCCCAACCCCAATTTCCCTGCAACCTCCCTGCCACCTCCCTCCCTGCTCCAGTTTCAGCCTAAGACTGGGATAATTGGCTTCCTTTCACAAATTTCTGTGCAAGTGAACTTGTCTAGATAGGTGTTGGTACAGAAACAAATCTCAGCTCAACTCAAATTCCTGCTCTTCTTTTGCTGAAGTTGAATGTTTTTATTAGATGAGGAGAATCATTAAAGACAAAACCCACTTAAATTAAAAACAGATGGAGATACTTGAAGTATTTGGAGAGCTTTAGAAAAAATGTAGTGGTGCTCTCTGACCTTTGTTTCACCCATCTGGATTTTGATATGTCTCTAATTTTATTTCTGAAGAATTACAGGTTTGTTGCAAGACAGGTTACATCTATCAAACTCAGGCTAAAAGAGCAGTAGTTACAGTTTTATTTACAGATGCAAATGAGCAGAATTGGTAATCTGAGGGTTTTATTTTTTCACACAGCCTGTACCTGTTGCACGCAAACTTTCTGCCCGGGAGCAACGAGATTGTGAAGTGATTGAACGACTTATTAAATCTTACTTCCTTATTGTCAGGAAGAACATTCAGGACAGGTAAACCCAAACTTCCTTGAAATACTTAAGCCATACAAATACTGTTTTTCAAGTTATATATATAATCTTGCTATTTTTATCATGTTCTTATGTTTGTAAGAAGAGAGAAAATACATTTATTTTTTAGAAGGGACAGCAGCAGTAAAACTTGACCCTTCACAGAATTAAAAAGTTAGAAGAAGCACTTGTTTTCTCTAATGGTTTCAAGTTCTGTATAGTATTAAGTAAAAGGTTTAATTATTTAGGAGGTGCCTGCTTTTCTGGAGGATGCTTCAATTCACATGGATGATTTGCAGCAAATAACTGGAATAAACTCTAGGTGCTGTGTACCCCTAACAGAATTTAGCTTTGCTATCCTGTTATTTCAAATGGGAAGGTCAAATAGGAACTAGTGTGGCTCAGTTTTCTAGCATTTAGCTATAAGGATGGAAACAGCATAAAAAAGTTCTTTCTACCATGGAAAATGCCTTTAAAGTTTTGCTTAAAAAATGTCCTACTTTTTCTTTAATGAGGAATTCTGTAAAATTTTTTTTGCTTATGTCTTTGTGGAAAGGTCTAACTTCATATATATTTATATTTTTATGTATATGGGAAATTTGGGGGGGAGGGAAATACAGGAATCTGGAAACCAGATTTTAGAGCAGGTTAGTGAGATCATAGGTGTTTTAGTCTATCCAGTAAACTAATACCTTCAATATAATTTTTAGTATTTCATGTCAGGGAAGTGCTTTGTTTACCTTAACTTTACTGCACTGTTTGTACTATGTCATATCAGAGATACGAATTATTTCTTTGCCTTTTTCCTTTCCCATTTACACATAAAATTTGATTTTAGGGTTGACATACTTAAATGTGTGTCATCCCTAGCACAGTAGAAACAGGTTGGTTTCTAATGAGCAAAGTAATCTATTTATTCTTATTTTGTGTTTTATACTATTCATGTTTTTTACAATGCAGCTATTCTATTTAGAAGAAATTCATTTTATATGAATTAGTTCTACTCTTATATTGTGCATGATGCTGCTTTTACTTGAGAGAATTTTTATTTATGGTAGTGATAGATTCCTGGTAGTTTGAGCCAAGCTTGTGTGTAGCTGCTTGCCCTCATTGTGCATTCTTCAAACTGGAACAGATCTGGTTTTGAATAATTAATTTAAAGAAACAATCTCTATGTGCTTGCAGTGTGCCAAAGGCAGTGATGCATTTTCTGGTGAACCACGTGAAGGACACTCTCCAGAGTGAGCTGGTGGGCCAGCTGTATAAATCCCTGTTGTTGGATGACCTTCTCACTGAGTCTGAGGACATGGCACAGCGCAGGAAAGAGGCAGCTGACATGCTAAAGGTAATGAAGAGATCAGGAGCTCATGGCAGTAGTTAACCATATCAATGTGAAGCTTTTTGAAGATTTGTCTTCCCTTTACTGCTTTTTAAGACTATGCCTGTGTATTCCTTTTCTCTGCTAGAGGAATTAAAACCAATACATGACCAGAAAGGAATACATATGAGCTTTTAAATCTGCAGTTTAGCAGGCTAGATATAAAGTAGGTACAGTTTCTCCTTTAAGTTTTGCAGCACTAAAACAGTGTGTGGTGAAAAAGTGTGCCCTTCTTGAGAATTTAATGGGTTGCTACTCATTTCATAATGAAACTGATTAGCTTTGATTTGATTTTTAACTTTACACTTCCCAGACTGCTGCTGTTATGTCCCTGGGAAATCTCTCCAGCCAAACTAACTAGCTCTGGCTTTTGTGTGTTCCTGTGTGCAGGCCCTGCAGCGAGCCAGCCAGATCATTGCAGAGATCCGTGAGACACATCTTTGGTGAAGACTGTATCAGCCACACTATTTATATGCATTGGAGGTTACATTGGCTTGACAATTGCTAGGCATGGTATACGGAGTAGAATTTTTATTTATGAACTCTTCTTATCTGTGTACTGCAACTGTGTAAATCTGCTCATGTAAAGACAGTTGGTTTGATTTGCAAACAGAAAAATATGCTGTATTTTGCAAAAGAAGTCGTATTTAATCCATATAATAAATGGCTCTAAATGTTTCCTTACCAGGTTTCTGGTGCAAATTAAAGCAGACCAAGTCTTCTGTCTCAGTGACAGTCTCATTTGAACTTGGGGAAAAATGTTCAAGTTCCAGTGCCTGACTTGCTGAACAGGTTGCCTGTGGTTAAGACGGCCGGTGTAGTCTTGTGGCATAGTTTTAAGCTGCTTTTCCAGTAGAAGTTCCAATACTGTGAAGAAAAGAGAGCACCGAGTATTTTCTTTCATGAATATATTGCATGCACTGTGACAGATGGAGGTCTCCATTTTATAGCACAGTAGAGATGTCGAGCGTATTACTATGTATGTGTGTTCCCTTTTTTTTCCTTTGTTCCCAAATGTTTGAGTGGCAGACAAAACTTCAGACTTGATCTAATGGAGTATCATGTAGGAAGAATTAGCCTGGAGCTTGTGAACAATAACAGCCTACTGATAAGTGGGTGCAGAGTTCTTAATGTGCACTGGAGCTTGTGTATGAATGTTGGGGTTTATAATCAGGCACAAGGACACCTTCCCCTTCCTCCCCCCTGGGACCAAGCCCCTGGACCATCTGATAGTAAACTTGCTCTGGCAGAACGGAAAAATAAAAATGGATTTCAAAACTGTCATGGGATAATAAGCGTTTCTTTTAAAAATAGATGAAGTTGGCCAGGGAGAAGGGGATGCCCACAACTTCTGCAAATTTTGGAATGTATGACAGTATGAAAGAAAGTCTGTGGAATTGGAATATTTATATCAGAGATTACAGTTGCTTTTGAGGAAATTTTATTGTGCTGTAAGTAGCTTTTTTTTTGAGGACAATCGTAAAATTATGAAATTTTTAGGTTGGAGATTAAGTTGATGAGGGTTTTTTTTTTTCTTCTGATTATAATTCATACAGGTAACTATTGATCACACTAGCCTTGAAAAAGTAAACATTTTAATTTTTATGAATAAAAATTTATTTAAACTACAGCCAGCATACTTGCATGTACTTTTCAAGCAAATTCATTCTTTTTGTATAAAGTGAAAATGTTTACTATAGTGTTGCTGATATTTTTTCTTTAACACAACTTGCATGAAATACAGGACACTGCTTTTAACCTCCATGGCTTGATTTCATGGTATTGGGCCAAGATAATGAGGTTTTTATTACCATATGCAGTTCCTTCCCCCTGAAATCAGTTAGCAAAAATGGAATTCCTTTTGTAAGCTGCTAAAGATTGAATTAAAAATTCAGTTTACAAGAAGCTCTGTTTAAAAACTTAACTTTTCTCATGGTGATCTTCAATTTGGCATCAGTATAAGCACAAGGAGTTAAGTCTGACAGATGCAACTTTTGGATACTTTGTGTATGATCTGAGCAATTCAGAACACAGAAATATATTGTGTATTTTTAAACAGACTAAAAAGTCATGGTATGCATAATGTATGCATTATGTATAATGAATACAAAGGAGGTACTTTTATCTTGCATTGTATCCAGGGATGGTAGTTCTCAGATTTAAGAAATATGATTGAAGTGCAAACCACTTTTCAAATCATCTTTGGTCATCAGTGAAAGCTTTTAAGTTTTGTCCAAAGCATTACATTTCTGTTTGGAATTCACCTGACACCTCTCTCCCTTTTGCTTTCAACATCCAAGAAGTTTTCAACAAGGTAGTGCCGTCCATAAGTGATCTGCTACCTAAGCTTTAACTCCCAAAGTTCAGTCAGCAGTCTCTTGTGAAGAAATACTCGGACTTGTAAAGTTTTGAAATGCTGCATAACGCAAATGAATTTCATTTATTGAAGAAATTCTTGCAAGTGATACCTGGCTCTGTAATGTCATGTGAAATTTCCAGTGTTAATTTGGTTTCTGAAATGTTACGACTTTTTTTGTTTAAGTTTCACAAAAAGTTTCAATTTGGTTATGTTTGAGTGCCAAGAAATGAACTTGATTTGTAATCCTTAATGCAAGTCTTTGAAAGTCCATGCTGTAACAATCCTGTTATTTAATAAACAGATAATACACAAAATTAATTATGCCAGAAATAGTTTTGAACTGACTTGTTCTGGTGGCAGGACGTACATGCTCTTGTAAGCCAATAGTGTAAATACCTGTATTTGTACAGTCTTACTTGTGATTGCACTTGCTGTCATTCAGTTCTGCATTCTTAGTTCATGAATAGTTCCATAACTCACAGTGTTGACAGGCTATTTGTGGCTGTTGATAGGTTTGAAATAAGCTGTGTTCTGGAACTGAACTAAAATACTTCAAATGCCACTGTTACTACTAGCATTAAAAGAAATTATGGGGAAGCTGTGGGAAAAAGCCTAAAGAGAGCAGCAACTGAAAAATTCCCAGTAGACTGATGGTTTACAACTGTCTTCTCGATCACCTTATTTAATTTAAATTTGTGCATTGATGACAAAATTATTTCCAGTTTTAGCTAACTTGCTCTCCAGTGAGGAGAGAATCATGGAGGGAAAAACCCACTCTAGCCAAGCTCAGATTGGTAAATGTCTGACATTATTACCTGAGCTATTGTAGTCCTGCTGTAACTAAAATAGAACTATATAATATAAGTAAATATCACAGTATCCCAGTGTGAATCCAGTTTGTCAGTGTTTTTTAGGCAGGTTCAAATTTTACTTAGTGGAACAGATGGGTAATGGGGGTGGTGGTATCTGTGTGCTTTAGACCTTATTCTGAAGTCAACAGAGCAGACCTGCCTTTATTCAATGTTTGTGGATAAATGACAGAGCCAGATTGGATATGGCAAACTCGGGTCCCTGCTTTATAGATCAGAGCAGGGGAAAGAAACAACTTGCCAGTTTGTTGTGCCCCTATTGGGAACTTGAATGGAATTATCCTGAGTAAATTTTTTTTTTCTGCAGTTTTCTCCTTCAGCTGTGAGAGCAATGGGTAGCTGGTGTTTTCTGTAGTTATTGAAGATCTCCACTGCATTTGCTTTTTGTTGCTGATTAAAGTGTGCCTTGAGGTGAGAGGTAGAGGATTGCTTCCTTACAGTTTAATACCACTCGAACATGGTTTTGTGCTCAATGACACTGTTTAAACTAGTGAAGGTGCTTTCATGCTCCCATAGTTTTGAGTTTACCTGCTGCATGCCCTTTCACCCTTTACCTCTTGACTACCAGTTGCTGCATAAGGTTAAATTCAAGTCTTCCAGGTTTTGCTGTACGAATGTTTTTGGTGGGGCTTTTTTAGTTTGTTGGTTCTGGGTTTTTAAAAAATATCTTGCCCAAATAATTACTTTTCTTTTTGCACTTTCAAGTCACACAGTTGTAGCCATGTTAAATACTTTAATATTAATAACTAACTCCTTGTTCACATCTGAACAAATTTGAACAATCTCTGATTACCTAAACATACCTGTATATGAGGAATAAGCCCAGGCTAAGAAAGAATAGTCAGTTTTCCCAGTCATCCTTGATCCTTGGCCCAGGTTCAAATGCTCAGTTGTGATGGCCCTGTATGGTCATGGCAAGTAGTGGTTGTATCCAGCTGTTTCTCTGGTAAGAGTCAGGGAAGGGTTTGGATTGCTAGGACTTGTTCAAAGGCAAGCATGGACTAAATTTCTTGGGGTTTATGAATCTTACTAGAAACCTTGCATGCTAAGAACTTTATTCCTTTTTTATTTATTTCTAGAAAAAAATAATTTTAGTAATTTATTCGAAGTGGATATACGTGCACCTGCATCATTTGGAGATGACAGAAAACAGGCAGGAAAAAGATTAGACATGAAACAGTACTTCCTGGAGTTTTTCCTTCAACCAGAAAGAACCTCTCAAATGTGCTCTGCTGTATTTCTCTGGAGGTGAACATGGGTATGAACCTGGTATATTTTGGTCCCAGGTGCATGTTTGATTTGCTCTAATGCTTCTGTCATTTAAGGAACAAGGTGGCTGTGTTAGGTGGATGAACTTAACTTTCCCTTCCCTTCCCCCTTTTCCTCCATCTGCTTTTTTTGAGGTAGAAATGACTCAACTACTTTTCATTTTTATGTAATAGAGGCTAGGCTAGAAAGGTCATTATGAGACAGATAATTAGGATCTGGAAACTGATATTAACACTAATAACTCTATTAACACTAAGAACATGCTGAGCTTCTGAAAGTACCGTATTTCAGTTTCATAGCCAGGAAATGATTCTGCATGGCCTAAGCATGAGGCCTGATCCTTGAAAGCAACACTGCGGAGCACTGCAGCTTCCCTCACATCTTTCCTGGTCCAGAGATCCTTGTGGTGCTATTCACCCACAACTCCTGGGCTGCTAACGTTAAAAAAACCCTTTTATGTACATGCTCCAAATCTTCTGGTATAATGTACTATCTTCCAGCTGACTGCAGAGCCTACAGAACTAATACCAGGATATTCCTTCAACAAAGATGCTGGATAGCATGGATGCATCCTGGTCATTCACAGGACCAAAGAAGTGGAACAAGTGTCACTCACTTTTTAAGTCATACTACGCCCACAGAAGGTGTAGAAGGGATTCATTAGATTGATTAAAGCTTTGAAAGGCTCTGTACTTTCAGATTGCAGTAAGTGAATTTGCTGTGTATTCCCACATGAAGGCTGGAAAATTTATGTGCAATTTTTGTTCCCATACATAATGAAGAAGCAACTTCCATTAGTGCTTAATCATTTAGTCCTTTATTAGGAATTTTCTGCAGCTTCCTTCACAGCAAACCTGTTGAGAGAAACATGACCATAGGTTGGTTGTCTTTGATCCCAGCAATATTTCTCAGGTAGGTGAGCACACGTTGGCTGCAAGAAGGACAGGGTTTGAGTTTGCTTTGGCTCGTTTTGCTGTGGGTTTTCCTGTAGCGTAACTGTCCACTGTTCTCCTACAACACAGAAGGCTTTTAAAGGAGGGGCACATCTCCGTTGTTGGACTTTAAAATGAATCTTTTCATTTTCTTCTTGTGCAGATCCTTATGAAAGGTGCTTTGAATAAGGCAGAGTATCTACAATTTCTTCAGTGGTATAACTCAGCTCCTTTATTTGAACTCTGGTGCATTTTGAAAAGGAAGCATTGGGCAGTCTGTGAGCTTTGTAGTAATGCACAGTACAGAAACATCTTCAAGTACATCTTCAAGCAGCAGAGTTAAAATGACCTGTAATTTTAGGGAGATACTCTGTTGTCACAACTGCAGCCATTTTATAATGTAGTAATTTTTCTTTCCAACCCTAAGTAATGATACTCCATTCTTCAGAATATGCTGTCCGAGAATAAGAACAGTCTCAGGATTAGTTACACGATGCCCATTTATTGAAACTCCTCCATCTGTAATTTTCCGGTACCTTAAAAACAAAACAAAAAAACCCTGTTAATTGCAAGAGAAAGCTATTTATTGTTATTAAGAATTGAAAGTTCACGGAGGGGTTTTGTTTTGCTGTTGGATCCGTAATTGCATAGATTTTAAGTCTCCTGCGCTTCACTTTCTGTCTAGGTCAACAGTGACTGAAATTAACCTTAGCCTCTACTACTCCAGTTCTTTCTGAGAAGTGTAAATCTGTTTTGAATGTTTACTATTTATATTTTATTATTGAGAGCACAGGTGAGAACTTACCCACTAGGTCCATCTGGAATGGCATTTGCTTTGCGGCACAAGTCAAGAACAGTCATCCCAGGTTCAAGCATCAATTCAGCAGAAGTAGCTTGTCTGAAAAGTTCCTGTAACTCTTGGTCAGACATATCTTCCAGTGCTTCCACACTGCTGTAATAAAGGGCCTTAGTGCACCTGTGAGAACAAAGATCATTCAAAACACAGAGCTATTCACACTAAGTGCTACTCAACTCATCAGATTCCCCTCCCCAGTTTCTTTTGAGAATCCACAAACTACCAGAAATACTTAAATTCACCTCCAATTTTATTGTACCCCACTGCCCTGCAAGCTTTTTTGATATTGTCAGTGTATTTTTAAGTCTACAGGATATAACTTTTTCTCTTTTAACACCTAAGCAACAATTTAACAGATTAAAATAATCCCTGAAAAGCTATGGATAGTTATTATAGACTAAATCTGAAACAAAACTGCTCCATAAATTAAACTTCACCTCTTAGCAGATTCCAGCCCCTCTCTACCATGAACAAGCTTGGTTACTTCTGCAGCCAGTCGTTTCTGAGGGCCCCATTTTTCAGGTTCTTTAGCATGCATTTCCATGATGTGGGCAATCTCCTCAAGAGGAAGGAAGGTGAATAGTTTCAGGTATCTATGAGCAGGGATAAAATATTTTGTCTGTATAGCCATCATTGCAGATTTCCTGTCTTTGCCATTCAGTAAGTGCACTAAAATGATTCTTAGTCAATTTAAGAAATACGTGTTACAGATACTCTGTCCTTTCAATCAAATCCTTAAAACTCAGATTTTACTTGATCTTCTGTCTAGGGCCAAGTGTTCAGGCATAAGATAGGGTCAGATGCTTTTATGAAGCTTGTATTTCAATCAACACTTAGTTTTGTCTTGAAACTTTTACAGGATTTATTGGAATAGTGTGTCAGCTAAAAAGGTTTTGTATTTATCTTAGCAGATCCACAATCTGCTAATGCAAAATACCACTGCCGGTCCGTGGTGATCATGGGAATGAAGCATACTAAGTATTGGCAAGTATCTCAGCAGGAAGATTATTTAGGATAATCAAGAATTTAAAGATGCATACCTAAGCCTACTCTTTAAAACAAAGTCAATTTTAATGAGCTTTCAGTCCTGTGCAGTGTATTAAAGGTACCTTTACTGGTAAAAAGCCTGAATGCCTGAAATATTTTAGTATTAAGTACCCACATACCCTTCTTTTCAGTCTGAAAGGTGTTGGGGATCAGAACATGAATATGAAGTATCAGAGCATAAACCTTTCAGAGAGGTAAATTATGAGACAGGTCACAATATGAAAGGGAAGTAGCTCAGATTTAACAGTGCTATTGAAGTTTAAAGTAAAACAGATTTAGAAAATAACACAGAGCAACTTTTACAATCAATGTAGTGCAGTGTACTGAAAAACCTGTGATGTTACAGTACTGAAACTAATATGCCATGTAAGAGAGTCACCTGGCAGAATAAAATGCACTATGCGTCACTCCTTTGTTAACCACCTTCTAATTTTCTGATATATATTTCAGCATATGGAGACAGGTTCCACTATACTGTATACTTAAGAACCAGTCATGCCTGTTTATGTCATGAATGTACAGTTATAATTAACATACACTTCTAAACGGAGCCTGTGTTGCACACACCCAAATGAAACAGTTACAGTGAACAGTTAGGATCAGGTTTTATAAACAATGACAAAAAGCAAGATGGAGGAAAACTTACTTTTCAACTACGTTATCTTGTTGTCTGACAAAAAACTGATACAGCTCAAAGGGAGAAGTCTTATCTCTGTTCAGCCAAACTGCATTTCCAGCAGTCTTTCCCAGTTTATCGCCAGTAGTACTGGTAATAAGAGGTACAGTAATTCCAAACACATCTGTTCCTGTCATCCTAAAAAAGAAGAGTCACTTCATGTTTAAAAAAAAATTCTATCTTGGTAAACCTGACTAACATACAAGAATTTTACAAGATTCTGTCCTTGGTATAAAGATGCCAGAACACTGTTCTGTGAAAAGGGATTTACGAAAAAACCCAAAACCTTAAGTTTTTAAGTTCTTTTGTCTGTATCAAAGACATATACATATTCTAAGTAGCTCCATGAGCAACAGCATTAGCAAATTCATTGTCATGGACCTTCTGTCCTGAGTGCTGATCAAAGCTGCTTGTGTGGCTTGGACACTTGTAAGGCTTTTCCTCTATGCCAATTCTGTGTCTCGTAAGGCTGAAGCAAGTACTGAAGAAGTACATGCTCCCTGATTTGTACTTCTGCAAATTTTCTAAGACTCACACTAAATTTGGTGGCTAAGCAAAAAGCACATCTTCATCATTTTTCATTTTATTTCTAAGAAATGGAGCAATCTTTACCAATGTACCACAACTGCCTTTACTTTGGTGTGATTACACCAGGATGCGTGTGCTGGCAGAGCTGCCAAAGCTTGTCTCGATTTTGTCCCACACTTCAGAGTACCTGATTTTGGTTCTTGGATTCACTAATAAAAGAACCTATCCTTCTTCTTAAAAATTCATATAAACCTGGTCAAGAGGTACGTATGTACCAAGCTCATAATCAGGCCAATTAACTACTCTCAAATCACAGTTTTGTGTATAGCCAAATCTCTTGAGGGCTGACTTCTGTCCCTGGTGCTTTAAGGGCTGTCAGCACCAAGTCGCACAGCAACCCGTCATGGAATCACAGAATCGGGAGAGGTTGGACAAGGCTTCATCGAGTCCAACCTGTGACCGAACAGCACCATGTTATCTAGAGGATGGCACTAAGTGCCATGGGCAGTCCTTCCTTACAAACCCCCAGGGACGGTGACTCCACCACCTCCCTGGGCAGTCCATTCCATCGCTGCCCTTCTCTGGACTTGCTCCAGCACCTCACTGCCCGTCCTGAACTGAGGGACCCAGAACTGGACACAGCACTCGAGGTGCGGCCTCACCAGTGCCCACTACACGGGGACAGTCGCATCCTGGTCCTGCTGGCCACACTACTGCTGACACAGGCTGCCCGATGCCCAGACCCTGCGCATCACCTCCCGCCCCGCGCTCCCGCCGTACTTGGTGACGAGCTCGTAGCCGGACATGATGTTCCCCATCTGGTCGTGGCCCCCCAGCTGGATGCGGCAGCCGTGGTGCTGGTGGAGGTGCAGAAAGTCGTACGCCTGCAGCGCTGGATACAGGAATTCGGCCAGGCTCATGCCATCGGCGCTGCGCAGCCGCGCCTGGCAGCTCTGCCGGCTCAGCAGCGTGCCCATGCGGAGGCGCCCGCCGGCGCCGCCGAGGAAGCGGAGCAGCGGCTCCCGGCCGAGCCATCGCGCGTTGTCCAGCAGCGCGGCCCGGCCGAGCCGCCCGGCCGCCGGCTCCCAGAACAGCTCCCGGTGGTTCCCGAACAGCCGCTCCAGCCCCGCGCGCAAGGCCCGCGCGTGCGCGCGCACCCGCCCCGCCGGCAGCGGCTCCCGCGCGCGCTCCCGCCCGCTGGGGT
Source organism: Corvus hawaiiensis (assembly GCF_020740725.1). Lineage (NCBI taxonomy): Eukaryota > Metazoa > Chordata > Aves > Passeriformes > Corvidae > Corvus > Corvus hawaiiensis. The sequence continues at coordinate 22,062,809 of NC_063216.1, read as the reverse complement.
CCCCGAGCCGCGCCGTGGCCCCGCCCACCACAGCGATGACGTCGTGGCCCGCGCGCTGGAAGTGCAGCAGCGCCATGACGGGCAGCAGGTGCCCCACGTGCAGCGAGTCCGCCGTGGGGTCGAACCCGCAGTAGGCGGCCAGCGGCGGCCGGCCCGGCTCCAGCAGCGCCGGCAGCTGCTCCTCCGCGCTCTGCGCCGGGAACACCTCCTGGAACAGCCCGCGCTCGCACTGCGCCGCCAGCAGCCCCGCGGCGCCCCGCGCCCGCCGCGCCCGCTCGTGGGCCCGGCGGCGGGGCGGCGGCGGCAGCAGCGGGGCCCGGTGCAGGCCCCACAGCCCCGCCGGCCGCCCGCAGCGCCGGCACAGCGCGGGCGCCGCCATCGCGCGCGGGGCACGCCGGGAGCCGCCGGGCGGGGCGGGGCTGGTGCGCCGGGAGCCGCCCCCGCACCGGAGCCGGCGGGCGGGGCACGGCGGGATCTGCCTGGGGGGAGCTGGGGGGCTGCTGGGGCATCGGGAACGGCTTGAACTGCGGGAATGTTGTCGTGCTTTAGGCTGGGTGGTGGATCTCCTCCGCGACATTAAAGATGCGACAGAAACGGCGTGTGTTGGCTCCTCCTCTGCTGCTTTTTTCCCCAAACCGAAATACCGGGATTTTAAGCGCTGTCAGGCGTTGGAAATCAGCCCCCCAGCTGGTAGTAAGGCGCCTGGCAGAGCGGGAACCACGTGCTTGAGTTAGTCACACCGGGGCTTTAGAATTTACAGACTCTCGAATTAGCTATGTTACCAGAATGTATTAGATTTATTACTAGAATGTATTAGCTATATTACTAGAAAGTTTTAGCTGTCTTACATAGCTTTATATATATATATACTATAGATAGAGGTGTGCAGCTGTAGGAAAAACCAAGACTGAGAAAACATGCACCCCCCCCGGCAGGGAATGGAACAACTGGGATATGGAGAATGCTGAGGTATGCAATGATTTTTTTTGCCCGTCTTCACTGGCAAGTGTTCTGAGCACCCCACCAGTGTTGCAGAAGGAAAGGCAAGGATGGGGAGAATTTAATACCTGCTCTAGGAGAAGATGAGGTTTGAGCCTGTCTAAGGAACCCGAAGGTGCACAAATCCATAGGACATGATGGGGTGCGTGCACAGGACCTGAGGGAACTGGTGGATGAAGCCACTGTCCATCATGTTTGAGGAGCTGTGGCAGTCTGGTGAAGTTCCCACTGACTGGAAAAGGGCTCAGTTGGTCAGAGCATGGGGCTAAAAACCTTTGAGATAATGGCAAGCACTTTATAGACACTGTTAAAATCCTTGCCATTCTGTCTCAGAGGTAATATGTAGAGGTGATAATACAATGGGAAGATCAATAAATGGAAATACTCTGCAGAATTAGAAAAGTTCAGATTATTAACTATCCAGATAATACTGATAAGAAGAGAGTAACTAGTTCTGACACATGAGAACCCAAAAAATAGCCTTTATCTTGTAAAGGGCCTGGTAATGTTCTCCATGCACCACTTTCACACTCAGCTGAAATTCTTATTCTCTAGCACATTTAAGTGCTAGCAAAAACAATGACTGGGAAGTTCTTACTTGCTGTAGGTTCAGGTAAATGCCTAGTTGGAGAAGATGATTAGATTCCTTTGTGCTGGCGGGGGCCACTGACTTCAGATAATTCCTTGCTTGTCTTTTGTTGGCTCTCAGCAACCCCATGCAACGCTACAGGCTGGGAGAAGAGTGACTGGAAAGCTGCCCAGGGAAAATCAGCCTCAGGCTGCTGGTTGAGGATGGCTGAACACGAGCCAGCTGTGCCCAGGTAGCCAAGAAGGCCAATGGCATCCTGGCCTGTGTCAGCAATAGTGTGGCCAGCAGGACCAGGGCAGGGACTGTCCCCCTATAGTTGACACTGGTGATGCCACACCTCAAATCCTGTGTCCAGTTTTGGGTCCCTCACTACAAGAAAGACATTGAGGTGCTGGAGCATGTCCAGAGAAGTGCAATGGAAGTGGGGAAGGACCAGTTCACTTCTTTGAAATCTCTGAGATGCTGTGTTGTGTTAGCATCCTTCACTTTGCAATGAACCAGTTAACTCTGTTACAGAGCTAATTTTTGCCATCTTGTTCTTAATTCATGTCTCCTGTACTTCTGGTTTCATTTCACAGGACTAGTCTATGGCTGCTGGGATGGTGAACCAGCATAAAGCTCCACAACATCAACTGTGGCTTTAGAATCCAACTCCCCCAGCCCCTCTCCAGTAAATTCCCTGGTGCTGGGACAATCACCTTGTGATGGCAGATGCTCTGTGCCCACTCCCTTCCAGAAGCACACCTCATACCAATACACCTCTTTTCTTATTATTGCTGTACTCTAAGGGTTTTGGTTCTTCATGAGGCCTAAGGGTGGGAAAAGCATTTGCTTTCAGTATACATCTGAGGGGTAGTCATGCCTAACTCTGTAGTGTCTGTAGGCAAGAGGGCAATGGTTATTTTCTGCAGTCCTTAATCCTGCTGTAGCTTTTATCTCTTGGATTAGTCAGAGCATTTAAATGAGTAGTTTTCCTTTGATGTGGTTTGTCACCCTCCTTCACATTTATTTTATTTCATTTGATCTTCTTGTTTTTCAGTATATCTATTTTTTTTTATCTTGTCATCTTTTTCAGCTGAAAAGTAACTAGTTCCCTGTTTCCTCATCTCTCTCCACCCAGGGGTGTTTGGTGCTTGTGTGTTCCTTTCTTCTCCTCTCTTTCTCTGCTGTAATTTGTTGTTTAATTTTGTTTCTTTTTCATGGACCTCTTTATAAGTCCTCTGATAGGTGCATAGTTGTTTTTAATTGGTCTTTTTGCTTTATTAATCTTTTTTTAGACTTAATGTCCATCCTTCAAATACCAGACCAATTAATATGGAATATGCTTTCATATTTTTCCATGCTAAATCATTTTGCTGATTTTACAGTGACCCAAGGGTTTGCAGACTATGGTGCTGACAGCTGCTTTTGTCCTTGACTTTAGACTCCATCAAACTCAGTTTCGATACTGGGATTATCTAAGACAACCCCAAACCCAGAATCAACTAGGAAAATCCTCTTTATTTTTAAAATACTATTGTGAGAATGCTATTTTTTGTGGCTTGTTAGCTTTCGGCAATTATTCTTTTTACACAGCTTTTTTAGATATGACACTATCCTAAGTCCAAAATCTCTCCATTCTCCACAGACAGTCATGCACAGACTTAATTTTCAACTAAGATAAAAGTCTTGGGAAGAAAGTTGTGCATCTCCCATAAAATTTAATCCACACAAGGTGTGTAGGCACATAGTATCTTTTCCCCAAAGCTTATGGGTTGGTGTCAGTCACTCAATAAATATATTTTCTTGTGGCATAACCGAGAAAACTTTTGTGACTGTTTTGCTACCCTGCCGTACTGTAATGGTCACATTATTTGTTCTGAGAACCATTCACTTAAAAGATTAAGGCAAAGCCAAGGGGAATCTCTCTGGGCTGTATAATGGGATACCAGTAATGTAACCAGGGAAAGTAGGAAGTGTTTGGGACTAAATCGTATTAGAAGACAGGCTAAGCCTAAGTAGAAGAAATGTGGATGCAGTTAGAGATTAAGGTGCTTAGTCTTTCCATTATAAATCATCAATCTGTGTGTGTGATTGTCTTGCTATAAATCATAAAGCCATTTATCTTAGCCTTGTAAGCAAATGATTTTTGCAGGCATTTTGAAAGCATTTGCACACAAAAAGTTCAGAACTGATAGTAAAGGCTTAGCTTCCATTACGATAAATAGAATAGTCATGAAAGGATCATTATTTTCATGGCAATGTGCTTGGATAAATAACACAGATTAGAACAAGAACTAACAAGAGATAATAATGAGAATAAGAATGTTTCTTTTTTCTAATTCAGTTGTTAAGGATGAATCCTTTATCCTGGCTGTCTGACTTACTATTCTGGATGATGCTGATGGAAAGGAAAAAACCATTCTCCTTTCAGAATATAAAAGCAAATGTGAAAGCTGGAAGTCCCTCTGCTTGCCAGTGCAGGTATATAAACTTCCTGGTGGTTGGAAGGAAATTACTTGGAGAGTTCAGGGGACTGCTATGTGAAATTAAAGTAAATATAAAATGCTGGTATGAAAGGCCTGGGTGGAGCCTGGTGAGCACCCACACAGTTCTCTGGGCAGTAGTTGATGTCACTTACAGTGGTAGGCACCCCTCCACTTGTATTTTCCTGTTCTTCACTGGGCCTGTGGCTCCTTTGCCCTTCCTTATTCTCAAGTAGATGTGGACATAATCAAATTCAACCCTTACAGTATTGTGAGATCTAATTCTCAAAGAAAGGTAATATTTTCTGTAAGCCACAACTCTCTCTATGTCAATTGAATAGCAAATCACCCAGAGGCTTTGGAAACAATTATAAGAGTTTCCCAGATGGATTACTCAACTGGAATAACTTTGAAGTAACTTATTAGTGACACCGTTGTCTTTTGTGTCCCACCAGTAAGAGTGCCAGGCTGAGGAATAACTACAGAGCTGACACATCGTGGGTGAGGGGTTTGCTTAAGTTTTCACTTCATGCCTGAGTTTTCACCTAGTATTTGATTCATATTCTTCCTTCAGAGAAGATCCTCATTCCATTGCAAAGTATCATTACTAAATGTAACTCAGTTTAAAACTCTGCTTCTATTTATGCCAGCATTTATTCCCTCGTTATGCAATACAAGGAATTCCTGACGCGCTCTCCTCCCGGTAAAGCCAAGTTTTACGTGCATCAGCCGCGAGGTGGCAATACAAGAGCTTGAGATGCTGAATTTTGGTGCTATTCGTACGTAGCCTTCGAGCCGGGAAAGCTTTGGGGTATTAGCTAAGTAAATATATTTACAGTGCTTCTGCGGAGTTTGGCTTTCTCTGCCAGTGTGTAATATGTGCTCCACATCTGCATAATTGACTTCTTGCAAAAGCCATGGGAGACTAAGCTGATTTTCTGGATCAATGATTGAAGCCTTTTATGTGGATAAAAATTGATATCTGTGTTTCAGTGGCTTGGTAGTGGATGGGAGATGTTATGCAAGGAACTCAGCTGCTGTTAAAAGCAAAATATCTTAGGAAAGGGGATGCACTCGTAACATACAGCTGTCCCACTGTGAGTTTTCTCCTGGCTTTAACTTCTGACCTTCCTGAAGGCCAAAGAAACCTGAACACCTCGCATGTGTGGAATTCCCAGACGTGAGTGCTTCACAACATTGAAGTCTGCCTTTTTCATCCAGGTTTTTGATTCACTTCTCAGTATGTTGCTTTTCTGCCTTAAAAGAGCATTCAACACTAGTGTCAGGTGGAAATAGTTAATTTCCAGTCTTTTTCATCCTTTCCTGTTATTTTCAGGCATTAGGGAAAGTAGTAGTATCTCTGTACTTTCAAGGACTAGTTTTCCACCCACTGTAATGGAGAAAGAAAACGTCTTAAAATACTATTTTGACATTAGCTCTTTCAGTAGCAGTCAGTGCTACAGCTTTTCAGAAGGCGGAGTTCTCTGTTTTCTCATTCAGATAAGATAGACTAAAAAGCTTCTAGCATATGAAATGGATTGTGGACTTGGCAGATGCCTCATGTCACTGTGTTCACCACAGTGTTTATTTGAACATGGAGAAGTCACGGATGCACATTTTGTTACTTCACATGAAAGTGCCAACAGCCTGCTACTGTCTTCTCCTGACATGGAAACAGTTTTCCTCTGAGTACATTATGGGAAATCTTACTTTCAATCAGACAATGCATTGTGAGGTCTGTTAGCAAATATGTCTTTCAAGTACATGCAAGTTTGTGGTTTAGTAAATAAATAGCAATGTAAGGAGAAGAACATGGTAGGAAGCCTTGAAAAAGTAAATAACTTCTGAGAAGGGAACTTCCCTAAAAAAGATTTGAGATAAAATTCAGAATTGGGTGTTCAGGCTGTCAGATATGCTGTGGGCACAGGTGCCAGGACTGCCTTGTATTTCAAATATCATAAAGCATGGGCAGTGATAGCCCCTCTCAGTTCAGATGCTTTGCTGGACCAGGGGCACTGGCACACGTGTGCCCTTGTCCCCACAGAAATCAAGATTCAGAGCTATAAAAGCTTGAAGGAAACAGCTGGCTGATTTGCCCTCTGCACAGTGCTGACCATGGGATTTAACAGCTGACAGAAATTGCAGAAATGAGGTATCTGTATTTGGCAGGAGCAGATACACCACAGCCCAGGTGCCTTTCAAAAGTATCTCTAACCCTATCTGTTAACATCAAACAGCCTGCTTAGACAGTTGATAAACAAACTTTGTCTTCAAAGCTGATAACAACAGATTTCTCCTGAGAAAACATGCACAATCCCCAAAGCCTCTTCTCTTTCTTGAGGTTGTTTGCATGCACGTCTCAGCTTTCTTGCTCAGATACTGCACAGCCTCAGGCTGTGCTCCTGGCAGGTTACATTAAAAAAAAGCTTTGAAAAGCTGGCTGGTGATTGAAGAAATGAAAGTGAGCTTTGGGACATGATGTTTGAGGAACTGGATGGCTACTGCTTTTCCCTTGCAGCTTTCTCCAGTTATAATCACCAGCTTGTGGGCAAGATGCTGGATATAGATCCCGATGGGAGCTGTTTTTCTGGGATAACAAGTAACTGGTTGTACCAGCAGAAGGATAACTCAGCTCAGTGTTGAGTTGATAGGATAGTATTTCTGTCCACCTAAATTGTTGTGTAGTGTCAAATGACTAAGGTAATTTCACACTTTTATTAATCCATGGGTTTTGGACATTACCCTGACAACTATGATTGTATAGAATAACATGTGCCTCTGGGAAGGGAGAATTTGAAAGGGAAAAGAGGAGCAGAATGTGACTGCTAGCCTGCAAGTACACTGCTAAAGAGAGAGGCACACACCATATGCTTTTCTTCCAGAAAAATAAATTATGACAGTGCTGTGTCTTGTCTTATCATGTGGTTTGTTTTTCTCATGTTTTTCTTGAAATGGATACTAAGCATTTGTTGTATTGCTAATTTCTGATTCTGATTTAAGGTATTTAATATATATTTCAACCAAAAAGAAGGAGCCTGGTGACCACTTAAGCAAAACATGAAATGTTGTTCCTTGATGTAGACAACAGTGTCAGTGTTCATTCCAGGTTGGTGGTTGTTTTCCATATATGTTATATACATGTATATATAGCTGTTATTGATGTTCACAGATGATTAATTTGATGGGTTTGTGGTCTGAAAGCTAATAGTTTATATTCCTGCTCTGTTCCTGGAAGGGAGAAGCTTGCTCCTTCTTGCCAGGAATCACCAGTCAATGCACTTGGTTCAGGCTGTTCATGTCTTGGGTATTGTTCTGTGATAAGGGAGAATTATAGAGTGGGATTCTGCCTGAAATCTTTAAGGCCTGTGGGAGTTTCCCCAACACATCACAGACTTCTTCAAATACATGATAAGGCAAGCTGCAAATACTGATAAAAGATAGAGAAAAATGTTCGTTTTTCACAAGAGAGGGGAATTACCAACTGGAATTCTTTACAACGTTAAGCTCAGTGCTGTTTGAAATACTTCTAAACAATGCGGGCAAGTCGTTGGTTAGTGAATGGTTGTTGAGGAGGAGATGATATCAGCTCCCAAAGACATTTCAAGATACTCTCACCTAATCACATTTAGAGGTTTGCTGTGTATCGAGGTGCTATCAAATCTCGTCTGGCTTCTGAGGCATCATGGAGTTACCAGAATAAGGGCTGCATGGAATTCAGGAAGAGAAACCTTAAAATGAATGTTTTTGCTAGGTTTGTGAGAAAAAAAATCTTTGTTTCTAAAGCAGGGTCCACTTAAGAGAAAAGAACATTTGTTCCTTCTGTTACCAGACCCAGTTACAAACAGGGGAATGATGTTGGGTTTGATGTGCCCAAATGCATTTATAGTTTAAATACAAAGTAAAGCAGGAGTTGGTACAATATGAAGAATATTGAATATGAAGAAACAAGCCCTCACTGCCTTGCCCAGCCTGCCTTGGAGCCTCCCCACCTTAACCAAGGTCCAGCACCCTGTTTCAGCTCAGCCCAGGGCATCTGTCCTGGCTACTTTATAAGGGAGCCCTGCCTGGCCTTGTTTTGCTCCTGTTGCACCCCCTGGTCCTGGCTCACCCCTCGATGTACCCAGTGTGGCTGAGCCCCTTGCAGAGGTCTGTTGGATGGGGGGTTGCCCTCAGCCCCCTGCTTGTCCCCTCTCCTGGGGCAGCCTGAATGTGGCACTATGGGATTATGTCTAGGAAAGGCAGGTCTGTCGCTGGAACACAGGATGTCTGGGGACGCCAGGTGTCTCAGAAGGGTGGGCTTTATTTTCTGTCTTTCCTGAAAAGTGCCTTACCTTCACCTGCAGCTCTCGGCATGAGCCCTTTCCTAAATCTCAGCCCTTGCCCTTAAGAAGCAGCCATTTGTCCCCTGCCTGCAGCTGTCCACAAGGTCAGCTCCATTGCAGCTGGGATCATTAACAGTGCAAGGACACGTCAGCACTTCTGTGTGACACTGGTAAAAATCGGTAGTCCAGAATCTTGAAGTTTATAAGAAGCAGTGGCTTTTGCTGGTTGTGAGCTGCAGTGAGTGTCTGGGTGAAGTGTCTGTGAGCCCAGAAGTGTTGTTTTAGCTGTGAAATTACGATGTTGGGCAGGTAAAACCAGCAGAGTTGGAAGAGCAGCCTGAAACACCAGTTTCTCCGTGGTGATTCAAACAATGCCAGGAGTGAACTGGACACTGTCTGCTAAGGAGCATTAGATCAGCCTAATGCTCTTTCTCATTATCAGCTGACAGTATGTCTGTGGTCCCCCATGTCCCCAGAGATGTTAGGTGGTGGGGTTTGCCCCATTACTTGCCTTCCCTTTGCCAATCCACCACTGCAGCAGCTGCAGGCTGGGAGATGTCCATGGAAATTGAAGCTGGTCAGTCATGATTTGGGTACTGGAGACTTAGAGATTTCCTCAACCTGTTGGAATGGATCTGGCCATGGTCAGTCTTCCTTATTTCTGTGGTACTCCAGTGACCTGAAAACTAGGCAAACAATGGCCCTGTATATCCTGTCTACAATTGCTTAATTGTCCTTGCAAATAAGGAGAGTGAGGGTTCCTCAGTGCTGTATCTTAGCATTATGGCTAACTATGGGATACCGTAAGCTGTTTACATTGCTTAACTTTAATGTTAAACAAGACAAGCTATTTCAGAGCCCAGGATAACTCCCTGCTGCCAAATAGAAGGGAAGAAGTCCAGGTGCAGCTGTGTAAGCACTTTAAATTTTTGTCTGTGTGTGAACCTGAAATAACCCTGAGGAATTCATTACTCAATCTTTATCATGAGCACACAAACAAACATGTTCTCTATAAATAGCAGTTTCATGAACAGTGGTGGGTAAAGGAGCCTCTTGCATGTGTGGCCTTGATATTATGTTTATGTACAACCAGTGGATCATTTTTAACATTTATTAACACTAACATTTTAACATTTATTAGGGTTAACCATGATTGCTATATAACCTATACTATATATTACTGTATAAACTATGATTATATGACAGGTTATACCTCTACACATGTGATGTGATTATTTTTAAACTGTATATAAGAATATAATGTTATAAGAATATAAGAATAATGTATATATATACACATATACATAAATACAACCCTGCAGTCCTGTTAAAGTACACAGAAACTCATGTGAAGAAGGAGGAGCAAAGTGCAGGGAAGTCACCCTGGCTGTTGGAGACTTTCCCAGCTGGCCAAAACTGATGCAGCTGGCTCTTGCTATCTGTCTTCCACAGAATTAGATTATGGCCTGCTGATATTTGTTTGGTCAAATGCATTTGAATAAAGAGGAAGAGCAGAGGTAACTTCAGAAGCCAACTTTTTAAAATCAACCAAAACAAAAGGCCCAGAAGTGTGGTCCCTACACTCAGCACAGGCAGCTTTGGCAGCTTCTTTGATGGTACTTCGAGTGCTACAGAAAGCTCAGTAATCCAGAGCAGCTGCTGGTTACCTCCAAAATACATTGAGATATTTACTAGGGACTGACAAACAATTTAAATCTTCCTTTTCTCTTTTTGTGACTTGCCGTGTTTGGTTCTTGAGAGCTTTCCATCCCATGTGCCCTGCCACAAAAGCTTCAGAAAAGCTCTCTCTTCCCAACTGCAAGAAATGGAGATGTTCAGAGCCATGTGCCCTTCCACAAAGGTATTGTTTCAGCTTAAGCTGTTGACAAGTCCTGGGAACCAGCAAGTTTAGAGCTGGAGAATGGGAAGAGTCCAGAAGAGTCAAGTCAAATGGGGAGAAACAGCTGGAGAAAAAATATTTCAGAGAAACTATCTTTACCTGCAAAATTTAAGAAAAGTGGTCTTTGACCAGGTTTGCTTCAGCCTTTTGTAACAATGGTATTTCCTTGATGTGGCTACTGTCCTATAAAAAAACCCCAAATCCACAACATTTAAACCCAAAGGAAAATCTTTCTGTTCACTGTGGTCCCTTGCCTGAATACCTGTGTAAGACAGCATTTTTGTCTCAGGGTAAAAAAGGTACTCCTGCTTTCTTCTTGAAGCCCAGTTTCAGTGTTGATCTGAGGGATGGTTAGCAAGTCAGAATCACAGAATACATTGAGAAATGATCAGGATAAAAAAGATTTAAATGCAGCCATTGAAAGGTAAGTGGTAAATCCATTAAATGCAATCAGAATTATTAGACTATCAATCAGTTACAAAAACTTCAGTGACACACCAGCTCAAGAAAATGTGCAGCAGCTACTGGGACAAAGTACTTAGGAAGGTAGGCAGTCATTAGCCATGAGTTGTGCCTGTTCCCCGTGTGCTACATGATATAGATGTTTTATCATAGTGACATTTCTGCTTCATTTATTTTATTTGAAGCAGATAAGTCACTGTATTTCACAGGCAGCAGTTTTTTTCATAAGGTGGCAATTTAACAGTTGAAAGCCTTTTCGCTTTTTGCACATTTGTACTCCACTCCTTCCAGTTTGCATAGAGGTTTCCATGTCAGCATTTTCCTTTCAGATTATTTATTATTTCTGTTCCCTGCTTGGTACATTGTAGTGTGGCCCTTGTGTCCTTTAGTGCTTACCTAAAGGACTATGACTGCTATGTGCAGATACTGGGAGAAGGAAAGACCTAGGGTGGGTGGGTGGGTGGGAGGTTTTACTGGAGAAATGAAGATGTTGTGTCACTGTGTTAGCCATGACATGTGAAAGGCAGCAGCAGGACAGGTCCAGAACCCCTGGAGAGCCTCCACAGGATGACCATAGCCCAAGAAATTGCCACTGGCTCAGCTGAGACCCCTCAGGACTCTCAGGAGGCTCCTGCAGCAGGGCAGCTGCTCAGTGGTGCTGGGATGTGGCCACCCTGCTCCTTCCCACGCTGGTGCCCCGTGGGTGGGGGTGAGTTCCAGCCTGCACTAGCCGTCCGTCTGTTCTGTTGCTCCTGCCATCCCACATGTGCAGCTGGGGGCTAAGGGGGCTCCTGCTCCAGGGCTGCAGTCCTGGGGGGCTGGATGGCCATCTCTGACCTAGGCAGAGCTTCAGCTTGTCCTTGGGACTACCACATGCCGCACAAACAGAAGCCCAAGTCCCTTTTTTGTATTTTTTCTTTATTTTTTCTTCCCATAATGGTTGAGTTGTACCAGGAATTAATTTAGCTTTGGCACGTATAACTTCCAGTGTGTTTATAATGGGTTTCCTTTGTGCTCAGCAGCTTGATTTTTGTTTGGTTGTTTAATACTACCTGATCTTTTGCACTGTGATGGGTGATTAATCTTTACCAGTCATATTACTAAGCAGTTCCTACACAGTATGAATTCAAAAGTCTGCACTTTCCATTCTCTCTTGATAGCCTGAGCACATAATACATTTCATTTCTAATTATGTATGTTAGGGTGAATTATGGGCCATTACTCAAAATAAATTGTTCTTTGATGTCAGTTCAGCATATGAAGGGCCAGTTGTAATTATACCAAGTTAAAACAGAACTTAGTGCTATTGTGCCTCATCCAAAATAATTCTGTGGTTTTTTAAAATAGAATCAAATCAGCAATTTTCCATTGTTTATCAGCTCAATGCAGCCATTATGAAAAGAATTTTTTCCTTTGTAGATTTGAGCTAAGAATGCAAGTGGTATGTGAATGGCATTGACAGAGGCAGAGGAAAGGTGATCCTTTCTAGTTTGCCATCTCTGATTTCCATTTCCCTTCAAAGGGACCAGCCACTGGTGATTCACTGCACTTGTGCTTCGGTTCCTTTCATTTTTATGAATGTGCTGAGTTCCCAATATATGTGACTATTTATCACAGGGAGATGCCATCCAGTGTCTTGGCTGCCCTGTGGAGTAACATCACACAATTTGGGGCAGGGGGAGAAAGGGAGGACACAGTTTTCCCTCTCTCAAGGTCTGTGTGAAACCAAGCACGCAGTAAAAGGGCAGTGGGGCATTGTACACACTTAAAGGCCAGCTGTATCGTCAAGATTTAAAATTGATATCTATTTAATTTGCCTTCTTTGCTGTACTTGAGAAGCAGTAATGGGACACCTCCCAGGGCTCACAACGTACTGTTGTTTGTCATTTAAAGACCCTGTGGATGTTCCTGGGGCTGTTTTGGTGATAAATACTGATCCTTTGCCGTGCTGGAATGCACAGACACCTTCTGCTGGAGCATGTCAAGCCTCTGCATTTAACACAAACATAGGACTTTTAAAATGAGGAGACTAAACACACTCCTAGTGTGAGACCTTAACTTCCAGGGTTTGGTCATTTAATCTGTAGCTAGCACGCATTTTGTGCTGGATGGAATTTGTTATCAGCTGTGTTTACAGGCTGCTCTGAGGCTCTATGGAACTGTAAGGCTCTTTAGCATTCATGGTTCTGCTGTTGGGCTGCCTATTTTACAAGAGTGTATGTGCATGTTAGCTCTATTTTTGTTTTAATTATTGGCAGTAAATACACTTCAGGAGTGAAATATGTTTTGTCAGGAGAAATCTGGAAGTGCTTTCTCAGGAGAAAAATAATTAGAAAGGTTAATGCAATCCACTCTGTATAAGACTTCAAACTCATTTGCTTGGAGATGTGAAGCAGATGCTTTGTTCCCAAAACTATATTAAATTTGCCCTGGGGGGTGTCCCATTACTGCTTCTCAAGTACAGCAAAAAAGGCAAATTAAATAGATATCAACTTTAAATCTCGATGATACAGTTGGCTTTTGAGTGTGTACAATGTCCCACTGCCCTTTTACTGCTGGTTTCATACAGACCCTGAGAGAGTGAAAACTGGAATATTAGGATTTTTGTATTAAAACGATAGATCTCCTTGGCTGGGCTGTGTGGGAATGTGATTTAACAGGATGGCAGAATCAACCCTGGAAGCCCTGACCTGCCAGCCAGTTCCTTGCAATAAATGTAGACCAGCTTTGGGAACAATTGAGGTCAACCAACACAGCCGGTGGGTTGCCCCTGGCTGAGAAGGGCTTGCTCTTTCTTTGTGGAGAGGTTTTCAGGACAGGCTGTATGTGCACACTGAATTGTAAAAGGCCTCAACCTGCTCTTTTTGGGTTTTCATACTCCTTGTGCTGGGCCATGAGAAGCTAAAGTGTGCTGGGGGTCAGACCCAGCAGCAGCTTCTCAGTTGGTTCATACTGGCAGGGCAGTACCTCAGCTTCTATCAGGTTATCTCTGGCACAGTGAGAGTAACACTCCCCTGACACAAATCACATCCATGACTCTCCATGCCTTCTTGTGCCTATCTGGCTGACGTTTTGGCTGTGATTTCAACAGACTTCCTTGCAGGATGTTATAGCCCAGACGTTTCAACCTGAAGAGGCAGAGGCTAGCCCTTAGTGAAAATAACTTTTTGATTAAGTGTTTTAAAGATAGACAAATCTGTTATTGGGCTGCCTATAAAACCAGCCAGTTTTAGAAGCATTGGTTAAGCAGATCATGTTTCCTTCTGTAATCCAGATAGGAAACAGATTTTACAGCACAAAAAGCCTTGCTCAGGTAATGGTGTGAGTGTGCCTTGAACCTCTTGTGACCCCACTGTCTCTGCTAATGTGGGCTGAACTGCTGAAGAGATGCATAAAAATGAATAAAATGGGAAATTTAAGTTCTGTAAATTTCCTCCCTTTGAGATTAGTTGTTCCATCAGTCATTTCAGTTTCAATAGGTTTGTTATCTCTGCAAATAATTTTTTACTACTGAAATCATAGCCATCCTTCTGCTGGGATTAAGGCAGAAATTTGCAAGGAGCAGAGGTAACTTTGGGGCTAAGATAAGAGAAGTTGTTTCTCAAGAAAGCACTTGAGAGGAATTAATGCTGCTTAATGTGTTCCTTGATCATTGCTTGAGCCAAGATCTCATATATTTTCTCAGGCTGATGGGACAGCAGTATAAAACTTCTGCATTTTATTATCTTGTTCTATATGCTCCAGTTTATTACTTCCCCTTTGTCTGGCTAAACCCAAAGATATATGATATAGGTAAAGCTACTTGGCAAAAATACAGAAATTCAGTCTGAGGCACAGGGGGAACAGCTGCAGAGGCAGATTTCTTAGTGGAATGGAATGTGAGGTTTTCATTTTAGCACTTCACTTCTTCCCAGGTCTTCTGTCTGGGTAACCCCCATGAGTATTATCCTTTAAGCACCATAAATGCATTCCCTCAGGACGGCTGGTGAAGGGCCCAGCCTCAAGCTCTCCTCTCACAGTTGTGGAGTGCTAATAAGGCAGCTCCCTACTCACCCTTCCATTGTTACATGCCTTTTTATTTATCTTTTTTTTCAGCATTCCTGTCATCCGAAATGTGATTTATCTTCTGTCTCTGAAGACATAACAGCACTTGTGCTGGTAGTGATGCCATTCCCAGTAACTGTTTGGCTACACCTTTTCCACAGCTTGACCCCAAGCAAACTTGTCTGCACAGGTTTCCCAATATAAGGTGACTACAAGGGGACTCTCACAGAACTATACAAGACACTAAAATCATGCCTTTAAAAGCCCAGTTGCTGGGATGCATGAAGGAGTTTGTAGCAGTTTACTTCCTCAGCAGTAATATTGCAAGTTGAATAGAGCAACTGGGTCAAAAGTGTCTTTTTCTGGCTTAATTCCTTCCTCTTGCCATTTGTGCGTGCTTCTTTTGTAGGAAACAAGAGCATGTTCCAACAGCAGCATCTCTGGCCCCAACAACTTTTTCTGTTTCCCCACAGAATCTCAATTGCTGAGCACCATCCAGTAGGCCTGTCACGGAGGAATTTCACCTCTCAAAGATGGTGTATGATGAAAAGGAATAAGAGTGTTTGGTTAAAAGTGCATTTACCCCATTAGGCTTTTTTAGTTCTTTTTTTAATGATTCTTTTCCAGCTGAAATAGGGGTACTTGCACATGAAACTGCAGACAATAGTTCTCAACTTTTGATGGGTATACATCGATTTTACTCTCATAATTCTTCTTGTTTTACTTGGATGCCTTCTTATCGGAATCAGGGGCCCTACAAGATTCCAAAACAATGCTCTTACCTTGTTATGTGGTAGCCTGTCAGGTTGGATTTCCTACATATGTTTCATCTACACCCTAAATGCTTTTAATAGTTTAATAGTTTAATTCTGTTATGTCAAGTCTACGAACCCTGATGTCAAAATGCTCTTGGCTCCAGTTTATGTAAACCAAATCTACTTTATGTTGCAGAGTCTCCTCTTGCAAAATTCCTGGAAAAGTGATTAATATGTTGGTGATTAGGAAAGCACACAAGTCCACCCTTAGGATTTACAAGAAAGGGTGGAGTTATTAGAACCTTTTTAACCAAAAGGATTTAATGAGAATCACAGAATGATTTGGCTTGCAAGGGACCTTGTAAAGGCCATCTAGTGCAATCCCACTGCAATAAGCAGAGATATCTTCAACTAGATCAGGTTGCTGGGAGCCCCATGCAACCTGGCCTTGAATGTTTCCTGGGGTGAGGCATGAGAAGGAAGCCATTATCTGTGGAAATTTGCTATTCGGCAGTACAGGAATTCTGATTGACTGCTCCTGGCAAATGGCTCCCAGAAGTGTCATGTTAGACCTTCATGGAAAAGGTTCACAGGAACAGGACCTGGACTGCCTGATCCCTCCTACCAATGCTCTGGAAGTGCATTTGTGTAGTCCTGGTGTGTTTTGTTACCTTGGGCCTAAATATTTGTGGCAACATCCGTGAAAGAGAGATTGGCTGGTCCTAGGGAGGCAGCACGCTGGTGTGTGCTCTGTGAGCTCTCTGGGTAGGTGGGGGGCACAGGGTTAACAGGGGATCTCCCACCTCTGGGGTGTCTTATCTCTGAGGTCTCTGGGGACTTTTGTGCATCTCTGGTGCATTTTATTGATTTGTGTTCTCCACTTTGCTTTTGGTAATATAAAAAGAAAAACTAGAAGTAGGAAACACTGTATTCAATGACTCTAGTGGAAATAATTTCCCACCTAGTAAGCCCTCAGCCTGCCTGGTGTGGCAGTGCCAGGTTAGTCATCAGAGGGGCTGTGCTGGCCCTTCCCAGGCAGAGGCCAACGCCTTCCCTTTGTTGCTGCCCTGGGCTGGCTTCCAGCAAAAATCCTGGGTTGGTCCCAGCAGCAGGGAAGGGCTGTGCCAGGTGTGCCTTGGGGCTGGGGCTGGCAGGAGTGGGGCAATGCTCTCCTCTGGTTGCAGGGTGGTTTCCTCTATAGCTGGGAATTCACAGGGATGCATTGATTTCTCTGTGGCTGCAGTAGTGCATGGGAGAGACTTTCAGTGGAAATTACCTGTGAAAAAACCAGAGTAATCCCATTTAAACCGAAATTGAGCATGGGTGTGCCTTTCCAGTCCAGAGTTCAGTTGGCCAGCTGTGGTTTGCAGCAATCACAGCCATAGACAAAGGACCCAGGGAGTGAAACTGCGTCAGTCAGTTCCTGGCTGAGCACGTATGGCGCACACCAAATGTGTCAACACGCCCTCACCCTGAGCTTTTACCTCCTGTGCACTCAGCAGCCCTGGAGCACTCAGAGCACCTTCCTGAGCAGTGGCACTTGGAGACCTACAGCCCTATTGCCATCCCACATCTGGAGCAGCTGAAACCTGCACAGCTGGGGCACATTCCCACCTGGATGCTTTTTCTGTTTCCTTCCTCTAAGGCTTGTTCAGGAAGACTGAGGAGGCAGCAGGGAGGCGTGGTAGCACTAGTTACTGGTATTTTGAGCAGCAGAATTCCATCTTTTCACCTGACTGGCAGGTAGAGGTGAGGGGAAAGCAGTCTGACACAGAACACTTCCCTAAAGATCCATATGTTGTTCCATGTGTCTCCACAGAAATTATCCGAGTGGGTCCTGTCAGTTGCTAATGAGGTCCCTCCTTTACAAGGTCACCTTTTTCCCTGGGCACCTCCACTTTGCCCAAGCCTCATTACAGTCAGTCAATGCCTTCCCTAAATCTGTTGGCTCTTGTGGGCTGACTGCTCTGACTTGGGACTATCAGTGCATGGCCCACCTGTGGCTAAGGTGCTGAACCCCCTTGGAGGTCTGAGGATGCAACTTTCCAGGATGCAAGTCCTCAGCTAATCCAGAGGAGGAGACTCCTTGGACAGCATTTCAGAACCAAGGCTTTAAGTCACCAGGTAGTATTCAAACAATGTGGGTTTGTGAGTCACACGTAAGACATGCTACTGCAGCTCCTCTGAGATTAGTGAAATAAAGAGCTATGATATGTATCTTTATGTCTTGTTTAGTGGTTGTGTTCCTGACTGAGTGGGTAAGAGAATGCTTCCTGAAGTTAAATGCTTTGGGGGCAATTAACATCATCCATGATCATGAAGCAATGTGAGCAACAAAGCTTCTGGTTTTTCTCATCTCCCTAGGGAGGAGATGCAGGTCTGGGACCTGAGTCAAATGGCTTTGAGCAAGAGAAGGCTTGAAAAGGATGACTCTTGTCCTCTGAAGGAAAGAGGAAGGGAGAAGCCCTTTCCAGACTAACATATGAGGTGATGACCCACTCTCCTGGCTCACTGCATGAACAAAGCATGATGGCCTGGCATGATGGGCATGCATGCAGACACTGGAGACTTTTTTCCAGGAGTGCTGCTCTTCTGATCAGCTAACACCAGATTTCATGGGATCTGGCTCACTTTATCATTCCTTGAAAGCCCTGACCTGAAGGTATGGCATCACACTCTGGCCAGTGATCTGACTGCCTGGAGACCTGTGATGGGACTCGGCAACCTCACCAATATCAATCAATTGCACTTGATATCAATCAATTGCATGAAATAACAGCAAGAAAGATACCTAAGAGACCCAATTACTGTGGTCTTGATTTCTCCTCAGGATGGCAGCAAGAGTCTCTCTCCTCTGATGAGTGATGGGCTGGTCAGGTCATGAATGTCAGAGTCATAGCCAAGGCTGGTGATGTGCCAGAGCAAAGTGTGCAGGGGCGTCTGCAGGCACAGCCTCAGCCTGTCCCTGGCTGTGTGTGCCTGCCCTGGTGAATGCCACACCTGCCTGACACCCAGGCAAACTGGCTGTAGAGCTACAGGCTCAAAGGAGCCTCAGCAAAGGTGAAAAACAGTCAAAGAGGAGTCAAATAAATGCCAGAATTGATGCAAGGGAAGGCAGAGGGAAAGTACAGCCATAAGGGAGGAAAAGCAACCATTTAAGTTGATTTAAACTAATACAAAACCACACTCTGAGCCAGCAATGACATCCAGATTGAACAACAAGATTTCTGAGTCCTGTATAATGCTGTGATGGCTGCCTGCTTTTACTTTCCACAGTAAAAGTCTTTCGGCAAGATTTGAGCTTCTAAGTGCTCCACAAAGCTGCTGAATGATCATGTATTGATTTACCTCACTAAGGAAGCATTGCAAGTACTTGCCATTAGCAACTAGTTGAAAACTAGTCATCAAGGGTATCAGACTGGAAAGGTGTTCTTTACAAAGTGCAATTAGTTGGTGGTTCATAATACCTTGGTTTCATCCATTTTTCATCTCCCTCTTTCAGATCAAAGTCAACTAAATCTCACCTTAAAACACAGGCCATCTTTCTGCTTGATGCCAGTCTTTTGTTGAGTTTGTGAGAAGATGCAGTGGTGAGGGCAAACCAGGAAATCAACTCGTGTACCATTGCTGGATTTCAATGGGAGAAGCATTTTTCAAATCTGGATGACACCTAGTAAATCTTCAGCAGGCAATGAATGAGGCACTTTCAGACTGTCCTTATTTATTGTTGGAATGCAGATTAATATGTCATCCCAGAGGTCAGGTTGGTTTGACTGATATCTAAATTACTGACCTGCTTTTTACCCTCTGTAATGATAAGTCCTATGCCTACCATCCTGTGACTCTTTGGAAGCTCACCACTTCTGCTGGAGATAACTGGTTATCTCCAGAGATTATGGCAGTTTACACATTCTAGAATGTGTTTTACCAAACCTTAACAACTGCAATATATATTTTATTAGATTGGTGATTGACTTATTTTCCATCCAGTCTGTCTTGTTCCATCTGTCTCCTTTATCCCAGTGAGATTTTTCATGTAGGATTTTTCATCCTCTTAGAGCACTGAGCCTATGGGAAGTTGGAGATGGTCTTGTGCATTTGACTTGGCCAGTTCTGATGCTGTGTAAAACTAACAAGAAAGCAATTCAGCCACCGAAATTAGCACAGTTCAAACTTCTCTTGATGGTTTCTTAGCTGATCATGCCACAGGCCTTGCTGGAATAATTTTTTTTGTTGGTCTTTGTAGTTTAGAAATGGAAGAGACTATACAGCACATGTGAAATAGAAATAATGAGGAATAATTTTATAAGCATAAACACGAGGTGAGCATTCCCTGTGAAAGGAAGCAAGCAGATCTCAGCTTCTGCAAGTTAATTTCTGCAGAGCTATAAAATTACAGAGCTGAAATACCAAATGTGCTCTGTCTGAAAATCTGTTTTTTCTAATTAAGCTGTCTTCTTCCATCTCGGCCAAGCTAGAAGTGTAGTTTTTCTGAGTGCTTATAAGATGGTTTTAGTAGTGTCATTAAAGGAACTACATTTGCACAAAGCCTTAATAAATTCTGAATATGAACTGACAGTTTTCAGTCAGGATCTTCAAACAGTTCTTAAAAAGAGCTGTTGGATCCTGTCCTCCCTGGCAGGCAGACCTTCCTGGGCCACGTGTTCTTGTATGTTTTTTTCTGATTCTGGCAGAAATGCCTTGGAAGCCTGTGCTTTTATGGATGATTATTATTAACATTATGAGAAAGGTACTCTGAAATACGAAGGGATTGCTTCTAACAAGGGGTTCCTTGGTTAAACTGGGCTAGAAAACCCAGCTGTCCTAGTTTACTGGAGCTGCTTGCCCTTCTAATTCTCCTTTGCAATGTGAGGGAGAAACAAGGTCTGGTTGCTTTTCTGCATTTGTATTCTTTTAGGTGCAGGGTGAATTTGCAGAGACAGCTGATAGATAAATCACTGCTGCTCTTGTCCATGCAGAGTGCATTTAAAATTCAATATTGTAAATATGCCACATTCTCACTTTTCTACAGTTAGCTTTTGGCATGGGGCCTCACTTTGTGGTCCTAAATGCACTACTGACAGGCTTTAAAGGCAACAGTCAAAATGTAGCAAAAGCTTCTGTCTCAACTTGGCACCTAAACACCTCCTTCCAGGATTGTGGGGGTGAGTTGCCAAATAAATTCTGCTCAGTGTTATCTGTGCATCTGGCCCTCTCTTGGCATGGGATGGGCCTGTGCAGTGGGAAACGAAGCTACAGCTTCAGCAGAATGTTGAAATGTAGCAAATTAAAGCCCCCAGCCAAATGAAACTTGGTGTGAGAGAGTGGGTCAGGCAGGTTCAGCGTTCTGCCTGGGTTGCAGAACTGTTGTAATTATCCTGTGTGGTTTTTAATACTTCTGAGAAGAAAAAAAAAGGTGCACTAATTTTTAGAACTCCACTCTGTTGCCAGCACGCAGCTGTCATCTGAGGGCATCTGAGCATTTCAGCCAGATGAAGCGTTTGTGAGCACTAAGGCTGGGTCAAAAATTACTGTTGCCAGCACAGGCTGAGTTACTTTTAAAGTAATGTGACTTCTTGTGGACGTAGCCATTAGACTGCCATTGAGACTGTAATTTAATTTCAAGATCAGACCCTTTCTCTCCGTTCCAATGCAAAGCATCTGCTGGAAACATGAGAGGACAGACTAAAAAATGTAATTTTACTGTTGGCCTTTCTTAACTTTCAATAGTTGGCTTTTTTCTTTCCCCTTGTTCTTGAGGGCATTCTTAATATAACCCTTGCACATAAATTGGTACAGATACACTCAAACACACAGGTGTATTGAGAGAGACATTGGAATTTGGTGTGCTTGAATAGATTTCACACCTTTCCAGAAACAACCTAGGTGATATGAAAGCTCTCTTGGCAAAAGAATGCCCATATTTGAAAGAGGAAGCTCCTAAAATAAATATGTGTGGGAGTTGCTGAATATAGTTAGTCTACATTTGTCTGTCAGAAACAATAAATCTCAAAAAAAAGAAAAAAAATCTTGATACGTTGATAGTTCTTTAATCTTGAAGGTGAAGTAACACCCAACCAACTCCTGAATCTGCTGTGCATATGGCAGTCCCAATGCTTGTGAATGCTGGTAGTTCTGCTCAGAGCATTCATGCTTTCTGATACCAAGTTTGGTCAATAGCTATCAAAAGCAATTTACCAGGAAGCAATAAAATAAAGCACTTTATCTGAAGCAGGGACTTTCAATTCATGTCACTATATATATAATCCATGTTACCAAAAAACAAGCCAGAGTAGTGCTTGGTTGCCACCTTTGAAAGCATTTCACATACTTGTGGGCTCCTAGCAGGCACAGAAAATTCCCCTTGGTGCCCAAATGGTCCTTTCAATAAGATTTTTTCAAAGCATTGAAAAGCAACATCAACAACAACAAACAATGAACCACCACATCAGTGCTTTGCTGAGGATGTGGTGTGGATTGTCCCTGGAAAATGATCTGAGGTGGATATTTGAAGGAATGGAGTCCCTACGTGTTTGAGATGGCAAAGGTGAAGCTAACTCAGCTCTTCTATCTGATGCCAGAGAAAAAACTGCTTGTTTTGAAGGGCACCCAGTTCATAGGAGATTTCACTGATGCCCAGAGGCTTTCATTGATCTGACAGGTGAGAAACAATAAACAGAATACCTTTGGGTGTGAGAATCCAGTAAACTCTTCAAGAACAGGTAAAACTTGTTGGTCTTTTCCTGCAGTACATTCTGAACCATAGCATTTGTACAGAGAATGAAGTTTGAGCACAGTGTTCAGGCTGTTCTTTCCTCTTACTTTTGTACTTTGTGAGCAGAGGCTTAGATGTGCAATATTAAAGGGGAGTTCTGTACATATCTGGCATTATTTGCTTCTTTCTTGAAGTGCTTGCATGCTTTAGGAATAGAAACTCCAATTTTTATATGCGACTCGTGATGGCAACTAGGCTTCTCAAGGCTTCAAACATCCTGCAAGGAAGAACCTAGGCCAAAGTTTTCCCTTATGACAAGGTTTTTGATGGTTCCTAAACCACTGAATTCTGTTTACTTGGTGCCTTGTGTCTGGACTCAGTGCCTGGGCTCTCAGGGCAGCCTGCAGCTCAGGTTTGTAAGGACAGGACTAACTCCTTTCTTAGCAATGACTGGTGACTAGGTTATGTATGTTCATAGAATTACAGCTGAGGCTGTAGTTAGCAGACACCCCTTAAATTTTACATCGACTAAGAAGGAAACACAGGATTTATCTTGTGAACAAACTACCTCCAACTTTATTACTGCTGTTAGAATAGCAGATTGCTGCAGTATTCTGCCTTGGAGGCATAACAAGTAAATTATTTCAGTATGAAGTTCTTTCATGCAATTTCAGGCTCTTCCCTCCTAAGTTATGATGTCTTTATCTTTTGCTTTGTTCAGCATTTACTAAGTGACAGATGCAGTACAAACTTTACCCATCTATTAACTGCTACCCACAGGTCTATCCCAGGTCTTTCTCCATTCCCATTCCCTAATTAGGAACAAGGTTTCTAAATAGGTTTAAAAATTGCTCTCAGTCTCCCTGGCACTTTACCACATTGCTTGTTTTTATCTAGGTTCCCAGGTGAACTAGGACCTCTAACTCAGGCTGTTGAAAAATAAAAAAAGCAGCAGAATAAACTCAATTTCTAAGTCATCATATAAATTACAAAAGAAGCTCCATAATTTCAAACAGTACATTATTATCCTTCTCCCCTTTACCCCTAATTTTACTCTATCTTTAAGAAAGGAGAAAAGAATGAAGACCTATAAACCAAAATGAATCTGTAATCGGAGACCTAGCACTTTAATGATGAC
The DNA here is from genome assembly GCF_020740725.1 of Corvus hawaiiensis. Classification (NCBI taxonomy): domain Eukaryota; kingdom Metazoa; phylum Chordata; class Aves; order Passeriformes; family Corvidae; genus Corvus; species Corvus hawaiiensis. The sequence continues at coordinate 22,039,420 of NC_063216.1, read as the reverse complement.
TTCTAATATTTACTACCTAAAATGCTCATTAAAACTAACATGGTAACTGTAATGAGAAAAATGAGTTCCACATTATGCAAATATTTGCACTGGTGGCCCAGGATTTGAATTCATCTGGATTATAGCTGGTGGAAACAGCTAACAAACAAGGTCAAGTTTCCTCCTTGTGTCTGAGACCTTTTTCACAGCTGACTGGGTTGCTCACTCATCAGCTGGGCAAGACCCAACATCCTTTAAATTATCTCTTAAGGGGGGTGTGACTGCTGCTTTATGTGGGGCTCACATACAAGCTCCTGATCAGGGAGCTGATTAAAGGAATTTCCAGAGCTGGCCTGGTTTGGTTGATGGTGACTACTACAGCTGTAATGTGAGAGTTCTACTGAAAGGAGAGCATAAAAGGATAAAAAGCATGGTGAAGGAAGCTGTCAACATTATGGAAAATCAAAGCTCAAGCAAAAGTACAGTAGATTCTGAAAACAGATGTGGGGGAGGTCTCTTATAGTGGTGATTTTAAGGCCCACTTCAAGAAAGTCTGTAAGCAACTGTTTGGTTTTTTCTCTCAAACTCATATTTTTCCTTTCAGGTAGGGTTATATGAATTTTTTTGGAGGCAGAACTCTTGGCTTGATTAGAACAACAGCAACAACACAGAAGTACAGAAGCAATCAAAACTTGTGAAAAATCTAAATGCTTTGCTGTGAAACTAAACTTTGTGCTGGGGAATGAGCAAACATCTTGTTTTGGTGTCATTGGCCAAACCCAGGTAATGCTAATGTTAATTGGAACTAATGTTGCTCTGTCTGCTTCATGTAGCTAGGCAGGGCCACTTGGAGTTTGAATTTCCAACAAGGGGATGAGTTTGCCTTCAAGGGGAAAATATTTCCCAGTCTCCAGCTAAAGTTACCTCAAAGATTTTTTTTTTTTTTCTATCCCCATAAGCCTAAACTAACCAGTTTCACTTTATGACAAGAAGTTTTAAAATCCTAAAGAAATTGCATTGTACTAAAGGGGAGCAACTGGAGCTGTAACCACTTGCACTGTGCACAGAATGGGAAATACTGAGTTACCAGGCTGCTTTTCCCTTGCCAAGTCTTCCAAAGTGGTAGGTATGGAGCATCTCTGGCCTCTCTGGATAGCCAGAGAGGCTATGGCACTCTAGCATGGCACCACTGAGCTGGTAAGAAGTTTTTTCCTAATGCCCAACCTGAATCTCCCACACCCCAGCATGGTGCTGCTGCCCTGTTGCCCCTTGCTTTACCACCTTTCACTGCTGGAAGAAGTTTGGTTCTGTGGTCTTCGGGGTTTAGTTTCAAGTATTTGTAGGTTGCTTTACATCCCTGCCACGCACTTAAAAAGTACAGTCTAGTGAGCATGAAGTATTTTAAACCACTCTAAATGCTGTTCTACTTTACTGCTGGGGATGAATAAGAGTTATAGCTTCAGTTATGGAAATCCTTTAACAGAACTTGAAAATCCAAGATGTGGTGATTTAATATTTTTTTACAACTTGCAGTTTTACCACATCTTTGTTTATACCAAGCTACAAGCTCAGTTTTCATATGACTATCCTTCCTAATAATCAAAAGCCTTTTAAGAGCTGTTTATGGGGACAGGTGTCTCATATCAGCAGACTTAAAAAAAATACTCCAAATAGATGTTATCTCTATAGTGCATGCAGCAACCAGACAAATGCAAAGAACTTGGAACTGCACAGACAGGTGTGAGAAAGCTGATCTATCTCCTTATCTGCAAATGACAAGGGTCAGAGATACACAGGTCTGTAAAGGTCATAGCAGGGAGGAGGAGATGGCAAATGATGGAGTATGGGAATAGTCTGCTAAATTCAGCCATGGGTGAAAGCCAGTGGCAGGTGAGTGACCTGTTGTCAGGAGGAAACACGAGCAGGCAGGGCTGTCAAATACCACTTAGAAATGCTGGAGCTGGGGTGTTTCCACCAACCATTGGGGTACAGTTTCTGACTAGTATGTTTGGGCAATTAGAGAACTCCAGCAACTGGAATAATATTACTGAAGATGCTTCCCATCAAAGCTCCTTAGGGAACAATGAATAATAAATAAGCATAAGACATTGGCTCTCTTGTCCTTTCAGAACTTACCTTCCACATGAATGAAGTTTCAGTGAACAAGGCTGCATCTCCTGATGTAGCCCTGGGAGCCACCACTCTATCAACACAGCTACTGTTGAAATGAAGAAGGACCCAAACAGATGTATCTCACTTTGTTTTGGCAAGAAAATCCTCAAGTCACACTTGAAACACCCTTTGTTTTGAGACCTTCCTTTTCCTCAACCCTGTGGTGAATTTTCTGTGTCTGAAGTTTTGGATTTTATGGAGGTAAGCAATGTGTTACCCTGACTTCACTGCTAAATTTACAGGAGGTGGAACTGACTTTGATGTGGGAGCAGAGATGGGACTGCTGGATTATTTCTGGTCTCAACTTTGTCACCTTCAGAAATTGTCTCCTAAGCCAGAGCAAAAACAATTTGTACTTTATAGTGTGCATGCACATTTCAGCATGCCTGTTGTACACAGGACATCCCAAAAAAACAGTAACTGATTTATCTTGGAAGAGGGTGGGGAAGAATCATATTTTGCTTAGTTTTGGAGGAGAGTTATTGTTACAGCCCAGAAAGAGAAAGAATGTTGGCAAGATCTTCACAGAAACTCTCCTTTTCCTCCTTCTTACCCTGACAAAGCAGTTGTTAAATGACATGCATGTAACAACCAAACTGTCCTCTTCCAATAAAGGTGCCTCTGCTTAAAGGACAACAGCATCAGCCAGTGTAAACTATGGGCTATTTGCTGTCCTTTTTGTGAAGGTCCTGCTGGGGCTTTGCTTGCAGCCAGAGCTAAACATCCTGGGTCTGCCTGGGGTGAAGGAGAGAAGCCTTGCCAGTGATGCTGCCAGCAGTCAGGAGGATGTCTTCTTGCCTGAACCACAGGGCCATGAGCATTTAACAAGAATTTCATATTTTATTAGAATTGTGGTAAAATATTTTTCAGGCTTGAGATATTACAGTGATTTTTAATTTTATTTTTGCTTTGTGTCTACTGAGAAACAAAATTCCAGCCTAGGTCCTACTGCCTGACTGCAGGAGTGGAAACAGTGACAGAGCAAAATATGCATCTACCACAGGTGGTTGGTATGAACATGTGAGAGATCAGGGACCGCTCTCCAGGGCTGCACCTTCATTACCTTTGTTTTCTTTCCTGCTGGGAATCAGCTCACTGCTGTTTGCCAACTTCAATGGAGAACCTGAGAGCAGGCACACATTTCCCAAGGCTTTGGCCAGCCACAAGGAACAGGACTGTTTGATTGATGCTGGTAAGTGCATTTTTTCCATGAAGTGAGTGCCCACAGGATGGGTAGAGAGCAGCGTTTGCCTCTGTGCTGTTCAGAGCCCACCCAAGCTGCTGTGTTGTGCCCACCCCAGATTTGTTCAAATGATCCTTGACCAAGCATCCATCCCACTGCTCTAAGGCAGATGGGCAGAGATTCAGATGGCTCAGGGATGGGGCAGGAAGCTCCCTGGTCCTGTGGGAAAAGTGGGTGTGCACAATGACAGAGCATCCACCGTGTGCCTGACATTTGGTCACTGAAATCACACAGGGAATCTTGCACATGGAACAGTAAATGTTCCTCCAAAGCTGCTCCAGTGCTCTGCTGTGTTGGATCAGGCTGGGGGTGCTGGACTTGTTTTTGTTCTCATTCTGAGTCAGGACATTAGGATTTGAAGGCACGTTTCCATTGGACAATACACAAAATGGTAACAGTGGGGCCCAACTTCTAAATCTACATATAAACACCTTCTTAGACCAGGCCACCTCAGATTCTTATGCTTTTTTCTCTTTTTTTTCTTTTTTTAATGCTTATTTAACAAATCCACATCTGTAGCCACTACAGTGGATGTGAAGAACATGAGGTTGCTTTGTAAAACACAGATCCATGCCTTTCAGATGCACTAAATAGCTCTTCTTTTATAGGTGAGCATATCATAGACTGTAGAATTCTTTGTGGCCTATTTATTATCCATAACAACCCTCACAATGGGTTAATTACAACCCTGAGGTAATGGTGAATTTGTCCACCTCTCTTCACAACAGCAGAAAATAACTGATATAATCAGGAAACCTGTCCTTGGAGGATGGGTAATCCATGCTGTGTATGCAGCAGGAATTCTTTTAAAGGCCTCTGCTCAAATCTTTCACACCAGAAGACAATCATTCCTCCATCTCTTTGTGTCACTCAAACTGTGCCAAATCTTTTGCAATAACACTTGCAAGAACATTACTGCTATCCAAAATACCAGTTCTTGACTTCCAGGTTTTAAGTAATTCCAGGTTGAGTAGTAGTACCACTAAAACAAAACACAAAAACTCCCTACAATGCTGGTGCAAATATTGCTTTGTAGATTCTCCTTTTTATTACCATGTATATATCATCAGACCCGAGTTTCTCATCCCAGCCTCCCTTTATGTTAAAAACTCTTATCTCTTGTCCATATGCTTTTAAAGTAACAAATATTATCCTATTATAAAAATAGTATTTCAAGGCTATATGTATCATATGTTTAGAGCACCTTTTTTTTCCCCAGCATCTGGAGAGAAGGAACTCCTTAAGAACCCCTGTTTTAATTTTCAGAAAGATATAATGCCTCCACTGCTCTCACTGCAGCATCCTGCGTGCTGCTGCGTTGTAACTGCAATGCAATGGTTGCCACGGTTCTCCAGTCTTTAACAACTGTGCAGGGTTTAAACTCATACACAGTTTTTAGCTGGGCTAAGCGCAGTATCCAGAGTTTTGAGTTAAAACTCAAGTGTGCTCATGTATCCTAAGGCACAGTGTGCTTTCCAGGCAGAGTTCAACACTGATAGTACAACATTAATTTTGTTGTTATTCCAAGCCAAACACAGCTATTCTGGCTGGAGCCCATTTTCTTATGACCTTTACGGGCTTCAGAAAGTTTCTGAACTTTCTGAAAGATTTCACCCTCCTTGGCAGCAGCTAAAAAAGCCCCTATCACTATTATTTTTCTGTGGCTCAGACATGGCTATTTCCCTTTCTGGTGAAAACACAGTAAGGATGTATTTTTGAGGGTCAAAAAATGCCTTTAAATTTCTCTAGAACTGAGGAAGACCTTAAGCCTCTTACTGAAGCTGCAGGAGGTCCCAGATGTTTAAATACAATCGAGGTAGTAGTGGTATCCTTCTGAACCCCAGAAAGAAGAGCAAGGTGGGGATTTTGGGGACCCAGCTTTTTTCAAGGTGCAAGTGCTGGTAGTTACACTCAGTCCTATAGCTGATTACAAATCAGAGCCTCCAAAATGCAGGCACAGGTAAGAGAGAGCTTTGTGCAGATTTGGAGGGAATATGTATGGGTCAGCACTGGAAAAAACTGCCTGATGATGAGCACTGGATTTGCAGCTGGTGTCCTTGTTCCCTGTCATGGTCATGGTGCTGCTCTGTGATGATGGGTGTGTGCAGAAGCCCCTGATACCGCGGGGGTATTTGCAGTATTGGCTCCAAATTGTAGCTGCTAAGGACATGCCTGCTTCCTCCTCTCTGTATCTGTGCATATTTAGGCTGGTCTGAGAGAGGACTAAGAATAATAAGATACAAATAAGAGAACGGGAGCTTAGGTTGAATAATTGAAAAGTTTTTAAAGAAATGTTAAGTTCCTAAACTTGAATTATTTACGGTCACACTGTATACAGCACTGGAAGATACAGCTGAAGGAAGGATGCAAGCAAATTCTAATTTCTGATCCTAAGCCTAGAGTGCCTCTAATGTGTATTTTAGGATGTTTTTAGCTCTGAACATGTGAAATAAGACAAAATTAGTTTATTTCCCCTTCATATGCAAAGCGATTAATAAATTCAAAGTAAGCCTGTAGAGAAAGGAAAACCCCTCATCTGTGTATAATGTCTGCACTAAAGCCCTTTTTGTCTTTGGTGTATTTGAGCAAATCTCCCTGCTGGGTTTTCAGTGGGCAGATGCTGTGCAACATCTAAACCAATATTCCAGGCATAACTCACATGGTTGCACCAATATCTGATGTTCCAGGGCTTGTCAGGGTGTGCTGTGATGAGCTCAAATATGCATTTCTTCCTCTCTGATTTCTGTTCCCAGATCTTTGTCTCCTATTGGATGATGCCTTAAGGTCATGTTATCTTCCCCATGGGATGGGTCTGGAGTATGAGTAAGGAATGTAAACTGAGGTTTTAATCAGCAGCAGTTTAAGTAAAGGAAGGGAAGAGCAGCTGCTGGAGTTTAAATAACTTGGGAAGCACCAGATCCGAACACTTTGCGTAGCTTGTGCATGATTCACTGCTCATCAGGCTGCCTCATGAGCCATCCCCCAAGAGAGCTGTGAAGCGACACTGTTGGGCTTTTTGGCCCCGAAAACTAAAGATGGGAGAATCTGGCAAGCTGGAAGCTCAGTGTGGTGACACACAAACAGGCAGCCTGAGTGCCCTCAGCTTCAAGGGGCTGCCTTTGGAGCACGGACTGCCAGCCTGAACAGTAGCCAGGGGAGGGCTGGGGTTCTCGTGTGTGGCCTATGATGGTGCCAGCTCATTTCACCTGCAGTTTTTTTATGGGCCCAGAAGGGGAGGTTGAACCTCTCTTAATAGACAACATGTTCCTTCTCAAAAGAAAAAAAGCCTCACAAAATGCCAAGTAACCCAAACCCTGTGTCCATGCACAATATAATGCAATATTTTACATAGTTTAATTCTCTTTAGGAAGGGAGGGAGAAGAAAAAGCACTAATGTTTAGGATTAGTGACAGTAGAAAATAAGGTAGGAGGATGAAACGAGGAAAGGAATGACTAGTTCTCTGGCAATGTCTATAATTTACTACAAAATTATCTGTACTATTCAAGAGTTTCTACTAAAACAATTCCGTGAAAGATGGTTGTAGTGGGTAGTGGTTAACACACAAGACAAGAGGACCTGGGGTCAGTTCCTTGTTTAGCCAAAGACTCTTTGGGCACTGCTCAGCATGTTTAAATTCAAGATTTCAAATCTCCTCTCAGGAAAAGAGCAAGTGGGAATGTTCTATTTCCCAAGCCCAAGACTATGGTGAGGATGATTCTAATTATTTTTGAGATCTCCAGCGGCCCGTGGTGAAGTTTACTGGCAAATACCAATTAAAGAGAGGTTAAAACCAGCAGATTCTGGGTGGTTTGACAGGTCATCAAAACTGGACAAAGAAATTATTTGCAGGGGGACTCTGATGCCAGTAGGAGCATTAACACAGCTTGCCTTCAGTAACACTGACCTGCTGCAGAAAAATCTAAGTCTCCATACCTAGATTTAATTTAAAAATTAATTTGGCCTTTTGAAGGAAGGGCTAAGGCTTGAAAATACATTTGCTGCATCCCAGCCAAATAGGTTCACTAATAACAAAAAGACCAAAACCAGATTTTTTGCATTAGAGAGAGCACTTTATTATTTCTCTGCTTTGTTTTCTTTGGAGTCCTGCTGAAATGTTTTTGATTGCATACAAGTAGGAGATCGGTTGTAATAAGGCGTGTCTCATGTTTCTTGTGTTGCTGCCAGGCCTGAGATACTTCTTTGTGACTTTTGAACACTGCTTTGATTTTAAAGGGGCACTATCATAGATTTTTTTACGTTGAAAAAGACCTTTAAAATCACTGCATCAATAGAAACAACCCAAAACCTCCGAATTTCCTTTCTAAGGACATTTTACTGAGAGGTACACATATATCTAAAAGTACCCAGCACCATTGTTTTGTTTTGTTTTTTAAATAGCATGTGAGTTTAACAAAACTAAATGTGTGAGTATTTCTAAAAGCTCCCCTCCTGATCTTTTAGACTGCAATTCTTCATTCCTATGTTACTCTGTAGTCAGGTTTACTCTTTGTACATTAATTTTGCTGACCATTTCTTTTTAGGCAGTAAAAGTAGACTTGTCCAGGCTTCCTGGTATTTATTCATTCATGGCACATGCAGTTACTTGGGTTAACAAGTTAGAAGAGAAAGCTGGATTTTAATTGTGTGTTTTCTATCATATTTGAAAAAGTTACAAAAACAATTTCCTCAACATGCGGTGCTGTTAAGTTCCCTTCCCCTGTGTTGTTTTTGGACCTGCAGTATTTTGAATATGACATCTTACAAAATATAATAGTATTTTTAAAACCTCCTACTGGAGTGCATTTGATTTAAGTTATTCAAAGTGAATGTGGAGGACTAACAGCCCTCTGAAAACGATCAGTGACGGGAAAGCAGCATTGTTTGCTTACCTCCCCAGGGCACCTTCTGTTCTGTGTGCACGTGTGGGACTTTCTGGGACTCCTCGGAGAACTATGTGCATCTGCCAGCAGAATTCTGCTCCCTGATATCCAGAAATACATTTGGACACAGTGCAGTGTAATCATCTGCTGGTTCTAAGTTTCTGGTAGGAGCCAGACCTTTAGCCAGGAATGTTGAAATGAAGATGCCTGGTGACCTGCGCGGTGAGGTCCCTACTCCAAGGATTTTGCATCTCCTTCTGGACAAGAGCAGCCATATAAAAGCTCCTGTGCCAGCAGTTCAGTGTGAGGGTACAGGATGGGCTCTGTTTGAGCAGCAGGGCTTGTCAATACACATGACAAAATATCCATTGCCATAAAGGTAGCTCACTTCCCCTAACTTCAGAAGAGTAATGCCAGATCACATCAGCTGATAACTCAATATTTGTGTGAGAATTTCCTATTGGTTTAATAGAAAATCTGACCCCTGGGGTTTTTTTTGAGAAAAATCTGACTTACTAAATATAGCAGATTGGGGTTTTTTTTAGTGCTTCTTTACCATCTTGAGCGTCATACCATGAAAACAGCCTTCAGGTGCTCAGGAATTTTTTTCCCTCCTGTTATAGATTCCCACATGTGCAGACACAGCCCTAAAGTTACCAAATTGCGTGTAATTGCTGTAGGGAGGATGATAATTTCAAGTAAAAGAATATGAAGCAGGATTAGATGAATTCCTTAATCAGCACAGAGCCCAGCCTCTTCTATGCATGTCTATTACTTCAAAAATAAAGGCAAGACCACACTCCCTTCATTAGATATAGATTATCAACAGAATTGTTTCAAAATTGCAATTTTCCTAAAATAATCACTGAATCACCCACGTATAATTTCTACACCAACTAGCAAAGAATGGTGGGTTTAAGTGCAGCCTAAAGTGTCTGAAACATAGTGCCTTAAACCTAGTTCTAGTTAAAACCCTTTCTGGACACAGATAAAACACAACAGCCATATGAGGGAGAATGAGAGAAGCAAGGGATGATAAAATCTATGTAAAATCAGTTTTGCTGTTGTTACTGATGCAATCTCAATGGAAAGAGGCTTAGGAACCAGTGAGCCCATGAAAACAAGCAATACAAAAATAGTAATTTTAACTTCATTGGTGCTTTTATAATGCAGGTAGTGAAATAGCTTCTTGTGCATACTCATGGAGTCTGGAGAGTCTTATGTAGCTTGTGTGAAGAAACAAAAGAGTGAAAAGCTACTAAGTTCTGAGCAGTGCACTTGATGCGTATCCACTGTAGAAAATTTTTGGTATAAAACAGTCTGAAAAGAATTTGCTGCCAATCAGCATTTCAAACTCCTCTGTATAGAACAAAGGCAGTCACCTGGAGCTCTGACTAGTGGTAAACCTGGATGAAACTTCATCTCAGACATCCTGGAGAATCCATCTTTGGTTATTCTTATACGGATATATACAGTGACAACAAGGTGATTAGGATTAAAAACTGAAAAAAAACCTACTCTCTGGCCACTCAAGTCTTAATAGAAAATAAAATCCTTTTTTTTCTGAGATACTTTGTGGTTCATGATGGCAACAGCAACCATGTGAAGATGGTTTCATTAACTGCTGTATGATTTCTGTCTTCCATGGTGTTACACTCTGATTCAATCTTTTAGTGAGTTATAGGCTTTTGTGGTCCTGCTGTTGATGAAATCCGCCTTCTTAAAGTCAGCCTTTGGAATGAAAGAAACAGAACAATTCATTATCTTCAGTGCTGATTCTGCAAGGGAAGGGTGGGTCCAGCTGCCTAAAAGCTAAATATGGAGCCATGGTAGGGGTCTAGGCAGAGCCTTGTGCAGTCACAGAGACAGAACAGGCAGTGATTGTTTAGTCCAAGATAGATGAGATGAATAATTGGAATTGCTTAACTCTCTCCATTGACTGTATCAGGAGTCTGTTCTAGCTCAGCTCTACAGACTCCTAACTTTTAGGTGACTAATAGCTGAGATTAACCTAGCTGAGGTTAACCCTGTCAGAACAAAGAACACAGGGCAATGCCAAAATGACTCAGGATTTTATCTATTTTATTTGATCAAGTGATTTCTGTGGTTTATTGGACTAAAGTTTCAAAAATGTCTACGCATTAGATGGTTCTGAAGTTTTCAGTGCCATACCTGGTATATCTAGGGGACCTGATTTGCACAGGAACAGCAAATAATCAGCATTTTTGAAAATCAAGTCTGACAAATGTGTCTTATAGGAGTTCCTAAACTACCAGTGACTTCAGAAAATTCATGCCATCAGGGATATTGCTATACAGTAAAGTCAGGAATGCAGTTGTAAAAAACCAGAGGCAACAAAAGCTGGTAAAGAATTTATATGGCACAATACCCTTCTTCTTGAACACAGATTTCTGGCCTATGGGGCAGTACTGCTAAGTGTGATGCAACCCTGTTAAAGTTTATGCTAAGGAACTTTTTTGCAGCAAATTTCAACCAAAAAGATCTTCAAAGAGAAACAGCTGAATAATAAATGCTAACAGCTAGCTTGAGAACTTGGAACAGTTTTAGGTTACAGGGAATTTGAAGGGACAAATTCTGAACAGCAACCAAACAAGCACTGAAAACAGTTTGCAATGCAGGGTGAAGGTAGGTAGGTGGAAGTTAACTCAGCTTTGTGTTGAAAAAGCAGTCACAGAGCTTCAAAAAAACCAAACCAGAAACAAAGTGGTTTATGGCAGACTCATGCTGGTCACTTTTTGTTTGATTTGACTATGACTGTAAATGTTTGCCAACACCTTTCCCAGGCTCTAGGTTTTGTCTGAGCATAACTGACACCTGGGCTACCAGGCCATGCAAACAAGAACAAAACTGCTCTGGTTTTAAAGCAGGAAGCTGCCTCGCCCTGCCTTTGTTTTTGCTGGCACTGTAGATCCTCTGTGCCAGGCTGGTTCAGCCAGTGTGGATGGTCACCTACTCTGCATCACTTGTCACCATCTGACACTTCTGGCAGGCAGCAGCAACACTTTTCATTAGCTTTGCCAGTGGATATAAAACCACAGAGGGAGAGCACATGAACATGGATGAGCAGAAATTAAGGCCGAGCGTTACTTACACAGGATTACGTACAGGTAACAGGAAAACCACATTCAGGGACCATTTGAAATCCTATCATAGGTTGACTCATAAATGTGCAGGAATGCTAAGGGCCCCAGATGACAAATAAGAGAGTTCTAGGTCTAAAAGGACAGATTATTTTTCTTTGTGCTTACCTTTTTGTAAGTGCTGTGGAGATCGGTGTGTGACCACAGGGAGTAGAGGAGGACCGAAGCAGCCCTGCTCGCTTTGCTGAACATATTGCTGCAATTTTGGAAAAAGAATGATGAAACGTATTTAAATTCCCACATCATAATCACAGTACATGTACAGACTTCAGCAAACATAATCTCATAGCATTTGTTTTGTCTCTCTTTACTCCTCAACACTGGTTTGCTACCCTTTAGGTATTGTAGCATGTTCCGTGCTGTCCTTATTACTGAAACAAATGGAACATGCCTCCCTGCATGTTCTATTTCCTGCATGTTCCTGCTTCACTCATTCTTCAGAATTAGGGGGGAAATCAAGTGCTCTGTACCCTGCATCTTAGAGCAGCTATCATACTATTGATTTTCAGCTGAGGAAAATACACCTCAGCACAACAAGCATTTGAAAGAATCTTTCCAGTAGGTAAAATCTCTGGTTAGTTAGACAGGATTTAAACTATTCAGGGCCTCAGGAGGCCTCCTTTACTGAGATTGATTTCTTCTTTCATTTTGCAAAGACAGATCAAGGCAAACAGAATAATTATTCATATTTATAAAGCATTAATTATCTTTTGAGTAAATACTGATTACATATTAAAGGATGATTAAATTTTGAATCTACTCCCTAAAATGCCACTTTATAAATTATTTTTAAGTACCGATCTGTAAGTTCTGTAAAAGGTATCCCTGCATTTTATTGCTAAAGATTATCAGAGCTGTGTTACAATGAACAGGAAAGACATTTTTGGTACAGATGAGATCTGATGATTAGTCACTACATATGTATCAGAATTTAGATAATGTTGTGCAGTTACCTTCCGAGGAGTTATTTAAAATGCTGGAACAGGGTGAATTTAGCTATGGATGGCAGAGTTGTTGTAAGAGATCTTCCTGTATTTCCCAATCAGTGCAATTCTATTCCCATCACTCGTTTGAGCTGTCCTGTACCTTGAGATGAAGCGTTTTTTCTCCCTGAGTAGCAGAGGCTGCAGGCTTTTTTTGCCCAGGGAAAGAGTGAGACTTGTGGAGCCTCTTACCTGTCATTCATGCTGATGGCAATGACCTTGGGCAGGCCGTGGGCACTGAGGAGCAGGCGGGCGTTGTGGGAGCTGCTCTGGGTCAGGTTGAACAGGGTGTAGCAGATGGAGGCTGTGGTTTCACAGGCAATGTCCGACCCTGGCACACACTCGGGCAGTATCGACACCAAATCAGGCAGAACTTCTCTGGCTGCAAGGTGGAAGAGAGACAAGCAGTTCCATCACTGACAGGTGCAGATTTACCTTTTTCCTCCCATTCTCCCCCATCAGGGTGCTGTGTGCTCCCACTACATGCTCATGGCTTCATCCCTGCCTTACAGCCCCACAATTCAGGTTAAGCTGCATCCACCCTACATTGGACAGCCTGTAATTTGCCTCATGCACAATCCATTAATACCTCATGTGCTGTTCTGACCTCACCAGGCATGTGCCAGCTGCAGGCTGCCACTTCCCTTTTAGAGATGTTTTATATTAAATTTATCTCCATTTGATATGTAGGTTCATTTTGCTTGATAAATTTAGACTCTTGCATCTACAAAACAGTTTGCCCTCTCAAATGTTGTCCTTTGGCCAAAGTTTTTCTTTGGGAATTTGACCTGAATTCACACATGCTTTCAGTCAATCAAAAAGAGCATCTTTCGATAGAAAGAAGGTTCACCTGAAATTGCCCCAGTTCTCTCTACCATGGGTAAAGCAAGGAAATGGCTGTGAATGTGCAAGATGAAGCACCTGCCCCCAAAGCTCTGTGTTATTCTGTGCTTCCCATGCTCTCATAAATTATTTTTTTCTGATGAAATCCCCACTACTCATCAGTTTAATGTCTTCTCTTTCAGGGGGATCCACCACCTGTAATTTTTAAAACCATATGGATTATCCCTTTGAAATCAGCCCAATAACATGTTATTATATTTTCATTAATAGGGAATGTTCTCTAAGGATTAAACAAGACCCAGGAGACTGTTCTGCAGAATTCTGGAGGTTAATCTGCCCCATGAGCCATCTGTATACCTGTAATTTCCCCTCTGCCCCTTGGTGGGAACACAGAAAAGGACAACAAATTATATGAACACATTGTATCCTATCAGTAGGAAAAAGTCTTAAATACATAATAAATTGAAGTGAGAATATTCAGAATAGAAATGGCTTTTATTTAGAAATTAGATCCTTTAAAAAATGAACTATTTTTTCTATAGCATCTTATAGCTTCCATTCTCAAAAAAATTTACAGGAAAACTGTGTGGACTGCAAACCCCTCAAGCTTTCTGTCTGATAAAAGAGAGTATGATCTTTGCTAGAAGAAGTAGAGATGTTCTGTGATTTCTTGCAAAGCATTACACAGCTGTGGCAGCACAGAACTCGGCACTCACCTTCCTTTACCCTATTTTGAAGCAGAAGAACTCCCTCTCCAAATCTGTAGAGGGACTTTACTTCAATTATGTATTTTTGAAAGGAACACTAATGGAAGCATCTGATGAGGAATATCCAATATAGTGAAAACTTTGTTTAGGCAAAACCCTTTAATTTAAACCCTGTACAGTGACTGCAAGTATCCAGTGAAAAATCTACTGAACTCACAGATCAGGACTTTTTGCACATTTCTTTTTTTGAAAGCAGGAAAATTTAAGGTGAAGAGAACAGAGCAAGCTCTCAGTCTTTGCTCACCTATGTCACTTTGCAGGGAGGTGTTTCGAGACAGGTTCCTGAGCAGTGAGACTGCTGTCTTCTTCACAGCAGGGTGGCTGACGTGCAGCATAGCTCGGATGCCTGGCAGGCCGTTTGCCTTTTGAACAACAGTCCGGGCCACTGCGAATGGCATCTGTGAAAAGGCAGTTCTGTGTCATTACCATGAATGCAGAGCCTCAGAAAAAGCTGCACACAGCCAGTCCTCTGTGCCAATTTAAGCATATTTAAAAGAGTTTTAAACCAGATGAGCTGCAACAGGAAAGGAAGGTGATAGAAGGGAAGTTTCAAGCCCTCTTTCTCCCAGGTGCTCTTTACCCAGTTCCTCAGACAGATATTAGTTTCTTCCACACCAAAGTGATCTGCTGTTATATCAGAGCCCTCCTCTCCCCACAGGACTGTCTTCCATGAAATTACTTTTTTTAGTGCTTTTGGCATCTGCTCATCCCTCATTGTGTAATGAATTAGCAAATCCCACACATGGAGATGTACAGAGAGGGAGAAGAAGCAGGCCCCGTATTTGCCAAGCAAGGAAGAGCTGCACTGCTGGGTATGACTCTCCCTTCAGTGTTCTCCATTGTCCTTCACCATGTCAGTAGCCAGTGACTTGTCAGTGATTACTTGAGCTCAGCTGCACTGCAGCCCTGAACTCTACGCATTCACATCAAGAACTAAGTGACAAGAAAAGGAAAAAAGCTGACTTACTGGTCCAGTGCCAGCTGTGAGGTTCTGAAGAGCTCCCAGGGATGCTTCCTGGGTGTAGTTTCTGGTACTCTTTGCTATTAAGGAGAGGTATATCCTAATCAGTGTAGAATGCCACAGCGATTCAACACCTTTGGGATTGCTCTTTTCCTCAGGTAGTGGGGTGTCCTGCTGCTTCTAAACATGTAAACAGATCAAGCCTTTAGAAACAGTGACCTTTATAACTTAATGCATCACAAGCTAAATTAGCCATTTTATAACTCTCTATGACCAGGTTATTTGCAGACTGTCAGGTTCTGAGCTCAAATAATAATGTGCAAAATTTCAGTATTTAATGATAGTGGCCAGTCCATCCAGTGGAGTATTCCTCAACTAATAAAACATTTTCTATGTCATTGTCATAAGCAGCAGCTGAACAAGAGAATTGGTGTCAAGAAAGACTATCAATAATTTTGCATTTTTGGGGCAAGGAAGTGTCACCCTACCAGATACATCAATAACAGCCTGTTAATTAGATTACAGCCTTATTCTCGAGAGGTTGCTACAAGGTATTAACCAAATAAGATGTAACTAATCATGTACTTTACCTCTTTTACTTTTCTGCTCCGTGTTCCAAAACAGCCTGGTGTTTTATCATTGCTAGAAATATTTCTTCTTTGCATATATATGCTCTGGGCATAGCTCTCAGGGAGCTCTATCTCTAGCTGGTAGGAAAGATTGTGAAGAATGCACACACAGTTCTCTGTGGCCTAAAATAATGAAAGAATAGAAATTGAAAGCTTTGGCATGTGTTGAAGGGACACGTATAGACATGGGATGAGATCTCATTTTTGGATCTTGAGCAACTGACTGCAGAGCTTCTACTGCCTTATGGAAGAGCCAGGCTTCATGCCCATGATCCACCAGACTGCCCCTACACTGATAAATGAAACATGCCCTGGGATGTTCCTGAGCACCAAGGCCAGCTGGCACACGGGGCTGCATTCGGAGTGGGGTGCGTGCCTGTTGGAAACCGTCCTGGGACATTATAATTCCTGAACTGTGCCTGGGAATTGTTTGGGCGAGTGCTACTTGACACAGGCCACAAGTGTGCCAAGAAATGTCTAAGAGCTGAAGAGTAAAGATGATCATGTACACACCTCACCATAGCATCAGCAAGAGGGAAGCTTTTTATCTTCCCCAAGGAGGAAGCATTTTTCTGTGGTAGAATGCTTTTTAAAACAAGACATTCCTTTCTGAACGTGGCTAAGGTCAGGTCTACAATTTCTGAGTGATGAGTCTAGTGGCAAATTGCTTTATTACCAGTTCCTCCTTTCTTGAAAGTCAAAAAGGAATGAGTGGTTTTAAGACAAAATGCAGCAGGGAGATATTGGCACACGTGTAATGTGCTGGATTCTCCCTGAAGCTAATGGCACTGAATACAGGGAGACGGGGAAGCTCAAGCAACTAATCCTAGAAGAGAGCTATAAATGTGCAGTAATTACCACTGCACAGCACAAGTCATAGCAGGCCCACCAGAACTGCCTCACAGGCTGCAGCTAACGTAAGTGACAGCTGGTCTTCTCACCCAACTTCACCCAGCTGAAAGACAAGCCCCTGCTCCAAGAGTCTGTGTTCAGGGTTCCCCTGCACTAAGTGGTGGGAGGAAAGAGGGAAACTGGCATCTGGAGGTGTCCAGGTCCTTGTAGTTACTGGCTTAGGCTTGGGCAGCAAGCAAAAAATGTGCAGTTTTATTTAAAAAAAAAAGCAAACTCGGAAAATTAGTTCTTTTCTAAATGATGTGAGCTCCTTAATCACACTGCCACCAAAGGGATTTAGGTTCTTCCTTTCCTAAGGGGTATGTAGCATTAAATATATAGGAGAGGAACTGGATTAGTTTTTTAAGCTTCTAGCTAGCTAGCACCCTGAGACAACCAAAAGGGCAATCTGACTCTTCTGTGTTTCAGCATTTCTGAAAGCTGTGATTTTATCTCACTTTTTAAAAATAAAAGAGAGAAGTTTCTACCTTTCTCTCTGGTGTTCCTGAAAATGTTTTCCCAGTGCTATGTTACACTATTCTTTTAGATTGCAGGATAAAAATACTCCAAAAAGCTTCTTACTGGGATTTCACCTTTGGTGGCAGTTTTAAAAGCCCTGGAAATAAGTTTTGCAGTTACATCACAGCTGTTTCTGAACATTGACTTCTAAACAACAATAAAAAACGTTCACTCGGCAATTTCCCCTAGGAAAACACTTTTCATCTCGAAGAATACCTTGTCATTAGGCTCATGGTCTGCAATAGCTCCTTGGATATAATACACAAGAGAATCAATTAAGCCCTCGCATTCTCTCATCTTCTTCCTTCCTTCCGGGCCGGCAGAGCTCATGTTTCTGTGCAGGAAAGAATATGTTGGGGAGAAGAGATTTAGTCAAAGGTATTTTCTTGTGCTCCTCTGACAAACTTTTCCAGCTAAATCTTAAAGATACTGAAATTCAGGTTGACTGCTCCTTTTCTTCAGAGGTGTAAGACAATCTGAGCCTCTTCTAGGTAAAACTTTCACTCCAGACAAAAACAAATACTCCAGGAAACAAACTGCTCTGTTTGGATGGATACGGTAAGACCTGGCTCAAATTTTCATCTCAAAGTTGAATTAATCCTTTTTAAGCAGTCAAAAAAAAAAAAACAACCCTGGACTTTTTTTCACTATTCCATTTGTAGTTATATTTTTTAATATTTAGGATGGTGAAAATATCGGAGGAAAGATACTTGTAAAAATTTCCATGCACACAGATGTCCTTTAGAATTAATTTACTTACACCGAGCCAGTTCTTGATCCAAGATGTCCCATCAACAGACACAAGATCTGAGAGTTTTAGCAGCATCTCCACATTCTCATGCAAAGACCCACTCTTTGCCTGGCTTTCAAGTAACATTTGCTGTCTTTGTAGTAACCCAAGTACAACTTATAAATGAATTTGAAAAGTGATTTAAAAACTCTCGAAAAACCAAACACATACTGCTTGAAGCTGCTTGGCTCTAATCAAGCTACTGATTTCCAGGGAAGAAACAATATTTACAATTTTGGGGCATAATTATCTTTACAACTCAACAAAGTCTGAATTATGGAATACTGGAATTATAAATCCAGGCCTTATTATTTTGGACTCCTGCAGCTCTGCTGGCTAAAAGGCTGCATATTCCAGCGTCTTTGTTTGAAATAACGTTAAATATAACCCACTCTTAGCATCCAGCAAAACACAGAGGGACATGTTCCTTTACATAGTTTCAGGTTGCTTATTTTGCATGCTTTGCCCACTAAAAATTACAATGTTTACAATTTTATTAGTGACAGATCCAGTAAGGTTTAAACTTTCCTGTGGCTTATGACTGTAAAATGAATGTAGCATTTTATACACCTTTTATACACATTTTATACACAGTGTCATTTCACTTCTACTATTTTTTTTTCCTCTGGGAAGTACACATTCAGGTTAAATACTTCAGGTTAAATACTAATGCACTGCAACTACAATTTTACTCTAGGTCGTGATGTTAACAATGTCTCTGTTTATGAGCTCATTTATTCTCTTGTGGAATTATATATCACAGAATCAATATTCAGATTCCACAACATGGCCTACTATAGACATTCCCTTGGAATTTAGTTTACCAATATATGTCACATTCGATGCATGTCACCCTTTCCTATGTTTATGCTGAGAGAAATGCACACAGTACAGCCCTCCTGGTGCATAGGAAAAATAGTCTCTGAGGCACAGAGACTAAAAATACTGTTAAAGATAAGTGTGGAATTTCCCTCTCCAAAGACTCTTCAGCTGATGCAGTGTTTTGTTTAGCCCCAGTACCAATACTACCCCCTCCACTTTTTACACCTGATCCTGCTGAATGCTTGTGCAAGGAGAGGCCATGCCCCAGCCTTGCTGCCAGCATGAACAGAGTAGGGCAAAGAGCTTTTATAGCTCAGGAGGCAGAGAAGAGCCTGAATCAGGGGCACTGTCCTGCTCTGCAAGGGAAATTAATTACTGGGCTCTGTTTCATTAAGAAGCTGATGCCCATCCAGTGACAGATATCAGTGCGTGTCCGTGTGCATGCCTGTACACACATGGGTACTCCATTGTCCACCTTCCTGTTTCCTTAGCAGGACAACGTGGACTGGGAAGGGAAGAGCTCCTGCTCTCCCACTCATCCAAAGACAGCTGTAACCACCTTACTCTAAACAGGTTTAGAGAAGACCATTGCAGGGAATACCTCAGCTGGCAGTTTAAGTTTGCTAATTGCTTGAGAAATTCCAGCAGATAAAAATATTATTCGATTGGTAAAAAAATAAGTATTTCTGAGAAGTGTCACAGAAATGTGAATTTAAATATCTTTTTTTTTTGAAACAATGGAGACATTTTGCTTAGAGAATTTCAAAACTGACTTCATCTTGGCTTCCCAAGATTTGAGATTCCTGAAAATTGGAATGCCAGCCTCTGAGCTCCAGAACTGGGCTTTATTGTAGTGGAGTTCCTGGAGTCACTGAAATATTCAGTGCTTGCAGTGTGAGGAGAATGCAGTTTTAGGGAGATTGCTGCTTGTGGGGATGCTCTGCTTTAAATGACTCAGAACTTACATTTTGGCAGCACCTACCTACAAAAAAATCCCTGACATGCCATGCTCAGCTGTGGTAATCCTGGTGACATGCTCAAACTGTGCCATTTGCTGATGTGGATGCACTCTATCTGTCTGCATGCCTCATTTATCTCATCTTGCATTTGCTGCTTCTGGCCCCTCCTGCACATATTCATGGTGCAACTGTATCTGTAATCAAAATAGCTCTTTGCCCACAGTCCTGTGGCATGTGGGGAGGACTAGCTAATTTCCTGTTGGGAAATATTATTTTGATCCAGAGTTGTGAGGTAAATACAAAGAAATGCGACACAGTAAAACCAAGTGTGACTTTGAAAGAAATAGGATGATGGTAATAAATGTTCAATTAGCTGATAAATGGCACCAAATGAAAGGGATACTCCCTCTAAGCCAACACTGAGTCATACACTGACTGTTGGAAAAGGTTCTTGAACTGCTGTGAATGGTCTGCTTAACTGATAAGAAGAAGGATTTTGCTCCTGGGACTCATTCTGCTAAAACTGGTAATGTGAATTTAATTCAATTACCAGACAACATTCTGGGAAATTCTATTCCCTTCATGCCTTGCACAGTCCAAAAATTCACCAAGGAGGGAAAGGTATCTGGGATCTATTTAGTAACTAGAGGCGCCAAGCTTCAAGCTGCTTGTTGGAAGTAACAAAATTCCTTTCAGGAATTGGGGGAGCAGATACACTGAAGAGGAGGCAAGGGAAGATAAGAATGGATGGAAATAAACTTAAAGGAATGGCAATGCTACGCAAGAGGCCTTGGTTCAAAGACTTGTTATCATCAGTCATTTGTTTTACATTCTCTCTTAGAAGCTGCCATTATGAGTCTGAGCTTTTCAACACACGGGCAGAGCTTTGGCTTCCCTTCTCTCCAGAGTAAATGGAAGCAGATGTTTATGCAGACTCCTGGGCTGAAGTGCAATGATATGATTTCCTCCAAATACAGCTTTCCACTGTCCTTGTGGG
This sequence comes from Corvus hawaiiensis, assembly GCF_020740725.1. Classification (NCBI taxonomy): domain Eukaryota; kingdom Metazoa; phylum Chordata; class Aves; order Passeriformes; family Corvidae; genus Corvus; species Corvus hawaiiensis. The sequence continues at coordinate 22,018,823 of NC_063216.1, read as the reverse complement.
TCACTGTGCAATTCACAAGAAGCTCAAACGGGAGCTGGGACAGACAAAGTGCGAAAAATAATAATGAAAAAGGAAGGCTGAATTTTATTTTACTGTGTGAGGAACCAGGAGCAGAGAAGTTAGCTGACTTTCCTGGAGGTAGTTGTCTAGAAGATTTTGAAAAACTAGAATACATAGGGGCACAGGATGTGTCCTTACAGAGCAGTTAAAAAGGAAGGCTCTGCCTTCACTCTTCCCAGTGAAGTACAACAGCTTCAGCACCTAAATTAAATGTTTTGCAGGAGAAAATGTGACACCTGTGTATAAATTTGGGAAAGTTCAGAATTGCAGAAGTTTTGGGAAAAGGTATTTCAAGATAAAAATGGAACCAGTTCACTATCAGCTTTCAAGGTGTTATAAAAACAGCCTTCCACTAAACTTTCCTTTCAGAGGGAAAGTCATGCCAGAGGTTCACCTATGTATATAAATAATATCAAAACCATGCATTCTACATGCTGGCATCTTATCCTTTCAGACTCAGAGGAGTATGGGGAAATATCTTGACGATTTTTATCCATTTGTATTGGAACTGGAAGCAGAACTTTTATGTGTAGGACTTTCAGGCCAAGAAAAAATGACTTTACCTCTGAAATTCAACAGGACTTCTCTAGAAATGTCTGTAACACTCCTCTAGATAGTTTAATACACCAGTTTTACTTGTTCAGCTTATTGTCAGGCAACCAGTGAAGACTGTTATTTGGCTTACTCTGTTCAGGCTTTTTATCATATTTCACAACTAAACGATGCTATTACTTACTCTAACTGCTTATGCAGAATTCTGGGATGTACACAGCTTCTTTTTTATCATGTTAAGTTTTGTGACCTGTGGTTTCTGCAAAGCTTTGCTTCTTGCAGGGTTTTAAGACAAAACACAGACCTAGGGAATGGGATTAACAAATCCTCCTAATGTCAGACTTCCTTATCAGTGACTGCATACACTGACACAGGCACAGAGATTCAGGACCCCACAATACTTCTGGCAATAACTGGGGACTGGTCTGGTCATGCACTCATTCCAGTGCTTGGAATTACCTGCAATATTATCTGCTAGATGTGGCTTCACTTCTCCTGCTGCTGTTTTGTCAAAGAACATGAAGGAAGCTTTAATTTATAATTTGGTAATGGTGTGGTGCAGTGCATGTGCCCCCACCAGATGCTAGTGTTAGGTCTGGGCTGTGGGTGTCCCTTCCAGTCAACAGTTGTATGGAAATTTTTGAAAAGAAGTTCTGGCATTCTCCTACAACTAAATGCTGTACTATGCATAATGTATTGCACTTCAAAGTACTATTTTTACCCTCTAATAGAAGCTGCAGGCTATAGACTTTATCAACATGGCCAACAAACATGTTAGCATTACAAAAGGGAAGACTAATTACAGATTTATATTCTGGCAAATAAGTATACTCTTTAAACATATTCATAAGCAACATCATTCCCTCAGTTTACACTTTTATTACTCGGAGGTGTGCCCTTCTTTTTACTTATGCAGAGATTTTTTGTTATTAATACATAAGGAAGGAATATTTCTAGTGACCTAATCTGGGAGGTGAGTCAATCTCCAGAAAAGAGATGCAAATTGATTAATCTTAAACATCTCAGCTATTTGGCCAGTACAAAGAGGTAAGCCTCATTAAAAACTATTCTCTGCTAGAAAGTATGTGGCAATCCTGCAGATCATCTTTACCTGGGAATTTTCAAGCCCTTCTTGTCCTATTTATAATTTTCAGTGTTGAAGTTCTTAAAAATGAGAAGGACTAGAATATGAGCATCATGTTTTTAAAACAGGTAATGTATCCTTAAGCACCTACATAAGGGCAGTTTTAGAGACTTTGAATTAGGGCTGGAGAGCTCACTGCAGCTCTGGAGCAGCCCCATGCACTGACTTTGTGCCCAGAGTAAGGTTAAGCCCAGAATCTACTCTCATTTGGAAGAACCCAGGTACTGTTATGCCTTATTTGTCATATAATGAGTTGTGTCAATCTGCTGAAACAAGCTCAGGAAGAGCAACACCGAGCTAAACCTGAGAATGATCTGTGCCCCCATCAGCTACCTCGTAGGGAAGAGACTGTTCCAGAGTCCAAACACCAAGAGAGGAGCAGCCAGACTGGTTTCTGCACAAATGCACTTGGGCTAATTAATACGAAAAACACAACCTCCTTCATTTCCTAGACAACACCACTAGCATTAGCTAGAGAGGTTTTATTATGGGTGGTTAATGTTTCTTTGTTTCTGAGTCATCAGAGTAAATAAAAGTTAATTATTACGTAGAGATGGAGGTATTTAGTAGTCAGTGGGCTGACAGGAAGTCTGCAGAAAAAGGTGCATTATTGTTGAGTATTTTGTATAGCTTACAATTCATTTGTCTTCTGAAACCACACGAGTCAGATACAGAGCTGTTTGCACAGGAAAAATCAATGCCAGACACATACAACTACTCTGCTATAGGACATGTTAGCATAGCAGGTATGTGTGAGGCAAAACTGGGCAGCTTCCCAGCCTCCAAACTCCAAACTTAATTCCTTGCACTCTGCTAGAAGGAGTTTAAACCTCAGGCCATGCCCTTTGCAGTCATGTATTACTCCTTAGTCAGTTCAAACTATGTCCTTCCGTGCATTTTTAAGTGTGTAAACTTACTTAACATGGAATGGCTTTGTACTCACAAAGGGCCCCCATTTTATAGACTGTTATAGGTGTTTCTACTGAAGATGTGATTTTTATGCTTCAGCCATTTAGGGGTCTGTTCACTGAGGCCTTTGGTGTTTGTCTGCAGTAACTGCTACTGTGTCTACGAGGCTATTAGCAGACTGCAGTACTAAATACACAAACTATAAATCTATTAATCCACCCCATGGCTGCAACTTGCTTGAACTTGTGCAAAAGGCTGGACTGGGCTTACTCTGGTTTAAAAAATGGCTTCTCCCTAATTTAAATCACTTTCTAATCAGTTTAGGCACAGACGATGGTATGTCAAAGTAAGCATCTTTGACAGCAGCTGAAAATGGAACACTTTTATGTGCTTGTAGGTACCATGTCCCCTTTCCAAGTCATCTATTTAGACAAGACATGATTGTGGCTTTAGATGAACTCTGTGTATTTACCCAAAAATAATTGTGCAGACCTGTTTTATCATCAGTATTGCTTTGGGTAGTTGCAGAGTGCTCACCTTAGGCATCCTGTGGCATTATAGAAGATATCAGGGTCAGGTAGAACACTTGATTTTGGGTAATCTCTGTCTGGCCAGCCTGAGTAGGGGATGAGGACAGCTTCAGTCAGCGTCTGCAGGGCTTCTCTAACCAACAGGTGCTTCAGCTGGTCATTGGAGGACAGATTCCACAGCAAACCTGTAATACCCACAATAAAATCAGAGTGGCAAAAAGACTCCCCTGCACTTTGAAAGACTTAATCTCATACCCCTTGAAGTCAATGAGTGAAGAGCCTGCCTGGCACTTGATATCCTGAAGAGGAGCAGAAAGGATCGGTAAGCGTTCACCAGCCCTGATCCAGGGACGTGGAAAGAGGGCAGAAAAGGGGGCACAGTTATCCATGTGAATAAAGTAAAATCTCTACACAGTCAGCCTAATGCCCAACCAAGAAGTGCAGTTTTCCATGGCTCTGCATTGCCCATCTGCAGTGATCACCTTCTCTGTTACCAGTGCAGCACAAGCTAGGGGAAAATAAACTCACAAAAGGGATAGATGGGAGGTGCAGGGAGTGAGTTTACAGGAAATCTGCTGGAAGACAGGAGATGCCCATTACCAAGTTTCTCTAACACTTGATAGCAACATTTCTCATAAGAGGGAAAGCTGTTAACACTGGCTGGCTGCTTCTGTCCAGACATTAGTCACTAAACAAATCATTAAGTAATGCTACAAACCTTCTCTATTCGCAATCTCCAAAACAAATTTCAAATATAATCTTGTAGAACTTAGCAGGTTCCATTATATTCTATTCCAACACACAACAATTCTTTTTAAAGAGCTCTTCACCTGGAAAATGACACGTATTTCTGCTTTTCACTACAAAGGCATTCATTGTTTCTCCAGCTTGCTGCTCTAAGTTTCACAGACCACCTCCTCCACACACTGGCAGAGTATTAGTGAATGTTCCTTTCATCAGCTCACAACAACAACAACAAAATGTTTCTTTTGTATCTCCTTACACTTTGAATCTAATTTCAGGTATTGTGAACAACAGTAAAATCAAAACAAAAGCCAGCCAGAAGCAGCCCATTCCTTCTTCTGGGATCAGCTCTTCAGCATCTGAATCAGGAGATAAAAGGAAGAATGTACTTTTCTGAAGGGTAAGTAAGGCTTACAGGAAATCAGACAAGCAGTCCAAAGGGCATTGGTAAGGGAAGCAGGTTTAAGACAGAAGGGCACAAATGCAAGGAATTGCACAAGGACAGAATATACTTTTAAAAAGAACAAATGCATTTGGAATTACAGGCAGACACTTAGAATTGTCAAAAGAGAATTTGAGATATTGCTCTCACTGTAAATCTTCCAACAAAACCCATACCTTTACCCACAGGCACTGTCTCTCTGGGCTCAGAAGGATTCTCTCAGTGGTATTCTGGGTGTGGATGAATTTGCTCACATTAGAAAATGTCTTTAGGAGTAGATTCTTTCCTTGCACCTATGCTGTAATGCATAGTTTTCCCTTAGATGGTTATTTGGAAAAATGGGTTGGGTCTGCTTTTAAATTTACATTTCTTTTCATGACAGTTCTGCTTGTGCTGTAATCTTCCCCGCAGGAAAAACTTCCTTTAATTTCTTATATTAATGCTGCACAATAACAAGATCAGGAGGTTAGCTACTCCCTGGAGGCTCATCTGGCTTATCTTCAAAAGCTAACATTATTTTGTTTTTTTCATGCCACAGCCATTTTACTTTCTGTTCCTCAGTATGCTCTCCAAATACTATAAAATTCCAGTCCTGCCTTAGCTCCTGCGCTGTCTCCAAATGACGCCCTCTCCTACTAAGGAGTAACCTCACTCCTTTCCTAAGAGATTTCTAAGTAGCTTGTGTGTCAAAAAAAGGACAAAGCCTCTGTTTCCTTTGCTCTACCTGTTATCAGTGATTTTGTGGAGCTAGCAAATTCAGTCTCATTCCCTCTGTGAAGAGATCATATGAGCACAGAAATTCCATAGAAACTGGGCAGCTCTTTTCTGCACAGGGGCATTAGGCAGACTGGGTCACAGCAGCTTTCAAACCCCTGTCACCAGCACAAAGCTGCTTTGGTAGAGCAGTGGTTTAGTGCTTTTTGTGTGTTCACAGACTGTGAGGCAGTCACAGCACGTGCTGTAATCAGCATTTATCTCCACACACTTTGGCTGCTTTTGTTTTTTCACAGCACAATAGAAGGCCCACTGCATGACTGGGCTCAGTCTGTATTCCTCAGCCTAGGTCTTGAAGAAAATACAGGCCATCAAAAAATTCTTTGGGAACATTTGATAAAATATGGATTAATGTTAGGCAGGTGCTTGTCCGTATTAACATGATGGTCCTAGTAAACCAGTGACCTTAAAGATAAACTTCTAAGCCTGAGACTGACTTATCTCATGTGCACAAGTACCATACTTCTGACAGGTAATGAAGTACAGTATCAGAAAACTTCTGTCTCAGAGTTCTAACTTCCTTCTCTCCTGAAATTTCCTTATCTTTGTATACTTTTGTCAGGTGGAGTGCTTTGCTACCATGCTTCCCACACAGCAGTAGAAACAAAAAACTTCCCTCAGCTGAGCTTAGACATCTTTATTAATGAGTATTGCATGCTTTCAATCCTTGGCCAGGAGTCTTTCACTAAAGTTCAATGAGGTATTATCAGTTACCAAGATGATTTTACTAATCTCTTACGAGGAAAGACATTTAGCTGAATATCATACCACACATTTGGAAGTCCCTAATTCAGGGAAGAAGTCAAAGAAGACAAGTAATATGTATGATGTGGAAAAATGGAAAGACAAATGGACTTCTGGTGCTGACTGGTGGAAGGCTAAATCTTTCACATTAACCACTTCCTGGAAGTGTTACAACACTGCAGTGAGACTGCATTCATAGCCATGATATTCCACTAGTCCTGTAGGAAGTCAAAGTCAATGCAAGAGGTGAAATTCATTCATCCAGACTGCCCTTTGCTCTTGTAGGCTCCTTGCAGCTTTCTAGGGACCTGGAAAAGTTGTTCAAGCGACAGCAAAAAGTATGCCCTAGTGGCATTTTCACTAAGGTACCCAGTGCACTTCCTCCTGGCTGCACGTTTGGTCTTGAGCAAAGAGAGAAATATTTCTCTCTCAGTGTATTTTTAAAGCCATCCTTTCTAACTGATAGGCATGAAAGCACATCATAATATTTTGCTTTACACAAGCTACACCATCCTGCTTGGCATAAATATTTTGTTGGTGTCTTCTTTGCTTTGTGAGTAAATATTCCTGTTCAGTCACAGCAGTAATTGCTGAAAGAAGATGCCCTTCACACATTGGTGAAGGGGAAGACAGTAATAGTCACAATATACATGTGAGTTATCACGCACAGTCAACATTTTTGTCAGAAATGATGAAACTTCTAGCAAGAAAAGAGCACTGGCTTTCTGGCCACTCTACCACCATTTTCACTGCTTTCCTCACTGCTCTGTAATAGCACTGAGTGTTAACACACTATACAACAAATTACTACGTGACCCAATTCTGCAACCGATGAGTGTGAAAAACTTTAAAACATTTTAATGTTGCAGAGCTATAGAACTGAGTTAAAAAAGAGCCAACAATACAAAGCTTTGTTCTCCAGCTTAGAGAGCAGAGTATTTCAAATACTTCAAAGAATGCAGAATTACAGAAGGTCTCGACATGTCTTTGCTTCAAGACAGGGCTGCTTGACAACTTCGGTATCTCTTCACACACTGCTCTCTTAAAAGATTTTGTTCCTGGTATCTTTAAAGATTGCTTGAAATAAATCCCCATTCATTTATTCATGTTTTCCATCTATAAAATATAAGCCTGCTCTTCCTTTGCATGCTAATCAGAATGGATGTGGGTCACAAGCAGTGGAATTCCACGAGACACACTATGGATACACAGGACTGCAGGGATGAAGTGGGCATTTCTTAACTGGCTGCTGCAAAGCCAACAGGACAGCAACCACAGGTTTGCTTGTGGGGAATGCTGGACATTTTCTCCCACCATTTCTCCTGCTACACTGAAGTACAAGAAGAGGTGTAATACGAGGTTTCTGATCCAAAGGGCTTTTCCTTCAAATTTGCAATGGGCCCTGCTAATTAACAGCTCTTCCTCAAGGTCATTGGAAATAAAAGGGTGAGAACATTGGCCCTGCAAAAACAGAATCCAGAATGTCAGTCACTCCACTGATGGTGCTGTGTGATCTTTACAGTCAAATGGCTGTCCTGGAGGAATTCTCCCCAAAGGAAGCATGCTGCTGCTGTGGCAGAGCTTTCCACTTGTCACAGATCTGCAGAGACAGACCCGGGTGTAAACAGCTCAGAGTAGGACACCTCAGAGTAGGAATCTGGGGCAGTGGAGTTTGTGGGGAATAGAACAACCACTTTCTATCCATGACACATGACAGTTCTGGGTGACTCTCTTGCAACAAGGAACTTCCAGTAGGCGCTGTCAGCACAGAGTCAAAAAATGAAGGCTGAGCTGCTGTGTAAGTAGCAGGCATTAATTATGGTCCCAGGCACTCCGAGGGAGCCTGACTTTCTTTTCTGGAATATTGAGGACTTTAGGCTTCCTGCAAGCAGACTGATATAATTTCTGAAGAAGCTTTAAGAGGGGAAGCTGCAGTTCCTAATCTTTTGTTATTGACTGAAAGACTGGTCTTGAGTAAGGACCTTGGAATTTTACCCTATGGCAGTTGCTTAGAGTAGGTGACAGTGTTTTTGTATTTAGTCCCTAAACACAGGCTTAAGTAAACAACCATGTACCTCTCCCTGAAAGCTTTTGCACTGCTTAAAGCACTTCATGCTTGGCTGCAGAGAAAACACTACCTGTGATTTGCTTCTTAGTCTCTATATCCCTGGTGTGCCGGAGCAGGCGGAGCAGGAGTGGGATCCCTTTCTGCTCTGACACTTCCAGTTTGTTGTCATTGTCCTCAAACACCAAATTTCTCAGAGCACCACATGCTGCCCGCTGAATGTCCTCATTCTGAACCTCGAGGAGCTGTAAAAGTTTGGGGATACCACCAAGTGAGAAAACCTGTGAGGAAAACAAAACACACCAGAGAATAGTCAGATGATGTAAATGATAAACTCCACTCTCCCCCTGCCCCAGCAAAAGGTTTAAATAGTTATAGGAACTTCTTTCATTTGCTCCTATTTGAGAGACTTGAAGCACAGATCATTAATCATTTGGACATGACTATTGACTTCTAGGCTTTTGTATGACTAAGACTTAAAATCCACAACTAGGGGAGGCAACATGTTTTCATAATTAATATCAGAGAATGAAACGAAATCTCTTCCAGCTTTGCTGCAGATTTGTTCTCTCTGACAAGACATTTAATCACTCTGCTTTTTAGCTTCCATGTTGGTGAAATGAATATTTGAGATTTAATTCTGGAACATTTATGAACAGGTTTTTTTTTTCCTCAGCAGCTAGCCTGATGAAAAGACAGTATTCTCAATGCATGTATTGAAAGTGTATTAAAAACCAATACATTACACTTAATACTTCTTAACTGTGCCCCATAGAGAAAAAATAGTAGAAGTAAGCATCAAAATGTAGACCATGAAACATTGTAAGCCAGCTGTCTACTGAACTACCCACATTTAGCAAAGACTACTTTTCAGTGTTTAAATCTTCAGAAAATGACGTTTTGGCCCCAAATGAATGAAGGATTTAAAGGACGTTATTTTACAGCAGCTGTATGGAAACAAACAGTTTGTTGTGGTGAATGAGGAATCCCACATGAACTGTGATATGACATAAGCAAGCCTTAGCTGACTCAGGAGTGAATTTACTATGGAAAGTACCTTCCATTAATGTACAATTGCCAATGATCTCCTCCAGCATCTTAAAATGCCATATGATTTTGTGGACAAACTCACCCTTGTGCAGAATCAACAGCACATGAAAGACTCAGAAATCTGATGCACCTGTCTTAAACAGTCCAGAGCTTAATGATAAAAAGAGTTCAGTACAACTGGCAGGTGTTGGCAACACCAAGAAATGGAATGTAAGAAAGCCTTTTGTCCTTCATGGAGTAAACTCCACAGCCTGGCAGCCTCTCCTCTGATTCACCTGCACAAAAGGCACAGCTTCTTGCCCCTGCTCTGCTGATCTGATTCCCCCTGCAATCACCCTGAAAATGTCAGCAGAACAAAATACAGGAATATGTATGTTGAGGGCAGTGGTGCATAGAGCATGCTGAAAGCACATCAACCTGTTTTATTGCAGCAGATCAGCCCTTTTGACAGCAGTACTGTAGTTGTTTGGTTTTTTAAAATATTTATGCAGACTTTCTGTCAGTAATTTTAAAGCAATGTAAAAGAAGTCCTATTTCAACGTAATTTGCTGAGAATTTACAACAGCTATTGACCGGTCCTTCTAAATTTTCATTAGTAGACAAAATTCACCTAAATACTGAGAGACCACAAGTTCACAAAAAAAGAAGACCCACTAGACGCACAAATTCTCAAACATCAGGGAACAAAGCATTGAAGACAAAGAATACAGGCTGAAAGGCTAAAAATGGGAAGCAAGACAATGCCAACGTGAACAAGTGTGATGGGCACCAAACAGAAAAGCCCATCATAGGATATGTGGGATAGAGAGGAAAATAGAAGGTGGCTTCAGGCTGACTGCTCCAATCTGAACACTTTTACTCAGCCACTTGTTTTTCTGGGAAGCTGCCTGAGAGTGGTCTGTGTAATAGCTGACCTTCAAACACTCAATTCTGAAGCTCTGTCCCCAGTTTGAAGTTAAGGCTGCCACTAGTCCTGGTATTTTCTTCCAAAACTGATTCTGGCATACCCTAAAGCAAGTCAAAAGGACTGAGATATGTTTGGCTGTCACTGAACTGGACTGCAGGCACATGATTATGGAGGTAAGGCTGGGATTACTGAGCATACTACACACCAAAGCAGGTGTAATAAATGCTTTTTAGTTGTTAAAATAGACTTACACTTTAATGTACAGAACTATGCAGCAGGACAGACATATTTGTGTTCAGTAGTGACATTTAAAGAAAAGGAAGAAGAGAATATTTTTCATGTACCCTTTCAAAAAACTTGTAAGAGACTTGACAAATTTTTTGCAAGAGACTTAAAAATTTGGTTAATCTAAACAATATAGTAATGCATGTGCACAGTCCCAGCAAACCCTTAACACCGTGGCTAATGCATGTGCTGTTTCAACACATTTGTGCAGTCCTAAAAAACCCTGAATATTGGATAAGTTTGCACCATACTCAGAGTTTTCTTTTTTGGGATATTTCTGCATGCCAGTCAAAAATGAGAGACAGAAGCAACTATATGGACACAAAGTTCAGACTCCATGATTTATAAAGGCTGAAAGAATTAAGTTTGTTCAGCCTGAAAAAGAGCAAACTGAGTGGGTATACACTGAGTGGGTTCAAAACAACCTGCAGCAAAACACACAAATGAATGCATTTTAGGGAAAATATCTAACATCAGTATCCTGTAAGGTTACTTGGACTGTCTTCTTTCTTTTCATGTTGGCACACAGTGCCATGAAATATAGAATCTTACTTTCTCTACCTGATTGTAACTGGCCCAAAAATAATTACTTACTTTTCTTCTGGCATCTGCTTTTTGGAAGCACTCATGCTGTATGAAAGTCACTGCAGCAAGGATCCTGGGCGTGTTCTGTGTGTTTTCACTCTTCAGGATGTTCACTGCACGCTCCAGTGTCATCTCCACTTCTGGGCTCCTTAAAAGCATACACAGAGAAATCTAGTAAAAAAAAACTGCAGAAGAAGTATCATTCTTGTAAAACCAGATTTTTTGTATTTTCCAAGTAACTCTAGCTTTTCTTAGAAATTTTTTTTCCTTTCCAGTAGCAGAAAATATCATAATAGCTTTAAGAGATACTGATGTTCTGGGGGAAGAGAAAGTCATAAACAGAAGTGCAGTTCTGGAGAAAGAAAATAATGATTTAAGTTCCAATAACAAAATGGGAATATCAGTGGATGTTTCTATCAGTGTTTCCATCCAGTGGGTGAAGGACTGGGTGTGAAAGGAAGGATGAAGAAGTGGATGAAGATCAAAAGAAGGCCATAACCATGGCAGAGTGACTATTACTGACCATGAAGATACCTTGATGTTTTCCTCAGTAGTAGTGATGATTGTTTTTTTATATTTGTCTTTATGCCTTTCATCAGTGTCTTAGTTCCCAGATTATATCTATGCAGGACTCAGTACCCCCTTTTTTTCAAATGACAGAAGTTGTTCTCATTTGAAATAGGTGGGCAAAGCCCTTTTTCAGGTGGGAAAAAATAAAAATACCACTCATTAAACGGAGTAGGTAGAGAGCCTATGCTAATATTAAAAATATGTGCCACCACTTCCCTTCCAACTTCCAGAATGTTTGCTTAAATTATGATTGTGTTAGACAACCATATAAAAAAATTGAAAGAAAAATGGAAAAACCACATTTTTTTCCCCAGTAAATGGAACATAAAACAATTAATGGCACTATCAGGTACATTAGCTCTGGGACAGGTGGTTATGCTCCCCAGACTTTTTATTTACTTTTGGTTTCAAATGTGCTGCACCCAGATTAAAAAAAAAAAAAAAAAAAAAAAAGAGAGAGAAAAAAGTTGACAAGAATGTGAACATTCTGTTTTTTTTTTAATCCAGATAGTTTTGTAGTAGTAGATCTGCCACTGGCCAGACAGGGATGAGAGGGCAGTCTGTGAACCACCATGAAACAAGAAGTAATTGGCAATAACTCCCTACTGCAGAGCTACCAGAATCAGAATGATTTGCTTGATAACCATCTCATTAAATGAATCTACAGTTAGAAATTTTAACTCAATTGCCTCTTATTTTAAAATGGGTACCTGGGAAATAAATTAGCTTAAGTTGAAACTTTAATTTTTTTTTCTTTAAACTAAGCAGAAATATTAAATAGGAATTAACAATGCTCAGGAAAGTAAAATATGGAAAATTAGCCAGATCATATTTCTTCTTTTTACTCCACAGTGGAACTGAAAAACAGGCTTTTCAACCTTGGGGTTTACTTAGATTTCTTAAATTAGCAAAGGTTTTGAGACCATGTTATAAATGTGCACATGTGATCATGTCAACCTGTTAGCAATAATTTTCGAGTGTTTTGACCAAATTCAGTCACCTTCTGCGAGCAGCAGACATCTCTGATGTACTAAATTGTGTCACTTCACTGACCAACAGCTGAGGAGGACTAAAACCATGTGCTTCCCAAGGTCAAGGCTGCTGCACGAACTCACCCCTCAGGGCACACAAGAGAATTTATGTGGGAACTCAACCTCAGGATGCCAAGGGTATCCCAGAGTAGTAGAATTCCATCAGGAGTCACTGCCAGGCTGAGATGGACACATGGACAGCCAGAAGCTGCATTTCTAGGTGCTGGGGGTGTAGATCTGCACTGAGACTGACAGCAGCTCACCATTCAGTTATCCCTTCATGCAGCAGGCAAAGGATTTCTCTCCTGTTGTGCGCTGCCATACTTGGACTGCTCTCCGTCGGATAAAAATAACATTCCCTAATGTTTTATCTGGCAGCAATAAAGGATGCAATACAATCTCTGACCCTCAATGGTATTCACAAAGATGCAGCACCCAAACTCTTGTCAAAACAGAATTTGATGCAATGATTGCGTTCCCACCCTCAAAGTATTTACAGGCAAACTCAATTAGCTCTGTGGCTGATTGGCACAGGAAGTGACACCAAATGGTCAGCCAGGCAAAGGTTGTTAAACAGAACAATGATCTGACAGGTTCTGACTTCACCTTAATTGCCAAAATATACCAATTTTGAGACATATACACAATGATTTTGTGATGGCTCTCAGCACATTCAGAGGTCAGATTATGCAAGCAGCCATTTCTCAGACAGCTTCAGCTTGAATCTATTCTTTCCTAAGCTCTTCATCATAAGGATGCTATTAACTGATTCTCCTCACCAGAAGATACAGGTACAGAGATACAGACATACAGAGAGAGCATCCTGTGCTGTTTTTTTCTACTTTGCTTTCATAGCATGAGCTAGTTCTTTTACAGGAAGTTTGAAAATGCTTTTATATACATTTCAAATGCTGTCCACAGCCGGTCCACTACTTCTCTTTAACCTTACATTACTATTTTACATTCTCTTAATTCACTTGGAAAGACCTAAATTGTGACCTGCATTAAAAAAAAGGTATAAATTTCTGGAAAAATCAAATTACTCCAAAAACAAGCTTATCTCCCCCCCCCCCCCCCCTTAATATCACTAAGGGAGCAACAGGTAAGGTAGCAATATGTCAGATTAATGCAACCTTAAAATAAGAGAATGAGAAATTACAAGAAAACTGAGAGTGTCTACAAACTTCTTGAACTGAGAAACCTTCCAGCAAATGCTGAACCTAAAAACTGGCACTTAAGGAATTATGCTGTCACAAAGATTTTCAATAGGTCACAAATCTTCCATCTGAGTTAACATGGTCTCAATCAAGCCACTTGCACAATGATTCAAGATTGATTTTTACATCTGCAGGTATTCAAATACTTTGGTTGATGCTTGTACAGACAACCAGACTCCAGTGTCTGCATCTTCAAAAGAAAAGCCAAAATTGCTCCTACACGTAATTAAAGATAAAAATTGTTGGTTGTGGCTCAGAAATGCATACAAGAATGTGCTAAAAGTTAAGCAGGTTATTAAGTCAATGGGATACATGCTTGTAAATTGTCTTACTGAAAAACAAAGTCCTCCCAGGTACCTATTGGTACCTATTTGGTATTACTACACTCAAATCTTTAGCTGTTGTGAGCTCTCAGCTGGGTTTTTTGGACTTACTTCCTGCAAAGTCTAAATACTTAAAAGTCAACATAATTAATATCAGATCTCTTAAGTCCTGCATCACCCAGAGGTGAAAATTTCAATCCGGACCAGAAGAGACCATAGTACCATACATGCTTGTAAATATAATCATAACACACAACATGTAGCTGACAACAAAAAAATACCTGATCTGCACATAGCAGTGGTATCAGATGATGCCTTTTCTCACACAGAAACAAACTCAGAAAAAGAACAAAGATGGGTCTTCAGAAAAATGAACTTAACAGCTACACAGTTACAGGAAAAGAGCTATTTCTTAATAACACTTGTAAATTACACTATGATTAACTTAAAGAGAACTCTTAGGATCCTATTTGAATTACGAAACAAAACTAAAAACCAGAATAAACATGCAAGTAACCATCTCCTGTCTACCAAGTGGCTTTTTCTGTCCACTGAAACTTAACAGCACTGGGAACATTCAGAATTATTCTAAAATGAACAGATATTCACTCCTGAGGGGAAATTAAGAAATAATAAAATTTCTCTTTTGAAAATGAAACTGATTTTAAACAGTCTGAAATCTTCTCTGGAAAGGAATTTTTGGTGGGAGAAGTAATTTTGTGAAAAAAAACCCAAGCCACCCTTTCCAGTATTTTAAACAATTTTTCTGAAGTCTGGGGTCAGATTTGGGACTTTCTGGCATGGAGCCAACAGAGTTCAAGTTAAGATAACTCCCTCAGAGCATGTAGGATCTCTTGGTAGTGAGAAGCTCTGTGGTCCTGGGATTCAGAGCAGTTTGTATTTGTTCTAGGAATGGATGGTGTTACAGAGCTAAGAGAGATTTCTGTCTGTGTTTTACCTGAAATTTATAAAAACGAAGACATGTCCTTGAAACTATGAAGGGTTTTTAACTGGAAATTGCTAATCTGCCAAAAGCTGCTCCACTGCTAGATTTCTGACCTATTCTCATGAGAACCAGTGTTGATATCGTATGGGCTCTTGTGAGCACAAAATCTGCCAACACAATTTTGTGTATTGTGACTTAGGTTGTAAATTACTCAGAGACTACTTTATGTCTCCTTATAAAACTGATTAACTCTTGGCAAAAGGGGTCCCAAACTTCAGCAGGAGGTGTAGATCTTGCACTGTACATACACACAAACATTTTTTTCTCCCTTTCCTTTGTTGCACTGGAAGTGGATTTTTAAAAGTCAGTTTACTTTCTGCATCCTCTGCACTGATATTTCATACAAGGTGCTGGCTGCTGAATCACAAGCTATCAGTTTACTTTCCCTTTGTAAACAAACACGTTCCTGTCAGCTGTGACAGCCCAGAGCCAAAGCAGGTCCTGCACTGCGCTTACCCGAGCTGAGATCCATTGAGGGTCGCTTGTTCACTCTGCAGGAAACCATTTCTCCCTGCTGCGGCCACAGCAGCTGTCACTGGCATCCTCTTCCCATCTGTTTCTGCAGTGACACTGGCTATTGAAGCTGGCTGGGAAACGTCCCTCCTGCTCTGTGTGTTTCTGAAGGCTGTTTGGTAGAAGCTGGACCTCACAGATTGCCTGTTCTGAGACCAACGGGACGCAGTCGGCGATCTCACTTGTCCCATCGCGCTCTCCGAGGCCAGGTAGTTTTCCTTCTCCAGAAGGTTGGTCATACTGCGGCTGTTGCCAGGCTGGTGGTACAGAGGCACAGTGGGGCTGGGGTAGCCACCATCAAGGACAGCATCACTGACAGCCCCCATGCGGGATTGTCTCTTAAAGGAGCGTCCCCTGTGCACGGAGTCGCGCAGGCTGTAACCAACGATCTCGGACCGAGCGTATCTTGGTGGCACAGTCCCGCTGGATCTCACACCATCTGCATGCCTCATGGAGAACCCAGCTGAAATCCCTCCATCGTAGTGAAAATCACTTGACACGTACGCCAATCTTTCTGGATTTCGTTGAGGGGAAACCTCCAGTCTCTTCAGAGGTTGCCTCTGAGCTCTCTCCTCCATCGTCCTGTAAGCAATCCTTGTCCCCCAGCCATTCGTGTAAGAGGATGGCGAGGCAACCTGCTCCAGGGGGCACAGAAGAACAGGAGCCACAGTAAGGTCACAGCACTTAGGATGAGCAGCAAAGAAACCAAACCAAAATGTAAAGATAAAAATTCTACAGTCTGCTCTCAGAATAAAAAATAAAAGTGAACACCGCCAAAGTTGTGCATTAAATGGGATTCTGCCACACTTCTTTGTACTTCCTTCATGAAGGCAGGAAGAAGTACAGTCTAAACATCAGGAGACAAAGTCTAAGCATCCAGTCTTCTGTCATAAACTCAAAATAGTTGCATAAGTCAATTATGGCAGGTAATGAACAGAGTGATTATTAATGGAGATCTTTGAGTTTGAAATTCCTTGGGGATTAACACCAGCATCTGCTGCTAAAGCTAAATTCAAGGCTGTCTAATAGACAGGAGAAAATGAATCAATCAGATATTAAAAATATTATACTAAAGTGTCTGGATATTGATAATAACCTTAGTAATATAAGGTTATTTAGCACTCCTGTTCACATTGTAGTAGGGTCTAGTAAAAAGAGATAGGCCCTTCCCTGTTTGTCTAGCCTCTTAAAAATTAAGGAGATGGTAAAACATTGCAAGAAAATCAAAATGATCGTTTCACCATCTCAATGACTTCCCCAATATCACAGTTGCAATTTTGAATTATTTTTTTCTTCCTGTACCTAATGGGGATAGACTGTACTGGATCATCATCTTGCTTTATAATTTTCTCTTTTCTAAACTCAACACATCCACTGCCAGCCTTTCTTTGTAGGATGTATCTTTAAGATTCTTACTTTTTGGTGTCGTTTGAGGACTCTCAATTTTTATACCGTTTTCTTGTTCTCTGTATCGGACTCCATACTCCATTCAAAACCTTCCAGAACTAAATCAGCTTGGGACACTATCTGGCCTTGAAATAGAGGAGTCATGGACCAATTTTTAAAAACTAAGTAAGCATAGGGGCATACAACCATAAACCAAAGCCCCATATTTTCCATTTCCATGTTGTGTTAAAGTTTTGTAATATTAAAGACATTTTTTAGGGTAAACAGAGAAGTTCACACAAGCTATTAATTGAAGGAACAGTGCTTAGCAGACAGATGCCAGACTGAATTCCCTTCATTTCACTGCTGAGGACATCCTGAGGGTGATACTTGACTCACAAAAGGAGTAAAGGTCACTGAAACGAGCAGGGTCAGGCAAAGATCATTGGATATATCTGTTTATTCTACAGAAGTTATGCAAGGATATATTTATTTTTTGTTTGGGGATAATTAATGTTTTTGTGAAGTACTAGACCTTGTGGCTTTTCCCAGCTCTCACACAGGACACTTGGTCTCTCTTTTCCCCCCACCCCCTGCCTGGCAAATGGTATTATTTTCTTGGGATTCCTATGTCATCTCTAGTTTTCCTTTTGTTGCTCTCTTCTGGAAGGAATGGATTCATATCAAATATTATGCACTGCAGGACAGGTGAGATAAAGGATGGAAGGACAGAGAAAGAAATATATTTAAGTAAATGCTTCTAACTCTCCCCATACAAAACCAGAGCTGCTTCACTGACTCTTCAAAAGCTGGGCTATTTCTTTTAATGACAAAAAGCCACTCTTGAATAATCTAAAATTAGGAAAGAATTGTCACCTCCATACAGAATTATTTACTAAATAAATGTTTCTGTTCTCAAGCTGAATTGATTTCAGTTTACTAAGCTGATCGTGCAGGAGCGTTGCTTTCGAGCTGTGTTGATTTCCCAGTTGCTCCCTCAAAGAGGTTCATACCAGTTATGAGCTGTGTCACAAACCCTGCAGAAAACCAATTATTTATCTTAGCATTCAGGCCATGACCCCAAGAAAAGCTGGTCAAAATAACAAGAGGATTTATGATTAGATCGTTTAGAAACACCATTGTGTTGCAAGGCCTATACTGCTGGAATTCTTGTAATGATAAAACAGGTTACAGCAGGAGTGTTTGAAATGATAAGGAACCACTCTACCTTGTGAAAACTAAAGTATTTGTGAAACTAAAGCAATCTGTTTTCCTTTGGTTTTGAATGCTTAATTCTGTTTGCCTGGGCAGCATGGCCTCCGGCCACCCTGAGGTAGAGAGATGTGCTGGTTGAGCTGCTCTCTGGTGGGATGGATGAAGATCTGACTTGTCACAGCCTTTGCCTTAGTGGAGTGTAAATATGATTTTTCATTTTCTACCCTGATGCCAACTCTCACAAACCCAACAAGACTGCAAACAGCCCACCTGCATGACTGACTTGAATTTGGCTACTGGCACTGGAAGGAGGGGCAAAACATTAAGAGATTTCATTGTAAAACCCTCATTTTCTAAAAATCAGACTTTCAAAAGAAAACAAACAAGGAAACAAATCTTTAACACTGTCTAAATGTTATTATTTGTGGTAACAAAATGAATAAACTGTGCATGTGATACTCTATTTATTTCTATTCACCGTCTTTTCCTCACCTGGCTTGCCTGGTAATATGAGAAGCTGTAGGGAGACCTCGGTGCAAAATCATTCTCAGTGATCCCCATGTTATAGACACGCTCTGGTACACTGGATGCACGGTGCAGGCTGCCTGGAACCAAAGACTAATATTAGTAAGAGCTTAAGGAAACATGGCATTGTTACAGAGGACAATACACAGTACCAGGGAAAGGTAGCAGCCAGCACTGCCATTAATAAATATAAACTGAAAATTGAACAGGGAAATGATGGAACGGTATTTGCATTTTCCTGAGGACACAAGCCATTTTTTTCAGTTCCCTATATACTTTACTTAAGAGTTATTTTGAGCTTTTAGGAGTCTAGTCACTTGTGCAGCTATGAAAAATGTTTTAGCAAAGCAAGCTGACAGTTTAAATGTCCCAGATAATGACAGCTGATTTAAGTGCTAAGAAATGGTATCACTGAACTAAGAACACTTATTTTTCACTGCAACCACTTTGAATGTACATTCAAATACATAAATGCATGGTTTACACTGGCTGACTATAAATACCATGCAAAGTACACAAGAGATGAATATATTACAGCTGTAGATTGGAGCTGAGAAACAGGGGTTGATGCCTATCTCTGATATGCACCCCAAAGACGCAGATTTCACCACGTACAGTTGTAAATAAACAGCACACACTGAGTATAGACTCTTTATTTCACAGCTGTCTACCTCAACTGCTGCTGTTTCTCCTCCCTTAGGTGCTAATTTAATGACAATGTAATGGAGCAAATAATGCTTCACTAATCTCCTCAGTGCTCCACCCAACAGCACAAAGAGTCTGTGAACAAACTCTATGGCTTATGGTGGTGTAAAGCTGGGTTGTCCAGTGACACTTCAAACCTGCACCTGAAAGGTTCACTAATCCTACAAATAATGTCAAAGATCCACAGTGCATCTGCTCTGATTCTTTTTTTCCATGACCCAGCTCTGAAAATAGAGAAGTGCATTGTGATTATTTCTTCCATTAAAACCCCAAACAAGCCAACACACCCTTCAGGCTGTTCCTTTTTTTCACTAATAGAATGCATTTTCAAAGAATGAGTGCTTCTATTAACAAAAATTTTAAAAGCAACAGATACTAATGAAATAATTATTTATGAGATTCCTGTGTTATTACGGGAATCTGCATCTTGGACTATAATTAACACAGCTTCAAAGAGGTGAAATAGAAGTTGAAAGCATAAAATAATCATAAACGTGGCCTGTGTGTGCTGCACAAGTTTAGGCTGAACAGGTAACAGTGGTCAATAAAGAAGTTAACTGGCCATCAGTTTTCAAACTAGCAGATATTACCTGAGATATTACAGCAAAGAAATCTCAAGAACCAATCATTAATTTGCCCAAACTGCTGAAGACCAAATTTGTGTATCCCACAATATAGTAAAATACAATATAATATAATGGCAGACCGATAATTTGAGGACTGATTCAATCATACTTTGCAATACTTGTATAATCATACTTTCCAATTCTCTCATTTTGGCAGATTTAAACATGTATGAGGGGATTTGTTAAGACACATTCCCAGTAACTTTGTGTCATGAGAGTGGAATGGTGCAGCTTGGTCAAACTCATGATTTGGATTGTAATAATTCCTTCCTGACATTACAAGGTTACCATAGCCCAAGGGTTACCTGAGTACATGGGAAAGAGGCAAGAGTAAACTCTTCTCTTATACTGCAAAGATTTCCCACCAATGTGCACCAAAACCCCAAATCTACAAATTTATATGGATGTCTCATTTCTGTCATGTAATTCCCATACCAATGCACTGTTTCAGGTGCCCAGTAAGAGCCCATCTCAGCTATGTGCTGGCTTTTCAAAGATTCACTTTCTTCATTGCTGCATAGTAAAGGACTTTCATATAATAAATCTTGAAATATAAATACATATAAATTTCTGTTTCTTTACAGTTAGTATTTTTTTTTCCTGTTTACTGTACTTAGTGAGAAAGTACTCTCAGTTATTTATCTACTTAGGGCATAAGGATCTTTTGAGCAAGTAATTTTGTATGTTTTAGGTAACTATAAACTTGTGTTTACTAAAAATAAAAATACAAAAAACAGGATAGGTTAAAAATGACAAGGCCATCCATTAACTGGTTGATGATAAACTACATATCTAAGAGTTCCTTGCTTGCAAAAACAAAATACAGTCAATCAAAAATTGTACCATGCAGTTATCTTTCAAGAAGTCCTCTTTTATCACCTTCAGTCTCCCTGTGAAACTATCCATCTGTAAAAATTTTTCTCTTTCAGAGACAAACACAGTATATGTCAACCTCCGGAATTTCACTTTGCAGTTATCTCTTGCTCACTCTTATCACACCAGTAAATTATTCTGCTGGCCTTTTACCTGTAGATTTATTAGGCAGACAGAAAAGGCATGTCTTTTTACTGTGTGCTGGTTACTTGTGCCAAAAGTCAGTGTGTTAAAGGAAAAAGTGGTAACTGAAATGCTGTGCCTTTCCATTAGTTATGAGATGCAGAATAGGTGACCAGATCAGAGCTTGCCTCTGCCAGCAAGGCTTCCTTCAGCCTTTTTTCATTGTACTACAAAAACCTTACATACCCAGTGCACTGTTCTGCTGTTCATTTTTAAAAAGCCATTAATTATTATTTTTTAAATCTATATTACGGTCTCATTTACTGTTAGGACTAATATTTTCTGACTGTGATTCCCTGATTTGACTGTGACTCCCAGTGTTTTAAGTCTCACAAAAACTCTCTCAGGAAATAGGCACATGATTCAGTTACTCATCCACAGGGGACAGACACCATTTGAGAGGCCACAGGACACTACACTTGATTTCCAGCAGCCAATCAGGAAAAAAATGGGTTTGCTGCAAGCCCCGCATCATGTCTGTCAACCCATAAGGGTATTCTGGAAAACTCAGGCATCTCAGACAGCACCAGACACCCAAGTGTGGGCAATTGAGTGGAACTGTTTACCACAGTCTCCCCTCTCCCCTGTCAATATGAACTAAAGCAGCTCAGGAAAGCCTTGGATGTGGTCAGGGGAGGAGGTAAACTGAACCCCTCCGCTCTTCTCCACACTTAAAATAAAAGATGTGCAAAAGTCACCTGATATTGCAACAGTTACAAGGAAATTCTGAGACCGGAAAAAGCACTTACAGTATCAGCAGGCTGTACAGATGACTGAGCAGAAATCCCATCTGTCTTCACCGAGGCTCTTCTCAAGGCCCCTTTGTTCCCCTGGATGGGACAAGCCCAGCACCTCCCAAGGCCTTGGAAATTTCTCCCCAGCAATCACTGCCTATGGCTACAGACAGACCAACCTAATGTTTGCTTTGCTTTCAAAAACAGCAATGACAAGAGGCATCTCTAAGATATACGATAGATGAAAAAGACAATCATCCTCCACTACGGAGCTGGGTGTATCAAATTCCCCTTGAATCCTGTACAGTGGTAACTGCCTGTTGTGAGTCTCTTTCAGCGCCTTTGTATTTGAATGAAATGAATTTGGCCATGAAAGCCAAATTCTGGCTTTGAACCTCAAAGTCATCAATGTTCACATCAGTCTGCTAAGGACTGAGGGACTGTCACACACCCCGAGTGCCCCCCTGCTGAGTGCTCATTGTCCCCTCCTGCTCAGGGCACCTGGATGGCCACATCCCCCACGGGGACTCCTCAGCGCTCCTGGACTGGCATCCTTTCATCCTTTTTTATACTTCAGCACTCAGGATGGACTGAGATGATGGCATTTAATAACGGCATATCAAAACCATCATTGAATCACTTCATCTCGAGATCAAAGAGCCTTCCTTTTGATTGTGCTCCTTCATCACTCTGCCAGCACATGCCTGGTACCAGAGGAGTTTTTCTAACATTTTGTGCTGGTCAGGACATTTATACAAGGGTTCAAATTTAAGGAAAAGATTTCTTCTGGCTCAGGAAGCAGAGGTAAAGAATGTAACAAAGCCAACAAAAATTGAAAGTCAACACGGATATTTTTTCTACTTCCTTATCCCAGGAAGATATGAAGAGAAAATTACTATGAAGCAGTTAACACATCAGCATTCTGCAAAATAGAAGGCTAAGAACAGAAGAGTGCCCTGAGCCCCTAAAAGTAAATGTAACAAGAAAATACTAAGAATTTTAGAAATTAATAAATGTGAGGAATTAATAAGGCTCAGATTTCAACTGTCTTGTATCTGATGCTGTTTATTTGGAAATCAAGCCACTTTGTTTTGTGTGATACATTACTCAATTCTGCCCTCCTTTTTTAGTGAGGATCTGATAAGGATGCCTTAAAAACTCAACCAAAATCCAAAAGGAACAAGATCAGAGGAAAGTGGACTTATAAACAGAATGAAGTTTCAAAGATTCCAAAAATGAATATAAAATAAACCAGCATGTGCAACAAAAAAACAGTCATTAAAGTATATGATTCTGAATGCCACTTTTTCTTTGATAAGGTGGGACTACCTACCATTGCATTTCCATCCTTAAATAGCATCCAGAAATTTGATATGTCTGCTTTAGTTGTTCAAAACTTTTAACTTTAATTTATAAAGGCTCAGCAGTGGATAAACTGGACAAGTTGCAGCTGTTGTTGAACTGCTTGAAAAGCTATTAACAGTGCTTGACAACATCTTGAAAAGAGTTGAGGACATGTAACTTCGATCCTTTGGCAGCAGCTGGAATCCTCAAATCTGAAGATTACTGAATTTCTATTATGAAAAAGAAACTCCTTTCGAAAGGGGAAAAAGGGCATGAAACAGCAAACAGTATGGGGGTAGGAGGCAAAAATAAGTTCTTCCATTTAAAAGTAGTGCTGAAGGCTAAGCAGATACCTTTAATTTGAAATTCTAAGGAGAAATTATGCTGGCTGACAAACTACTTCTTGTGGCTTCAAAGTTTCCTGTACAGTCGGCAGAAAATGGGCGTGCACAGATGACACTGGGCAAGACCTTTCCCACCACTGATTTTTCATACCCAGTGGTTATGTGCTTGGCTAATTTTAGGTGTGCATGTGAATACTGTGGTTAGCTATGCACTAAGTACCTTGCTGAGCAGAGCCTGAAATACTCCTACAGACAGGACAGTTATATCACAGGGGACTGCTCCTGCTCCCTCTAAATCTTTGTAAGCCTCTCCTGCAACTGCAAACAATATGGGACCCTTGAACAGAGCCAGAAAAGGGCTATAATTCACTGAAAGTGATGCATTTGCATGTAAAAGAGGGTATATTTTTAAAAAGTTCCCTACACATAAGAATTCAAATGTTTCTCAAAGCATAGCCCATTTTTGAGCAAGTCTATAGAGAAAGCACATTGGGACACACATGCAAGTATACGTATATTTTTCAGGAAAGTTGACATGTTAAATGCAAGATTGGCTATGATTCCCATTATAAACATATTTAAGATATAGACAGATATACATGTATTATATATATGTATAAATTCATGCAATGCATTCCAGTTCCAATTATTTTTTTCTGAGTTTAGCAGTGAGACTAAAAATTGTACAGCAACTTGGGCATAAGAATATGTTTGAAAGAAGAAAAGTTCATTTTTTGCATGAACAAGACATGTTACAGACATGTCATTTGCCAC
This sequence comes from Corvus hawaiiensis, assembly GCF_020740725.1. Lineage (NCBI taxonomy): Eukaryota > Metazoa > Chordata > Aves > Passeriformes > Corvidae > Corvus > Corvus hawaiiensis. The sequence goes on along the minus strand of NC_063216.1, from coordinate 21,994,663 downwards.
TCCTGATCCTGAAGCTTTGGTGTCTCTGAAATGTGAGGGCATCAAATACTTGACCTTTAGAAAAACAAAGCAAACCAAGATAACTATCCCCAAATACATCAGGTCTGTCTGTTAATGTGTTCCAGAGAAGCCAAGACAACTTGAGAGCACGGGAACTCTGTTTCCATAGCGTTTTATGCATGGTTTAGAGACATGAGCTCAGGTTCACGACACTACAATTTATAAACTATTGCTTAAAAAGCTTTTTGCAGGCTCTCTGCTGAGAGAAAAAGAAATTAAGTTACTCTAAAAGTGTTTAGAAACTGTATTTACATGACAACAGCCAAGCTAAGGACCGGCATGTTTACCTGCACATTGCACACCGGTTTATGTGATTTGTACACCTGACTTCTACAAGCAGAATACGTCCATGTCTGCATTGTATGCATTTTTTGCCATGAGGTGTTTTTTTTAAATAGAGGCCAGACAAAGAACAAGAAAATATTTGCCTGCCTGACAAGACAGAGGAGTAAAGTATGGTTATAAAGACTTCTGTCTCACAGCTTTTAATAAATGAAAGGTGACAGCTTCTTTAAGGACAACTGAGCAACAGGGCATGTAGCCTGTAAGTCACTCATATTTAAAAACAAAATTAAAGTTTCATGGTATAGAAAGTTTTCATGAATAGTTAAGACTAAAACCCTCGAGCATCTTGCCTTTAACCCTCACCCTGCGGGTGCCTGGGCTCTGCTTGGGGCACAAGGTGTGACTGCAGATTTCCTGACGAGTCTGGCCTTCTGGCTATAAGATCTTGGAAGTGAGGAATGATTGACGTCAGTTTGTATCACGCATGTCAAAGAACTGGGTAAATAATGTCTGATAACATTATCGTCCTGTGCTTCCCATTCATGCCTTTCCTAGAGTTACTTTTCCAAACTTACTTTTAGAAACGTATGTATGTATATATGTATGTATCTATCTATATATATATATTTTTTTTTTTTTTAGTTGCACGGTTAAACAAGGTGAAACATTCACTACGATTCTTCCCATTTTACTTAGCAAACAGGACCAGTGGGTAAGCTAAGGGCATTAAAATAAGCACATGAAGCGGCTGCTGGATTAGGGGAATTTCGGCTCGGTTCCCCTCTCGGGCAGCGGAGAGCCGGGAGCGGCCCCGCCACGCACCGAGTTACGGGGGAGGTTCGGAGGGAGAAACTTCTGACTCGCTGGAGTGGGAAAAGAGTACAAAAGGAGACGACAGAGCCACGATTTTCTGCCCGAGCGGTCCGCACGCCCCAGGGCCGGGAAGCCGCGGACACGGGGCCAGCTGGGGTCCCATCCCGGAGCCGTGTCCCGGGTCCCTTCCCTTGCTGCCGCCGCCGCCGGAGAGCATCGCGGGGCCAGGACGGGCACTCACCATTGTACAGCGAGCCCCGGCTCTTCCTGGCCAGCGTCTGCTGGACCTGCCGGTGGATCCGCAGCGCCTTCTCCTCCCCGGCGCGGTCTCCCGAGAGCTTGAGCCGGTCGTCGGAGGGCAGCGCCAGGCTGGAGCTGTCCAGCTCGCCCAGGATCTGCTGGCCCAGCACGGTGCGGATGTAGCCCTGGTCGGGCCCGCGGCCGGCCATGGGCACGGCCGGGCTGCGCTCGGCTCCGCGGACCTGTTGCGCCTCCGCCGCTTCCCCAGCGCCGGGGCCGCGCCCCGCCCGCCGCACAGGTACCAGGCACGGCCCCCTGCCCGCCCCGCCCCGCCCGCGGCACCCCGGGCACCGGCCCTGCCCTCCCCTGCCCGGCCCCTCGCCGCTGTTCCCCTCCCCTGCGCTGCCCGCCGCGCTGGAGGGTCCGGCCCGGCTGCCCAGCCCAGCCCAGCCCAGCCCAGCCCAGCCGAGTCCAGCCCAGTCCTCGCCAGCGGGGAACCCCCGCCGGTGCCCGTCGTCCCGCCGGGGAAGTGCGGGAGCGGCCGGGGCTGAGCTCCCGGGGCTGAGCTCCCGGGGCCGGGAGTGTGCGTTTGTGTTTGTGTGAGTCTGTGTTTGTGTCTCATCCGCCGAGACACCGGGTTCCTGTGACACACGTACTCCTTCGTGAACAAACGCACGCACGCATTTTAAACATATAAATACTCGCTGTCCTCATGTGCCGCCCTTCACAGATGCTTTGCATCACGATATATATAAGATAATTCTATTTTTTTACACGTTTACACATTTTGTATGCGAGTTTCAACCTGGAGGTAGAAGATGCTCTAAGTGCGGTGGTCTGTGCTGTGAAGATCAAACTTTCAGGCGGGGCTGTGTTGCGGGAATGGTGATAGGGCTGCTGGTTTGGGGGTTTTTCTGCGGTCTGGGATTTTTCCAGGCTGCCGTAAGGGATTGCAGAGAGATGAGTTGCAGCCGCCTTCTCTCGGTTTCGCTGTAAAGAGGTGATGAGGGAATTCCTCAGTTAAAGGCTGGAAAAGCCCCGACTGGCTCTGCCCCTGCCGTCGTGAGCGGGTTCTTGCCCGCTGAAGTACAGCCGGGGGAAGGCTGAAGTCCTCACACTCTCTCAGGACGCAGCTTGGAGTTACTGTTCAAACAAACACTCTACTCACGGTGGGTTGAAAGGAGGAGGAACAAGGGAGCATGCAGTGCTTTGGGGAAAGGAAAATGCAGGCTTTAGAGAAAGAAGTAGGAGATCCAGGGTTGCACAATTTAAAAAACTCCCAAATTCCACCAAGCTACACGTAGGTATCTTCACAGAAAACCCGCTGATGCTTGAAAGCAAATGAAAACTAATGTGGCTTTTAACTTCACCTGTTGGTATTTCGGAGACATTCTGGGACTCAAAATGAGCTGCTGAAGCTTGTTTTTTACCAAAGTTCAGAAGCAGTGAAGGTACAGATGGCTGGGGAGAAACTGGGGTGATCCTTGACTTAGGGTACACTGTAATGTAGGAAACTGGGCACCTTCTCACAAAACTCAGGATGGGGAGGAGGAACTGGCTCCACAAGAGTCCAGAAACCTTTTACCCCTGGTTTTTTTTTTACTCTTTGTCTCCCTTCTGTTTTTTTCTCTAAAAGGGGGAGGGAGCTCTGGCCCTTCTCATCACTTGGACTCAATAATGTCACTCCCCTTTGTTCTAATGTGGCAGCCACAGGAGAGGTCATGTTAGTGATACATGAGAATAGTTTCACTGGTTAGGGGAAAATGAGTGACACACTCCTTCTTTCCCTATAAATGGGGAAAAGTTATATATTGGAGCAGAAAAGTTGGAGAATGGGGGGGAACCAGCTGGGAAAGAGGAGCAGGAATTTGTGGAGAGGAGGAAATTGGAGGTATGTGGCAGAACTGCAGTTGACAGTGGTTCCTCAGGCATACAAGCTTTTTTAGCTGTGCAGTAGGACAGGACTAACTTGCACCCTGACCTGTTAATAAAGCTGTGTTCATGTCATCAGTCAATCGTACACTCCTGATGGATATTGACAGAATTAGGATGGGAAGGAAGTAATTGTAACAGAAATTTGCAAGGGTAAAAAAAAAAATTGAAAGAACGGACAGGATAGGGCAGGAAAAACAATGGGGAAGACACATCACAGCTAGAAAGGAATGTAAACTATGTCAGAAGCTATGTTAGACCCTTTTGCTGACATACAGACAGTCACAAAAGCATTTCCAGTAAACAATAGATACTTCATTCTCAGGCAGTATGAGTGAGGAGATTAGAAATAGTCTAAAAAATGTGAAACATTTCCTCCCCTCCTCCTTTTCCCTACCCTCTTCTCCATTCCCAAACTCCAGCACAAACACGAACTCTGGATAGTTTTTATAGTCAAAACCAATCTGGTTTAACACAAAAAATGCACCTGAAATGGATTTAATATTTAGAAAATACTCTTGTAGAGGACGTTCTCAGATGCCACTGATACCACATCGAGGTTTACAAGTTCTTGGCACATTGGCATTGCCTCTGTTGGAGGAACTGTTGAATTGTTATTAACTTTATTTAGCAAATATGTACATTTATTTGTGCTTGTGAGATCTGTGGCAAAAGAAATAACAGTTCACTCTGGGCTTTAAAATCTTTAATTAGATTTCTGAGATGTGTTTCTCTCCTTATAACTCGGAATGCTGACTGGAAAGTTGGGGGCGGGGGGAGAGAGAAGAAAGAAAGAATTTTGCCTGCACAGCAATTCAGAAAATGCTTAGCCAAGATCTGAAATAGAAATGAATTAAGGTTTTTTCCTTAGCTAAAGAAAATAAACAAATATCGTGTAACTGATTGCCCAATCAACAGCAGTTCCTTGAAGTTGATTTATTTTGGATTAATATCCCATCTCAACTGAATGAAAAAAAAAAGGCCCATGTCTTTTGAGAGCGAAATACTTCAGCAGTGTCATTTGCAGATGGAAAGCAACATAGCTGCGATTACCCCTAAAAGATTGCAACTTGTGATGGATGTTTGCTCATTAGATTTTTGAAAAAGAGAATTAATTACAGAGCATATGCTGATTAAGGGATGGGAAACGCCGTATAAAAACATTTGCTTTCAGCCCAGTGTCTGATGGAGTCAAGCAGATCAGGAAACCAGATTTTTTTTTATAAGCCTTGTTTCTTATTCTTACCAGATGTGCTTGGCCTAAACCACGTAACCTTTCTCCATCAGAAGTTTCCCACAAATGATATTTATATGGAAGTTGTGGAGATTGGTCCTTTCACTCTTTTTTTCCTTCCCTGTCCTCCTGTCTCTGTGTTAGGACTTATGGAACCAGCTGGGTTTGTACCCTGGAAGCAGATGATTTTCAGCTGCAGGAGAAACGGGTGTAAGTATGAACATTGAGGTGTTCAGGTTAAACGTGAAAGAGCATCTTAAATACACCCAGAAATAACGTGTGTGAATCTCTAGGATCTCACAGAAAACAAAGTGCCATTCACTCAGGGTTTGGTTTTTCCCCCCCTTCTTATTTTGGATCCCATGGCTGAAGGTGTTATGTGTAAGTACAGGCTGGTCAGGAAGATCAGGATTTTTTTCTACACGTGTCCTCTTCCCTCTGGTTGGATTTGCGTGATCCCCCCGAGGGAAAGGGAACCAACTCCTCCCCGCCAGGAAAAGCCCTTGGAGGAGCAAGAGGCCACACTGCCACCGCGTGTCCCCTTGCTGAAACGTCCCGGCCAAGCCTGCTCCTTGTCAGCTCCCGGCAAGCAAAGCCGGCAAAGCACTCTTGTAGAGAACACAGGAAAGAGTTAACTGCGTGGGTATTTTATTGCAATTTTGTTTCTATTTTCTTCCAGTAGCATATATTTTTTTTCACCCTAGCATAATTTTTGGAAACAGAGAAGCAGAAGATCATCTATTTGGTCCTGTAGGATAATTTAAAGTAAATACATTTTTTCTGAGACACCTAGAGGAAAAGTGCTATTTTTACATTGGTAATATGAGTGTGAGAGCAGTCCTCTGCCTGGAGGAAATACTGCAATAAAAGAAGTAAGGGCTGTGATTGAGGCTCTCCCTGACCTAGACAGAGTTCAAAGGAGCAGCAAATTGCCAGAAGAAAGGAAAACCACAATCACACACACACACAAACACACGATGAAAATTATTCTCACTGAGACATCACAAACCTTCACTCACTTCGATAAGGTGGGTGTGGAACTACTGGTTTGGAAAATCCAGGCCACAGCCTAGGGCTGACTAAATCACTTGAGAAATGTCACACCAAAACTGCTGTATGGCCATGAGCTTTGCTTTATGTCTCAAGAGAGCCAAGGACTGCAGATAACAGTGGCTCCTCTGGCTTTTTTTTTGGTTGTGCAGTAGGACAGGACTCACCTTGTTAATAAAGCCCTGTTCATCGGTCTGGCCTCAATTTGTTTCTTCCTGCAGCTGGTGGAGTTGGTGTCTATCCCACCTACACAGGGTGGCAGCTGGTGTTGGCTGGAATTGTAGCCCTCAGGTAAAATCTCTGCCTGAGCCACAGTCTGAGGAGGAGTTTTGCAGTATGACACTGCCACACAGTGCTTGATCTGATGGGAATGGGATGATACTGCCAGAGATCTGTGGGAGATCTTTTTGCTGGTGTGTATTCAACCAAGGGATGTTTTTGAATGCTGTGCCCAGCACAAATTGTGGGGTTAGATCGAACTCTGCTACAACAGAGCAGTCTCCAAGAGGGGGATGTGCTGGTGTGGCTGCCCTCGTGCACAGTGACATCTGTCCTCTGTGATGCTCTAAAAGGGTTTTGGTGCAGTGGAGGAGACAGCAGGAACAGAAGGAACTGAGATAAAGTTTTTAACATGCCTGACTGTGAAGCATGTCTGTGGAAATCCCCCAGACAGATCCTGGGGAATGTTTTACTTCACAGTGGGCTCCTCTTCACACTGTGGGTAGGGGAGAGTCTGCTTGGACAGCCCCGTTGGGAAGATATTTTTTGGAGATTAAGAACGGAGTAGACAGCATTAATCTAAATTTTCCATCTCCCAGCTGATCCTTTGTGTTTGGCAGGACCACTTGCACACTGTGAACTGGAGGTGGGGTGGTCAGCGCGTTCTGGGGGAACTGGGTTCTGGGCAAAGCCCCTTCTGTCCCAGCCAGTCAATATCTTGTGGATAACATTCACCTGACTGTGCTCTTACCTACTTCATCGTGGCAGGCTCAAGGCTTGCTGGCAAGGCAGAAAAAACTGAGCGGCAGGGAAATATGGGCAAGGTTGGTAATGCTGCATTTAAGCATCAATAAAGTAACAGCATGGCCCTGTCCATGTATTGGGCTCTTTGCTACCTGAGGTTTGCTCTCTTGTTCTCATTTCTTTTCTTTCCAAATCCCTGTGTTCTGTTTTATCCTATCATTTTTAGACTCTCACTTCAACAATCAAGTGTAACACCTTAAAAGTGTGGGTTTTTTTTTTCTTTCTCCTTTTTCAGTCTCAGAGATGCACACAACCAGTTTTTGGAACAAAGGTTATGCCCTGCATCTGTCAGTTCTTGAGTTATCTGTGCACTGGGAAGACAGCCAGGAAAGATCTAGGAAGACATATTCAAATGGTCTTGTCAGATACTGTGCTATGAAGTGCAACAATGCAATGTGACTGGTCTGCAAGCTTTGGAATGAAAGGAATGAAGTGGAGCTAATTTCAGGAAGCTGCAATCGCTGCTTTGGGTAACACACTTACTCAGTTGTCTCAGCTGTGGATGCTTTCCCATGCGTTACATTTTGGTCACTGTAGTAGAAGAACATGCTGTATATGTAGGTGGAGATATAAATATTCTGAAAATGAGGGCACGGGAGTTTATTGTGATTATTTGAGCTGTTATTTCATGCAGTAGCACCTAGAGGCTCTGAATTTTATCAGGGCCCTCTTTCATTAGGGGCTGCATGTGTGAGAGATTTTTGACTTTGCTTTGTGCTACAAGTAAACAGTACATCCAAATGACTGACATCTCATCTTTATATACAAGTCAGGGATGGAGAAGTTAAATGTTATTCCTGAAGAAATGTGATATCCCAGAGATTGAAAATCATCTCTTATTTTTTGTCTCCTAATTTTGAAATGTGTGAGATGGGGTTATTGAGGAAAATATTAGAGTAACATTTTAAAACACTCTTTTTTTCCCCTAGTGCTAGTAGAAGAGTTTCTATTGGTCATATTTCCCCATCAAAGCCTCTTTGAGATAAAACTAAGTTTGTTTTTTTTTTTTACTAGGAGCTGTCTACACCCATCCTCCAGGCAAAATGAAAATTCTTAGTTTCATTAAAATACCCTAATTTCTTTTCCTATTATATTTAGTGAAGTTGTAGAAATCAGTGCTAGGGGGGCTTGAGGAAGATATCTACTCATTTTCTGCCATAAAACAGGATTAGCTGTATCTAAAATAACACAGATATCTTCCTAATCTGCTTTTAATATGTTATTTAATGCATGATGGGAGATCATGTCTGTATCCTTCTGTTTATCCACAACCTGAGGATGCACACTTGAAAGATCTGTTATAATAGACACTCTTCTGCATAACGCCAGATTAATGCATCCTGCTCAGTTGCCATAAGAAAATGACAGAATGCACTAAAACTTATTGGAGATGAAGTTGGAAGAAAACTGAAGTGTACATGCATATTCATTCTGGAATTGTTAAGTGCACAAAGCAGGCACAAAGCTGGCTGGCCTCTTTCCTTGGGGAAGGAAAATCTTAGACTCCAGTTGCCAGAGTAGTTTATAAACAATCTATATGTAAGCGGGCCAGCAAGGACTGCTGTCGAGAGCTGCTCCATGAGCACAATGATTTCCCAACAGTTTGGGGTATTTTTGGGGGCAGTTTCTTTTGGGTCAATCAGATTGATTATCATTTTATGGGTTTTGTAAGTGAGGTCAGGAAAAGTACAGTCCAACCTGATCCTGGCTCAAAATAAATGCAAGCAGGTTTGCAGTGTAATAAGCTGCCTGGTTTCCTGAACTTTTTAAGGTTTATAACTCTTTTTAGGTTTTGCTGTTAGCATAGAGAGTGGTGGGTATAATACAGTGAAAAAGTTGATATCCTAGGCATTTCCAGCACACTTTAGGGAGTGCACAAGAAACACGTCTGCCCTGGATCAGGGCAAAGATCTAAGGTAGCCTATCATGCTGTCATAGTGGCCAGCAGCGGATGCCTGGCATAAAAACAGCACAAAGGTGGAAAAGTACTCCCTGGGTGTCCTGCAGCTTACAGCAATGTGCTGCTCAGGGATATCTCCAGCCAGAGGCAGTACCTTTGAGTTTAATTGTCTTTAATGATTTTCCCCTCTTAATTTGAATGATGGCTTTTTGCATGACTGCTGCCCTTCTGTAATAGGTTATACAGCGTAATTACAGGGTGTGAGAAGATACATTCCCTTTTGTGTTGTTCCAAAATGCTGGATGATAATTTCACTTGATGTAATCTATTTTTGGTATTATGAAAAAAAAAGGAATAAGAGTTTCTTATTCATCTCATCTGTGCTACTGATTATACAGTTCACTATTATGTTCCTCTGAAACTGGTTTTCCAGACTGAAAAGTCCTAACCTTTTCATCTCCCTTTGCATGCAAATTGTTTCAGACTGTAGATCACCTTTATTAGCCTCCTTTTTTCTCGCTCAACGCTACAATTTTTAAGATGGGATGCCAGAACTGCACACAGTATTTAAGATGCTGAGACGCCTTGGATTTACACAGTGATATATTCATTATTTCCTTTTTTTCCTTCCCTGTTCTGCACCTAATAATTCCTTTGTGTTCAGTTAGCATTTTTTGTCTGCTTCTAAACTGACATTTTGAAGCCAAAGACTAGTGTAGAGGATTTTTTTTTTGGCTTCGTGCTTCCTGCAAGAATGTTGAATCTAAACACGTCTTAGTGGCTATTACAGAGTTAGTCCTTGATAGTAACATTGTGACATGAGCCAAAAATGACACTGGGAAGAGAGTAAAAGCCAGACGCTCCCCCTTGAGTTGCCTGACTAGCTTATCCATGAAACATTCCTGTAGAGTGTCTAAAAATACCACAGTGACATTTAAACCTACATAGGAGTAATTAAATTCTACTATTATTGTGGTATCTCCAGTCCTGGCAGACTCTCTGAAAGGGATTTTTCCCTAGTCTGTCACTGTGGTTAACTGTCCTGATCTTGACCTGGATTAGTGGTAATGTGTAGACTTTGCCTTTAGAGTTGCTTTAAAATATTTTGCCTGACACATTTGTATGGGAGTTGAGATTTGCAATTGGACATCAAACCACTGCTGTAGTTCTGGTGGTCTTGCAAGGTGTCCATGGGGCTTTGGAACACACATCAGCTTTAATGATGAAGGAGACACACAGTTTAAAATTGTGAAGGTCTAAAGGAAGTAAACCAAAATATTTGTTAGAAACACATTTCTAACCCGTAGAGAGTAAGTGATGGTCGAAACCCAAATTTAAATTGCTTGCTTTGTTCCAAAGACTGCAAAATGTTTTACATGTATTCATGAACCAAACTCAACAGCATCACCCAAACAGACAGTTTGGCACCTAGGGCCCTCCAGCCATCTGCAAAATGAGATGAAACCTTGGGGACGTTCTTACAAACATTCTCTAGCTGTGGCTTGATCAATATACTCAAACCCTTTTATGCCTACCCTTTGCTCCCTTGTTGCACAATAAATTCATGGATATTTATCTATACCACAGCACCTGCCATCTGTTAATCCAGATGCTGGGTTTGGACAGTGGAAGCTCTCTGTGCCAGTCAGTTGTTCCTTGCTATGTGCTGTGTCTCCTGAAGTCAGCTGTTATTTTAATATTAGCAGGAAATTTGGATGCTGCTGCTTTTTTTGCCAGTTTGTGGGATCTTTTAGATGAATAATAGAAATATGTGCAGAGCCATTGTGCTCTCTGTAGTATCCTGCTACACTTTTAGTTTAATGGAAATTGTAACTGATGTTCCTTCTCTTGCACACTTTAAATTAGATATACTGTGCCAGCAGACACTGGATTTCCCTCCTCTTCAGCAACTCCAGACAATAATTCCAAATGGGAGAATGGGATAAAGTGCTTCCTGAAAATCTGAAATAATCATTCCAAATACATCCCTGATGTGAAGCCACTGGCAGGAATGCAGATAGAGCACGGATGAATATTGCCTTGGCCTCCACTGAATCTGTTTCATTTGGTTTTGGCAACACACTTGAGATTTTTTTTTAAATCAATCTGTCAGCCTCTCCGCAATCTGAATCCAGTCTGGCCGATCTTATACAAGTTGTACTTTTTTTTTAACATTGATGAAAATTAATTGATCCCTAGACATGCTGTTGATGCTAATTTATTTCCTGCAACTGCAAAAAGCCCATATCTCAATAGGCAGTTTAAACCAGAATATTCAACCCAAAAGCAGTCTAAGCAGACAAGGACATTTCTTTTTGTCCAGATCTTATCCAGAAGAAAGGACTGCACAATGTGCAGTGGTCAGTAATTTAATGTAAAATGACTGTGGATATCTCCTGTTAATGACAGGCTTCTTTCCAGCCTCTCTGAAAGCCCTACTGAAAGTTTTCTCCACTCGACCTGGAATCATGTGCAGAGAAAGATTGGAATTTCTTCCCCAAACTCTGTTTTTTTAACATGGAAAGGACACCAAAGGCTTTCAGTTGTTAAATCACAGTTTTTTAGAATATAAATTAATCAATTAGTGCATCACAATTATTTAAGACATTTTTATAGTTAAAATGGATGAAATATAATAAATGTCCTTGCTGACCACTCTGATCCTCTCAGGTCTGTTTGTTTCCCCTTGTCCATCAAGGGGACATTGCAGAAAGCCCTACAGCCACCTCTGGGTTGCTAAGGATGTGCCTATCTCAGGGTACTGTGCAATGTCAAGTTTCACACAGATGATGCCTTAGGATCTTAGCTTTTATATTTTTCATATCCTGTAATTCTTTAGTGTATAATTCTAAACTCCATATAGCCTGTTAGCTACTGTTCTCCCAATTTGGTCAGACAAAACAAATTCTCTCCAGGCCTGAAACTCAAGGTCACCTTACTGTTTCAGGTCCCAAGATATATAAACAAAAGTAAGTGGGTTAGCGGGGAGAAAACTTGGGATATGTGACTTCATTACCTGAAGCTATAATTGGAGGATTAACCCCTGATATGCAAATGGACCAAACTTATAAAAGTATGAAAACCCATGACCCGTTGTCCATTTTTGGGTGTAGCCCCTGGGGCTCTGACTGCCCAAAGTGTACCTGAATGCCCTTTGATAAATACACCTGCTTTTATTCTCTTAAATTTGTCTAGCCTCTGTTTTTAGGTAGCCCCATCAAGTCATCATAGTTTACTGGCAACATGATAGGTTCCACTTCTTTCTTTGCACTTTCAATTAAATACTTCTGCTCCTTCCTATGTGGTGGGTGTAGCAGCAGTTTGTCCACAGGGTAAGATTACAGGCCTGCCTTGCTGCAGCTGCTGCAAAACTAGAAATTTCTGTTTTATTGGGTTGTTTTTCTGTGAGATTGGCAGGTGAAGGAGCAGCACCAGACTTTCTGGCAGGAGCAGGCAGGTAACTGAAGCTGAATGGGTACAGGTCTGTTCTCTCTTGAAGGCTGCCCCTCACTTCTCTTGGGGGTCTCTCCTGTTACTGCTTCATGCCTTCTTCTCCTTTCTCCCTCTGTCTAAAGAGTTCAGTATAACTCAGAGTGCAGTGGCCCAGATGATACAGACCTGGCTCTCTTGCAAGATGCCAAATATAAGAAAAAGCAGAGTATAGAAAGGAAATTAGGTTGTTTCATCAAATATATATAGGCAAACATACATCTAAAATGCATACATCCAATTTTATGCATTTTAGATGAAAAAGAAGATGAAAATTTGTGTCTACAGGAATTGCAGTCAGTTGGAAAACATGCATGAACTACTTTCCATTAGCTTTCCTCTCACTACTGGGATTCATCATTAGCAGTTTGTTTATTCCCTCCTGGACTGAGTAATTTAGCTCCTCTTTCCTCCATCATAGGGCCATTGTTGAAAAAAGGCTCTCTCTTCTGTGCTGTATTCCACAGCTCTGAAACAACATCTTGGCAACCATTCAGATCAAGAAAATTGAATACTGTTAGTACAGATCTCCTGTGTTGTATCAGCTTTCTAGGATTGTTTTTTTCCTCAGCTTCCTCTCCTACTTCATTGTGAAAGCTGCTCGGAGCTTTTTGAACTCCTATTCAGTGCTGGGCTGTGTTCTGCTGCGAGGTTTGGCAGAGCGTTAGTAACGGGTGATGTGACTCTTCATTTTTTGTGTATGAGCACACAGAGGAATGCACAGACAAGCACAGACTAATGCTCTTATTCTTATATCCAGGGGAGTTCACTGGAGAGGAAGAAACTCTGGATTTCTTGTCTACTCATAACTATGAAATAGGACTGCAAATTGTTTTCCAGGGATGCTGAGGTTTTAATCAGTTGCAAATCCACGTGGACAAAAAATCCAAAGGATGAACAGCTTATAACATGAAGAGCATAAATTTGTGCACTCAGTGGTTGTATGTGGGATCAAGGAATGCATGTCTCATCCAAACCAGAGTAGAAGTTTGATCCCTTTTTAGCAACATATTTCCCAAGCTGTAGCAGTACAGAGCTCATTGTATCTTTTCATGGGTTGCTGTTTGCAATGGAGGTGGGGGACAAAAATGCCTTGGGCTTCTGCCTTCTGACGTTTGACAGGGTATTTGGCCATAAAATAACATGGCTGCACTATATAATGTTTGGCTTGGTGTAGCCACACTTCTTTCCTCTGAAAGCCAAGGTATGACTAGGGGGATTGAAAAGGTGGGGTTACTGGGCCTTGCATCCTTGTATGAGCTGGGGTTTGTCCATGCACAGCCTGTGTCCACCTCAGGAACACTCTGGATCTATCAGTTAAAAAGGAACCACAGTAAGTCAGGCTAACAGGGCAGCAAAACGCTGCATGGGAAATCCGAGCTTGCCAGTTGGAAAATGGAGAGAATAGAAACTCCAGGAGTTCTCCTACTTTGCTTTGCCTAAAGTCATACAGATCTTGAATCCTGAGATTCTATCCAGGACTTTGGCCCTTCTGCTGGCAATTTGTTTGTTCTAATGAAGAATTTAATGGCTCTTTGAGCCATTTCTCTTGTATTAATCATCAAATGGCAATAATACTGTTCAGGTAGTTAAGAGTCTTCTATCCCTGTATTCATCTCTTCCAGAAGGAGAAGTACTCAAAAAGACAAATTTTATACTTGCATTCCATTTTATAAAGGATAACTATGTTGGGGAAGATGAAACAGGAAAGCCTTATAAATATGATTGCCTGACAAAAGATTTTGGGAATATGAAAACTACAGGCGACATGGAAATGAAAGCCACTTTTGAAATACCAAATCTTAGTTACTGAACAACTGGAAAACAATGGTATGGCCGACTGAAGTAATCCCCTCTTGATGGAACAATACCCTCTGCTTGCAGGCAGGTCCAAGGGTCAGAGCAGACCCTACTAGCTCAGCAGAAGGGGTCCAAAGAGTAGTTTTTAGAAGTTAAGATGTAACACTCTATGGTAATATAAGAACTCTTATAGGCTGTATGTAAATGCTATAGGATTTGTATCTTGTATTAGATTGGTTAGTGACAATTAGAATATTCAGTACAGAAGATGATTTATTGTATTGTAACCAGGACTTCACCATTCCATTCCATTCCATTCCTCTCTTACTCTTCGCACACTCTTACACACTCTCTCTCTCTCTCTCTCTCTCTCTCTTACCCGCTTACTCTCTTGCTCTCTTGGGCCTGCTCAGAGCTGCCAGCTGCAGCTCTAAGCAGTGCCCCTATACCCACGCCCTTTGCAATAAACCGCATGTCCCAAGATCTGCCTATAGAGATCTCTCGTCTCCATCCGTCCCGACCGACCGAGCCCACCAAAGCACCTACATAACTATATATTATTATGGGCTTCAGTGTGAAATAAAAGGGATTAAGAAAGAGTCTGTGTATCAAACACAAACTATTTTGCTTAAACTTAACTACATTTGTCAAACAGAAGGTCTTGTCTGTGTTCTTTTTCAAAAACTGGTTTTTAATTACTGACATTGTTTCTTGGTTATTGTGCATAGAAGGATGTGAATGCACTTGTCAGGCACTTTTCCTACACATTGTTATTCCTTTTCAGAAATTATATGATTTTGTAGCCTACTGAGAAATAAATTAAAAAGCACAGAGATTTAGTCCTTGAATTGAGTCTCCAATGAAAGTTGCAATTGCTCAAAGTGTTGTTTATTTTCCTTTTTCAAACTTAGTAAAAGGTTACTTGGAATATATCTAATGACAATTTTGATGGAGTTATAAGAAAATGTGCTTATATAATACTTGACTTCAAAGTCACATGAAAACATCGCAATTAGGTTCTGTGAGACTCACTGAACTCTTTGGCTTCTTTATGTGCAGATTAGGGACTTTGCAGGCAGTGTTTGCCAGGCAGGAGCACAGATGGGCAGGTAAGGAGAGGAGCTGTGGCTCACCTTGAGCAAGGTGAAATCTGCTTCCAGCATAGAGGTGGGGAAAGAGTGACATTTTCTGTTTTCATCAAGAGGAAAGAAGTAGGAAAAGATGAAGAAAGAATAATAAAAAGAGGTGGGAAATGGTGATTTATTCACACTGAATATTGAGCCTTCATGAAATGAGAAATAATAGCAAGAAAATATTTGAACTTGGGGTTGAGTCAATCTGCTCCAAACTTCAATGAACTTTGAATTGTGTCTCTGTATTGTTAGTGTCTTTTTAATGGAAGATAATAAAAGATTGAAAATATAGGCAAGTTATGTGTTACAATAAGCATAGTAATGAGACTATAAATATACTAAATTGTTGTAATAAACATAAATCTGAAAATGTAAAGTAAGTTTCTGAAAGCAGAATATGTTGGCATATCATAAAATGTCTCATTAAAAACTTGGAAACTTTATTTTCTAATTGGTACTTTAAACTTTTTACTGAGACAGATAATAAAAAAAAAACGACAATTTCTATTTGGTCACACAGGCCAGTAAAAGTTTTAAGAAAGTTGCTTTATATAAGAGAGAAGGAAGGGTGGGTTGAATTTATCACACTATAAACCAGAATGGAGATTCATAAAGTACTAATGAGTCTGCATGTTTCATACCCATATTATATTCTACAGAAAGTGAAGGTTACACTGTGGGATATTCTCTCCTGCTGGGACCAAATTGACCCCATGCCCATAAGGAATTGCATGTTGATACACTATGGATTGAGGCCTGAAGAACGTATAGAATGCAGTATCCTTTTGCAATGACATGGAAGTGAAAAAAGACAATTACCTCAAGGATATTATAACCCATCCAGGACCTTAGAGCCTAGAACGGGATTTTGCACAAGCACAACACTTTAGGAGAAACAAGGATAAAGAATGATGGCTATGAAGTAATGACTGGGTAGTGCAACCCACAGGCCACTGAAGGTGCAAAGACTTATTTTGAGCAACACCGTCATCTTTGGTGTTTTTTGGTTTTTTTTTTAAATTTTTTTTAATTTTACATTGAAATAGGAGTGATAAGTCATGGCTGAAATAAAGACATTTCTTGCATGTCAAACAAAATGATGTATTGAAAGGTGTGAACTTTAACCATGACCATCAGGAAAGGTTTTAGCTTTAAGTTTAGCTTCCATGAGATGCATCTGAGATGTTATAATCATTAATAGTTCCAAAATCTCCTACAGAGAAAAAATGAAAGGATCACTTTGGGCATTCATCTGTCACAGATATTTCAGTTCACAGAAATAATCTGTACTGTGCCAGATGCAAGCTAAATTGAGCTAATGGTACCTTTCAGGATTGAAAGGTACTGTCTTTTGTGAAATATTGATGGGAAATGTGGAAAAACCCATTTGAAATAATTGAATAAATCCCTAAAAATAATCATAAAATATTTTGTGTTGGAAATGACCTTTAAAGACCATCTAGTCCATCCCTGCAGTGAGCCAGGACATCAAGTAGATCAGGTTGCTCAGAGTTCTGTCCTGGAAACTAGAGGAACTACTGCATTATTGTCAAGCACATTTAAATAGAATGAGGCTAAACCATCTCACAGATATTTCAAATCTGGGATAGTACTGTTGTACACACAGGACTCCCTCAGGACTTTCTGGCCTGCTGCTCTTTGTTCTTCCTGTGCTGCTGCACAGTGCCTGAGTGATTTTCCCCACTCTCTTGGATCTTCATGAAACACGAGATTTCTTCCCTGGGAGTTGTTGACTGGGTAGCTTTTATCAGATTTTACCCCTCTCCAGTCTGTAAAAAGTCTACAACAGGGTGACATTCCCCTGAACTTCCCAGAAAAGCAATGTAGGAAAGCAAGTTCTTACAAGCTGTTGAATATTTTCTCCTTCTTGTTCAAAGAATGCAGTTCAAAAGAATATTGCATAGCTTGCATGTGACTCTTCCATCTTTGAAGGTTTGTATCAAACCCCAAGGCCAGGATGCAATGATTTTGGTGACTTTGTTTTGTTGGAGGAAGACCAGCAAGGATGAGAAGCATCAAAGGGAGCAGCAGAGCGATGGGACTGTGAGGAATGGCTGGTTAGGCACATGTGTTGGTGTTTATCAGCTAGGCACATGCCATCTGCTGAAGGAAAAGAAGCAACAAGAGAATAATCACACTGAGTGCATTTTGCTTCTCCCTCTGTAGAGACTTTTCTGTGAATCTTCCAGGGGAAAGAGGACCTGAAATATCCAATCACATAAGATGGTTACCTTCACTGAGAGGTTCTTTCCCTGGGAATGAATACTTGGCATAAAAGTTCTCAAATCATGGACAGAAAATTTAAATTAAAGCTTGCAGCTTTAATTAAGAGGACTGAAAGAAGAAAACACCAAAATAATGAATTCAAGGACTTTAAGAAAATGTGAGAATTAAACCACATATAGAATATGTACAGTTCTAGCCTGGCTAGCACAAATCTGGCAATAAATAACTTTTAGGAAAATTTGCAGTGGAAAGGGTCAGAGTAAACAAATGGAAAATGAGTCATCTGTTGTTTAAATGCCTATTGATATCATAAGAACTTTAGATTTTGATCAGCAAATACACTGATGGAACTTTATATGAACCTGGCTGCATTAAACTGAATTTTCAAAATGACTCAAATAAAGGATTGGCCCATTTCAGCAATAAACTCCAGCTTCTTTTGGAAATAAGACTTTAATGCTGTGATATTAATCTTGAAACCATATTTTTATTCCCCAAATAAAACTAGAAAGAAGGAAAAGAAACTACAATATGAAGAAATTCGATTTGAAGAATTAGATGACTTTGCCAAAAAATGCTGAGTATGAATATGTTGTGTGTATTTTCCATGTCATCTGGAGGTAACAGACTGCCCAAGGGACTTTTCTCAGTATCTGTCTTGGCCATCAACTAGAAAGTATAAAACACCAAATTGTTCCTATGGATAGAAACTGACCCACAGTATTTCTTTGTAAACTCACAGCATTGTTTTGGGAATGACATATAAAATGGAGACACAATTGTACTCACACGTGTGTGAAATGTTAAAGAAGCCTTTTCTATATGGTGTGCATAAAAATCTCAATATCGTACGTAACATTTCCTAGGAGCAGTGCTAAAAGGAGGTCATTTTAGTACATTCTTTCTTTCTCAATACCTACTAGCAGCAAACTTAGTACAACTCTTTTTGGCTGTTCTATGTAGCTCTGGTTTGGTTGGATAGTGATTTCAGCTGAAATAAGACTTCTCATCTCCAGCCACTCATCTGTTGTCAGCTGCATCTTTGTGTTCTGATTTGCAATAGAAAAACATGAAGGCTTTTTTAATTTCAGAAAGTTCGCAGGGCTTCAAATATTGATTACTTAGGACTTCCTTTTGATATCAAGCAAAGGATTGCTTGCTTGTTCTTCCAATAAGATGCTCTATAGCTTTGAATGATAGCTGAATCCTATGGTCTTCTAAAGACAGCAAGAGAAATACATTATCTCTCTTTCAGATTAATTTTGCTGGTAAAGAATCTTTGCGGGAATGAATTAAAAAATTAAGGGACTGCTGCAGCTGTCTCTTTTTCTTTTTCTTTTTCTTTTTCTTTTTTTTTTCTTTTTCTTTTTCTTTTTCTTTTTCTTTTTCTTTTTCTTTTTCTTTTTCTTCTTCTTCTTTTCCTTTTCCTTTCCCTTTTTCTTTTTCTTTTCCTTTCCCTTTCCCTTTTCCTTTCCCTTTTCCTAACAGCTGCCTTGAATACGAGCAGTGATGTGCACTCTGCCAAAGCTTTTCTGCTTGTAAAGCAGGGAATGTTTTTTGTCCCAGTGCTGAATCACATACCTAAGTGATAAGCATAAAGAAATTTGAGAAGGCAGAAAACCAGATATCTTTAAAAATAGCCTTTTCCTACCACCTATCTTTTTTTTTGGGTGTGTGCGTGTAACTCTAAATCTCATATCCTAGGTTAAATTAGGTTTTCTGAAGCCATATTTGTATTTTTTTTTAATTGATTTGTGTTTTAAACCTACACAGGAAAATTTTTGTTGCGAAAGATATATCGTGCTGTTTGGTTAAAAAACCAAACCAAACCAAGACTGATTTAAACAGCAATTTTTCTCATGTCCAAAGTTTATTAAACAATCATCTGACAAAAAAATTGCACTAACTTTCCTGCAGTTGGCAAATAAATAAGCATTTTACAAATATTATGTGGGATGTCCAAGCTAATATCAATTAATATGTTGCCAAGTTAGAATTTTTAATTGTGTTCAGAGTTATTTAATTAACTTCATGAATTTCGAGTAAAAAAGAACTGAAGTATACAATCCAAAATCATGCTAATAAAAAGTCTCAATTAGCTGTCACAGAGTGTGGTTGACACGTCTAGTGCTGTGGTTGTCAACAAAACTGTAGCTAAAAAAACCCCCCCAATGTACTCCTGAGCAAAGGAAAACACCTTTTCTGGTCAATACTGGTTTTACATGGTGAACATGACACAGAAGGTTCTCTGGAAGAAGGGGTTATGGTCATGGGTCATGATCCCTCTGTGCAGCCCTTTGCAGTCTTTTTTCCATGGTAGGTTTAAGATTGGTTAAATCTTGTAATTTGCTGTCCGAGGGTATGGTAAAAAAGGTGATATTGTTGAGGCTCAAAAGTCAGTCACAGCTCTACTACCACAGATATTCAGAGAAGGACACCCCAAATGTTCCATCTCACATCTGAGGTAAAGCAAGGAGATGGCCAAGGCTGAGGAAAGGACTCATCTTTTGCTGTTATAGATGCTGAGTCAGGAGTTGGAGATATTTCATGTGTCCTCCAAGCTGTGGTGACTTTCATGAGGCAGAAGAAGGGGGAAAACAAAGCTGTCTAGAGCCAACAATTTAAGGAATTTATAACACCAGTTAAAATCCCAATGTTGGACTCTCAGGGACTGGAATTTATCACTCTGTTGTACTGGGTTGTTTGTGTGAGATAAGATGAGGCCAAGAGGCCAATTTTTAATTGAACAACGATTTTCACAAATCATTTTAAGTGACCTTTGCCTTCAGCCTCAGCAGATACAGAAAATCCAATGAACTGTTGCAGTTTTATTTACACCTTTTCCTTTAGAACCAAGCTCCTCATCACTGTCATGAGTAATTGGAAAAATGAAAAATACAAAATTTCAATGATAAGATAAATCCAGCTTCACATTGCCTCAAGGTTTTAGCTGATACCAGGATTAATACGTTTTCCCAAATGCACTCATCCTCACCTGAGAAAGAAAAGCAGAGCTCCCTAGGGCTCAAAAATGGAACTTCCAAATTGGCTTAGTATTCATTTGTAAGTAAGTGAGTACAGTCTGGACAGACATTTTCCTTTCAGTTTTTCAAGCCCGCCTCTGATTTGTGCCAACCCAGTCTGAATATGGTCTTTCATCATACTCATGAGCTACTCCAGTCTGTCATTTCACTATGGACTGCATTTTGCCAGAGTGATCTACTGTTAGAGCACAAGTAATCATCTGCTCCATGAACAAGACATGGGCTAATTTAAAGGGAAAAGGAAAGGGAACAGGGGCTAACTTAAGGGAAAAAGGATGCCTGGTTATCATCCACTGGAACAAGTTTCCCAGAGGTCTTGTGGGGCATTAATCCTTGGAGGTACACAAAACCTGGCTTGACACAGCCCTGAGCAACCTGCTCTGAGCAGGGGATGGGACCTGATGGTCTTCCAAGATCCCTTCCCATCAACTATTCTGTGAGACTGTCCATGTCAAACTCCAACATGTAATTGAAATAATATTGTCTAATTTCAAGATGTAGCCAGCCTGTAACTTAATTTCTGATCCACCTGTTTAAGGCATAGGCAAATTCATATTGTAATTGTAATTGAAAAAAGTTAGGCCTGTAACACAAATTATATTTTACAAACACTCTTATTCTTGCAGAAACTCAATTAAATAGATATAGTTTAAGAAAAATAAATGAGTGTAAGCACCTAATAGCAGAAAAGAAAGTGCTATCAGGAGATTTTGGTGCAATGTTATTCTTCATTATGTTTATTAAGATTTGTTTACTAAACTGATCTACCTATTTTCTTCTCATCTAATTAAAATTAATTACAAGAGGAATAATTATGCTTACAGTCAGATCGGGTACACTGAGCAGATTATTTACTTGAGTTCTAATTTTACAGCTGCATCTGATTTTGCAGTATTGGATTTTAATATGTGGATGCTCATCTTGCAGTTCCTAAAATGAAATTACTTACATTGTGTGTGATTACTGGGACTTTTCAAGAGTAATTTTGGTCAAGAGTGAGATAATTTGCCACTTTACTGTGGAATTTAAGCTGAGGAGATGGCTGTGTTGAGAATATATACTTAGTTTAAGTTACTGTCCTTTCTCTGAATAGTATTAGAATAATCATTTTATGAACATGTATATTACCACTGGCTTGTGCTGGGCAAATAGAGAAATAGCTGTTCAGTTGAGAAAAAGGACATTTAGCAATTGCAAGCATATTGAAATCAGTGGGGATGAGTTCAATATCTTTCATGTAAGGAAATTGGCTGCTTGTACTAATACAACAAGTTTGTTTAGGTCTATTTATAAATGCGTATTATGTATTTCATTAAAAGCCTTAATGAAATAAAAATAAGCTGTGGTTTGCCTAAATGAGAGACGTTCAGCATTTTATCTGGAAGACAAAAATAGATGTTTCTATCTCAATAAAATATAAGTTTTCTTCTTACAATCACGGGTGATAAATAGAAATTAAATGCTCTGAAAAATTGTTAAAAAGTCTTTTAATTTACACATCAGCCTCAACCTGCAGGATGAGACTGACATGCCAGTGGATGGAGATGTGTTTTGATAAAATTGTTGTGGTGGAAAGGAAAAGAACGAAGGAAGTGCTGCATGAGCTGCTTGAGTGCAGCCCAGCAAAGCTCAGGGGAAAGGCAGGAGGCTCCATTCTCCCCACATGTGTTTTCCACTCATTCTGGTTGAGAGACAAAAAGCACAGTATGGTTACTTTTGTAAGAAGTAATTCACTAGTTTAAGAATAAATTGGTCAGTGCCTACTGTGCACCAGTGATGAAATTAATGGAACATAGCCACTGAGAATGGAAACTGAACTTACTGTCCAGGGGGGCATTTACTCCATAAACCAATAACACCTGAAAACAACCAACCTATTCCAAAACAGCAGCTGGCCTGAGAATGAAAGCAATTAACCAACTTTCAAAAGCAAGATCCACTGTAGTTTATTTATTTCAAACCAGCTCTTTACAAGCCTTCTGTAACCAAAATACCCATTGTCTATCGATAAATTCTATTCCTGCTGAAAGGGAGTGCTTTGCTTATCTTCATGATGGTAGCTTCTTTTTATCTAAAATAAAATGCACAGAAATTTGCCCATGTAAGCTGAAATAGGTTGTTAAGAATTGAAACAATATAAAGTATGTATCACCTCGTTTATTTGCTGTTTTGGGGATTATTTTTTGGTATTTTAATAGCTAGGTAATGCTACAACGAAACAAACAAAAGAAACCCTAATGAGACTAATCAAGAACTCAGACAAGTATTTCTCCTTGATTGAATTTTCTGATGATTTTATGTAACCAGAACACACTAGAGTTTTTAAAAATGTGAGGCACTTTAATAAATAGAGCACTGGAAATGTAGAAATGATATTGCATATATACAATTCATTGAAAGCACAAAAAAAAGAACTCAAAAGCAAAATGTATTTAAAAACATATTCTTTAATGGTATTATTCCAACATAATTTTCTTTTCTTCAATGAATGTCCTACTGCCTTAAGAATGTTCCAAGCATTTTTCAAGTAAGGGTAAAAGGAGAAAATTAAGAGGGGGGTGTTGTTGAATATGCATTTTCATCTATAATTTTTTTATAATAAGTTTAAAAATCGCCTTAATATAGTGCTTTAGATGCATACCTAGGAATTAACTACTCCTTATATAACCAAAAAATCTTTTTCCCTGAGAAAAAATGAGACAATTTTGACTAAAGTCAGCATAATCCGTCTGCAAATCATTTTTGCAGATCTTCAAATACACAAAGTCTGTAGCTTTCTTTTCTTTAAACAGAAAAGAAGAACAAAGGGAGGATGCCATCGGGAGCTTTCTGACATTCTTCTTGAGTTATTTTGCCTCTTAACTGTTGAATGGGGCTCTTCTTAAATGGAAGTTCCTGCATCACTCTGATTTTTCATGATTTTTTTCAAATCTGCTTAACCTCCTCTTAGAAAATTTGAAAACAGCAAGCTTTAGCAATAGTTCCAGACCAAACTTTTCAAATAAAAAAAAAAGAAGCTCCATGGAAATAAGTTCAGCAAGAGATTCTGCTGAGTTTTCACTGAGAGTTTAATGCCCAAATATTTTAATTTAAGAAATTGGATAATAGCTTTTTGTCTAGATTCCCTATTTTCTTGATTGCCTTCAAAATTTAACTAATTTATAACTAAATTAAGCACAGCTTACTTCCTTAGGGGTTTTTAAATATGTAAGTGAAAAGACCTCATATTCCACAGGAGGGAGCCTTTCTCCCACTGAGCTTGAAGCAGGTCTTAGGCATAGGATATTTTTGTCTTTTTAAACCTGTGTAAAAAGACAGTGACCTGTATAGAAAGTTAGAGCATGTTGAAGTAACTTCTAAAAAAAAAAAAAAAACGAAAAGAGGACAACCTCATCTCTTTCCTCATCTCTTTTTAATTACAAATGAAACTTTGGGATAAACAAAACCTATGCCATTGAAATATTTGAAATGTAAAAAACACTGAAGTAATTTGAAAAGATGCCATTGAAATTTGAATCCTCCTGTAAATTTTTGCACTGAAAACTGTTTCTTTTTTCATAAACTGACAATTTTATAGGGAGCTGAAATAAGTTTACAATATACATTTTCAGAAACAAGAAGCTGTTTTTGAACAGTACAAAATGGAAGGTTCTTCAAAATTCTTCAGGAGTGGCTTTTGTAGAACAATTTTCAAATTCAATAACCACCCTTGTTGATTTTTAATTGTACACATTAAAGTAATGACTGAGCTAAGCATGATAAAAACCACCCAGGATGTGTTTATTATACTGGCAGAGATTGTGGCAGCCCTGGACAGCTCATGTGCATTTGGAAGGATAAAGCTAAATGGACTTCTTGTCTTGCAGGCTGTTCAGGAAATTAAACTTACAAAGGATGGAGTTTAACTAGTTAGACCACTCAGGAAACAGGGAGAAGATTAAACTAAATCTTAACGACGACAAGTGGCAGCAGCTTCCACATCAAACTGCAAGCTGTGCTCAGCCCTTCCTACAGGACAGGACACCACACTTTGGAAGGCTGATTCTGGCACCCCCAACTCAGGCACTTCATTTCCAGTGCAGGAGCTTTTCTTCAAACTTTCCCTGATGCTTTGCATTTCCTTCACCAGCAAACTTCTAAGGAGGTTTGAATGCAGGAAATGTATTCTGGATTACCCCTTGGGGATACTTGGGGACTCTGACAGTCCTGACAGTGGCTTTTTAAGAACAGATTGAATTGCTGTTGTCTACAGCCATTTCACACTCTCTTTTTTTTTTACATATTGCAGCTCCTGGGCCCTGCTATCTGCTTGCAGGTGATCTCAAGACAGCCACCCCTGCAGAATGGTAAACAGGATTCATGTTCTCACCTGGTACCCACCTAAATGTGGCCTTGGCTGTGTGTTTATGGTATTTGTGAATGAAATAACCATCTCTGTGTGAGTTTTGCTGATCACAAATGCAAGTTAATGCACACTGTTGCTGACCACAGTGGCCAAATGCATGACTCTTGCATCTGCAGCAGTGCTAGACAGTTTAAGCACAGATAGCAAACGATATCTTTTCTCTATCCTGCTGTCTCAAGTCAAATATTTTACCCGAATAATTATGGGTTACTGGGTGATCTAACTGGATACTGTGTTTCTGGCAGGTAGTGGTGACAAGCGTGACGTTGAACTAACTGCAAGAGTCCTTACTTGAAGGATTGACTTCTTATTAGTATTTCAAATGCAGTCTGGATAATCACAGCTTGCTGAGTGTTCCTGCAAGGAGCCATCCGAGGAGCCATCAGGGAGCTGATCCACCTAGACCAGGTATAAGAGTATGGAGATCAACCACACTGCGCTACTGTGACCTGAAGCAGACACTGACCATGAGATGAGCTTAAGTGATGAAGGAGTGGTCTGGAAATAATTTTTCTCTGTAAGACATGTATCTGTCTTATCAACATGCCCAAACATTTGTGCCAGCATGACCACAAATGTCTTCCTCAGCTTCATGAAGTTAGTCCTTGTCCTATCACTTACTCTTCATCAGGAACTGTAGCGATAGAACAAGGAGTACTGGGTGCAAACAGAAAGAGAGGAACTTAGGTTAGACATTAGGAAGAAATGCTTTACTGTGAGGGTGGTGAAACACTGGAACAGGTTGCCCAGGGAGGTTGTGGATGTGACTCTGTTTCGACTAAGAGCACTGCAGACTCTAGGTCTCCTCCTCCTCCCACAGACAGAAAAAGTTTACTTTGTCAGGGGCTCTTAGCATGTGCAGACACTGCAATGCAAAGGAAGTCTACATGACATCTGATTGTGAAGCTCCTTTAAGTTAAATATCTTGTTTCTCTAGTATATTGCATGTGAAATCTTGCAGAGGGGTGATGAAATCATAATGATTTTTGCATAATCTGGGTATTCTTAGTGCTAAATGGATCTGCACGGTAGCAGACTGGCCAAAATGCAAGGAGTTTCTTTCATCATATGATGGGGCAAAAAAGAGTGTGGGAGAGTAAATCCTTATTACTATTGTTACTACTACTACTATCAATATTAATAATATTATCATTACAGCAACAATTATTACTGCAATAACAACCATAACAAAACCAATAGGAAAACTTCAGAAAAGTTTTTTCATTTTTCTGTTGGAAGGAACTTTCCAAGGAAAAAATGAACCAAAGGGAAATGTCTCTCAAAATCTATGAACAGGCTGAAAAAGGCTTCTTGTGACAATAATCCCATCATAACTTTAACTCTTGCAGACTCAAAATACTTACTATTTTATACTGTGCACAAAAATGCCAGGCATAGAAGTATGATATTTTGGAAACTTTACACTCTTATAAATATGGACTTTAATGAACTCACAGTTCCTTTCCAGTTAAAATGGGAACTAACAACAAATAAACCCTATGGGGATTACTTAGCATGTCTCACTGGAGCAGGAATTCTTAAGTGGGAAAATCTCTTACATGAAAAATGATAAATAAAATGCCACATTATTTTGTGTTCTCTGCTGTACTCACGAATGCAGTGTGATTGTTCCCAGAGCTAGGCTGGTTACCCAGAACTCTGTGCATGGGTGAAACAGGAGCAGCACAGCTGAAATGTTGCTTAAGAGCCAGTGAGTCACTGTGGAGCTCACGTCTCGCTCCCTCATTCCCTACAGAATAAGGAGTGGATGGCTTTTGCCCCCAGAGAACTCAGATTTCCCCAAGATTGAAGCAGGTCTCCTCATTAACAAGGAAAAATTTCGTCAATATTCTGCCTGAGAACCTTTCTCCTCTGGATTTTTAGCATATGTTCTCTCTGCATCAGGGATAGGGAGATAGTAGTTCAAAGAGGCAAAGTGTCCTGGCAGAGGTTTTGAGAAAGATCACTGCTTGCTGGAGTGGGAATAACCACACACATTCCTGTAAGCTGTTCCAGACAAAGTCACCATCTCACAAATATTTTAAAGATTTAATAAGGTTTTCAGAAACCATCTGAATATTGAAAGTGAAAGAGATGCTGCTGCATATTTTATGAGAAATTTTTCAACTGCAGTGATAAAATTTTAAAAGCTATTTCATCTTTTTTTTTTCCCTTAGAACCACTGACAAAATAATTGTTTTACAGCATTCTTAGACTCAGGATCCATTTAATAATGTGGGGATGTGAATACAAAATACAAGGGAAACAGCAACTGAGTACTATTTGTTTCTCACTGAAAATTTCCCAGGAGGGCCATGCACAGAAGATTGGTTTTAACCCTTTATACTTTTGCATGTTAGCTCCAGTCAGAAATGAAAAAGTATATGTAAAACATATATGTTAGAAAATATTATCTGAACACACACTAAGATCTGTTATTTTTACAGCTCCATTGTTTTGTTTTCATTCTTTAAAGATTGGACAAACTGAAATATTTTATCCAAGTGCTCCTACGTTCCTTGGTTGAAACTAAAAGTGATGAATACATCAAAATAGCAGCTCCTTTTTTTTTTTTTTTTCTCCCCTAGAGAAAAACTAATACAGAACAGAATGGACAGAATTTTGCTGAATATAGTCACCTCCAGTTAACTCATCTGTTTCTCTAACTCCATCAAAAATTCCTGCTTAGGTCTCATCACCTCTTCTATTTCATTCTGCAAAATGACCTTCCACACTTCCTTTCGATATCCTTCTCTTCTTACCTAATCTCAAATTTGTTGTGTTTATAGCAAACTAAGAATTTGGATGAGATAGTTTCTAGTGCTACATTTGCTTTTAACAGGCCTGTGCCATGTGTTGCCCTTTAATTTTTCTTCTAACATTTTCCATAACATTAGGAGATATTCTAAGATGAGTTACTAAGTCAGGGGACTGATCAGAAGGATTCCTGGAAAAGACAGATTTGTTGAGAATAGCAACAGGGTCTGCTTGAAATAGAAATTGTTAAGGGCCCAATTTCTGTCTCAAAACCACTCAATCTTCATTGTATTTTAGCAGATCATTAGGAACACTGAGATGTTATGCTTTTAAAAATGAAAGAGAATGACTTGTATTGAAACAAAAGTGATGATGTCCTGGTTTTGACAGAAATAAATTATATTATTAACAGATCTGTGGGCTGTCTGTATTCAGCACTCAGATGAATTGACAATGTGAGCTGCTTCTATAGTATATGAGTGTTTTTGAAAATATGGATGGCCAGCGTGAGAAAAACCAAATTGTTATTTAGACATCCAAAACAAATGTCATTAGTACTGTGTAAACAAAAATGCAGTGAAGCCAGCTAACACAGGAAACTCTTTGTTTCCATGTTGATTTCATTTTTGTAACACCGAAATATGTTAATATCTGTATAGATCATCTAAAATGGTTTAATTGCAACAAAATTGGTTCAAAAATGATAACAAAACAAAAACTGGAATTATATGTCACATGCTGATTAGCCTGATAAAGTGATTAGACTGACTTTTGAACTAAATATGAACTAAATATACTTTTTAGAGGTGTTTGTGAAGCAGAGGCTTAAGCACAGATGGGTTCTGATTATACATCCTATAAGAATAATCATAACTGAAATTTCAGCTTTTCTGCATGTATTGCTAACCTTAAGTAAAATTCAGTCCCTGTATTGTCACCAAATCTGTCTTTCAAAAGTTAAATACACGCGGAATGATTAAATTTACATCCAAAATCTATCACAAATATAAAATTATCAAACTTGCTACTCCGAAGTACAAATCTGTCTCTTATAAACAATGTTTTGGTTAATGCTGACCTTGACCAAAACAGTGCTTACACACTTTTCTGCTCCTCCCAGTGCCCTAAAAGTGAGTAGGCACAAAACCTGAGTGGTGCTTGGCTGCCTGCTATGCTAAACCATGACAGTGAGCACCAATTCAGCTACACTGAAATACAGGGGATGTTCTAGAGGGTTTGAAGCCGATGTCAAAGTGTAGATCATTAAAGGGAGAAGTGGCTCATTAGAGTCAATTTGATATAGTGTCGGTTAAAATAATGGAATGGTTTCATAACAAATTTAAGTAAAAAGAGTATAATTAATGTCGATCGATAGGAACTTATGAACGAGTGATCTCGTGTGACTCAGTTAACTTGATATCTTTTATTATGACTTATTTCATAGAAATAATTATGTCTGTGCCCTATAGCAGGGCTTCTGCAGGGTTGTTTGACCTGGTTAGATCAAGGAACATGAATAATACAAAATCAGTGTAGCACATATCAAGTGATTGCCCAAGTCAGTTACACCAAACTTAATTGTTTATGGAGAATTTAACTCCTAGGCAGCTCTAGTGAGTCTTGGAATAAGAAGTTTTTGAAAGAAATCTGAAAAAACTATTGCTTTACTCTTTGGCAAATGAAAATTCCAGGTATTCTTGAAAAAATAAACCAGGCAAGTCTGCAAGCAATTTCAGCCACTTCATAATCTGAGTTAATGAAATAAATTGTTATCCATTGTTGCAGTGGGGATTCTTGCAACATGTGTATCACACAACGAGGCCTGTGGAAAAGAATGTATGGACCGATCCTTGGTAGGTATTTTCAGAGATGTTTATTTCTCCAGCCGCCTGGTTGGCGACTGCCGAGGAACTGCTCAATCACGGGACCCAAGGGTCCTTCCCGGGCAGGGGAACACAAAACAACCAATGGGGAATGAGGCTGACCAGGGCCAGGGAAACCCCATAAGCCCTGCCTCTACCCCGGGGCCCCTCTCTCAGAACCACATGGCGGGAGGGGGGAACTCCAACAATCCATAAATCCACTTGTTGGGATATTAAGATAATAGATTGCATCTACAGAAGGAGTATTAAAGGCTAAAATGCTGTTTAGATGCCAAGTTCCCTTGAGCAGCATCCCTTTAAAGGAGGAACACGGATGATCTGCTCAGTGCAAAACATTTTGGTTTTCTTCCTGAGAACTGACAGTGATGAGATACTTTGTGGTGCTATCTGTGGTCCTGGACCCTTCTGGTGCAGTAGTATGAGTGCTAAGCAGAGAATGGAGATATGTGCTCTAATAATGCTTTCTGAAAACAGACCTCTTGGCTCTGTCCTATTATTAATCTGTCAGTAGGAGAAAGCATATTGGCATCTCAGATTCTTATTTCAGCTTCAATAGAAATAAAAAGCACATGGGTGGGTTTGAAGAACCCAAGCTGCTTACTAGGAATACACCGATTTATGAGGAAGGAAATACTGTAGTAGCTGTGATTTATTTCCTGTTTTATATATTTGTATGTCTGGTGTAGAAATTAACTGGAGGTACTCATTAAATACTTGTATTTCATAAGAGCAGTAGTCTAGGGCTGTGTACCTGTATTCATGGATCCAGTGACTGCTTGGATATCCTTGTTTCTCTCTGCAGGCTGTAAGGAACCTCAGTAAAAATGAAGCCTTGTAGATGGCTGAGTTGAACAAGACGACGCCTACACTGGCTGGTGATTTGCTAGCAAGGCACAGCCAGCATCCAGGTACCCTGAAGAGCCAAACTCAAAATCGCTGACGGCCCAGACTGCCTGGTATTTTGGAATTCAGCTTCTTACATAGTAGGGTTGTAGCTGCTCAGAAAAGAGCTACAGAAAGAAAAGAATAACTGAGGGATCTCTGGCAAGTAAGGGGAGGACCTGCTACACCTCAAGAGCTCCTGGTGTGCTTAATTCTGAAGAGATGAGTAATTACTTTCCTCTTCAGCAAGGTGCTGAAGCAGACATTTAGCGGTAACATCAGCGTTGGCCAATGCGCTTTCAGACAACTTGCATGACGCTGGGTAAATGGCTTAAGTACTTTGCTAAATCATGGCCACAGGGCAAGAGACAATTCCCACTTTAAATACCGTGCTGCTAATAGCTTTTCTGATCTCTATAATGGAGTTCTGAGGGCACAAAACACAATTAGATTAGGGAAAAAAATAATAACAAAGCACTTAGTGCTGCAGTATTATATCTTTGCATGATGGAATTCCTGTAAAAGGGCGGCTAATCAGTTTATTTACTTCCAGGAAAAAAGATTTTTCCTAACAAAACCAAAACCCAGCCCCATGAAACACTCAGGTACAATTTAACCTGGTAACTGTGTAGGAGTACACAAACAACTTCCAGCTGGATCAAATCAGGCACTGCCACACTCACTTTGTAAATGATGCTATCATTGTAGAAGAGATGTTATTAAAAGACAAGAAAAGCATGAGGAGCTAGTTAAGTAGATGAGACTTTGTCCCTTGTCCCTTTACCCCAGGTTAACCATTCATCATAAAGTGAAGAAGATACATTGACCTTGCTGGAGCCCATGAGCAGATTGCCATTGATTGCAACAGTACCGAGGCATAAGGTTGTATCTCATAAATATTTCTGAGCAAAAAATGACACGAGGATTATTGACAGACTGTCAGAGGCTACGCAGGACTCTATCTCACTCCACTTAAATTCTAGTCTCTGTAATGTAGATGTTTGTCAGAAAAGAGGAGAATAGAGTTTAACTAACTGAAAAGGTACATTACTATGTAAATTTTGCTATAAAGAATAACTTTTAACTAACTACAAAGATATATTACTCTGTAGATCTTTTTCTGATGTTGCTATTTTTGACCCTCTTAATATTTCCATTGGTATTAACATTGAAAATACTATAAACAGATGTTTGTAAGGTCATAAAAAGTGTGCCTGAGCTAAACTTAATGTCCTCTCAGTAAGAAAATACAGTGAACACCATTAAAAACAGGTGAAGACAATGCAAATTAAACAAAACCCCTGCACTATACAAGATACATCCCAACAAGCATGTGTAAAATTATTTTTAAAAAGCCTGACAACATTCATTCTAGTATAAAGCCGTGCGTGTTCTTCCAGGTTTTTGCTTTAAATACCCAGTTTTAAGTTATTTTCAGTACTGGGTCTGTTTTTCTCTGTACAGCTGCAAAGCTGGGCAGCAGTCTCTAGCTGCTCATCCTCCTGGGCAGCTGGGTCAGCTGCTGGTCAGTGGAGCTTTTCTTATCTTCCCCTTCCCTGCAGTCCCCTGTGCCTGGGCCTGCTGCAGATACTGAGCAAAACATTGGCGTGATGCCACTGCTTGGGAAAGGAAAACACACATGGTAAACTACTGGGAGCTTAAACAACAGCCAAAGCAAAATCCAGATTCAGGCCTTTATTTTTCAAGGCTTTTCATCAGGGCTTATTTTTGTGTTAACCATCCACAAAATAAATCTTTGGAATAAACAATCAATCATTTCCCTGCTGTACTCAGCCCAGATGGAAGAGGACATATGTTTGTTCTTCATTTCTCTTTGATCCAACCTGCTCTTTCCTTTAAAAGCCCACCTTAAAAAGTCAAGTAACAAATGAGTGATTGGACCTTTTATGACTGTGCCTCTCATCTGTCACTGTTGCTAATTTTGTGTGACAGAGTCTTGTTAAACTTTGACCAGCCTCTGTATGGGTAGTTTCATTATTAGTGAGAAACTTAAAATCAGGGTTCTCAGAAGGTGGTGGTGTTATGGCATTATGTGTTTATTGCCTAACGTGTTTCCAGGGTTTTTTTTGACAGTACTACCAATAATTTTCATGGTAAAAACATCTTGGTTGTTGGTCTCCCTTTTACAGCTGCACAGACACCACGGAGAGCAAAATAGGCTTTTGAGGGGTTTGGGAACTCCCCAGGGGAGCTGTTCTTTCTGTAGTCAATGTCACATCTGAAAACTGTTCAAACTAAAACCTCCGGTGCTCTGCGTCTCAATGTCAAGCTGGCTCACCCCCTTCTACAGCAGCTTAAAGATTTTTCCAGCCTTAAAGAATCTTGTTTGGGTACAGAAGACCTACATGATACTCAGTCCCATACCTCAAATCTATATTTGTTTTGGAAAGTTTATCTGGAGGTTAGATGTTGTTTTGAAGTAGTTTTTAAGAGCTTCAGGGCCTGCAGTGCTAGGAATAATCTGGATGGAGCTGCATTAATGGGCTGAGCACAGGAGAGATGTTCAAAGTCACAATATACCAAAAATCATCATCTGAGCATTGGTTGTGCCTAGAGTAAAATGTCTGCACAGGTGATCTGGATTTCAAGTCTTGTAGATTTAATCTTCAATTCTACTTTATATTTAAAATGTCAGCTGAATTTTATTGGTATGCAGGAAACATTTAATTTTACTCTTTTATTACTGAGAACACATTGCTGGTGATTTAGGGCTTAGTTAGCTTGTAAGAATTGCTTTATGTTGCTGAAGATTATTGGCCATATTCAGTCTGCCTAAATTCCACCTTAGCCTCTAAATCTAGTGCTTCTGACAAGCTGGATCTTGAAAGCTCCTAATTCAATGCCTTTCACCCTGTGAATTACTTTGTCCACAGAAGTAGCTGAAATTTAAGCTCTCAAAATATTCCCCTTTCTTCTTTAAAACCAGAAAGAGAGAGAGAGAAGTGCAGTCTCTACAGATATGTTTCTTGTAATCTGTGCATCCACCATGAATAATTGTGTCCACATAGTGGTACAAAGACAGCACTCATGGATCTTGAAAAGAAGCTTTTTCAAGAGGAGTGAGAGGGCTATGACAGATGAAAGCAAAAGAAAGAAAGAAAAGGCTTTCTGTTCCAAACCTCTAGAGATTACCAAGAAAATATGATAACAGTTAGTTTCTTGGCGTATGGGGCAAAATGAGTTTCTGCTAATACAGCTCTTCTAAAGAAAAGTTTCAGGGAAATTGGGGTCCATCAGAGCTGATCAGCAAGGCAGGGTTGGTTTGAAAGTCACTGCTCAGGGGAATTCGTATGCATGAAACTACACAGAGTGGCTTTTACTGTGACGTGGCTCTCAGAGATGTCATCCACTCCTGGAAACAGAAGCAGAATTTTGCAGTGGTACTGAGACACCTGAAAATGAAAAGACTTTGTTGGTGTTAGAAAGCATGCTATAGACAGGATTTCAATTTCCTAGATTACTTGGGTATCACTATATAAATTCAGTTACAACAAAATTTCTTTGCAGTACCGAAAAATCAACACAGGAAGCCCCTTACTCCAAATTTTCTAAGATGTTTCAGATACCTTGTGTTAGTAACGAAGAGAGACATTTTCTTTGTTGGAAGTTTTTAAAGAAAATTTTGTTTTGCATAGATAAGTCTGGAAAAAAACACTAGAAGACAGGCTGCTAGATGTCAGATGAGGAGAAGCAGTAGGTGTCTGAGTCATCTTCCAGAGTCTGTCCTTATGCAACCTCAAAAATCCTTCTAGTTTTCTAAGAAAAGGGCTGTGAAGATGTAATTGCTCAGTTTGAGGAAGATATTTTAAATTCCAAACAAAACACTTTGTTACTTCCATGAAGAGGTCTGAAAAATGCAAAAAGAATATTTTCATTAAAAATGGCATGTGATCCTATTTTAAAATTAGATATACACTGGAAAAACTTCACTGAAGGGAGAAAAAGTCACAAGCTTCATTACAGGATCTCTACCAGTGTTCTTTTCTCTGCTTAATCTCTTCCTCTAAGAAGCAGAAACCCTGGGAATATATGAACTGGCATATCAAATTGCAGTGTGGGTAGGGGAAATACATTGGGCTACTATGTAGTAGACCCATGTTCAGAAATGACACTGAGAGATTCACAACCTTTCTGGAAGAACAAACTGTCTCAATCAGGGCACGGACAGTGGGACATGGACCTTCTCTGAGTGCTTGGCCATCCTTCTACCTCCCTCCCATGACTTGGTTTAATTGCCAAGGGAAACCAGGTGGAACTTGAACTCCGTAACTTTGGACTTCCTTCTTTCCCAGACTTGTGGGCTGTAGGAAGAATGGCAGCAAATGATTTTCCTCTTCACAGCAAACAGTGCAGGGGAGCTTGTGCTAGAACGGTCGCTTCTGGCTAATCTCTTGCAGACTTTGGAGGATGATAGAAAAGACAGATTTTGTCTCAAGAACATACCAGACTGTGGGGTATGCCCAGCCCCTGGCATACCCCACGCCAGACCACAGAGAAAACACACTTAGGCAGGTAGTCAAACAGAAATAAGGATTTTCTGGTGAATGTTTCTTGCTTCTGCTTCTTTTCAGTGGCCAGATTACAGAACTTCGTTTTCTTTTAGCTACAATCACTGTAAGTGCCTAATTGAAAACTTGACACTGTAGCAAACTTAAGGAATTGAGAAGACTGAAAATTTCTTCCTTTTGCATCTAGTGAAGGAAGAAACAAAAAGGCAAGGGCATAAATGTAAGAAATGTGGGGGAACATAAGACAAGTTTTAAATAAAAGTAGATTCTTTTTCACAAACCAGTGAAAGGGAAACAATTTGTTCAACAGGTACCTTGGTGTGTACAGCATGGTTTAAACCAAAATGAATTGGTCCAGAACTGAAGGCTTCCAGAGTTAAATACCACTTTTGTAGGGATTACAACCTGCCCAGGAAGCAGAAGTAATGACTGGTTTAGAGCCTGGGAGCCACATCCATTGCCAAAGCACTGTGAATAGGACTTGTATGTAAAAGATATTTTCCATAGTCACTCTTTCTGCTGGCAGTGAACTCCTTCTACTTTGAGTTCCTGTTTGACACTGGTCAGATAAATAATTCAGAACTCCAAATGTACATTACAAAGGGATTTATTTAATAAGGAGATAGCAAAAGGAACTACCAGAGCTGTATCAGCTTAAATAGGTAAATTTTAGTGTACTCTTAATGCTGAGATGCGTAGCAAATGATTTTAATACCTCCTTCTCTCCATGTATGAGTAATTTCAACCACAGTTTATCAGGAACTCACTCTCTTTGATGTGAATTGCACAGTGCAAAAGACAACATGTCTTTTGCTGCCGCTGCCTGCTTGCAATTACCTTTACTAATTTGGGATCACTGAAGCAATACATTTCATGTGAACCAGTTGTTTAATTGCTATACTGCAGTGGGATAAACCAGCCCAAATGGAGAACCTTTTCTTCCTTTTTTTCTGGGCAGGCAAGGAAAGCAAAGACTTAAAATCAACTGAGACTGAAGGGATGCTTTCCATTGATGCCCGTGCCTGCTGAAGTAAAAAAAAAAAACCTGTGGAAATTATGCACCAAATATGGGGGCTTTTGCAAACCTCACTAGGCCTCTGCCTGCATCTTTAAATGTCAGATACTGTTATAAATGTGGTTGTCAGTGAACTGCCCAAGATAACATGGGAAGAACACAGGGTACCTAGTGCTTTAAAAACATCTTCTCCTTTAATACCTGCAGATTTCAGTACATGTCTACTGGTACAGCCACGCATTTAAGGTACTTAAAAAAAACAAATCTTGATTTAAGCACTAGTTGGACATGAGGTACAATAAAGTTTTTGTTGATAGAAGAATCACAATATCATGCAATTTTTCAGGCACAGAAGCTTTGCATTGCCTTGGTAACAGGTAGCTCTCAATTGCTTTCAGCCAATTAAAAGACTTCCTAATTTTCAGTTGGTTTCCATTGTTGGGTTGATAACATGATTTGAAATCAGCTTTCTGACTACACAGCTGAATGTGAAAGTAGTTGATATCACTTAAAATAAGTCTGCAAAACACACTCTATGGATGTGTCTGATTTAAGAATTTGAGATGATTTCTCCTTTGATTGTAATCAGAACAATATGAAATCTGTTGCTGAGTGGTGAGAAGGAAAGAGATGCTGCTGAATGTCCTGTCGAAATGCTTTACGTGCTGTGCCTGGATGCATGTTTGTTTGGGAACATATTAGGAGGGAGCCTGCTCAGGTTTTCTTTTTGAGTTTTAACAGTTAAATAAAATGCTTTAACTTCTAGATCTGCATAACTGTGAGAAAGAAGAAACAGCCAAAATGAGCTGTGTGCTCAGGTCTGGAGGTTAATGAACATAAATATGTACATATGTGCTCCATGCAGAGGTGCAGGGCTGAGGAAATTGGCTGGGGAAGTTGAGGTTGGAAAGCAACCTTGGTAAGTTGATCTTGGGTAGCTGATTTAGTTCAGTTAGTTCCCTACTGCCATGCTCTTGTCAAGAGAGTGCTGTAAGTCAATCCCAGCCTGTCCTTTTCCAGCCAAACCCATCTACTGTGCAGAAATGGGTGTGGTGGGTAACCAGACAAGGGTAGGAAAGCAGCAGGTGCGCAGACCATGCGTGGGAGTGCAGGACTCCACACTCTCTGTTCCGGGTCTAAGGTACATAGAAGTTGCATTCTGGGGAAAACATCACCAGCACCATTCAATTAAAAAAATTCCGCAAAAGTAAGGGGAAAAAAAAAAAGGATGAAACTATGGCATTCTGTACAGCAGAGAAGGAAAATCACAAACTTAATTCATATTTACAACAAACATAAATGTCTGACACATTAGAGTCCTGTCCTAAAGTTGGAACACAGATCTATCTCCCCTGCCAACAAAAATACCTGAAAGATTAATTAGTGATAAAAGATAAAACAGAACCAAGTCCTAGCTCTAAATGAGTAATTTCTGTTTGACTAAGATTATAGATTTTACACTATAACTGTTCTTATTTGCATAGCTTTAGAAATTATGCATATTCAAAATATTTTCCTGGAATTCAAAGACATTTTTCATGTTTATTTTAAAACTAATTCCAGCTCTTGTCTGATAAAGTAATTAGGAGAAGCTTAAATTTTATTAGATCTGTCTCAGATTAAATTATCACAACTCCTTGCTAAGATAATTACTTAAGTACTATATATTGTAAATTAATTAAATTGGCAATGTATGAGAGAAATTTTTTTTTCTGAAGTGTGGGTTTGGATAGATTGTAACTATTTTACTGTGTTAAGAACAATAAACTATGCATTGTTTGTGGTTTTTAAAATGCTTTGTGAGCTCAATTACTTAAAATGTTCATAAAATACAAAGGATTTATTGTAGTAAAGCTTCTACCTCTATTCACGAGGTCGTATTTCCAAGCACAGAGACTTACCTTATATCACCAATATGTCTTCAGCATTGGCCTTAGAGAGCTCTGCTACTCTTTATGATATGAAATTAATTGCCTGATATCCAGGTTACTTTCCTAACTTTTCTGTGTATGGTTAAAAATATTGATGGATACTTCTTTGTGCCCTCAAAGATATAGATATTAATAAGTATATTAGAGAGTTTAAATGCTTTTGCTACTGTGTATATTCACAGCTGCACTTTAGCTTCTCAATTTGGTATACTACAGACTTTTAAAAACCAATAAATAAAAGAAGGAATATTTTGGATAACAAGTATCCTAAAATAGGAAGGAATAATTTATTACCTAAATTACCTTAAAATGGACAAATCCATAAAATGAAATTCACTTTTTTTTTTTTTAATTTATAAATTTTTGCTCATACCTCAGAGATATGTACATGCTGCTGTCACAGTTTGGGAAAGCACTTAAGCACACGTTCAACCTTCAGGGATGCTCTTGAATATCTAAGTGTGTGTATTAATAATTGACTGCACATGCTATAAGAGCCTAGACCACTTACAACCACCCTGCAATTTGTTTCATCTGATTTGTCCATTTGTGTTTATGGTAACAGGTCTGCAAAGTCTGACTGAATGGACAAGACCTGCTGGAAAGGATTAAACCTCTAAGTTGTGCCTTGCCAGGACTGATGCCCTGTCATCAGCAATAGCATGAGACCCAGCGAGTGCAGCAGCTCAGAAGTGGTCCTTTGCTTTTCACAGATGAATTGGAAAAAATTCCAGACTCTCAGTCCTTACACACTGATCTGTTTAACATTCATTTACACTGCCATTGTAGACCTTTTGTTAGTCAGATGTTGGTGTCTAGAGGGATTAATTTTGTATAGAAAATGGACATTTGGTGGAGTCAAGTATTCTGTGCAGCTCTGCACTTTTACAAAGAGCAGACCTGGAATCTTCCTGTTCTGTTCAGACAAAATCAAAACCATTTATATGCTTACACGTTCAAGGCCTTGCCAAAAGCTTGGTTCAAAAGCTTCTTTTCTTTTCTTGTTGTGATTGCAGCTCATTCTTTCTTCTTGACTCTCTGCTTTCTCCATTCGTTCTCACTCTGACTGATACATCCAGGGAAATCTCTCTACTCAGATAAACCCTTCATGGATCTCTATTTTGGATTTTGGGTGTTCTCGTGTCACCTAATTAGAGTAGGTTCAGCCTTGTGTGAAAATTTTTATAATAGCAACAAAATGGATTTCAAAATGAGGAAAGTGAGCAGGAGGGTTAGGGGAAGGCAGAGTATGGTCTGACACCCACAAATGTTCTACACTGATGCTTATTTGTCCTGCTTTAAACTGCCTCTGATGCTACTAGGTTCTAGAAGAGAAATTTATTTTCCTCTTTTTTTTAAACAGTAAAAAGTAATACTGCCTGTTACCACTTTCAGTAGTTTATCTCAAGCTGTAAAGCTACTTCATATTCTATAAACACATTTCTTCATAATTTTCTCTTTTGCACTCATCTCTGTTAATCAACTGCTCCTTATGTAACATAGACTGTAATGAAAATACATGATACAAACTGTTCCAAGCCACAGATCATGAGCCTCTCGTCTTGCACTTTCCAGTCAAGAACCATTTTGTTTAAATTATGTGCATTGTGTTCATTCTACCTTCAATTAGAGTAACCAGGTAAGGTAATTGGGCACCTAGCAAATGTGGCAGCTGCAGGCAAATAATCATAGCTCCAGCACCTGCTCCCATGGCAACTGATGTGTTTACACTCACAAAAGTACACAGTTTCTTCCTTCTACACAGTAGAGGAAAAAAAGGATTTAGAGCTACAAGGAAAGATCTTACAAGGATAAATGTTTAAGCAAGTGGTTGGAAGAAAGAGTGCTTGTTCTTTGGAGTGAGAACATAGGGAGTGAAAATAAAAATAAGGAGCTGCTATCAGACAACAATTAAGCATCATCTTCACCTCCTGAACTCAGTGTGAAGAGGCAACTCTCAGAGGCAGATGTCATTCCCTTTAAAACAAATTTCTCAAGAGAAGGGGAGGCAGGTAGGATTCCAGAAGTTAGTGCTTCAGCACTGCTTCTGCAGATGTGATTCCAGTGCTGCTACAGAGGCATTATGTTTAGAGAATATTTTGAAATGACTACTAATTTAGAAGTTAAAAACTATTCCTTCAAAGGTACCATGTAAAAAAACATCATTGCTACCAGCTTTGGCTGCGAGTTCATACATCTGCTGCATCTACTCATGTGTTGCCAAGTGGCAGAGAGAGGTGTGTGTGGAAGTTTAGGGCCTGAGCTATGTGCATACAGGGAAATTACAAGACCTTTTACCTTTCCTTGTTTTCCCAACAACTCAGCATCCTCTTTTTCTCCTGCAGTAAATCCAAGGCAGTCAATTCATAAGCACTATTTTCACTTTCCTGCCCACACGTACTCTAAATTTAATTAAAAGAGAAACTTGACCATGCTGGGAATTTATAGTAAAGGAGTGTCTGATCATGTGGGTGGTTTAGGAAAAACAACTATGAAACGAGCACAGATGAATTTGTAGGAAAACTGGTCGGGGTAGCAGAGTTGACCTTGCTTATATTCTCATGTGGAAAATGTGGGCATAAGAGGGCCTTAAGCTCTAGAAATATATCTGTCATATTCTTCCAAAATATGGTGCTCTGAAGGAGTATCTCATAAAGTTCTGTATTTCTTAGACTTCTCTTTTCATTCTGTGAGCTGCTCATCCTAATGAACACTTATTCCTCTGCACTGTGGCTCTTGGTTGACTCAGAACAGATTCCAGTCACTAGAGTAACAAACCTGGAACAAATAATTTATAAGCACTTCCTCAAGCACAGAAGTCTGGACTGATGAAATAAGCAGTTAAGATACTTCTGACATTCTGTAATGAACTGTGAATCTTGAAAGGAGAAATTGTAACAGTGCAACTGAAGTTGAGTATGTCTGCTCCTCATTACCACGAATTGCTCAAGCTTGGAGAACCACATAAATTATGGTTGGGCCAAATTTGGCAGTTCTGAACCAGGACAGGTGACTCATTGTCTGTTTCTGACTGCAGCTTACTCCAAAGTTATAAAAGAAGCAGACCTGTTATGATTGCAAAGTTCTGCATCCTTACCTGATAAAGGAGGAAGAAATTATATATCCTCACCATTTCGCAGGATTCTGAGGGAAGATGTTAAAATGTCTTGGTTTAAGACTGTGATTTATGATTTAAGCAAGGAGAGCTGGTATTGCAATGAGACCCCTTTTAATCATATGCAAATTCACTTATGTCAGTGGGTCTGTGCTGGGGCATTTGTCTCTCCCTGCAGAGATTTTGTTGCCAGATTGTGTTTTAAATGTTCTGATTTGTTTCTTCAGATAAAAAGTTCTGTTATGGCCAAACAGACGGAGTACTTCAACAGGATTAAGCACATCAGGATTTAGCTCTGCAGAAGTTACCCCTGGCTCTGCCGTAGGTGGTCTAGGTGATGTGGTGCATGCTTTTTTTTTCTCTGCCTCTTTTTCAGGTTTTCCAGGTATGAAATGCTACTGATCTACTTAATATTGCTTAGGGATACTACATGCACTGCAAAAGTTTTTTATTATTTTGGTCCAAATAGTCTGTAATTTTGAGATTATAATGATATTACCTAATTACTTTTGGATTTAATTTCTGCTATCAAAGATGCTTGGCTGCAACCCTTTAGAAGAGCTGTGACAGACTTGCCTTAGTGATTGCTCATAAAATGACAGTTACACAGAAGTGACATCAAATGAATATGTTAGATGTGGTACCTCATGCAAAGGTAATAGAAGATATTAATGTATATCTACCAAAAGACTTCATTGATGTTTTAATCACTTTCTAAAAAGATTCTTCTGGTATGGTTTAAAAAAAAAAAATCACTTTGAGCAGATTCAGTCATTTCTGCTCACTTGAAATGCACTTTTTCAGGGCAGTCTCAGTGGGAAAAGTGTCACTGCACAAAGATGTACAAAAGGGTTTTATGTTACTCTGGAGAACTGAATCCATTACCTTTCTTGGAGAAAAACTTATGATGGGCTAATAAAAATCTCTTATTCTTCCTTAATACATGAAGGACAGCAGAGTAATATGAAAAAAGGCCCTAGAAACTTCAGAGTAATTTGCTCCATCAAGATGTAAACATTTTGCAAATGGTATGACTTTACCAGTTTCATTTTGGAAAAGAAAAAATGTGGCAATTTTAAAAAGTCTTCTTTCAAAGTTTTCTATCTAAAATTTGTATGTAATTTCTGTATAATTTTTATTTCAAAGAAAAGTATTCGAAAGCAAAGTAAAAACAAGTCAACAACGAAAAATATTGCTTGGCAATGTATTTTCTTGTTTTGAATTTCATGTTTCATATTTCGTGTGTAAATCATTAGCATGTCACATTTTAAAGAGTTTCACTTCTGCCCAAATGACTTATGGCTTATTCTTCAATTTGTTGGTCAGTTAACGTAGAGTGATACAGGCCACAGAAATAAAGGATAGAAGGGCCATTTGATTTTTGCTATTCATTTGAAGATATTTTTTGCATAAGCTAGCAACCTGAAGTAAGTTTCTCTTAAGAAATAAGTCCTGTAAGTGGTATGAGGAGGTGATCTTTGTGTGCCTGTATTTGAGGATTGCAGTCCCTTCCAGAACAGGGGTGCAAGCTACTGCTGAAGTGC